>NC_064627.1:1067473456-1068723456 GCF_023864275.1 Schistocerca cancellata
CATGGATTCTAAAACGTAGCACTTGTTCACCCTTGCTAATGTGAAGACATTTCTTCTTCTGAAAAAGTGCTCATATCCATTTTAAGCCCATGTTTGCTCAACATTTTCTTCTTGTTTTTACCCGTACTTCTCCCCCCCCCCTCCTCCAAAAAAAAAATATGAAAAGCAAAGACCTTGTGGTAGAAGAGACGTGTTACATAGTATCGAAGATGAACAAGTGCTCATATCTCTAAAGGTACGTGCTTTAGTGCCCTTGTTTACCAAATTTTTTTCTTGTTTTGCTGTAAGGAACCCCTCCCCAAAGTTTGTCGGTGTTTCTTGGGACACCGTGCATATATAGGGTGATCAGAAATAATTTGTATGACTGTTGCAGGGGAGTTTGTGCTGAAAATAATTGTTAAGATAAAATCTCGATACATTGCGCCGTTTACTAATTATTTATCATCAGGTTAGCCAAACAGGTCGTTTTCTGAACAATTATTTCTAAAGGACAACCTCCCCTGAATATATATATACACTAACCTGTGATTATATATATATTTAAATCACAGGTTAATGTAAGCGCGAGATAAGCCATTGCAAATGTGAAATGACGGTTACACTGATAACCGGTGTAACCATCAGAATGTTGAATGCATGCTTCCAAACGTGCATGCATTGTGTTGTACAGTTACCGGACGCCAGTTTGTGGGATGTAGTTCCGCGCCTGTTGCACTTGATCGGTCAACAACAGGGGCGATTGATGCTGATTGGGGATGACGCTGTAACTGCCGTCCGATGATGACCATATCTGCTCAAATGGAGACAGATCTGGTGATCGATCAGGCCAAGGCAACGTGTTGACACTCTGCAGAGCTTGTTGGGTTACAACAGCGCTAGTTGGGCGAGCGTTATCCTGTTGGAAAACACCCTCTGGAATGCTCTTCGTGAATGGCAGCACAACAGGTCGAATCACCAGACTGACATGTAGATTTGCAGTCGGGGTGCATTGGATAACCACGACAGTGCTGATGGTGTCTTACGAAATCGCACCCCAGACCGTGACTCCAGATGTGGCTCCAGTGTGTATGGCACGCAGAGACGTTGGTTGCAGGCTCTCAACTGGCCTCCTCCTAACCAACACACGGCCATCACTGGCACCGACGCAGAACCAGCGTTCATCGGGAAAGTGGGCTCTCGCCTGAAACCATTACAGTCGCAAACAGTGGTAGTTTGGGGTCAGTTGAATGCACGCTACTGGGCGTCTGGTTCGGACCTGTCTTTGAAGTAAACAATTTGTAACAGTTCGTCACTGTAGTGCCAACTGCTGTTCAGATTGCTTCTACATATGCAGTACGATGCGCTAGAGCCATAGGCCGGCCGGAGTGGCCGAGCGGTTCTAGGAGCTTCAGTCTGGAACCGCGCGACCGCTACGGTCGCAGGTTCGAATCCTGCCTCGGGCATGGATGTGTGTGATGTCCGTAGGTTAGTTAGGTTTAAGTAGTTCTAACAAGGAAACCTCCCCATCGCAACCCCGTCAAATTTAGTTATAAGTTGGCACAGTGGATAGGCCTTGAAAAAGTGAACACACATCAATCGAGAAAACAGGAAGAAGTTGTGTGGAACTATGAAAAAATAAGCAAAATATACAGAGTAGTCCATGTGCAAGATAGATAACATTAAGTAGAGCGTAGGCACAGCAGTGCCGTGGTCTCGTGGTTAGCGTGAGCAGCTACGGAGCGAGAGGTCCTTGGTTCAAGTCTTCCCACGGGTGAAGAATTTTCTTTCTTTATTTTCGTTCATTGACGTCACCGTTCACTGTAATAAGTTTAGTGTCTGTGTTTTGCGACCGCACCGCAAAACCATGCGATTAGTAGACGAAAGGACGTGCCTCTCCAATGGGAACCGAAAACATTTGATCGAAAGGTCATAGGTCAACCGATTGCTCCACAGAAAAACACGTCTGATATATTCTATACGACACTGGTGAGGGCATGTGTGTCACATGACAGGAATTTGTTGTCGACCCACCCAACTTGTACACTTGGCGAATGGGTAAAAAGATTCTTCTACCTTGCCCGATTTAGGTTTTCTTGTGGATGTGATAATCACTCCCAAAACACTGATGGAAACATAATAGTTTGTCACATAAACTGAAAATAAAGAATTAAACTTTTTGCTCAAGGGAAGACCTGAACCAAGGACCTGTCGTTCCGCAGCTACTCACACTAACCACGGGACCACGACGCCCCTGTGTTTATGTTATCCTTGATGTTGCTTATCTTCCACATGGACTACTCAGTTTATATCTTTGCTCATTTTTTCATAGTTCCACACAACTTCTTTCTGCTTTCTCGATTGATGTGTGTTCAGTTTTTCAGGGCCTATCCACTGTGCCAACTTATAACTAAATCTGAGGGGGGTGCGATGGGGAGGTTCCCTTGTAAGTTCTAGGGGACTGATGACCTCAGCTGTTAAGTCCCATAGTGCTCAGAGCCATTTCTAGAGCCATACGCGGAACACGGTGGTGTATACTGTTGGTAGTGCCACGTGGCCGTCTTCTTGCGACCGTACATTGTCGTGACCACCGCTGTCAGCAATCATGTACAGTGCCTACCTTCCTTCCAAATCTTTCTGCAAATCGCAGAAGGAACATCCAGCTTCTCGTAGCCCTGTTACACGACCTCGTTCAGGTGATGAGGTGATGACAATGGCATCTTCGTCGCCTTAAAGGCACTCTCGAGTAACATCAGCTCACCACGTCCAATCTGAAAGGTAACTAACGCTCACGACCGTTACAAACCTGCTATGCATCCTCATAGTGGCGCTACTGTCGCCACTCTTGGGCGACTGGTGTGAAATTTGAGTAGATGTCATCTTTCAAACGTAGAAAGACGCCTACCTACTTTCGTTTATGACGCAAATTCCTTCGTGGTTTTGCGACTTTTTTTCCGTCAGTGTGTATATATCAATTTGTAACTTATTCTCGTCGCGTGGCTATTGTTTGTTTTTCTTCCTTGCTATGTTTTCTTAGTTTACTAAAATATCAATGCGTTATGTTCTGTTTGCAGTGTTGGATATTTATGTAGGTAGGTATTGATCTATTACGATCTAAAAATTTTTTGAATCTGTATGCAGTTTACACTGTCAGTTTTTCTACTTCCACATACAACGCCTTGAAACGTTCGTCGTTCTTGAGCTAATATGATGTCAGACATAGAATTCAGTTAACATGCGGGTCAGTTTTCTTACACTGTGGCGGTTGGTCACGGAGCACACGACAGCGACAAATAGCAGTTCCCCACTCTCCCGGTCCTGCAGACAGATACGTTTCTGTGAAGTACCTCGCGAATGCAGCCAGCAGGTATACCATTATGCGTGTTTGCACATCCCAAGCACGGTTCTGGATTGCATTCCCCTACCGCCTCACGCCTCACGCCTCGACCACCGCGGAGTACGGAGAACCGTAAAACGCACCTGCGAAGCGCTCTGTGTGGCCTCCCATCCAATTCAGTAGCAGTAGACCCACGTGAGCGGCCGAGCTCCGTCGTTAGCGCTAGGAGAAACTGAGGTCACTCGCGTACGGGCAGAGGACTGACAACAAGTATCTTTTGCCATTTCTGTTTAGTTTTACATCCAACGTACTCCGCAAGAGTGCCCGACCGTGCGTGGTGGAGCATTCTTACTGTCAATTCCGGTCTTATTCCGTCCGCGTACAGAGCTAGTGGAAAATGTTCGTCTATATGCCTCCTTACGGAGTTAGAATATCACTGAGATTCCAGCTGGGCAAGGAAAGGTTAGTCGGACAGTCTTACATGAATTCGGGTTCTCTAAATTTATCCAACAGTTTTTCGCGAGAACTAGGTCACTTTCTTTCCGAAGGTTCGAAATTGAGTTCGTATGGGACATACAGGCCTACTGGGATCTCTGAATTTCTTGATATCTTTCGTGGCAGATATTTCGAGAGGACTCCAAACGCCGTATCAGTACTCGACGTGTCACGATGCTAGCAGCAAGTCTGTGAAACTGTTCGATGATTGCTGTCGTGATGTGGAAAAAGGAGGAGTGTTCTCATCGGACATAAAAGTTTTCCCGCTTATTACACATTATAAATAAGTGCAAAATGTTGTAATATAATTCCCTGTAAATTATTTATGCAGAGCCAATGAGATTTCACCACCTAACCTCAGTGGCACATCCAACAACAATAAAAAATATCGCAAGTTGTTTTCGTTGCGGCCTTCAGCCCGAAGACTGGTTTGACGCAGTTCTGCACGCTACTCTATCCTGTGCAAACCTGTTCGTCTCCAAATAACTACTGCGACCTGCACCCTTCTGAACCTACTTACTGTATTATCTCTTGGTCTCCCTCCACAGCTCTTTCCCCTCAGATTTTCCTCCATTACCAAAATGACGATTCCCCGATGGTCAGGATCAGCTCTAGTATAAATCCCTTATTTTAGTTATGCCATAAAGTTCTTTTACTCCCGATTCAGTTCAGTACCTTCTCATTAGTTATTAAATCTGCTCATATGGTCTTCAACTCTGTTCTGTAATACCAGATTTCCAAAGTTTCTTTTCTCTTCTTGTCTGAAATTTATGTCGACCACGTTTCACCTCTGTACAAGTCTGCTCTCCAGACAAATACCTTCAGATTTCCTAACCCTTAAATTTAAATTAGACACTAACAAACTATTCCTTTTCAGAAACGGTTTTCTTGCTATGACCAATCTAATTCCCCTACCATCATCTGGCTCGATTTACAGTTCATTACATTATTATCTGTTGTTTTTTTCTCGTTAATGCTAACCTTATAAACTTCTTTTTTTAAGAGAATATTCATTCCGTTCAATTGGTCTTTCAAGTCCGATGCAGCTAGTATGACAAATTTAATCAGACCAAATAATATGTAATTAGTAGATGGCCGTCTGATGTCGGTAGCGTGGTGACGAAACGCGTTGCGCCAAAGTATGTGTCGGTATCAAAAATTGAAGAAAACAGAAATCCTGGCAGGTACAACCAGTGCTACCCAAGGCCCCTTGGATCGTGACAGACAAAATAATGTTAAGATTAGTAGAGAGAGTGTTCATCTTGACAGTAGGCAGCTCAGGGCAGCGCGTCTGAGTTACTGTGATACCACCATGACCGGCTGGTCTCCCGACACATTTCGGTATTTACGTACGCCTGATTTTTACTTTGTTCAAGTTCAAAATTTGTGTGTTCATGGATCTAAGCCATTGCAGTTGCCTTCCCCGCGTGGTGCAGCATTTCAGTATGAAGGTTGGTAGGTACAGAGATGCGGAGTCTGAAGGAAGTGCAAATACAATATTTTTGGAAGCTGTGGGATTATTCTCTCCCCTGTCAAAGCTAGTCATCGGAATATGTTTCGTGACAGACGCTATGAGAGTCCATCCATCTTGCCGTGTACGGCATCTTCCAAAAACAGCTGGCAGAATACCGTAAGACACAAAAATTGATTTGGCCACAGTCGTAACAACTTTCGCCCTGGAAGTTTCCACGAGGTCCAGCGGAATACAAACTTATGAGCGATGATTTTTTTCTTTACTGAGACAAAATTTACATTTCTTACAGTGTTTTATTATTTTTCATCAAAGAACTACCTTTTCACGATAAAAAATGCATCGCATGCGTCTGTAAACTTCGTGATCGTTCTACTCTTTCTTTTTAGCTGTTGCTACGGTCGCAGGTTCGAATCCTGCCTCGGGCATGGATGTGTGTGATGTCCTTGCGTTAGTCAGGTTTAAGTACTTCTAAATGTAGGGGACTGATGACCTTAGATGTTAAGTCCCATAGTGCTTACAAGGGAACCTCCCCATCGCACCCCCCCTCAGATTTAGTTATAAGTTGGCACAGTGGATAGGCCTTGAAAAACTGAACACACATCAATCGAGAAAACAGGAAGAAGTTGTGTGGAACTATGAAAAAATGAGCAAAATATATAAACTGAGTAGTTCATGCGCAAGATAGGCAACATCAAGGAGATTATGACCGCTCAAGCGCCGTGGTCCCGTGGTTAGCGTGAGCAACTGCGGAACGGGAGGTCCTTGGTTCAAGTCTTCCATCGCGTGAAAAGTTCAATTTTATATTTTCAGTTTATGTGACAAACTATTATGTTTTCATCAGTTTTTTGGGAGTGATTATCACATCCACAAGAAAACCTAAATCGGGCGAGGTAATAGAATCTTTTTACCCATTCGCCAAGTGTACAAGTTAGGTGGGTCGACAACAAATTCCTGTCACGTGACGCACATGCCGCCACCAGTGTCGTATAGAATATATCAGACGTGTTTTTCTGTGGAGGAATCGGTTGACCTATGACCTTGCGATCAAATGTTTTCGGTTCCCATTGGAGAGGCACGTCCTTTCGTCTACTAATCGCACGGTTTTGCGGTGCGGTCGCAAAACACAGACACTAAACTTATTACAGTGAACAGTGACGTCAATGAACGAACGGACAGATCATAACTTCGCGAAAATAAAGAAAGTAAATTTTTCACTCGAGGGAAGGACCTCTCGCTCTGCAGCTGCTCACGTTAACCACGGGACCACGGCGATACTGAGCTTACGCTCTGCTAAATGTTGCCTATGTTACACACGGACTACTCAGTTTGTATATTTTGCTTATTTTTTCATAGTTCCACATAACTTCTTCCTGTTTTCTCGATTGATCTTTGTTCAGTTTTTCAAGGCCTATCCACTGTGCCAACTTATAACTAAATCTGAGGGGGGTGCGATGGGGAGGTTCCCTTGTTAGAGCCATTTGAACCATACTGCTTGGTGGTCCTAGTTTCTGACACATCAGTTTTTAGTTTTTCGCAAGACGTTAATCATGATAAGCCTGTAGAGATCGCGCCTTCGTATTCTAAATAAAAATGCTGACTTACGTTATTTTGTTTGGAATTTTTATTAATGATTAAAATTTTCCGGTGACGTGACCTTGACCTGCTTACGGTAGTGCCGAACTCTGCAGGGTATGACGAAACGAAACCAGCAAACTTGTAAGAGCTGTAGAGAACGTCTTGAAGTAGAAGTGGAGGACGAGAACCCATGTCGGAAGCTTTATGGAACAACGCTATGGGATGTGGAAGTTATAGGCGTCAGATCTTGCCTCTGGACTACTCCTTCGGCAACAAACGCGAGTTTAATACAGTGACGCTGCCCTTATCGGTCTCTATAGCGTGGACGCGGCAGATCGATCCACTGTCCGTTGCGAGGATTTGCGCTGTCAGCGTACAAACTCACGATAGTTGCCGAAAGGGGTGGCCTTAGCAGCAGGTGATGACCGCTGTGGAAACGACACTGGACGACGCTTTTCGGGCACGCGTTCTCATGCTCAGTCTGTTCCTCGAGACACCGCTGTTGCACAATCTAAAGTGCAGCCACCTGTTGATCCGATGCCGTGTAGCGGGTGTGTGCGTGACGGCCCGCTGTGGCGGCTGATTTAGCGAAGGGGCGAGTGGAGCGGAAGCCCGCACCCCGGCGCTGGGCTGCAACGGGTATCCGTTCCAGCAGTTCACCAGGGACACCGTTGCAGGTAACCAGAGCTGGCCGGAAGCATTTCGCGAGTCCGCGAGTTGGCCAGCTGGACTCCCCACGGCGAGCGGCGCAACAGACGCAGCGCGGCGGCCGGAAGTCGCGACAAGCGGCGGCCAGAGAGAGAAAGGGGCGAGCTTAGAGGACAGTGCAGGAGAGGACAGAGGACAGAGCTTTCCCGGAAGGCCGCGACACCCGACACCTGCTGTGTGCGCGCGGCGCGGCGCGGGTGGTCGGCCTGCGGTGACGAGCCCGCCGCCGGAAGGACGGCTCAGGTGACGCCTGTTGTGGAGGCGGGGCTGCGGGCGCACACTCACCACACAGGCAGTTTAATTTGGGCAGGGATCTTACTTTATCCGTGCTGGATCTTGCAGAACTCTGAGGCGGTTTTTCATCGAAGGCACGTAAATGGAGAGTGCAGAGACTGCTGGCCTCAAGATAAATACAGGCAAAACAAAGGAAATGAGAGTAAATTCAGGTAACATGGAGATGCCCCTATTAATAGGTAAGCAGCGAGTGGAGACTGTCAACTCATTCCTGTATCTGGGTAGTATAGTGGCGGAAGATGGCGGAGCTGGAGATGACGTGAGAAACCGCATTAAAAAGGCAAATGCTGCCTTCATACAATTGTATCCAATATGGAAAAATAGAAATATCACATACAAAACAAAAATCCGTATTTTTAATACAAATGTGAAGGCCGTCCTTCTGTACGCCAGTGAAAGCTGGAAAATGGATAAAAAGATAACAACCCAGTTACAAAGCTTCATAAATAGATGTCTTCGACGCATCATGAATATCTGGTGGCCAGAAAAAATATGTAATGAGGAGCTCTGGCGAATAACAAACCAGATACCTATAGAAGACCAGATACGAGAGAGAAAGTGGGGCTGTTTGGGGCACACCTTGAGAAAACCAGATGGAGCCATCGAGGAAAAAGCATTGGAATGGAATCCCCAGGGAACAAGGAAGAGAGGAAGACCAAGGGGCACATGGAAGAGGACAGTGGAAGGGGAAGCAAAAAGAGTTGGCCAGACCTGGGCAGAATTGAGGCAATTGGCCAAAGACAGAGACGGATGGCGAGTTCTCCTGGATGCCCTATGCCCTCATAGGGGCCAAAGGAATTAAGTCAAGTAAGTCAATCAACCACAAATGCTCTAAAAAGACTTTTTTGTATTTCCATTACCGGTTTTGGACTATCACTCCCATCCTCAGATGGCTAGACTTGTTTTACCACGGCGTTAGTTTTGTCAGCAGCGTCGTGTCCGCTCCTGCGCTGCTTAGCAACATCTGATTACAAAATTGTTAAGGCTTTCGTGGCCACTTGTTGGCAAACTGCCTGAGCTGTGGTGGCGTTGCTGGCGTCGCCTTTCGAATTCCTGGCGCCATCAGCTCGATCTGTCGTGTGATGTCCCTCTGGTCTGAGCCCACTAAGATCTTTGCTCGAGGTTGTTGATGGGGAACGGGGCGTGTTATGGCGTGGTAACGGAGCGTGGAGGACGGTGTGAGAGGTCCGTCCGGCGACTAAGGCGAGTTCGAGCACGTCTCCCTATTGTGCATCAAAGCTTTACAAAGTAATTAACATACTTTTTTTCATTCAAGGCTATTCTTTAGCTATCGTTTAACATAACTGTCCACAACTATCTGGAATGCGCGGTATCTGTCCGAAAGAACAGACACCACACATAATCTGCAGCTGGGAGACATTATGTGTAAATTAAGGGGGGGACCAGAGCGAAAGGCTGTTTACAATTTGTACAGAAACCAGATGGCAGTTATAAGAGTCGAGGGGCATGAAAGGGAAGCAATGGTTGGGAAGGGAGTGAGACAGGGTTGTAGCATATCCCCTATGTTATTCAATCTGTATATTGAGCAAGCAGTGAAGGAAACAAAAGAAAAATTCGGAGTAGGTATTAAAATCCATGGAGAAGAAATAAAAACTTTGAGGTTTGCCGATGACATTGTAATTCTATGAGAGACAACAAAGGACTTGGAAGAGCAGTTGAACGGAATGGACTGTGTCATGAAAGGAGGGTATAAGATGAACATCAACAAAAGCAAAACGAGGACAATGAAATGTAGTCGAATTAAGTCGGGTGATGCTGAGGGAATTAGATTAGGCCGGCCGCGGTGGTCTCGCGGTTCTAGGCGCTCAGTCCGGAGCCGCGCGACTGCTACGGTCGCAGGTTCGAATCCTGCCTCGGGCATGGATGTGTGTGATGTCCTTAGGTTAGTTAGGTTTAAGTAGTTCTAAGCTTTAGGGGACTGATGACCACAGATGTTAAGTCCCATAGTGCTCAGAGCCAATTAGATTAGGAAATGAGGCACTTAAAGTAGTAAAGAATGGATTTTGCTATTTGGGGAGCAAAATAATTGATGATGGTCGAAGTAGAGAGGATATAAAATGTAGACTGACAATGGCAAGGAAAGCGTTTCTGAAGAAAAGAAATTTGTTAACATCGAGTATAGATTTAAGTGTCAGGAAGTCGTTTCTGAAAGTATTTGTATGGAGCGTAGCCTTGTAAGGAAGTGAAACATGGACGATAACTAGTTTGGACAAGAAGAGAATAGAAGCTTTCGAAATGTGGTGCTACAGAAGAATGCTGAAGATTAGATGGGTAGATCATATAACTAATGAGGAGGTATTGAATAGGATTGGGGAGAAGAGAAGTTTGTGGCACACCCTGACTAGAAGAAGGAATCGGTTGTATGGACATGTTCTGAGGCATCAAGGGATCACCAATTTAGTATTGGAGGGAAGCGTGGAGGGTGAAAATCCTAGAGGGAGGCCAAGAGATGAATACACTAAGCAGATTCAGAAGGATGTAGGGTGCAGTAGGTACTGGGAGATGAAGAAGCTTGCACAGGATAGAGTAGCATGGAGAGCTGCAGTCTCAGGACTGAAGACCACAACAACAACAATAACACTGCTGTCAGGTCCGACGTATTTGTGCATCCGCACTCAAGAAGGTATATCCAGTGCCCAGCTATCGCAATCAAATTATTTGAGCACAAATAGTCCGACCTCCTATGGGAATCTCCGAGTAACGAACAGGAGTATAGTGGTCACGGACTGCGGGTAGGTGGCGCTCGGCGATAGCGTGGATCTGCCGCGCAGGTGTGATAACGCTGTGTCCCGGATGGCGCAGCGGTTACCGCACCTACCTAGTAAGCAGGATATCCCGCTCCAGTACACATTTTCGTTCGTCGCCGCTGATTTCTCTTCATGACCTGTTGCAGCTGATAGCATCAATCCCCCTTCAATTTTCGTATCTGCGCGCCCTAGGACGCCCAAGCCTTTTTTTCTAACTAGGATGCCTAAGGGGGGGGGGGGAGGGGCTTCGGTGAGCCCACAGGTATTAAATAAGTTTACTGACGAAAAATTACAACTTTCAAAATGGTTTATGTGTTTTAACTAAGGCATCGGTTTAGAAATGTTGTTAATTGTTATAAATATTGGATTGAGTGAATAAAAAATTTACATATTGCAATACAAAATACAGGCAACTTCAAGACGAGAGACACACTTCACAATTTTTTCTGAATGTGTGTACACACATGTTTATGACATTGTGCACAATAGTGTTTTGATTTACTTAGATTGTTGTATTTCTGCTTCTTTGTTTTAGCTTTTCTTACACAAATATGGCACCGACCTTTCCCTGCAGGAGGCTGACGTGCTTCTGTTGTCACGTCTTTGATTTTCTTTTGTACAATAGTCTCCATTGATTGAACAATTTGGTTAGATAACCGTCTTGCATTGGCACTTCTTTCTTCTACCTGCAATTTCACAATTTCCATCCCAGCTTGCAGAAGATAAAGTTTCCGTTTGTTGTCTTTCTTTACATTCCATCTTGGATGTTGCTGGATGAATATGGTGGTTGCATTGATAGCACAAATGTCGATGAGAGAGTAAAATACAGATAGAGGCCATCTCTTTGTTCCCCTCTTGCAGGTCTACATACGCGCCATTTGATCAATGGTATCAATTCCACCTGTAGTTGAATTATAATATGCATTTATCTCGCTTTTATTCTTCTCTCCTCCAACAGTGCCTTTATCTTGGTGCGCTGTTGCCAAACATCAGTAAGTTTCTACTTGGTTCCTTTTTTGCTGTGTAGGACACCAAAGTTACTGGAGGCCCACGTGTTGGGAACTGCACTAACTCACTGCAAGTTTACAAGATAAATAACAGATGTCTGACATCAACAGTCACTTCCTCTGAAAGTAAACCGATTGTTGTGAATATCAAGAATAGCAACTAACAAGAAATTAACTTGCATTGTTGTAGAGATGAGAAATACGAAATCCTACTAAGGGAAATTTTGTATAGCATCGAAGCCTAAGGAGGGGGTTTGTTGGACCCATAATAAGTTTATTTATTTTTTCTTTCAAAGCAGGAATTTTCTATAAAATATATTGACACAAACGTTTCATAAAATAGCCAACAAATAATAACTCAAAGGGAATATGAATTATGAAAGTTACTTGGACAAAAGCAAGGGACATAACAAAATAGTGGTTTTAACGAACCCCCCCCCCCCCCCCTTAGGCGTCCTAGGGTTAAACATCTTGTACCTACCGTATTTCTTTTGACCCCAAAGAATGGGCATGCTGTATGTCAGGAATATTAAACATCATTGAGATGTGTTCCGTCTGCATTGACCAGAGACGGAAGGGAGGAAGATAGGGTTTCACATGCCGTCGGCATCAAGATCATTAGAGACAGAGCACACATTCGGAATGTTTCAAAGATGAGGAAGGAAATCGGCCGTGTCCTTTCAAAGGAACCAGCTCAGCCTTTGCCTGGAGCTGTTTAGGGACGTCACGGAAAACCTGAATCTGGATGGCCGGACGTGGAATGGAACGGTCGTCCTCGCGAGTGCCAGTCCAGTGTGTGCCGACCACAGTGCACGCCGTGCAGCAGCGCCGCGGTGCGACGTCGCCTGGCCGTCCTGAGGGCGCAGTCGCAGTCGCAGACAACGCCGACACCGCCGCCCCGGTCTTCGCCCGCCGCCACCTGGGAACAGGTTCCGAGAACATCTGGACCGCGACTCTGCGCGAGTTTTTATCTAGAAACGCAGTTCGCGGCTGCCGGCTGCTGCTGCTCGCCGGAACCCACTCGCGCTCGCTTCCTTCGGGTGTCCGCACAACTCGTGGGACCTTTCTAAAATGCACCTCTCCTGACTTAAAGACCATTCGTGCGAAACGCAGCTCAAGATTTTGACACGTGAAACCCTCAAAGTGATTTATCAAAGTAATAAGACAGTTTGTTCGAATAAGGGAATATTTTAGTGGTAAAGAAGTAACCACGAAGTCAATCCCACAGGGCTCAGTTTTTCTTCCACTTAACATTCATGATGCGATATTGCTACTTTGCGAACGTTACTACTGTTACAATAAATCAAAACAGCGACAAAGCAACAAAATAAATTGTCAATAATGTTTTTCAAACGGTTATTACGTCTTCCTCTGAAAACGGACTCTCCATTGATTTTGAGGGAAGATATTGTATCCAGTTGTCTAAAACTAACAGTCATACCAAAAAGTGATGGAGAGCATGAACAGAAGCCGGTAAACAAGACAAGAGTATTTCAAATTTTTGCATATTGGTAAAAACCAGAACTGGAAGAAACGTATCGCTTATCTGCAATTCCGTTTGTTTTGCTCTTTGTATTATTGTTAATCTTAGAAACACACCAATCAAAGTTATGATATATTCTGCTTACCTCCACTGATTAATGTCTTGTAGAATAATTTTCTGAGGTAACTTATCTCTTAGAAAAGAAAGTACTGATTGCGCAAAAGAGAGCAGTGAGGATACTGTGTGTTGTTCACCCGGCGTCATCTTGCAGGTCCCTCTTCAAGGAGTAAAGCAAAGTATTTTGACTGCAACTTCGCAATACATTTATTCGCTAATGAAACTCTTCGCGATTTATCCATCACAATTGGAGAAGAATAGCGATGTGTATGGAAGTAAACAGCTCTGTATTACTCATTATTAAGGCTGTCAGCGGCTCAGAAACGTATGGACATAAATTTTTGATGCTTTTCCGAGTAACATAAAATTTCTGACAGATATTAAAGCAAGTTTTAAATCTAACCTTTCTTCTGGGGAACTTCTCTTATTCCGTAGACGAACTTTTGCGTAAATTTCAATAAAATTATTTTATAGTGTAGCTGCAATACTAGGATGAAATATAAGACGTTCATTAATTTTAAATATAAGTCAGTGTACCATTTTGGAACTTTTAAATGGTGAGCATGTACCCATCCACTGAAGCTAATCATAGATGCACATCCTTTATCTCACTCGTTGCACCTTATCCTGATCAAAAGAATAATCGACATAATGATGATCTGTGGAACTTTTTAACTAACTACTTAAATGATACAATATTTATGGAAAACCAAGAGCATTTGACTCAGTGCCACACTATACCAGTGACGTTATATGTTTCGAACTATATGTCCTGCAATGACATAATTTTGCAGGCATTTTCAGCGATATATGTTGGTACCGTCTGTAAACTGTGTGGCGAATAGAGCCGGTAGTAAAGAATTAAGAAATTAAAATGGCAATCCACTATGACTGGTCTGAACGTTGACACAAATCGTTTCGCGGCCGAATGCGCATATTTTGCTAATTCGTAACTTGCCGGCCGCGGTGGTCTAGCGGTTCAGGCGCTCAGTCCGGAACCGCGCGACTGCTACGGTCGCAGGTTCGAATCCTGCCTCGGGCATGGATGTGTGTGATGTCCTTAGGTTAGTTAGGTTTAAGTACTTCTAAGTTCTAGGGGACTGATGACCACGGAAGTTAAATCCCATAGTGCTCAGAGCCATTTGAACCATTTAATTCGTAACGATCTGGGGTACTTTGTCTTACTAGAACAGTTGTGTTATCTCGATAAGCTGAAATTCATTTTTATTAGTATAGTTCTTACTAATTAGCGTTTCTTCTATCATTTAGATCTTATATTTACGTGTTGTGTTTAACACACCAATCAGCATTAATACGAAGATCGGAACTTAAATAGTGGCAACTATTTATTCACAACCGATACAAAAGAGTTACATGTTTGCACCTGTTACTGCCTTTCAAAGTAGTCACCAGCGTTGTGTAGAACCCGTTGCCAGCGATGTGGAAGGCGTAGTATACCGTTAACGGAGCCTGTTCTGCTGATGGTACGACTGTGTTGGTGTTACCCTAACACATAACGTTCCTCCATGCCAGACCGTCAATGCACAGTATTACTGTTCGTTTTTGGAGCATCACCTGAGACCGGCTTTGCGAAAGAAACGGCGACACTTTCTGCACAACCCACCGATCATTTTGCACGACAATGCGCTGGCGCATATAGCACAAGCTGTGGCTGCTCTGTTCGGTCGATGGGTCTGGGAAATACTGTACCATCCAAAGTCCTTGTGACTTTGATTTGATTGCGAAGATGAAGGAACCACTTCGTGGCTTTCGCTTCAGAACTGTTCCAGAGATTCGACAGGCAGTAGACCGCTCCATTCGCACTATCGACAGACCAGGCTCTACTAACGGTATACTACGCCTTCCACATCGATGGCAACCTGCTTCTACACAACGCTGATGGCTACTTTGAAGGACAGTTACAGGTGTAAACATGTAACTCTTTTGTATCGGTTGTGAATAAATAGTTACCACTATTTAAGTTCCAACCCTCGTATAGTCTTACACATGACTGAAAACAGTCCAACAGAGTTCGGATAGTTTGTCAATTTCACGCCTGTGTATAGTATGTCGGTAGCACTTCGTCGCCTTGCCTGTTATACGGTGTAGCAGACTTTAAAGGTGTGCGGATTAGCATAACGGAAAGGCGAGGGTTCTCGCTCGTTTTGTCCACGACTGTGCGTCAGGAAGTCCCTTACTCAAGCGTCGCTGTTGCAAACCGACGGTATACCACGACAAAGATACACATTGGACTACGACGAACAGACACGTCAATGAGCGGACGGACAGTTTATATTTCTGTGAGGGAAAAAAAGAAATGGGCCACTAGAGAGATTCGAGCACCGGTCTCCCCCTTCGCAGTCCAACACCAAATACCCACTATACCATGTCTCTTCAAATTCACTCGATGTTACACATGTCGAGCTTGGCCAGTACACTTGTTCTATTTCGCTTCTTCTTACACAGTTCAGTAGACCTTCTACCTGTTTGCAGGCTTCATCTGTGTTCAGTTTTTGACGGGCTGTCCGCTGAGTCATCTTAGCACTAAATCTGAGGGGGGTACGACGGGGGGTTTCCCTTTAGTAGTACCCATCTTCAGAACGTTATACCTATTGCATTATTTGCGAGTGTCAACAATAAGATGCATATGGCAAAATACCGTGGCCAAGTGGCATGACATGACCATGATATTTTGCTGTATGCATATTATTCTTGAGACTCGCAAGCAGTGTGATAACTATAAACTACTGAATAAGGGCACTAAGTGGCCGAATTGGGTAATGAAATTAAATTTCTTTTATGCATATTGTTGCTTATGATTTGGTGATGTACGACTGCAGTTGCTGAGGACGGATAAAATAATAAACGTTTATGATCATTTTCTTGCGAGAGAACAGGACGGCGTCGCCTGCAAGGAGGGATACACTGTGTATTGAAGCGACTGTCTGGGCACCTTCCACTGTCGCGTATGTCTTTCATTTGGTCTGATTTGTTATCATATACTCTTACAATGATCAACTACATTACCTCACTTGTCAAGAAATGGCCTGGTCCTTGAGGGTTTCGCATTTTTTTCCCCTCCGGCAGTGTATCTGTCCGAGACACAAAGTCGGCCAGTAAGTAGTGGAGACAGGTCCCGAGCGTGAAGCGCGCTCTGCGGAATGCACCTTGTGGGGTGCGGCGCTGCCTGAGAGGTGGGGAACACGGCGCCCGTAGCGGAAGCAAAGAGCTGCGACGCGGTACGGCGTACGGCGGGCCGCGGGCAGCGCGGAGCGGCCGGCAGCCGCACAAAAACAACCGCCAGGCATACTTGTAACGTGAGACGGGCGCCGCGAGACCACGGCGCCGGCGCCACACACACACACACACACACACACACACACACACAGTGCTCACTGCTGGCTAGGCGCCGTACTTTCCATTCCACTCGCGGCCCCCATCTCCGGAGTACGGTACTAACGGCTCTTCGAAAACGTAACGCAACCTTAAGCAGTAATACAGGGTGATTCAAAAAGAATACCACAACTTTAGGAATTTAAAACTCTGCAACGACAAAAGGCAGAGCTAAGCACTATCTATCGGCGAATTAAGGGAGCTATAAAGTTTCATTTAGTTGTACATTTGTTCGCTTGAGGCGCTGTTGACTAGGCGTCAGCGTCAGTTAATGCTAAGATGGCGACCGCTCAACAGAAAGCTTTTTGTGTTATTGAGTACGGCAGAAGTGAATCGACGACAGTTGTCAGCGTGCATTTCGAACGAAGTATGGTGTTAAACCTCCTGATAGGTGGTGTATTAAACTTTGGTATAAACAGTTTACAGAGAATGGGTGTTTGTGCAAAGGGAAAAGTTCTGTACGGCCGAGAACGAGTGATGAAAATGTAGCACGCATCCAGCAAGCATTTGTTCTCAGCCCAGGAAAATCGACTCACAGAGCTAGCAGAGAGCTGCAAATTCCACAATCAACTGTATGGAGAGTCCTACGAAAAAGGTTAGTTATGAAACCTGAACGTCAACTACCCGAGGCGATGGATCGGCCGCCAGGCAGCCCGTGACAGAGCACTTCATCACTGGCCTCCAAGAAGCCCTGATCTTACCCCCTGCGATTTTTTCTTATGGGGGTATGTTAAGGATATGGTGTTTCGGCCACCTCTCCCAGTCACCATTGATGATTTGAAACGAGAAATAACAGCAGCTATCCAAACTGTTACGCCTGATATGCTACAGAGAGTGTGGAACGAGTTGGAGTATCGGGTTGATATTGCTCGAGTGTCTGCAGGGGGCCATATTGAACATCTCTGAACTTGTTTTTGAGTGAAAAAAAACCTTTTTAAATACTCTTTGTAATGATGTATAACAGAAGGTTATATTATGTTTCTTTCATTAAATACACATTTTTAAAGTTGTGGTATTCTTTTTGAATCACCCTGTATTGCGTTTTTGCTGCATAAATGATACTCGTTACGTGTATTAACTGCATGTAGTGTCCCACATCTCGTGCGAATGTAAAGAAAGTCGGTGGTAGACAGCGACTGATGGAAACAAATACACACATCAAAAAAAGTTTTGCATCATCCCGGTTCCAGAACTCCTGAAGACAGACGTTGACTGTACATATTGTATCACAGACACAGTCCCTTCGACTGTTCAAAGATGTCACTAAACCCACCTAAAGATGTAAACAACCATGCCTATCAGACAGTCCGACAGCCGATCAGTTCCAGTCATTCCACCAGGAAGGAGGTACACGGCTCGTGTTGTCTGTAGCTCGACCATGCCTCGACTGTCAATACCGTGTTTCGATCGCGTCCGCATTGTTACTTTGTGCCAGGAAGAGCTCTCAACAAGGGAAGTGTCCACGCGTGAGGAGTGAACCAAAGCGATGATGTTCGGACGTGGAGCAGATACAGAGAGACAGGAATTGTCGATGACATGTCTCGCTCAGGCTGCCCAAGGGCTACTACTGCAGTGGATGACCGCTACCTACGGGTTATCGCCTAGTGGAACCCTGACAGCAACGCCACCATGTTGAATAATGGTTTTCGTGCAGCCACAGGACGTCGTTTTACGACTAAAACTGTGCGAAATAGGCTGCATGAAGCGCAATTTCATTCCCGGCGACCATGGCGAGGTTCATCTTTCCAACCACGACACCATGCAGCGTGGTACAGATGGGCCCAACAACGTGCCGAATGGACCGCTGAGGATTTGCATCACGTTCTCTTCACCGATGATTGTCGCATATGCCTTCGACCAGACAATCGTCGGAGTCGTGTGTGGAGGAGACCCGTCCAGGCTGAAAGCCTTAGACACTGTCCAGCGAGTGCAGCGATGTGGAGGTTCCCTGCTGTTTTGGGGTGGCATTAAGTGGGGCCGACGTACGCCGCTGGTGGTCATTGAAGGCGCCGTAACGGCTGTACGATACGTGAATGCTATCCTCCGACCGATAGTGCAGCCATATCGGCAACCTATTGGTGAGACATTCGTCTTCATGGACGACAATCCGGGCCCCCATCGTGCGCATCTTCTGAATGACTTCCTTCAGGATAACGACATCGCTCGACTAGAGTGGCCAGTGTGTTCTCCACACATTAACCCTGTCGAATATACATGAAATAGATTGGAAAGGGCTGTTTATGGATGACGTGACCCACCAACCACTCTGAGGGATCTACGACGAATGGACGTAGAGGAGTGGGACACTTTGATGAACTTGTGGATAGTGTGCCACTACGAATACAGGCATGCATCAATGCAAGAGGACGTGCTACTGGGTATTAGAGATACCGGTGTGTACAGCAATCTGGAGCACCACCTCTGAAGGTCTCGCTGTATGGTGGTACAACATGCAATTTGCGGTTTTCATGAGTAATAAAAAGGGCGGAAATGATGTTTGTGTTGATCTCTATCTCAATTTTCTGTACAGGTTCCGAAACTCTCGGAACCGAGGTGATGCAAAACTTTTTTTGATGTGTGTTTTTCTTTGCTGGCTTCTTCGGTAGAAGAGATCATCATAGGCGTACTGATGTTGGCTACAAAATGTTCATACCAGTAAGAAACGTCACCGTTTTATAGCTCAAATTCATATAAGATACTGCGCAAGCCACCGAATGGTGCGTGGCGGAGGGCATTCTGCAGCACTGCTAGTCATTTCCTCTCATAGAGAGAGGGAGAAACGACTATCTGTACGCCTCCGTACGAACCCTAATTTCTCTTATCACCGTACCTAAGAGCCCAGAACTTTTGGCGGAGACAACTGACGAACGCAACTAACATCTTTGAAATCTTCAGAATCGCTTGTGGTGCCATCTGCTAGGAGCTGAAGAAGTTATTGTAATATTATGACAAGGAACATAAAATTTTCATAGCAGCCTGGATGGTGTTATTCTTACTCTAGCGTCAGTAATGAAAGAAAGGTTGGTTCACTGGTTGGTTGATTCTGGGGAGGGAACAAAACAGCGGGGTCATCGGCCCCATGTAATTAGGGAAGGCTGGGCAAGGAACTCGGCCGTGCCCTTCCAAACGAAACATCCCGGCATTTGCCTATAGCGATTTAGGGAAATCACGGAAAACCTAAATCAGGATGGTCGAACCCTCGTTTGAACCGTCGTCCTCCCGAATGCGAGTCCAATGTGCTGACCACTGCGCCACCTCGCTCGTCAATGAAAGTAAATTCTGCGGAATACACACCACACATAGCAGCAGAGACTACAGAAATAGATAGTGTACTAACATTATTCTGTTACAACTGCATTTTCCCCGGGACGCAGGATGACTTTTCATTAATCTATTTGTGCTATGTTGATCGCCTCGATCGAAACCGGTTGCAAATAGAGATTTGTTCTTTGTCGGTACCTGAGTGCTTTTCGTTATAAATATATGACTTACTGTAAGTATCTTTGTTTCACTGGGGGAGGAATGGTTTTTTTTTCATCACATTAGCTCACTCTCAGTCATGTGAGCCAGTTACGGCGTGACTCTGAATGCCTTCACGGAACAGTACGCTGTGGATGTACCAGTATGATAAGTTGAACACTGAAATGTGGCAGAAGCAGCCGAAAGTGCCCCACAGAAAGGGTTCATACTATAAAAGCTGGACTGTCGGAAAGCAACATGTTCATTGTAGAGTCCGACGAAGTCTGTGCGATGCCAATTTAGCGAGTCTCGTCCCTCTATTCGTAGTGCTCACACGACATTGCGTAAGTGTTTAAAGACCCATTCGTGTATAATTAGCACTATTTAACAGTTGTTACCTGAATTCAGTGCTGTATGTCATATGTAACTCCAGATGGCGGGGGACTCATTATTTACTACTGGTCTGATGAAGGATGCTTCCACATTTATCTTTCTTTTTTCTGGCCTTTTTAGCGTACCTTCAGTGGGTCGGCGTGTTAATTTTTGGATTTAGCACTGTTAGTGGTAGGGGCTAGCCGGATACCCTTCCTGAGTTTCTAAATGTTTGCTTATCGTGTAAAAGTTGCGAGACGTGGATACCACCTAGGCATCAACCTCGCGGGATGTGGGAAACCACCAAAAGAGCAGTTCCAGGACTGGTGGCTCATCAGCCCTCGTCATGTACTCCCGAATCCCGAAAGCGGCTTGTTAACACCCGCGGCTATACGGGGGAGTTTTGGTTCCACCCTGACGGATACGGCAATGCACCGAACTCGTATTTAGCCTAAGTGAAATTCACATTAGAGACACCTGTCCCCTTTGCAAATCAAAACGTCGGTGTCTGGTGTGAAATTTTTCGTAGGACAATAAGCAGTGAACAGCGAGCGCTCCGTACACATAACGAAATAAAATGTAAACATTGCAATTGAAGACCACCTGTACCACACGCAATGTCAGCTGGACAACGCTTCGAGCGATTCAAGCAACAACAATACTAGGACTTTACGGATCAGTGTCTTCATGGACAAGTGGTTTCTATAGGTGTTTCTGACCTCCTAGTATCATTGAATCTTTCTTCTGGAGATACCTTAAGGATACTTCTTACGGAAGTCACAGCCGCACTACTACCGAATTGCGACAGTGACGAACTCGCCTCTAGATGCAACGTCAGCCATTCCGCCTCCAACAGGCAAAGGAAGTCGGATGAGCTGTGGCCAGTCAGTCGGTCCAACCTATTTGCCTTTCATATACAGGGTGTTTCAAAAATGACCGGTATATTTGAAACGGCATTAAAAACTAAACGAGCAGCGATAGAAATACACCGTTTGTTGCAATATGCTTGGGACAACAGTACATTTTCAGGCAGACAAACTTTAGAAATTACAGTAGTTACAATTTTCAACAACAGATGGCGCTGCGGTCTGGGAAACTCTATAGTACTATATTTTCCACATATCCACCATGCGTAGCAATAATATGGCGTAGTCTCTGAATGAAATTACCCGAAACCTTTGACAACGTGTCTGGCGGAATGGCTTCACATGCAGATGAGATGTACTGCTTCAGCTGTTCAATTGTTTCTGGATTCTGGCGGTACACCTGGTCTTTCAAGTGTCCCCACAGAAAGAAGTCACAGGGGTTCATGTCTGGCGAATAGGGAGGCCAATCCACGCCGCCTCCTGTATGTTTCGGATAGCCCAAAGCAATCACACGATCATCGAAATATTCATTCAGGAAACTAAACACGTCGGCCGTGCGATGTGGCCGGGCACCATCTTGCATAAACCACGAGGTGTTCGCAGTGTCGTCTAAGGCAGTTTGCACCGCCACAAATTCACGAAGAATTTCCAGATAGCGTGATGCAGTAATCGTTTCGGATCTGAAAAATGGGCCAATGATTCCTTTGGAAGAAATGGCGGCCCAGACCCGTACTTTTTGAGGTTGCAGGGACGATGGGACTGCAACATGGAGCTTTTCGGTTCCCCATATGCGCCAGTTCTGTTTATTGACGAAGCCGTCCAGGTAAAAATAAGCTTCGTCAGTAAACCAAATGCTGCCCACATGCATATCGCCGTCATCAATCCTGTGCACTATATCGTTAGCGAATGTCTCTCATGCAGCAATGGTAGCGGCGCTGAGGGGTTGCCGCGTTTGAATTTTGTACGGATAGAGGTGTAAACTCTGGCGCATGAGACGATACGTGGACTTTGGCGTCATTTGGACCGCAGCTGCAACACGGCGAACGGAAACCCGAGGCCGCTGTCGGATCACCTGCTGCACTAGCTGCGCGTTGCCCTCTGTGGTTGCCGTATGCGGTCGCCCTACCTTTGCAGCACGTTCATCCGTCACGTTCCCAGTCCGTTGAAATTTTTCAAACAGTTCCTTTATTGTATCGCTTTTCGGTCCTTTGGTTACATTAAACCTCCGTTGAAAACTTCGTCTTGTTGCAACAACACTGTGTTCTAGGCGGTGGAATTCCAACACCAGAAAAATCCTCTGTTCTAAGGAATAAACCATGTTGTCTACAGCACACTTGCACATTGTGAACAGCACACGCTTACAGCAGAAAGACGACGTACAGAATGGCGCACCCACAGACTGCGTTGTCTTCTATATCTTTCACATCACTTGCAGCGCCATCTGTTGTTGAAAATTGTAACTACTGTAATTTCGAAGGTTTGTCCGCCTGAAAATGTACTGTTGGTCCAAGCATATTGCAACAAACGGTGTATTTCTATCGCTGCTCGTTTAGTTTTTATTGCCGTTTCAAATATACCGGTCATTTTTGAAACACCCTGTACAACCACATGCATCCTCTGCGAAGGACTGTGAACTGCGTGGCCGGAGAGTACTGCTTCCAGTATTAAGAGTCTTCCCGTTCCACTCGAATATGAAGTGCGGGCAGAACGACTGTTAGATGTCTCTGTGAGCGCTCCACTTTAGTTTAAGCTTGTCTCCGTGATCCCTAAGGGAGCGATACGACGACGGCTTTAGTATGTTTCTAACACTCGCTCGTAAAACGTTGCAAGGCGACTTCTACGCGGCAGTTGGCTTATATGTTGAATCGTCTGGCTATTCAAATGCTTCAGCGTTTCCGCGTTTTTTCCCGTGGTTCAAACTTCTTGGCATGTTAAAACCGTGTGACGCAGTGGGACACGAACCATGCACGTTTGCCAGCAAAAGGCAAAGCTCCCAGTCGAGCATACAGTTTTATTCTGCCAGGAATTTTGAATAAGCGCAGACTCCGCTGCAGAGCGAAAATTTGGCCTGTAAACTTCTGAAGATTCGTGTTGCACTTGTTTTTATTCGTTCAGTATCCTCTGTTAGTCCTATTTGGTGTCGGTCCCTCACAGGCAGTATTCTAGAAGGGTCATTCATATGAAAACGATGGAAAAAGCAAGTGAACAGTTTATTATCTCAAAAGTAATCTTGTTTTATATTAAGAATTGTAAATCCTTGAAGTGAAGATCGCAAATAAATTTTATTTTGCTTGCTAGTTTCAGTACACACGCGCCATCTTCAAGTCTCAAAAATGTTCTTAGGTAGTCTAATTGCCGTAATGACTCAACACATGTTTAAAATCTTCTTCATATATGACAACATCCACACAGGACGTATAGGTAAAATAACATTACATCCTTCATAAGCAATCAAAGAGAACGAAGGTCATAAAACTAAGGCAATATTCCATTAATTTCTTTAAACATCGGATTTTCATCGTTAGTAGGAGAAACTTTCATTGTAGGTCAACGCGCTGTTAACATGGCAGTTTTTCAACTGGTCAGTTTGACCTCTGATACCGTGCTTGTTGCCGGTAAAAGTATTTTATTTTGAGGAAGTTGAGTCCCATTTCTAAGCATATCATAGACTTCACGTTTTACTGACGTGCTAGTATTTCATATAGATTGTTATAGAGCTCGGATCATAATGTAAGGTTACTTATTACGATAGGTATTCGGTTTTTATCACAATGTCGATTGTATGCTTCTTATCTTGTAGATACACATCTCAAGATGTGGTCTGATATCTCTAAATAAAAGTTCAGATACGGTTTATTTCTGAAACATACATCAATGCGAATCAGTGGCATATGTGCAAGGACTGTTGATATTTTTAAAAATATCGGGAATCCGATCTGTCGATATTTAAGAAATTTCATTATTTGCTCTCGATATGTTGAAAAAAAAAAACGATATGTCGACGGAAAAGATATCGACGTGCCTGCCTATACAAATATCGACTGCACATTGTAAATATACTGCCGGTTTTAGAGCTGTATATTTAATTATTGATTTATCACTAGATATTCTTCACATCAATAAGCTAGCAGCCTCTCAGCCGGCCGCTGTAGCCGAGGGGTTCTAGGCGCTTCAGTCCTGCTACGGTCGCAGGTTCGAATCCTGCCTCGGGCATAGACGTGTGTGATGTCCTTAGGTTAGTTAGGTTTAAGTAGTTCTAAGTTCTAGGGGACTGATGACCTCAGCTGTTAAGTCCGATAGTGCTCAGAGCCATTTGAACCATTTTGTCTATACCTTTAAGATAAAGAATCGAAAGGAAAACAATGCACGTTCACGCTTGGCGATAACCACTTTGCTAACTGTAGGTAAGTGGCACAATGAAAGGTGCCCGTCGTTAGGTTTCGTCACATATCGGATTTGTCCGGAATACTTCATGTCAACTTCCCTGATTATTTTTATTTTTTATTTTTGCCAACGCCAGCAACCTAGCAGTTGTAGTGTCAGTATTGCGTGGCGACGCTAAACGTTGCAGTCTGTGCTGGTAGCGACGAGCTCCGGTTACGTCAGCATTTCCCCTCAGACGCCTCCATACTTCTCATGGACTAGTCTTGTCATTTAGATTTTTCTTCATCACTTTCAGCAACTATTTTTGAAGAATGCCAATGTGAACACATAGCGCATTGGTTGGGTTAAAAATTGTTTTTTAACGCAACTGGTACGCTATTTTTACACTTCGGAAATGTTATTGTTGCTTTCACCCCCCCCCCCCCCCCCCCCCAGTGCAATCGGACTTCTTGTTTTGTGCCACATGTATTTGCTTCACACAGTCAAAAACGAAAGATTTGACGTGATGAAAGCTCAAAAACTAGTAAGACTACTTCACAGAGTGAGTGTAAAATTATTTCGTACTACTACGACTTCAAAAAAAAACAGCTTCAAATATTTACCAAAAATGTGAAGAAACTATAAAATGAAATAAAAATATCGGCACTCGATATTACGAATTTGATATAGATCTATCGATAGATGGTGGTAAATGTATCACCGATATATATCGATATTTTTTGGAAAATATTATGCTGATGAATTGTGTGGGTAGCACTGTCGTCGTAGCCTTGGACGTGCACACGGCTACTATATAGCACTGGCAGGTGAACACGTGTAGGCGGGGGGAGTGGGGGGAGGGAGGGGGGCGCAGACGAGCGGCCACCGCCGCCCCTTCAGAGTCCCGCTCTGCTCCGCGCCGCCGGGCGTCGCCGTCGCTGCGTGCGTGGGCGTCGGCGGCGTCCGCGGCGCAGTTAAGCGGTCCAGGGATCGCAACGCGAGCCGCCATAAATCACGGCCGCAGGCGATACGCGGCCACCCCAAGGCCAAGGGCGGCGCGGCGCAGAGCGGGGCCCGATATCGGCCGCGGCCGCGGACACACACACACACACACACACACACACACACACACACACACCGATTGACGATCCGCCACTCGAAGCCAACTGCGCCAACCGCGGCACGGCGACCGCCCGACGGCGGCACCTTCCTCTAGGCGACAGCGGCGTAGTACTGCTGATGCAGTCTGATGTCCACTGGAAACGTCGCTTGCTCTATTACGCTCCGTTAAGCCGTCGCCACACGCACCGTGCTTCAGAGCGTTGAGCGTGCCGAGTTTCTGACGTCATAGCATGGAACAGTACGTTCGGGGGTCTTTCCGAACGTGCAGAGCAATATCCAGCAAGTCAGATATTCTGAGCGTGAGTCTGAGCGTTGACCAATCAGATGGTACAACGCCACCTACGTCACACGCACGCCATCTCCCTTCAGCACAGAGTTGTGAGGCGCCATATTGGCATTCAGTTCAAGCTTACACGTATATAAGCCGTTTCTGAGCACCAGCAAATTGAGTATCACTTGAAAACCCGTTGTTAACTGTGTGACTCATTGCAATAAAATAATGGAAAACATAATATTCGTGGCAAAACAATTATTGTAACTTGCGTATTATGAGAGTATGCTATTTGAAGGCAACGAGACACTGAGGATCCATCAAAAACGCATTGTTCTTGGTACAATTTGTTATAAATAAATTTTAATTATTAACATAGCTACGATTAAAGTTTTTAGCAAGTGGAACATGCGGCATTTGCAACCAAACTGCGTCGTTAGTTTAGAGTAGTGAGTAGCGTCACTGATTTAGTACCGAGATGTATAACAGGGCGGTAGTTCGCGTCTCGCCACGATTTATTTTTTTCCTAACATTTGCGTTTTTATTAGGTTCTGATGCTTTATTATTATTTTAATATAAGTTGTTGTTGTGGTCTTCACTATATACTATAATATATATATACTATAATATTTGATGTTATGTAAACATAAGTTCACCTTTTTTTGAGGAGTGAGTTTGTTCGATTGGCTTAATCTACAGGTCACCTTGCGCTGCCTGTATAAAGATATTTTGCCCCTTTTTCTTTTACGCTTGCAAAGATTCTGCTACTGGGTAGGAACAGTGAACAAGTAAGACTGACCTTAGGGTTTTACTAAATCTTGGGAATGATGAAATAACGTTCATCTTATGTGGAGAAGTATTGCAAATTTGTATCGCACTGTTTGTAATGGAACTTTTATAAGCCTGTGTCCTTATATACTGGACATGCTACTTTCCTTTTCGTCTTAAAACATGTACATGGGTATTGAAGTTTTTATTTGTGTATATTACATATAGACCAGCGTGACTAGCATATGGGCAATGGAGCAAATGCGCGTTTTAATAGAGTTAACGTGGGAATTTTATGCGCGCCCGTTTAGTGAACAGTGTGATTTACGAACTAGAAACATCGCGCAGCTGCCGCTGGAGTGCGTTGTGATTGCGTATACTACGTTGGGGCCCACGCGCATTTCCGTCAGTGTTATATAAATATTTCAGTAATTCTTACTTTTATAATAATTTTTAATTATACATCTACATCTGCATAGATACTCCGAAAGACACAGATCGGCGCGTGGCGGAGGGTGCCTTCTACCACTACTAGTCATTTCCCTTCCTGTTCCATTCACAAACAGGGAGGGAAAACTACTTTCTATGTGCCTTGGTATGCGCCCTAATTTCTCGCATCTTATCTTCGTTGTCCTTACACACAATGTAAGTTGGTGGCAGTATCATTGTTCGCCAGCCAGCTTCAGATGCCGGTGCTCCAAATTTTCTCAACAGCGTTTCTCGAAACGACCGTCGCCTTCCCTACAAGGATCCTCATTTCAGTTCTCGAAGTACCTCCGTAACACTGAAGCGTTGTTCAAACCTACCGGTAACAGATGAGATGGCTCTGAGCACTATGGGACTTAACTTCTAAGGTCATCAGTCCCCTACAACTTAGAACTACTTAAACCTAACTAACCTAAGGACATCACACACATCCATGCCCGAGGCAGGATTCGAGCGTGCTAGCGTAGCGGTCGCGCGGTTCCAGACTGTAGCGCCTAGAACCGCTCTGCCACCCCGACCGGCTCTACCGGTAACAAATCTAGCAGCCCGCCTCTGAACTGCTTCGATGCCTGTCATCAACCCGACCTGGCATGGAACCCAAATTGTCGAGCAGTACTCAATAACAGGTCGCACCAGCGACCTATTTACCGTCTCCTCTACAGGTGAACCATTCTTTCCTAAAATTCCAAAAAAATGGTTCAAATGGCTCTGAGCACTATGGGACTTAACAGCTGTGGTCATCAGTCCCCTAGAACTTAGAACTACTTAAACCTAACTAACCTAAGGACAGCACACAACACCCAGCCATCACGAGGCAGAGAAAATCCCTGACCCCGCCGGGAAGCGAACCCGGGAACCCGGGCGTGGGAAGCGAGAACGCTACCGCACGACTACGAGATGCGGGACCTAAAATTCCCCCAACGGATCGAAGTCGACCATTCGCCTTCTCTACCACAGTTCTCACGTGCTCGTTCCACGTCATATATGTTTGCAACGTTACGCCCAAATATTTAAATGAGCTGTTTCAAGCAGGACACTAGTAACAACGTTTCCAAACTTTACAGGTTTGTTCTTCCTATTCATCTGCATTGCCGGCCGGTGTGGCCGAGCGGTTCTAGGCGCTGCACTCTGGAACCGCGCGACCGCTACGGTCGCAGGTTCGAATCCTGCCTCGGGCATGGATGTGTGTGATGTCCTTAGGTTAGTTAGGTTTAAGTAGTTCTAAGTTCTAGGGGACTGATGACCTCAGATGTTAAGTCCCATAGTGCTCAGAGCCATTTCATTTGCATTAACTTACTTTTCCATATTCAGTGTTATCTACCATTCATCACACCAACTGGAAATTTTGTCTAAATTGTCTTGCATCTTCCTACAGCCGCTCAACTTGGACACCTTACCGTACACCACGGCATCGTGAGCAAACAACCTCAGATTGCTGCACACCCCATCCGCCTAATGGTTCAAATGGCTCTGAGCACTATGGGACTCAACTGCTGTGGTCATAAGTCCCCTAGAACTTAGAACTACTTAAACCTAACTAACCTAAGGACAGCACACAACACCCAGCCATCACGAGGCAGAGAAAATCCCTGACCCCGCCGGGAATCGAACCCGGGAACCCGGGCGTGGGAAGCGAGAACGCTACCGCACGACCACGAGATGCGGGCATCCATCCGCCTAATCATTTACGTATATAGAGGACAACAGCGGTCCTACCACACTTCCCTGGGACACTCGTGACGATACCCGTGTCTCCGATGAACACTCGCCGTCGACGACAATATACTGGGTTCTATTAGTTAAGAAATCACATATCTGTGAACTAATTCCATACGCTCGTACCTTTGTTAATAGCCTTTGTTACCATTTACCCCCACCATTACCCTTATGACCATTATTTAAAATATTTAAGTAAAAATATCAATTGAAAGGAACGTAAAGTTATAAGAGAACAAAGCTGTAATATCGTAGTTTCCTTTTTGCGTGCATATGTACTTAACCATCATTTCTAGCTTATTATTATTATTATTATTTCTGTTCTGATTCCTGTCCTGCGATTTCGGCTATTATTGTTGTTCCTATTGCTACTATTACGCGATGTTTGGGGTGAAGTACTGGAAATGTACCAATTTATTTTAAAAAGCGTACCGATCATTTTACAAAAGTATTACCTGCGCTTTTCAAGCCGGTGTAACTTTCATCGTCCGCAGATGTAATTTCAGAGACTTGAATACATAAAAGAGAGACAAAGATATATTGTTTATTGATTAGGACTGAAGATTTATGATATTTGACGTTAAATTATGAAGTGGAAAATAAAAGGTGAAATCAACTGCATTTTAGTGTAACTGTTTGCAAAGATTAACAGCATCGATATCAACATACAAATGTTAGCACAAAATTTCATTACTGCAGACTGTTAGAATCTCTGGTCTGACGTAAACTTTGAGCTAGCTGGAACATTTCGATAACTTGTTAATGAATATTTATTGGCATATCTAAAGAATAAAAAAATAGGAGAGACAATAAACTTTATAAACCTATAATTACAAATCAGAATCAATAGTGCAGGCCAGATAATTGAGTCGATGTTGCCTGTGGTGTCACCGCCAGACACCACACTTGCTAGGTGGTAGCCTTTAAATCGGCCGCGGTCCGTTAGTATACGTCGGACCCGCGTGTCGCCACTGTCAGTGATTGCAGACCGAGCGCCGCCACACGGCAGGTCTAGAGAGACTTCCTAGCACTCGCCCCAGTTGTACAGCCGATTTTGCTAGAGATGGTTCACTGACAAATTACGTTTTCATTTGCCGAGACGATAGTTAGCATAGCCTTCAGCTACGTCATTTGCTACGACCTAGCAAGGCGCCATTATCATTTGCTATTTATCTTGTGATGCATGTACCGTCAGACCGATGTTCACCAATTATGGATTAAAGTTAAGTATTCCAGAAGCTCCGTACTTTTTTTACTAGACTTAACTCCTTTAACTGTTCCAGACCTCACGCCAGCCTGCGTGAGCTTAACGCGTGCCTTTCGGCTACCAATCATAGTGGCTTGGCTGTCTTGCCAAGTCACAACATTGCCTATGCTGTAGCGTGAGTAATAAACACCATCAGTATCGCACGCAGTGACTGTGAACTACTTAAATTAATTTTAAACGAGTTATGTCTTCTTGAAGCGAGGTGTTGGTTCTCAATTGATATTCTTATAAGTGACCAGAATATAATAATTGAACAGAAGCTTCGTCGCCGTCTTATTCAAATAAAACAAAGTAAGAGCTAGCGTACTCCGGCAGCACTACGTACAATTTACTTCGGGATCTGCAAACACGATGACGCCACATTCCAAGAGGACCACATGTTAAAATACCTACAATCAAGACAAGACAACGACAACCCAGCTCCATCTTCACTGTCCATTGTAAGATACTGGCTCAGTAAAACGTTCATTGATGCTATGGCATTTAAGTGAATATAGTACATGTGACTGTACTCTCAACCGAGTTGTTAATACTCAGTATCATAAAATGTCGAACGGCTTCCACTGTTCTGTTGTTGACTTTGTCACAGGATAGGAAACTGTGGCGGATCGCAGCAGATCACTGAGAACATTCTCGTGATACTCACAGCTGGTGCAGCTGTGCCTAGTCTGTGCTGTGCAAACCTTCTCGTCTCAGCATAATTACTCCAACAGACTTCGTGGCAGTTATGTGGATACACAGAATGCACCGACATTTCTGCGGAGCCCATGACACTCTAGGCGTTTTTTTTGCTGTCACATCGTTGTTTTCGGCAACTCTCAAGTGTCTCATTCCAACCTACCCGAGCTCTTGGGCTAAGCTACAGATCAGTCTCTCATCACAACCGGTTTTTTTTTGCCTTCATATGCGTTAGCTTCGCCAATTCAGTACCAATCTGTCAGATTCCAGCCTGACCAAGGCCTTGTCCGAAGTCGGGCAATTCAGACTGGTAAAAGCAAAGTAAAATACCATAAAAATAGGTGGTCGCAGTTTTTTCAATCTTTCAACATTTATTAAAACTATAATTTTATCTTTTAAACTCTTCCGTTGGTCCGTGTTGATGGCCAGAGTGGCCGTGCGGTACTAGGCGCTGCAGTCTGGAACCGAGCGACCGCTACGGTCGCAGGTTCGAATCCTGCCTCGGGTATGTATGTGTGTGATGTCCTTAGGTTAGTTAGGTTTAATTAGTTCTAAGTTCTAGGCGACGGATGACCTCAGAAGTTAAGTCGCATAGTGCTCAGAGCCATTTGAACCATTTGGTCTGTGTGTGCATACGAAAACAGCATGATACTGTAGGTCCGCCTTGATGAAAACCCTTTCCTTATTTATTTATTCTCAAAATAGTTTCAGCGACCAATATCGCCATCATAGATGGATTCTTTGATCCTAAAACATGCGAAAATAGCACAGTTATCAAACATTATTGCATGTCTACTGTTTGGTTCCAAATACTATTTTCTGTTCAAATGTGTGTGAAATCGTATGGGACCTAACTCTCAAGGTCATCAGTCCCAAAGCTTACACACTACTTAACCTAAATTATCCTAAAGACAAACACACACACCCATGCCCGGGGGAGGACTCGAACCTCCGCCGGCACCAGCCGCACAGTGCAAGAGTGCAGCGCCTTAGACCGCTCGGCTGATCCCACGCGGCACTATTTTCTGTGAATAATTTCATAATACCTTCTTCACTATATGTCACAGCAGCACCAATCGTAAAACCATGCTATGACCTATAGTAAAATAGGATATTATGAAATTGTTGACAGAAAGCTATATTTGGAACCAAATGTAATAATGTTTTACAACGTTTGTTATCTGTGTTCTTTCTGCATGCTATAGAATCAAGGAACCCAGTGGTGATGCCGATATGTATCGCTGAAACTAGTCTGGGAATAAATAAATAAGAAAAGCGTTTTGCATCAAGGCGGACCCACAATCCCATATTACTAGTTCCTAGTAACAAGTGTCGTAGACTACAGCACGGAGCGCGTCACTGCACGACAGTAAACAGATTCAGTGTTCCTGTATGCTACTTGCTAACAGCTACTTGTCCCAGCAAGAACACCAGGCTACGCAGAAAGGTCCCCCCAACAGAATCACCACACTGCACAGATGTTACAACTCTACTCCAACATAGACCACGTATATTTGGACCTGTCAACTGCATTTAACATGTCCTAATCTCCCTCTGTAACCTTAACCTAGTCACCTCTTTTAGTCAAGGAGTGCCTCACATTTCATTTCTTCCCAGTCCGATTTAGTAATTAGCTACTCGATCTACTGACTGGTTAGGTTTTGATCAGTCAATCTATCCCTTCTTTAAGTGTAGCCGTGCTAAAAATGTCTTCTTTCCACAATCATATTCAGTATATCGTCAGTAGCATCCAATCTACGCATCTAATCTCTAGGATTTTTCCTTAGCACCATATTTCAAAAGCTTATGTCCCTTCTTGTCTGATCTACGCATCGACCACGTTTGACTTTTCCACAGGCTACGCTCCAAAAGGTTCAGAAAAGACTTCCTAACACTTAAATTTTTGTTAAGAAATTTCTGTTTCTCTGAAATACTTTTTTCTATTCCTCACTTTGTATTCTGTCTACTTCTCCCAGCGTCAGTTCAAAAAATGGTTCAAATGGCTCTGAGCACTATGGGACTTAACATCTGAGGTCATCAGTCCCCTAGAACTTAGAACTACTTAAACCTAACTAACCTAAGGACATCACACACACCCATGCCCGAGGCAGGATTAGAACTTGCGACAGCAGCGGTCGTGCGGTTCCAGACTGAAGCGCCTAGAACCACTCGGCCACACCGGCCGGCCCAGCGTCAGTTAATTTACTGCTCAAACGACAAAACTAATTCTTTTAGGGTCTTGTTTCCTAATCTAAATCCCTGCAGTTTGACAGCTAAAGAAGGTTTTACACGTTTCTAAATACATGTGTGTTGTTTCCCTTTTGTGTCATTATAATGCAGCTTTTAGCATCTCGAGCCAGCCGAGCATATTCCCTTGTTTGAAGTAAATTTATGTAGTCGAAATTCGGTTTCAAAATACTCCCTGAATCGCTGTGACCCAGCCCCAGTCGGCTGAATACTCGCAGTGACATCACAGCCTTTCATTTGTGCATTCCAAGTACTTGGTACTCTTTAATGTCAGAATATGGGAATTATAGTGAGACGTGAGGATGTCTTGTCACACTTAGATCCCCTTTCTGCCCTTCTGGACTGCCTAGTCCGTCCTTACACAAACTGGAAGCGGGCGCTTGCGGCTGCGAATAGAGTCGATTCTGCGCAAAAAATCCGTTATTGCGGCCGCGGCGCTCACCGAGATGGTATCGGCCGGCAGCCACGGGAAGTCTTCAATTGCTGCGAAACTAATTGGCGTCTATTGAATGTCTAGCGGCGGCGAAGGCCGTGCCGAAGCCGCCGTAACGAGCCGTCTGCGCGCGCGCTGCGCTCCGCTTTTGTTTCGTCATGACCGCTGCGTAAACACGGCGCTGCGCCGAAGGCTGCGCTTCCCATTGTCTGCCTCCGGAGATGCGATCGACTTAATTAATTCGCGTTACCTGCAATCACCAAGTTGCTGCGGCAAACGGAATTGGCTCCAGACAAACACCATTTGCTCACCGCAGCGTCGATACTCGGAAAGACGGTTGTTTAGCTCACCAGCGCTTAAGCTGGGCTGATGCAGTTTTCCATTCCTACCAATTTGCAAGCTACAGCCATATTATTGACAACCTACCTTATGTACTTCTACCTAGGTCTGCGAAAATGATATTAACGATAAAACTATCAAAAATAAGGACTACGTAATAGAGGAAAAGGAATTCTTCTACCTGGAAGCGAAATAACGCACGGCTGACGAAGCAAAGAACAGTCAACTCCTCGTGCTATCGTCAAATGTACACTTTAATTTAGGAACTAATTTCTGAAAATGTGTGTCTGGACACAACTTTGCATAGTGGTTGCAATCCTCCGATCTTCTACACTCCTGGAAATGGAAAAAAGAACACATTGACACCGGTGTGTCAGACCCACCATACTTGCTCCGGACACTGCGAGAGGGCTGTACAAGCAATGATCACACGCACGGCACAGCGGACACACCAGGAACCGCGGTGTTGGCAGTTTTTACTCCTACAACCGAGCAACTAATATCGTCTTCAATGCACTGTCGTCACTTCCATCTCGATAATTGATAATTATTTACGCTGACGTGTGCGAATATACAGTCAATAATGCTGAGTACGATATCATGGGTCCATTACAAAGTGTATTACGGGCTGCTGGAAAATAAGGAAATCGAAACATTTTTGAAATGGTGCTGCAGGAGGGTGCTCAAAACTGGGTTCACTAATAAGTTAAGAAACGAGAACGTCGCCCGCGGAGTGGGCGAAGAGATTCAAATTTCCGTTCGGCCCTCCAGATTTACGTCTTCCGTGATTTTCCTAACTCGCTTATGCCGGATGCTGCAGTGGTTCTTTACAATAGACAAGGCATTTGCTTGCTCTCTGTCCCTAATAACACCGTCGTCAACGGGGCGTTAAAAGCTATTCCTCCTTTCCTTCTTTTTCTGCTTGAGCTGATGAAACAGGTACCGATCCTGTTTACCTAAAACAGAGCATATAATTGTGCCTGTCTGCTGCCGCATCTTCAACAAGAAACTACCTGAAAGCTGGATGTGAGAAGCGGCCCAGGTTTTACCTTTCTCGTGCTGCTGCGTCCTGTGCCGCTGGGAGGGAGCGTTTATATTCCGCGGCACGAGCGGCGCCACATGTCGCGGTGACAGTGATGGGGAAGTCCGGTCCACGCGCAGACACGCATGCGTACTGAATGCCAACGCCGGCTCGCTCGCTATTAGCTGCGCTCTGCGGACCCTATGCTGCACCGCTGAGACGAGTGCAGCGAACCGCGCCGCTTCAGTAGCGGCTCAGGGGCGTGTGTCACCAGAGCAACTAAAATATGCACGCTTGCTGAAGAAAGCAAGCGGATGGGGGTCGCAGTAGTTATTCGGAGATGAAGAGAGTGGAGGAGGGGGCAGGAATGGAGCTGGAAGGAGGGCGAGGGAGGGTGGTTAGCATGAAAAGCTGCATTTGACCAGAATGAGATTTTCACTCTGCAGCGGAGTGTGCGCTGATATGAAATTTCCTGGCATAATAAAACTGTGTGCTGGACCGAGACTCGATCTCGGGACCTTTGTCTTTCGCGGGCAAGTGCTCTACCAACTGAGCTACCCAAGCACGAGTCGCAGCTTACTTGGAAGGCAGGAGGCGAGGTAGAAGTAAAACTGTGAGGACGGGGTGGAGGTCAACGCTTGGGTAACTCCGTTGGTAGAGCACTTGCCCGCGAAAGGCAAAGGTCCCGAATTTGAGTCTCGGTCCGGCACACAGTTTTAATCTGCCAGGATGTTGCATTTGACCAATTTTCGGTCTGAAGAGCAGAAGAATAGTTCAGCATAAAGTTTATGTAACTGTAAGTAACTTCCTGAATTTCCATGCCAAGTATTTCAATACTGAGACAGCCTGAGACAGGCGACGAAGTTGTCTCAAAGTGTAACTAAGATGAAAATATCTGAAGATGAGCCACCAATCGCCTACAATCAATAACGAGCTGTATTGCTTATTAAAGCGAACTGGATACCCGGCAAGGGTGGCAGCACCGTTGTCTTTACGTCCGAGGATCGTTACTTGTTAGGATCAGGTAGTAACGGCGTAGACTCTGGCGCTCTAATGATCTATTTCCTAGCTAAGTGCAATAATTTGTAAGTTAGTAATAAATTTTATTTGAAAATTACCCGCATAAGACAAGAATTAAACATTAATCGGCGCTTTTGTATGACGAAACCCCTCGCACACTATCAGTTATATAGCACTCCGTCTTCAGGCCACAAGTGGCCCATCGGGACCATCCGACCGCCGCGTCATCCTCAGTTACGGATGCGGATAGGAGGGGCGTGGGGTCAGCACACCGCTATCCCGGTCGTTATGATGGTTTTCTTTGACCGGAGCCGCTACTATTCGGTCGAGTTGCTCCTCAATTGGCATCACGAGGCTGAGTGCACCCCGAAAAATGGCAGCAGTGCTTGGCGGCCCGGGTGGTCAACCATATAAGCGCGGGCCACGCCCGACCGCGCTTAACATCACTTATATAGGGTGAACATTAATAAAAGCGACAAACTTCAGCGACGAATTAGTGACAGGAAATGGAGGAATTAAGGTTCCTGTGTCTGGAAAAGGATCGTAGCCACGGTAGATGGCGCAGATGAATGGCAGTTCCTCTGACCATGTACCGTGTGTTCCTTGCGTGTTGCAGGCTGTGTGGTCGACGCAGCGTACTACAGGGTTATTACAAATGATTGAAGCGATTTCACAGCTCTACAATAACTTTATTATTTGAGATATTTTCACAATGCTTTGCACACACATACAAAAACTCAAAAAGTTTTTTTAGGCATTCACAAATGTTCGACATGTGCCCCTTTAGTGATTCGGCAGACATCAAGCCGATAATCAAGTTCCTCCCACACTCGGCGCAGCATGTCCCCATCAATGAGTTCGAAAGCATCGTTGATGCGAGCTCGCAGTTCTGGCACGTTTCTTGGTAGAGGAGGTTTAAACACTGAATCTTTCACATAACCCCACAGAAAGAAATCGCATGGGGTTAAGTCGGGAGAGCGTGGAGGCCATGGCATGAATTGCTGATCATGATCTCCACCACTACCGATCCATCGGTTTTCCAATCTCCCGTTTAAGAAATGCCGAACATCATGATGGAAGTGCGGTGGAGCACCATCCTGTTGAAAGATGAAGTCGGCGCTGTCGGTCTCCAGTTGTTGCATGAGCCAATTTTCCAGCATGTCCAGATACACGTGTCCTGTAACGTTTTTTTCGCGGAAGAAAAAGGGGCTGTAAACTTTAAACCGTGAGATTGCAAAAAACACGTTAACGTTTGGTGAATTGCGAATTTGCTGCACGAATGAGTGAGGATTCTCTACCGCCCAGATTTGCACATTGTGTCTGTTCACTTCACCATTAAGAAAAAATGTTGCTTCATCACTGAAAACAAGTTTCGCACTGAACGCATCCTATACCATGAGCTGTTGCAACCGCGCCGAAAATTCAAAGCGTTTGACTTTGTCATCGTGTGTCAGGGCTTGGAGCAATTGTAAACGGTAAGGCTTCTGCTTTAGCCTTTTCCGTAAGATTTTCCAAACCGTCGGCTATGGTACGTTTAGCTCCCTGCTTGCTTTATTCGTCGACTTCCGCGGGCTACGCGTGAAACTTGCCCGCACGCGTTCAACCGTCTCTTCGCTCACTGCAGGCCGACTCGTTGATTTCCCCTTACAGAGGTATCCAGAAGCTTTAAACTGCGCATACTATCGCCGAATGGAGTTAGCAGTTGGTGGATCTTTGTTGAACTTCGTCCTGAAGTGTCGTCGCACTGCTATGACTGACTGATGTGAGTGCATTTCAAGCACGACATACGCTTTCTCGGCTCCTGTCGCCATGTTGTCTCACTGCGCTCTCGAGCGCTCTGGCGGCAGAAACCTGAAGTGCGGCTTCAGCCGAACAAAACTTTAGGAGTTTTTCTACGTATCTGTAGTGTGTCGTGACCATATGTCAATGAATGGAGCTACAGTGAATTTATGAAATCGCTTCAATCATTTGTAATAGCCCTGTATAAGCAGCAGAACGGTCCGGTATTCGTGTCGGGAACAAGCCGAGATGGTATCTGTGTACGGCCAAGCAGGCGGAAACAGGCGAGAGGCAGCAAGGCTATACCAAAATAAGTACTTTCACAGACGCCAACCACATCACACAGCAGTTCGACCCCTTTTTGGGCGTTTCTGTGATCATGGATCCCTTCAGACAAACGAAAGCGCAGGAAGGCGGTGGACTGTGCGTGCACCAGATCTGTGACGAACCCTAGAACAAACTCGAGGCAAGTGATCCGCAAAATGTTGTAAGCACAAGTACGATCGTGTGCATCCTACAACCGCTACTATTCCTGTCACTTGAAACGAGTGCACGGATTACCAGCAGCTGATTTCCCTCTACGGGAAGGATCTTGTCGATGGTTTTTGCACCAAACCATTACAGTTATGGAATTTCTGTCAGCAGTCCTCTTTACCGACGAAGCAATCTGTAGCAGAACTGGCTATTTACAGTATTGTGTGTCAATCACACAGTCTGCAACACACAAGGAACACACGGTATGTGGTCAGAGGAACTGTCATTCGTCGGCGCCATCTGCCGTGGCAACGATAAATTTCCGGACACGTGACCATACGACCTCTTCTTCTCCATTTGCACTCAGGAATCCGTCCCTACAGTTTGTCTGTTTTATTAATGTTCACCCTGCATAGTATCTGTCCACAGTGCAATGTTTTTGAATGCATGTTTTCTCTAGACAAATCAGTGGCCGATTTATTTTCGATGCTTGTATTCGTAAAATTCTCATGTAGTTTGCCTTTCTAGTCGTGACGTTTGCAAGTGGTGTGTTATTGTTGTGGTGCTCTTTAGTCTGAAGCGTGGTATTATGCTGTTCTGCACGGTGGTCGATATGACTCATTCATTGGGACGCCATTTCAATTCAAATCCCATAACAGGACATTTTCTCAGACTTCGCTTGCTGGTCCTGAAGGTCAATTCTGTGTGTCAAGGGCTGTGAGGATCCAGCAAAATTAGTGCCTCGCTATGAAGCTCATGATTTCGCCGAAATAACTGCCGCATACACACACAGGGTGAACCACCTAATACTTGCACGGCATATATTGCGGAAATGAGGAGTGTTATTGATGTGCGATTTTCGCAGACTGGATTGGTAGTCAGAGGCCGTATTTTTAGCCACTCAACAGATTGTAATAATATATATATATATATATATATATATATATATATATATATATATATAGGGTGAGTCACCTAACGTTACCGCTGGATATATTTCGTAAGCCACATCAAATACTGACGAATCGATTCCACAGACCGAACGTGAGAAGAGGGGCTAGTGTAATTGTTTAATACAAACCATACAAAAATGCACGGAAGTAAACCTACGTTTTTTTAAATGGAACCACGTTAGTTTTGTTAGCACATCTGAATATATAAACAAATACGTAATCAGTGCCGTTTCTTTCATTGTAAAATGCTAATTACATCCGGAGATATTGTAACCTAAAGTTGACGCTTGAAACCTCCGACGTTCAGTTGCGTGTTGTAACAAACACGGGCCACGGTCGGCGAGCAGCATCTGCAGGGACATGTTTACGATGACGACCGTGTTTACGAGTGTGGCTGTAGTGCACTGTTGTGGTTTGGTCTAGCTGTCGCAGTGTCCGCATGTAGCGCTTGCTGCTATTGTTATTCTGCATTCGTCTCCGCACGCAGACCAACTGTAGTACACCGTGTTACCAGACGTCTGTGATAGTGTAGTGTTGTAGGAACTGTGACCACGGTGTATTCGAACTCTGAAAAGGCGGAGATGATACTCATCTATGGCGAGTGTCGACGAAATGCATCTGAAGCCTGCAGGGTGTATTCAGAACGGTACCCGGACAGAGAGCATTCAACGTTCCGCACATTGCAAAACATCTACCGCCAACTGTATGCAACAGGTATGGTCGTAGCACGCAAACGGGTCCGTAACAGGCCCGTCACAGAAGAAGCGGGTGCAGTTGGTGTGTTAGCTGCTGTTGCCATGATCCCACACATGAGTACACGGGACATTGCGAGAGCCGGTGGACTGAGTCAAAGTAGTGTCATGCGCATACTGCATCGTCACCGCTTTCACCCGTTTCATGTGTCGGTACATCTGCAATTACATAGTGATGACTTTAATCATCGAGTGCAATTCTGTCAATCGGCATTAACAGAGAATGCGTTGCAGTTCTACCTGTTTACCGATGAAGCGGGTTTCACAAACCACGGGGCAGTGAATCTACGGAACATGCATTACTGGTCCGTGGACAATCCTCGCTGGCTCAGACAGGTAGAGCGACAGCGACCGTGGACTGTAAATGTATGGTGCGGTATCACTGGCGACCACCTCATTGGTCCTCACTTCATTGCAGGGGCCCAAACAGCTGCAACATACATCGCGTTTCTACAGAATGATCTGCCAACGTTGCTCGAAAATGTCCCACTGGAAACGCGTCGACGTATGTAGTATCAGCATGATGGTGCACCTGCACATTCCGCAATTAACACTAGCCTGACCCTTGACAGGATGTTCGACGGGCATTTCATAGGACGTGGAGGACGCATAAATTGGCCAGCCCGTTCTCCTGATCTTATACCTCTGGATTTCTTTCTGTGGGGTACGTTAAAGGAGAATGTGTACCGTGATGTGCCTACAATCCCAGAGGATATGAAACAACGTATTGTGGCAGCCTGCGGCGACATTACACCAGATGGACTGCGGCGAGTACGACATTCATTAACCAGAGATTGCAATTGTGTGCAGCAAATGATGGCCACCACATTGCCCATCGATTGACCTGACATGTCGGGACTCACTCTATTCCACTCCGTAATAGAAAACGGAAACCACGTGTGTACGTGTACCTCACCCCTCATGGTAATGTACATGTGCGTCAGTGAAAAAGACCAATAAAAAGGTGTTAGCATGTGGACGTAATGCGCTGTTCCAGTCTCTTCTGTACCTAAGGTCCATCACCGTTCCCTTTGGACCCCTACGTAATTCGGTGCTCTCCGATACACACGATCGAACAGCGGAGGATTGGTACTCAAGCGTCAACTTTAGGTTACAATATCTCCGGATGTAATTAACATTTTACAATGCAACAAACGGCACTGATTACTTATTTGTTTATGTGTTCAGATGTGCTAACAAACCTAACGGGGTTCCATTTAAAAAAACGTAGGTTTGAGTTAAAAAACATACTTCCGTGCATTTTTTTATGGTTTGTATTAACCAATTACACCAGCCCCTCTCCCCCCTCTCCTCACGTTCGGTCTGTGGAATCGATTAGTCAGTATTTGATGTGGTGTACTGGTGTACGAAATACATCCAGCGGTTATATATATATATATATATATATATATATATATATATATATATATATATATATATATATATATATATGAAAAATCACCGGCCACTTGACCACCTTCTCCTGTACGGATACACAAACAGTGCCCGAACTTTTACGAGAATCGGCAACGCGCCGCGAGTAATGAGCATAATGGGTGGGGGCACTAAGAATATAGTGCGGGAGAATACGTTGAGAATGTGGGTTTCGCGGGAGGCGTGCCAGAGACAAATCCCTGCAGTCGCACTATCCTCTGTGTCCTCGGTGGCTCAGATGGATAGAGCGTCTGCCATGTAAGCAGAAGATCCAGGATTCGAGTCCCGGTCAGGGCACACATTTTCATCTGTCCCCGTTGACGTATGTCAACGCCTGTAAGCAGCTAATGGTTTTCATTTCACTGTATGATTGTAATAACACTTAGAAAGAGTATTTTTGTGCAAACATACAATTTTCAAATGGAACAATGCCTGTTGACATTAACGAACTAAAATTAGAGTAATTTAGAATTTAAGTGGGGTTTGTTGCAGAATTCTTGTGCGAGATATTATTCATTTTCAACCTGCGTATATTTACCTTAAGGTTCAAAAATGGTTCAAATGGCTCTAAGCACTATGGGACTTAACATCTGAGGTCATCAGTCCCCTAGACTTAGAACTACTTAAACCTAACTAACCTAAGGACATTACACACATCCATGCCCGGTGCAGGACTCGAACCTGCGACCGTAGCCGTAGCGAGGTTCCGGTCTGAAGCGCCAAAAACCGCTCGTCCACAGCGGCTGGCCCTGCGTAGTTGCTAGGTGCAATGTTGTTTGTTATGTCTGCTTACAGTGTGCTTGTGTATTCCTTGAGTGCATTACGACTTGCCAGTCAGTCAGTGTGCGACAGTCCAAGCAGTAGGTCGTGAGTGGACGATGGGAGTTACCAATGCAAAGAAAAGCCGACGTGCTCATAGCGTATGGAGTTACGGTGTATGCGGCGAGATATCCCAATTGACGTCAACCAACCTCTTCAGCCAGTTACGCGAAAGTGGTAGTGTAACACCTAAACAACGTAACAGAAGAAACAAGTGACGGCAGAAGAGGGGGAAATTGACGTTCTTGCTGCTGTTGCAGTTGATCCGCACGAGGAAGTGGCATGAGTCAGGCAAGTGTCCTACGCATTCTCCATCGAGATAGGTTCCACCACTATCATGTCTCTCTCCATCGAGATCTGAATGGAAACGATTATGAGAATCGTATTAACGTGTGTACATAGGCATTAAGACAGGATACTACAGATGTATCTTGTATACTGTTTAGTGATGACTCCGCATTTACCATTCATTGCCAGATAAATCACCGAAACAGGCACTATTTGTCTGTTGACAATCCCCTTTGTCTCCGCCAGGTGCAACGTCAGCGTCCATAGAGCGTAAACGTGTTGTGTGGGATAGTGAAGCACCAGCTCATGAGCCAGTTTTTCATAGACGGAACACAATGCGCACAAGTATCACAGCCTCCTAAGGGACCATCTTACACGGATGATAGAACACTTTCCTCTGCAGATTAGGAGAAACCTGTGGTACCAAAATGATGGCTGTCCAGTACATAGTGCACGAAGTACTACAGCATGTCTTCACAAATTTTTCCAAATCTTTTGATTGGAGGCAGAGGACCCTTACATCGGTCAGCCCGTTCTCGGATTTGAAGCCTGTAGACATTTTTCAGTGGGGAAAGCTGAAAGATGCTATCTACAAAGACATACCGACTACACCCGATGCTGTACAACGAAGTATTATGCAGCCAGATCGGCCATCTCCGCTGAATTGTTAGGACGTGTGCAGCAGTTGTTCCATACCAGACTGGAAGCGTATATTGCCACCGCCGGTGGTCATTCTGAACACAACCTGTGATGATCAATTGTCTCGTCACTGGTTACAATCCATGTAACCAGTGTGTGTACTTCTGTTGCTGCCGGCCGTTGTGGACGAGTGATTCTAGGCACTTCAGTCCGGAACCGCGCGACCGCTACGGTCGCAGGTTCAAATCCTGCCTCGGGCATGGATGTGTGTGATGTCCTTAGGTTAGTTAGGTTTAAGTAGTTATAAGTTCTAGGGAAGTGAAGACCTCAAATGTTAAGTCCAATAGTGCTCAGAGCCATTTGTATCATTTTTTTGAACTTCTCTTGTTCTTAAGTGTGTGTCACCACAGGTATTATACAATTGTTGGTGCGGGAACTTTTCAGAATACAATATATCGTAAATGACTCGCAAGAGAATCATGCAACAAACACCATTTACATTCTAATTGACCTTACTTTTAGTCCGTAAATGTCAATAGGCAGTGTTCCACTTAGAAAAGTGTATGTTTGAACAAAAATAAGCAAGGCGTTTCTGAAGAAGAGAAATTTGTTAACATCGAGTATAGACTTAAGTGTCAGGAAGTCGTTTCTGAAAGTATTGGTGTGGAGTGTAGCCATGTATGGAAGTGAAACATGGACGATAAATAGTTTTGACAAGAAGAAAATAGAATCTTTCGAAATGTGGTGCTACAGAAAGATTCTGAAGATTAGATGGGTAGATCACATAACTAAGGAGGAGGTATTGAATAGAATTGGGGAGAAGAGGAGTTTGTGGCACAACTTGACTAGAAGAAGGGGTCGGTTGGTAGGACATGTTCTGAGGCATGAAGGGATCACCAATTTAGCATTGGAGGGCAGCGTGGAGGGTAAAAATCGTAGAGGGAGACCAAGAGATGAATATTCCAAGCAGATTCAGAGGGATGTAGGTTGCACTAGATACTGGGAGATGAAGAAGCTTCAAACCAGTCTCAGGACTGAAGACGACAACAAACAAACAATGGAACATTCGTCCTCACACGTTGCTTCTAGATACCTGATTACCACGACACTCAGTATACTGTGTCTCAGGCTGTGATGAACGATAGCTTCCCCTCATTGTGGGAAAACGTAAGTTAATGCCGATGAGAAGGAAAAACAACCATCTAACGCTCGAGTACATTTTTAGTGGTAAGCCGCTTGATACATTCACGTCGTTCGAGTGTGTACACGCAACGTTGCAAAACAGCATGAAATATAACGAGCGCGCCGGCCTTGGTGGCCGAGCGGTTCTAGGCGCTACAGTCTGGAACCGCGTGACCGCTACGGTCGCAGGTTCGAATCGTGCCTCGGGCATGGATGTGTGTGATGTCCTTAGGTTAGTTAGGTTTAAGTAGTTCTAAGTTTTAGGTGACTGATGACCTCAGAATTTAAGTCCCATAGTGCTCTGAGCCATTTGAACCATTTTGTAACGAGCGCGTGAGGGGTTGTGGGGAATGTTATTGGTCGACTTCGGTTTATCGAGAGAATTCTAGGAAAGTGAAACTCTAAAGGAAATACATTCTGAAGTACTGTTCGAGTATTTTGGATCACCACTAGGTCCGATTAAAGGAAGCCGTCGAAGTAATTCACAGGAGTGCTGCTACGTTTGTTACGTGTAAGCTGGTGATAGAATGCGAGTTTTAGAGAAATGTTCCGTAAATTCAAATGAGAATCGCTGGAGGGAAGAAGACATTCTTTTCGTGAAACAGTTTTGAGAGAGAGAACCGGCATTTATGAGAAACTGCGGAACGATTGTACTGCAGGGAACACATATCGTGCATAAGGGCAGCGATGACAAAATAAGGATGTAGGTAGTCGTTTTCCCTTCTCTCCATTTGCGAGTGAAATAGGAAAGGGAGTGACTAGCGGTGGTGCAAGGTACTCATGCACCGTAACGTGGCTTGTAGAGTACGAATGTAGATGTACAGGCAGACAGCCGGCCGACGTGGCCGTGCGGTTAAAGGCGCTGCAGTCTGGAACCGCAAGGCCGCTACGGTCGCAGGTTCGAATCCTGCTTCGGGCATGGATGTTTGTGATGTCCTTAGGGTAGTTAGGTTTAACTAGTTCTAAGTTCTAGTGGACTAATGACCTCAGCAGTTGAGCCCCATAGTGCTCAGAGCCATTTGAACCATTTGTACAGGCAGATCACTTTCCGTGCTCGATATCAAAGCTTACTACTTTGAACTGGAACACGGCTGTTCAAAAACGGTTCTGAGCACTATGGGTCTTAACATCTGAGGTCATCAGTCCCCTAGAACTTAGAACTACTCAAACCTAGCTAACCTAACGACAGCACACACATCCATGCCCGAGGCAGGATTCGAACCTGCCACCGTAGCAGCAGCGCGGTTTTAGACTGAAGCAACACTGCTGTACCTGGCCACGTGACCCAGGCAGTTTCCGCTACGATCGGCTCTGTCTTCCAATAATAAGTAGCAGTTTACACGATGCCCTAGTTAGCTTTGTAAAATAAGCGACAAAGTTAAATGGTGCAGACGATAACAGATAATTTGCAGTGAGGAGGTAGACGCGGGCGATTAAAAGCCACAATTTGTCCGCGGAGAGCGCTGTGTCGCCGGGGCCAAGGACGGCTTTGCGTATGCGCGCGCGCGCTCCGCCAATGCGTGCGTGTGCGTGTGTAGCGCGTGCGCGAGGAATGCGGCGGCCGTCCGCCAGATGCGGGCCAGATAGCCGCCGCCGCCGGCTCGGCCCGGAATGCGAACGAGTGGCGCCTCGCCCCAGTGGACACGGCAGCCAGCGGCAGGCAGCGGACTGCTACTGCTACGTACTGTGCAGCGGCGGTAAACACCGGCGCAGCTCGCGACTTCCTGCAACAGGTTGTCATGTCTGCTGCCCACCACAACCGTCGGGATGGGGTTTAGGAGCTCGTGTTGATTTTGTCGTCTCCGTGTTTGCGAAAAATGGCTCTGAGCACTACGGGACTTAACATCTGAGGTCATCAGTTCCCTAGAACTCTTTTTTTTTTTTTGTCATCAGTCTACTGACTCGTTTGATGCGGCCCGCCACGAATTCCTTTCCTGTGCTAACCTCTTCATCTCAGAGTAGCACTTGCAACCTACGTCCTCAATTATTTGCTTGACGTATTCCAATCTCTGTCTTCCTCTACAGTTTTTGCCCTCTACAACTCCCTCTAGTACCATGGAAGTCATTCCCTCATGTCTTAGCAGATGTCCTATCATCCTGTCCCTTCTCCTTATCAGTGTTTTCCACATATTCCTTTCCTCTCCGATTCTGCGTAGAACCTCCTCATTCCTTACCTTATCAGTCCACCTAACTTTCAACATTCGTCTATAGCACCACATCTCAAATGCTTCGATTCTCTTCTGTTCCGGTTTTCCCACAGTCCATGTTTCACTACCATACAATGCTGTACTCCAGACGTACATCCTCAGAAATTTCTTCCTCAAATTAAGGCCGATATTTGATATTAGTAGACTTCTCTTGGTCAGAAATGCCTTTTTTGCCATAGCGAGTCTGCTTTTGATGTCCTCCTTGCTCCGTCCGTCATTGGTTATTTTACTGCCTAGGTAGCAGAATTCCTTAACTTCATTGACTTCGTGACCATCAATCCTGATGTTAAGTTTCTCGCTGTTCTCATTTCTACTACTTCTCATTACCTTCGTCTTTTTCCGGTTTACTCTCAAACCATACTGTGTACTCATTAGACTGTTCATTCCGTTCAGCAGATCATTTAATTCTTCTTCACTTTCACTCAGGATAGCAATGTCATCAGCGAATCGTATCATTGATATCCTTTCACCTTGTATTTTAATTCCACTCCTGAACCTTTCTTTTATTTCCATCATTGCTTCCTCGATGTACAGATTGAAGAGTAGGGGCGAAAGGCTACAGCCTTGTCTTACACCCTTCTTAATACGAGCACTTCGTTCTTGATCGTCCACTCTTATTATTCCCTCTTGGTTGTTGTACATATTGTATATGACCAGTCTCTCCCTATAGCTTACCCCTTCTTTTTTCAGAATCTCGAACAGCTTGCACCATTTTATATTGTCGAACGCTTTTTCCAGGTCGACAAATCCTATGAAAGTGTCTTGATTTTTCTTTAGCCTTGCTTCCATTATTAGCCGTAACGTCAGACTTGCCTCTCTCGTCCCTTTACTTTTCCTAAAGTCAAACTGATCGTCACCTAGCGCATTCTCTATTTTCTTTTCCATTCTTCTGTATATTATTCTTGTAAGCAGCTTCGATGCATGAGCTGTTAAGCTGATTGTGCGATAATTCTCGCACTTGTCAGCTCTTGCCGTCTTCGGAACTACTTAAACCTAACTAACCTAAGGACATCACACATATCCATGCCCGACGCAGGATTCGAACCTGCGACCGAAGCGCCTAGAACCGCTTGGGCACAACGGCCGGCTCCGTATTTGCGAATTACATTTCAGGTACTTAGACCCATACACGATTGTAGAGAAACCACCTGTCTGAGAAGTCCTTATGATGTCCTTTGCTGTACGGCTACCAGTTTCGGTGCTTCAGTCCACCATCTTCAGGCCTTAGCTGATGCAGAGGGTAGCATCAGTGGCCAACACCTATAACTGGTTTTTGTAGCCTACGGGTAACTTCGATGTTGTCTCTCCAACCTTCAAGGTTAGCTGGTCGTTGGAGAGAGAACATCACGGTTACAGGTCGTCTCCGAAAAATAGCTACAGATGTTGGCCAGTGATGCATCGTCTATACAGACGGTGTTAACACCCTGTGAATCAGCTAAGGCCTGAAGATGATGCACTGAAGCACCGAAATTGCTAGCCGTACAGTAAATGACATCGTAAGGACGGCTGTAGTGTGCAGCCTGTCCCAGCGGAGGTTCGAGTCCTCCTTCGGGCATGGGTGTGTGTGTTTGTCCTTAGGATAACCTACGTTTGTAAGCTTAGGACTGATGAGCTTAGCAGTTAAGTCCCATAAGATTTCACACACATTTGAACATTTTTGACGGCTGTAGATGTTTCATTTTCTTACAGTAGTGAACGGCCGTAGTTCCCCAGATCTCCAATCATAAGGATGGACATACAAAAACTTCTTTCTAACCAAATCCCACTATCCTGTATTACTTACAAAAAGGGGACCCACTTTATTCTAGTTAATATTTAGGGTTACCATTATTAACACTAGAAGTGTACACCAGAGTCAGTCTGCCCATGCAGTTTTTTGTTTGTTACCGTGCATGCGCCACCGCACATATACACTTTGCAGCCATCAATGTTAATTCAGCATTGACTAAGTAGAGGACGGACGTCCGAAGTTGTGAGCCACTGTTGTTTAATTAATTTGTCAGAAATATTTTTATAGGCTCCCTGTGATCCTGGAGTATACGCTGTGTAACTGTTTTGTCGCTGAGTGCGGAGTTCATTTATGTGAAAATGGCGCGTAGGAATGACATTTTACTAACGGAAGATGCTACATGGGAAGCATTGTTAGAAGAACTGAATTGTGAATGTGACGTAAGTGAATTTCGTGATGGAAGTGATTCTGAAGCTGACATTCCTACAGTAGTTATGGACAATGGCAAAACTGGTCAGTCTAGCTATGAAAAAAATACAGTCGTCCAAGGAGAGAATGGTCATTGTTCAAACACAACTGCCCCTAACAGTTCAGTCCTGCCAGTTGCCGATAACTTTTAATCCATATTCCAAGAGTATGGAAATAATGGATGAAGGATTTATAAATAATTGAGAACACCTCAAAATATTCATGTAATATGTGCATTTCATTAAATCAATAGCGTATTCATCTAATTTTACTGCAAATAATGTCTTTAGATCCGGATAACTTTCAGGTTTCTTCACTGAAAAGTTTCTATTACTGTTTTTACTTAGTCTCGAATTTTGGATGCGTTAATACTAATATTGATCGAAAAAGTACGCGAGTAAGGAGAAATAAAATCAGTTTAATACATAAGAGTCCACTTTCAGTATAAAATATTCTGGTTTTAGGCAGTTTCTCCAGCAAATAATTGAGCCTCACTGTGATTCTGGTGTACAATTCGTGTGACAGTTTCAGAAGTGGGATTAATGTTATCCGCAAAACTTTCATACACAGGTTACTGGGAAATGAGTGTTGTGTCGTTTGTAATTAATGTGAAACTAAACTCACAACACAAGTAACAGATACTAAATACACGACACACGCAAATATGTCGCACCCCAGCACTTCATGCCCTCTAGAGATCATCATTTCCATTAAGCACATTCTCTGGCTTGAGGTTAACATGAAACAGTCTATTCACTTCAGGCACGCCGGCCGTAGTGGCCGTGCGGTTCTAGGCGCTACAGATTCGAATCCTGCCTCGGGCATGGATGTGTGTGATGTCCTTAGGTTAGTTAGGTTTAAGTAGTTCTAAGTTCTAGGGGACTGATGACCTCAGAAGTTAAGTCCCATAGTGCACGAAATCTAGTAGTTTTGTCAAGTCTATGTATTTCAAGTTTGATCTTGCATTTTATTAAGTCTTTCTGTTTCAAGATTGATATTAGTCTTCCACCTACTTATTTGCAGACGTATTTTTCCAGCTAAGTATTTGTATTTTGCAAGGTATCTATAAACACTGTGTAAATAAATTGTGGTCTTCTTGGTGTGACTTCAAGAAAATAGTGGCCTCCCACGATTCCAATGAAGAATATGTTGTTTTAAACAACAGTTAATGGCAGCCCATTAAAAATATGATTGTAAAATTTATGAACTGTACGAGTACGTTGTCACCACAAACATCAAATTTTGGTATGCTAGTGAGTCTGGTAACACTCTTAAAGGTTCTGGTATTCTCAGTGTCCGATTCACAAACTGGAATGCTGAAATCATGGGACGTCGTGAGGCATTACTCCGAGAGCTTCCAAATTTTTGAAGAAACGGGCGTCAGTGCAGCCACTGAGCGTTCCTACAGTACTGAAAATTGGTGCTTTGGGTCCGTGTAGAAGTGAATATCGGAGAAATTGATGAGACAGGTTTCCGCAAATGTTCATATAGGGGTACACCACTGAGAAAGCTAGTTCGCCATAAGATCAACAAATGTCAGGAGCGTGCATGCAGACTACAGTCTCAAAAGTTACGAAAAAAATGGCTCTAAGTACTATGGGACTTAACATCTGAGGTCATCAGTCCCCTTGACTTAGAACTAACTAAACCTAACTAACCTAAGGACATCACACACAACCATGCCCGAGGCAGGATTCGAACCTGCGACCGTAGCAGCAGCGCGGTTCCGGACTGAAGCGCCTAAAACCGCTCTGTCACCTCGGCCGGCTCAAAACTGACGACTGTGTGTTTTAAGCCCTTATGGTTCTCACCGCCTCGCCTGTGTTTCTGCAAAATACAATAGTTTTCCTCTTTCAAAAAATTATTTTCCCACAGTTGTTTCGATACCTGTGTGAGCCGGCCGGAGTGGCCGTGCGGTTCTAGGCGCTACAGTCTGGCACCCGCGAGACCGCTACCGTCGAAGGTTCGAATCCTGCCTCGGGCATGGATGTGTGTGATGTCCTTAGGTTAGTTAGGTGTTAGCCGGCCGGTGTGGCCGTGCGGTTAAAGGCGCTTCAGTATGGAACCGCGTGACCGCTACGGTCGCAGGTTCGAATCCTGCCTCGGGCGTGGATGTGTGTGATGTCCTTAGGTTAGTTAGGTTTAATTAGTTCTAAGTTCTAGGGGACTGATGACCTCAGAAGTTGAGTCCCATAGTGCTCAGAGTCGTTTGAACAATTTTTCTTTATACCTGTGTGTCATCTTCAGTAGAGCTCGTTTTATTTGGAAACTACATTAATGGTACGACCTTCCCACTCTCGATGAGTGCGGCATCGCATGGTTGCCATAAATATCATTTCTGTAGATGTTAACGTATGATACCGAATAAGAGTACAGTGTGGAAAGTGTAGAAAACTATGTAGTGGTCACACACTTCAAGTTCTTCAGTGAGACCAGAGAACCAAAGGGATAGGAAAGGAAGCACAGACAGTCCGATGACAGAAACTGATGAGAGAGTATGAAGACCGCGTGACAAATATAACAAAGAACTGCACGCCTGCGAATACAAAGGTAAGACGTTACTAAGTGGTAATGAAACAAGTTCAGTACGCGAGTGACGCTTAAAATCTCAACAGAAAACGCAATGCGGGAAACATCCCGAAGATAAAACGTACGATTGTGAGGGGAATGTTTGGCATAAAAAAAAGCAGAGTACGGATGTAGACTGAAATAAAAAAAAGGATCATAAAACATAACAGCAGATTTACAAGACAACGATTAAAATTTTATGCAAGTGTTGAAAAAATCCCAACAATGTGGCTTGCATACAAGATTATGACGTATATAGGCAAATTAAATAATATAACATGGCCCCAACAAGTTAGAAAACACCTTGACACAGCCCAACAATGTAAGTAGTATCCAGGAACCCGTTCAGTAGAAAAGTAAACTGTTGGTTGGTAAGGACAGAGAATGAGGTTGCTAAAAGACTGCTGGAGAAAGAAAAATGACTCACGAAAAGTAGACCAGTGAAACGAAACTAAAAGCATTGAGTGATCCAACAGGGTCCACATGCAAATAATAATAATTATTATTATTATAGACTAACAGAAAGAAACAACATCAAAGAATCTGAAACAAAAGAGAAAATCTTTTTAAGAATAAAGTACTATATTTAAAAGTCTTTCAAGGCACAACAGATAAGAAATCTGGAACAGCGTGGACGGAAGAAAGGAAAAGAAAGCATGGGGGAGGGGGGGGGGAATAAACTACTGGAAAATATTAACAAAGGAAGCAGGCGGACTGAAGTTATTACATGATACTTAACTGCTGTACATGAAGATAAAAAAATATTAGTAACATTCGTATAAAAACAACCAAGAGGTAAGCACACCAAGGAGTGCAGAACGACTAGGAAACATGACTTACTGTCAAGCCTTAAAACGCATAAAGCCAAGAGAGCATGTAGAATTCCCTATTCACAATTTCCAATTTCCCAAGTTTCAAAAATGAAATGAGACCACTGAAGATGACACATGAGTGTCAAAATAACTGTTCCCAGAGAACAGAAACAAATATTACTTTGCATTTTGCTGAAGGTGTAGATTTAAAAACCCAAAAAATTATCCGTGGCACTTATAACCTTTTACCCCTTCTGTTATTCTATATTAGAGTAATTAATTTAATTAAGGTTAATAATTTAGTTGCGAGTACAGTACAGCTCACGTATCGGTAAACGCGGGGAGGTTAGGAGCTGCGATCGTGTGTCATGCACTGTCCCTGCTTCGATTTAATTACAGTTTGAAAGTTCTCCATTCTAAATAGTCAACAGAGAACGATCTGCATCAATTATTTACAAGCAGCGAAATACGTAAGTACAGTCACTGCTTATTTCACTAGCATTTAAACCGAATCAGTTATATTTTGCACTCGCAATAAATACAGTTGTTCTAATACGATTTCCGCTCTGTTTAGCGATATTCTTCATTGTTCCCAAGAAAATTAAACTAAACTCCGCCCGAACAAGCCATGAAGGCCCAACGGTACCGACGGGCCGCCGTGTCATCCTCAGCCTACAGGGGTCACTGGACGTGGATTCGTAGGGGCGTGTGGTTCAAATGGCTCTGAGCACTATGCGACTTAACCTCTGAGGTCATCAGTCGCCTAGAACTTAGAACTAATTAAACCTAACTAACCTAAGGACATCACACACATCCATGCCCGAGGCAGGATTCGAACCTGCGACCGTAGCAGTCCCGCGGTTCCGGACTGCGCGCCTAGAACCACTAGACCACCGCGGCCGGCTAGGGGCGTGTGGTCAGCACGCCTCTCCCCCGGTCGCATGTCAGTTTACGAGACCGTCCCAAGAAAATTACTCGAATTTATTTGAAACATAGTGCATGACGATTGCCGTTCCTTATTATTCCCACGCAGTTGTCAACTTTTACCACTTAAATCACTTTTAATTAGAACATTTACTTCCTTACTCACTCCCTACCCACAATCACCTCACCCGTACTACTAATTAATGCGAGTGGTAGTCATAAAGTTTTATTCATCACCTCGAAAACAAGTAGTTACTCTTTACAGTTAGATACCCGCGCTGCAGGTAAAAATTGAAACCCCATCGCGACAGTGCCATTTGGCTGCTAGAGCAGCGGAAGGGAAATGACGCGGCCCACTGATACAGAGGAGATATGCTGCGGTCTCTCTACGGCCTGCTTCAGTACTGTGGCGCACCTATTTCAGCGTGTTCCGGGACTGCAGACAAGTTTCAAGACGGATATTGCTAACGAAAGTTCGTGTTACCAGTGTGTGTGTGTGTGTGTGTGTGTGTGTGTGTGTGTGTGTGTGTGTGTGTGTTCCACCATTGGCTAGCTACGTTAAAATAAAAAGGCGATGCTGTTCTCAACGCCGGTTTATCCAGTGCAAGCCTCTTCGCTTCTACCTAGCTACACCCTTTTGAACCTGATTACTGTAGTTAATCCTTGGCCCTGGTTTACAGTGGCGGTGCAACTATTTCTGTTTTAGGTTTTGCATGGGGAAACAGGTGGCGAGATAAACGCGAAATTGGATACCGTTTAAGGTGACCCTTCAACTTCGCTTGAACGAATTTCAAAGTGGTGGGACATTGGTATTTCAATCGCCTACGACCCACGGAGCATACGATTATCAAAGAAATAACTGGAAAAGTACACATGATTCTCGCTGATCGTTGAAGGAGCGGAAACCAGTAGAGTTGATAGGTGTGTCGGAGGCAACAGCGCTAATGTTTTACATGAAAAGTTTCCGACGAAATAATTGTTTGTCCCAAGGGTTATACGATTGCTGACAGTGGAGAAGAAGCGAGAGCGGCTTTCAACTCTAGAGCCGTATTTGGAGAAGTTTAAGTGAGAACCAATGGTTTTTTTGCGTCGAGTTGCCTCCGTCGGTTGAGCCGCTCCCGGGTCGTCGCTTTGCGCCTCCCAACCCACGGCTCGCCGCTGGCTTCTCAGGTAAGCACAGCTGATACTCGCCACGGCCAAGTCGCAGCCAAACAGCCGGGAAAGTGTCCGCCATCTGCTCGCTAGTCCGCCCCCCCCCCCCCCCGCCTACCTCCTACCTCACGCGTTTGCAGAACGCTGCGTCCTAAACCCACCGCCATTTCCACGCTCTAAACCATTTTGTCTCAGGCTACTGCGGCTCGAATGAGCAGATTGTGCTGTGCTATTCTAGCTGTTCTCTCAGAAACTTGCCACGAATATGCTTAAGTTTACAGCAAAGCAACAACTTTTTGCGTTGTTTCGAAGAAATTCGGGTTGTTTTCACTGTTATTTTTGATCGCTGCGCCACCGATTTCGCGTTATCTACTATATTTATTTATATAGCCGACTTTCGACGTGCTTCTCCCGGCCTACTATTATTTTCCGCGAAATAATTACCTGCAGATTACTTGGACGTTAAGTAGAGTACTATTTTCTTCGCCTTTCCAAGGAAGCATTCGCTCCACCACTGTATCACTGCAAACTTTGTTACCAGTATTAGAAAGTCGATTTTTCTCTGTTCGTATGCGACGAATTCATTCTACTGTAGCTCGAAGATACATGTCGCCCAGTTTGACCAGCGGTTGCGACATATTGCACAACGTCTTCTAAGGGTTAGGTCAGATCACCTACTAGGACTGAATCCTACGCTACGCAATAACATGGTTCACCTTGAAGCTTTCTCATAGTTAATTCATCATGTAAATGCAGCGAACTCATTCTTTCAATACTCGCGTGACGTCAGGTGTTTCATAAACCTTTAATATCTAATTGTCCAATATACACTCCTGGAAATTGAAATTAGAACACCGTGAATTCATTGTCCCAGGAAGGGGAAACTTTATTGTCACATTCCTGGGGTCAGATACATCACATGATCACACTGACAGAACCACAGGCACATAGACACAGGCAACAGAGCATGCACAATGTCGGCACTAGTACAGTGTATTTCCACCTTTCGCAGCAATGCAGGCTGCTATTCTCCCATGGAGACGATCGTAGAGATGCTGGATGTAGTCCTGTGGTACGGCTTGCCATGCCATTTCCACCTGGCGCCTCAGTTGGACCAGCGTTCGTGCTGGACGTGCAGACGGCGTGAGACGACGCCTCATCCAGTCCCAAACATGCTCAATGGGGGACAGATCCGGAGATCTTGCTGGCCAGGGTAGTTGACTTACACCTTCTAGAGCACGTTGGGTGGCACGGGGTACATGCGGACGTGCATTGTCCTGTTGGAACAGCAAGTTCTCCTGCCGGTCTAGGAATGGTAGAACGATGGGTTCGATGACGGTTTGGATGTACCGTGCACTATTCAGTGTCCCCTCGACGATCACCAGTGGTGTACGGCCAGTGTAGGAGATCGCTCCCCACACCATGATGCCGGGTGTTGGCCCTGTGTGCCTCGGTCGTATGCAGTCCTGATTGTGGCGCTCACCTGCACGGCGCCAAACACGCATACGACAATCATTGGCACCAAGGCAGAAGCGACTCTCATCGCTGAAGACGACACGTCTCCATTCGTCCCTCCATTCACGCCTGTCGCGACACCACTGGAGGCGGGCTGCACGATGTTGGGGCGTGAGCGGAAGGCGGCCTAACGGTGTGCGGGACCGTAGCCCAGATTCATGGAGACGGTTGCGAATGGTCCTCGCCGATACCCCAGGAGCAACAGTGTCCCTAATTTGCTGGGAAGTGGCGGTGCGGTCCCCTACGGCACTGCGTAGGATCCTACGGTCTTGGCGTGCATCCGTGTGTCGCTGCGGTCCGGTCCCAGGTCGACGGGCACGTGCACCTTCCGCCGACCACTGGCGACAACATCGATGTACTGTGGAGACCTCACGCCCCACGTGTTGAGCAATTCGGCGGTACGTCCACCCGGCCTCCCGCATGCCCACTATACGCCCTCGCTCAAAGTCCGTCAACTGCACATACGGTTCACGTCCACGATGTCGCGGCATGCTACCAGTGTTAAAGACTGCGATGGAGCTCCGTATGCCACGGCAAACTGGCTGACACTGACGGCGGCGGTGCACAAATGCTGCGCAGCTAGCGCCATTCGACGGCCAACACCGCGGTTCCTGGTGTGTCCGCTGTGCCGCGCGTGTGATCATTGCTTGTACAGCCCTCTCGACGTGTCCGGAGCAAGTATGGTGGGTCTGACACACCGGTGTCAATGTGTTCTTTTTTCCATTTCCAGGAGTGTACTATGTTTCCGTCTATGGTGTCTATTGCGAGACGTCTTTCACGAGGACCACCTCAAGAGAAGTACTAGCTCATATGAAGTCAGCCTCACAATCCTTAGCTACTAAAAATGCTTCAACGCACCGTATTTCACTTACCGTACCCCATTTGTATGAATCCCCTCGGCGACAAAACATTCAAAACAAAAAGAATTATGACTGTCAACTATTCAGTTTTATCCAGATGCACGAAACACAGAAAACTGCCGTTTTAAGCAACCGTACAAAAGAAAACATGTGTCTTTAATGGTGGGGGGGGGGGAGGAGGGGGAGGGGCGACGCTCAGAGACGCAGAGGCGAGCAGCTCAACAGGCGACGACGCTGCAGGCGCCTTCGCAGACTAGCTGTTTGGGCAGGTGTGAGCGGGCGGACCCAAGAGTCCTTACTGGCCTGCAACGTCAGCGATAATTCAAAGTTGACTAGCCTGGTGGGAAAAAGATTTACGGCTCATAACCAGACCACACAACAATCGGATTTTTGTATACAATTCCAGAACTCAAATCACTCAAGACAGTTCGACTTAACTCGCAAAAATACTCCAGAAAAAGATCGTCTCCGAACTTTGTAGATTGTCGTTAATGCCCTAAAGTAAAATCGTTATCGGAACAGCACGGCCTTGTCGTAGAATGCTCGCCTACCACGTGTGCGGACTGGGTTCGATTCTTGGCCATCCTCAGCTTCTAAACAAAGGCGCATGTTCCACGAGCGTTTCCGTGAAGCGTAATATGCATAAAGAAGAAAAAATTAATTTGTAATGTCTTCAGCAACTATATTTTAAAAAAGAACGGTAATTAAGATATTATACTTGCTATTAAAACTGAATTTTTGTGTGTCATATGTAATTAGATATAAGAAAAATGACAATTACAGGTATTAATCAAAATATATTTCACAAATTTTATATTTATCTGAGGTAGGCGTTCGAACTGAACAGAAAAAATGCAAGAAATAATTACCCAAACGAGACACGAACAAGCGATCCAGCGATTAAAAGTCTCGAGCGCTACTGAGCTTTTTTTAATCAGCTTTAAGTTCACTCCTGGCTACTAAAATTGCTACACCAAGAAGAAATGCAGATGATAACTGGTATTCATTGGACAAATATATTATACTAGAACTGACATGTGATTACATTTTCACGCAATTTGGGTGCATAGATCCTGAGAAATCAGTATCAAGAACAACCACCTCTGGCCGTAATAACGGCCTTGATACGACTGGGCATTGAGTCAAACAGAGCTTGGATGGCGTGTACAGGTACAGCTGCCCCATGCAGCTTCAACACGATACCACACTTCATTGACGCGTATTGTGACGAGCCAGTTGCTCGGCCACCATTGACCAGACGTTTTCAGTTGGTGAGAGATCGGGAGAATGTGCTGGCCAGGGCAGCAGTCGAACATTTTCTGTATCCAGAAAGGCCAGTACAGGACCTGCAAGATGCGGTCGTGCGTTATCCTGCTGAAATGTAGGGTTCCGCAGGGATCGAATGAAGGGTAGAGCCACGGGTCGTGACACATCTGAAACGTAACGTCCACTGTTCAAAGTGCCGTCAGTCAGACCGAGACGTGTAACCAATGGAACCCCATACCATCACGCCGGGTGATACGCCACTACGGCGATGACGAATACTCGCTTCCAATGTGCGTTCACCGCGATGTCGCCAAACACGGATGTGACCATCATGATGCTGTAAACAGAACCTGGATTCATCCGAAAAAATGACGTTTTGACATTCGTGCACCCAGGTTCGTCGTTGAGTACACCATCGCAGGCGCTCCTGTCTGCGATGCAGCGTCAACGGTAACCGCAGCCACGGTCTCCGAGCTGATAGTCCATGCTGTTGCAAACATCGTCGAACTGTTCGTGCAGATGTTTGTTGTCTTGCAAACGTCCCCATCTGTTGACTCAGGGATCGAGACGTGGCTGCACGATCCGTTACAGCCATGCGGATAAGATGCCTGTCATCTCGACTGCTAGTGATTCAGCACGGCGTTCCGTATTACCCTCCTGAATCCACCGATTCCATATTCTGCTAACAGTCATTGGGTCTCGACCAACGCGAGCAGCAATGTCGCGATACGATAAACCGCAATCGCGATAGGCTACAATCCGACGTTTATCAAAGACGGAAACGTGATGGTGCGCATTTTTCCTCCTTCCACGAGGCATCACAACAACGTTTCACCAGGCAAAGCCGGTCAACTGCTGTTTGTGTATGAGAAATCGGTTGGAAACTTTCCTCATGTCAGCACGTATAGGTGTCGCCACCGGCGCCAACCTTGTGTGAATGCTCTGAAAAGCTAATCATTTGCATATCACAGCATCTTCTTCCTGTCGGTTAAATTTCGCGTCTGTAGCACGTCATCTTCGTGGTGTAGCAATTTTAATGGCCAGTAGTGTATTATACACTTCACGGAAATGCCCTTGGAACATGCACATTTGTTTAAAAAATTGCATCGGCCAGCAATCGAACCCAGCCCCTCTCCCTCCCCATCCTACGTGGCAAGTATGCGTTATACCACACAACCACGCTGCCTGTCGAAAATTCAGCCTTATATTATGTTGTTAAAGATGCTCAAAACCATTCAAGCTCGATTTTCTCGAGAATTTTGCCAGTTGCACTGACGTTACGTTTGAGTTCTGAACTTCATGTGCCATAAATGTAATAAATTACAAAATTCCGATTCGCGTGTGCTCTCCTTGGCAGTACGATTTGGGGTTTGTCTATATCGTCAGATCGGAATTACTGAGGAATGTCCCTAGAATATACATTCTTTATTGTGTTTCTAGTGTGATTAAACAGACTATCACGAAACAGCTAAAAGAAACGAGCAAATATTCGATTAGCAGGTCAAAGAATGCGAGCTGGCTAAATAAATGTAAAAAATTCCTGGGGCGACTTTCGAAGAACACATGGGTAGAGAGGTTACTCCCGCTGTGAGGCTCTTTTTCTGCCAGACCTGACGTGAAGCGGTGCACTTCTGCTGGAACACCGCAGAGCCGTTGACAGTAGATGCCCGACTCATTCGAACCAACTGCTGGTTTAATCTACTATTGCCTCTGCATTGCCATTGGCTCAAAGCATCAGATCAATAGCCACATATTCCCTGCAAATGAAATGCAGTACAGCACTCCTGTAGAGGACCGAGTAGCAATGTTCTGTTAGTCAGGAAGCAACTACTAATACCCCAGAAAGCAACCCTGAGGTATTACTCACACAACTGGCACATTGTCATTTTCTTTATAACCATAGGTGTGATGGTACGACGCATATTATTTTAAAATACACAGTGTTTCAAAAGGTACGCTACAGCTTCAATGTGTTATGGCACCCAAACAAACTAAGATATTCGCACTATGTTTGGCTTATGTGACAGAGAAACTCACAAAGTTTCGTCTGTGTGTGACTCAATAACAGATGTTGCATCGCCACGCTGGGCTCAGACTATCCGAAATGTCCGACACCAGGTAAAAAAATGGAAATGAACGTATGGCACCTTTGGCCGGGAGGCCCCTATTCGGGGAAGTTCGACCGCCGAGTCTAAGTTTTATTCCTTTCGACGCCACATTGGGTGACTTGCGCGCCGTTGATGGGGATGAAACGATGATGAGGGCAATACAACACACAGTCCGCGAGTGGAGAAAATCTCCAACCCAGCCGGGAATCGAATCCGAAACCGCTTGCATGGCAGGCGAGCACGTTACCACCCAGCTAAGCAGGCGGACCCTGAACCAGGTGTTTACAGATCGTTGGACTGGTAGGGCCGGTCATTTCCCTGCCCTTACATCTATCCTAAAATTGCACCGATGGGCTTCATTCAACGGCGGTATGTCAAGAACAAAGACTAACAAACGCCCATCAAACACATCAATGATTTATAGCACCGAAACGTTGCTGCCATTGCCGCAGTTGATGCGGATATGTTGCGCCGAGTGTGGACAGAGCTTAAACGCAGACGGTTCAAATGGCTCTGAGCAGTATGGGACTCAACATCTGAGGTCATCAGTCCCCTAGAACTTATAACTACTTCAACTAACTAACCTAAGGACATCACACACATCCATGCCCGAGACAGGATTCGAACCTGCGACAGTAGCGGTCGCTCGGTTCCAGACTGAAGCACCTAGAACTGGCCGGCTAAACGCAGACGGGGTGACGTGCATGTCACCAAAGGCGCACAAGTTGAAAGTTATTAAAAAGCATAAAAACTTTATGAGATAGAGTGTCACATAAGCGATGGTACAAATGGCTCCGCCGGCCGCGGTGGCCTAGCGGTTCTCGGCGCTTCAGTCCGGAACCACGCGACTGCTACGGTCGCAGGTTCGAATCCTGCCTCGGGCATGGATGTGTTGATGTCCTTAGGTTAGTTAGGTTTAAGTAGTTCTACGTTCTACGGGACTGATGACCTCAGATGTTATGTCCCATAGTGCTCAGAGGCATTTTCAAATGGCTCTGAGCACTATGGGACTTAACATCTATGGTCATCAGTCCCCTAGAACTTAGAACTACTTAAACCTAACTAACCTAAGGACAGCACACAACACCCAGCCATCACGAGGCAGAGAAAATCCCTGACCCCGCCGCGAATCGAACCCGGGAACCCGGGCGTGGGAAGAGAGAACGCTACCGCACGACCACGAGATGCGGGCTGTCACATAAGTGAAACAAAGTCTTAATTAGTCTGGATGCTATCACACACAAAATTGTACCGTATCTTTTGAGACACCCCGTACATTTTAGAAATGAACTGCATTCGTTTTAGCTGCAGTCTAAAATAAGACAAATTGCGTGGCAATAAAAGCAGTTATAAGGTAGAGTAAACCCATTCCTGCAGCTTTCTCATTTTAGTTCAGAAAGCAACCTACAGTTGTAACAGTCGAAGGAAGTGAAAGGGAGACACTGGTTGAGAAGGGAGTGAGGCAAGGCTACTGTCTGATGTTATTCATTCTGCACATTGAGCAAACAGTAAAGAAAACCAAGGAGAAATTTGGGAAGAGAAAATTTAAACGGATGAAAAGAACTGAGATTTACCGATGACATCGCAATTTTGCTAGAAACAGCAAAGACTTGCAAGATCATTGATGATGTAGAAGAGGTTCTAAGATGAGTGTCAACAAAACTACGACAAAGTAAATGCAATGTAGTTATATTAAATTAGCCTATATTCCGGAAGGAAGATTATGAAATGAGGTTTTGCCAGTTGGACAACACAATCTTATTGATATATGATAAGTAGAGACGATATAAAATGTAGGCGTGAAATAGCAAGAAAGTATTTTCTAAAACAAGAAAACCGGGGTAAAACTGAATAGAAAGTATTAGGAAATCTTGTAGGACGTGTTGCCTGTCTTGAACGGAAGCGATACGTCAACTATAAGAGTCCAGGCAAGAAGAGAATAGATGAGAGAATGGGTGCTTTTGAAATGTGGTACCGTACCACAGAAAAACGCCGAGGTTAGAAAGGCAGATCGCGTGACTAACGAGCAATAACTCTACTAAACTGGGTAAAAAAGAACTGTACAGCGCGACTAAAAAGAAAAGGGTCGGTAGATAGAACAGATCCTGAACCATCAACAAACCGTCAGTTTGGTGGGGCGAAAGTGTCTGTGTGTGTGGGAGGGGGGGGGGAGGGGGAGGGAGGAGAGAGAGAGTTTGAGATTGTAGGGGGATACCCAATTCATGTTCATGTTTGCAGTAGTTACACAGAGATGAAGAGACATGCATAGGATAGATTTGCGTCAAGAGCTGCATCAAATCAGTCTTTGTACTGAAGACCACATCAACACAAACGAAAATGGAATAGAATAAATTGCAGCTGGGAAGCGGCAATGTGATTTTTCTTTAAGAACTAACTTCGATAGTGTAATTGAGGCATATTATGGTGAGTCACTGTCTTCATGTGCCATTAATCATTTAAAATTATAAGAAGTTTATGTACTGTATTTTATATTTATTCGAATAACCCTTTTGGAGGGTACAATAAATAAACTTTGGTTTTTTCTTCATTGTGTTTAATTTTCGTTGCCCCCAAACTTCGTTCTTTCTACGAGAGTACTGTTCTTTTTCTTCCTGGGTCCACTTTCGTCCTATATCAGATCTCTTTCTTTCCCGAAGTGATGTGTTTTTCATATCTTTGTTAGTTTCGGTGAAGCATGTGGGTTTGCATTTGTAGCTGTTTAGTAAGTTGAAGATCTGTTTGCTTAGTCTGTTACTATCCATCTGGTGCGTGCGTCAATAAAACTGTAGTCTGCTTTCCCTCATTACATCAGTTAGCTTTTCCATTTTCAAACAGAACTCTCTGTTTGATCTTATTTTTTATTCAACATTACTATTAATTCTTGGTCCCAGTATTTTCATCAGAATTCTTCTTTCAGTTTCTTCCAGTTTTTCAAGATCCCCAAGTATTGTTAGTTTAAGTGTTTCTGCTGCACACAGTGTTTCATGCCTTACCGCTGTTTGATAGTGTCTTACGTTTGTGTTCCAGGACAAAGCTTTTTGTTTTATATGTCCTTTGTCATTTGGAATGCCCTTTCCATTTTATGTACGGTACTCTATTTTCTATTACTATCTTTTCTTTTGTGTTGCTTGTTATCCAACCTCGTAGATATTTAAAACATATTGTTTTATTATAACGAATTTTAAAATTTGGAGGAGCATAATTGATATTTGTTATGATGTGTTTTTTTTCAAATTATATCTTTAGTCCTGTTTTGTCCGCTTGTTTCCGTAGTTCTGTGATTCGTTCTTTAACACTATCCAGTGTGTCAGTAATTAATGCATGTCATCTGCAAAAGTTAGACAATCTATGGTGATCAGAAGCTGCGACATCGTCGCGAAAAAACAGTGACCCGTATATGTAATAAGTTTCCTTTAATTTACGTCTATGGCCACAAACTTTTTGTTAATAGATATCTGTTAACAAGAAGTTTGTGACCATAGACGTAAATTAAAGGAAACTTGTTACACATACGGGTTACTGTTTTTCCGCGTCGATGTCGCAGCTTGTGAATATCTGTTAAGAAAACGTTTGTAACCATAGACGTAAATTAAAGGAAACTTATTACATATACGGGTCACTGTTTTTTCGCGACGATGTCGCAGCTTGTGAAACTAGTGCCATGTGTGGCTTACGACAGAGTCAGAAGTCTCTGTAAACTGAAGCAGCAAATCAGTACCGAGGTAACGAAGATTAAATTCAATAAATCTTTTAACAAAAAGTTTGTGAACATAGACGTAAACTAGAAGAAAAATCTATGGTGAAATTATTTTGGGTTTCTTCCAAATTGAATACCCTTAGCACTTATGGACTTCCTCCATTCCCTCACTGCCTTCTCTAACACGCAGTTGAAAAATTAGGGGTGATGAACCATCTCCCTGTCTTACTCCTGATTTTATTTCGAAAGGTTTTGGCAGATCCTCCGTAAATTTTAGTTTCAATGTTTTGTATGTTAAAGTCCCTTTAATTAGTTTGTTAAATGTCGACCGCTAAATGATACGTTCGCGTGCAGTTTTGTGGGTAATAAATGTAAATAATGTAAGTTTGCTTGTAACGCTGGTTCGTGCAACGTACAACAACAAAATGAAAACGATATGTAATGTTTTTCAGTGGTGACGCTGCGTGGGATCGAAACGTTTTGTTTGTCATTGTAGTGCAAGGACAGCTGTCACAGGGACGTTGAGAACAAGGAGAGACGAGCGGTCCGGTGCGGCGGCGGCGCTCAGCTGTGGGGAACCTGTCTAGTGGCGCCAGCACACCTGGCGCCAGGCGGCGCCCACCTGTTGCAAGGTCGCCGGCCTCAGCTGGCGGTGCCGCTCTCCAGGGGCAAGGGCACCCCCCCCCCCTTCCACCTCCGACCACCCCTCCCTCCACAACCTCTCTACTGCTGCGGAGCAGCTGGGAGCCGGATTTACTGGCCGGCCAGATGGCCGCAGCCACATGCTGTCGCTGGGCAAGTGCTCGAGACTAGGCTTCTGCTGGCGCTACGTGTTCATAGAGCCGCGGATGCGTGTCCCAGGACAGGACTGGTCTGCAGTGATCCCCAACCTTTCTAAGACCGTTACCCGTGTACAAAAGAAGATGTCACGCAGTCTCTCCAACAAAGTGCAGCACCTATTAAGCTTTAAAACAACGGAAAAGATGAACAATTATTAGTTTAAAATGAATGTAAAGGCGAATAAAGAGCAAAAGATCACGGCAGGAACGCTTAAACCTGGGAAGGGCAAGTTGTCACAGGGCGTGGGAAATGTCTCTCTTGCTTGAATGCAGTCCAATAATTTCCACTTTAAAAAACTGCTACTGTTTGTACAATCCTGCTGAGTGTGTATGACTCTCATGTAGGACGATACGGCACAAATAACGAAAATTCCAGACGACTCAAGCTAGCTAAGAATGGTTGCGTAGGGCATGTATGTTTGATTACGCCATTTCTTCTGGTCGATGCGATCGGAGAGCAGACATGATTTTACCGCGCTCTGCTTACCGGTACTTCATCGCCTTGTCAGGTATCGGTGTCTCCAGTACTCCAGCACAGATGCGTGTCATCATCCCATAATTGTATTACAGTATCTGAAACGTACAGTGTCTTCGAATGTACCAATACATAAATCTTTTCTCCGCCCCTTTCCCATTTCAGTCGCATGATTCTGCAACAAATGACTCTGTAACCTGCTTCTTAGTTGAATCCTCTCTGCATTCAAGACTAGATTAAAGTTTTGCAAGATACCAACGGCGTAGTTTACCTGTCGCCATATCGCAGTCGTCTTTCTTGTTCCCAACATGTCTCCCTTCTTCCCAATGGCTAATCAGTATTCCTGTCAGATTGTCAACATTATTATTTCTTCCTCATCATCTGCTAACCCTATTCTATTAGTCCTTACTTTTCTCCAACTTCTTCTCCAGTTATGATTCCTTCCGTACGATACTATACACTTTCTATACATCATAACACAACCCATCACCGATTGTTACGAGAATAGAAATCGGTAACATAACACAGCTTCAAAAGTCTGAGTTACTGTGTTAAATATTTGACGTATAGCGTATAAAATCTTTATTATTGAGGACGCAGAACCCTAATTATGTTTGATTCATTATGTTTGATTCATTATTTTTGAATTATTCACCGTGGTATAATCTTGGTAATTTGCGCTTCGTTTTAAGAGAAGGTAGTTTTTCACGCATCTCAATGTTTATAACGTCATATCTCCCGAACTAAGTGTAGTGTCACCGCCAGACACCACACTTGCTAGGTGGTAGCCTTTAAATCGGCCGCGGTCCGTTTAGTATACGTCGGACCCGCGTGTCGCCACTATCAGTGATTGCAGACCGAGCACCGCCACACGGCAGGTCTAGTCTAGAGAGACTCCCTAGCACTCACCCCTGTTGTACAGGCGACTTTGCTAGCGATGGTTCACTGTCTACATACGCTCTCATTTGCAGAGACGACAGTTTAGCATAGCCTTGAGCTACGTCATTTGCTTCGACCTAGCAAGGCGCCATATTTAGTTACTATAATGACTTCAAGAATGTATTCTGAACAGATAATATTGTGAATCATGTACCGTCAAGAGCGACGTTCATCATTAATGGATTAAAGTTAAGTATCAAGCTAATTACGTCCGCTTTCTGGATTCTCATTTCTTGTCATGTTCCAGACCTCACGGCAGTACAGTTCTTCCTTCCTCACGCCAACCTGCGTGAGCTAAAACGCGTGCATTTCGGCCTCCACTCGTAATACGGTGTTGGCTCTTCTGCTAACACAACACTAAGTATCGTGTAATCATAAGATTGTAAGCAGTTTCCGGGAACCTTCAATGCTTGATTTATTGTGTTAAAACTTAAACGTAAGATTATGAGTAGATAACGACAGCATACAAAATTTTTAAGTTCGGTCAAAAATTCTTACGTGAAATACTGGAAATAAAATTTTTTGTAGTCCCTGGAAGCCGTTAGACAGACAATCTGCAACTGGGACCAGTTTCGTTCGGTAATATACAGGGCGACAATTATTGAACTCTATAAAATAAAATCATCATAACTTCTGAGCGGTTGGCGTTAGGACATTCAAACTGCACGGTTGGCCTTGGGGTATGATGGGAATTAGTATGCGCATGCATGGTTTCATTTACCGACGAAGCCCACTTTCGTTTGGATGGGTTCGTCAATACGCAAAACTGGCGCATCTGGGGGACTGAGAATCCGCATTTCGCGACCGCGAAGTCCTTTCACCCTCAACGGGTGACTGTTTGGTGTGCAGTGTCCAGTCACGGAATAATAACATTGGCCGCCATACTCTCCGGATCTCTTTGTGGGACTGTATTAAAGACAAGGTGTACAGTAATAACTCCGAAACCATTGCTGAGCTGAAAAAAGCCATTCAGAAGGTCATCGACACCATCGATGTTCCGACACTTCAGCGGGTAATGCAGAATTTCGCTATTTGTCTGCGCCACATCATCGCCAATGATGACAGGCATATCGAACATGTCGTAACCTAAATCCGAATATCTGTAGTGACGTTACACGTTGAATAAGTGTGTGCATGCCGTAGTTCGTAACTAATTTTTTTTTTTATATATAGTTCCGTAACTGTCACCCTGTAGATGCCACTACTCGCATTGGATAAACATGTTTCGGTGGAATTACTTAACGCATTGTAAATTAGACTGGTACTTTTGAAATATCGCATATTAATTACTGCACTGGTTATTAATAGATAGGTAGTGTTCGTGTTCTGCATTTAACACAGTGTCAACTTATCGAAGATATCTGGTTAGACGTTAAAGAGGGTCTGAGACTGTAATCTGGGCTGTCGAAGAAAGTGCATAACTAAATAAATACTTAGTTAACTCTCTATCAAAACAAAAATAACGTGTTTTTGTGAGTTTTATTAAACAAGGCAACGACGAATCAAAGAGAAAGTTGGTACCGTTATTTTCTCAACATTAGAGGGCGATGTGCTACGCTGTTAACTGTATGGTGGAAATACAGGAAGACGTAATGTACGAGGGTTGTTTTTTAAGTAAGGGCCGTTTTTATTTTTAAAAAAAAGGTTTTCAGACACAATTTTGTACAAACTTGTGGAAATTCCAAAGAAAGAGTGAAAATTGTGAATCTTCTGTCCTCACGAATCTTTGTTTCGACTGCAGCCACCAAATCATCAGTGATCACAGATGACCGGCCTGAGCGTTCTTCGTCATGCACGTTTTGACGGCCATTTTTAAACTCTCTAATCAATTGACGCACTTTACCTTCACTCATTGCATTCAAGCCATAAACTTCTGTTAACTGACGATGAATTTCTGCAGCTGATAGGCTTCTCGCGGTCAAAAAACGTATCACTGACCGTGTCTCACACGCGGCGGGCGATTCAATAATCGTAAACATTATAAAGTAGCACAGCGATGCGTACGTGTCAGCTACAGAGCTGCAACTTCCATCAGTGTGAACGGGAAGGATGCCGGCAAGTGGCGGGACTATACGCGCGAACGGCCCTTACTTAAAAAACAACCCTCGTATCTGTCCACTTGCAAATACTGTCTACAAGATTTTATGCATGACTACGAAGGCTATTCGGGAAGTAAAGTCCGAACGGCCGCGAAATGGAAACGATGGTCAAAATCCACATAGATGTGTTCTACAGTGTCTCTGGTACGCCCACCACTCGCGTCACGCCGTTCTTTTCAGTTCTGACTCCACAGTGAGCACGTAAGGATGCACAGAGAATAGGGTCTCCCGACAAGGATGAGTGCCTGTGAGAGGTTTCGCCTGATTTGATGTCGCCCGCACGACGTAACTGTCGTGCGTTTCCTTCTTCACGACAATTCTGGGCCTCACATCGCAGGGACAATGTGGACGCTCCTGCAGCTTTTCCGATGGGAAGTGTTAGATCACCACTATACGCCTTGGACGTGACTCCTTCTGGCTTTCATCTCTGCCACTTGAACCGCTGGCTATGAAGACAATATTTTGGCACAGACAACGAGCTGCATATCAGCGCAGACAACTGGCCGAAAGCAGAGGTGGCTGCCTCCTATGAAGAGGATATAGGAAAGCTGGTACAATGCTGCGACAAATGCCTCAGTCAGAGCGGCGACTATGTGGAGTAGTAGGTGGAAGGTGTAGATAACTGTTGCAAATAAAACATTTTTGATTTTCAGTTTGGTATCCATTTCGCGACCGATCGGGCCTTACTTTCCGAATAGCCCTCGTAGTTTGGATATCACATAGATATACACAGTTTATGAAAATTACACCTACCAAGAAAGAGACATGTGATTACAATCAAATGCATTCCGCAGATTAGGGACACGACAATGTGCGAATGATAAAAACTACGGAAGTGTAGGCGCGCCTTTGATGATGTGAAGTCACCATGTGCTGCAAATAGAGCCTCCATATGTCGTGGCGTTGAATTAAAGAGGCCCTCTGTATGGTGCTGGGGGACAGACTGCCACACAGTTTGCTGGCGCGTCCACAAAGCAGAGGCAGTGGTTTCATGAGGAGCACAACGAAGAAGTTGCTGATCGACCGTATCCCAGACATGTTCAGTGGGCGACCTGTTAAGCGAATGTGCAGGCCAGGGAAGCAGTGTCATCCGTCATTGTTTGGAGAAGGCTTGCACGTCCGTCGCTACATGTGACGAGGCATTGCCCTGCCGAAAAATGGCATGTGGAGTTTCCTGCTTGAGAGGCAGTCCCCGGGGTCATACGACCTCCCTGATGCAGCGTTTGCTGCTAGGTTGCCTTCAATAGGAGACGAGATGCACGCTACAGCCAATGACGCTCTAAACCATCACACTTGATGTTTGTCCTCTATGGCGCTCAGCTATGCGGTCTGTCCGACTGTGTTCACGAAGGCAGCGTCTGGTCTGCCATCACTGCAGGGCATCTTGAAGCAAATCTCGTTTGTAGACACTGAATTTTTCCATTCCTCACTCCAGTGACGGTGTTCACTGCACACTGCAGTCTGCGTTGGTAGTTTTTGGTCAGTGGAAGTCGATGTAGTGACATGAGAGGGACGAGTGCAGACCTCAGCAGGCGCCATCGGAACGTCGACGCAGACAGGTCCACAGCCCTTGCAGTGCTCCGACATCGACGCAATGGAGCTGTTTTGTCGGCTGCGGCCATGCTGACATGATGGCGGTCATCCAGCGCGGTGGTAATATTGTATGGTCTAGTACCCGTTCATCATTGTTTACGGCATTGTTCTTTCCACGTACGTATCACTTTTAAAACAGTGTGCCCTATACCAGCAGGAATTCTGCAGTGAGACAAACCTGTGTCCCCGAGACCTAGGATCCTGCCCCTATGGAACTTATTCACGTGCTGGTATTCCGCTCTTTGACGTCTCCGAGGCATTCCGGCACGCGGTTGCACGTTCCCACTTCTTTGACGGCTCGGCTCTCGACTGACTGGAGTACTGTAATACTGATACGTGCGGTAACGGTGCCGCTGGGCCTACGTACTCACTGTACTTCTGCAATCTTCGTCACTTCTTATAGTTCTTTTCAGTTCCCCACACATCCTCCGTACTCACTGTACTTCTGCAATCTTCGTCACTTCTTATAGTTCTTTTCAGTTCCCCACACATCCTCCGTACTCACTGTACTTCTGCAATCTTCGTCACTTCTTATAGTTCTTTTCAGTTCCCCACACATCCTCCGTACTCACTGTACTTCTGCAATCTTCGTCACTTCTTATAGTTCTTTGCAGTTCCCCACACATCCTCCGTACTCACTGTACTTCTGCAATCTTCGTCACTTCTTATAGTTCTTTTCAGTTCCCCACACATCCTCCGGTTTTTGACTTATTCACACTATTCCTTTTGGATGGTGCAATTTTCACAAACAGTAGTGAACGTAAAACCGATGATTCCTGAGCCACTGTGGTGTTGTGGTATTACGAACAGCAATCATGTCCTCCTGTCAAACACTGGTCGGAAATTAATGCATCTAACTGGCTCCGGTGACGTAAATAAGTAGGGCTTTAGCTCTTCTCTCGTTCCTGAAACGTTGTAAACTAATATATTTGACACCACATTTGAGTTCGTTTCTGTTGGGAAAGAAATTTCTTTGCGCGCCATGAAAGAAACCTGGAAACTGATTCTTGAAGTTTTCCTAAAGTACAGAATATTCCAAGAAGTTCCGGCAATGCAGCCGGGTTACATCGACTTCTTGCCACGATATTACAGCCATTTTCAGATGAATGTTTCACGCTGGACATTGGTATTTCACGTCAGTAACTAACCTAAATTAAATGCAAATTTAGGATGGAAGTGGAGAAGGGCGGATATCTGCGGCTCCTGTATGTCTTGGGCATTCGGAAAGTGGATGGGCATTCCGTTTATCGTAAGCCTACACGTATGGCTCTGTATCTGCAGGCATCACAAACTATGGGCGTTCTTCGACCGTTGGTGTAACGGGCACAAGTTGTGTCTGACGGAGGCAGCCTTGCAAAGGAACTGGAAGACGTCCAATGTGTCTTCAAAGATAATGAATGTTCTCCACATCAGGTCATCACAGCTTTGGGGAAGAAGAAACGTGGCTACTCTCAACATGAAAAGCAGAAGGAGCGGTTCAAGTCCTGGGCGTTCCTCCCGTAAGTCGGTAATATTTCGCCAAAATTAAGCAGAATCTTAAGGAAACACTTGTATTAATGTAATCTTTCCCCGATCTACAAAAAATATATGCTCTTCTCGGTTCGGCAAAGGATGATCCGGAGTCACGGAGGACTGTAATCTACAGAATATCTTGCCAGTGTAGCAAAGCGTACTATACATTGGTCAGACAACGCGCACAGTGCGTGAAAGATGCTTTGAATGTGATCGCCACACTCGCTTTTCACTTCTCAGTAAGCCAGCCACAGCCAAATATTGTACCTCCACAGAACAGTCCATGGATTTCGACCAGATACTTCTGGGATTCAATTACACAGGCCAACGATGGAAAAACTTTTTTGTTGAAAATACCTTACTCTTATGTTTTTAGGGTGTGAAATCCATATATGATACTTAAAAACTTGTAACACCCACCATTTCTTCACATTTTATAGTTAAATTTATGAAATTAAGCGATTTTTTAGAGGATTCAACAGTTTTTATATAGTTAAAATAATTTTAAAAGGAGGTGTGATGAATGTAGATGACGTTGGTAGCACTGCCGAAAAATATTTGCTGGCAAGAAAAGGTCGATTCTATTTTTGTGTTAACAGAAGATGTTTTGTTTACTGTCAATCTAGCCTTGCTTTCCCGTTTCCTGTAGTTGTGCTCAGTACAATGTCTAATCGTGGTTGTAAAAACTCTGCTGACAGTTTTTGTTATATTTGTGGTGAATTTGTGATTAAAAAACACCAAAGAAACATTACAGACTTTCTGAAAAAGGCTTATCTTTCATACTTTGGATCTAAACTCGGCGATCAAGATAAATTTTGGGCGCCGCATAAAGAATGTTATGTGTGTATTGAAGATAAGAGAAAATGGTCCAAAAAGGAGAAAAAAAGCCTTTACATTTTCTGTTCCTTTGATATGGAGGGAGCCAATAAATCATTCAGATGATTGCTACTTTTGCAGTGTTCATGTTACTGGTCATAGTTCGAAAAACAAGAAGGTAATGAGCTACCCTAATCTTCCGTCCGCCATCCGACCAGTAGGGCATAGTGTAGATTTGCCGGTTCCTGAACCACAAGATGATTTAAATTCTATTCCAACAGAAGAATTTTCTGATGTACAATCTGATTTACACGAACCAGATGACGATGAGTTCCATTGTAATACAGAAAGTCTAGAGCCCAAATTGCTTACTCAGACCGAACTTAACGATTTGATTAGGGATCTAAGCTTAAAGAAAAAAAAAGCTGAATTTCTTGGCTCTAGATTAAAAGAAAAGAACTTACTGGCATTTGGAACCAGCATATACATGTATAGAAAGAGAGAGCAACAATTTTCTATGTTTTTTCAACAAGAAGATGATTTAGTGTACTGCTCAGACATTGCCAGTATGATGAATGAGGTTGGTATTGAGTACAAAAAGGAAGACCGGAGGCTGTTTATTGATTCATCCAAAACTAGTTTAAAGGCTGTTTTATTACACAATGCTAAAATATATGCATCTACACCTGTTGGACATTCTGTACATATGAGAAAAGAGTGGTAAATAAAATAGGCTATTCTGCTCATGGTTGTATGATATGTGGCGATCTAAAAGTAACATGCATGCTCCTTGGTCAGCAAGGTAGATTTACCAAATTTCCATGTTTCTTGTGTGAATGGGACAGTAAGGCTAGAGATCAACACTAGTACAGAAAAAACTGGCCTGTGAGGGAGTCCTTAAAATCTGGTGAGAAGAACATTCTACGCAAAAACCTTGTAAATCCAAAAAACATTTAAAGTTAGGCCTCATGAAAAAGTTTGTAACGGCTTTGCCTAAAGATGGACTATGTTTTAAGTATCTCTGCCAAAAGTTTCCACATCTTTCAGAAGCTAAACTAAAAGAATGCTTCTTTGTCGGACCTGACATGAGAAAATTGATGTTTGGTGTTAACTTTGAATCCACAATGACCTTAAATGAGAAAGAAGCATGGGTATCATTCAAGCAAGTCGTTACAAAGTTCTTAGGACATGAAAAAGAGCCAGAATATATTTCTATTATAGCTACAGCGTTAAAGAAATTTAAAACTTCACGATGTTCAATGAGCCTGAAAGTTCACTTTTTGAACAGTCACCAGACAGTATGGGAGATGTTAGTGAGGAGCAAGGAGAGCGTTTTCACCAGGACATTAAAGAAATGGAAAAACGCTACCAAGGCCGCTGTAACATCAACATTATGGGGTACTACTGTTGGTCACTTCACCGAGAAGTTCATGAAACGACTCATCGTAGAAAAAGCTACACAAGAAGCTTCAAAGAAAAAAGATAAAGAAAATACAAACCAGTTCCAGCTGACAAGTGAATCCGCTATTAACACATATCATTGTTTCAGGTAGCTTACTGTAAATATAAACATAGCTTATGTTGTAACAAAGCGTTTCATTAATTTCCCCATTTACCGTATAGCATAGGATTTTTATACTATATAGTATAAAGCTCGAAAACTATGGGTGATACAAAAAACGAAGGCTAGATTTGGATTCAGCTCGTAAAAATATATGAAGAGCAGCTAACAAAGAAAAAAAGGTTTTCAAAAAAAATTATTCGTTGGCCTGTGTTATTAAGGAATCGCTGGAAATACGTTTGGCGGAAGTTCTTATTAATCATAACGGCGGCTTTCATCTGCACAAGTCGTGGGACCCAGTGGTTTCTTTAATGTCTTCAGAAAGAAAATATTTTATGACTAATGACACGTCTAGCGACAGTTAATCTTATTAATTTGGACGTCTGAATTTTGATTTCGCGAGTGCGTATTCCGAAACAGAGTGCACATGTGGTTTCACCGTTACGCATGCGCCTGCGCGCCATAGAGGTAGCAATTATCGAACAGGGCGCGAAAATCGACAGAGGTCACTCTTGTAGCGGTTGCCTTCGTGCTTGCGCCTCCACGTAAATTTTTCGTATACTGGTGTGAACTAGCAATCTCCAATGCAAAACTCCCACCTGAAGATGGCTGTCAGCCGAAATATCGTGGCAAGTAGTCGATGTAAAACGGCTGCAATCCCGAAACTTCCCGGAATAAACTTGTGACCGACTGGCGTCGCTCGCAGGGAGGAGCAGGCGTCCAGCCAGTACGGGGGGCACGGCGTCCCTTCCCACCGGCCGTCATCATCGGCGCGCATTGGAATGCCGGGCGCCAGCCCTGTTTAACGACCGGGCAACGACTGTCCGGCGCGGTGAGAACGCAAGCAGTTCCTTTGTTGCCGGCTAAACGTCCCGCTCAAGTATTCTGCGCTCGCCGGCAATTTCTGCCGGCATTCAGATGGAGGCTGGCGAAAAGCGACGTTGACGGGCGTCTCTGCGGCGCTGCTGCGGGCGCTATCGGCGGCCGCTGTCGTCAGTGCTGGGGCTCCGTATAAAGCAGCGTGCAGACGCGGCACGTCAGTCTGTCAAACAGTGCCAGACACACACGTCTCGCTTGCGTCAACGTCGAGGCGCCGACAGAATCTCTAAAAGTCGTCAGCTGTCACGTCGCAGAAAGTTGGGGGACCTGCATGCACAATGTGGCTACGTCAAAGATAACGAACAGTTTGCATCCGCAGTGTAACTGTATATTTATACTCACAAAAGGTTGTGTATTGTGTATTCCACCCACACCCACCCTACCACCGCCCCACACCGAACCCAGAGTTCCGGCCCCCAGTGGACCTCCCTCCCCCCCCCCCTCCTGTCCGGGAACGTCACACACCAGATGAGTGTAACCCCATTGTTTGGGTGCTAGAGTAATTACGAGGGCAGTTCAATAAGTAATGCAACACATTTTTTTTTCTCGGCCAATTTTGGTTGAAAAAACCGGAAATTTCTTGTGGAATATTTTCAAACATTCCTGCTTCGTCTCGTATAGTTTCATTGACTTCCGACAGGTGGCAGCGCTGTACGGAGCTGTTAAAATGGCGTCTGTAACGGATGTGCGTTGCAAACAACGGGCAGTGATCGAGTTTCTTTTGGCAGAAAACCAGGGCATCTCAGATATTCATAGGCGCTTGCAGAATGTCTACGGTGATCTGGCAGTGGACAAAAGCACGGTGAGTCGTTGGGCAAAGCGTGTGTCATCATCGCCGCAAGGTCAAGCAAGACTGTCTGATCTCCCGCGTGCGGGCCGACCGTGCACAGCTGTGACTCCTGCAATGGCGGAGCGTGCGAACACACTCGTTCGAGATGATCGACGGATCACCATCAAACAACTCAGTGCTCAACTTGACATCTCTGTTGGTAGTGCTGTCACAATTGTTCACCAGTTGGGATATTCAAAGGTTTGTTCCCGCTGGGTCCCTCGTTGTCTAACCGAACACCATAAAGAGCAAAGGAGAACCATCTGTGCGGAATTGCTTGCTCGTCATGTGGCTGAGGGTGACAATTTCTTGTCAAAGATTGTTACAGGCGATGAAACATGGGTTCATCACTTCGAACCTGAAACAAAACGGCAATCAATGGAGTGGCGCCACACCCACTCCCCTACCAAGAAAAAGTTTAAAGCCATACCCTCAGCCGGTAAAGTCATGGTTACAGTCTTCTGGGACGCTGAAGGGGTTATTCTGTTCAATGTCCTTCCCCATAGTCAAACGATCAACTCTGAAGTGTATTGTGCTACTCTTCAGAAATTGAAGAAACGACTTCAGCGTGTTCGTAGGCACAAAAATCTGAACGAACTTCTCCATGACAACGCAAGACCTCACACAAGTCTTCGCACCCGAGAGGAGCTCACAAAACTTCAGTGGACTGTTCTTCCTCATGCACCCTACAGCCCCGATCTCGCACCGTCGGATTTCCATATGTTTGGCCCAATGAAGGACGCAATCCGTAGTGTTGTGTAGCTAAAAGATTGGGGAATAACCTGGTGTATTTCAATGCTGAATAAAACAACCCCTGTTTCAGAAAAAAAAAAAGTGTTGCATTACTTATTGAACTGCCCTCGTATGTTGTACGCGTACGTGGGGAAAGTGTTTGCGCACCCAATCGCTGACATAGTGTAACTGAGGCTGAATAAGGGGAAGCAGCCCGCATTCGCCGAGGCAGATGGAAAACCGCCTTAAAAGCCATCCACAGGCTGGCCGACACACCGGATCTCTAATCTTGCAGGCAGATTCGTGCCGGGGACCGGCTCGCCTTCCCGCTCGGCGAGCAGCGCGTTAGACCGCGCGTCTAGCCGGGTGGGCTCCACGAAAGGTTACTTATGACTGTTTACAGTCATGGAGAATCAAGAGAAAATTTTGCCCGCAGTGCATCCGCACCGCCTTTGAAGCGTTCATCATTTGCGCTCTATCCATATCCTCGTGTACAGTAACTTGATAATAGCTTCTACCCAGTGTAGTCGTTGTCGGACACAGCCAAATTAGTCTTCCACATCTCTCAACAACATAATCATGTTTTAATAAAAAATATATATAAAAATTTCTTGCCTTAGTACTTCAAGTTACCCCTCTCATCTCTTTCTGCGTCATGTGTTTGTCTTATTCTTAACACTATCAAGTCGAGACAGATTTAAAGTGAGGGACCTACATCTACACTAAGCAAGACCCCATACGTTTGTCGTGAAGGGTACTCCATGCGTGCTGTTACCGATTTCGTATTGCTGTTTCTTTCAAGAATGGCTCTCCTCATATAACGCAGCCGTCGGAACTTTCTATGAAAGACGTTAATTTGATGAAAATATGACCGTGATGACATCGGACTACCCGACGCCTAGCTATAACTAAATTTCAGTATGCGCGGTAAAATTATTTCACTTTTATGATCACTTACTGACAGTGGCTAATTAGAGTGAAACAAAACTGTTGTGACAAATGGAAGGTTGACATTGAGTAGTTAACGATGTGCACGACACTGGCTTACTGGATCCCATGATAATCTAATAACCTTAAAACTACAATAACCATTCGCACTGTCATTCAGGCGCATTAAAATACTATCCATAGATTAATCAAAATAAATATTCACAAACACAAAGGAGTGCAGGTACTAAACTGAATAATTTACTGCAATGGCTCAAACAGCACGCTCGTAATAAAACTTTATAGTAATTAGTTGAGAGCGAAAACAGTTTGTGATGAAAGGGTGTGAAAATAAAAGAAAAAAGAAATCAGTTATATACTCTGATTTTAATTCAATAGTCTCGGGATGTTAACGTAAACTGTTGGTGAGAAACTGCACTTTACACATAATTATCACTTACCTGGAATGCTGCTTTGAAATCGCTGTTACGTGGCATATAAATAATAACACACGCCATTGCCACAAAGAGCCAACCGCCATAGTCCACTACTGTCTTTAAGGTTTTACGATAAAGAAAGTCTATGAAATCAGTGCAGCTCTCGTACAATTGCAATAAATGTTTTATATACTTTGTTTCCTTTTAACACACATTCTAGTTTTCAGTACAGTTTAACTTTTGAAATAACTGATTACACAAATAATATTATCCACAAATACTGAAGGCTTAGACAGAAATGGCGATATTTATGCATGCAGTTTCTTATGATACTACCAGATGGCGTTACTGCTTATGGTTGGAGAACAGCGGTCCATACTTGGGAATATTATAGATTTCATTATGGATTGATATTAATAAACTCACAAATTAAAATTCTGCTGTGATTTTATGTTTCTCAATTGAGTGACTTCACGTGTATGTTACTGTCTTGACGTAACTGTGTCGTTACATGCTCTTAGCTGGCTCCTCCCAATCTCTTCTATTGACAACCGTACCTGGTAAGGCATCTAGAATGACGAGCAGTACTCACGAACTGCTGGAATGCGCATTTTGTAAGCAACAGTTTTCGTGAGTGAACCCGTTTGCATAACCAGTATTATTCATGTGATCGTTCCACCCCCAGGTTGTCCGGAAACATATTCCTAGAAATGTCTTATCACACAGTTCCCAAGACATTGTCGCCTAGTGATCAGCAACATGTTTTGTTCCTGTCAACTACCAGCCCCTCTAGCAAGCACTGATCCGCTGCACGTTTGCCCACATTTCGCCACAATTTTCCGTGTGTACAACAACATCAGTCAGAACGCCACAGAACTCCTGACATTTTTAGCCACATTACCGATGAGCAATAATGGTCTTTAATACACTGCTGCAGTTGTGGTTGTGACGGTTACCTAAATCTGATTCGTTGGAAGACCACTAAGGAAATGCTGCTTGTAGAGAGTGTAACAGCTGTATTTGCGCCGGCTGGAGTGGCCGAGCGGTTCTAGGCGCTACAGTCTGGAACCGCGCGACCGCTACGCTCGCAGGTTCGAATTCTGCCTCGGGCATGGATGTGTGTGATGTCCTTAGGTTAGTTAGGTTTAAGTAGTTCTAAGTTCTAGGGGACTGATGACCTGAGAAGTTAAGTCCCACATTGCTCAGAGCCATTTGAACCAAGTTGTATTTGCAGATATTTTTAATGTTCACTGAGAACAGTATACTGAACAAGATTCTATCAGTATTTACGTCATTTGCAGACTAATAATTATAGCTATTACGAATAGTATATTTTTAGGTTGGTTAGTATCTCCAAGTACATGTGGCAAGAGCAATCCATTAGTGCTTATTTCGTCCTGCGGAGCAGATCGGGTGATGAAGTGTAGGTGCAAGGACGCAAAACAGTTAGCCTATACTGACAAGTGTTATCCACTTTGCGGTGCAGTTACGACCATGCGAAAGACATCAAGCTGTAAATTACGTGACGTATTTGTGGGAAGACCGTTCGACACAGAAAAAACAACCAGCACATAGAAGCGTGTACATCTTAAGGTACGATATATGAAAATATCCTCATCTGTCTGCATGCTCAGTCCTTTGTCAATCTGAAAGACGGAAATGGAAGACAGTTTATAGGGTTAAAACCTTAAATGACGTCAACGTCTTTAGGGATGGAGCCGAAACTGGGATTGAGGAAGGATGGGGAAAGAAATTCGTCATGTCATTTTTCTTAAGGAAGTACAGCGGTATTTGCTTTAAGCGATTTATAGAAAAACTGCCCTGCCAGATGTAAGTACAGCGCCTTACCACTGGAATCCGTACGTAGGAGATGAAGATGCACACCTCTGATATATTTCAGATATTGTTCCCGTGAAATATGCTTGAATAAGAGCTGTGTGTAAAAACTGTATGACAAATTAGACTGAATAAAGTTATTGTTTGTATCAGAAATAAAATTAAAAATTCAGAATCGAAATTAAATATAAAATTAAAAAAATTTGAAACTTTTAGTAAAATTAACAACTAATAAGATGAGCGTAATAATTTATCTTGGGCAGCGGAGTTTTTAATATGACATTGTCATAGAGTATACACACGTTATGTTCATGTACTGTGTAATATTTATTGCTAACAAAACTTTGTCTTACGATGGATTCGTGATGAATACCCAACACGGCTTCCCTCATGCAGCTGTTAGCGTTATGTTGGTAAAATAAACACATCAAAACAAGTATTGATCACCTCGGTTCCGAGAGTTCCGGACCCTGTACAGAAAATTGGAATAGAGATCAACATAAACATCATTTCCTCCCTTTCTATTGCTCATGAAAACCACACATTGCATGTTGTACCACCATACAGCGAGACCTTCAGAGGTGGTGGTCCAGATTGTGTACACATCGGTATCTCTAATGCCCAGTAGCACGTCATCTTGCATTGATGCATGCCTGTATTCGTCATGGCATACTGTCCACAAGTACATCAAGGTGCCCCATTCTTCTCGAGCGATGTCGTTATCCTGAAGGAATCATTCACAAGATGTGCACCATGGGGGTGCGAATTGTTGTCCGTGAAGACGAAGGCCTCGCCAATATGCTGCCGATGTGGTTGCACTATCGGTGGGAGGGTGGCATACACGTATACGTTACGGCGTTACGGGGCCTTCCATGACCACCAGCGGCGTACGTCGGCCCCACATAATGCCACCCCAAAACATCAGGGAACCTCTACCTTGCTGCACTCGCTGGACAGTGTGTCTAAGGCGTTCAGCATGACCGGGTTGCCTCCAAACACCTCTCCGACGATTGTCTGGTTGAAGGCATATACGACACTCATTGGTGAAGAGAACGTGATACCAATCCTGAGCGGTCCATTCGGCATGTTGTTATGGCCATCAGTACCGCGCTGCATGGTGTAGTGGTTGCAAAGATGGACCTCGCCATGGACGTCGGGAGTGAAGTTGCGCATCATGCAGCCTGCTGCGCACAGTTTGAGTAGTAACACGACGTCTGTGGCTGCACCAAAAGCTTTATTTAACATAGTGGCGTTGCTGTCAAGTTTCCTCCGAGCCATAATCAGAAGGTAGCGGTCATCCACTGCAGCAGTAGCCCTTAATCGGCCTGAGCGAGGCATGCCATCGACATTTCCTGTCTCTCTGTATCTGCTCCACGTCCGAACAACATCGCTTTGATTCACTCCGAGACGCCTAGACACTTCCCTTGTGGAGAGTCCTTCCTGGCACTAAACATTTTGCATCCACACTTCAACAGCTGACCTGCTGTCCAGGGGAAAATAAGCGTTAAAGGCTTGCTCTTGCCGCATGTACTCAGATATACTACCCAACCCAAAAACATGTGACTTGTAATAGCTATTATTATTATTATTATTATTACTCTATAAATAACGTAAATAGTGATGAAGTGTTTTATAGTACACTGTCCTCAGTCACCAACAGAAATATCTGGACTTACACACGTAGACCACGATTTTTTCTTAAATTAAATGAACAATGAGAGACTCGAAAAATGGTAACGACTTTTCAGTTAATGAAATACTTGGCTCGAAAAATACTCATATTCGTAGTTTCGATCTCCTCACCAAAGAATTAAGACATATAAACCGAAAACAAAATATTGGCATAATGACAAAGTTCACATGCTGAGCAGTGAAACTTAAAAGGCTAGCGAATTCAGTGGCTTTCATGTCAGTACTGGTGCTTGCATCTCAGCTTCTCGTTGGCCTTGCATGTGTGTGAGAACACTACTCCAGAACATGCCACGCCATGATAATTTGTGATGGTTACCAGAAGTCGAACCTCATACCACAGCTTCAGAATCCAACTACGCTTATCATTAGTTTGTATAAAACGTCCATATTTAATTATGCCTGAAGTCTTTCATAAACGAATTACGTGAACTGGTATTATTTCCGGGACGTTTAGGCCGCACACGCAGCTGCAAAGCTGGAAGAAATTTCGCACGAGCCAAGTGTTGGCGAGCTGCTCTCTGCTGCCGCCAGCTGCTTCCTGCGGCAGAAGAATGTTGACCGCACGAGATCACCTTACATAACCCAACTATCTGCCCTGCACTATCTGGCTGCGTCCCTAATTTGTTTGCCGGCACTCCGCTGTAGGTCAAACAAACATGTGTACCCTCCCGTGAAAACTCCTACCATTTGGAACTCGAGAGCCTCTTACAGTCACGGACGTAGGTAAAAAAAGAAACCACATACCGTGGAACAAACTATTTTAATATTTACTGGCAGGTAGACAGCGATTATGCCACAAGCAAGTGATAATAGCTACGCCATTACTAATAGTTGGCGATTTTCTTTCCTGTCCTACTTGCTTATTGACCGAGGAAGAAGCGACTGTCTATATGCCTATGCAAGGGCCCTGATCTCTTATTCTCATCATCTGTACGCGAGATATGCGATGGGGCAGCAGCCTTCTCTCATAGTCTTCCTCTGATACTGGTTCTCTGAATATGAGCAAAACAGTTTCGCGAGAGCTACGTCGCTTTTCTTCCATAAAATTTCGGGAGAACTGCCGGATGTCTGCAACTTGCTACCACGACATTTCGGCTCAAAGTCTCCCGGGCCATCTTCATGTGAATACCGACGAAAATGCACTCAGCTCACGTACGTAAGACCCCCCTCCCACTCCGCACATGTGTGGTGTACCCAGTTGGCGTTGCGAGGTATTTCGATGCCTGTAGTCAGAACGTATTAATATTTTTTGTAAGTATCTGAGAAGTCAAATTGCAAATATCCTAAATAAACTAATAAATATTTTCTTACAGTTTATAATTAATATATCTCAGGCTGCAATTAATATATTTTAGGCTGCAATGTAGTTTTAGTACAGAACTGTATTTAGACACTAAAAACTATACAATTTCTCTTTGTGTTGCAGGTGGGTGGCTGTTCCAAGCGCTGGTCCTGTGGAAACCGAGTAGTTGTTGACGAATACTGTCGAAGATAGCTTCGCGTGTGTCTCAGGTAATATAGTCAATTTAATGGACATATTTGGTGTAGTAATACCGAGTGAAACTGTGTGATGTAAATGATCATGTCAGCCCTTGCCGAACGACTATCGGGCATTACGCCGTTCTTCAGAAGTATGCTAACGAAGACAGTGAAAGCAAAATGGTCAGTATTCTCTGTAATTATCTTAAACATTGCGTGTTATGGTATTATGTGTCTTGAGGTTTACCGCGCTATACCATGGACTTATCAATATAGTTGGCTCCCAACCAACGTTCACGAGCTGGAAAGTTACATGAGAGGATAATCACATAAGCAGCCGATGATCGGAGAGCATGTGATCAATGTTAAGCGACTGAAAAGGGGACTATGTAATAGTCTAGAATAACATGTGTCGTCTGTGAGTTAACTCCTTGATGCACGTGGTCGTGACACGCCGAAAGGAGGGGTAAAAGAATGGGAAATGCATGCAGCGTACATCTGCAACAGAGTATTACGGATACACCAATAAGAATTATAACTTCAAAAATGTATGGAACTCTTAACCGGAACGCCGGCGAACTTGTGTAATGGTGCAACAAAAACTGAAGTTGACGACAGGTTCTTCCTGCTCATTCTATAGCTTCGCGCAAAGGCTCCAAACGTCACCAATGGAGACATTACTGGTCTGAAGATTGTCTATGTACGACTGAAACCGATTACCTCGCCACAAGAAGTAATAGCATTTGCGGTCTGGACTCGCTGTTTCTTGCTACAAAAATATATCGGTTGTTCTAAACTGAGCATCCCGGGTTCGATTCCCGGCGGGGTCAGGGATTTTCTCTGCCTCGTGATGGCTGGGTGTCGTGTGCTGTCCTTAGGTTAGTTAGGTTTAAGTGGTTCTAAGTTCTAGGGGACTTATGACCACAGCAGTTGAGTCCCATAGTGCTCAGAGCCATTTGAACCATTTTTTCTAAACTGAGCACAAACCCAGAATCAGCCTGAAGAAGAAGTGGCAACAAATTTTCAAACTTGTCGTGAAGTGCTTATATTGGTTCGACATGGTTCATACAATTTTGGTAGGAGTTACCTTAAATCTTAGAAGCATTTTTCCGTACCGATTAATCCTTCTCTTGCTCTGTGTGGCCTGCATCATTCCCAAGTTAACATACAGGGCGTTTCATAAGGAGTAGCAAATATTTTACAGCGTGGGAGTATATACTAAGTCGAATATACCACTCTGTAAAATGTGTGTCCAATTCTTACACACACATAAAACAAAAGTTTTGCATCAACCCCGTTCCCAGAACTCCTGAAGGCAGATGTTGCCTGTGGGTATTATATCACAGACACATTCCCTCTTAGACGGAGAGGGTCAGAGAGCCGATCAGTTCCAGTCATTCCACCAGGAAGGAGGCACATGGCTCGTGTTATCTGTCGTTCATCCATACCTAGACGGTCAATACCGTGGTTCGATCGCGTCCACATTCTTACTTTGTGCCAGGAATGACTCTCAACAAGGGAAGTGTCCAGGTGTGTCGGAGTGAACCAAAGCGATGTTGCTCGGACATGGGGCAGGTACAGAGAGACAGGAACTGTCAATGACATGCCTCGCTCAGGCACTCAAGAGCTACTACTGCAGTGGATGACCGCTACCTACGGATTATGGCTCGGAGGAACCCTGACAGCAATGCCACCATGTTGAATAATGCTTTTCATGCAGCCACAGGATGTCTTCTTACGACTCAAACTGTGACAAATAGGCCGCATGATGCACAACTTCACTCCAGACGTCCATGGCGAGGTCCATCTTTGCAACCACGACACCATGCAGCGCGGTACTGATGGTCCCATCAACATGCCCAATGGACCGCTCGGTATTGGCATCACGTTCTCTTCACCGATGAGTGCCGCATATGCCTTCAGCAAGACGATCGCCGGAGACATGTTTGGAGACAACCCGGTCATGCTGAACGCTTTAGACACACTGTCCAGCGAGTGCAGCAAGGTGGAGGTTCCCTGATGTTTTGGGGTGGCATTATGTGGGGCCGACGCACGCCACTGGTGGTCATGGAAGGGGCCGTAACGGCTGTACGATAGGTGAATGCTATCCTCCTACCGATGATGCAACCATATCGGCAGCATATTGGCGAGGCATTCGTATTCATGGACGACAGTTGGTGACCCCATCGTGCACATCTTGTGAATTACTTCCTTCAGGATAACGACATCGCTCTAGAAGAGTGGCCAGTATGTTCTCCAGACATGAACCCTATCGATCATGCCTGGGATAGGTTGAAAAGGGCTGTTTATGGACGACGTGACCCACCAACCACTCTGAGGGATCTACGCCGAATCGCCATTGAGAAGTGGGACAATCTGGACCAACAATGCCTTGATGAACTTGTGAATAGTATGCCACAACGACTACAGGCATGCATCAATGCAAGAGGATGTGCTGTTGGGTGTTAGAGATACCGGTGTGTACAGCAATCTGGATCACCACCTCTGAAGGTCTCGCTGTATTGTGGTACAACACGCAGTATGTGGTTTTCATGAGCAATAAAATGAGCGGAAATGATGTTGATGTTGTTATCTATTCTAGTTTTCTGTACAGGTTCCGGAATTCTCGGAACCGAGGTGATGCAAAACTTATTTTGACGTGTGTAGAAACACCTAGATACGGCTAGTTACGGGGATTTTATTTCTCGAGCGAAGAGGTCGTGACGGTATCAGAAGGACACGTAACTCACATCTCGGGACGGACGAAAACCCATGTGTCTTCGTGGTGACAAATTTTCAAAAACACCTCTATGTAAATGTGTGGTGTAGTCCTCAAAATAATTTTTGTGGACTTAAAGATGACCGTTTTATCTGACGAAAAATGTTGCAAAAATTTAAGAACTTCTGCGATCTTGGCTATTGAAAGCTAAGCTGTGCACGGCTCGCGTTTATCGCATTTATTCTCATCTTCTCTGACGGTACTGTCGCCTCGTTTTCTTATTCCATTTACTGGCGTTATTAACTTCCTGTCTTACTTGCCCGTGAGCGGCAGCAGCAGCGCGTATCGATAAGTGCACTGTCTTCTCTGGAGCGGCCAATAGAATTTCCGGGTCGTCGTATGTCTGGTAGTCTGTTGGAACGCGCCAGCAGTGCAGTTCGGCCCTGGCAGTAGGACAGCTGGGACGCGGAAGAAGTTCGGTCGGGTTGGAGCGGCAGTGAGGTTCGGATAGCCATTCCTCGCCCGACCGTTGCCGCCACACATGGCTGGGGACGGTCTTGGTTCATCGTCGGTTGGTCGTCTTACCGGACGATGTGTATTTGCTCGCCGGTCGCTTATGGGTTGGCGGTGTGTGTCCCAACTCGTGGTTCGTCCTGGTGATTGCACAGTCACTGCTTTTAGCATTGGTCGCGTTCTTCGTCCAAGAGTTTGTGAAATTGTGTGTAGCCTGTGATGTTTACTGCCCAGTTATTTTCGTGCTATCTCTGTGCTGATATGTAGCAGTTGGTCGGTTGGCGCAGTCGCGTCGTAGCACCAGTGGGGCATGCAGCGCCAGGGAGGTGCGGATAGCCGTCACTGGCCGATGATTGTAGACACACATGATTTGAGTGGGGGCCACTTTGTTGATCGTCGGTCGGTCGTCTTGTCGGCCGACGTATATTTGGCCGGCGGTCTCTTATGGGTTGGCTGTGTGTGCAAACTCTTGATTCGTCCTTGTTTTGGTCAGTCACTGCCGTTAGTATTGTCCAGTTCTTCGTGCAAGTGTTCGTGAAACTGTGTGTAGCTTATGTTGCTTGACTGACAAGTTGTTTAAGGGTTGTCGGCGTACTGGCTCTGAATTGGTCGGTTGGCGTGGAGTAGCGAGGAAGGACAGGATAGCCATCACTCGCCCGACGATTGCCGACACACACGTTTGAGTGGCAACGACCTTGCTTGGCCGTTTGGTCCGTCGTCTGATTAGACGACGTGTATTTGGGTCGTCCACCGCTTATTGGTTCTCTGTGATCCGTTCTTGTTGTTGTTCCGGTCTCCGCTGTTAGCATCGTTTGAGTTTTGAAGAAAGTGTGGAGCGGAATTGATCTTGATCATTGTTCTGTTGACTGTCTGTCGGTTGGGTTCCCAGCGGATTGAAAATGGTTGGGTCGACTGCCTGTCACACGTAAGTGAGCGTTAGTGTTTGAATTCCACGCCGACCCTCGAATATCTGAGCGCCCTTGGGTGTACTGCCCTATTTTTTTAAATTTGTTCTTGTTGTTTATACTTGTATGGCTTCTAGCCGATTTTTTAAAAAAATAGAGTTAGTTGTTTTGCTCTTAAGGCCTTCAGCCTAAATTAAAGAACTGTTTCACGTAAGGCCTTTGGTATTTTTTTAAAAAAATAATGTTATGGAGTTTTAAGTGTTAGAGCTTCAGCCGATTTAAATTTAACTTGTTTACTTCAGCCTAACTAAAGCACTGTTTTAACATAAGGCTTGCCTTTTAAATTTCTGACTATGCTTGCTTTCTAAGTTATTGGCCTTCAGCCGTTTTTAAATTAAATTGGCTTTCAGCCGGTAATTAACTCCCAAAGATTAAAGGTGGATGTTCAAAAATAATTTTTTTGGGCTCTTGTAATGTTTGATCAAATAATAAAGTTGTATGTTCGAGTGTAACTGACAGCCCCTTATTTTGGCCCCTTTCCACAATTTATATTATTTGTCCTGTCCTGCGGGTTAAGGAGAGCGTCTCAAAAACTTTTTACCAAGTGAAACAAATCGCTCCTTCTAGTATCTCAACATGAGAAAATCTAGGCAGGAAATTTATCCCGCCTCCCCTTTCTCCCACGAACCATGGACGCTGCCGAGGCGTGACGGTTTCCGTGCCTCTGTGACAAAAATGGCCGTACCGTAGGATCTGCCACGTCGGATGGGTATCTGTGGAGACGTCAGACATATGGCTTTTCAGTAGTCGCAAGGGCAACAGCCCGGATTACTGATCTGGCCTTGTGCTATCAACGTTCATATAATTGCTACATCGGTGCTGCGAACGGCTTAAAGCAAGGAGAAACTAGTTTCGTTATACACCAAAGCGCCAAGGAAACTGGTTCAGGCAAGCGTACTCAAATACAGAGATATGTAAACAAGCACAATAAGGCGTTGTATTCGGCAACCCCTATATACGACAACAAGTGTCTGGCGAAGTTGTTAGATCGGTTACTGCTGCTTCAATGACAGGTTATCAAGATTTCAGTGAGTTTGAACGTGGTGTTATAGTCGGAGCATGAGCGATGGAACACAGCATCTCCTGGGAAGCGATGAAGTGGGGATTTTCCCGTACGACCATTTCGCGTGTTTATCGTATCAGGAATGAGGTAAAACATGAAATCTGCAACATCGCTGCGGCCGGAAAAAGATCCTGCAAGAATGGCACCAACGACAACTGAAGAGAATCGTTCAAAGTGACAGTAGTACAACGCTTCCGCAAATTGCTGCAGATTTCAATGATGGGCCGTCAGCGAGTGTCAGCGTGGGAACCATTCAACGAAACATCGATATGGGCTTTCGGAGCCGAAGGCCCATTCGTGCACCGTTGATGCCTGCACGATACAAAGCATTATGTCTCACTTGGGCCCGGCAACGCTGGCATTACCCTGTTGATGACTGGAAACATGTCGCCTGGTCGGACGAGTCTTGTTTCGACTTGTAACGAGCGGATGGACGTGTACGGGTATGGAGACAACCTCATGAAACCATGGACCCTTCTTGTCAATAGGGGACTGTTCAAGCTGGTGGATGCTCTGTAATGGTGTTGGGCGCGTGCAGTTGGAGTGATGTATGACTCACGATGTGTCTAGATACGACTCCGTCAGGTGACACGTACGTGAGCATCCTGTCTGATCACCTGCGTAAATTCATGTCCATTGTTCATTCCGACGGACTTGAGCAATTCCAGCAGGACAACGCGACACTCCACACGTCCAGAATTGCTACAGAGTTTAAACATTTCCGCTGGCCACCAGACTCCCCAGATATGAAGAATACTTAGCATATCTTGTATGCCTTGCAACATGCTGTTCAGAAGAGGTCTCCACCCCTTATACTCTTACGGATTTATGGACGGCCCTGCAGGATTCATGGAGTCATTTCGCTCCAGCACTACTTCAGACATTAGTCGAGTCCATGCCACGTCGTTTTGCTGCACTTCTGCGTGCTCGCGGGGGCCCTACACGATATTAGGCAGGTGTACAAGTTTCTTTGGCTCTTCAGTGTATTTCGTGAGGATATGCAGCTCTGATATGGAAATGCATGCACAGATGAGAATGCAGATGAGAGTGGATATTTCGAAACAAACAGTAAGTAACCACAAAACACATTCACGGAATATTTCCTCACAACAAAATTAAGTTCATAGATAAAGTGATTTTTTTAACTCGCTAACAAAACTCACAGCAGCATCGTTTAATTGCAGGTGTCAAGGTTCCAATATACGTACAGTAATGTACAGAGGGTCCTACATAAACCAACAATGTAGAAAAATAAGATAATGAAAACAGTAGGCGAACTCTGTGTTTTCGTCTAATTTCGTTAGAATAATAATTCCTTGAAACATGTTTTCATTTTACAAAATTGACTAGCCACTGACGAAGGCACAAGAGTGCTGAAACATGTGTGGTTTTATATAAAAAGCAGTTGTTTGTATAACAGACGGACCTGGAATCCAATTATAATTCCAAGAGTTGAAAACATAACAGAACAGTATTAGAAGAGCAAACGGTTTCCATATATGTCGTTCATCCAAAGACACAATTTTTGAGAAACTGCAAGTGACAGTTAAAAGATGCGTATTTAATTCTGAAAGGCAAATTATAATCACTTACTGTACCGAGGCATTCGAGAGCGACAAACAAAGCAGGTGGCAAGAGGAAATTGAAAATAAAGGCTTTCCACAGCATCTAACGGAAGTCCTGAGCAGCCTGTACAGAAATAATTGACAGTAATCCCTTCTGGCATACTGTACAACAAAGGCGTCGTATGCTGCTCAGAGGGCTGGTCTACAATGTGGTTAACCTCCCTTCGCGGAAGAGCATTTCCCCCTTATTACATACCGCACAGACACTGCAGTGATAGAGATAAGAGTATGGAATGAGTCTCCGTCAAACATTATAGAGTCATACATCACTGAGCTGTACCATTCAGAACACGACGATGAGGAAAAAAAACTGCTATTGCTTTACAAACCCGATAAGAGTCGCTCTTTTGAAAGCCATATTTCATCCACTTGTCGAAGAGGCTGAATTGCGGGTCGCTTTTTGATCGCCTCGCAAATGGGGGGCGGTAAACTTGTACCATAAAAAAGGCGAACGTGAAACGCTAACTAGTGTTTGCTGTGGTTTTCATTGCTCATTAAGCGCATGATAACGTCAGCCGTGCATGAGTTGTGTGCCGCGATGACTGATTTGCGACTCGCAATTAACGTCACAGTAAGCCGACAGCAGCAGGGCACCAAGGCGGGACGCACCGACCAGTTCCACAGCGGCGCTGCGGCGCTGAAACGCGACGCCCGCTGGGTTACTCCGTTTACTGCTCGCTCAAACGTTACGCGTCGACTCCATCGTACAGGAGATATTACCCTCGTAAATGTCCGCTCACCTGCTCACACGCGTATGTAACCCACTTAGTATTAAACTCAGAAACGTAGACCTGTCTGGTAAGGCCATCCTTTACTTGTCATCATAAAATCAGTACGGGTGATGTACACGCTCCGGGTGGTCCCGACTGCTACTCTTCCACCGTGAAAGTCATTTAGCAATTATCCGATATCCTAGCAAATAAGCCGTTTAGATGTTTGAAAAATACACTGTCAGAGAAAAAATCGCAACGCCAAAATATAATTAACGTAGAGTAATGACATTTCTGGACTACATTTGTCTACTTAAAATATTTAAGTGACAAACATTGCAAGATCACAGGTTAATGCAAGCGCGAGGTATGGCATTGCAAATGTAAAATAGTGGTACATTAATAACCCGTATAACTACTGAAACGTCTCCTTAGAAAAATTGATTAGTTACTGTGCTGATAAACCCCTTACGTTGTTTGATTTTCAAACAGATGGGCAAAACTGAACGTACTCAGACATTTCTCTCTTTACTTATTCTGATTATCACTAAACTGACACACAATATTTTTAGCGCAACGCAATCTGAATTTCAATAATCCCTACAAAAGAATGGCCTTGACTGACAATAACCTATACCTTTCATGAATCACTTACCTCACAGAAATCTTCGGTACTCAAACTACTGCAATACAGCGAGCGCCAGTCCTGCCAGCTAAATAAAAAATTCAAACTACTGAAGGTACTGACTACTGATAGGCATAGTTAGCAAATGAAAGATTTTGATAGAGAACAAACAATGTATTTACCTTAATAATGTTGAAAAGTCATAATATATATATATCAGTTCACGACATCCAGTATTACAAATTTACTCTTTCTGGCGGACACACGTCCACATCATCCGCTCTCAAAACTCCGCCATCTCACTCCCCACATCCACCACTGCCGCCGGTTCACCTCCAACTGCGCAACGCTACGCACTGTTCACCTCCAACTGCCCAACACTACAATGGCGAATATTCCAACAATGCCAACCTGCCACAGACTGCACACAGCACAGCCAGTGATTTTGATACAGAGCGCTAGGTTACGTTACCAACATAAAAAACTAAACAGCCTACTTACACTACCAATATGCTGAATTTCAGCATGCAAAATGTGCATTCATCATGTTGTACAGGTGCCGGATGGAGTTCCACGCCTGCTGCACTTGGTCGGTCAATGCAGGGACGATTAATGCTGTTTGTGGATGACGCGAGAGTTATCGTCCGATGATGTTCCATATGTATTCAACTGGAGACAGATCTGGTGATCGAGCAGGCCAAGGCAACATTTCGACACCCTGTAAGGCATGTTGCGTTACAACAGCGGTAGTTGGGCGAGGGTTATCCTGTTGGAAAACATCCGCATGGAGTGCTGTACATGAATGGTAATACAACAGGTCGAATCACCAGATTGACGTGTAGATTTGCTGTCAGGGTGCATGGGATAATGACGAGAGTGCTCCTGCTAACACAAGAAATCGCACCACAGTCCGTAACACCAGGTGTATGTAGGTCCAGTGTGCCTAGCACGCAGATCAGATACACTCCTGGAAATTGAAATAAGAACACCGTGAATTCATTGTCCCAGGAAGGGGAAACTTTATTGACACATTCCTGGGGTCAGATACATCACATGATCACACTGACAGAACCACAGGCACATAGACACAGGCAACAGAGCGTGCACAATGTCGGCACTAATACAGTGTATATCCACCTTTCGCAGCAATGCAGGCTGCTATTCTCCCATGGTGACGATCGTAGAGATGCTGGATGTAGTCCTGTGGAACGGCTTGCCATGCCATTTCCACCTGGCGCCTCAGTTGGACCAGCGTTCGTGCTGGACGTGCAGACCGCGTGAGACGACGCTTCATCCAGTCCCAAACGTGCTCAATGGGGGACAGATCCGGAGATCTTGCTGGCCAGGGTAGTTGACTTACACCTTCTAGAGCACGTTGGGTGGCACGGGATACATGCGGACGTGCATTGTCCTGTTGGAACAGCAAGTTGCCTTGCCGGTCTAGGAATGGTAGAACGATGGGTTCGATGACGGTTTGGATGTACTGTGCACTATTCAGTGTCCCCTCGACGATCACCAGTGGTGTACGGCCAGTGTAGGAGATCGCTCCCCACACCATGATGCCGGGTGTAGGCCCTGTGTGCCTCGGTCGTATGCAGTCCTGATTGTGGCGCTCACCTGCACGGCGCCAAACACGCATACGACCATCATTGGCACCGAGGCAGAAGCGACTCTCATCGCTGAAGACGACACGTCTCCATTCGTCCCTCCATTCACGCCTGTCGCGACACCACTGGAGGCGGGCTGCACGATGTTGGGGCGTGAGCGGAAGACGGCCTAACGGTGTGCGGGACCGTAGCCCAGCTTCATGGAGACGGTTGCGAATGGTCCTCGCCGATACCCCAGGAGCAACAGTGTCCCTAATTTGCTGGGGAGTGGCGGTGCGGTCCCCTACGGCACTGCGTAGGATCCTACGGTCTTGGCGTGCATCCGTGCGTCGCTGCGGTCCGGTCCCAGGTCGACGGGCACGTGCACCTTCCGCCGACCACTGGCGACAACATCGATGTACTGTGGAGACCTCACGCCCCACGTGTTGAGCAATTCGGCGGTACGTCCACCCGGCCTCCCGCATGCCCACTATACGCCCTCGCTCAAAGTCCGTCAACTGCACATACGGTTCACGTCCACGCTGTCGCGGCATGCTACCAGTGTTAAAGACTGCGATGGAGCTCCGTATGCCACGGCAAACTGGCTGACACTGACGGCGGCGGTGCACAAATGCTGCGCAGCTAGCGCCATTCGACGGCCAACACCGCGGTTCCTGGTGTGTCCGCTGTGCCGTGCGTGTGATCATTGCTTGTACAGCCCTCTCGCAGTGTCCGGAGCAAGTATGGTGGGTCTGACACACCGGTGTCAATGTGTTCATTTTTCCATTTCCAGGAGTGTAGGTTGGCTGCAGGCCCTCAACTGGCCGCCTCCTAACAAACACACGGCCATCACCGGCACCGAGGCAGAACCAGCTTTCATCAGAAAACACGGCAGACCTCTACCCTGCTGTCCAATGAGCTTTCTCTTGAGACCATTAAAGTCGCAAATGGCGGTGGTTTGGGGTCAGTCGAATGCACACTGTAGGGGTTCTGGCTCAGAACTGTACTTGAAATAAGCAATTTGAAACAGTTTGTTCTGTCACTAAAGTGCCAACTGCTGCTCAAACTGCTACTGCAGATACAATACGATGCGCTAGAGCCGTAACGCTCAACACGATGGTCTTCCCTCTCGGGAGTGTCACGTGACTGTCCCCAGACAGGGCCTTCTTCTGACCGTACATTCTCGTGACCACCGCTGCCAGCAGTCTTGTACAGTGACTACATTCCTGCCAAGTCTTTCTGCAGTATCGCAGAAGGAACATCAAGCTGTATTACACGGCCCGGTTCAAACTCACTGAGGTGCTGACTGCGGCGTCTTTGTCGCTTTAAAGGCATTCTTGACTGACATCATATCACCGTATGCAGTCTGAAAAGTAACTAGTGCTCACGGCCGTTACACTGCGTATTTAAAACGTACCTGATTTGCATCCTCATAGCGGCACTACTAGCGCCTCTCTTACCCGATTGGCGCGAAATTTGAGTAGCCTTTCACTGCGACGTCATTTCTGCACTCGCGCGCGCTTTTACTTTACACACGGAGCTGTTCATCTGAATTCGTCAGCTTGAATGGACGTCGAGCTAGACATGAAAAGATGCGAGATGGCCACTAAGAATGGAACCTCAACGACGGTAACAGTCACTACGGTTAACTGATTTTCATGGACGTTTAATAAAAAAAATTTTTAAGGTAGGAAGATGACAATTATATCCATCGAAACTCGTTATTAAAAATAAAGACGAATTTCTGCGACCCTGGCTATTGAAAGTTTTTTACCAACTTTTTCTATAACGATGGAGTAAAGTGCAACAAAGTTTTAGAAATGTTAAATATTGCTTTCTGTCAGTGTCCTATCAACTTATGAAATCGTCAAAAACGTTATAGAAATGGATATGAACGTTCGTTGAATCATCATTATCTGGGCATATCAATTCGCTCATGCCATTACGTTTTTTCGGATGTTTTGGCTGGGAAACGTGTGGCAGCATAGTTTGATCCAAAATTGTTGTATTTAGAATAACAAACTGTGGCGAATGTAAGTTGCTCAAGAGCTGCTAGATGAAGTCAACAACGATTCAGAGCTGTTGAAACGTTTCACAACGGATGATGGAAGATGGCTTTATGGATGTGTTATCGAAGCTAAGGTTCAATCCTGCCAGTGGAAGTTTTCTGGATAGCCAAGGCCGAAAAAAGCTCGATAAATGCAATGAAATGTGAACAATATGCTCACCCTGTTCGATTTAAAGAGCAAGTTCTAGCCACAAGGTCGAACGACCAATAGGAATACTACTTGCAAGTACAGCGCCGTTTGCGAGAACCAATCCGAAAAAAGGCCTGGATTTATGCATCACTATAATGCAACTTCTCACTCTTCGTTGCTTACTTGTGGCTTTTTGGGCGTAAGCAATACTGCAGTAATGCCCCAGTCGCCGTATTCGCCAGACAGGACCCAAAGTCACTTTTTTATGTTCGAAAAAACAAAGAAAACCTTAAAGAGCAGTCGTTTCACAAGCAAAGGTGCGACTGCAGACGCATCGCTAAAAAAACGGAAATCTATCCCAAAAATCGAGTTCCAGAAGAGTTTCTGGGCATGGAAAAAGCACTGACATAAGTGTGTAATTTCTAATGGGGACTGTTTTGAAGGGGATAATGTTGACGTAGACAAAGAAACTAAAACTATTTTCAAAAAAATTTTTCACCGCACGTTGTTTGTTCGAAGAGATTTCGGGATTGCAAATTGTTTGTTAAGCCATAAACGCTAGTACAAAATAATTTTGTGAGAGGGGTTCGTTATATCCAGACCCCCACCGCCCCCCCCCCCTCCTCCTGTTTTGATCAACACATGATGAAAGAAAACTTGAAAGCTGTAAAAGATACATGTATTGGAAGATTTAAGCGGCATATAGAAAAATAAATTTGGAACATGAGAAACATAGAAATTTCTGGAGGAAAGAGAAGTAGCTGTATGAACATTAGGAGCTCAAATGGCACTTCTATAGTAAGGTATATAAAAGAAAAGACTTGAGGACAATATTATGGAAAGGGAAAACGAAGTTAATAAAGATTAGATGGGTGATGTAACACAGAGAGAACAATTTGACAGACGACTGAAAGACCCAGGTCAAGACACGTTCCCTCCAGTAGATGCCATTCTCTTGACATTATTTAGAGAAACAACCATACCAAAAATATTACATCCATTATGAGGAATATATGAGATGGGTGTTAGTTTTGCACGACAAATCATAATGATGTGGAACCAGTCAAATTACGCTCACATCGCAAAGTAATATGTACATATGGCTACATTCTGAACATTTCTAACACTTTTAACGAATGTGAACTAGTAATTCCTACCCACCACGTTGAAATAATAGAAATTCTTGTACGGAATGCAAGAAGGTGAAATTTTCTCAGTTTGTTTCCAAATTTTACTTAGCTGTCTGTTAGAGATTTTATATCACTGCGTTAATAATTTATGTTGCAGCATTGTGCAACTCTTTTTGTGCTAGAAACAACCTCAACTTGAAGTAATGAACGTCGCTTTACCTTCCACGACTGGTCGTAAAATAAATTAAGAAAATTGCTAGCACCTGAAGTGGATTTTTATTCTACAAATATGTTCCTCAGTTGCGGATATTCACGTGGTCAAATAGGTTTTAAGATGATCGTGCTTGAGCGCCTCATATTATTCTTACAGCACGTTTTTCAGCAACGAAGACTTTCTTTCTTGTGAGCTATCCCACATCACATTATTGAAAGAAAATATGCAAAATATGTCAACTTTCTGATTTGTCTCTCCCGAGATTTGCAACGATTGTAGGTCCCAATATGATTAAACTATGTTGTTCTAGGAGTTCAGAAATGGGCTTTTTCCAGTTTAAATTATCATCGATTTGGACACCTAACAATTTCGAAGTTTCCACCCTATTTATTATATCCTCACCATCTGTTACACTTGTCATTGGCGTAGTACTCCTAGATGTGGAGAACTCAATATGTTGTCTTTTTAAACCTGAGGATGAGACCATTCGCAATAAACAGTTAGTGATGCATTTAAGAAGTTTGTTTACCATTTCTTCTGTTTCTGTATGTTTGCTTGGACTGATTACAAGCTGGAAAAAGAAATAAAACTTGTTATATTCAAAAAAGGAAATAAGAGTAACCCATTGAATTACAGACCCATATCACTGACCTCAATTTGCAGTAGGATTTTGGAGCATATACTGTACTCGAACATTATGAGTCACTTTGAAGAAAATGACTTATTGATACATAACCAACACGGATTCAGAAAATATCGTTCTTGTGCAACACAGCTAGCTCTTTTTTCCCATGAAGTAGTGAGTGCTGTCGACAAGGGATCTCAGATCGATTCCATATTCCTAGATTTCCTGAAGGCTTTTGATACCGTTCCTCACGAGCGACTATTAATCAAATTGCGTGCATATGGAGTATCGTCTCAGTTGTGTGACTGTATTCGTAATTTCCTCTCAGAGAGATCACAGTTCGTAGTGATAGACGGTAAATCATCGAGTAGAACAGAAGTGATACCTGGCGTTCCGCAATGTAGTGTCATAGGCCCTCTGCTGTTTCTGACTTACACAAATGCTCTAGGTGATAATCTGAGCAGCCCCCTTAGATTATTTGCAGATGACGCTGTAATTTACCGTCTAGTAAAATCATCAGACGATAAATTCCAATTACAAAACGATGTAGAGAGAATTTCTGTATGATGCGCAAAGTGGCAATTGGCACTAAACAGCCGGCCGCAGTGGCCGTGCGGTTCTAGGCGCTACAGTCTGGAACCGAGCGAACGCTACGATCGCAGGTTCGAATCCTGCCTCGGGCATGGATGTGTGTGATGTCCTTAGGTTAGTTAGGTTTAAGTAGTTCTAAGTTCTAGGGGACTGATGACCACAGATGTTAAGTCCCATAGTGCTCAGAGCCATTTGAACCTTTTTTTTTCCATCACCAACTTTCTCTTCCGAAAGCGAAAATATTTTGTTGACGTCCACCTACGTAGGGAGAAATGATCATCATAATAAAATAAGAGAAATTAGAGCTCGAACGGAAAGATTTGTGTGTTCATTTTTCCCACGCGCCATTCGAGAGTGGAATGGTAGAGAAGTATTATAAAAAATGGCTCGATGAACCATCTGCCAGGCACTTAAGTGTGAATTGCAGTGTAACGATGCAGATGTAGATATAGATATTAGACGGAACATCGCGTACATACTGTACATGAGGAACAACAGTGGACCTAAGACTGAGCCTTGGAGAACCTCATCGCTATTTCTGAACAGTCAGAATTATGTCCCGGGACTATAATGGTTGGATTGCAAAGTATAGCTTTCTGCATTCTTTTGGTCAGATACAACGTTATCCTTTGATTGGCGATACCACCAATCCCATAAAGTTTCAATTTATCTAGTGGAATTCTGTGATTCATAGAGTCTTATGCCTTAGATAGTTATTTTAGTATTCAATGCTTGCAAAATCTGGCGAGTGAACATATAAACAGCATTTTCAGTAGAGTAACTCTTCTGAATCCGCAAACTGCGATTTAATGAGGATATTATTGTTGCTAAGGTGAGATGTTGTTGTCGTTGTGGTCTTCAGTCGTGAGAGTTGTTTGATGCAGCTCTCCATGCTACTCTATCCTGTGCAAGCTGCTTCGTCTCCCAGTACGTACTGCTTAGGGTATTCATCTCTTGGTCTCCCTCTACGATTTTTACCGCCCACGCTGCCCTCCAGTACTCAATTGGTTATCCCTTGATGCCTCAGAACATGTCCTACCAACCGATCCCTTCTTCTAGTCAAGTTGTGCCACAAACTCCTCTTGTCCCCAGTTCTATTCAATACCTCCTCATTAGTTATGTGATCTACCCATCTAATCTTCAGATTTCTTCTCTAGCACCACATTGCGAAAGCTTCTATTCTCTTCTTGTCCAAACTATTTATCGTCCATGTTTCACTTCCATACATGGCTACACTCATTTAACCATACAGTAAAGGTGCATGCCCTCGGGAAAAATTACGGCTGTAGTTTCCCCTTGTTAAGGTGAGATACTATGCTAGTATACATCTACTAACTTTACTACTCAGACCGAACAGGCTTTGGAAGGCCAAGCGGTACCGACCGGCCATCGTGTCACCCTCAGAGCACAGGCGTCACTGTATGCGGCTATGGAGGGGCATGTGCTCAGCAAACCGTTCTCCCGGCCGTATGTCAGTTTACGAGACCGTCAAGAATATCTCATCCTCTCAAAAATTTTGGAAAATGATTTCTGCATACTCTCAGGCTTCAGGAGCCTCTGTTCCTAAATGAGAGTTTAATTGTTATCTTCTACGTCTCAGTACATCAAATGCTAGAGTGTAGATTTTAAAAGTTCAGAGTTATCCTGTCTGTGCTTTCTCGGTTCCTTAATCCGGTTAGAGCACACAAAGACAGAAGAATTAGGATATTAGTATGCAAGAAACCCGCTCCAGCTGCGGAACGTTGGCGAAGCGAAAAGAAAAAAACGGTTGGCAGGTTGCGCAGCGGCGCGGCCGGCCAAGAGGTGGCGGCATAAAGCACGGCGCGCGGACGCCCAGCTATGCCGCGCCGTGCTGCGCTGCGGAGTGCTCTGCCGCGCCACGCACCAGCCTGCCGGGCCGACGCCCGTCCGGATTCCGCATTCGCCGGCGGTAGCGATTAACTGTCAGGCGGGCGGCCAAGCGCCTTCCGTAACCGGCGCCTTCCTCTGGCCAGCGGCTACAAAGTACGAACAGAGCCGCGGCCCGGGCTGCCGCGGCGCGTCTGTTACCTAGCCCGTCGCGTACTGCTGAAGACCTGGTGTGAGGCTTGTCAAGTACTCCTACATAAAGGGTGCTTCAGAAAGAAAGAACATATTTCAGTTCAGATAAACTACGAAAGATAGAAACACAGTCCACATATCACAGGACAGAGGAAAGTTCAAAGTCTGACGTTCGCACAGATAATATACCATACACTCAACATGAGTACTATGCATTGCTCGAGAAACAACGAAACAGTAGTCTATTTCGTTCCACGTACAGATCAACAGGTATCTGAATGAGATTTTCACTCTGCAGCGGAGTGTGCACTGATATGAAACTTCCTGGCAGATTAAAACTGTGTCATTTCTTTTCGTCTCACTGCGTATTTCTGTCAATTACCTTCTGTACTGTACGTACGATCCCAGTTTCAACTAGCTTTGTTACTTGCCAGTGATACATGGTGCGAAATTAACATTCGTCCTGTTCTGCAAGGTTCGCAGGAGAGCTTCTGTAAAGTTCGGAAGGTAGGAGACGAGATACTGGCAGAAGTAAAGCTGTGAGAACCGGGCGTGAGTCGTGCTTCGGTAGCTCAGATGGTAGAGCACTTGCCCGCGAAAGGCAAAGGTCCCGAGTTCGAGTCTCGGTCGGGCACACAGTTTTAATCTGCCAGGAAGTTTCATATCAGCGTACACTCCGCTGCAGAGTGAAAATCTCATTCTGGAAACATCCCCCAGGCTGTGGCTAAGCCATGTCTCCGCAATATCGTTTCTTTCAGGAGTGCTAGTTCTGAAAGGTTTGCAGGAGAGCTTCTGTAAAGTTTGGAAGGTAGGAGACGAGGTACTGGCAGACGTAAAGCTGTGAGGACGGGGCGTGAGTCGTGCTTGGGTAGCTCAGTTCGCAGAGGACTTGCCCGCGAAAGGCAAAGGTCCCGAGTTCGAGTCTCGGTCCGGCACACAGTTTTAATCTGCCAGGAAGTTTCAACAGGTACCTGTTTACTGGATCGACAGCTTCAACAGTTCGATTTTTCAGTTCATGTAGAGTAGCTGCCATAGGTGGGCCAAACACAGCCGTGCACCCTCACAGAAAAGAATCGCCAAGTGTGACGTCTGGTGACCTGGCGGTGGGGTGGCAAAAGCAATGAATAGGGTCTCTTCTCCACCTCTTCCAACGTTGTCAGATAGTGTTAAGATAACACCGCACCTCAAGGTGAAAGGGAGACAGAGTGACATCATGCATAAAAATGAAATCATTTGAATCCGCGTGAAGTAGAGGAAACAACGAATTTGCAGCATGTCCAGCTATGACATTCCTGTCGCAATTTCCAACATAAAAATGAAAGGTCTTGGGCAATCACGTGGCTATAGCACCGCATGGGCATCAACACTGGAAACAGAATTGCACGTTTCCGTCAGACGCCAATAGCGGCCGCACGGGGTCTGGCGGACCCACTGGCGCGCGCCCACTGAGCCACGCCTTAAGCCGTCGGCACACGGGCCGTGCATCCGAGCGTTGAGCGCGCCGAGTTTCTGACGTCATGCCGTGGAACAGCACGTTCGGGAGTCTTTCCGGACGTGCAGAGCAATATCTGGCATGTCAGATATTCTCAGCGTGCGTCTGAGCGTTGACCAATGAGATGGCACAACGCCACCTACGTCACACGCACGCCGTCTCCCTTCCGTACAGAGTTGTGAGGCGCCATATTGGCGTTCATTTCAAGCCTATATGTATATATGCCGTTTCTGAGCACCACCAAATTGGGAATCACTGGAAAACCCGTTGTTAGTCGTGTGATTCGTTCCAATAAAATAATGAGAAACATCATATTCGTGTCAAAAGAATTATTGTAACTTGCGTATTTTGAGAGTAGGCTATTTGAAGGCAGCGACACATTGAAGATCCACCCACAACGCATTGTTCTTGGTACAATTTGTTATAATTAAATTTCAATTAGTAACATAATTATCTACGATTAACGTTTTTAGCTCGAGGCAACACACTGTGGTTAGGCAGTGTTAGTGTGGTTTTTGTATAGCGTAATGAGTAGTGTCTGTGTCTCATAATCAGTTTTTGTTGGGCCGGTGGTTCGCGTCCTAACACTTCCAAATTTTTTTCCTAACATTCGCTTTTTTATTAGGTTCTGATACTTTATTATTAGTTTAATATAAGTATATGCTATAATATTTGATGTTATATAAATATAAGTTCACTTTTTTTGAGGGGTGACTTTGTTCGATTGGCTTAATCTACAGGACAGCTTGCGCAACTTGTAAAAAGGTATTTTGCTTCGTAATTCACATGTTGCAAAGACTCTGCTACTGGTTAGGAACAGTGATTAAGTAAGACTGACCTTGGGGTTTTACTAAAATGTGGGAATGATGAAACAATGTTTATCTTATGCAGATAAGTATTCCAAATTTGTAACGCACTGTTTGTAATGGAACTTTTATAAGCCTGTGTCCTTATTGATTGGACAAGGTACTTTCCTTTTCGTGGACGACGGAGGAAATGTGCCTTTTAATAGAGCTAACGTGGGAATTTTACGCACGCCCGTTGAGTAAACAGTGTGATTTATGAACTAGAAACATCCCTCAACTGCCGCTGGAGTGCGTTGCGATCGTATATACCACGTTGGGGCCCACGTACCGTACGCACAAGTGGCATCGTTCCTGAGCGTTCTGCAGCACGTTGAACTTGGCACGCTCAACGTTAACGCTCGGCAGCACGGTCCGTGTGCCGACGGCTTTAGGTGGCTCGGCACTGCCGCCGCGATACGGGACGGCTAGTGGCAGCGCACAGCCCGCACCCATTTGCACTTCGACCCTCTTCGCTGAGCGATGCTATGCAGACGCCACCCAGTCACAGCTCCGACATCATCGTTTGTCCCAGAGGTTGAAAATACAGCTTCAGTTGTCTGTCCCTGTTCTGCGCTCGTAGGTAGCACACCGCGCCTTACTACGCGTCCACCGCGGCGCTCGGGGGCCACAGCACGAAGTTACGACACTTGAAGGTGGGCTTGTAACAGCCCGAATCCGGTCGTGTGATAATAAAAGCACTGTACAACTGAAGCGGTATTTTCAGCCTCTGGTACAATGCTCAGTTACGGATGTTCCTCCAACAGGATTGTTTGTATCATCGTTTGCGTTTTAGTTCAGAGAGACTCTTCCTTGTTGACACTGAGAGCTGGACTCTTTTTCTTGCTAAGTTATTTGTAATGCGTCTGTGTATGCTTGGAGAAATACAACTTAAATAAACGTTCTGTTCACTGCTCCTGTCGTTTTCCTGGGATGATAGTTTCTGCACCACTCTGTACCCATCTCTTCTTACCGTTGTCTACAAAGTCGTATACAACAATTTCATAAACTTTGTGGATTCAAACGGTGCAAAATATTTTCAGTTTCGTCGGGTCCCTTTCACGTTCGACGACGACGCCAAGACTTTGTGATCCCGACATTCTTAGAGTATGGTGGTTTTCTTTACCCGATAGATGAAACTGCGATTCTTTCAGAAAAATTGTCCTCTGCCCTATGGTGGAGAACTGAAATGCAAAATTCGTTCCTTCTGTTAGATCGATGGGACACAATTTCTGCGGTAACTGTAACTCGTAAGCCGAAATCTGCTCTTTCTTTTTGAATCACCCTGTACATCAGGAATAATAATCATGACGGTAAAATGAGATAAATGCAGGTCTTTTTTTTATTTTTGCTAACAAAATTCAGGAAACCTGTAGGTGCTTGGTTTAGAAACTGACATTTGGCTCTCAGAATAAACAAACGTAACGTATTGTATATCAATAGATGGAAAGACACAATGTTTAATGGTTTCACACTTTCGAACAGCACGGGAAACAATCACAGTCTTTAGACATCTGGGAGTATGCTTCCTGACTGATGTATACTTGTACGACCACTAAAACAAAATCGTAGGAAAGGTAGATGAAAGACTGCCAGCCATTCATTTGAAGAATACTCACAGCATGTAGCAGGTAGTCACACAACCCTCATTCGACCGATACTTGAATACTGCCCGTCGGTCTGCGCCCAATTTTTTCAGTCATCAGTCTTCTGACTGGTTTGAAGCGGCATTCCATGAATTCCTCTTCTCTGCTGATCTTTTCATCTGGAAGACAGTAGCACTTGCAACCTACTTACTCAGGTATTTGTTACATTTATTTCAATCCCTGTCTGCCTCTACAGTTTTTACTCACTGCAGTTTCCTTTAGTACTATGGCGTTATTCCCTGATGCCTTAACAGATACCCTGTCATCCTGTCCCATCTCCTTATCAGTGTTTTCCATATATTCCTTTCCTCGCCGATTCTACGGAGAACCTCCTCATTCCTTACCTTATCAGTCCATTCCTTACTTTATCAGTCCATGCCTTATCAATCCACCTAATTTTCAACGTTCTTCTGTAGCACCACATCTCGAGTGCTTCCATTCTCTCCTGTCCCGACTTTCCCACAAACCATGTTTCAGTTCCATACAATGCTCTGCTCCAAAATGCACTCTCATAAATTTCTTCCGCAAATTGAGGCCTATGTTTGATACTACAAGACTTATCTTGGACATTAATGCCCACCTACTAGTGCTAGTCTGCTTTTTATGTCCTCCGTGTTCCGTCCATCACCGGTTATTTTGCTGCCTACGTAGCAGAATTCCTTAACTTTATCTACTTCGTGTTTCCCAATTCTGACATCAAGTTTCTTGTTCTTCTCATTTCTTCTACTACTCTCCTGTCAATCTGAATTTTAATTCCACTCTTGAAACAGTAGAGGGGGAAGAATACAACCATGCCTTACGCTCTTTTCAGTGCGAGCACTTTTCTTGGTCTTCCAATCTTATTGATTCTCTCTTCGGTCTTGTACATATTGTGTTTTACCCGTCTTTCCATATAGCTTACCCTTATTTTTCTCAGAATTTCGAACATCTTGCACCATCCTGCTCTGTCGGAGACTTTTTCAAGGTTGACCCTGCGACCCTTTCCAGGTAGGCAGGATTGATACGAGAAATAGCAAAGATCGGAAGAACAGCAGCGCTTTCCGTCACAGATTCATTTAGTGACGTGAAAGCCGACTCCAGTGGCATTCGCTACAAATCACTATGTGGTTGACTGTAAGGTTCCAAGAGCTTACTTTCCTTGAAGACTCCACATCTACATCTACAGCGTGCAAAAAAAGTATCACTTTTTTAAAACCTGATATTTTGTGGACTCCCAGCTACGTAGAGAGAAACGACCAACGCGACAAAAGAAAAGAAATAAGAGCGCAGAAGGGAAGGCTTACGTCCTCATTTCTCCCTCGTGCTTTTCGATGGTCAGAATGATGTGAAATAGTTTTACAGCGCTTCTATGAACCCTCTAGCAAGTACTTAAGTCTGTGGAGTAGTCACGCACACTGCGAAAAAAAAGTATGACTTTTTCGTAACCCCGTAATTGTCCCATAATGGGACGCATAAGTTTGAAATTTGGCTCAAAGGTACCAACGGCCTTCCTTTTTAATGGTGGAAAATCGTAGGGCCCTGTGACGTCACCCTCGGGCTTAGCGACGCTTCAATCACAAACATGTCGACACATGCGGAAAAAAGGCTACAGAACTTCATTTGTCGTGTAAGGTGGGTTAATGACGTCACATTTTGACGCCTCTGCAATGAAGGACGGACCGCGCCGCCCAGCACTGAAATCACTAGGTTTTCTTATGGATGGCTGAGGAAAACATTTCACACACGCCAACGCTCAGAATCGATACGAAAATCCCTCAGGACGTGGTATAAAGGGCGTCAATGAAAACACCACTTCCCCTGGGGCAAAACGACACTTCGCACTGTAATGACCAGCAGGAGGACGTTCTTAACGATCAACCCTACTCTAAGGACACTGTGGGGTTGCAACCCGATTGTGCGTGATCTGACGCCTTTGCAGTGTAGTGCGACCGCAGATTTTGCTCTGGTATACAACGTGCGACCACTAGGAACCGTTCAAAACCATTCGAGGAAATTTGAACGTGATCCAAAGCAGCAAAGGATGTCTATGCTTTTTCAGCCCCCCTGTTTCGGGTCTTACTGTCTCTTGATCACGAAGGGGTAAAACTTCGACATTGCGTCAGTAACCTTCTAAGATCCCAGTTTGGCAACACCTTTAGTGTGAACCACGCACCTTCTCTCAGAGCGTTAAAAATGTAACTGTGAAAGACTTCGACACCCATTCAGCTGAGTGGTGCCTCGCACGATTGAGAGGATTCTCCACAGGCAAAGAATTTGATTGTGAGGAATAGTGCCAATACCCTTTTGGAAATATAAATACGGAATCAACTTGAGAACCCCTATCGATAGCACTCATTATTGCGTGTGAATGTATCTGTATGAATTGCTAAGGGACGAAACTGCTGAGGTCATCGGTCCCTAGACTCACACACTACTTAAACTAACTTATGCTAAGAACAACACACATACCCAAGCCCGAGGGGAGGACTCGAACCCCCGTCGGGAGGGGCCACGCAATCCGTGACATGGCGCCCCAGACCGCGTGGCCACTCCGGGCGGCATTGCGTGGGAATAAAGTGGCTTCACAAGAACGATTTCTGAATACGTTCTCGCTATGTGTAAATAGATTGTTTCCTTCGATGTTTTTCACAATGTTCGAACGCGGCATATGTCAGAAAATCCAACTGCAAATCGATGTCAGTGATATGGAGCCACAACTGAGAGGATTACTTCTAGATCCTTCCTTGCATATTTCTGTAACCTGCACAACTTTCCAGTCCTGAGGTACCGTTTTTTGTCGAGCGAGCTGTTGTATATGGAGCTATTATATCACCATATTCTGAAAGTTGATACAAAATCTGGAGCACAAGTCTTGCCTTCATTGAGTGACTCTAAGTTTCACATGTTGATAGCTGTACTTGATTACAATTCTGGAATATTTACTGCATCTTCTGCATTTAGAAAAATCGCACATCAGTTTCGCTGTGATGGTTCCAATTATCGTTTAAATGGTTCAAATGGCTCTGAGCACTATGGGACTTAACATCTTAGGTCATCAGTCCCCTAGAATTTAGAACTACTTAAACCTATTTTACCTAAGGACATCACACACATCCATGCCCGAGGCAGGATTCGAACCTGCGACCGTAGCAGTCCCGCGGTTCCGGACTGCAGCGCCTAGAACCGCACGACCACCGCGGCCGGCCCAGTTATCGTTGTTTGTTATCATAATCCCTAGGTATTTAGTGGAATTTGCGACTTCTAAAATCGTTTGATTCATATGTAATCGTAGTTAATGGATTTTATTTTAATAGAGGAACTCAGTTATCATTTTTCGAGCCATGTAAATATTCGCCCCACAATTCGTTTTGATCTTTTGGTGACTTTACTAGACCTTAAACGACACTATCACCTGCAAACTATGTGAGAGGGCTGCTCATATTGTCTCCTCATTGTTTGTGTAGCTTAAGAACAGGAGAGGGCATATAACACTTTCTGGGGAACCCCAAGTATCTCTTGTATCTCGATTGGCAGTTTCCCGTCAGTTCTACCTGGACACTCTGCAAATTACATTTAAGTGCCTGGCAGGGTTGAGCCATTTCTGACAGGAAATGAGGAATCCAGTAGCACCCCGGCGGGGTCAGGGATTTTCTCTGCCTCGTGATGACTGGGTGTTGTGTGATGTCCTTAGTTAGGTTTAAGTAGTTCTAAGTTCTAGGGGACTGATGACCATAGATGTTAAGTCCCATAGTGCTCAGAGCCATTTGAACCATTTTTTTGAAGATAAAGTTAAGAGTTATATGTCACCAGGAAAATTTAATTCAGAAAAATAGATGACAAATGAGACTAATGATTTTACTTTGTATGGAACGACAGTGATATAAAACTTTGTGGAAGATATAACCGCCATTTAACTGTACAACAGGTTTTATTCCACAATCTAGATTTCGGGCTTAGCCCATTATCAAGTGTTACAAGTATTATACATCATTATTCTTGAGTAGAACCCAATTCATCGTCAAAACGTGGGTAACATGTATGACCGAAGATAAATGTTTTGACGTTGACTTGGGTACTACTCTAATCTAATGATGAATAATACTTTTATCACTTGATAATGGCCTAAGGCGGAAATCTAGATTGTGGAATAAAACCTGTTGTTCAGTCAAATGGCGGTTATATGTTTCAGGAAACAAATGAGAGTTTTTCCGAGTGGTAGCGGATAGCGACAGAGACCATTTCAATAATTCGTGAGCGGAGACTGCTTGTCACAGAGCGAGGCCCACCTGGCTGATAGACACAGATACCAAGGTGTGTAGCACGGGCGCCTGCAGAAGTTTTCCCGGGATGAGGTGGAAGAGTAGCGACACTCTAAAACTGCTATTTTTTCACGAACGATTTGGGCAGTTTCGAGATGTCATGCCAGAAAAACAGTTTGGCAGGTGACACAGCGAACTTCTGATATGCTGGTAACCGTGATCCATTCGGTATACGAATAAAAGCTCTGTACTTTAGATTCTAGTGGGGGGGGGGGGGTGCCCCCTTGGCTCCCCCCTCTTGCGGACGCCTATGGTGAGTACTGAGGAAGGTTGACAGGGCCACGCGGTCAGTTGTATGGTTTCTTTGTGGGGTTCACGTAGCAAAACCGATTGTCTGGCGCAGTGAGTGGACGGCGCGGGCCGCGTCAGTGGTCGATCAGGAGGCGCGAGAGCGGAGCGTGGTAGTTGGCTGCGGGTGCTTTGGACGCTGGGTGGCTGGGTGCCGTCGCCGCGTGCCCCGTCCCTGGCAGCGGGGCAGCAGATGCCCGGCGGCAGATAGCGGGGCCCGGCGGCGCCGCAGAAGCGACGAGACGCGACGCGTGCCACTGCGCATGCGCCGGCTGCGCCACACATGCCAATGGGACGCGCCAGAGGCAACTCAGTTCTGCGCTTAAACGGCTTGAAGTGCTTCATCTACATCTACATTTAAACTCCGCAAGCCACCCAACGGTGTGTGGCGGAGGGCACTTTACGTGTCACTGTCATTACCTCCCTTTCCTGTTCCAGTCCCGTATGGTTCGCGAGAAGAACGACTGTCTGAAAGCCTCCGTGCGCGCTCTAATCTCTCTAATATTACATTCGTGATCTCCTCGGGAGGTATAAGTAGGGGGAAGCAATATATTCGATACCTCATCCAGAAACGCACCCTCTCGAAACCTGGCGAGCAAGCTACACCGCGACGCAGAGCGCCTCTCTTGCAGAGTCTGCCACTTGAGTTTGTTAAACATCTCCGTAACGCTATCACGGTTACCAAATAACCCTGTGACGAAACGCGCCGCTCTCCTTTGGATCTTCTCTATCTCCTCCGTCAACCCGATCTGGTACGGATCCCACACTGATGAGCAATACTCAAGTATAGGTCGAACGAGTGTTTTGTAAGCCACCTCCTTTGTTGATGGACTACATTTTCTAAGGACTCTCCCAATGAATCTCAACCTGGTACCCGCCTTACCAACAATTAATTTTATATGATCATTCCACTTCAAATCGTTCCGCACGCATACTCCCAGATATTTTACAGAAGTAACTGCTACCAGTGTTTGTTCCGATATCATATAATCATACAATAAAGGATCCTTCTTTCTATGTATTCGCAATACATTACATTTGTCTATGTTAAGGGTCAGTTGCCACTCCCTGCACCAAGTGCCTATCCGCTGCAGATCTTCCTGCATTTCGCTACAATTTTCTAATGCTGCAACTTATCTGTACACTACAGCATCATCCGCGAACAGCCGCATGGAACTTCCGACACTATCTACTAGGTCATTTATATATATTGTGAAAAGCAATGGTCCCATAACACTCCCCTGTGGCACGCCAGAGGTTACTTTAACGTCTGTAGACGTCTCTCCATTGATAACAACATGCTGTGTTCTGTTTGCTAAAAACTCTTCAATCCAGCCACACAGCTGGTCTGATATTCCGTAGGCTCTTACTTTGTTTATCAGGCGACAGTGCGGAACTGTATCGAACGCCTTCCGGAAGTCAAGAAAAATAGCATCTACCTGTGAGCCTGTATCTAATATTTTCTGGGTCTCATGAACAAATAAAGCGAGTTGGGTCTCACACGATCGCTGTTTCCGGAATCCATGTTGATTCCTACATAGTAGATTCTGGGTTTCCAAAAACGACATGATACTCGAGCAAAAAACATGTTCTAAAATTCTACAACAGATCGACGTCAGAGATACAGGTCTATAGTTTTACGCATCTGCTCGACGACCCTTCTTGAAGACTGGGACTACCTGTGCTCTTTTCCAATCATTTGGAACCTCCCGTTCCTCTAGAGACTTGCGGTACACGGCTGTTAGAAGGGGGGCAAGTTCTTTCGCGTACTCTGTGTAGAATCGAATTGGTATCCCGTCAGGTCCAGTGGACTTCCCTCTGTTGAGTGATTCCAGTCGCTTTTCTATTCCTTGGACACTTATTTCGATGTCAGCCAATTTTTCGTTTGTGCGAGGATTTAGAGAAGGAACTGCAGTGCGGTCTTCCTCTGTGAAACAGCTTTTGAAAAAGGTGTTTAGTATTTCAGCTTTACGCGTATCATCCTCTGTTTCAATGCCTTCATCATCCCGGAGTGTCTGGATATGCTGTTTCGATCCACTTACTGATTTAACGTAAGACCAGAAATGCCTAGGATTTTCTGTCAAGTCGGTACATAGAATTTTACTTTCGAATTCACTGAACGCTTCACGCATAGCCCTCCTTACGCTAACTTTGACATCGTTTAGCTTCTGTTTGTCTGAGAGGTTTTGGCTGCGTTTAAACTTGGAGTGAAGCTCTCTTTGCTTTCGCAGTAGTTTCCTAACTTTGTTGTTGTACCACGGTGGGTTTTTCCCGTCCCTCACAGTTTTACTCGGCACGTACCTGTCTAAAACGCATTTTACGATTGCCTTGAACTTTTTCCATAAAAACTCAACATTGTCAGTGTCGGAACAGAAATTTTCGTTTTGATCTGTTAGGTAGTCTGAAATCTGCCTTCTATTACTCTTGCTAAACAGATAAACCTTCCTCCCTTTTCTTATATTCCTATTAACTTCCATATTCAGGGATGCTGCAACGGCACTGAATCAGTGCAACGCTACTGTTTTAGTATTATTATTATTATTATTGCAATACCTGTACATGGCGCATTACAAAATAAAACGTGCGTGTTACATTTGCATATTCACTATTGTCCAGCTATATCACTACACGGTTTATATCAGTCACTGACATTTCGAGGGAACATAGACTGCATCCGTTCACTGTCCAGATTGCACCTTATCGTGCTTCTGTTAATAACGTAGGTTGTAAGGCGAGTTCCGAATGACATACCACAAACCCGAAGATACAGTCGCGTATATTCTGGAAATCCATCAATGAAGAATAAACAATTGCACTTTACATTTGACAACGGTTAATTGTACTTGTGCGGCCAAAACTAACCCACGACCACCAAACCGATCACATTCCGAGAATCCGAATTGATGTCAGCTGTTTGCCACACATGAATCTCTGAACGTCATTGCAATGTGAAATACAGACACTCTATAAATACAGATACTGTAACCATCAATGACGTATCCATGCCTCGACGGGCTAAAATGACGACATAATATTTGTCTCCCTGTGTGAGAATCACGAATTGTGTGAGTTTTAAGAATTGTGAGTACGTGACATATGAAAGTTTGGATCGGTCATGGAGGCGACCTTGAATAGCATAAGTGGTTGGTGCGGTCGCTCGAAATAAGTGGGGAATCAGTTTTACTCCGAACAAAAACGCTTCCACCTGCAAACGCAAACTGGCCTCTGAGGCCACAATAGCGAACAGGAGCAGCGCACGAGAACGAACTTACACGTTACGAGACTTTAAGGTGACTAACGTTTGATGTGTGAGAAAAGCGAAACTTTTCCCCATATTGTTAAATCACAACTCCTACGTCGTTTATGTGAAGGTACGGATGAAATTAAAACCGGCTTCAATCTTCAGGTTACAGCAGGTGAAAAATTTACATTACAGCAGAGCACCGACTTTCCGAACTGTTTGGGGGCGTAGGTCTTCAGAAAACCACTTTATTCCGATAATCGAACTTTACTTTTTTATTTACTAATTTACCAATAGAAAGGACATATATTTTATTGTTACAAATACAAGTACGGTAGGAATAAATGAAGGCTTATTTCAATAGTGGTACAAGTCCATTACCTACACTTTTCTGACTATAATGCTTCTGAAATTGATGGTCGAAACAAACAGAGAGGTTCATCTCTAGCAAGAAGCCATATGCTTGAATATTCCTCCTATCTCAACTGCAGATTTTTCAGCGCTCATTTAACTTCAAGACTCTGCATCTCAGAATGAACAAAAATGGACTTGTACCACTATTGAAAAAAGCCCTTCATTTGTAGTACAGCCTAGTAGACGAAAAATATACCATGAACATGCATTTTACATGTATAGTACATATGCATAGAATTAACGTTTTAAGAAATCCTTAATTTTTGTGTCTAAGTGAGCCTACTCGCTTACGAGAAGCTAAGCCAGGCACTTTTTTCGTGACAGATAACTGATACTCGTCGCTCTCACTTTAAGCTTCAAACCATCGCAAAGCTGCATCTGAACATGAAAATGCTTCACAAAGAGACGGTATATTTCCAGCAGTAGCAGGTATATTTTTAGCTTCACTTTCTGGACTATTAGTTGATGAGATGCTGACGGTGTCATCTTTACAAGTGACGAGGTTTACAGTTTCGCTATGCTGCATGATCTAGTGCCCCGGATTTGCATCGTCGACTTCCAGCCGTTCTTGAAAGTTGTCTTCCTCACATTCATGGCAACTGAGTTCTTTTAGCGTGTTGAGTACTACGATCATATTTTATTCGTCATCTTCAGTTACACTTTGAGATATTTCCTCCATACTCAAAATTTTATTCAAGGCTTTTTTTTTTCAAATTCTGTTCCTTTACTCTTCTCACACGCTATTCCTATCATGTAGGATGCATCTTCCAATTTTGTTATGATTTTATAAGATTTTCTTGTCCGTCCTCTTTCCTTTTTAACTGTAATTTACATAACAATTCTCTTTTGCAGTTTCGTTTGAGAGTCTCACTAACGCCTTGATTCAGGGGCTGTAATAAGAGAATTACTTTAAATGCAAGAAACATCACTTTTATGAACTCGTCCTTTTCCTTTAAGATACCACATGATGGATGTGTTGGTGCGTTTTCAAGGAGCAATAATGTTTTCTCCCTTTTGTCATACTCTAACTGATGAACTTTTACACAGAGTACAAAAACTTAACATAAGCCATTCCGTGAAAATCGTCCTTTCCATACAGGCGCTCTTTTGTGAACTGTAAACAACAGGTATCATAGTCATATTAACGTGATTGAAACAACGCGATTTCTTAGATAGTGTCGGAAGTTCCATGCGGCTTTTCGCGGATAATGCTGTAGTATACAGAGAAGTTGCAGCATTAGAAAATTGCAGCGAAATGCAGGACGCTCTGCAGCGGATAGGCACTTGGTGCAGGGAGTGGCAACTGACCCATAACATAGACAAATGTAATGTATTGCGAATACATAGAAAGAATTATCCTTTATTGTATGATTATATGATATCGGAACAAGCACTGGTAGACGTTACTTCTGTAAAATATCTGGGAGTATGGGTACGGAACGATTTGAAGTGGAATTATCATATAAAATTAATTGTTGGTAAGGCGGGTGCCAGGTTGAATTAATTGGGAGAGTCCTTAGAAAATGTAGTCCATCATCAAAGGAGGTGGCTTACAAAACACTCGTTCGACCTATACTTGAGTGTCGCTCATCAGTGTGGGATCCGTACCAGGTCGGGTTGACAAAGAAGACAGAGAAGATCCAAAGAAGAGCGGCGCGTTTCGTCACAGGGTTATTTGGTAAGCGTGCTAGCGTTACGGAGAAGTTTAGCAAATCCAAGTGGCAGACTCTGCAAGAGAGTGTAGCTTGCTGTCCAGGTTTTGAGAGGGTGCGTTTCTGGATGAGGTATCGAATATATTGCTTCCCCCTACTTATATCTCCCGAGGAGATCACAAATGTAAAATTAGAGAGATTCGTGCGCGCACGGAGTCTTTCCGGCAGTCGTTCTTCCCGCGAACCATACGCGACTGGAACAGGAAAGGGAGCTAATGACGGTGGCACGTAAAGTGCCCTTCGCCACACACTGTTGGGTGACTTGCGGAGTATAAATGAAGACGTAGATGTAGGTGTTACGTTTACCAATGACGTAGGCAGTCGGTGCCGACCAGTAGCATTAGCACAAGTTAAAGCATTAACACTATGCTTGCTTACTTTGTTACCAGAAGCTACCAATTCACGACGTGAAGTAAGAATTTTTCGAAGGAAAGCTTTCTAATTGAGCCCAGTTTCGTCAGTATTGTAATCGACCCCGTGAGTATAATCTTCTACCTTCAGTACGTCCCTTAGTTTTGTTTTGAAAGAACCCGTAGACAGGTTTTCTACTTGCATTTGATGCTCACAAATACCGTGCCTTGACGTAAGCGTTTTAACAATTCCGTGACTGTTTTAAAATTCGATGGCCATCCACGATTTTCAGTAAATTGGATTACCTTTTCACATAGAATAGAACCTGAGAGAGGTTTTGTGATCTTTTTTGTGTAAGCCACCCACTCGCAAACAGCAGCAGCGAGCTTCATCTACATCTACATCTACATCCATACTCCGCAAGCCACCTGACGGTGTGTGGCGGAGGGTACCTTCAGTACCTCTATCGGTTCTCCCTTCTATTCCAGTCTCGTATTGTTCGTGGAAAGAAGGATTGTCGGTATGCCTCTGTGTGGGCTCTAATATCTCTGATTTTATCCTCATGGTCTCTTCGCGAGATATACGTAGGAGGGAGCAATATACTGCTTGACTCTTCGGTGAAGGTATGTTCTCGAAACTTTGACGAAAGCCCGTACCGAGCTACTGAGCGTCTCTCCTGCAGAGTCTTCCACTGGAGTTTATCTATCATCTCCGTAACACTTTCGCGATTACTAAATGATCCTGTAACGAAGCGCGCTGCTCTCCGTTGGATCTTCTCTATCTCTTCTATCAACCCTATCTGGTACGGATCCCACACTGCTGAGCAGTATTCAAGCAGTGGGCGAACAAGCGTACTGTAACCTACTTCCTTTGTTTTCGGATTGCATTTCCTTAGGATTCTTCCAATGAATCTCAGTCTGGCATCTGCTTTACCGACAATCAACATTATATGATCATTCCATTTTAAATCACTCCTAATGCGTACTCCCAGATAATTTATGGTATTAACTGCTTCCAGTTGCTGACCTGCTATTTTGTAGCTAAATGATAAAGGATCTTCATAGTTCTACGACTTGTCGATCCGTCAGTAGAATGAACCTAGAAGTAAAAATTTGTGAACTCGTCTTTTGGTTTTTTTATGTCAGTAACTGTCGATTACCAACCTTGTCCTCATTAGATAACTTGTTACAGGCTCATCTTTCCCTAACTTTTTATTAATCTCGTATTTACCTCTCGTAAAAAGGAAAAAAAAGTAATGTATCGGGATTTTCTATTGGAAAGTTTCAGTGTAAAAGTTGGCACAAGGGATCACAACAGTGCGCAAACGGTTACTATTGTCGGCAACTCTGGATTGGTAAGAGGGGGGAGGGGGCCGGGGGGACAAAGACCATAAAATAGTTCGGTCTAATCCTTCTGTATTTCCGCAAATGCATGCCGTTATTAGCAAATAGTCCACTTAATCACAGCTGGAGCTACAGCCTGAAGAATAAGTCAGTTCAGTGAAACAGGTCAACATTTCTTTCCTAGTTACCCAGGCCGCTACGGTCTCGCCATTCCATCTACGGAGAGCGAGCGCAGTCTGAATAAATCTCTCTGCCTGTGCTGCTTAGTGATGCCACGCGTCGCCCTCTCTCGCGTAGTTTATGGATTCCTCAGTGGATCTGTGTTCCAGCCACGCAGCGTGCGTTATGAATGACGCACTTCGCCCAGTGGCACAGTTTGTCGTCCTGCCAAGCGGCGCTATGTGCCAGATGACAGATCGTCGTCTGGGACCGGGGACACGGCCGTGTCCGGGACGCCTGGAGCAGTGTAGAGTGCTGCCGGCGCTACACGGGGTCAGTCTGACGTCACCCGCCGCCCCTGTAGGGTCGCGACGGCGGCGCCGGGGTTACACGAGGTCAGCACGCAGTGCGTCGGCGCCCCTGGCAGAGGCCCAGCGCGCTGTCGGCCGCGGTGCGTGCGATGCCGGGGGATAGCGCCGCCTCGCACGCACTTCCTGGCACCGGGGCAGCCGTGCGTGGTCCCCACACACAGCCTGGGGTCGCGTTCACAGTGGCTCTTCTTTTTTTATTCGCTTTGATATTTACAATCATAAAGCCCTCTCCAAAATACGATAGAAAACTAGAATTGCAGAGGGTCGGCCTTCTTGCAGGGAAACATTTTGCACCGTTGTGTACTCTGTGCAGTAGAGAAAAAGTTTGGAGATCGTGTTTATTGGTATCAACATGACAATGTACCCTGTCATAAAGGAACATCTGTTGGGTTTGTCGAGGATACAATTTCTGAAACGGACTGGCGTGCCCAGACACGTCACCTGAAGCCAATGGAACATCTTTGGGATTAATTACAACGTCGACTTTGCTCCAGACCCTATGTTTTCTATCGCTGCAGTCGCAGGTTCGAATCCTGCCTCGGGCATGGATGTGTGTGATGTCCTTAGGTTAGTTAGGTTTAAGTAGTTCTAAGTTCTAGGGGACTGATGACCTTAGGTATTAAGTCCCATAGTGCTCACAGCCATATTTGAACCCTATGTTTTCTGATTGCGGCTCTTGACGAATTTGCAGGTTTGTGGTAAGTACCTATGGGACCAAACTGCTGAGTTCATCGGTCCCTATGCTTACACACTACTTAATCTAACTTAAACTAACTTAAACACACCCATGGCCGAGGCAGGACTCTAACCTCCACTGGGGGGGGGGGGGGGGGGGGTAGAAGCGCGGCTCATGAGGAAGAACTTGCTGTTATACCTCCACATCCTACCAGACACCTATTGAAAATATCGCCAGCAGACTTCAAACCGTCGTAAAGGCGAATGGTGGACCCTCCTCATATTAATGTCCAGTAACTGGTGTCGAGATACTTTTGACTAGATAGCGTACTTCGCCTTTTTTTACCTTATGTATGTCCTGTGGCTCCCAACAGAAATCAGCCACAAGTATATATTAACACAGCATGTCATCTGCAACACAAGGATGATAGGGCAACGTCTGAGCTGGTTTTTTGTGTAAAATATAACCTCTAAACTAAGTAATCCGGTAAAATAGTTGCGTATGCCTCTTTTTATGATAAACACTTCAGCAGCGAACCTGTCCCGAGCTCTACTTGGCTATTATTTCCCTGATAAATTTGTTGTTGTTACTGTTTGTATGTTTCAAGTTACCTGCGAATATCGGTGAAATTTGGTGAGGTTTTGATTTGGAATAGTATATGGTGTGATGCCACTCATAGATTCTGTTGCAGATTTACAACAGCGTTTACCAACGTTTTCTTGTGATCTTTCGCGAATTCTGATTGTTACTATTTTGCTGTGCGTTACACACACTTTTCACTGTACATTTACGTTCCAGAGGAAGTGTTGACAGTTGTTTGTGTCACTGTTTTATGAAGTCTGAATTTGTTCAGTTGTGTTTTTATTGTGTGTGTGTGTGTGTGTGTGTGTGTGTGTGTGTGTGTGTGTGCGCGCGCTCATATGTGTCTGTGCGTGTCGAAGAGCGTATTTTGTTTGATAGTTCGGTTAAATTGTTGAATAATGTTCTGTTGCAGAGTACAATTTGATCACTAATGACTTTTCCGCCCTGTTTAATAACTTTTAGGTGTGTTAGTTTCCTTCTGTTGTTAATAAATGGTACATATTTACTGCGTCTTGAGGTCTGGAGGTCTTTTTCTATGCCTCTGGGACGACAGCTGTTTTCAGTGAGGTAGTCTGCAATTTTGGAATGTGCGCTGTCGATTTTCAATGCTTTTAAATGTTCGGAGTATCTTATCCTGAAATTTTTACACGCCTGTCCCATATATTCTATTCTAAATTATTTACATAAAAGTAACAGTAAATAATTTCGAAACAAATGAGTGATTATTCTCCGAGAGCTCGTCTGACCTTGAGCCGTATTCTCAACTTTCAACCGTACACCTGCAGATGTCGCTCCAATCGCTGGTTATGCGGAAACAGTGTGTGACCGCAGTAACAACGGAGACATTGTGAAGAAAACGGTTCTCAGAGATCTACTTTGCCCAACTTTGACCGTGAATTTCGATTATTTAAACTCAAAAGAGCCCGTTTTGCTTCCAAAACTAACGAAAGTGACCGCGTCAGAGTTTGGCAAAAAAACGTCAGCGAACGTAAAACGCGAAAACGGCTATAATTTTGTTCATTTATGACTGTAAGAAACAAAAAACTCGCACTTGGTTATACGTATGTCGCAATACGACGTCTTATTGAATGAAACAGTTTACGTAGCTGTCAGCTATCAGATTCAAAATTCCCATCTATACCATGCCTTGCACCAATAGCAAACGAGCCACCTAACTGTGATTGGTCGTTGCTCAGAATTTAATGGTGGACACCACAACATAGGCTGGCCGGCGCATACCACAACAAAACATCTAAATGCGTCTGATAAAAAACTGTACACCTTCGTAAAAAAGCCAGCTCCTCAAAAGAATGAGTAGAACGCGTGCAGTGACATTTACAATAACATAAATGAATAAAACAGAAAAAGTAAATAGCAATGACTACTGTTAAGGGTGGTCTCATTATCTACGCTGACTGCGAACACACTTCACAGAAAGAGAAAGATTAAAACTGACACTACATGAGATGCGTCAAGTCTTTACAGGGAAAACCTTTGGCATTGCAGCTTACCTTTGCGTATCTGTGCGTTATGACGTCGTCGGTGGCTCGTCGGTGCTGAAGACTGATACCTGCACCGTAGTATTATCTTTCGTTGCATTCCTTTAACCACAGGCCGACGTAATCGCTGTTGTATAGATCCAGTTTCATATGTGCGTGATTTCAACATTCCATACACACGTTTCTGTTTCTAATGTCCCGTACATGGTTTCAAAACAATATACAATGCACTTTTACTCGTCGATCGTGAAGTTACAGTCCATCAGCTTTTTTTTGGCAACCACAATCGCCAAATCACAATGTGGCGAAACTTACTACACGAAATAAACCGTTTAAAACTCTTTGCGGTTACAGTTTATGTTTTAGTGTGCATTTCATCTCCTTAAGTTACACACAAAGTAAGTTCAAAGTACATAGGTTCGTGCGAGTCAGTTACGTGCAAGAAAGTCCGGTTCTAAGCACGACATTCACAGTCCATTCGCGTAAGCATTGTCACTGCTGTTATCAGTACTCAATAAAGCTCATTGTATTCACTGTCTAACATTTCGCTTCATAACCTCCATGTCGAAATTTAGTTTATAATGTGACCGAAAAACAAGAACGCGGCCATAAATTTTCGTGTGCCTGTGTCTAGCACGATTACACAACAGGCACCCGTACGCCAAGAGGCTGCGCATCTACTGAATGTCACTGTTCGACTGCCAACTATCGATATTGCCCTGGTATCACAGTTCGTACAACAGTACTGAATATTACTTTACTTCTGCCACTACCTCGTCTCCTACTTTCCAAACTTAGCAGAAGCTCTCCTGCGAACCTTGCAGAACTAGCACTCTTGAAAGAAAGGATATTGCGGAGACGTGGCTTAGCCACAGCCTGGGGGATGTTTCCAGAATGAGATTTTCACTCTGCAGCAGAGTGTGCGCTGATATGAAACTTCTTGGCAGCTTAAAACTGTGTGCCGGACCGAGACTCGAACTCGGGACCTTTGCCTTTCGCGGGACGGGGCGTGAGTCGTGCTTGGGTAGCTCAGTTGGTAGAGCACTCCGCTGCACAGCGAAATTTCATTCTGGATCATTAAAAAGGTCACCAGCATTGTTTTAGGTATATGGCAACTTCAGTCAGTATTCGACAAGTAATGTACGGGTAAACGAGACAACAAACCAAAAAAAAAAGCCATTACTCAGATGTGGAAGGTCTGTTCACGTAGTGGGCGGGGGGCAACAAGTGAACATTGCATTTCCACAGGAGGTCCTAGGAGCCCCACAAGCAATTTTAGGAGAAAGCAGTTCAGAAGGGAGTATCCGAGATGGGGAGTAGCTTTCGGTTCTTTATTTCGTACCAATAATATTTACTGTGTTTGGGAACGACCCTGGGTCGCTGGCTGCGGTCCAGGCCGCCCCAGACTTGTGGGCCGAACTGCCGGCGTGAGTTACGGCGTTCCGCCGGACGCCGGCCATCGAACGGGTGCTCCGGCCACGAGGGGCCGAGCCGTTCCCTCAGATCCGATTCCCTCTGCTGCTCGCACCACCCCACACGCTTACTCCCACGCATCGATCCCTGCGTCCTGTCGACAACTTTTTGAAACACTGGTTTTATATTTGCTGTACTACGTCAGAAGAGTGTATTATTTATGAAGTGAGAGATGGAAAAGTCAGTAAGGTTCAAATGGCTCTGAGCACTATGGGACTTAACGTCTGAGGTCATCAGTCCCCTAGAACTTAGAACTACTTAAACCTAACTAACCTAAGGACATCACACACATCCATGCCCGAGGCAGGATTCGAACCTGCGACCGTAGCAGTCACGCAGTTCCAGACTGAAGCGCCTAGAACCGCTCGGCCACACCGGCCGGCAGTCAGTATGGAAACTGGACGATAATTATTTAAGTTTTCCTTGTCATATTCCTTATAAAATGGTTTAATAGTTGCATATTTTAACCTTTCTACAAAAGTACACGCAGTGATGTTTTTCATGTATCACTGAGGACGTTACTTAGTGAGTTTCGGTGGCGAGCCCGCCAAGGCGCACCAGTGAGCGCGCAGCGCCCCTGCCGCATTGTAGACTACTAGTGTATGGACGTCTGCCCCTCGTGTTTGCAGGTCGCCAAGCAGAGCCCGGCCGCCATGCTGGCCCCTTCCCTCGTGCTGCTGGCCGCCTGCGGTCTCGCCGCCGGCTCCCTCATCAACGGTGAGTACCCGTCTCTCTCTGTACCGCACTGCGTCTGTACTGCTGCCACCTGCCCCTCACCTCTCACACTCCAGGCGGGCGTGATCAGCAGCTGAGCGCTGTATCTAAGAACATGAGTGACGGCGACGAGAGGCGAACTCGGGAAGAAATCTGCCGTGTTCACGCCATGACGTCTGACACCAGTTACGATGCGGTCTTGTGGCGAAATATATCTATGTCTACGTCTACATCTATACTCCGCAAGCCACCTGACGGTGTGTGGCGGAGGGTACTTGAGTACCTCTATCGGTTCTCCCTTCTATTCCAGTCTCGTATTGTTCGTAAGATCCTGTAACGAAGCGCGCTGTTCTTTGTTGGATCTTCTCTATCTCTTCTATCAACCCTATCTAGTACGGATCCCACGCCGGTGAGCAGTATTCAAGCAGTGGGCGAACAAGTGTACTGTAACCTACTTCCTTTGTTTTCGGATTGCATCTCCTTATGATTCTTCCAATGAATCTCAGTCTGGCATCTGCTTTACCGACTATTAATTTTGTATGGTCATTCCATTTTAAATCACTCCTAACGCCTACTTCCAGATAATTTATGGAATTAACTGCTTCCACTTGCTGACCTGCTATATTGTAGCTAAATGATATGGGAACTATCTTTCTGTGTATTCGCAGCACATTACACTTGTCTACATTGAGATTCAATTGCCATTCCCTGCACCATGCGTCAATTCGCTGCAGATCCTCCTGCATTTCAGAACAATTTTCCATTGTTACAACCTCTCGATATACTACAGCATCACCCGCAAAAATCCTCAGTGAACTTCCGATGTTATCCACAAGGTCATATGTATATATTGTGAATAGCAATATGCAGGACCATTTGTACATTATCCTGTACTGCATTAGATTTTCATGAACTAATTAGGGAACAAGATCTTCAGACACATAATAAAACCAAAAAGTTATATACCGGTACTGTTATGTCGATGACATAATTGTGCCTGATCGAGGAAGCGCATACACACATAAAACAGCTACGCGATGCAATAAACAATTTACACCAGAAAATTCACTTCAGAATTGGAAACGGACAACACACTAAATTTTCTGGATAACTCCATACAAAAAATAAACAACACCTAAGACTTCACACTATTCATGAAACTGACAACCACGAGCACCACCATTCACAGTCTATGAAGGTGATTTGAAAAGTTGTCGGAAACACCACGAGAGGTCAGCTTTAGCGCAACGAGATGTTCACGTGGTATTCAGTGGACTGTTGCCTGGTAACACGTGCCACGTCAGTGCTCTCGGAAGAGAGCTGTGGCGGTGACGTGGTTCTACTGTTGCTCTAGAAGACACATGAGTCCCAGTACTGTCCATGTGCACGTTAATGACAACACTCTTCTTGCAATCAATAGCGTTACGCCTCAGATTCACCGTCTGTAGGACTGCTTGTACTCTGTATTTATTTCACTATTCAAATTGGAAGTATCATGAAAGGTATAGACAAACACAACATGTACGAGTCTAAAATGAAACTGCTGGGTGGGCAAAACAATACTGGTCCTGAAAATATTTCGTGCACCTTAAAACAGACAACCCATCTTACATTATATGCAGCCGGAACCGAAGTTAAGCTAGGTTGCCTATTTTAATGTGCGTGAAATATTTTCAGGCCCACTTTTGTTTCGCCCACCGCTTACTAGTATATGTTCTTCGCGTACTTTGTCATGTGACGCCACGGGGTCGGCACGTTAATCTGAATTCGGCAACGATACCGGACGACCTTTCTGTCTCCAACCCTTCTCCGCACCCCCTCCGACCACCCCTCTCTTCACCCCATGCCCCCGCCCCAAGAGGAAATTTGTCTACCCTCATTTGTCTGCGTCCAGTGTTATTCCATGGGAAAGTGTGAGAGCGTTTGGTTATTTGGTTCAAATGGCTCTGAGCACTATGGGACTTAACATCTGGGGTCATCAGTCCCCTAGAACTTAGAACCACTTAAACCTAACTAACCTAAAGACATCACACACATCTATGCCCGAGGCAGGATTCGAACCTGCGTCCGTAACGGTCGCGCGGTTCCTGACTGGGCGCCTAGAACCGCTCGCCCACTCCGGCCGGCGTCGGTCATAAGTCAACAGACATTCTCACTGACAATAATTTCCGGTGAAGGCCAGATACAAACGAAAATTAACATATTACTGTATGTTGATAATTTTTCCTTTTGGACCGTCTATTTACAATGGAATGAAACACAGTTTTCGTGTCATAAGGGTTTCGCCTTTACTCTTTGCAAGGCGTCTTCAGTGGCCTGCGATATCTACATATACTCTGGTCCTGTGAAGTCCGAAAAACAAAATATCAAATAGCAATTACCGGTATAAGAAATAGAGCGCCAAAAACGAAACAAAAACACAGCATGTAGAATGACATCCACGAAACCTAAAAGTAAGCCTTTAAATTATTACTGCAGTATAGAAAAGTAAACCGACAGATCTGTTTATTACCTACATATACATCGTCACAGAATGTAAACTAAATAGTATACACAGAAATATCTACATATTCGAGGGCACTGATGATGCCCGGCAAAGAAAAAAGCGAAACATGCATGGCACGAGAATTGTGTGTCCTTCAGTTGTAATTAGACGGTCCAAGAGTAAGAACTATCAACGCACCGTAATATTATACGCAACTGAGGACGACAGGGCTACAAATTTTGATGTAAATTAACATAGTACAATTTTAAAAGGGGACTTTCGCTTTGATTTTTTTGGAATCACCATTCATAATTTTTCCACTGAAGGTAGTTGCAATAAAAAAGACAAAAAAAAGACTGGGCAACATGAGTGACATTTCAACAGCTACTTCTCCTCTAAAGCAGAAAATTTTAAGAATAGTTTTCCGATACAGCTTTTTCACTTTCGTGCCCTACGTAAAGGTTGTTTTTGGCATTAAAATCTTCCTGTAACGTATTAATGTTTTAATATGACTATGTTAATTAACTCACTATTCATTAAAACAATAGCCTTTACTTACACTCGATAACCAGTGCCGACGTAGTTTGACGCCCAGTGTCGTCTATACTAGAATGACCAAGCTGATATGTAATATAAGAAGTAAGTGCTGGATCTGTATAATGGGTTCCCTCACAGATATTCAGGGAACTCAATGTATTAATTATGTCTGGTATCAAATCGCAACATTGTGAAACAAATCTGTAATCAGAACTTTGTTGTATGCACTCAAAGTGTAACTGAAATATTCCGCTCTCCAAAGTGAGTCAGCTATCGATCTTGTGCATGCAAGATACCATATATCACAACACTCACACTTTAAAGCAATGAAGGCGGTGTATTAAATGTATACATTGTATGCAGTTTTCATTTTTACGTTATATGTACGTACCAGTGTCTAAGGATTATAATTCTTATTAATTTGTTGGAGACACGTTTCTAGTCACTAGTGTTCGGCTTTAGGCATCTAGCCATACATCATCATCATCATGGTCATCATAATCTTCTAAGGGTTAAGTGTTATAGTCTCCTGTTCTGCTCACCGTTATCCGTCCACCTGCTGCGATGTCTTCCTAGTTCGCTCTTTCCAATTGGCCGACAGTTCATATATTTATTTGGTAATCTATTTCAAATCATTGTATCAACATGATCCATTTCATTCTATTCTCTTGTATCTCGTCTTTAACTGAAAAGATTCTTAAATCTGATTGTTTCATTCCTTACTTTATTCATTTTTTACAGAGACTGTCTTATGAACTTCATCTCTGCAACTTGTATTTGCGATTTTTCTTTTTTTCATACTGTCCATGGTTCGGAACAATATACAAGAGTAGACGAGGCTATAACGTTATAGAATTTTATTTGTGTTTCCTTTCTTGTTTTTCATCTTACAGTTGTTCCTCAGATAATTTGAAATCCAGTAACCTTCTCAATGTCTTTGCCTTCTTTAAGATAAATATTATACCCTATATAACTGAATTGGATTACGTGTTTCAAAATTTTCTCATTTATTATTATTTTCCATATTGAAAGTCGTTAATTTTGTCTTATCCGCAGATGAACTTAAATTGTAGTATATTGCGTTTTGTCTCAATCTCTATAATTCTCTTTGTAAATAATCTTCTGTTTCCTGTACAATTATCTGTCGCCAGTATATAATAGAGTATCGCAAACTGCGACATAGTCGCGAATGCAATGGTGACCCGAAAAAGTAGAATAAATTTATTTTATTTCAGGTCTATGGTCACAAACTTGTAGATTCTCAAACTACCGGTTTCGGTCAGCGATGGCCATCTTCAGGTCTGTTTTATAAAAACATGTCCTAATATACTGGGGCCATAGTGGCATCGTCAAATGCCACTACGGCTCCAGTACATTAGGACAAGTTTTTATAAAACAGATCTGAAGATGGTGATTCTTGATCCAAACCGGCAGTCTGGGAATCTACAAGACTTGAAATAAAAGAAATTTATTCTATAATAGAGTATTAATGAGAAGCTAGATCCTATCTTAATTCCTAATTGTACTTCAATTCTGTACTTTAGGTTTCCACTTCATAACAGGTGGTCAACATATAAATAAAATAAAGTGGGCGATAGACTACACTCTTGTCCAACACCTTAGTTTATTACAATTTCATCTGATGTTTCCGAATCTGAAATTATAACTTTTTCGTATTTACATATACTCGTAGATTCTCATTGGTATTAATAAGTTGTTTACGCAAACCTTCTATTTCTAAAATTTTCTGAAAAACGAGTCTTTGTACCTTATCAATGGCTTTCTCGTAATCCTAGTTACGTTTCTAAACCAAATTCCCGACGTTGTTCAATAATTTGACATATTACAAACACATCATACCACGAGCGTCTCCACCTGAAGTCTGGTTGTTCTTCTGAAAGTAGTGTATCAGCAGTCGTTTACGACCTTCGATTAAGAATTTTCTCGTAAAACTTTATATATGCATTCTAGTGAACTTAGTCTGCAATTTCATGTTTTGTTGCTATTGCCTTTTTTTTTAAATATGTGTATAAATTTAGCTGTGTTTCATTCTTCAGGTATGGAACAAATCTTCCATCAGACATTTAAAATATAGCGAAAGTCAAATCCCAAAATGATTCCTCCATATTTGATCAATTCAGCATTAATTCCATCCAGGTCAGTAGCTTTTCTGTTTCTTTTTTCTTCTTTGTTGCATTAGGGGTGACTTTAATTCGTTTATATCTACTTGTCCTACAGACTTATTATCAGTTTATATATAATAACTTTCTGCATCAACTTTCTACATCAACTTCATCGTTCCATAAATTTCTGTAATTTTGTATCAACTGATTTTCTGCTACTGTATTACTGTTTGCAGTATCTATATTCTGTCTGTCATGTTCAAGATTAGCAATGAATCTTTCCCAGGATTAGCTATGGTAACTTTTTATTTTGTTGGTTTGTTTCCTTTCCTTTCATAAGTTTCCTAGACTTCGTTCATCCGTGTTTGTAAACAGGTTTTACAAGTAAGCGATACAAATCACTTAACTATTATCTACATTACTGTAACTATTAAGTAGATTATCCCTAATTTACTTATTTACCAGGGTCTTCGATGGTTCGATGTCTTGTGCCTCCCTGTATTGTATAGAGGAAAATGTATGGCTTAAATCGTGATGACGTGTACCGTATGTGCCATCGCAGCCAATACTTCCTGCTTACATTAGCTGACTTCGTCAGCTCACAAGCAACCTTTCAGTTTCCTACTCACAGATCAGTCGGAACCTCAGACTACATTCCGCGAAACAGAATCAAATGCAGTATTATCGGTTCTTCGATCTACTGTACAGGTTGAGTCAAAAAGGACTTTACAACTTTGGAATGATATAGAAATTTATTGAGATAACTTACAGAATCGGTAAATGTGTCTTTTGTAGTAAACAACATTAAGTTTCAGATAAAAGTGTCAAGTGCTATTTTGGTTAACACGTTTCTTGTAGTGGCCATTTTCGCAGCAGCTGTATATAAATTGCAGTTGGTTCAAAGAAAATGCCTTTTGCATGCTGCACATCGAACTTTTTATTTTTATTTCTGCACCCAGACGCGTTTCGCCTTTTTTACAAGGCATCTTCAGTGAGTGTCCTGATATATTACATGATTTGTCCGTTTTACACATAGGTTATGGTTTCACATCTAGGTTATATATTTCGTAAAAAAACGTTAAGGAACTGTTTTTAAATCTATAACCTAGATGTGAAACCATAACCTATGTGTAAAACGGACAAATCATGTAATATTTCAGGACACCCACTGAAGATAACTTATAAAAACGGCGAAACGCGTCTGGGTGCATAAATAAAAATAAAAAGTTCGATGTGCAGCATGAAAAAGGCATTTTCTTTGAAAACAACTGCAAGTTGTTTTGGTTCTATGTGACTACCATTTGCGACGCGACAAACATTCCACTGGCGATCAATTTCTTCCCACACTCGTTCTACCAAATAGGGCCTAACTTGCGCAGTGGTAGCGTAGATCCAATTTTTCACGTCGGCTAAATCGTATGGTAGGGGAGGAACATACACACGGTCTTAAACGTAACACCGGTGGGAAAAATCCAGTGTCAAGTCTGGGGAGCGAGGTGGCCATGCGATTGGCCCTCCACGGCCAATCCACGGACGTGGGAAGTGATTATCGGGGAAACGTCTTAACTTCCGTGAGGAAATGAGGTGGTGCACTGTCTTTCTGGTAGTAAACCATCCCATCTCCCTCATCTTAATCAATCTGTGGAATTAAAAAGTTTTCAAGCATATCCAGGTACGCAACACCAGTGACATTTTTCTCCAATAGGAAGAAATGGCAGTACACTTTCAATTTGCTAAGAGCACAAAGCATATTAACTTTGGAGTTGTCACGAATGTTTTGCAGGGTTGCATGTGGATTTTCGCTGCCCAAATTCTGCTGTTGTGAGTGTTCACAATGCCACAGCTATAAAATGGTGACTCATTGCCGAAGATTATTATGTTCAAAATGTTCAAATGTGTGTGAAATCTTAAGGGACTTAACTGCTAAGGTCATCAGTCCCTAAGCTTGCACACTACGTAATCTAAAGTATCCTAAGGACAAACACATACACCCATGCCCGAGGGAGGACTCGAACCTCCGCCAGGACCAGCCGTACAGTCCATGACTGCAGCGCCCTAGACCACTAGGTTAATCCCGCGCGGTGAAGATTATTATGTTCAGGAAAGAATCGTCGGCCTGTATCCGATGCAAAATTTCCGCACAGAATTCCCCACGAGCAACCTAATCCGAATCATCAAAGTACTCCGCCGTTGTGAGTCTGTATGGTCAAGTGTCTACGCGGTACTACCCAAACATTTTTTTGTGAAATGCCAGTTTCGCGAGAAGCACGTCGCATTGATTTTTGTGGACTGTGGGCAAAGCTCTCCCTAACATGTTCGACAAAGTCATTAAACACGTAGGCGACGTGGTGATTTATTATGTCGCAGTGAAAAGCAAGTCTCAATAAAGTTCTTGTCCCGAGAGTAAATTGTAGGCTTACCTGGAGGTTCTTCGGCGTATTCGGTGCAAAATTTACGCAGAACAGTTGTTGCAGAGTTCGTTTCATGAAATAAAAACTCACTGCGAGGACGCTCCGCACCAGCGAAAGTAGCCATTCTAACTGTGCTCTGTGCGGGCGCTCCTGATGGCGGAATAGGGTACTGATGCACTACGCGAATCAAACTTCAAGCTGTTCGCTACAAAATTACACATCTACATATTCCGTAAGTTATGTGAATAAATTTCTATACCATTCCAAAGTTGTAAGTCCTTTTTGAGTCATCGTGTATATCTGCTTCATCACGTTTGACGCCACACGTGACAATAACGCTACGTCGCAGGTCGAAACTTCCCCTCCCATCCCTCCCCCTACTCTTACTACCTACACAATCCACAGCTGCGATTCTTATCTGTCGAGATAATCCGAGCTCCGTAATCCCTTGGACTTGTTTTGACGGCCACATTTTCCTGGCTATTTCCCGCAATACTTCAGCCTCTGAGGCCGAGATGGGGCGCCAGGACGTCGCCGCCGACGTTGTGTATGGCTGTCACATTTCGCCGCTTATTTATCGCGACGCGCCCGGAAGAGCGAGAGGAGAACTCGACGACGAGAGCGTCTCGCCTGACGCCGGCCGGGGGATCCCCCGAGAGACAAACGGCTGCTAAGTGGCGGCCCGCCGCCGCTTTCTCCGGCCGTCCGTCAGCGCCGCCGTTTCGGCACTGCGGGCACCTCCTCAGTTATCAATAACGCAGCCGGCCGCTCTTAGCCGCTGTTAATCGCGGCCGGTGCGGCACGCACGGCATTTGCATAGCGCCGTTACCGGCAGTTTGTTAGGGAAAACAAATATTTAAAAACGTGTCACCCGTGATGCATGTTATGGGCGCTCCGGCATTAGGTGAGCGCGCCCGGCTCTCGTATATCGCGATCCAATTGGTCGTAAATCGGCGCTCTCGCCACGCCCACCCTGCAGTCTCTCGCCCTACCCCCACCCCTCCCCGTCTCACCCTCCCCACCTCCACCAAGTCCCTCCCTCCCTCCCCTTCCCCCAAATCGCTCCAACCCTCGTGCATGGCCTCCTTCACGGCCCGAAACCACTACTGAAGCCGTTCCAGCAGTGGTTTTTCATCGGTCATTCGAAGAGACTGTCCCGCCAATTAAGTTAATAAATCGGATCGTTCAGGTCAGACGGAAAAGGAGAAAAAGGAAAAGAAGACTTAGTAATCTCGGCAGTAACTCAGTGACCGTCGAACAACGTAATTTCTCTTCGAGGTCTACTGGCGGTGATAGGTCAAACCACCATTCCTCTTCCGCGCCAAGGACTAACAGATATTGTGGTAGTCCCCTTTAAAAACTGTGATTTTTATTTCACATGAATGATTCACGAAGTTCGACAAATAAAGCAACTAGCTGTTGATATCTGTTCTTAATGTTCCACCTAATTATCGATAATTCGCACGTTTGTGACTTCGTGTAAACACTGATTCAGTAAACCTGTGTTCCTTTAGACTCAAAGGATCTGGAGAATATTGACAGCCTTATAATGAAGTTTCACAATAGTACATTATCCGATGCACATTTAAATTATCGAGTGATGTAGCAAGACATGGGACTTGTATTCCTGATAATGGCGCTGCAGATACCCTTCCGACCCCCCAATTTCATTCGGGAGGACGACGGTTCAATCCCGCGTCCGGCCATCCTGATTTAGGTTTTCCGTGATTTCCCTAAATCACTCCAGGCAAATGCCGGGATGGTTCCTCTGAAAGGGCACGGCCGACTTCCTTCCCCATCCTTCCCTAATTCGATGAGACCGATGACCACGCTGTCTGGTCTCCTTCCCCAAACAACCAACCAACACCCAATTTACGCTGAGGTGACAAAAGTCACGGGCCAGCCTCTGTGGCCGAGCGGTTCTAGGCGCTTCAGTCCGGAGCCGCGCTGCTGCTGAGGTCGCAGGTTCGAATCTTGCCTCGGGCATGGATGTGTGTGATGTCCTTAGGTTAGTTAGGTTTCAGTAGTTCTAAGTTCTAGGGGACTGATGACCTCAGAAGTTAAGTCCCATAGTGCTCAGAGCCATTTGAACCATTTGAAAAGTCATGGGATAGCGATATGCACATTTTCAGATGGCAGTAGTATTCCCACGTAAGGTATAAAAGGGCAATGCATTAGCGGAGCTGTCATTTGCACTCAGGTGATTCATGTGAAAAGGTTTTCAACGTGATTACCGCCGCACAACGAGAATCAACGGACTCTGAACGTGGAATGGTAGCTGGAGCTAGATGCATGGGACACTCTGTCGCGTATATCATTAGGGAATTCAGTATTCGGAGATCCACAGTGTCAAGAGTGTGACGAGAATACCAAATTTCAGGCGCTACCCCTCACTACGGAGAAAACAGTGGCCGACGGCCGTCACTTAATTACTTGCTTGGAATTGTCAGTGCTAATAGACAAGCCACACTACGTGAAATAACTCCAGAAATCAATGTGGGACGTACGACGAACGTATGTTAGGGCAGTGCGGAAAAATTTGGCATTAATGTCCTACGGCAGCAGACGACCGACTCGAGCGCCCCTTCATGACATTGCCTGCAGCGCCTCTTCTGGGGTCTTGCCCATATCCGTCGGATCCTAGACGACTTAATAACCGTGGCCTGGTCAGATGAGTGCCGATTTCAGTTGGTAAGAGCTGACGGCAGGGTTCGAGTGAGGCTCAGACACCGTGAAGCCATGGACCGAAGTTCTGAACAAAGCATTGTGCAAGCTGGTGTGGGCTGTGTTTAGATGGTCCTCTGGTCCATCTGAACTGCTCATTGACTGGAAATGATTATGTTCGGCTACTCGCAGACCTTTTTAGCCATTGATGGGCTTCATATTCCCAAGTAACGATGGAATCTTTATTAATGATATTGTGCCATGTCACGGGGCCGCAAGTTTATGGCACTGGTTTGAAGAACATTCTGGACAACACGAGCGAATGATTCGGCCACGCAGCGCGGGATTAGCCGAGCAGTCTACGGTGCTGCAGACTGTGCGGCTGGTCCCGGCGGAGGTTCGAGTCCTCCCTCGGGCATGGATGTGTGTGTTTATCCTTACGATAATTTAGGTTCAGTAGTGTGTAAGCTTAGGGACTGATGACCTTAGCAGTTAAGTCCCACAAGATTTCGCACGCATTTGAACATTTTTTTTTATTTGGCCACCCAGATCGTCCGACGTGAATCCCATTTTGGGACATCATTGAGAGGTCGGTTGGTGCACAAAATTCGGCATCGGCAAACCTTTCGCTATTACGGACGGCTGTTAGATGCAGCATGGCTCAATATTTCTGCAGGGGGCTACCAACGCCTTGTTCAGTCGATGCTGCGTCGAGTTGCTGCATACGCAAAGCAAAATGTGATCTGACACGATATTACGAGCTATCCCGTGGATTTTCTCACCTTGGTTTAAATTATCTGCGGTTTCCGCAAAGCGCTTAGGGCGAATTCGGGAAGGTTCCTTCGAGAGGGCGCAGCCACTTTCGTTTCCCAATCCATCCGAACTTCTGTTCCGTCTCGAATGGCATCTTAGTCTATGGAACGTTAAACCCTAACTGGATTTAAACGCGTACGGTATTAAATTCATCATTAGTAGCACAAGAGACTTCGTCAGATGCTGCTTCAGCGAAGGACATCAACATGGTCAGCATGTCGTATAGAAGCGCTGTTTACAGCCGTTCAACACAGAGGTCATCAGCGCATCATACAGGAAGAAAGTGTGTTTTCCCGAAACCGATCTCATATTGTTCTTAATCTTCCTATTGTTTTTAGAACTGCGGATCTGGCGTAAGTTCTCAAAGCGCCTTCCGTATTGTTTGGAGATAGAAACAGTAATTAGAGATCTTTGTAGGAGGTAACATCAGACACAGAACTGCAGTTGTTAATAGAAGGGGCATAACCAACTGAAATGCTCGTTACTGACGCAAAAGCTGGTCGGTAAAAACAGTACTGGATGACGAAAACACGTTACGTTACGCATTTTTTCTGGAGTCTTGTTGCACTCGATTGTGCTTTTTTTGCGTCGTAACACTTCGCTTCTCCATCCTTCGCATTAACATTTCTGTGCGGTATGGGATGCTTACAAGATATCACTGACGGAGAACATCGAAAATGTCCAAAGAAGAGCAGCTCGTTTTGTATTATTGTGACAGGAGAGAGTGTCACGGATATGATAAGCAAGTTGAAGAGGCAATCATTAAAACAAGGGCGTGATAATTCCACGAAATTTCAGTCACCATCTTTATCCTCTCAATGTGAAAATATTGTCGCGAAGCTACACAGGAAGAATGACTGTCGTAAAAAATTAGACAAATCAGAAATCGAACAAAAAGAATGAAGTTTTCATGATTTAAGCATTCATTTTTCGACAGACATTGTTAGAGAGTGGGATGGTAGAGAGATAGTTGACGTAACTTTTCGGAGTATCGTACGGCGTCATGAGGTAAAAAACTATGCTGGAGAAAGCAACGTTTCAGCCACGGTTACTGTGCCCTTGTTCTGGGTCTACTGGATGCATAAGTTTATCAACAACTTAGGGAAAGATAGATTGGTACGTACCGTAAAAATGACACAATTGCAGACAGGTACTATTAAAAGACGCAGACAGCTTTCGGCCACAGCTTTCGTCAGTAAAGACACACACACACACACACACACATACACACACACACACACACACACATACATACATACATACATACATACACACACACACACACACACACACACACACACACACACACACACACACACAGATGTGGTGAATATTTTGTGTATGTGTGTGTACATGTGTGTGTGTCTTTACTGACGCAGGCTGTGGCCGAAAGCTATGTGCGTCTTTTAATTGCACCCGTCTGAAACTTAACGAGTCTTCTTTACGGTAAGTAGGATTCTTTCTTTTCCTACGTTCTTGATATTCCTACCTGGAGCGTCCATTGTTTGATTGGATGTATAAGTTTTACCGTTATTCGGCAAGCTATAGCAGAACGAACCAATACGAACACGCACTGTGTAGCCAAATCTGGTTATTTGGAATTTTTTGGAAATTTGTGCCACGGTCTTATGGGATCAAACTGCTGAGGTCATCGGTCCCTAAGCTTATGCACCACTTAATCTAACTTAAACTAGCTGAAGCTAAAGACGACACACACGCCCATGCCTTAGGAAGGACTCGAACCTCCGACGGGGAGATCCGCGCGGACTGTGACAAGACGCCCAAGACGGAGCGGCCACCCCGCGCGCCACAAATCTGGTTATTTGGATTCAGGCAGTACACCCAGGCTGTGTTAACTGGTGCTCTCTCGGTAAAATCAAAGAAGCCGCGAAGCGCAGATACCTTTCATCAACAGCAAGTTGTTCGCACTCACACTTGTCGTTCCTCAAACACAACACTGTTCTGTCAGTGGAGCGGTGGAAGAGACTGTCAATGCGATATCAGTATGGTTCACTCTCTTTCCCTGATCGATTTAGCGAGCGCAACGGAAGAGGGAACGACAGTCGAAAGTCGTTCGTGCTCGCCCTTATCTCTGCCGTGGTGCGTTTATGGTCGTTAAGCGGAATAAATGGCGGCGATAGCGGGCGGCGTCAGGAATACTGCCGCTCGGAACTTTCGCAACGGCTCCTCTTCTCCCAGGCGGGACGTCGCCTGCGCACTCGAAATCTCGCAGTGTCTGCGAGATACTAAACGGACAGCTTACAAGTCTAGCGGCGCCGTCAAACTCGTCCCATCTTCTCTTTCAGTCCTAAATTACAGCACCCATATACGTTCCAACGGAACACAGAAACTTTTCGCAGTGAGCCATAATACGAAGATTTCAGCACAATATTCTCAGGACTGCTTCTTCTTCTTTGGTAGACCTATCACATTACGGGTACCGACTACATGTGCTCAGTCTCGTAGTAATCTCGATCATTTTTAATGTCATCTAGCGTTCCTCTCTCTCTGTTGTCTTCGATCTTCTCTTAGAATATTGTTTGTTGTATGCAGTTTCGCCGCTATATATGTCCCATTCCGTTAGAGCTACTGATAACCTTGGGAGAGCCAGCCATGACAAAACTCTTCCATCTGGTGAGCAAGATGTATGAGACAAGCGAAATACCCTCAGACTTCAAGGAAAATATAATAATCCCAATTCCAAAGAATGGAGCTGCTTACAGCTGTGAGAATTACCGAACTATCAGTTAAATAAGTCACGCCTGCAACTTACTTACACAAATCCCTTACAGAAGAGTGGAAAAACTGGTAGAAGCGAACTTTGGATTCCGGAGAAATGTAGGAACACGCGAGGCAATACTGACCCTACGACATGTTGAGGGCCGGCCGTGGTGGCCGAGCAGTTCTAGGCGCTCCAGTCCGCAACCGACCGACTGTTACGGTCGCAGGTTCGAATCCTACCTCGGGCATGGATGTGAGTGTTGTCCTTAGGTTAGTTAGGTTTAAGTAGTTCTACGCAATGGGACATATATAGCGGCGAAACTGCGTACAACGCACAGTATTCTAAGAGAAGATCGAAGACAACAGAGAGAGAGGAACGCTAGATGACATTAAAAATGATCGAGATTACTACGAGTGCTTCACTGTGTGAATCATCTCCTCATCGTCCTCAAAATGCCTTCCACGAATACCATCCTTTACTGGTCCAAACAAGTGGAAGTCTGAGGGGGCTACGTCAGGTGTGCCAGGAGTGACAACCGTGGATGGTCTCCCCGACCGCTGCAAATCGTGGAGCTCCGCCGAATCGCCTTGTGATGACCTCGCCCTCCGTGCCCTGCGACTAACTGTACTTCTGTCTCCACAGTTTCTTTCCCTGCAGCGTTGCTTGTAATGTACACCACCTACACACGCCATTTTGAAACTGTCCTGCTGCTACGTCATCTGTCTGAAGTGACGGAAACTTGGCGCGCTCACTCAGGAGACTTCATATAATACATACGTAACGTTTCGCTTTCGTAGCATTGTTTATGGCTGAGAAAAAATGCGGTGCATTACTTTCTGGGAAACCGTTGTATGTTTTACCTAGTGTAAAACAACATTAAATCCGTCTGGTGGTGGTACAGAACGGTTCCGTGATGTGTATGTATCGACCAACTACTGACAGAATTGCATACAAAATCTTTTCACTCATTCTGTAACGTCTGAATAACTTCAGATTGAAGTGTGGCGCGCGGATCCTCCCTTTTAATGATCTATCACTGATAATGGGAATTTACGCCTTATCTCCTCCCTTTCTTTCTTTTGTGTGCTGTATAAAGCGAGACACAGCCGTGGTCTTTCTGTTGATTATTCGGTACAGCGTAGCGTGAGTACGAAGCAGTGACACACGAACGCCTGTCAGGAAATGTTTGCGGCAGCTGATTGAGTGAACGGTGCAGCCTTCCAAATAAATAGCTTAGACGAGCTGAAAATTCTGTCGGAAGAGTTGTGTGTAAGTGGCCGGCCATGGAGTTTAGACAGTGGTGACTATACGCACCTAAAGAAGTGGAAAGACAGTGTTATCGTCGCTACCACGCACTACCGGCCAACATCTGATGGAGTCAGGAGACGTATCATCTGTGTTGGTGTCGTCTCGCGTTGGACATTCGTCGTGTTTGACATAGAATCGCTTCGTCTGCCACGGCCGTTGACAAGCGGATAGTGAAATTAGCCCAGCAATGCCGGGAGCAGAGAGTTTCAAACTCAATCGAGGGGTTTCCCATCGAGGGGTTTCCCACGTCTCTAAGACGCCCACGGAAATCGCAGACACGCAAATGAAAAGAGGTCAGACACTCTGGGAGTTACTTACAACCATTTCGGCCTACACAAAAAAAAGAAAAAAGGATAAAGCAACAAACAAGCAATATACTGTACGGATCAAGTGTGTCGCCTGGTGCGTCCAGTTTACGCGAAACCACAGTCTTCCCCCGCCTCTCCCCCCCCTCCCCCCTCCCCCCTCCTCCCCCCCTCCTCTCCCCAAGCATCACAACGCGCCACACAGCGGTGACTATGTCGCATTGAGAGAGTATTTTCTTTGAAAAAAAATGGACCGGACAGGCACCGCCATAAAATGAACCGGCGCCAGTAAGTTACACATGGTGCACAGAAGGTAACGAGACCTGCTGTGGTGAGATCATTCCGGAGCTTGGCAGTTGCGCCAGTTAGGCCGGCCAATATCCCGCGATAGTCACGCGAACGCTTCACAACCGCGCCAGCGCCATGTTCCCCGCGGGTCGCTGTCAAAACACGGCGCACGGCAACAGCCGTAAAGTGTTTAACGCGCAGCAGAAGTCGCCCCACTGCCTGCCAGTTATTACCGCGGGTCGGCCGTAAAGTCCACCCGGACAGACATCCCGCAACGTCTGGAACGGAACACGGTCGTCGCTTAGTCTGCCACTCTCCAAGAGCAAAAGCTGCCGTGTAATCCTACCAACTAATTCGGCGCTTCCGTCACCTGATTACCTCGTGACTCATTCGTTAATATGGAGAACAGGGGAAAAAAATGTGAGAGCTATATCTGATTATTACGTCAACACTGAACCATTAGAACGGGGCGCTGGCTAAGATGGACAAGAAAGACCAACAACGCAATTGTGTGTTGCTCGAGCATCCACTAAAACATATAACTTCACACCGTACAGTTTGCTTGTAGCTGTCTGCATCCATCATATGTGAGATATAGCAGCTAATACTTTCAGCTTAGTCATGAATTCCGCTGGGACACGGTAGAGATTAGTTTATTGTGTCTGTGGATGTGCCCCCCCCCCCCTCCTTTCTGACAATTCACAACCCAGCCATGACCCTGTTTAGGTATCACGTGGGTACGTACTCTTATTTTCTTTAGTAGGTGCAAGTGGCTCTAAGCACTATGGGACTTAACTTCTGAGGTCATCAGTGCCCTAGAACTCAGAACTACTAAAACCTAACTAACCTAAGGACATCACACACATCCATGCCCGAGGCAGGATTCGAACCTGCGACCGTAGCGGTCGCGCGGTTCCAGATTGTAGCGCCTAGAACCGCTCGGCCACTCCGGCCAGCCTCTTTAGTAGCTGTCGACATGAAAGCTTGGAAACTGGTTTCCTCTACTCGTGGCTCTGAAGACATCGTGCGGGAACAGTGCGGGCCGAGTTTCTCACGATCGCCATTTTCGGAACACATGGTCATTTCTGTGAATGACGTAGTTTCCTCACAGGTACTTCGTAGAAAGGTCGTCTCATTGCCTCTTGTATGTATGTATTGTAGGGTGAATCAATGCACGTTTCCATTCCTGTGGAATTATTCAGATATCGAAGTAAGTTAGTTTTATGTTCAATGGCCACCTTATCAAAGAGTTTCACATCCTTGCATCTCCCCCGTTTCTTGGTAAAGTTATGTTTGCTGAAGGGAAGTCAATACCGTTTTTCCTTCTAGTACTGTATTGGCGAACATCTCTATTACTGTCAAACTGGAGTGGATTGCTGATAATAAATGTCATCAGTCAATAAAGTACTGTGAGGTTGCGCTGTTAGTACTATCCAATTAGATAAACAGATACCTACAAGTTGTCGTGTGAGAACCCTACACACACTCTAGCAATTACTTTCTATTGTGCGAAGAATACTTCTTGCCTAAGGGAAGACAGACCACAAAAAGTGTCAAGTAGGAGATCAGAAAATGAGATTACGTTAACTTACTGATTTACAAGTACATGTGTTTCCTGGATTAGGGCTAAGTCAATATCATTATCTACAAGGAGATGCCAGTAATACCGGAGTGAGAGACTTGCGGGACCAGAGCTGTCACCTTTTGAAAATCCTGAAGAGCGTGAGTAGTTCCAAAAGTATAACTGTGATGTTGCTGGCACACAACTCGACAGAAAACTGTGGGTCAAACTGAACAGAGCTCGCACTGGGCATGACCGATGCGCAGACTCTCTTTACGAATGTGGTGCTACAGAGTCTCCGGTTTGTGACTGTGGGGCTCCGAACCATACAATGAAGCATTTTAAAGATGAATGCCACTTGCGTTCCTACTAGGGGAGTTGGAGCGACCTCATGAAATCTGATGATACTGCTCTTATGTGGATTAGGAACCTAAATATTGACATTTAGTTAGTTTAATATGTAGTTTTGTATTTTCATATTCCTGTTATACAGGGTGTCCCATTTATCTTGACCACCGTAAATAACTGCTTGTCCAGATGCAAATTACAAAATATTTCAAACAAATGTTCTTTAGCCGTCAGGGGGACATCAGTCAGCTTGATGGCTTCCGTTGTAGCTTTGTTGTTTACAAAGATATGAACAGCGGTATGACTTTTTTAAATGGCACCCTGTATTTTTTATTCAGTAATTCACTTCGTCTCCTAAAGACCTATTCAAAAATGTATCACAGTGTACCATTCACTGAAACACAACGTTATTAATTATATATCACAACATTGACTTTGAGCCTGGGATAACAAACTTGACCACTTGCTGGAGTTGTCAGAAAACAAATGAAAACCAAATAAAAACGTAACACAAAATTGACTTTGACTCTCCTGTACCATTGCCCAGGAGTAGAACATTCAAAGGTCCTCAAAGTGGTGACCCTGGACACCGATACACTGGTGCACTCGTTGAATGAAAGAATTATTTACTGCTTCCAGTGTTGCCTGCTGAAGAGAATTGCAAGCAAGCACGATACGTTCCTCCATGTCCTGGAGTTGTTGCAATGTCGCGACAACGTCTTTAATGCATCCCCAAAGCCCTAGCAGGTCAAGTAACTGTTCCTCATCGACCAATCCATCTGGAAGGATACCTTCGATTCAGAACACGTCGTGCACGCAAGGCATTATGTGCTGGACATCCATCTGCTGATACCACAGAAGCATTCCATTTCTTAGCGGCACTTCATTCAGAAGAGGAGGAAGAATCCGTCCGAGGAAGTTGGCATACGCTGTGCCGTTTAGACTACCATTGATGAAATAAGGGTCAATAATTGTAGTACCAAGCATTCCACACCAGACGTTAACTCTGATGCTGATGTTCCACCTGTCTAAGCCATCGTGGATTGCCGCTGGACTAATAATGCATGTTCCTTCTACTTACCTGTCCTTTGTTTGAGAAGGAACATTCATCGGCAAATAGAACATTGGAGAAGTTCGGGTTGGCGAGGATTTGCTGCTATGCCCAATGACAGAACTGTACACGATTCTGGAAATCATTCCCATGCAATTCTTGATGTAGGTGTACATGGTAAGGATGGAACCGGTGACGTGTAAGAACACGATGTACACTGGTTTTAGGAATGCCAATCTCGTGTTCAAATGGTTCAAATGGCTCTGAGCACTATGGGACTTAACAGCTATGGTCATCAGTCCCCTAGAAATTAGAACTACTTAAACCTAACTAACCTAAGGACAGCACACAACACCCAGCCATCACGAGGCAGAGAAAATCCCTGACCCCGCCGGGAATCGAATCCGGGAACCCGGGCGTGGGAAGCGAGAACGCTACCGCACGACCACTCGTTTTCAAGCTGTCGTGTGCTTACATGAGGATTCATTGCAACGGAAGCGAGAACAGTAACTTCGGCAGCTTCGTCTGTGCGAGTGCTTCGACGATTGCGTTTTCGTGGGTTGAAACTTCCCGTTCCGTGAAGCGTCGCAACAAGACGAGAAAACATCCGTCGGGAAGGTGGGTTCTTGTCAGGATATCGCTCTCTGTACAGTTCCGCTGCCTGCGTAGGATTTCGCCCACCTTGAACAACAACAATAACAATAAAAGAAACGTTATATCGATGCAGTTTGTAGGAAGGACAGCATTTACTGTATGCCTATTCTACACAACAGTATTTAAAAGGACTGAACTACTGTACTAAATGTATCCATTCATAAGAAAACAGTATTGCAAGTAGTGTTCTGCTACTTACCATTCCCCGTAGATGAGTAGCATTTCTACCTTCTCTTCGTTGGCGTAAATTCTACTCACACAGCTCTTCAACTGACGATGGTTGATGGAATGAAGGGTGTGTATCTACTTATGTTTACATTTGTCCTCTGTCAACGTCAGCACGTGGATGTGTTCCATTACACCGACTACCTGCACCAAGCGCTGGGAGCGTAAACGTCAATGTTGTGTTATGTAATTAATAACGTTGTGTTTCAGTGAATGGTACACTGTGATACATTTTTCAATAGGTCTTTAGGAGACGAAAAAAATTACCGAATAAAAAATAAGGGTGCCGTTTAGAAAAGTCATACTGCTGTTCATATCTTTGTAAAAAACAAAGCTACAACGAAGGCAATCATGCTGATTGATGTCCCCCTGGCGGCTAAAGAACATTTGCTTCAAACATTTTGTAATTTTCATCTGGACAAACAGCTATTTAGAGTAGTCAAGGTAAATGGGGCGCCCTGTATATAGTATTACTAATGTCATATACATATTATTTTAAACTGCATATTTGTCCGCAGCTCGTGGTCGTGCGGTAGCGTTCTCGTAGGTCAGGGATTTTCTCTACCTCATGATGACTGGGTGTTGTGTGCTGTCCTTAGGTTAGTTAGGTTTAAGTAGTTCTAAGTTCTAGGGGACTGATGACCATAGATGTTAAGTCCCATAGCGCTCAGAGCCATTTGAACCATTTGAACTGCATGTTTACGAATAAATAAATAAAAACAAGTACATGTCCCCAAAGCTGACAATTGTTGTTATAGTATAAACGTTTCATCAGATCTGCTGTATGGTTTTCCAAGTTTTCATCAGTACACACATCCCAGTACTTCGAGCTTTTTAAAGTGTCCATTATACTGGGATCGTTAACATAACCAGTCTGTAACATGAAAAGGAGTCATCGCTGAAGGTGTTGGTGGTGATTGTGGGGACTGGTCTTTCCCAGGAAAATGCCACAACTGGCGTACAGAAAAACTAAAATATGTCTTCCGTCTAGCAACCCTGTGCGGTGTTCGCTGATTTCCATCGTATCTGTTGGCGCGCGTTTGTGGCATTAGTTGCAGTAGTTATTAATTCCTGCACTCCACTTGCTGTTGCCACTCATTTAATGTATGCCCAGTGGAAGAGTGAGTATACTATTATGTAACAGCATGTAACTGATCGATGGGACGAAGCAGTGGAGAAAGAGAGGCAACCAAATTGCTCGCTCTTCAGTTTGCATACAAACTTTAGAAAACGAGTTTTCTGGCAGTACGAAATTGAATAATCGGAATCACTCGATTACTTTAATAACAAAAACACCACTTACTATTTTCCCTGTGGATGCGTCTTTGTTAGGCTCGACAATAATGCTTTTGGTATCCGCAGAAAGGATTAATTTCGCCCCCTGATTGAAACACATTTTTAGATCATTAACATAGAGCAAGAACAATAATGGACCTACGATCGAACCCTGTGGAGCACCCGTTTTATTTCTCCGTATAAAGAAGATGCGGTGACGCTAGTTGTGTTATTCGAACAGATATGAAGAATGAACGCATTCTTCCCTTATGAATTCGTCAGCTTCATCTGTACCTCTGAAATGAGACAGCGACTTAAATGAACTGGCTATTAAATTTTGTAGATATATTACGATTTTTTCCTTATTTCTCTGCTGTGAGCTGATCTAGCAGGCAGGTAGCCGCCTGTCCTTGGGGCTGGGCCCCCAGCATGCTCGGTGCGGACTCTTTCAATTTGGATATGTTAGCAGATACGCCGTGCAGTCGGCGTTTTGCTTAGCGCACGGCGACACACTATCTGCCCATCTCGCAGCTCATACAATGGCACGGTCGCTTTACTTCACGAATTCATCCCGGGGTTCCGGCGAGCAATTAGACCAACCGGTTCAGGTCAGCACGACTCAAGCACGCGGCGGCAATACGAGCCGGCCGTAAAATAAAAGTAGCCTCCAATTTTAATTAATTTGTCTCGCTTTCTAGCTCAGTTTTATCCATTATCTTATGTTCAACATGAAAACGTCACTACCGATATTTGATTTAGGTTACGACATGTTCGATATGCCTGTTATCATTGGCGATGATGTGGCGCAGGCAAATAGCGAAATTCTGCATTACCCGCTGAAGTGTCGGAACATCGAAGCTGTCGATAACCTCCTGAATGGTTGTTTTCGGCTCAGCAGTGGTTTTGGGATTATTGCTGTACACTTTGTCTTTAGTATAGCCTTACAAAAAGGAGTCACATGTGTTCAGATCCGGAGAACATTTTGTCGAAATCAGGGTCACTTTGGCTAATGTGGCTGAAATTGTCTTCCAAAACCTTCACTTACCGTTCGGTAGTCACAGTGCCATCAAGTAATATCGCACCGATTATTTCGACACACATTCGACACCACACAATCACCAGTTGAGGGTGAGGAGACTTCTCAGTCGCGAAATGCGGACTTCAGTCCCCCAAATGCGCCAATTTTGCTTATTGACGAACCCACCCAAACGAAAGTTGACTTCGTCGCTAAACCAAACCATGCATGCGCATACTAATTTCCATCATGCCGCACGACCAACCTTTCACTTTGAACGTTCCAATGCAAATCGTTCAGAAATTACGACGATTTTATTTCATATAGTTCAATGATTGTCACCTTGTATATGCGCTCATCGAAATGTTGCGGATAGATGGAACACAACATCCCTACGATTCGCTTGAAGATGATGGATACGGAACTCATCGAAACCTTGCGACACCACTCGGCTGATCACCGGAGAAGATATGAAGATTGGAATACGCTGAGGAAGCTTGCAATCACAAGTAACATAACTGCTGCTCTCACGTAGAGAGATTAGCACGGGATTGGAAACAGTGGTAGGCAGCATCTAACTGGTGAAAGGGATAAAAATCCAACAAACAGCACTGGAAGCACATAAATGGGTTACAACATTAATGGGAAGAGAGGGAAGACTTTTCCTCTAAGTAGCGATGTTTCTTGCCACCGACAACGGACGCACTTCATTTGTCAGCCAGTGAGCGTGCTATCGACCCGGATGTGGCCGGCGCGCCGGGCTCCAAAACAATCGCCTCCGTACGCCCCATACATCAAGCCGCGCCTCGCAGCAGCTGCAAAGTGCTCCGGCGGATTCCGGGAAGCCACCCGGGACGTCACAGGGATTGATGGCCCGTGTCACCGGCTGCAGCGGCAACACGATGGGCGTCCGATATGCGCGGGGCGTGTCCTCCCAGAAGCGTCCCGGCAGTTGGCCGATGGGACGCGCAGCAGGCGCGCCGTCACACGCGCGCTACCTTTCCGCGTGTTTGGATAACCGCGGCACTGTTGGCTGGAGTGAATGTGCTCTCATAATACTAGAGGAACAGCCTCGACACTCTCGGTTTGCAAAATTTTGGTGGCCAGTGCGGATGTGCTAGAGGCGATAGCCTACGCGGACGACCTCCTTCTGCTGGTTGGCTCCCGGAGTCGCGAAGATCTCGAACCCAAGATTAACAGGGCATTAACAGTTCTCACACACTGGTGCCACAAAACGAAAATGACCATAGCGCCTAACAAGTCGACATACCTACTACTGAAAGGCCAATTGGCCAGAAATCCAACAGTGAGGATCGAGGGCTCGCCAGTAATTCGGCGTCGCGAGGCCCGGCATCTGGGAGTGATAAGTGATGAAAGGTGGAGCTTTGCCAAGCACATCGAAACGCAACTCAAAGGTCATTAGAAGCTCTGAACAAACTCATCATGATAGGACACAGCAGATTTCACCTTCCACCAGAACTCATAAAGTTATACCATAACACCGTTCTTGCTTCCATCGTTTTTACGGACCCGGAGTCTGGACACACAGGCTCCCGAGGGTAGTGAGGAGGATGCAGCGCAACATGCTTCTACGTTCCATCGGAGCAAATAGAACATCTCAGGGAGGGGCACACTAATACTCATGGGGGTGTGTCCGCTGGACATCAAAATTCGGGAACAGGCGGCCTGGTATTGGGTAAAAAGGGGAGAAATAGAAAAAACCGAGAGCATTTTGGGGGTGCGGTTGGGGGATAAGTTTGCAACTAAAAGAAGAGGAGAAGAGCGATGGCAAGAACTGTGGGACAGAGAGGAAACAGGCAGAAGGATTTACCAACTGCTCCCAAACATCAAAGAACGTCTCCAACTCTCGCACTTCCAAACAAGTAAGGGACTGCTGCACTTCCTCACAGGTCATGGACCGTACCCGGCATATCTTTGCCGGTTCGGGGAAAGGGCTACCCCCTCGTGTGACTGCGGAGCCGAACTGGGCACTCCGGATCACGTGATCTACGAGTGCCCTATCTTCGATGACGTAACCAGCGACCTAAGAAACCAGCTACCAAACGATGAGACCCGTCACTTCATCAGAAACCCGACCTCATTTGACATCATAAACCGCCTTGGCAGCGAGGTATCGTCAAAAGTCCTACAAGAATATCGTAGGGAAAACAAATGAACTATTGATCACGACATGACTCAGTGCGACCTATCCCATTCCGCCAGGGCGTGGATTGGCCAATCGCCGTGACGGTAGGAATCCGCGACGTCCTGGAACAGGGGGAAGGTGCGCTAACACCTGAACTTGACAACTGCACACCGATGGTGACCTAGTAGATAGATAACTCTCAGTAGGAAGTAGATAGGACATCTCCAAACAGAACCTGCAGCGATTTTGTAAGAGCCAGCCCGGTGCCAGGGACATGCCCACTGGGATTAGCTCGGTGGGCACGGCCACATAGTAGGTTTATACAACAACTGGCACGCCTGTAACGCTGCCGGAAGTAGCTTCTAGAATAGTTAGATTAGAGTAGAGATTAGTTCTTACCCATTAAATAACTAACTCATCATTTCCTGTAGCATGTAAGTAGATTAAAACTAGAATTAGAAAATGCTGCTAACATCATTGAATTTTATTGTAGATGTTAAGACCCACTAATGTGTAAGGTGGTGGGTTGTTATGTATGATATTATTGGATTGAATAAAGATTTTTTTAAGAAAAAAATTAGTGTCGCTACAACCTAAAAACTGGAATGTTCTGTCATATAACAGAAAGGGTTTCATTCGTATTTTTGTAGTCAGCGACAGTGTATAGCTAATGCAACTAGAAATACGCAATCTTGAGACAATAATTTTAGACGTAGCACCTATGGAACCTCTCAAATCGATATTCAAAAAGTAATCTTCATATTGTGAGGGTCGCACTTTTATTTCTTTTTAGTGATTGGGTTTGCTCGAGCCATCCTCAGTCCAATTGCACCCTTCGCATGTTGGACTGCTTGAACTCTGTTGGGAACACCTTCAATGAGATGTCAATGTCTGTCTAGATACGGCAGCCCATTCTTCTTCAGGAGCCGAAACCAGTGCTGTTGGTAATGTTGAACGCTGAAAGTCTGGAGCAAAGTCAAAGTCATCCTAAAGGTGTTCCGTAGGCTTCTGGTCGAGATTCTGGGCAGATCAGTCGGTTTCAGGAATATCATCGTCCAAAAACCATTGCCTCAAAGTTGCTGCTTTATGACTGGATGCATTGTCATGCTGATAACAATCATCGTATCCTATCCAATGCTCTAAAATGTATTCATAACCTTCCGCGTTTAGCGTTTTCTTAAGCACAATAAAGGGACCATGCCATAACCACAAAAATACCCCAATACTATAACTCTGCCTTCCCCATACCTCACCGTTGGCACTACGCACAATGCCAGGTAATGTTCTCCAGGAACCCTTCCATCGGATTTCCACAGGATACAGCGTGATTCATCAGCGCAAATCGTACGTTTGCATGCACCTACTTTCCCGTGGCGTCGCCCTTTCCATCATCTCAAGTATAAACTACAGAAATACGTGGCCAATGAGGAGTTACTCGACCGTTGTACGCCGTTCTCTTTAACTCCCTACGCTCAGTCATAGTGCTACCTGAACTGGTGCTAATACTTAGTATCTCACGACTCACCGCTTCTGCTGATTTCATGGCATTTTTTACAACCACACTTCGCAATGGTCGACGGTCCCTGTCCGTCGGCAAATGGGGTCTGCGGGTCTTCCTCCGCTTACGCACTACGCAGTAACTTCATCAACAGTCGACTTAAGCAGCTTTAGAAGCGTTGAAATGTCCTTGATGGACCTCACTCGGGTGACATCCAATGATGACACTTCCGAGGTCATTGAGCTCTTCTGTCCACGTGTTACTGCTTTTTACTGACAACAAAATACTCTTCGGCTCTTTTATACTGGCGGTTCCGCCTCGAGAGATATATATAGGGTGAAGCGAAATTCACGCACTCGGGCTTCGCAGCGCGACTCCTTACATGCCAGCAATAAAAAAAAAAAAAAAAAGTGTGTCACAAAATTTCGTCTGGCAAGTACATCCAGCAGGAAAAGGACGTTAAAGAGTGGCAATCTGGTAACACTGTAACCACATGTATGGTAACTCCCTGTGGCAGCACATATTAGTTCCGCTGTACAGTCGGTGCAGTGGATAGAGTTTTGGGTTAGCATGCAAGAGTCCAACGGTTCGATCCTGGTTTGAGGCATATGTTTTTAATTTGATAAATGTAGTCCAGGTGATACGGCACCTGGCGACTTAATCGTCAACAACGACTGCAGCCGGTCCTCTAGAAAACATTTGCACTCACATACAACAATTGTAGAAATGGAAGACTGGTCAGCTTTTAAAACAGCCCTTTCCACGTCGTGGGTGTGAATTTATTCGCACCACTTCATTTACTAGATGAGAAATCTGTTTTCTTTGTATCCTTCTTCTACGGTACCATAAATTAGTACCAAGTATTACTCTTACCTCGTTCAGGTCCATTACATATCGTTAGGGACTTACGTTACCAGTAGGACTAGCAGCGTGCTTTCCAACAAGAACAGGAAGCCAACGACGGCTTCGTAAAAACCATAATATGGCCGGATGAGCATTCACTCTTGAGGGTGTCTTCAATACGCTCAATGCCTACCATTGGTGTGAGGTTAACCTGTACGTCACCTGCGACCATAGGTATCACCGTCTGAGCCAGAATATTGGGCGACAGGTGTTTGGGTCCCTACATATTACCTAATCGGTTGACTGCACGAAGGTACCATGCATTGGTCTCAAACTATCTGCCTGATGCACTGGAAGACGTTCGACTACATGTTTGGCAGAGGATATGGTTCCAACATGATGGTGCACCTTCACACTCTGTAATTAATGTGCGACAGTATTTGGACAGAACATTTCAGCCAGGGAAATGGCTCGGACGTGGAGGTCCAGTTGCATGGTCACCGCATTCACCTGACCTATGTCCTCTGGATTTCTTCCTGTGGGGACACCTGAAGGAGCACGTGTACTCTACTCTGCCGACGAATGTGGAAGAATTGGTGGTGCGTGTTCATGCCGCTCTTTTTGCTGTGGATGCAGAATTTCTGCGAAGGGTCCAGAGCTGTATGATCCGGCAGGTTGCGCAGCATTTGGACGTACAGGGTGGTCGCTTTGAGCATTTGTTGTTCTGTGGACAAAGTATTCTGTTGTAAATGTCATGAGGTCGTTAATTTGGGCATCACTACTGTCACTGGTTGCTAATGCGCGACATCTGAGCGTTCATATTACATGTAGTATAAATGGCAAGTAGATGTTGTGTTATTGTACTGTGCTATCATCGTTAGCATCTCGAAACTGATATTGTTTTTGTAGTTATTCTGTCCTATGACAGATCATTTGTTTCAACTGTCTATTTATTTGTCTAACCACGTGTTTGTAATGTTCAGCGTTACAAAATGTAAATTTAGGATACATTCCACCTATGAAACGGTGTGTATTACAGTATAATATGTCAGAATGAAATTAGCAAATAAAAAATATGCGTACCAACCTAGGGTCGAACCTCGACCTCCTGCATGCTAACCCAAAATTATATCCACTGCACCCACAGTACAGAAAAATTAACATCTCCTGACATACATGCAGTTACAGTGTTGCCAGATTACCGCTCTTTAACATCAGTTTTCTGCTGGATTAGGGAAGAATGGGGAAGGAAATCGGCCGTGTCCTTTCAAAGGAACCATCCCGGCATTTGCCTGAAGCGACTTGGGGCAATCACGGAAAACCTAAATCAGGATGGCCAGACGCCCAGACGCGGGTTTGAACCGTCGTCCTCCCGAATGCGAGTTCAGTATGTTAACTACTACGCCACTTCGCCCGGTCTGTGTTTGCGGGGAAAGTGTTGCGGACAGAGGAACTCAACTAACACAGTTATGATGATGATAATTTTTGGTTTGTGGGGCGTTCAACTGCGCGGTAATCAGCGGCCATACAAAGTTCAAATTTTTGCACAGTCAAATTTGTACACAGTCCAGTCGAGCCACTGTTACGGATGATAATGATGATGATGATGATGAAAAGATCAGGACAACACACACCCAGTCCCCGGGCAGAGAAAACCTCAAACCCGGCCGGGAATCGAACCCGGGATCCCGTGACGCAGAGGAAGAACTAACGCAGTGAAGTGGGTATAGATTAAGGTACCAGTGATTACAACGTCTGCACTTATACCCTTTACACCCTGTACATATGCGGAACTTCGAACGAGTTCAGAATTCCTTGAAAAGGAGCGCTTGAAGACATAAGATTACAGGTATCTTTTTCTAGTTTTGTGCAGTATTATCTTTAGTAAGAATATGTGGTCTTTAAAAACAGAAAAGAAAAAGAAAAGCAGCCTGAATACCGTGATGAAGGTCACTTACGACAGTGACTGAAACGTTGGCACTTAATTTACAAACTGACACGCTGTATAAAGAGTTTTATGGGGAAAGAAATATACTGACATTAAATTAGTGTATAACTTAGCAGCAAAGTAGAGCGTTTGTCAGTGGCGTAGGTTTCATGTCCATATCATCCTCCTCTCAATTTTTTTCATATTCAGTATGGTTATTTACATCGCCCTCTTAACATGTTGCATAACGTATAGATTTATTACTCAGCTGCAATCCATAATTTTGAAGCAGTTAGTGTACAGCGTTGATCAAGATACAAATGACCGTGACCGGACGCATCTCTGAAGACGGTCTGTTGATTGATCAAAACTGGTAGTTTTAGTGACTACAGTTGTTGTGCTAAACATTTATCTTTCTTTTTTTTATCATCAGTCTGCTGGCTGGTTTAATGTATTTCCTCCCCTGCGCTATTGTCTTCGTCTCACAGAAGCAACCTTCGTCCCCGGTTATTTGCTGGAGATTCTCCAGTCTCTGTCTTCCCCTATAGTCGTCGACCTTTACGGCTCCCTCTGCTACCATGTAGCTTCAAGGGGAGGTTTACTATCTTTGGCCCGAAAAAAGCATGTTTTTTGAGAATTTTTTTCTCGGGATGTGTTACAGATATCAAAGTCAAATTTGGTCAAAATGTTTACTGATATTTCCTCTACAAACTGGAATTTTTTCGACTGCAAATGTCGAAGAGCAAAGGCGGAAATGCCGTCGGAACGAAACAAAATTTCTCCACGTGCGGTATGTCACAGGTCAGCCGGCTCGTCTGAAATCAAAATTGAGTTGACGTTAGCGAGATATATAAGATTCTTTAGGAGTTGTACCTCGCTTAATTTATTTGGAGCATAGGCAACAAAACGGCGGCCATTTGAAAAAAATAGGGTTTTTTTCATCGATTAATTTATAGTTGATGGATCGGAATAAAAGTGATACAAGTCCTAGACAATTTAGTTAGCTTCGTCGGAAACAAAGAATCATGGCAATCGGTTCAGTAGATTTGAAGTTACCACACCGCGCGTTAAAAAGAAAGTCATTTCGAGAAAAACGCGTTTGAAGTTTTGACTACATATAAATGCAACATTATACAACTTACGTTCAATCTGCTATTCCGGAGCCATAAACTAGTCCTCCATCTTCCTCATAGAGGGCGTTCTGCTCGATCTGGTCCATCCTGTGCTGCTCCAGAGCCTCTCGTACGGCCGGTGACAAGTGGTTTTCTGCCGCTTGTATTCGGTGGTCGTCCGAATGCTTGGCGAACTGTGTCGAATAGAGTCCCAGGGTGACGTCCATAGTTGTCATGGTCTTCAGAATTGTGAATACCCTTCGTTGAAGCTGCTCACTGCCAGAAAAGTCGCAATCTTCAGTATTCGCACGAGAATGCAGTTGCTTGGCGGCTAACTTCCAAAGACACGCGTTCAAACCTTCGTTTGAATTTTGTGTGTTTCCCCCAAGCACCGGTACAATAACTCGTCCTCCGAAAGAAAAGAACTGGTGCGTGAAAAAGGGCGATTTCAGGCAGGTGCATTTTTTGTCCAACCGCGAATAACAAGCATTTCCGTTCCGTATTCGGAAAAACCGTTTCAGGGGTGAATTCTAAACACTTTTATGGATCCAGAAACGCAATTTAAAAAAAATCCATTTTTTAAACGAAAAGATAGTCTTTTCCACCCCAGATTGTGCGGAGAACCCCCTGATTTATTATCTTTCCAGTCCACTCGGTTTTCAGTATTGCCCTTTAACAGCACATGTGAAACGCCTAGATTTTCTTCTTCTCCTGTTTTCCTGTAGTCTGCGGTCCACTTGCAGACAATGCGATGCTCCAGATTCGTTCCTCAAATTAAGGCCAATGTTGGAGACAAGTGGAGTGTCGCATTAGAGGTATCCGGAGGCGGGTTTTCGGCGGCGGCCCCAGCTGTCGTGTCGTCGCCGCCCCCGCTCTCTATGCAGATCGGCCACCCGGCAGCTGACCGGACTGCCTGCCGGTAATTAAGCACGGTGCACTGCGCTCACTGGACAGACCACGAAACGGCGCGGCGCGGTCAGGTGCCGGCTCTGCCAGGCTCCCTAACGAGGGACGCCAGGACTCACAACAGGCCGGGGATTAGGGCGTCGGCCCTCACCTTGAGCCCTGCTCTGCTCCACCAACTGCACGAGGAACTCTGCAGTGAAGTCCGATCCCGCCAGGTTTAGCCCCGAGGCTGGTTTAGTACACTTCTCCAGCTAACTTGCTGCACCCCAACTCATCGACGGTCTGCTCCTGTTCCAGCAAGACACACTTCTACCAGTTTCGGATAGACTGTCGCATACTTGCTGGATCGCACCATTGTGACCACAACCTGGCAGGCAGCAGTGTTGAGCTGCGTGGTTGACGAACTTCAGTGTGGTCCGCCTCGGTAGCTGACTCCCAAACCACCGGATGTCAGACAGTCAGATCGGTACCGAACGTTGTATACCAATATAGTTTGTGCTATGTGCTTTCGTCCAGGAAAACGTGTGTAAACGCGAGTAATAAGTAACACCTGACCTACAGAGCATTTTTTTTTTTTGAGTCATCGGTCTGCTGACTGGTTTGATGCGGCCCGCCACAAATTCCTCTTCTGTGCCAACCTCTTCATCTCAGAGTAGCACTTGCAACCTACGTCCTCAATTGTCTACTGGATGTATTCCAATCTCTGTCTTCCTATACAGTTTTTACCCTCTACAGCTACCTCTAGTACCATGGAAGTCATTCCTTGATGTCTTAAGAGATGCCGGCCACGGTGACCGAGCGGTTCCAGGCGCTTCAGTCCGGAACCGCGTGACTGCTACGGTCGCAGGTTTGAATCCTGCCTTGGGCATGGATGTGTGTGATGTCCTTAGGTTAGTTAGGTTTAAGTAGTTCTAAGTTCTAGGGGACTGATGACCTCATATGTTAAGTCCCATAATGCTCAGAGCCATTTGAACCACTCTTAAGATATGTACTACCATCCGGTCCCTTCTCCTAGTTAGTGTTTTCAACATGTTCCTTTCCTCTCCGATTCTGCGCAGAACCTCCTTATTCCTTACCTTATCAGTCCACCTGTTTTGCAACATTCCTCCATAGCATCACATCTCAAATGCTTCGATTCTCTTCTGTTCCGAGTTTCCCACAGTCCATGTTTCACTGCCATACAATGCTCATCGCCAAACGTACATTTTCAGAAATTTCTTCCTCAAATTAAGGCCTATGTTTGATACTAGTAACTTCTCTTGGCCAGGAATTCCCTTTTTGCCAGTGCTAGTCTACTCATTGCTTATTTTGCTGCCTAGGTAGCAGAGTTCCTTAATTCATCTGCTTCGTGACCATTAGTCCTGATGTTAATAAGATAACCATTAACTGTAAGTGTTTGGCGGGCAGAGCTCCCGTGGTTAAGTCGGTAGGGATTTAGTTGATTGCACCAAGACTCCCGGGTTCGAGCCCTGACTTTGGCAGATTTTCCACTGTAGTACGTGTGAAACTGTTACATGGCACAGTATGTCCTTGACATGTGAAAGTACTGTTCTGCGTTTATGGCAATGTTTTATTAGAAGCCCGCTTTCGCTTCATTTATTTGGAAGTAAGAAACCGATAGACTACATTTGTAGTTCCACATAATAAACATGAACAATCGGAACAGAAGAATACAGAAACTATAGCATTCCATGTGCAAAAGTATTAACAGTAATAATTATTATTACTGTAATAAACATAATAATAATTGTTGTTGTCATTGCTATTATTATTACTATTAATACTTCCGCACATTTGATGCAATTGATTCTTTATTCTTCTATTTCGATTGGTGGTTATTCTGTGAAACTACAAATATGTTATATAGGCTTGCTACTTTCAAATAAACGAAGCGAAAGCGGACTGCTGATAAAACATTGCCATAAACTCAGAACAGTACTTTTTCGTGTCAGAAAAGTTTTGTCCCATGTAACAGTTTCAGATCTACTACAGTACAAAAACTAGCATGACCAGGGCTCCAACTCGAGACCCTTGATACAACGAACTAACGCCCTAACGACGTTTACATGGCAACTCTACACGAGAGAACCTCAAAGCTATGGTTTTCTCGTGCTCCGTTTGTCAGGCGTTACTTATTACTTGCCGTTTACGCATGTTCTCCTGTACAACAGGTCATACCACAAACTATATCGGAGGTTTGGCTGATACTCGGTCGATATACAACGTTCGGTACCGAACCGACTATCTAACATCTGGGGATTTGAGTGTGCGGAGTCAGTGCGCCTGGTTGGTAGCCGAAGGGGCCCGGGTTCGATTCACGACCGGATTGGTGGTTTCCTCCGCTCGGGAACTGGGTGTTGTGTCGTCCATATCTGACACGAAAATCACCTGCATACCACCAGATTCCTTTCTGTCAAACAGCAAACAGTAATTTGTGGCATAAAATTCATTTTAGGCGCGTGTGTCCCTTCTTGGTGTTGTATTTCTCCCGGACATAGGCGCAGCAGATCGTTGTGGGAGGAAAGACATTCCTGTCGTGTAATCCGGTTTCCACGGTTTCCTGCAGTTCTCCACATGAGGTGGCCTGATTACTGGCTGAGTCCGTCAGGAAAGCGCGACAGTTCCGCTCCTCGCATTCTTTAGAGTTTGGACTAACTCCTCCTCCGTCCCTAACGCCTAAGTTGTTGAAGGAACGTCGCAGTCTGTCCGTTCTGGTTTCCCTTACGTACAGAAGATTAGTACGGAATGTCTCTCCAGGAGGGTAACAACCTGGTGGCAGCGCTCAGGAAGCTGAGACGTGACATTTTATTTATGGGTACTGCGTTTCACTCGCAAAAAAAGGTTCAAAACATTTGGTCGCGCGCTGCGCAGTTCCGGCTCCTGCAGCATTCTCGAGACACTGACGCCTGATTTATTTTCGGCAAATTAGACTCCGATGATGAATACGCTCGGTAGGTTGGAAACGTCATCAAGCAAAAAAGTTGTTTCGGACGTCGTCTCCCGCATTACGATATTACCCACAACGAAGACATCCTTCCACCGTATTTTTCGAGGAAAACGGTTACGTATTAGCCACGAATAACGTTAATAAGCTCACCGAACAGTATATTAGTGATTCTCTTAAAGCGCTCACTGGTCCCTGTAGAAAGTCACGTGACAATCCAGTGCTGACGTAAGTCATGTCTGCTAAGTGGTGTGTGTATGCGGGTCGGTTGTGTGGAAACAGCACAGTTCAGATGGGTCAGCGTGGAGATGTGTAAGAATGGCAGAGAGGAGCTGTCGCGTTTGGACGTCCCCTTGACCACGCCGTGTATGAAGTTGCCCGATTTGTTCTTGAATCAACGCGGACTGTCCAACATGTCTACAAGGAATGCTAAACCATACACCGCCATGTAGCATGGCGTAAGAGTAGAGACGGTATGAATCACGAAGAATGCAGGTACGTACCAACCGGCATCCGAGCGAAAATTACGAAGGGAACTGCATGCACTTTTTGGAGGCATACACTGAGTTATAAATTATTACAATTTGTCCCGTGCAAAAGGACAGCAAAACTAATTGACAACTTGTTAACTGTCAGCAGTAGCTACAAAAAAAAGACACTAGCTGCCCAAAAGTATTGAATAATTGGTTTACCGCACGGACTCGTCCTTGCTCCTCTCTTGATTAATTTATAAATATCCTATATTCCTTCAACACAGTCCAGTAAGTTTGGCTATGCAAACGACTGGGCAATAGCTGCCCAACACAAAACCTTTGAAACAACTGAATAAATCCTAACTTCTGATCTAGACACCTTAAGTCACTATTTTCGTAAATAGAGGTTACAACCAAAGTCAAATAAAACACAGGATTCCTGCTTTCATCTGCACAATAGACTGTCACACAGACCCCTCGATGTCTATTTTGAGGGAGATAAACTTAATCATAATATCCATCCAAAATACCTTAGGATCACTTCAGATAGGACACTTTCTTGTAAGGAGCACTTGATGCGAATATCAGCTAAGCTCAAAACCACAAACAACATTCTCCATACACTCTGCGGCTCTCGCTGGGGATCATCAGCAGACACTCTCCGGGTGTCAGCACTCGGTTTGGTATACTCAGCAGCAGAGTACTGTGCTCCTATCTGGCAAGTAAAAAAGATAGGCGTACAACTTAACGAGTCCATGCATATTGTTAGTGGGTCGATACGATCTACTCCCATATATTGGCTGCCTATCTTGAGCCACATTCCACCTCCTGATGTCGGAGGGAAGAACGCGCTACTGGGTGAGTACGAGAAGATTGCTGTTAACACCGAATTATCAATATTGAACGATGTATTCCCTGCGGAGTGAAAAGGACTGAGATCAAGACATCCCACTGTCATCACAACCAGGACTCTCACGGAAACTGAATTCAATACCATCAATGAATGGAAACGCTGCTGCCAACAAAATTGTCAACCACAACGCCTAAAGGTGCCTTGTGTCCAGAAGAAACCCCCTGGTTTCAACCAGCCTCGGGCGCTTTGAACTACCCTGAACCGCATATACACGGGCCATGGCCGATATGCAGACAGTCTGTACAAGTGGGGGAAATCTTCATCACCATCCTGTGACGGTGGTGCGGAACGACAGACAGTTGCTCATGTTGTATCCACATGTCCCGCACGAGATCTCCATATATAGCTGTTGTCACTTCTGTCAATTTATGCTCGAGAGCTGTGGTTACATGTTGACGTGTAGTAGTTTTGTAATCTTTGTATGTGAATTGCCACAGGATAAATAAACGAAATGTACATGTGGTCCATATCCGCATCCATTGACGCCTGTGATCTGTGGATGACGCGGCGGTCGGTCGGTATCGCCGGGCCTTCATGGCCTGTTCCGGCGGAATTTATTTTAGTTTTTACGTACAGCCGGCCAGCATGGCCGAGCGGTTCTAGGGGCTACAGTCTGGAACTGCGCGACCGCTACGGTCGCAGGTTCGAATCCTGCCTCGGGCATGGTTGTGTGTGATGTCCTTAGGTTAGTTAGATTTAAGTAGTTCTAAGTTCTAGGGGACTGATGACCTCAGAAGTTAAGTCCCATAGTGCTGAGAGACATTTGAACCATTTTTTTTTTTTTACGTACATCTGGAATCGCATGCCTCGCAAACGGCCATTGCCCATACAGCGAGACAGAGTCCAAATAACAAAGAAACTCGACAGTAGATGACTGGAGCCGTTTAGTGTAGTTGGATGAATCATGTTTTCGCCACTCGTTTTTAATGATGCCAGATGTCGAGTGCAGTGACATCTCGCTGAGGTTTTCATCCCGCGGCGTAGTTCAGGCTGGACGTGCTCCTATAATACTTTGGGGATGTTTTCCGATCATTACTTAAGCCCACTTAATCACGCTACCGTGAAAGCGAAGAAAGGTATTTCGACAACGAAGTGCTGCCCTTCCTTCTCCAACTTCGTGATGAGTACGCCGTGTTCACTCCCGTCTCATAAAAGCTCCTTTCGAGTTTCTCTTTCCAGGTTGCTACATGTAGTCCTCTAGCGCGTGGGCATATGGCGCTTTCTGCCACAAGTGCATATTATCTTAACCTACAGCTAGCAAGTGTTCCGTTGCATTTAGCGCAAAAGTCAATTCCTATTCAGTTTCAGCTGTCACTGCTGCATCAGCAGTGAAACGTACTGAGCTAATTGTCTGTCTCTGACAAATAACAACAGTTCTTTAATTCCCTATTCAGTGGACAAATAAACGTCAGCGGTGACAGTGAACTTGGCTTACATCATTCCTGCTTTCGACTTATACAAATCTGTCAGTGCAGACTATTCTAATTCGCTTTGAAGAAAAACTGGTTTCCATCTCCCTACCTAAAAAAGGAAAATAATTTTTCTTCATTCCAGATTATAAAACGGTTTTCCATGTTCATAGCGCCACAATAAGCACCAAAGTACGACTTTTGCATTTCGAATGTGCTTCTCCATTCAATATATACACACACCACACGGTGGCTTCACGGTGTCTTTACGCACGTCAGTCACTTGCAGTAAACAGAAGACGATCACTTTCTTTGATCAAATCTAAGGCGAGGCGCCAGAAGTGATCAAATGAATTTGACGAAAGATAACATTTGACAAAAGTTCCCTATTGCACTACATCAAATATATTTGACAACGTAACTTCGTCATAAAAATTTGATACTATAATACGGAACTTCCTTCTGCTCTGCAGAAGTGTTGCGTTGACCGGATAGGGCTGGGCGCCGCTTATTGGACGCCAGTTTTTTCTCCGTGCAGTATTTGCCTGGCCGTGGACCTCCGGCATGACGACCGCCGAGATCCGACGCTACGCCCAACTGGCGGAACAGCGTATTCCTATCGCGTTGTCTCTCAGTTTCAGCTCAGGCCTCTCATATTTTAGTTTCAACGCCAACATTAAAACTTTATATCACTGTAGCTATGTTTCAAATAGCCTTCCAAGACCGTGGAGTATAGCGTTCCACTTGAAAAAACCCTTACTCGCTTTTTTTTTTTTTTTTTTTTTTTACGAAAAAGAGTATTCGCCATTGAACCGTCCTTTGCGACTTATCCTGTTCATTCCATACTACGATTATTGTGTTTCAATACTACTTTCGCCTAAGGACAGAATAGATAATACATTTTCCAATAAACCGAAGAAATAAGCCAATAAATAATTTTCCACCGTTTCATTCCGAGCAGAAAGAGTATAGCTGTATAGGAATTTGATCTCATAGCCTTTTGAATGTCAGGAGAATATCTTAGACGCTGTAGCACCTCGCTCGATCGGTGGGGGACAAAATATGCGAGTACACTGTAACGTGAGCTACTGAGCTGTTATAGGGCAACAGCAAGATGCAGAGAAAGTGCAACCTCCCTATCTTTCCCAGCTAGCTGAAGCCCTCTGTTTGCATGCCACATAATAACATGTGTGCGATATTCTCCCAGGCTACCCTGTACAGTAAATTTATTTGGTTCTCTTTTTCCGAGTGAACCTTCATCCAACGTAAATGAAGACACACTAAGAACTCTGTAAGTTTCTTATTATTTATTTTTATTGAAGAACTAGCCATGTAGACACCATTAACACGTACGCGACTGGTTTGTGTTTGGCGGACAAAACGAGCTGGACGTCGACAGGTCCTAATTCCATATGTATGATGTCTCTCTTTGCTCGTATTTGAATAGTAGCGCATCTTGTTTCGGAAGGCGATCTGTTTGAAAAACTGAAGACAATGGTCGGCCGCTGTGGCCGAGCGGTTCTAGGCGCTTCAGTCCGGAACCGCGCGACCGCTACGGTCGCAGGTTCGAATCCTGCCTCAGGCATGGATGTATGTGATGTTCTTAGGTTAGTTAGGTTTAAGTAGTTCCAAGTCTAAGGGACTGATGACCTCAGATGTTAAGTCCCATAGTGCTTAGAGCCATATGAATCATTTTTTCTACTGTTTCCAATACAGTTGAAGTCAGAGAGTATGGCATAGGCAGAAGATGGTAATAGTTGGATTCCATAGGCACAGAATCTATTCATTAAGATGCTATTGAACTGAAATTAAGAATAATGTCACCATCAGCATTTTTTAAATCTTTTTTTCTGCGAAAGGTCATCCATTTATTTAGATATTTTCAATCAATACTTTTATTTCGCAAACTTCTGCCGCGATGCATCACTGGTCCAAGTTCCCACAGGACACTGTCCCGCCCAGCCACTGCTGGTCCGCCCCCTCCCCTGCCAGTGCTCCAGGGCCGGCAGCGTCTGTTCTGCACCAGAGGCGCTGCGTTACCTTCTACATCTACATCTACATTTATGCTCCGCAAGCCACCCAACGGTGTGTGGCGGAGGGCACTTTACGTGCCACTGTCATTACTTCCCTTTCCCGTTCCAGTCGCGTATGGTTCGCGGGAAGAACGACTGTCTGAAAGCCTCTGTGCGCGCTCTAATCTCTCTAATTTTACATTCGTGATCTCCTCGGGAGGTATAAGTAGGGGGAAGCAATATATTCGATACCTCATCCAGAAACGCACCCTCTCGAAACCTGGACAGCAAGTTACACCGCGATGCAGAGCGCCTCTCTTGCAGAGTCTGCCACTTGAGTCTGCCACGGACAGACCTGTCTCCTCCGCTGTCGTTATGACCCTGAGTGTACTCTGTCTCAGTTCTCCGACCAAGGAAAAGTCCTTGGCGGTGCCGGGGGCACTCACATACAGCGACATTCACTTACATAGGTAGATTGTATCTCACAAAAAATATTGCCGTACTGCCGTTTTCTAACAAAACCATTTCAAAGAACAGGTCCCAACAAATCACTTGAGAGACTGACTGTAAAGCGTCCAAAGGACAAATCTCACATTAACAGATCAAACAGGACAAGTTTACGGGCAATGGCTTCCAAGAGAGAAAATTCACGGGAATTGTTCTTATTAAACTGTCTCCTATGTTTAGACCATAATCCAAATGAACCAGCTTGGGGACTGAATTTTTGATTTAGCTGCCCACTCATAAATGTCATGAACTAACTGTGCGACAGTTACGAAGTAATGTCCATTCACTCCATCAACTTTTACGCGGAGAACAAAGTGATTTCTGTGACTGTCGGTGATCTGTATAATTACTAAGCTGCACTGTGGTTCGAATTCAACATTTTTCAAGCACTGCTAACCCAGTAAAGTCTTGTGTGTCTTCAAAAGAATCCTCAGAATGATGATTTCCTTCATAAATCAAGAATTCAGGTAAGCATATTGAGGAATGATTGCCCGTGGTAACTCCCAAAAAAAATTTTTCCATGTATCTGGATTTGTCGTGGTATGTTCAGTCAATGGATCTCCCGAGCATCAACATCCAGTCACATCAACTACAGCATTTCCAGTACGAAACCTATGCCGTACGAAAATTATGACGTCAGAGTGCAAGAGGTAATCTGAGTAATGCGTGGACCAATTACATGAGCAGAAATGTGATGGCTTATAAGAAAATGACGCAGTGGATACACCGGTTCCCGTCAGATCACCGAAGTTAAGCGCTGTCGGGCGTGGCCGGCACTTGGATGGCTGACCATCTGGGCCGACGTGCGTTGTTGCCGTTTTTCGGGGCGCACTCAGCCTCGTGATCACAATTAAGAAGCTACGCGACCCAATAGCAGCGGCTTCGGTCAAAGAAAACCATCATAACTACCGGGAGAGCGGTGTGCTGACCACACGCCCCTCCTATCCGCATCCTCTTCTGAGGATGACACGTTGGTCGGATGGTCCCGATGGGCCAGTTGTGGCCTGAAGACGGAGTGCTATGCTATAAGGAAATGAAGTTTATTGAACACATACTATGAAAAAACAAAGTGTCAATATATGTGCGACTTGAGGGCTATAACGGGTGAGGAAGAAGATCCCCATGAAGTTCTTTGAACTCCTCTCGGGTACGCAGACTTGTGCGAGGCTATGTGTGTCATGGAGAAGGAAAAGTCCGTTTGCGTTTTTGTCCCTACGAACACTCTGAAATCGTTTCTTCAGTTCCCTGAGGATAGCACAATACACTTCAGAGGTGATCGTTGTGCCACGAGAGAAGACATCAGACACAAAATATCAGCTTCACTTTACCGGCTTTGAATTTTTCTTTCCGAGGAAAGGCGGTGTGGTGCCAGTTAATAGGATGATCCTTGTAACTCATGTTTTCGTCAGTATACACACTGGAAAATTCCCGACATTCTGCCGCGTTCGCTGACTCTCGTTCATGCGCCCTATTACTAGTCGGTGATATACTACTTGTTGTACAGTATGAATTATCATGTAATCCTTTAAGTAATTATATGAAAAACATTGTTAACAACTTTTTTCTGTTGATATCTAAAGACCAGAATTAATTGTACCAAAGTGGCTCTGAGCTCTATGGGACTTAACATCTGAGGTCATCAGTCCCCTAGAACTTAGAACTACTTAAACCTAACTAACGTAAGGACATCACACACATCCATGCCCGAGGCAGGATTCGAACCTGCGACCGTAGCGGTCGCGTGGTTCCAGACTAAAGCGCCTAGAACATTATTTGTACCTTCTTGAGACTTCCTTAAAGTATATACGAGGGTGGAACTTTAAGAGTGGCAACTATTTATTTACAGCTCGTACAAAATAGATACGTGTTTCAAAGTTTTACTGTCCTTCAAAATAGTCACCAGTATTGTGTATAACCCGTTGCCAGCTATGTGGAAGTCGTAGGATACTCTTAGCAGTGCCAGTTGTGTTGACAGTTCGAGAGGCGCGGTCTATTGCCCGACGAATTTGTAGCAGTTCTGAAGCGAATGCCGTGAAGTGTTTCCTTAATTTTAGAAATCGAGTTGAACTCACGAGGGCTTAAGTCAGGGGAGTGCAGTAGGTGGTATAGCACTTAGCAACCCCATCAGTCAAACGAAACAGTAACAGCTTGCGCTGTACGTGCTTGAGCATTGTCCTGCAAAATGATGGTCACGTCCTGCAGAAAGTGTCATCATTTCTGTCTCTATCCTGTTCATTTTTGGAACTCAACCTACGATCAGCTTAGAGACAGAAGTGATGACACTTTCTGCAGGATCTGACCATCATTTTGCAGGACAATGCCCAAGAACTACAGTGCAAGCTGTTACTTATTTGTCTGACTGTGGGGCTGCTAAATGCTGTACCACCTACTACTCTCCGCTGACTTAAGCCCTCGTGAGTTCAGCTCGATTTCTAAACTGAAGGAAACACTTCACGGCATTCGCTTCAGAACTGCTACAAATTCGTCGGGCAGTAGACCCCGCCGCTCGAACTGTCAACACAACTGGCACTGCTAAGAGTATCCTACGACTTCCACATCGCTGGCAATATGTTATACGCAATGCTGGTGACTAGTTTGAAGTTCAGCAAAACTTTGAAAGACGAACATATTTCGTACGAGCTGTAAATAAAGAGTTTCCACGGTTAAAGTTCCAACTCTCGTATCATGTGTGACATGTGTCGAGTGGTGGGTGAGCTGTACAAGGAATAAGAGTGGTACCAAAACTGAACCCTGTGGGGAAAGATAGAAACTCACCACAAATGACTGCCGCTTCTCAAACGCTTGTGGCGAAAGGGACTGAATGAAGCAGTTGCGCAGCAAATTGTCGGGATGACTTGACCGAAACAATAGAGCGAGTAATGCCTGCATATGGGTGTAAGACCTTTCCCGAGAGTGCGCAGTGCTGTATAGAGCTCCTACATTTACTTTTGTAATGAGGAGCGGAGCGCTGTTCCTGGCGATGCACACCTGCTAGCTGTGTAGGCAGACAGCTCACGGCAATCCGCTTCCGCAGATGGGATCGGTACAAATTTCTCTCGAGCCAGCGTCCTAGCCGCGGCCGGTGCGATTGACTTGTACAAATGTGCTGCGGCTGCGCGGCCGGAAAGGGCAGAGCCTCCTCCCGTGCCGGGGAAGCCGAGATAAGCAGGCCAGCGGCGCTGCGGCACGGCGACTGTTTTGAAATGCTAACGAGACCGGCTGGAAGCGGCTGATTGACAACGCGGACGCACGCGGAACTACTATAGGAGCACACACGGCACGCCGCGGTTCTGTCGATTGCTGCCCTTCCTTATCTAGCCTAGCGCGCACTCGCGCCTCCGTTAACTTTTATAGCTCTCGCGCCCGCGTCGGTAATTGTTTACCGAGTGGCCGTCGGCGACCTTTATATCTTCATTTTTACCGACAGCGGGGCGCTAACTTTTATAGCCGCATTGTCTTCCGACGTGTGCGCCGCGTCTGGCAGTTAATTCCTCTCGCCGGCGGATTATTCACAGCGCCGCGGAGTCGGAGCCAGGGGGCGGATATCGGCTCGGGTGCAACGAACCGGCGGCGGTCACGGCACTCGGACGTTTGTTATTGACCGGCCGACCGCCGGGCGCTCTGCAAAAAGCGAGAGAGGCCCCGGCCAGCCAAATCGGCGAGCAACTCTTCTGGAGGTGCCTTAGAAAGATTAATGAGCGCTTTCCGCACAGTCATAGCCGCCGGGATAAAATCACTCCGGCTCAGCCGAGGGCTCTCGCTCTATTTCTTTCGATAAGCTGCCGGGGAGATGCGTGTCACGACCTAACCTGTTGCAAACTGCTACAGCGTCTCCGAATGGACGCCAGCCTCTGTCGTACAACGCAGCCTTTGTGTCCTCGGTGGTTTTGTTTTTTGGCTATCGGGCCGTGGTCCAAGGCGCATTTCTCGCCCTAACGTTCCGTCTCCTAATGGCGGAGACATCACAAGTGATTATAAGGCTACTAGAAGTAGTTTCTAGCTTAAACAAACCTAGCAATTCACTCAATGTCAAGTCGCGGATTCGCGCCGTCGTACGTTACGGAGGTTGGAGTGTGGAACGCACAAAGGCCACACCTTGTCTAGTTTCAATCCTTCATTTCTTTAAGCTGCTTTCTATGCTTTTGAATTTCTATGGCCTCTCCGTACATCCTAACACAGTAACGATTGAACCTTGATAAAACGATAGTATCGGGGACACCAATTTGGTGATATCCTGGTCCCTCTGAGTGATATGCTGCAGCTCATTTGTCTGTATTTCCCAGACGAAAATTAATCTTATGTTCCTTAAGATTAGTATTAATGCCTCTTTATTCAGTTCCTATGTACACTTGACTGTGTGTGCTAAGGATTTTTTATACTACTTTTGTGGCAAGTGGTGGGCGAAGGTACTTTCATAGTGTTCAGATATTGACGCACCTCTCTTGTTAGTTAATATACTGTGTAAGCAGTGTGACAGTTTTTACGAATTGGAGAAAAACTCCCCCTAATACTGGTCACAGCCACTGGTGCAACTACTCCTTTTTTTTCCTTTTTTTTATAATCATTAAATGGTCAGAAGGGGTTTAGTTACCCAGCCTTAAGCGATATAGGAAATGAAAGGAATGAATAAAGCCTTTTAATTCACTATATTCTGAAAATTGACGATTCATACACTGATAAAATTTACGTAGACCTTTCTTTTCCTTGGACAGTTTGATTAGCAAAAAACTAATTACTGCACAATGTCTGTAATCAATAATCACATATCTGGTCACAACAAACAAACGTAAGTTACTTTCAGTGTATGCATACACAAATCTCACAGAATCCCTACAGGGCGCAAGCATGCAACAACTACGGACACAAAAAAGCAAATTATCAAAAAACCTCAGTACCAAAATCTGCTCCGGCGCCACCAGCACGGTCAGCGCAGGCTGCGGCCTCTCCTGCCGCCTGCCTTCTCTACACGCCGCTCAAATTGGTTCAAATGGCTCTGAGCACTATGGGAATTAACATCTGAGCTCATCAGTCCCCTAGAACTTAAAACTACTTAAACCTAACTAACCTTAGACATCACACACATCCGTGCCCGAGGCAGCATTCGAACCTGCGACCGTAGCAGGTGAAACGCCTAGAACCGCTCAGCCACCGCGGCCGGTTCCACGCCACTCTCAACAACTGTTCGCTCGCTACCAGTCGCGATAATAATATCTCAGGCTAAAAGTTCGCGTGTGTGCGCAACAGCAGAATCAACAGCCAACTTTCAAAAAGATATGAACGTCCACCTTTCAACGTTGCTCTCGTGATCTCTCCCGTTATCTCTAGTGTGAAAGGTTACTCGGAATTTCGACCGGAATTACACTCCTGGAAATTGAAATAAGAACACCGTGAATTCATTGTCCCAGGAAGGGGAAACTTTATTGACACATTCCTGGGGTCAGATACAACACATGATCACACTGACAGAACCACAGGCACATAGACACAGGCAACAGAGCATGCACAATGTCGGCACTAGTACAGTGTATATCCACCTTTCGCAGCAATGCAGGCTGCTATTCTCCCATGGTGACGATCGTAGAGATGCTGGATGTAGTCCTGTGGAACGGCTTGCCATGCCATTTCCACCTGGCGCCTCAGTTGGACCAGCGTTCGTGCTGGACGTGCAGACCGCGTGAGACGACGCTTCATCCAGTCCCAAACATGCTCAATGGGGGACAGATCCGGAGATCTTGCTGGCCAGGGTAGTTGACTTACACCTTCTAGAGCACGTTGGGTGGCACGGGATACATGCGGACGTGCATTGTCCTGTTGGAACAGCAAGTTCCCTTGCCGGTCTAGGAATGGTAGAACGATGGGTTCGATGACGGTTTGGATGTACCGTGCACTATTCAGTGTCCCCTCGACGATCACCAGTGGTGTACGACCAGTGTAGGAGATCGCTCCCCACACCATGATGCCGGGTGTTGGCCCTGTGTGCCTCGGTCGTATGCAGTCCTGATTGTGGCGCTCACCTGCACGGCGCCAAACACGCATACGGCCATCATTGGCACCAAGGCAGAAGCGACTCTCATCGCTGAAGACGACACGTCTCCATTCGTCCCTCCATTCACGCCTGTCGCGACACCACTGGAGGCGGGCTGCACGATGTTGGGGCGTGAGCGGAAGACGGCCTAACGGTGTGCGGGACCGTAGCCCAGCTTCATGGAGACGGTTGCGAATGGTCCTCGCCGATACCCCAGGAGCAACAGTGTCCCTAATTTGCTGGGAAGTGGCGGTGCGGTCCCCTACGGCACTGCGTAGGATCCTACGGTCTTGGCGTGCATCCGTGCGTCGCTGCGGTCCGGTCCCAGGTCGACGGGCACGTGCACCTTCCGCCGACCACTGGCGACAACATCGATGTACTGTGGAGACCTCACGCCCCACGTGTTGAGCAATTCGGTGGTACGTCCACCCGGCGTCCCGCATGCCCACTATACGCCCTCGCTCAAAGTCCGTCAACTGCACATACGGTTGACGTCCACGCTGTCGCGGCATGCTACCAGTGTTAAAGACTGCGATGGAGCTCCGTATGCCACGGCAAACTGGCTGACACTGACGGCGGCGGTGCACAAATGCTGCGCAGCTAGCGCCAGTCGACGGCCAACACCGCGGTTCCTGGTGTGTCCGCTGTGCCGTGCGTGTGATCATTGCTTGTACAGCCCTCTCGCAGTGTCCGGAGCAAGTATGGTGGGTCTGACACACCGGTGTCAATGTGTTCTTTTTTCCATTTCCAGGAGTGTATCATGTGGATGGAAGTGCAGCCCTAACGACTCCGTGCTTTGCGAGAAAACTCTAGCAAGCCCATCACAAGTAACTTAGTTCTCGATATTCCCGTGGCCATTGAAACTGCGTAGTTTGTAATCTTCGCTCTACAGTAGGCTACTGTGCATAATTGATCAGTTTGGTCGTAAATGAAACGCTGGTCTTAAATTTAGTTGAATTCTGTGTTTTATTAAATCAGCAGGCAGATATTAGCTGAAAATGATAGACATGTCACCGTTGCCGCTGTTGAGGTAGCTACGAGATAATCTCGTTTTACAAAAATTACGTCCGCGTTCTGCAAAGTCCAAACAACGCCTTCCTCTCTGGCGTTCTCAGTGCCGGAAGTGGTAGACTTAGTCCAGAGTCATTAATATGTTCACAGTTTAATCTGCCTTATGGAAGTGTTCCATGAAAAACAATATTTGTGTAAAAAGTGATCTAGTCATTCGTCATTTTCACATAATAGTTCTAATAAAAATTTCAAGTTCCTGTGTTTAACAGTAGAAGGAACATGAACTCAGTAGCTGTTTTGAAACTTTTGAAAAGAAAGTTACGTTTTAATGTTTACTTTGCCGGCCGCTGTGACCGAGCGGCTCTAGGAGCTTCAGTCCGGAACGGCGCTGCTGCTACGGTCGCAGGTTCAAATCCTGCCTCGGGCATGGATGTGTGTGATGTCCTTATGTTAGTTAGGTTTAATTAGTTCTAAGTCTAGGGGCTGATGACCTCGGCTGTTAAGTCCCATAGTGCTTAGAACCATTTGAATGTTTACTTTTCTCTTAAAGTGACCCTCAAGTTTTGTGTATTACTTTAGTGTTGTAAAAATCCAAACAAGATTCTAGTTTCAACATCTATCGAAATAAGGTGTACTTCAGAATTCAGATATATGAAGCAATTTAAATATTTTAAGCACGGACGGTGGCTCAACACGATAAGTTTGAGGCGATTTAAGGAGCATTACGAATACGCCGTCTGCTAAGCTCCCTCATGAGCTATGAATTCTCAACAGGTAACTACTTTTTATAAATATGCAGATTCTGAAGTCAAGCATTTCTTTAGATTATATGGCATTTTGTATTCAGTAGAAAGTTAGATGGGTTTTCGGTTTCTTCCAAGAATTTTGGTATTATCAAAGAAGATTAAGTAATTTTTATGTTTAAATTTTTTCACAGTCTATTAGTTTTGCATGTTGCAAAAACGGTTGCACGGGTAAATAATGCAACACTTTTGTCTCAAATCAGCTGGATTTTATTTAGGATTATTCCAAAAAATGTCTCTGTGCACTATGGGACTTAACTTCTGAGGTCATCAGTCCCCTAGAACTTAGAACCACTTAAACCTCACTAACCTAAGGACACCACACACATCCATGACCGAGGCACGATTCGAACCTGCGACCGTAGCGGTCGCGCGGTTCCAGACTGTAGCGCCTAGAACCTCTCGGCCACCCCGACCGCCCTAGATTATTCCGATACGCTATATTAATCCCCAGCCAATTGGGCTACAAAGCCCCATTTTGCAGCACAATGTCTGTTCAGTGCAATGGCCTTACGCTTTCTTACTGGGAGTGTCTGTATGCCCACTGTACTGGTCGACGCCGGAGCCAATGTAACCTCCTCCTAGCCCACGGACTGCTCCCCGCAGAGTGCTTTCTTCATTGGACCAAACAGATGAACGTTAGCACGTCCCAGCATCGTGGGAGTCACGGCATGCAGGTGGTCGTACAGATTTGCGTGGCATTGTTGCGATGATGACAACCGTCTCGCAACGACTGACCGTGTTTTTGTTCACTGCCAGGTCTCCGCAGACGTTATGCATGCACCTATCTGTATCTGCAATGCTCTGTTATTCCGACAAAAGAAATTCAGTGACAGCTCCCTGCTTGGATCACACCTCCGCGAGGCGCACGAGAAAGACAGGCCCTGTCGCGTACGTCACAGGACTTGACACTGCAGGTCTTAAGTGTGGCAGCAGAATCCGGCGGGGAGCGAGTAACTTTTTCAGACGATTTCAATGATTCTGGACCGCATCTTTAAATGAGCGCAAGTTCTCGACAGCATACGACACATTTAAGACATTTAGTGGATACATTTTCAATTAAATATTGATTTCACGTGGCCACTGCACGGAGTCGAGCGTTATTAACAGTGTGGCGGAGAAGCCGACTAGAGTGACGTCGCAAGTTCGTAACAGAGCCCGGCACCTCCGTTACAGACGTCTTTTTTAAGGTTATTTATAGCGCCGTCGCCTATCGGAACTTCATGGAACTTCATAAAACTATAGTGCCTGAAATGGGAATATTCCACGATGTCCCACAAAAAATTCCGAATTTTATAAAACGAAACTCGCCGAGAAAAAAATGTTGCGTTATTTATTTAACGCCCCTCGACTGGTTAAAAAACGTTTTTGCTTTATTAAACCTGCGAATATAAACTTACCATTACAAATTTGTGCAAGTACAGGCGTCAAAGGTAGGATACCGACCTTTGAGGATGCAACTATTCGATACATAACTACACTGAAGCGTCAAAGAAACTGGTATAGTCATGCGTATTCAAATACGGAGACATGCAAACGGGCAGAATACGGCCGTGCGGTCGGCAACGCCTATACAGGGCTATTACAAATGATTGAAGCGATTTCATAAATTCACTGTAGCTCCATTCATTGACATATGGTCACGACACGCTACAGATACGTAGAAAAACTCATAAAGTTTTGTTCGGCTGAAGCCGCACTTCAGGTTTCTGCTGTCAGAGCGCTGGAGAGTGCAGTGAGACAAAATGGGGACAGGAGCCGAGAAAGCGTACGTCGTGCTTGAAATGCACTCACATCAGTCAGTCATAACAGTGCAACGACACTTCAGGACGAAGTTCAACAATGATCCACCAACTGCTAACTCCATTCGGCGATGGTATGCGCAGTTTAAAGCTTCTGGATGCCTCTGTAAGGGGAAACCAACGGGTCGGCCTGCAGTGAGCGAAGAAACGGTTGAACGCGTGCGGGCAAGTTTTACGCGTAGCCCGCGGAAAATTGGCTCATGCCAGAACTGGAGACCGACAGCGCCGACTTCATCTTTCAACAGGATGGTGCTCCACCGCACTTGCATCATGATGTTCGGCATTTCTTAAACAGGAGATTGGAAAACCGATGGATCGGTCGTGGTGGAGATCATGATCAGCAATTCATGTCATGGCCTCCACGCTCTCCCGACTTAACCCCATGCGATTTCTTTCTGTGGGGTTATGTGAAAGATTCAGTGTTTAAACCTCCTCTACCAAGAAACGTGCCAGAACTGCGAGCTCGCATCAACGATGCTTTCGAACTCATTGATGGGGACATGCTGCGCCGAGTGTGGGAAGAACTTGATTATCGGCTTGATGTCTGCCGAGTCACTAAAGGGGCACATATCGAACATTTGTGAATGCCTAAAAAAACTTTTTGAATTTTTGTATGTGTGTGCAAAGCATTGTGAAAATATCTCAAATAATAAAGTTATTGTACAGCTGTGAAATCGCTTCAATCATTTGTAATAACCCTGTATAAGAAAACAAATGACTGGCGCAGTTGTTAGATCGGTTACTGCTACTACAATGGCAGGTTATCAAGATTTCAAGATTTAAGTGAATCTGAACGTGGTGTTACAGTCGGCGCACGAGCGATGGGACACAGCATCTCCGAGGTACCGATGAAGTGGGGATTTTCGCGTACGACCATTTCACGAGTGTACCGTCAATATCAGGAAATCGGTAAAACATCAAATCTCCGACATCGCTGCGGCCGGAAAAAGATCCTCAAAGAACGAGACCAACGACAACTGAAGAGAATCGTTCAACGTGACAAAAGTGCGACCTTTCAGCAAATTGCTGCAGATTTCAATCCCGGGCCATCAACAAGTGCAACAGTGCGAACCATTCAAGGAAACATCATCGATATGGGCTTTCGAAGCCGAAGGTCCAGTCGTATACCCTTGATGACTGCACGACACAAAGCTTTATTTCTCGCCGGGACCCATCAACACCGACACTGGACTGGTGATGACTGGAAACATGTTACCTGGTCGGACGAGTCTCATTTCAAATTGCATCGAGCGGTTGGATGGGTACTGGTGTGGAAACAACCTCATGAATGCACAGACCCTGCATGTGAGCAGGTGACTGTACATGCTGGTGGAGGCTCTGTAATGGTGTGGGGCGTATGCGGTTTGAATGATATGGCACCCCCGATACGTCTAGATGCGACTCTGACGGGTGATACGTACGTAAGTATACTGTCTGATCACCTGCATCCATTCATGTCCACTGTGCATTCCGACGGACTCGGGCAATTCCAGCAGGACAGTGCGACACCCCACAAGTTCACAATTGCTACAGAGTCGCTCCAGGAATATTCTTCTGAGTTTACAGACTTTCGCTGGCCACCAAAGTCGGTAGACGTGAGCATTACTGAGCATTTCTGGGATGACTTGCAACTTGCTGTTCAGAAGAGATCTCCACCCAATCATACCCTTACGCATTTATAGACAGCCCTGCAGGATTCACGGTGTCAGTTCCCTCCAGCACTGCCGGCCGCTGTGGCCCAGCGGTTCTAGGCGCTTCAGTCCGGAACCGCGCTGCTGCTACGGTCGCAGGTTCAAATCCTGTCTCGGGCATGGATGTGTGTGATGTCCTTAGGTTAGTTAGGTTTAAGTAGTTCTAAGTCTAGGGGACTGATGACCTCAGATGTTAAGTCCCATAGTGCTCAGAGCCATTTGAACCTTTTTTTCCCTCCAGCACTACTTCAGACATTAGTCGAATCCATGCCATGTCGTGTTGCGGCACTTCTGCGTGCTCCCGGGGGCCCTAAACGATATTAGGCAGGTAAACCAGTTCCTTTGCTCTTCAGTACAGTATTGAAATACGCGGTACACTGTCCAAAATGTTAGAAACGTAAACCTTTGTTCAGAGGTGAAAGCGGATGCTGGTGGTCACTGGCGATTTGTTCTGTGGCTCGTGCTGGTTTGCATGCGCCCCTGTGTCGTCTTCCATCGCCACGCACGCAGCGCGCGGGCGCCACCGCCGCCGCCGCCGCTATGTGGGCCAGCGTGATTGATGCAGCGGCACGCAGGCGGCGCCACTCCACACGACAGGCCCGCCTTGTGGCGTCCACAGGCTGCGAAACGCGGCGCGGCGCGCAAAAACCGCGACCTGTTAACATCGCGCAAACTGCTGGCGGCGGCGCCGCAGCGGCCCCTCTGTACACGATATACTGCGCCTGACCGACAGCGGTCCGCAAGGTGTGGCGGTGCACCACCCTGCTCCGACCAGTTACGCAGTCCTGCCGACTTGCAGGCGCGGGAGACAAATTACGCTGCGGACTGGTCCATAGATTCACACTGGCAACTTCATTCACAGTCCCACTGTCATAGTTCAGTACACCCTTGCACTTGTCAGTGACTACGCTGTGTAGCTGCTGTTTTCCTAGCACTTAGAATCACGCGATATCGCCAAACACGGATGCGACCATCATGATGCTGTAAACAGAACCTGGATACATCCGAAAAAATGTTGTTGTTGTTGTGGTCTTCAGTCCTGAGACTGGTTTGATGCAGCTCTCCATGATACTCTATCCTGTGCAAGCTTCTTCATCTCCCAGTACCTACTGCAACCTACATCCTTCTGAATCTGCTTAGTGTATTCGCCTCTTGGTCTCCCCCTACGATTTTTACCCTCCACGCTGCCCTCCAATACTAAATTGGTGATCCCTTGATGCCTCAGAACATGTCCTACCAACCGATCCCTTCTTCTGGTCAAGTTGTGCCACAAACTTCTCTTCTCCCCAATTCTATTCAATACTTCCTCATTAATTACGTGATCTACCCATCTAATCTTCAGCATTCTTCTGTAGCACCACATTTCGAAAGCTTCTATTCTCTTCTTGTCCAGACTATTTACCGTCCATGTTTCACTTCCATACATGGCTACACTCCATACAAATACTTTCAGAAATGACTTCCTGACACTTAAATCTATACTCGATGTTAACAAATTTCTCTTCTTCAGAAACGCTTTCCTTGCCATTGCCAGTCTACATTTAATATCCTCTCTACTTCGACCATCATCAGTTATTTTGCTCCCCAAATAGCAAAACTCCTTTACTACTTTAAGTGTCTCATTTTCTAATCTAATTCCCTCAGCATCACCCGACTTAATTCGACTACATTCCATTATCCTCGTTTTGCTTTTGTTGATGTTCATCTTATATCCTCCCTTCAAGACACCATCCATTCCGTTCAACTGCTCTTCCAAGTCCTTTGCTGTCTCTGACAGAATTACAATGTCATCGGCGAACCTCAAAGTTTTTATTTCTTCTCCATGGATTTTAATACCTACTCCGAATTTTTCTTTTGTTTCCTTTACTGCTTGCTCAATATACAGATTGAATAACATCAGGGAGAGGCTACAACCCTGTCTTACTCCCTTCCCAACCACTGCTTCCCTTTCATGTCCCTCGACTCTTATAACTGCCATCTGGTTTCTGTACAAATTGTATATAGCCTTTCGCTCCCTGTATATTACCCCTGCCACCTTTAGAATTTGAAAGAGAGTATTCCAGTCAACATTGTCAAAAGCCTTCTCTAAGTCTACAAATGCTAGAAAAGTAGGTTTGCCTTTCCTTAATCTTTCTTCTAAGATAAGTCGTAAGATCAGTATAGCCTCACGTGTTCCAGTATTTCTACGGAATCCAAACTGATCTTCCCCGAGGTCGGCTTCTACTAGTTTTTCCATTCGTCTGTAAGGAATTCGTGTTAGTATTTTGCAACTGTGGCTTATTAAACTGATTGTTCGGTAATTTTCACATCTGTCAACACCTGCTTTCTTTGGGATTGGAATTATTGTAGTCTTCTTGAAGTCTGAGGGTATTTCGCCTGTTTCATACGTCTTGCTGGCCATATGGTAGAGTTTTGTCAGGACTGGCTCTCCCAAGGCCGTCAGAAGTTCCAATGGAATGGTGTCTACTCCGGGGGCCTTGTTTCGACTCAGGTCTTTCAGTGCTCTGTCAAACTCTTCACGCAGCATCGTATTTCCCATTTCATCTTCATCTACATCCTCTTCCATTTCCATAATATTGTCCTCAAGTGCATCGCCCTTGTATAGACCCTCTATATACTCCTTCCACCTTTCTGCTTTCCCTTCTTTGCTTAGAACTGGGTTTCCATCTGAGCTCTTGATGTTCATACAAGTGGTTCTCTTATCTCCAAAGGTCTCTTTAATTTTCCTGTAGGCAGTATCTATCTTACTCCTAGTGAGATAAGCCTCTACATCCTTACATTTGTCCTCTAGCCATCCCTGCTTAGCCATTTTGCACTTCCTGTCGATCTCATTTTTGAGACGTTTGTATTCTTTTTTGCCTGCTTCATTTACTGCATTTTTATATTTTCTCCTTTCATCAATTAAAATGACGTTTTGTAATTCTTGCACCCAGGTTCGTCGTTGAGTACAATATCACAGGCGCTCCTGTCTGTGATGCAGCGTCAAGGGTAGCCGCAGCCGTGGTCTCCGAGCTGACAGTCCATGCTGCTGCAAACGTCGTCGAACTGTTCGTGCAGATGGTTGTTGTCTTGCAAACGTCGCCATCTGTTGACTCAGGAATCGAGACGTAGCTGCACGATCCGTTACAGCCATGCGGATAAGATGCCTGTCACCTCGATTGCTAGTGATACGAGGCCGTTGGGATTCAGCACGCCGTTCCGTATTACCATCCTGAACCCACCGATTCCATATTCTGCTAACAGTCATTGGATATCGACCGACGCGAGCAGCAATGTCGCGATACGATAAACCCCAATCGCAATAGGTTATAATCCGACCTTTATCGAAGTCGGAAACGTGATGGTACGCTTTTCTCCTCCTTACACGAGGCATCACAACAACGTTTCACCAGGCAACACCGGTCAACTGCTGCTTGTGTATGAGAAATCGGTTGGAAACTTTACTCATGTCAGCACGTTGTAGGTGTCGCTACCGGCGCCAACCTTGTGGGAGTGCTCTGAAAAGCTAATCATTTGCATATCACAGCGTCTTCTTCCTGTCGGTTAAATTTCGCGTCTGTAGCACGTCATGATCGTGGTGTAGCAATTTTAATGGCCAGTAGCGTATTATGTTGATCGTTTCTCCACATGTAGGTCGGAGTAAGCTAAATATTTTCGCATTCGGAGGAGAAAGTTAGTAATTGAAATCTCGTAAGAAGATTCCGCCGGAACGGAAAACACCTTTATTTTAATGGTGACCGCCCTAAATCCTGTATCATGTCAGTGACACTCTCTCCTCTATTTCTCGATAGTACAAAACGTGTTGCCCTTCTTTGAACTTTTTCGATCTACTTCGTCAATCCTATCTGGTAAGCATCCCTCACCGCGCGTAAGTACTGTAAAAGAGGAGGGACAAAGGTTGTGCAGGCAGTCTCAAGGTCTGTTACATTTTCTAAGTGTTCTACCAATAAAACGCAGTCTTCGGTTTCCTTTCCCCACAGCGTTTCCTATGTGTTCTTTCCAATTTGAGTTGTTCGTAATTGTAATTCCTAGGTATTTAGTTGAATTTACGTCTTTTAGATTAGACTGATTTATCGTGTAACCGAAGTTTAACGAGTTCCTTTTAGCACTCATGTTGAATATATACTTTTCGTTATTTAGGGTCAACTGCTAATTTTCGCATCGTACAGATATTTTTTCTTAATCGTTTTGCAATTTGTATTGATCTTCTGATGACTTTTTACTAGAAGATAAACGACTACATCATCTGCAAACAACCTAAGACGGCTGCTCTGATTGTCTCCCAAATCCTTTACGTAGGTAAGGAACAGCATAGGGCCTATAACATTACAGAAATCATTTCTGTTTTACTCTATGACTTTCCGTCAGCTACTATAAACTGTGACCTCTCTGACAGGAAATCACGAATGCAATCGCGTGACTGAGACGATATTCCACAAGCACCCAACTTCACTACTAGCCGCTTGTTTGGTACAGTGTCACAAGCCTTCTGAAAATCTTGGAATGCGGTATCAATATGAAATCCCCTGTCAAAAGCACTCACCACTTCGTGTGAGTAAAGAGCTAGCTGTCTTTCGCAGGAACGATGTTTTCTAAACAGACCGTTCTCTTCGACCTAATTCGTAATGTTCGAACACAACATACGTTCGAAAATCCTGCTGCATATCGACGTTAATGCTATGGCCCTGTAATTTCGTGGATTATTCCATTACATTTCTCGAATATCAGTGTGATCTGCGCAACTTTCCAATAGACAAGAACGTCTAGTGCAACACAACTATTTGCGTGTAAAGCGTCATACATTACACGTGAGAGTGGCTATAGAGCTAAAACTACGTAGTAGTCAACAAAAAAAATTAGGAGGATGGTTTGGCAGTATGGCAAAGTGAAATCGTTCATGAAATTAATCGTGGCTTTTAAACCTATTGTAAGTAAATAATGTTTTGTATATTTCCACACTATTAAAACGAATCTAAAACAAGGGTCTGCAGGCTCCTTTAGTCGCACGAGACATTGTTAAGCATGTCAGTACTCCAGGACCAATGATTTTGCTCCATACCTATTTGCCCACATTCCTCAAGATTTGGAGACCCGACAACGACTCGAAAAACAATGTCGCTAACTGCCAATGCACCGTCCGCTATTGGTACCTACTCGTAACCTCTTCCATAAACAAAGCACATTATCGGGCCTGAAGTCTAAAATAAGGAAAGGGAGACACATAAAAGTACCAGACTGAAAGCTTCCACGGTAACGAGCGCCTTGTTCATTAGAAATCACCTGCAGCTGGCTAGTGGGTCCGTATCTGATACGAGACATCTCCTTACCGAGCATGCATTCGCTCACTGCATCGCAACTCCTGGAAGTGACTAAGCCGACTGCAACCCACTTGCGTACTCCTTGAAAGCTTTTTGCCCTTTCAGAGCAACTTTGCTGACGACTGACCGTCGCAGACTCCCTGTCGGACAAAGACACTCTTAAACCATAGGATCGACAATGGCTATGCCGCAGTGGTAACACCGGATCCCGTCAGGTCACCGGTCGGGCTGGGATGGGTGACCATTCGGTCTGCCGAGTGCTGCTGGCAAGCGGGGTGCGCTCAGCCCTTGTGAGGCAAACTGAGGAGCTACTTGTCTGAGAAGTAGCGGCTCCAGTCTCGTAAACTGACATACGGCCGGGAGAGCGGTGTGCTGACAACATGCTCCTCCATATCCCCACCCAGTGACGTCTGTGGGCTGAGGATGACACGGCGGCCGGTCGGTACCGTTGGTCCTGCATGGCCTGTTCGGGTGGAGCTCAAAACACTGAATCACTTCCGTAGGCCTTTCTAATTTCCGCCTGGTCTCCACGACGGCTGCTGTCCGACCCCTCGATTTCGTGAACTCCAAACTGCTCCACGAAATCGTTTTAACATTCAAGCATTCCAGCAGGTCAGACTCTCGAGAAAAATGCAGGCATTTCGTTGGCGCTTTTCCGTTTCCGGTAATAGCATTCTTCAGCAGAGAGCGCTTCCTGCCTCGGCTTTCAAAAGCCTCGGAAGCAGCTGCCATCAAGAGAGAATCACTCGAACCTAAGCTAGCATAGCAGGCCCCGAACCCAACTTATTTCGGAGGGTTAGGGGAAGTGTGGCCCATCATATGTAGGCTGGACGACGCATCCTGACCATGAACACCGGAAGTCACCTCTGGCATCCATAATAATCAAAGAGTGACCCAAAGGAGCACACCTGGAGTGACATCTTACACAGTGCGTCAATGTTTTGAAAGAGTTTCAGGTACTCAAGAAATGTGTAGTATCCTTGAAATTTTCCAAAAAACATATTTTTTGTTCGTCTTCCGATTTGTTTCTTCCGGGCCACCTCCATTTCCTTTGCATCGTGAACCATTGTGAAGCTCGCAGCAAGGGGACGTTCCATTGTAGCGTTTATTAAAGATTCCTCCTGTTCCATCCATGTATGGATCGGGATGAGACTGATTGCTTAAATGCCTCCGTGCTTGTTGTAATTAGTCTGATCCTGTCTTCGCAATCCCTATCGCAGCGGTGTTTAGGGCGCAGTAATATATTCCTAGATTCATCACTTAAAGTTGATTCTAGAAACATTCTAGATAAATTTGCGTCTATGTTCAAGCGTCTTCGTGACACCGTCCCTTTTTGTACCTGTAGAATGTCCCCTGTTAGTCACTTTGCAGGGTCTCGCTCACTTGAGCAGTATTCTAAGACGGGTTGCATGAACGTTTTGTTTGCAGTCTCCTTTGTGAACTGACTGAATTCTGCCTTCTGCTTTACCTGCTACTGAGACTGTGTGGTCGATCCATTTTGTATCATAGAAACTGTTGTATCCAGGAGCTTGAATGAGTTGTTCGATTGCAGCTATGACTCTCTGGTGTTCGACTCAGAGAACACTAGGCTTTTTTCATTTTTTCCCCGTCATAATATCGCTTAGACGATACGTCCCCAGTTTTTGTCATTCATATACATTCTAATCTCTGTCTGTCACTATAGTTTCTTCTTTCTGCGGATCTCTCTATTACCATGGGAGTTACTCCCTGATTTATTAACACATGATCTGCACCCTCTCTCTTGCTCTACTCTGTGTTTTACACGTTTCTTTCTTCGCCGATGCTGTGGAGAACTTCATTTTGTATCTTGTATACTTATTCTTCTCTAGTATTACACTTCAGCTGCTTCGATTATCTTGTCTTCCGGTTTTCGCACAGTCTATTCTGTTCTCCTGACGTACGTTATCAAAATTCCTTTCTCCACTTAAACCTGGTGGAGACCAGTAGACTCTCTTTCCCTGTGATAGGTTGCTCGGTAAATATTTCCTGCTTCGACCGTCGTGCGTTATTGTCCACGCATGGTAACAGCATTCCTTAACTTAGTCTTCCACTTCAGGTTTCCGAGGTCGACAGTATCGCAGAGACAGTGTTTCCACGCGCGTAAGCAGCCGCGTAGGGCGGTCACAGGTGTCTGACGCCACATCGCCTCCGCCGGAGCCCGCGAGAGAAACGGACCCCGCGACGAACTTACGACGTCATACTAGTCGCCTTGTCCGCCGTACTTGGCCAACGTTGGGTGCGTGCAACGCCCACGGGAAATCAATATGTCAATGGAAAGGTACCCACTGAAGCTCCTTGTTGTGTGCTGCCGGGAGCTCGCATGGATTTAAAACCACGGTAAGACCTGTAGTATCACGCGTTGTGACGCACGCGCTGTGGCCTGTTTTCCTCGCGAGCCTCGGCCTCCGCGGAAGCATACCTGGAAGCCAACAGTCTGCGGTGTTTCCAGAATGAGATTTTCACTCTGCAGCGGAGTGTGCGCTGATATGAAACTTCCTGGCAGATTAAAACTGTTTGCCGGACCGAGACTAACTCGGGACCTTTGCCTTTCGCGGGCAAGTGCTCAAATGGCTCTGAGCACTATGGGACTTTACATCTATGGTCATCAGTCCCTTAGAACGTAGAACTGCTTAAACCTAACTAACCTAAGGACATCACACAACACCCAGTCATCCCGAGGCAGAGAAAATCCCTGACCCCGCCGGGAATCGAACCCGGGAACTCGGGCGTGGGAAGCGAGAACGCTACCGCACGACCACGAGCTGCGGACGCGGGCAAGTGCTGTACCAACTGAGCTACCCAAGCACGACTCACGCCCCGCCCTCACAGCTTTACTTCTGCCAGTACCTCGTCTCCTACCTTCCAAACTTGACAGAAGCTCTCCTGCAAACCTTGCAGATCTAGCACTCCTGGAAGAAAGGACATTGCGGAGACATGGCTTTGCCACAGTCTGGGGGATGTTTCCAGAATGTAAAATCTGGAAGGTAGGAGATGAGGTACTGGCAGAAGTGAAGCTGCGAGGACGAGGCGTGAGTCGTGCTTAGGTACCTCAGTTGGTAGAGCACTTGCCCGCGAAAGGCAAAGGTCCCGAATTCGAGTCTCGGTTCGGCACACAGTTTTAATCTGTCAGGAAGTTTCACATCAGCGCACACTCCGCTGCAGAGTGAAAATCTCATTCTGGAAACATCCCTCAGGCTGTGGCTAAGCCATGTCTCCGCAATATCCTTTCTTCCTGGAGTGCTGGTTCTGCAAGGTTCGCAGGAGAGCTTCTGTAAAGTTTGGAAGGTAGCCGACGTGGTACTTGTAGAAATAAAGCTGCGAGGACGGGGCGTGAGTCTTGCTTGGGTAACTTAGTTGGTAGAGCACTTGCCCGCGCAAGACAAACGCCCCGAGTTCGAGTCTCGGTCGGGCACACAGTTTTAATCTGCCAGGAAGTATTAGTCTGCCGTGTGTCAGAATGTGGGCCGTCACTGTACGGAGACAAATGCACAGCCTAGGTTTCATCATCCGACCACCGAGAGTCCACCCAGTGGCTTCCCGCGTCTTGCCACTGAACGCATACTGTCGTTCGTGAACAGCCGGCACGGTTGATGCCGAAGTACAAACAGCGCCTTCGTCACTTGTCGCCGGCCACAGAACGTGTGGAGGGGGGCTATCCACGTGTGAGCCGAGGTGAGCATATTGTCCGCAGGAAGGCGGTGCGGCGGCAGGTCGCGTGCCGCGCGGGATTCGGCATCTTTGTATGCAAATGGCTGCGCCGGCCTCTGCTGCTTTATTAGCCGGGCCTCGGTGCACGGAATGGTCCATTGAAACGCCCCCGGACAAATCGCCCATTTCCATAAGACTCGCCGCCTCCCTCTTCCCGAATGTTTACAGATTTCTGCATAAATTATGTGCGAATACATCGGCGCGCGCTATCGCCGCATACGAAACGACCGCCGGCCGCGGCGGCGACTTCTTGCCGTGCTGCTGGGGACATTTATTTTTATGTTTTCGATTCGCATGTAAATGTTTCTCGCAATAAAACAGCCTCTCGCCCTCTCTCTCTCTCTTTTCCTCTTCTTTTCTTTTTTTTTCCCGTGCCTCGCTTCGCCGCCGGGCAACACAGCACACTGCTGGCGAGGAATCTAAAGCGAGCGTGCGTCGCAAATAAAAGCAAAGTAAACACGCTGTTTTGCTTAATGCGATTATGCGCAGCCGCTACACGCGACACGCACGAATGCGCGCGGGCTTAAAACGGATGCAGCGCTGACGTCCGCAACAAACTTGCACGTGGTTTTCTCGACGACTCCTCGACTTCAGCAGCGTGGACATGTCTACTGTTCAGTCTCTTATCTAAGACTCCTTCAGTTACGGCAAACTACTTTCTCATAGTCACACAAAAAATACTGAATTTAACTTACTGATTACCTGGGGCACAATCTAAAGATTTTGTATGACTGTCACTACATGTTAGGAAAAATCTTACGTGACCGGTTTCTGTATTTAAACAGTTACTTACTACATTTTCGCTCGAACAGAACATCTGCAGATAACCTAAAACTTCAGTCACTTCAAGTCAAATCAATGTGCCACAGAAGCCAAACCTAAACATGCTACTCTCCCATACATAGGCCCACTTTCATACCAAATAGCAAACATACTTAAAAAGAAAAATATCACAATCAGCTTTTCCGCAAGTAATAAATTACAACAAAAAGTAATCCATGATGTAAATACCTCCAAGAGTCCCTACCGTAAATCAGGAATATACGTACAAACTCAAGTGCGATTCATGCCCAAAATTGTACATTGGACAGACAGGCAGAAGTTTTGAAATTAGATATAAAGCACACATTGATGCTTTAAGACTTGGTAACTTGAACAAATCGGCATTTGCAGCCCATATTGCTGAAGAAAACCATTCAGTGGGAAACATTGAGGACAACGTAAAAAATTTTACATCTAGCAGAAAAAGGAGCCACTATGAATATATTAGAAGAAATAGAAATACACACACACAAGAACAGCAACCCAGACTATATCCTTAATGAACAAACGGAATTAGGTAACACCCCTTTCCTGAAAAATTTCCAAAAATTATTTTCCAACCTCCAAAGCTAATAATATTAGTACTCCTATCTGCAGATCAAGTAGCAAATTTATATGTTACTATAATTCTCATTATGCTAAATGTAATTAAATAATGTACTATTTTACCTATACAGTAATATATATATATATATATATATATATATATATATATATATATATATATATATACACTTATATATATATATAAAGTATATATATATATATACACTTTATAATTAATGTAACAATATCAACTCAAAAAATCAATGTCTCTGTACTAGTGTAAAATGCATTACAGTTACGTAAATGAATATATGATCCTTCCCAAACATAGGACATTATCGTCAAATGTTACGATGTATCATAGCACCTTTGATACTCATATGTTTGTAAGCTCTTTGTATGTATCAAAACATGTGATGCGTGATAGAAATCTTCTCAGTGACAGACCTAAGGTGTTCAGTGAGAAAAATTTACGTGTGCAACAATAAGAATGCAGTGGGAATGTATTCATATCTGTTGGACGAATGTTATGAAAACACACTCCAAACCGAAATTTCACGTAAGTCACATGCAACGAAAATCTGTAATGCAACCATCTGTGTGGGGCACGTTTATAATTATGTATTATTTATATTTTAGGGCAATTAATCTGTAAAAAACACACCACATGTCATAAAGAAAGCGTGTAAACCGTCTGAGGATGAATCACAACGATTCGAAACCGGTAACGGTACCCTTTGAATAAAGGAACTGAAAGTAAATTTGTGGCTGGTTGCTGTCCTAACACCATCAACATTTGTCTTCAAACAACAGACACGGTCTCCATCATGTCATCATATACAAAATTGCATGTAGTGTCTTTGTTGAAATATGTCACAAAATTCATTCCTATTCTACACTGAAGAGCCAAAGAAACTGGTGCACCAGCCTAATATCGTGTAGGGCCCCCGCGAGCAGGCAGAAGTACCTCAACACGACATGGCATGGACTCGACTAATGTCTGCAGAAAACCTAAAACTGTAGGGTATTTGTTGAAATATGTCATTCATAATTCATCAAAAATTCACCCCTGTACTACACTGAAGAGCCAAATAAACTATGAAAGTACAATGCAATCCAGATGTTTAGCTGCTGTCGATAAATATCAACGGCGACAGTTGAAAATGTGTGCCCCCGACCGGGACTCGAACCCGGCATATCGTGCTTGCATGGCAGACGCTCTATCCGTCTGAGCCACCGAGGACACAGAGAATAGTGGAACTGCAGGAACTTATCTCTGGCACGCTTCCCGTGAGACCCACATTCCCAATTCGCCGTCCACGCACTGCATTTGTAGTGCCCCTGCCCACTGTCTTCCCAAAGAAATTGGTCCACCTGCTTAATATCAAATAGGGTCTCCGCGAGCACGCAGAACTGCCGCAAGATGACCTGGCATGGACTCGACTAATGTCTGAAACAGTGCTGCAGGGAACTGACATCATGAATCCTGCAGGGCAGTAAGAGTACTAGGGGGTGGAGATCTCTTCTGAACAACAGGTTGCAAGGCATCCCAGATAAGCACAATAATGTTCATGTCTGGGGGTTTGGTGGCCAGCGGAAGTGTTTAACCTCAGAAGAGTGTTTCTGGAGCCACTCTCTCGTAATTCTAGACATATGGGATGTCGCATTATCCTGCTTGTACTGCCCAAGTCCGTCGTAATTCACAATGGACATGAATGGATGCAGGTGTTAAGACAGAATGCTTATGTCAGAGTCGTATCTAGACGTATCAGGGGCCCCATATCACTCCTACTGCACACGCCCCACACCGTTACAGAGCCTCCACCAGCTTGAACAGTCCCCTGCTGACATGCAGGGCCCATGGATTCATGAGGCTGTGCCCGTACCCGTACAAAAATAGCTGGATAATATTCTAAACCGAGACTGGGTGTGCCGAGAACGCGATGCAACACCTCCATTCCCACGAAAGCTCCGCAGTACGTAGCGTCAGCAGCGCTGATTCTAGAGTCCTTGTCCTCCCGTGTTGTCATTTGCCATCTCTTGTCCCGAAAAAATTTGTCCGCTGACATTCACCACCGCTAAATCAGTTAATTCCTGAAGACCTATTTTCAGCAACTTGCCGATATTTTAACACGCCCGCATCTCGTGGTCGTGCGGTAGCGTTCTCGCTTCCCACGCCCGGGTTCCCGGGTTCGATTCCCGGCGGGGTCGGGGATTTTCTCTGCCTCGTGATGGCTGGGTGTTGTGTGCTGTCCTTAGGTTAGTTAGGTTTAAGTAGTTCTAAGTTCTAGGGGACTGATGACCATAGATGTTAAGTCCCATAGTGCTCAGAGCCATTTTAACACGTAAAGGTAATACGATGTTACTCATGAAGCAAACTAGACGCTCGTTTGTTTGATATCACTTGTCGAAAACATTGTTCCAAAACCAACAAAAGACACGGAAAGCACTTATAGAACACACAACTCGATTACATCGCAAAAAATAATGTTACCGTGGTCCCCATCTATCATATTCAAATAGAAGATGATTTTTACTATCGGATTGTCGTCCCATCTCAGATTATGAGTGCGGTAAATTGTACGCTACAGTAGAGCAAATCTGTTTCTTGGCGTACAGCGATCGAGCTCACTCGCATGATACAGCAGACAACTGAAAAAGAAATCATCACATGCATGTAAACTTACAAATTTGCTATATTTAGTGCTTGCTGATTTACATGACGATAGATCATTAGTTAAAATGTACATAACCTCTCACTAAACTTCGAGTGAAGACTCAAAAGTGTTGACCATATAATAGTATAACATTTTTAAGTATGCTGTAAAGAACCCGTTTGTACATTTACCCGTCCTAAACAGAGCAAGAAAAGGAAGATATAACATATCAAAGAACTACTGCAAGATTATAGTGTGGAAGGGGAACGCAGTAGGTGTCTAATGACTTCAGCACTACAAGTGCCAGATGATATTTTTGCTGTAAGTTCCGGAAGAACAGAGGTGTGCTCACGCAGCTATCACTCCACCTCTCTCTCTCTCTCTCTCTCTCTCTCTCTCTCTCTCTCTTGCTTTGTGTGTGTATGTGTGTGTGTGTGTGTGTGTGTGCGTGTCCCGCTCTCTCTCACTCCTTTTGTGTGTGTGTGTGTGTGTGTGTGTGCGTGCATGTCTCGCACTCTCTCTCTCTCTCTCTGTGTATGGGTGTGTGCGGGCGCACTTGTGTGGCAGCGCTGGCGTGTGTGTTTTTAGGTGCAAAAGTTAGAAAGATATTAGCTTACGGAGAGAAACTACGTGTAATTATGTAGAATAAAAGACACAAAGGGCTGACTGAGGGAGCCCTCTTCTCTCCCCCCCCCCCCCCCCAACCAGGAGTATGGTTAAGGCAGATTTCAACGTGGATTTCTCTTGGGAAAGCTTCTTGCTCTGTGAACAAGACTACAGCAGTTTGTTAGCACGCAACTTCAAGGTTGGGTATAAAAATAACTTCGAGAAAACATTGCGTCTAGATTCTCAGTGTTGGCGACCACATAACTGGCAGAAGACCTTGACTGTGGCTACCGGAAATATCAGCACATGCAACCGAGTTCATTTTCCTGGCTTCAGGTGCGTGGTCTGTTACTGGTGGCTTTCAGTCACGCACCCGAGAAATCTTCGTATAGGAAAAAATGGCTCTGAGCACTATGGGACTTAACATCTATGGTCATCAGTCCCCTAGAACTTAGAACTACTTAAACCTAACTAACCTAAGGACATCACACAACACCCAGTCATCACGAGGCAGAGAAAATCCCTGACCCCGCCGGGAATCGAACCCGGGAACCCGGGCGTGGGAAGCGAGAACGCTACCGCACGACCACGAGCTGCGGACCTTCGTATAGGACAATTTTTCCTCACTTACACCGAAACACAAGTATTTATCCGATGTAGATGATCGGTTAGGTTAATGGACTTAATCAGATGTAAACTCTTCGTCGACAAATGTTTTGTCGCAAACACTGACTCCACTGTTTGGGGTCACTGTACCAATGGCGACGATGGATGACAGTCGATGGGGGCATTCAGTAGGGGAGCTGTGAACCTTGTAACTTTTCTGTGTTTAAACTTTTGAACTGAACCTGAACTGGGCTTCAGTGTTGTAATAATCAACAAGCCAAGTGGTGTAGTTACGGAAACCCTATCTTATAGAAGAGTCGCCAAATCTGAAACTGTATAAGTGTATTTTTAATTAACTTTGTGAAAGTAATTAGAAAACCAAAAATATAAACTAAATAAGCTATCCCTGGAAACCACGTATTGTGCTGGAGCGAACAGTGTTACAGTGCGTGACGTCACAATATGTAACTTGCAATTCCAACTCACAAAGCCAACAGAATGAAACTGGTCTATGATATTACTAATGAAATACTGAGACAATGAATCACCAAAGAGATTCTACAGAAAAATTGCCCTGTGAAGAGAAGCTAAGGTGTCGTGGTTAAGTGGTTACTGTATTGGACTGCGACGCGGTAGACTCAGTTTCCCAACTGTTTTGTGTCGTTTATTTTTTTCACCAAATTATGAACTGCCGGTCCGGTCATTGAAATGTTTGTTCTCGTTCTGTAGGCTTGGCAGCTGTCATGCCATACTTTGGTTATACAATACGAGTCATATGGTAAGACTACATTACCGTCGCAAGTAAATTTGATGATTAGTGAGAGCAGGCGAGATACCACATAGATGTCTCACAGAAACCGAAAACAACAAATAATCTCGTGTGAATTATTTCACAACAAAGGAATTCAATAGTGAAGACTTCCAAAACGGAACGCAAATTCAAAAACGTTAAAAACTTATGTTTTGACAGAGCGCAGAGGAAACTGTGTGGTTGTGAAACTGTTGCGTTCATTTGTTGCAGCTTACGTGACAAACTATTATGTTTTCATCATTTCCTTGGGAGTGAACAGATTCACTTTCATACGAACACGTAAATCGGGCAAGGAGGCATATCTCACTCACTCACCAGGCGTACAAATTAGCTGTGTCGGTAAGAGATTCCTATCACATGATACACGTACTGTCATTAATGTCGTGTACGACACACCAGATGTGTTTTCCGGTGGAGGATTCGGTTGACTTGTCGCCTTGTCATCAAACGTTTGTGGTTCCCATTCGACAGCTACTTCCTTTTCGGTTGCTAAAAGAGTAGCTGTGCACAATCATCTTTTATTACAGGCCTATTCCTTATACCTCGCTGCTGCAAACAGACTTCACACCACGACACAGGCACAAATTTGAATACAGCGACAGCGAAAAAAGAATGCGCTTTACAGTCCAATACCGTTACCACTTAACTACGACTGCTTGGCTCTTCTGTGCTGCTCTATGTTCCACTTGTTGTACTTGGACCGTTCATTGTTCCTATTTCGCTTTTTTTTCACAGTTCAGTATACCTTCTTCCTGTTTTTGTGCTTGATCTGTGTTCAGTTTTTGACGGGTTGTCCATTGGGTCCTCTTACCATTAAATCTGAGCGGGGTGCGATGGGGAGTTTCCCTTGTCAGAAACTATGCGGCGTAATATATCGACTATCGAAATGTACTCTTTGAAAAATGTTTAGCGTACAAAAATGAAAAATGACACATACAATGAAAATATATACAGCTCATATCATTTTCCTTGAAGACCAAAATTAAACTAGAAATCTTACAACGGTTGGCGCCAGAGGAACGCAGTCCATATACACTTTATCAGCGAGTTGCGCCATTTTGTTTTACGTCCTCTAGTGGCGCGGCGATCTGAATGTTTTGTGTCTAAGGACAAACAATCAAACAGCTCGAACAGATGAGTTTTGTTACAAAACGACAATTACAGATACTTAACTATGTCAATTACACTGATGTGTCGCAAGCAAAGGGCGACATACGAAATAATCAGTCTTCGCAGTGACTGCTGATCTCTAACTGACAAAAGTCTGTCGTGAACTGCTATCGGACTGCCAAACGTTGACGCTCCTATCCAAGGGGCTAATCATGAAGCTGCTATTGAACTGGGCCGCACCAGTCGGGCGTGCCGCTTAGGTCCTCTTCACCTAGGGGCCGCTGCTGTCGCGTTGTCGTCCTGGAAGGGAGGTCGGTCAGCACGCGATTGGCTGACCCCTTCTCACAGCCCTCTCTGCTCTGTTGTTCCCGACTGGCGTGCCGGCGCTTGACTTTACGCCGCAACAGAATGTGTGTCAGGGCTGCGGACACGTGTCTACAAAACAGTCAGTTAATTGCGTAACTGCGTTTATTCGAAGCTGTAATTGAAACTTTGCAACTCGCCCTCTTTGTAGTGCGAGTTTCCGGCGCCCCGCCAGTCTCCACGTCAAGTACAGCTGTTCTCGCCCTGCCCTCGGTCGACCTGCGACGCCAAACGAGACTGGTGCAATTCAAATTCCGCGTAGGAGGCGGGCCACTGGCGCCAGTCGCTCAGGTAATTCATTTCGATTCATTCAGGATTACGGCTAGGGCGTGGCGTGGCACAGATCACTGGCGCGTTAATTGGCCGATGGCCTGGCGCCAGCGAGCGTGCCAACAGTATGAAATATGCAGCGGGTAACCTGATCCCGAACGCTGTTATTGAAACTGGCTCCAGTGCCAGAAAAAAAGATGCATGGACCGAACAGAATTATCAACTGGTGTTGCCTTTCCATTTTCATACGACGTCTGAACCGCATCGTTAATACACGAAGTAACGACTGTTTCCTAAAGCTGCACGTTTGACAGGCACAATCTTATTTCTAATGAAATTGGGTAGCTATGGAATATCGTGTAACTGACGAGAACTCATCTGGTGAAACCAAAGTCATTCCTGGCGTTATCCAAGAAAGTGCGATAGGCTTCCTGCTGTTCTTGATCTATACAAATGCTTCAGTAAACAAACTGAGAAGTCTCCTTAGATTATGTACCATTGATGCGGTCGTTTGCCGAATGTAGAAGTATGAAACCGGAAATTCCCTATAGATGCTGCTATCCGTCATTGTACCGCCCGTGAGACCGCGTCTGCAGCGCCATCATGTAATGACTGACGAGAAATGTCAACACATAGTAACCCATGTTCCACACCAGTTGTGAAATGCTGCTCGCCAGATACACAAGAAAGTCGTTTCTCCAACGAATAGTGACAGGTGATGGAAAATGGATATATTTTGAGAATCCTAAGCGTCGTAAATCATGGGTGAATCCAGGAAAACCATCGACATCCACTGCAAGACCAAATCGCTTTGGAAAGAACACAATGCTCTGTGTCTGGTGGGATCAGAAGGATGCTAAAATCTGGTGAAACCATTAACATTGATCACTGCCAACAGCAAATGATCGATTTAAATCAAGGATTACGTGAAAAATTACCGTAATATGCAAAAAGGCAACACAAAGTCATATTGCTTCATGATAACGCCCCATCACACACAGAAAAACTGGTCAGGAAAACTATCGAGGCGTTCAGTTGGGAAATACTGGGAGATGCGGCTTATTCTCCAGACTTGGCTCCGTCCGATTTTCATCTATTTGCATCACTGGGACACGCTCTCGCTGAAAAACGTTTCAACTCGTACGAAAATGTACGAAAATGGCTCGTTGAATGGTTCGCTTCAAAAGAAGAACTGTTTTTTTTTTGTCGTGGCATTCATAGCCTGCAGGAGAGATGGAAGAAACGCATAAACAGCAATGGAGATTATTTTGAATAAAATATTGTTTATCAGTTTCAAACAGCAGACGTGTAATTATTGCAACCAAATTCCGGTTTCATATTTCTACAACTGATACCAGGTGTAGAAATTAGAAGACGCAAATTAATTACAAAATGACAGAAAAGGTGTGTGACTGCTTCACAAAGTGACACAAATTGTAAGCTCCTGCATTTGACTACCAAACGATTTCGTTTAATTACTGTTGCGTGATTAATGACGCAAATTTACGGTTATCGATTCAACTAAGTAAACACAAGTCAATTTCGAGTCCTACCACAAAACTATAAACTCTTCTAATAAAAGAAATGAATTGTGTAACGTAACTAATTATCTCCATTACTCTTTTCACACATTAAGATGATTCAAGCGAATAAACTACAGTCTGTCTCTATGCTCAGCAACACATGATAAATACGGTAAAAGAGAACTCTCTTCAAGTTCTGGAACAATTTTTATTTACTCACTAACCGGTTTTCGTCTCTGTGGGCCACCACCAAATGACAGCTCGCGCTCGCATAAAAGGTAACATCTGATAAGAGAGATACTATGTGATAAACAAGTTACGACATTCAAAATTATGAAATTGGTGGTAAATACAATTTTCACGCAAGACTTTATTTTTATATTGTAAAGCTAATTTTATTGTAATTATCTATTCCCGTAATATACCGGAACTGTTTTCTGCTGTTTATGTCATAGTTGGTTGTAACTGTTGTATCTGTGTCTTTATGTGACCACACTGCCTGGTCAGATGTAAGAGAGGACACTTTGGCCCTAATGTTGCCAAGGTAAATAAATGCGAAATAAAATAAACTTTATTTAACAAAGACTGGAGAAAGAAAGTTGTGTTACCTCGCTTGAAATTTTGTTCGTTTTTATTTAGTTCAGATGAAATTAAATAATTTAAATGTAACCACAAGTGGAAGACAGTACGTTTTTAAACGTACTACAGACCGATATAGTTACAATAGTGCTCAGCTATAAGTTTGTAATTAATGGCTGAAAACAACGGTGAAGAGATAGTCGTGAAATCGCAATTAGGTTGTCTGTATAGCATCGCCCAGCCAAGCAACCACGTCGAAGTTTAAGGGGCTCCGGAACGCCCTATACTTGCAATGTTAAAATAACGCTTATAAATTACATCTTTCCTCACAAAGTATTTGAGGTAGGAAGTTGAACTTTTTACAGATTATTTATTGGAATATGGGCTACAACTTAACACAGGGATTTTACAAAATTTTAGTTCAGTTATTAAAGATGATTTTTTTTGCAATTGTAATGAAAATTCACAACATTTTTTGCAATTTTTTATTTATATATTCAAAAATATACAGTTTTTTGGAAAAAGGCTGTGTTAAATTATGCAGAAGGTACTGTGTAACATTTACTGAAAGTTTGAAACAAATATGTTTGGAAGATCCTTAGAAAACATGTAATTAGTATGAGAAAATAAAAGTTTTGGGAATCGAGCGACAAAGATTGGATTAACTTTTTAGTGCATTCCAGGTCCATAGGTTGGATTATCTTCATCCTCTGCAAACTCCTCCTCCAGATTCCTCTTGTTCCTCCTCCTGTTTACTCTTGCTTGTATTTCTAGACTCTTTACAGCCCTGTCTGCAGCCCGAAGGCGTTCCTTGTCTAAAGCAAGCATCGCTCGTACCATGTTAGAACCTATCTTCATTCCCATATTTCTAAATACCTTGCACCTTACAATTTTGCCATCATTGAAAGTCGCAACAGCATCATACACACCAAAGTGAAGTGTTTCTATTCCAACAAATACAGTCTTGGGGATTCTCGACCATATAACACTATTGTGTTCCAGACCAACTTCACTACAATGAATACATCTTACACAGTTTGAAAAAATTCCTTGGAGAACCGACATATCAAATATTTCATTCACATCCGATTCGCCCATAAAACATTCATAGTTTTCACTCATTGAACCAAGCTTCTTCTGTGAAGTATTTTCTTTCCCACTTTGACTGCTATGGGCAGGTGTACTTGAGAGGTTAGGTTCACTCACTTGGTTATAGTCTTTATTGTTTACAGTAATAACAAATACTTTTGGCTTTCCAACATTTCTCCTTTTCTTAAAAGGCTTCAGAGGATTTCTAATAACTTTACTTTTACTCATTATTATACTTCAAGAAAACAGAGACTCAAGAAACAGAATTAATTACAAATATTTTCGAGATAACGACAGAGTAAATAAACATGAAACAATCGACAATCACACCAGCGATATATATTGAACCATCACAGGTTAGCCACAACACATACTTTATCTCACATCACTAAAATGTACCTGATGAACACGGACGTTAATAATAACACCATTTGACAGCAGTTTAACAGCGCCACAGTGGGTCACGCCCATGTAGAACACATTTTAAAAAAATTTAAAAATAGTTGCAGTCTTCGGAATTGAATAAATTATATATCTATTAAAAGGTAATAGTCTGCAGATTCAGAAAACGCAAAAAAGTAAAAATTGAACTTTTCATGATTTTGAGCCTTTCCGGAGCCCCTTAAGGCAAATTCCTGACGCCCTCGTAGTCAAGAACCAATTCACACTGAATCCTTCTGGTATAAATGTCGGTCACTCGTGGATTGGTAAACCAAAGAGTGTTCGGAACGAAACTCTCAGCTCAGTCCATCGTGAGATGATACGTTTGTTATTATACAGGCGAGACCACTGCCTGCCCTATCGTGCAAGTATTTTGTGTTGAGAGAGCCCGACTGTTTTCCTTTCTTAATCATACGAGGGTCAAAGGCAATCTCTTGCATCGAGTAAACAGCGCGAAATGAGCCTGGCGTCCTTAGAGCGATATTCTCAGGTCATTCGCCTGCTCACGCGAATCGTTTCTGTGGCGTCTCGCGATTTTATTTTAAAGTCTTGTCCGAAGCCATGTGTTTAGACGTACAGCAGTAAGTCGGTTTTACTGTGGTCGGGAAGATCGAATGCCACACTTAATGAAAACGCGGCCGCGACAGTCTCGTCACCAAATTCAGGAATTCACTGCTAACAAATAACTCTTACAGGACAGGGCGCAGTTTAATGTCACATCCTGCCGGTATATCAGGTTATTTTTAGTGTGGCGGGTTACCTAGTGCCACGAATCGCTAAAGTGCCACGAATGCTTAAAGCTATCTGAATTCACAAAATATTTTGTAAGATCCGCAACTGAGGAACATATTTATAGAATAAAAATCTGCTTCAATTTCCACCAACTGAAGTCGGGTTTTTATTGTGTAAATATCTGAATTGAGCCCCCCCCCCCCCCAAATCCCTCCCCCCCACCCCATCAACCTCTGTAGACCATGCTTAAATCTTTGACTACCAATTTTATTTCAAGAACATTACAGTACGGTTATTTAAAATTACTGTCTTAGTCAGAAGTAACAATATCAAAACAATATTTCCAGTCGTTTCGTTTTCCAAGGTGATTGGGCGGTGGAGGGGGGGGGGGGGGGGGGGGCGAGGATAAGACATAAAGGATTATTCATAAGTACTTTCAGGGGTTTCACAAGACGACTACACAAAACGTACAAGACATACCGAAAACAGACGCACATCAGTGGACACATCACTTCTCCAAGTTTGTAGCTCGCACTACAGGCGCTCGCAGTGGGCTTCGCTTGTGATGTGGCATGTTCGTGAGTGCAAGTCGTTGACGCCATGTGTGCGGCGAAGTTCGAAGGCAACCCGCTTTGCGAATCTGGTAACCGCTTTGCCTATCTGCAGGTGCTAACTAATACGATATGACAATACAGGGACCAGGGTCAACAATAAAACTTGAGAACAGCACAACCAATAGGAACAACCTGTAATTATAAGAATTCTGCTAACCATTAGTAGGCTTCCGTTTACCTGTGGGGCACATACGTGGCAATAACAAGGAACATAGTCCAATTCGTTCTCTGATAACCTATCGTGGGACGGACACGTCCCGTTGGTAGTCGAAGGGTTAACGAATAAGATTTCGCGTCAACAATTTACGTTCTCCATTGCATGATGATGAGTATTCCTCTCACCCCGGGAAAGTATTTCGTCTCTAAATACGTACTGACAATTTTCTACACTGAAGAACCAAAGAAACTGGCACATGAGCCTAAAATCGTGTATGATCCCTGCGAGCACACAGAAGTCCCGCAACACAACGTGGTAGTGACTCGATTAATGTCTGAAGCAGTGCTGCAGGGAAGTGACACCATGAATCCTTCACGACTTTCAATAAATACGTAAGAGTACGAGCGGGTGGAGATCTCTTCTGAACAGCACGGTGCAAGGCATCACAGATGTGCTCAATAATGTTCATCTGTGGGGAGTCTGGTGGCTAGTGGAAGTGTTTAAACTCAGAAGAGTGTTACTCGAGCCACTATGTAGCAATTCTGGACATGTGGGGTGTCGCATTGTCCTACTGTAATTGACCAAGTACGTCGGAATGCACAATGGACACGAATGGATGCAAGTGATCAAACGGAATGCTTACATGCGTGTCACCTGCCAGAGTCGTATCTAGATGTATCAGGGATCCCGTATCACTCCAAGTGCATACGTGCCACACCATTACAGAGCTTCTACCAGCTTGAACAGTCCCGTGTTGACATGCAGGTCCACGGATCCATGAGGCTGTCTCCATACCCGTACACGTCCATCCGCTCAATACGATTTGAAACGAGACTCGTCCGACCACGAAACATGTTTCCAGTCATCAACAGTCAAATGTCGGTGCTGACGGGCCCAGGCGTGGCGTAAAGCTTTGTGTCGTGCAGTCATCAAGGGTAAACGAGTGGGCCTTCGGAACCGAAAGCCCATTTCGATGATGTTTCGTTGAATGGTTCACACGTTGACACTTGTTGATGGCCCAGCATTGAGATCTGCAGCAGTCTGCAGAAGAGTTGCATTTCTGTCACGTTGAACGATTCTCTTCAGTCATCGTTCGTCGCGTTCGCGCAGGTTCTTTTTCCGGCCGCAGCGATATCGAAGATTTGATGTTTTACCGGATTCCTGATATTCACGATACACTCGTGAAACGGTCATACGGGAAAATCCCCGCCTCATGGCTACCTCGGAAATGCTGTGTCTCATCGCTCGTGCGCCGACTATAACAGCGCGTTGAAACTCACTTATAACTTGATAATATAAAGTTGTAGCAGCAGTAACCGATCTAACAACTGCACCAAACACTTGCTGTCTTATAAAGGCGTAGCCGACAGCGTCGCCGACAGCGTCGCCGTATTTTGCCTGTTTACATACCTCTGTATGTGAATGCTCATGCCTATACCAGTTTCTTTGGCGCTTCAGTTTATAAGTTCGATGAGTTGAAGGTAAGGGGGCCATTTCCATACACCGTTTTACCGGAGAGACACCAGCGTCGTGCTGACCGAGTTGTCGCCGCTGCACCGCCACGCGCCGTGGCTTCGGCTCGAGGTGGGCGTGGATAGCAGCGGCCCCTGCCGCCTGCCCACACTGTGGCCGCTTCTGGTGGAACAGCCGCACCGGGCCGCGCCGCGCCGCGGTATCGGGTGACGCGGACGAGCCGCCTCGCCTTCGGACAGTGGTCCGCGGCCGGGCCGCATTGTCTGCCGTTCCGGCGCCCTCGGTCTGACACCCGAGACTGAAATGCCGGCGACGCCCAGGGCGCGATGAGGTCACCGAGGCAGCCACAAATTTCCCTACCAGCTCCTGCCAGCCTGCGATATTGGGAGACACTCGGATGCAGACTTAGCAACCGGACCACACAAGAGCCTGCGCGCTAACGGAGGGATACGTTTCACACCGGCCCGACTGCGGCCCGACTGGAATGCTGACGCGGGTCTAGAAGGAATAAGTTGCGCAGTTTCAGCAGCTTTGTGTTTCTAAGCCACACATTATCTCTCTCTCTCTCTCTCTCTCTCTCTCTCTCTCTCTCACACACACACACACACACACACACACACACACACACACACACATACTGATACTGATTACACAGAGTGTTTCAAAACTATTTCGAAGACTTCTTGCGGTACCTATTAAGGATCAGAAACAACAACCGACGACATTACATCAATATTCCGCAAGTAACAGCCCATAATCGCATTAGCGCATGGAACGGTGCCCCTGTATGTCCTGGTACAGACGAACTTATTTGATTTTAAAGTCGTTGTCGAACGGAGCTCTCGGAATTCCATTAGTTATGCCACCCGCAAAGTAAAATCCGTTCTTGCAGCGTTGGTCCGCTGACGTTGCTAAGTACCGGGTGATCATAAAGTCAGTATAAATTTGAAAACTTAATAAACAACGGAATAATGTAGAAAGAGAGGTAAAAATTGACACACATGCTTGGAATGACATGGGGTTTTATTAGAACAAAAAAAAAAAAAAACTAAGTTCACAAAATGTCCGACGGATGGCGCTGGACAGCAAAACGTCAGTGACGGGTGAGAGGTACGTCGATATGTTACAGAATCGCATCATCCCCAGCCTGGCTGATAAACACCTGCTGGAATGTACGATGTTTATGCAGGATGGCGCTCCACCCCATATTGCTAGACACGTGAAAGATCTCTTGCGCGCGTCGTTTGATGATGATCGTGTGCTCAGCCGCCACTTTCGTCATGCTTGGCCTCCCAGGTCCCCAGACCTCAGTCCGTGCGATTATTGGCTTTGGGATTACCTGAAGTCGCAAGTGTATCGTGATCGACCGACATCTCTAGGGATGCTGAAAGACAACATCCGACGCCAATGCCTCACCATAACTCCGGACATGCTTTACAGTGCTGTTCACAACATTATTCCTCAATTACAGCTATTGTTGAGGAATGATGGTGGACATATTGAGCATTTCCTGTCAAGAACATCATCTTTTCTTTGTCTTACTTTGTTATGCTAATTATTGCTATTCTGATCAGATGAAGCGCCATCTGTCGGACATTTTTTGAACTTTTGTATTTTTTTGGTTCTAATAAAACCCCATGTCATTACAAGCGTGTGTGTCACTTTGTACCTCTATATCTACATTATTCCGTGATTTATTCAGTTTTCAAATTTATACTGACTTTTTGATCACCCGTATACTTTCGCCAGTCTCAAGCTGACCGAACTACTCTGTAACGAAACGTGTAGCTTTTGTATCACTGTTTTTCTGTGTCTTACGTTAATCTTCCATAGTAAGGATCACAGACGAATAATCCTTACCGAGCGGGGTCGCGCTGTGATTATTGCACTGGACTCGCATTCGGAAGGACGACGGTTCAAACCCGCGTCCTACCATTCTGACTTAGGTTTCCCGTGATTACCCTAACTCTCTTCAGGCAAATGCCGGGATGGTTCCTTTGAGAGGGCACTGCCGACTTCCTTCCCCATCCTTCCCTAATCCGGTAGGACCGATGACCTTGCTGTTTCGTCCCCTCCCCCCAAAACAACCAGGCAACCGAATAATAAGTTCTCGAACAATGGCTTTGTAAGCCCCCTCTTTCGCACGAGAGTTACACTTCCTTACGATTCTTCCGTTATCTGAAGTTCCTTACTTGGTATGTAGCTTCGTAAGGAATTGAAATGTGGACGATAGGAAGTTTAGACGAGAAGAGAATTAAAGCTTTGATATGTGGTGCTGCAGAAGAAAGTTGTAGATTGGAGCAGCTGATGTGAAGATACGGGATAAAAAAAAACCGGCGGGGTAGCTGCGCGGTCTCAGGCACCTTGCCATGATTCACGCGGCTCCCCTGTTGGAGGTTCGATTCCTCCCTCGGGCATGGTTGTGTGTGTTGTCCTTAGCGTAAGATAGTTTAAGTCAGCTTAAGTCGTGTGTAAGCCTAGGAACCGATGAAAGAAATGGTTCAAATGGTTCTGAGCACTATGGGACTCAACATCGGACGTCATCAGTCCCCTGGACTTAGAACTACTTAAACCTAAGGACATCACACACATCCATGCCCGTGGCAGGTTTCGAACCTGCGACCGTAGCAGCAGCGCGGTTCCGGACTGGAGCGCCTAGAACCGCTCGGCCAACATGGCCGGCTTAGGGACCGATGATCTGAGCAGTTTGGTTCCATAGGAACTTATCACCACCACGGGATAAACTCGGAGAAAACAGTAAATTGTGGCACAACTTGACTTAGAGAACGCATCGGGTGATAGGATGCATTCTGAGTGAGACACTGAGGAACCGTCAGTTCAGTACTAGAAGTAAATGTGGTGAATTAAAACTGCTGAGGGAGACCAAGGCTAGAACACAGTAAACAAGGTCAAGTAGACGTACGAGGCCATAGGTACGCAGCGATGAAGAGGTTTGCACAGGATAGAGTAGCAAGGAGAGCTGCATGAAACCAGTCTATTTCTCTGACAGAAGTGAGTGTGGCGGCAGCTCTCTTCGTGACTCTATTTACGTGGTTGTCCTACCATAAACCACTCCCGACAGATACTTTTACATACTTGATATTTGTGATTCATTCAATTGGCTGATCTCCGATTACGTACTCGATACTGAACCTTATTACCTGTTTACGAGCATTGCGTTGCATTTATTTATCTTTAAAGTCGGCTACCTCGCATCACGCGCTGATCGCATTTCGTAACAAGTTTCTGATCTGTCTGCACATAACTGCGTTGCCTGAGAGTGGAGTCATAGGGCTACAAACGTTTTTCTAGTAGCTCATTGACACGAATCTTGTCGCTCTACCACTTCTACCACTCTAGCTTGAGGTTTGGCCGCAGCCTCTGATAGTGACCGTATCGGGACGATTGGAGTCCGAAACATCCAGATTTAGAATTCCCGTTATTTCGGTATAAGCGGGCAGCGCGATGGTTCCTTGGACACAGTCGATTCCCGTTTTCGCCGTTCGAGACTGTGCTCCGTCTCCAATGCTCCTGTTGTCGATGGGACGTTTAATCCTGGTCTTCCTTCCGATTATGCCTGTCCTCTAAGAACGGGGTGCTAAGGGTATTTTTCGTATGAAGGCATCAAGTGCTAGAGGCTAGCCGCGCCTGCGAAAATATGTCGGCAAGAGGGCCCTAATACCAAGCGCACAGTATTTCGGGTACTTTGTGTCGCCGGTGCTATTTCGTCCACGGACAAAGCCTCCACTGTTCTGCGTGCCTGACGTCACGTAGATGAAAGGCGCTCGTCAGACCGCGAGCAGACCAAGTCGGGCCGTCACCAGCTGCTGACGGCGTCACGGCAGGACTGTCTGCTCTCGCAGAAAACCTGAAGCTCGGCACGCACGGTTGTGGACTGCCACTGTCCCTGTGCAGGCTGTAGATCCTGTAATTACATCGTTTGTTATTACAGAAATGTGTGAGTGGAATGAGAATCACACTGAGCTACATATAAGAGTTGTAAAACTACGTAGACTACTGTACTTTTCCTCTTAGCGTTGGTCAGTTAAGGTCGCATCCGCGTTACCTGCAAGTTAGTTGTGTTGCATAGCTATCGGCCGTTACCTCATAACGATCTCTTTCTTTACTTATGCAATCAGTGTCTTACTAGACCCCCCCCTAAAAACCGGAAACGGTGAATCGACTAAAATGTGAGTGAGGATATATGAATGGCTTTGAAACCTACAGAACAATTTTTCTACCTAGTTATCCTATTGTTTGTTGTCTAAGAATAAACAGTGTTTATAGCAAAACTGAAATTTTCAATTTTTCATTCAGGTTTCATTCAAAAATTGTTGATTTGTAACGTAAAACGTAGGGATGTTGTAGTAAGAATAAAGAAAACAATGCAGATTTATCACATATTACTAAAAAACGCAACTTCATCAACAGAAGGTAAAATGAAAAAATAAAAAACAAAAATATATCAAACGTCGCTTCAGTACTTCGTAGAGCATGTATGAAATATGTGTCTGAAGTAGTGCCGGAGGGAATTGACATTATGAATCCTGCAGGGTCGTCCACAAATCCGTAAGAGTGGAGACCTCTCCTGAACAGCACGTTGCAAGGCATCCCAGATATGCTCAATGTCTGGGGAGTTTGGTGACCAGCGGAAGTGTTTCACCTCAGAAGAGAGTTACTGGAGCTACTATGTAGCAGTTCTGGACGTTTCGGGTGTCGCGTTGTCCTGCTGGAATTGCCCAAGTCTGTCGGAATACACAATGGATATGAATGGATGCAGGTGATCGGACATAATGCTCACGTACGCGTCACCTGTCAGAGCCGTATCTAAACGTGCCAGGGGTCCCATATCACTACAACTACACAGGCTGCACACCATTACAGAGCCTCCACCAGCTTGAAGAGTCCCCTGCTGACATGCATGGTTCATGGATTCATGTTGTTGTCTCATAACCGTACACGTCCATCCGCTCGATACAATTTGAAACGAGACTCTTCCGACCAGGCAAGATGTTTCCTGTCATCAACAGTCCAATGTCGGTGTTGACGGGCCCAGACGAGGCGCAAAGTTTTGTGTCGTGCAGTTATCAAGAGTGCACGATTGGGGCTTCGGCTTCGAAAGCCCATATCGATGATGTTTCGTGGAATGGTTCGCACACTGTCACTTGTTGATGGCCCAGCATTGAAATCTGCAGCAGTTTGCGGAAGGGTTTCACTTCTGTCATGTTCAAAGATTCTCTTCAGTCGTTGTTGGCATCGTTCTTGCAGGATCTTTTTCCGGCCGCAGTGATGTCGGAGATTTGAGATTTCATGCTTCACTGGATTCATGATATTCACAGTACACTCGTGGAATTGTCATACGGGAAAATCCCCATTTCATTGCTACCTCGGAAATAGTGTGTCCCGTCGCTCGTGCGCCGGCTATAGCACCACGTTCAAACTCACTTAAATCTTGGTTAACTGCCATTGTAGCAGCGGTAACCTATCGAACAACTGTGCCAGACAATTGTTGTCTTATATAGGGATTGTCGACCGCAGCGGCGTATTTTGCCTGTTTATATATCTCTGTATCTAAAGGTGCAGAAGTTACCGATCATCTGGTTTTTATTAGATTTATATTCTGTAGCGGTTAAAATACCCAGTTAACTAACACTGAATGATGTACAGTTCTAATTATGTGCCAAACAATCAACCAGACAGAAAAAAACGAAGAGAATTCGCTTGCTCCCAGTTTCTCTCCTATATATTCATTTATTTTTCTTTCTCTACCAAAGCAAACAGTTCCTACGTCATTTATGAAGTGTACCAAAACTACTGAACCGCAGTTTTCGTACAACGAAACTCTATCAACAGTCTATCACTTGTTACAGTCGAAAAGGAGATTGTGTCATAAATGTCCCAAATCTGTTGCAAAGGCATGCGGTGAGTTTAGACCTTTGGAGTGACAGACAGGACAATGACGGAATTTGTACTATTATAATCATGTTCATCACGTACCCTTGACGGAACACTCCGGTCTTGTTTATGTCATATTGAGCTTCTCTGCTAAATAGCTGAACGATACTCAAGAATGGTAGTTTATTGAAGTGCAGTGGTGGGTGGGTGGGTAGAACCGTCCCAAAGTATCGTAGTCTGTGGTCTGTATTTTCTACAACTAGTTTTATATAGTCACTCTATTTTGAATTGCTTCCATTACCCAGTTAACTAACACTGAATGATGTACAGTTCTAATTATGTGCCAAACAATCAACCAGACAGAAAAAAACGAAGAGAATTCGCTTGCTCCCAGTTTCTCTCCTATATATTCATTTATTTTTCTTTCTCTACCAAAGCAAACAGTTCCTACGTCATTTATGAAGTGTACCAAAACTACTGAACCGCAGTTTTCGTACAACGAAACTCTATCAACAGTCTATCACTTGTTACAGTCGAAAAGGAGATTGTGTCATAAATGTCCCAAATCTGTTGCAAAGGCATGCGGTGAGTTTAGACCTTTGGAGTGACAGACAGGACAATGACGGAATTTGTACTATTATAATCATGTTCATCACGTACCCTTGACGGAACACTCCGGTCTTGTTTATGTCATATTGAGCTTCTCTGCTAAATAGCTGAACGATACTCAAGAATGGTAGTTTATTGAAGTGCAGTGGTGGGTGGGTGGGTAGAACCGTCCCAAAGTATCGTAGTCTGTGGTCTGTATTTTCTACAACTAGTTTTATATAGTCACTCTATTTTGAATTGCTTCCATTACATATTATCGCACAGTCTTGTATGAATTGTTCAAAGGGGACGTTTCATATGTCGACCCTTAGCCGAGGATACCTCACTGGAATCTTCTGATTTCTTCTTGTAGTTTGTGTAATTAGTGTAGATTTTGTTTATTGCTAGCGCGTAATTGTAGAGAGAATCTCCTTTGTAGTTGCGGCCTTTTATTGTTGTACAGTAAAACAGTTGTGGCATGCATGTAGATTTGCACCAAGTATTTCGCAGCTGCGCTTGCAATTAACTACATATTATTTTCTGTGCTATGTTAATGTGTTCTCTTATTTTTGCACTTCAAATTGTGCTTTTCTGTGTTATCGTGTGAAATATTGTGACAATAATGGCGTGTGAAAAACGTAACACTAGGCTTCAAAGTACACTGAAAAATAATAGTGACGACGAGCGTAGCTTATCAGCACCACTGTGTAGTGAATTAACAGACATTCGAAGTAGTAATTTGGTAATTGTGCACCTGCACAGTCACAACAGATGGCTGCTGGCCATCTCTACAAGGACTACAGTGGGTCTACACCTCTGGTGGCCCACCAATACCGTAATCTCTACCAGGACTACAGTGGTCTGCTCTGTGATGACCTACCTACCAATCTTCTTCAAAACTTCGAATGACTCTGCTGTGGGTTTGCTCCATTGTGGCCCATTACCTGTCAGCATGTCAAGAGTCAGCACTGTCTTTCCGTTGGAAGGACACCACTACTTCTTCAAGACTGCATGGAAATCCACTACTTCTGTGTGGGATTGTTTTCACTAATGAGACTTTGTGAAAAAAAAACTGTAATTACTATTATGATGAATGATCAGGACTGTCTTTATGGACTGTGAGAAAATTTTAGCTTTTGACCAACATTGTATCAATAAGTGTGTGCATTGGATATCTTTGTTAGTGTAATTATGAAAAATTTTATCAAATCATTATTGGCCACTGGCCAAAACAATTTGTAAAATTTTTTGTGGGGAGCATGGGGGCTATGTAAGTAGGCTGTTTATATTTTCTTATTGGCAACGTTACGTAGCGCTCTGTATGAAAATCACTGGCTGTGCTGTGTGCAGCCTGTGGCTAGTTTGCATTGTTGTGTGCCATTGTAGTGTTGGGCAGTGGCAGCTGGATGTGAACAGCGCGTAGCGTTGCACAGTTGGAGGTGAGCCGCCAGCAGTGGTGGATGTGGGGAGAGAGATGGCGGAGTTTTGCAATTTGTTATACTGGATATTATGAACTGCTATATATATTATGACTATTAAGGTAAATACATTGTTTGTTCTCTATTAATATCTTTCATTTGCTAACTATCCCTATCAGTAGTTAGTGACTTCCGTAGTTTGAATCTTTTATTTAGCTGGCAGTAGTGGCGCTCGCTGTATTGCAGTAGTTCGAGTAACGAAGATTTTTGGTGAGGTAAGTGATTTGTGAAAGGTACAGGTTAATGTTAGTCAGGGCCATTGTTTTGTAGGGATTATTGAAAGTCAGATTGTGTTGCGCTAATAAATATTGTGTGTCAGTTTAAGCACAGTCTTGTATGAATTGTTCAAAGGGGACGTTTCAGTTTCAAATGGAGGGGCTAAGGAGGAGAAGAAACAGGGGAGATGGACGTACTGACCTTAACAGCTCATGACAGAAGGCGGTTGCCAAGCAGAGTTTCGATATCTGTGTTTGTAGCGTAGACAACTTGTCCACACAGACCAATAAATTACCGTCAACAGCAATGAGCTGTGAATAAACAACGTTTATAGCTCCCCGTATCACCACGGAGTCCTCTACATTCTCCGTCTTCGACTGTGATTCCGACGTTTTACTAACGTTTAAATTTGCGTTTGCTCTCACCCGGTCTTTTTCCCTTTTTTTACCGATAAATTTTACGAGTGTTTGCGACACCCGACGCCCACTTGTGCGACTGATGGGAGAGTCATTAAGTCCGGAGGTCCGCGGATAACCTTGCGACGAGTGTTAAATGGGCTGTTAAGGGTGACGGAGATTAGGCACGCCGTGCGAACTTGCGCGTCACTCGACGGGCCGGGGTCAAGTGCCTTGTGCAAGGACCCTCCGGCACATACCACTGGCGCCGATGCGCCGCTTGTCTCCAGACCTGTGCCGAGACCGGAAATCGTCTCCAGGCCGAGGGTCTCCAGTAGTTCTTTTGTGTTTCCATAAAAGCCGACGTTGTTGAGTGAGAAATGAGTGCATCCAAGCTTGGTTAAAGGAAGAGTCATTCCACATTGTTGGATTGAACACGCCAGTGGGTAGCTTCAGCCGCTTAATCGGAAAGATCTTACTGCCTGTGCAGACGGCAGCCACTGACCGACATCTTCAGGTGGTTGAACCTTACTGATGGCTAGATACGACTGACGGTATCCTCAAGTCGACGGTCGTGTATATGAAATCGGAAGCCCGGAAATAACGCATGCGCAATGATTTGCAGACACACACATCAAAAAAAGTTTTACTTCACCTCGGTTACGAGAGTTACGGAACCTGTACAGAAAATTGGAATAGAGATCAACATAAACATCATTTCTGCCCTTTTTATTGCTCACGAAAACCACACATCGCATGTTGTACCGCCATACAGAGAGACCTTCAGAGTTGGTGGTCCAGGTTGCTGTACACACCGGTACCTCTAATACCCGTAGCACGTCCTCTTGCATTGATGCACGCCTGTATTCGCCGTGGCATACTATCCACAACTTCATCAAGGCACTGTCCAGATTGTCCCACTCGTCAACGGCGATTCGTGTGGATCCCTCAGAGAGGTTGGTGGGTCACTTCGTCCATAAACAGCCCGTTTCAATCTATCCCAGGCATATTCGATAGGGTTCATGTCCGGAAAACATGCTGGCCACTCTAGTCGAGCGATGTCGTTATCCTGAAGATGATCATTCACAAGAAGTGCACGATGGGGGCGCGAATTGTCGTCCATGAAGACGAATGCCTTACCAATATGCTGCCGATATGGTTGCACTATCGGTCGAAGGATGGCACTCACGTATCGTACAGCCGTTACGGCGCCTTCCATGACCACCAGCGGCGAACGTCGGCCCCACGTAATGTCACCCCAGAAAATCAGGGAACCTCCACTTCGCTGCACTCGCTGGACAGTGTGCCTAATGCGTTCAGCCTAACCGGGTTGCCTCCAGACTGGTCTCCGACGATTGTCTGCTTGAAGGCATATGCGACAATCAGCGGTGAAGAGAACGCGATGCCAATCCTGAGCGGTCCATTCGGCATGTTGTCGGGCCCATCTGCACCGCGCTGCATGGTGTCGTGGTTGCAAAGATGGACATCGCCATGGACGTCGGGAGTGAAGTTGCACATAATGCAGTCTATTGCGCAGAGTTTGAGTCGTAACACGACGTCCTGTGGCTGCACGAAAAGCATTATTCAACATTGCGACGTTGCTGTCAGGGTTCCTCCGAGCCGTAATCCGTAGGTGGCGGTCGTCCACTGCAGTAGTAGCCCTTGGGCGGCCTGAGCGAGGCATGTCAACGACAGTTCCTGTCTGTATCTCCTCCATATCCGAACAACATCGCTTTGGTTCACTCCGAGACGCCTGGACTCTTCCCTTGTTGAGAGTCCTTCCTGGCACAAAGTAACAATTCGGATGTGATCGAACCGCGGTATTGACCGCGTCTAGGCACGGTTGGACTACTGACAACACCAGCCGTGTACCTCCTTCCTGGTGGAATGACAGGAACTGATCGGCTGTCAGACCCCCTCCGTCTGGCGCTGCTCATGCATGGTTGTTTACATCTTTGGGCGGATTTAGTGACATCTCTGAACAGTCAAAGGGACTGTCTCTGTGACACAGTATCCACAGTCAACTTCTGTCTTCAGGAGTTCTGGGAATCGGGGTGATGAAAAACCTTTTTTTGATCTATGGCGCCATACTCAAACGCCCTCTGCCGAAAATCGCAAAGGGGCCCTCCTGCGCGTGCGCTGTACGCTATGTTTACTAAAGGTTACTAGGCGTTATAAAAAAAAAAAATTATCGAAATCTTGAATGGCAGACTGTGCAGCGTTCCAGGCTGTGTTCAATTGAAATCCCGCATCTCTTTTGATGAGATTATCAGCTGCACGGATATGTATCGCTTCCTTAATGACACAGTCGCAGAAAGATAATACCGGAGTAAAACTTCAGTATTTTCATAAACCATGAGATGCCCTGTATTCAGCCAGTGCTCTGAAATTGTCGACTTCTTCGGTTGGCGTAGGTGTGTATGACGCTCATGCTCATAGAGGCGTTCTTGTACTTTGTGACATGTTTGGCCTATATACGCCACCCCACGATGACAAGGAATCTTATATACAACACGTTTCCTCAGGCCAAGATCATCCTTAACCGAACCTAACAGGTTCCTCAGTTTTGCAGATGGTCGAAAAACACAGTTAAGGACTCTTCCGATTCTTGACGACATGGCACCGAAATATGGCAAGAAGGTCAAAGTGATGGGTGTTTTCGTATCTTCTTTCTGCTCAAATTTAGTCGATGTGTCATTTTGTTATAACGTTAAGTTTGTCACGTCAGTTGTCAAATGGCTCTGAGCACTATGGGACTGAACTTCTGAGGTCATCAGTCCCCTAGAACTTAGAACTACTTAAACCTAACTAACCTAAGGACATCACACACATCAATGCCCGAGGCAGATTCGAACCTGCGACAGTAGCGGTCACGCGGTTCCAGACTGTAGCGCCTAGAACCGCTTGGCCACTCTGGCCGGCGTCAGTTGTCCACTTAGTTTAGTTGAGAGGACATCACATTACACAGTTAGTCATGTTTGGATGACGTTTCATTTTGTATTTCACTCGACAATTAGTTTGGCAATTACTTTAATTGAGTTGATGATTGACTTGACATCTCATTTCACTTACTTTCATCAGGTCCACTAAACTGTGATACATTACGGAAGTTGAATTTTGTATTATACTCACCATTTGACTAATTATTGCGGTTTCAGCACGCGATTCAATTTTGTGAGTATCAAAAATAAGTAAATGAAAAGCTCTAGTTTGGTTTTGTTCAAAAATAGTTCAAATGGCTCTGAGCACTATGCGACTTAAGATCTGTGGTCATCAGTCCCCTAGAACTTAGAACTACTTAAACCTAACTAACCTAAGGACATCACACACATTCATGCCCGAGGCAGGTTCGAACCTGCGACCGTAGCAGTCGCTCGGTTCCGGACTGGGCGCCTAGAACCGCTCGGCCACCGCGGCCGGCTTGTTTTTGTTCTACAGTATGACTTTTATTGTATTAACCTGTTTTCGGCTTACAAGGCCATCTTCAGACATTTACTTCAGACATCGTTAGTTAAAGTTTCAATGCTCTCAGTGACGACATAGGTGAATACACTGTCAATCGCATTTCATTGTACCACATCTCGAGTTTCAGTTTCCATTTTTGTGGATTTATCTATTTTTACCATGACATATAAGATGACTGAAATCACTTGTGTAAAATCACGTATTTGAATTTAACAGCTGCCAAGAAATAACACTATTGCTGAGCAAGAACTTCCTGGTAAGACGACACTAATTCCTTAAAACAATAAAGAAGTGGTGCATCGTTACATGCTTTCGTGTTGCAAATTCAGCCATCTCGTGGAAAGTAAATGAGCCGTACGGGCTCTATACTTAATCGATTTCCACCCTCCAGGATCGTCTTTGCCTCTTAACTTTGCGTCCGCAGCTCGTGGTCTAGTGGCTAGCGTTGCTGCCTCTGGATCGTGGGGTCCCGGATTCGATTCGCGGCCGGGTTGGGGATTTTCTCTCCCCGGGTACCGGTTGTTAGAGTTATCCTCATCATTTCATCACCTTCATCACCATTCTTGGACAAATTGGACTGTGTAAAAAATGGACTGTGTTAAAACTGAGACTTTGTATGGGCGCTGATGGCCGTGCAGTTGAGCGCCCCACAAACCAAACGTCATCGTCTTTCCCGCATACTTGGAGTTGTTTTTGACCGGTTCGACGCTAAAGGAGGCGGTCCAGCCTCTTGGCGTCTTAAGAAGCGTAGGAACGGCCCCGTCCTGCCCAATCTATGTGAGCTGCCTTTGCCCCTCGCGTCTCCTCCTCCTCTTTCACCTTCTGGTGGGTTTGGTGTTACCTTCACGCATGCTCAGTCCCAGTAAAATAAGGTTATTTGCTTTAGCTGTTTATTGAAGGCTGCTGTCTTGCCTGTCCCTCCCCTTTTTTAAAAATACTTGTTTGTTGCTTATTAAAAACCTGTACTTAGTTTTATTCTCTGAAACGAGTTTTCTAATTAATGGAAGCTGTTTGTGAAATATTATCCTAAATCTATTTAGTGAAGTTAACTGTCTGTTATTGTCAAATTAGTGGTCACCGATCTTGTCTAGAAATTCTAGGTCTTGCTGCTTAATAAGGTTAGTTGTCAAAATTCATTATTGAAGACTGCAGTCTTGCCTGTCTTCCTTTAAATGTCAGTGTTGCTGCTGATAAAAATCTGTGCTTCTGATTTAAATGTAATGACAGATGTTTTATGTTTAATGGCACTTATATATGAGAAACTGTGCTAAGCTTGTTCAGTGCATTAAGTAGTCCCTGATTTAAAAAAAAATAACTATACCTGGTTGCTTAATAACCTAATATGGTAAAGCTGTTTATTGAAAGCTCCTATCTTGCCTGTCCACCGTTAAATATCATTGTTTGCTACCTATAAAAATCCATACTTCTGATTTCAACGTAATTACAGGTGTCTGCAGCTGTACAGGAGAAATTCTCCTAAAATTTAATGCATGCAGCTGTCTGTAATTGTGCATTAAGTGATCAACGATTTTAATTCCGTAAAATTGCCTCCCTTTAAATATTATCGTTACTGTTCGTAAAACAAAACGAAAAAACCTGTTCCTGTTTTCAATGTAATCACAGGTGTTGGTAAATAAGAGCAGCTGTGTCTGAGAAATTCAGGTAACTTCTCTATCAACTGAGTCCTGCAGCTGACCATTCAGTCAGCGCTGGTTGTTTGTTGAAGGTCTGTACCCTGATATCTATATGATAGTAATTAATTAAAATCGTAGTAACTGTTTAAATAATATTTGTTTGGTTGGTCTCAATAAAACTGTTTTTTGCTGTAAACCTTTTGAACGCTGAAGCAACCAGATGGGGACTCCATCCTTCCATTTTGGGGCACATCCTGGCCCTACCCACCCTAGTTTCACCTAACACTAAATTCGCTGTTGTTAAAACTAACCGCCAAAAACATTTTAAAATATTCAAATATTAAGCAAAATTTGGCTTTGAACGGCTACAGGTGTCCAGCAAAATTTCTGTACGCACAAGCAAAGGAGAATAAACAGTGTTGCCCTTAGCTTTCGTGTTGTGTAGTAACGTAGACTGCCGTCCACAATTTTTTGAAAACTTTGTTTTTCTGATAAACAAACACAGGAAAAGCTATAACAATGTAACGAGACACACACACACACACACACACACACACACACATATATATATATATATATATATATATATATATATATATCGGCGTTTTCTGATAATGTCTGTGAGCCTATCTGTGTGTTCATATAATACTGTGGTTGGTCTCTTCATCCATATACCATCTCTGTTTATTGCTCCATTCTGAGGATTTTACGTTCTATTTTTTCTGTCTCCTTAAGGCCTGACGCTCCGACTGCAGTCGTTTCTGATGCATAGTGTGCTTCTGGTAGTACAACTGCATTGTAGTGCCTGAGTTTAGCCTGTCTTGAAATATTTCTTTTATTGTAGTGCGTCCATGTCAGTTTGTACACTTCCTGAGGTTTTTCTATTCTTTGTATGTTGGGTGCTTTGTCTGATTCTTCTATTTGTATATATTCCCCAAGATATTTTAATTTTTCCACTCTGTTAACCTTTCCGCTGTGAGGATGGGGCGTGAGTCGTGCTTGGCTAGCTCGTATGGTAGAGCACTTTTCCGCGAAAGGCAAAGGTCCCGAGTTCGAGTGTCGATCCGGCACACAATTTTAATCTGCCAGGAAGTTTCATATCAGCGCAGAGTGAAAATCTCACTCTGGGAGCTTTTCCGTATTTTGTGTACATGGCTTGATTGTTGTTTTTCGCCGGCCGGGGTGACCGAACGGTTCTAGCCGCTTCAGTCTGGAACCGCGCGTCCGCTACAGTCGCAGGTTCGAATTCTGCCTCGGGTATGGACGCGCGTGATGTCCTTAGGTTAGTTAGGTTTAAGTAGTTCTAAGTTCTAGTGGACTGATGACCTCAGAAGTTAAGTCCCATAGTGCTCAGAGCCATGTGAACCATTTGAACCTCAGATGTTAAGTTTCATAGTGCTTAGAGCCATTTGAACCATTTTTTGTTGTTTTTGTTTCTTTCCATGTTCTGCGACTTCTCAGGTGATATCTGTAGGCCTGTTTTCGCAGAGACGTTGTTTAAGGTCGCAGTGCTTCTTGTCTGTTGTTGCTGAGTACTGCCAGGTCATTTGCAGTTGCTAGGCATTTCATAATCGTCTTGTTTGCACACATTCTTCCTATCTGAATTACTTTTACTTTTTCTTCCCATTGTTTGATTATTTTGTCCAGGACCATGTTGAATAAAAGCGGTGAGAGACCATCTCCTTGTCTGACCGCTGTACGTTACTCGAATGGGTCTGAGATTTCTCCCACAAATTTTATTTTGGATACGGTGTTTGTAAGTGTCTTTTGTATTAAGTGTCCTAGTTTTTCTGTTTATTTCATATTCGTCTACAGCGTCAAAGAGTATCTGCCTGTTTATGGAGTCTTAGGCCATCTTAAAGTCCAAAAATGTGGCTACATTGTTGGTCGTCTGTCTGACCTTCAGGAGCCTTCAATACAAGACCTTCCTTTTCTGAAGCCTGCTTGGTATTCAACTATCTTTATATCAGGTTGTGGTTCCAGTCCGTTGAGTAATGCCTTGGAGAGAATTTTGTAGGTGGCCGGTAATAGTGAGATACTTCTGTGGTTATTAGGGTCTGTCTTGCCGCTCTTTTTGTGGTTAAGAGACGATGACAATGGAAATGACACCACCGTGGGAGCCTGCGAACTTATAAGTATAAAACAGAAATTAAGTTCTGACGCACTATCTTTCCACACTCCCAACTCGGTCATTATTCCTATACACGGTCCGCACATGCGGCTGCCAAGCGAGATGCTAGGAAGGCCCATGAAGGCAGCCAGAGCAGCCTGGCTGTGAGCGGACCTTGGCCTATTTAGCGTCCGGGACTCTTGTATCTGCGTAGATAGCAGCGCGCCAACCCGTGGAGAACGCAGCCGCCTGCTGACGCAAGGCCCCCGGCAACACGCAACCCGCACAGCACGGGGAAGTAGTGGCAGTGGCCCACCGGCGCGGCGTGGTGATCGGCGGAACCGGAACTTCGGGGAAAACGAGTTCTCGATAAGCAAACAGTATCGAATACTCGTCAGAGAACCGAGATCTTTTCCGAGCAATAACCTAATGTATTCTTCTCGGACAAGTGTTCATCGTGCCTGCGTGCACAATGCGGGATTCCGCGCCATCTGCTATGTCTCTAAAACAATTTGAAAACCAAACAACTTATATATTTTCACTCAAAGTATACGTCATAAATATTGCTGATTTTTTTTAAGACGTTCCCGACGTACGACTGAAGAGTTTTTGTTGACGGATTCTCCCGCTAGGTGCCTGTACTACTCACCGATCTGAATCAGTTACTGAAAAGCCATCAATGGGGAATCGTAGGTTATGCCAGACTGTTTGTTTACGTAGACACCGTTCCAAGTATGAGCTTTCGAACATGACAAAACAGGACACTAACATCAAGTTCTCTCAAAAACATTCGCTATCAGGGAGATTTAAAAATAAATAAATAACGCTTTTGCTACCATAAAGCACTCAGGATTCACGTGATGCTACCAAACAGACGGAAAACAGGGCATAAAAAACTTATCACGTGACAAATAAAACCAAAACAATGTGCGGTTGTTTTCCCTGACGTGAAGCGGATACGTGGAAAACTTAATAGCAAAATGTGTCTGCTGTCTTTCTAGCGTTTATACTGTGCCAGTGCATCATCATCATCGTCATCATGTTCTTCTTCTCCTTCTTCTCATTCTCCACTTCACTACTATGCGGGTTCTTGTTACGGTGCCAATCTTTTACTTCTTGCACTCTCCAGATTTCTTCGCCCTATTGATTACAGTTTCTGGCTTTGCAAGGTAGTCTGCCGCTGTTTATTTTGTCTAGATGCTCATTCCATTTACTTCTGTTGTCTTCAATTTTGATTTTTACCCTTTCACAGCTCTAAGAAATCTCATTCTGGCTGCATGGATCTTATTTTCTTGTCATTGATAAACGACCCACGACTTACTTCGGCAGAGAAATGTGAGGAAGGTCATCAGTTAATAAAACTTCGTACTTGTAATTCTTTCTGTCTTATCCGTAAAGTAGCTGTTTATTGTTCCACACATGTTTCCAAGTTCAGCTACCGTCTTATCTCTATATCAGACTTGCAACTGGTACCAGACCCCAGATAATTAAAATGGCTGACTTGTTATACTAGTGCACTGTTCACCAATATTTCTGTTCGTGTAGAGTCCATCTATCTATTGTTATGTAAGGATCTTTTGCTGCTTTCTGTTCTATATGACATCACAGAGAAGTCTTTTCCAAATGACCGTGTACGTTTTTATAACAGTGTAAACAAACTATGGGAGAGACTTCATTGTGACGTCATATGCAAAAGAAACAAACAAAACAGAAAGCTCTGATGAAACAGTGATTTCGAAAGGTACAGAGGGAGAGTAAAAATATTGCAAGGACAACAGATGGTGTTTACTATTAAGTTCTCCGTTTATTTCACCGTCCCGGTTTGTCAAGAATAGCCACTGTGGCTACCGTGCCAATGAAATGGGGTAGTTAACAATTAAATAGAGCTACGCTACTTCGTTGATGACACACTCACTAGTGTCAATCATTTACACTGCATTTGTGAATCGCAAAGTAAAAATGTTCAAAGCAAAGAAGTCTCTGGTACCGGTTATAGATTAGAAGCCGCGCACTTTGACACAATGATTAAAGCATGTTACCAATATGAGAACAGCATTTCACAAACCTCTTACTCCGCTGCATAGAATGGGGTGGTTATAATTAAACTTTCGCTACTTGACAGGGGCGCCATAAAAAACGAGTGTTCATAGGAGAATGAAAGTTTGTGGAAAAAATGTAAGGAGATGCGGAAGATAAATGACGAATAAACAATTGAAAGAAACAAATTTTAGTTGTTACAAGAAAGGGTAGCATTTGTTAATTGAGTGCGATGTTCACTTGCGAGGTTACAAACGTTGCTCAGTGTGACGACCAGCTGCATCCACGACAGACAGGAACCGCAATAGAAATACCATTTCACAGTTGATCGCAACACTTTTAGAACGGCGGACTACGCAATGTTCAGCTATCGCGACACAGCTCGTGCACTGTTTGAAGGTCGCACATTGCGTCTAGCATTCTGAGCCATGACAACAGTAACTTCTTCAACAATTTGTCGCACAATTGGCCGTCGGCCTTTACCACAGTAAATCGCAAATCACCAGTTACTTTGAACTCATGGATTGTGTTCTTCGACCGTAGTGCGGAAAGGTTAAAGCTGTTGTTTCAGTAAAACAGATTTACGATCAAGGCCCTACTCGCCTTGTCTAGACCATGTTGACATTCTGGAACTGTAATGCACAGTGAGGATTTTGTTTCAACCCTACGTCGCCGTACCAATACCGGCGAGTGACTGCAATTCTTGACACTAACACCGCTAACAACGCAAATCCTGCACTGCACAGTCCTAGCAGCAATCCTATGTGCATGACTGTAAATCGTGATACAACATCACTAACAACACAAATCCTGTGGTGCAGTCTGAGCAGTATTCCTACGTCTCTGACAGCAGGTTGTGACACCAACACAACTAACAACACAAATCCTGCAGTGCACAGTCTGAGCAGTAGTCCTACGTTTCCGGCAGCAGGTTGTGACACCAACACAACTAACAACACAAATCCTGCAGTGCACAGTCTGAGCAGTAACCCTATGTCCCTGATTGCAAGTCATGTCGCTGATGCCACTGACAACACAAATTCTGTAGTGCACAGTCTGAGCAGCAATCCTATGTCCCTGATTGCAAGTCATGACGCTAACGCCACTAGCAACACAAATCCTGCAGTGCACAGTCTGAGCAGCATTTTTATCTGCACTGGCTCAAGTAACGAAGTTTAATTATAATCACCCTGTACTTCAGGCTCGGGCATTAAGCGACTGGAGTGTGGCGGGGCGAGTGACAATAATCGATGCGATCGAAAATTTGAAAGCTGTATGTTCAAAAGTTCGTAAATCGTACTATCATAATTGTGGCTCCATTTTTCGTGTGCGATCTATTGCTGCGAACAATGTCTTGCAAGTGTTTCTTTTTTCTTCTTAAAATATGTCAAGCTGATGGTGTTTTTTAGCGAGAGAGACCCCCAGGGCCCCGCGGTTCTTCCTCAGCCTTCAGCGCCGCGCCGTGCCGTGCCGTGGTGTGCTGTGTGATGTGTGCCAGCAGTGTGATGTGGTGTGCTGTGTGAAGTGCGCCCGCCTTGTTTTTCTGGCAGATAGGCCGCCCGCTGGTTCCGAGTCAGCGAAACCGTGACGGCGCGTGTTTACGCCGCGGTGGCGCCAGGCATTTGTTGCGAACGCCTGAAAATTTCCCCAGTACGCTCTCCGTTCCTGGTCAACGCCAGAAACGAGGTCGTGCTTAACAGGCCGATAACATCAGCGCAAACACGCGGAAGTTTTTCCCACTTCGATAAAAGAAATCGCAGCGGCTTGCTACATGTTGCAGGAGAATACTCCCAAGTTTTTGCCGCGAGCAAGACAGTAAATACTTTTTCGAAGTTACTTCTCTGATTGTCACTGAATGAGGAGGAACAGTTCTGAACTACTAGTTGTGCACCGTGTTACGATACGATCCCATTACATTTGGATTCCAGTGCTTTAATAACAATTCGTTGCTTTGATCCGAAAACTATAAACGACTATAGTAACCGCAGTTAATATTCGAACTTGGTTTCGACGCATTCAGTTACAAGTTTTAGATTCTACCTCGTTTCCGAGTGGTATTCTCCATTGTCGTTGTATAGACGACACTGTTTAATAGTCTTTCATCTACAATACGTGAATAAAACGGCAAGTAGCTGACGAATATAACGTGGGGTCGTTACACTTCTGTAGACACAGCGCTGCAGTGAAGATATAAGTCTTCGACAAAAAATTCAAAATCTTAAATACTTTTGTGCTTTTTGTTGCTTGCTTAAGAAATAATATGGAACTCCAAAATGTAGGTTCTGTTGTCATTATTAGAAAATGGCTATTTCTGATCTCGAGCAGAAATTTTCTCCTGCACATTATGAGATGGCAATAAAATATGATATTTGTATTTTCTCCACTTGCGTCAAGTAAGTTCTTCATTTCATTTGCTTCAAGAAATGTTATCCTCATACGTGGTACATCAATATTAACTGCATCATGTCAAATAGGCTACTTTTGATCGTTCGAACGCCTATATGGTTACTCAATGAAGGCATGGGACACTCTTTCTTCTTATATTGATCCAGATGAATTACTCAGAAGACTCACAAAGACAGAGCTTCAGTTCCGGCCTTTCAGGTTCACGTTTTCCGCGGTTCCCCAACACAGCTTAAGATAAGTGTCCGGATGGTTCCTCTGAAAGAATGGGCTCGTTCTTCCTGACTCCGAGCTTGTCTCTAATGACCCTCGACAAGTATTCGTAACTTCTTTTCACCTGATTTCCAGAAATGTAGTGTGGGATTCTGCAATTAAAGTGGCGGGACAGTTAGTCAAAGACAACATTCAAATATACAAAAAAATTAATTCCCCTACATTTTTACGTGTATTGAACCCAGAGAGTCTGAAGCACAAAGTTAGGTAGAAAATATTCTGTCAAGTTCTCCCACCCGAACTGTGAAAACATTCATTGTGATTCAGTTTGCCATTGCGACCAGTACACATAAGTACAACATGACAATTATTGAACTATATGAAATTAAGTCGTCATAACCTTTGAACGGACGTTCAAACAGCACAGATGGCTGCGGGCATGATGGGAATTAGTATGCGCATTATGGTTTGGTTTAGCGACGAAGACCACTTTCATTTGGATGGGTTCGAAATATGCAAAATTGGCCATTCGGGAGATAGAGAATCAGCATTTCGCGATCTAGAAGTCTTTTCATTCTCAACGGGTAACTGTGTGGTGTGCAGTGTCCAGTTATGGAATAGTCTGTGTGATATTCCTTAATGGCACGGTGACTACCAAACGCTACGTTGATGTCCTGGAGGAGCACTTTGGGGACCGCATTCTGGCTGTGGGATACCCAGAGGCCACTGGCATGGGCCTCGATTGGCCGCCATATTCTCCGGATTTGAACCCATGCGATTCCTTTTTGTGGCGCTAGATAAATGACAAGGTCTACAGCAGTAACCCGAAAACCATTGCTGAGCTGAGAACAGCCATTATGGAGGTCATCGACACCATCGATGTTCCGACACTTCAGCGGGTCATGCAGAATTTCGCTGTTTCTCTGCGCCACATCGTCGCCCATGATGGCAGGTATGTCGAACATGGCATAACCTAAATCAGAATGTCCTTAGTGACGTTTACATGTTGAATAATGTGTGTGCTCACCGTAGTTTGTAACTAATTTACGTTTTCTCGTATAGTTCAATAACTGTCATCCCGTATCCACGGTTCGCTAGATTAGCTACACTTTGAATTTTGGTTCCCATTCACATTTAGACGTTATAGAAAGATTCTGTCGGAGGGGATCAACTGTTGCCTGGCTCGAGGAATTACCCTCACATTTACGTGAAGGGAGTATAGTGCTTCCAAACAAATAACCTCCGACCTCCTGAATATAACCCTAGGGACTGGAACCTTCATCTGTCTCCCTCAACCAGCAGGCCTTTGACCGAGCGTATACTGTGTCGCTATCCCTTGCCGTAAGGTAAGCCGGCCGGTGTGGCCGTGCGGTTCTAGGCGCTTCAGTTTGGAACCGCGTGCCCGCTACGGTCACAGGTTCGAATCCTGCCTCGGGCATGGATGTGTGTGATGTCCTTAGGTTATTTAGGTTTAAGTAGTTCTAAGTTCTAGGAGACTGATGACCACAGATGTTAAGTCCCATAGTGCTCAGAGCCATTTGAACCATTTTTGAACCTTAAGGTAAATATATCTAACATGAAATTCTCCTAATACTCCTCCCTTACGAAAATGCAACATACGTGAATTCCATATGAATTCTTGTGTGTCACATTTATTGTTAAATGCTATGTACAGAAAAATTAATACTTAAATATAAATTCGGTGGAAGAAAGCGATCTTTGGCGGGTGGTCAGAAAGAAAAGAGGAGTTGATCAAGTTGTTGTTGTTGTTGTCATTGTTGTGATGGTCTTCAGTCCGAGGACTGGTTTTATGCAGCCCGCCACCCTACTCTGTCCTATATCAGCCTCTTCGTTTCAGCATAACTACTGGAACTGTTTGAACCTGCGAACTGTACTCATCCCTTGGTCTCCTTCAACAATTTTTACCTCCCCCCCCCCCCCAGACCCACACCCACACACACTTTCCTCCATTACCAGAGTAACAATTCCTTGACGCCTCATGACATGTCCTGTCAGTCCATCCGTTCTTTTAGTCAAGTTGTGCCGAAAATTTCTTTTCTCCCCAATTCGATTCAGTACCCGCTCATTAGCTACAAGATTTTCCATCTAGTTTTCAGCATTCTTCGATAGCATCACTCATTAGTTACGTGATTTACCATCTAATCTCCAGCATTCTTCTGTAGCACCACATTTCAAAAACTTCTAATCTCTTCTTGTCTCAACTGCACGTCGTCGACGTTTCACTTCCACACATGGCCTCACTACATGTGAATTCTTTCAGGAAGACGTCGTAACACTTAAATCTATATTTGCTGTTAACAAATTTCTTTTCTTCATAAACACGTTTATCGCCATTGCCAGTCTATAATTTATATCCTCTCTACTTCGGCCATCAACGTTTATTTTGCTAGCCAAGTAACAAAACTCATCCACAACTTTAAGTGTCTCGTTCTTAATCTAATTTCCTCGGCATCACCTGATTTAATTCGACTACATACCATTACCCTTGGTTTTCTTTTGTTGATGTTCATCTTATATACTCTTTCAAGACATTGTTCATTCCGTTCAACTGCTCTTCCAAATCCTTTGCTGTTTCTGTCAGAATTTCAGTGCCATCTGCAAACCACCAGGTTTTAATTTCTGCTTCATGAACATTAATTCCTTCTCCCAAGTTTTCTTTGGGTTCCTTTATTCTTTGCTGAATATAAAGACTGAACATCATCAGGGATAGGCCTCAACCATGTCTCACTCTCTTCTCAACCGCCGCTTCCCTTTAATGACCTTCAGCTGTTGTAACTGCCGTCTGATTATTGTATTCATAATCCTATACTCACCTCACCGGAAGTCCGTTTTCTCCTGCCGCCGAACTTCACTAATTCCCACTATATCTGAGACCTATCCATTTCACTTTTTCAATTTTTTCTGATCTGCCTGTCCCGTTAAGTGATTTAGCATCCCGCGCTTCGACCCCTAGAATGCCAGTTTTGGTTTCCCGATTGGATGTAGACTGAGAATATCTATTGCATAAACACTTCGATACCCAAAAATGGTTTTTTCCCGTTGTTGTTACAAAAAATAAATTTTTAAAGACAGTTCAAGTACCGTAACGTTAGACTTTCGGTCTTTTGCTAATAATGCGGAAACATCGTAATACCGGAAGTCGCGTAACATTTATTGTTTGATGTTGGTGCAGCTCGCTATTCTCGCTTCATAGATTTTCGTATTTCATGGCGTTGGTGTGAGACTGTTTTCCACGTTGGCTACAGTGAACATTGAATGTATGAGAATGTGGATCGATACAAAGGCATATAGTAAAAGATGTAAAAACGTCGAGTAAAAACTTTTTCATTTCAAGTGATGAAAGCTTGTTGAGGTTTTGGTAACGATCTCTGAACATAGAGACATCGCTGTATGGGCTATGGGTGGAGAAGAAAGTTCTTTGTAGTGACACCTTTTCAATTAATAATGGTGAGAACTATTTAATTTACTAAGCAAACCTTTTGTAAGAGCATAGAATATCAATTTGTTTAATAAGGAACTACACAAAGTGCTCCGAATTTGTTAGTACTTTCCATAAAAGATGTTTCATTCGATTTGTAGCCCAAATGCTTCATCAGTAATAATTCTGATGTGTTTTCAAGTCAAATCAACATAGGCACTACGCCGTCTTAGCAAGTTCAGCAACCGAGCCAAAGAGATAGCAGCAGTCACAGCAGTCTTGAGGTGAGAGAACGCTGCGATAGGTACATCTTTGGAACATGTGTCAATTAATAGCACACGTGATAAAAATTAACCGTCTTCACCAAGCTGGAACGAAACTGAAATATATTGCTGAAACAGTTATTCAAGTTAATTTACTTACAATATACAAACTGTGAAAGGAATTATTCTCGAAGTTGTTTACACTTAGTCGAAGGTAATATTTCGAAGGTAATTAATTTAACCATTTTTCTGGTTTCTGCATTTCTTGCCGGTGGATTCTATTTCTTTATTTACGTACAGCAACCAATCACGTTTTTATGTATTTTTTCATAAAACAGGGGATGGTTGCTGTATTTCTTAAATTAACTACATTTCTGGGTCAATAAACATGTAATATCACTTCAGGATCTGAGTTCACCAGCGATTTAATACTTATATACGATAAACGAAAGTTCGTATTAAGACAGCTATTCATTTACAGTTACAATACAACACATCAGAAATAGGTGGATGTTACCTGTAAGTTTAGTCGTATATTATCTTCTTTTCATCTAATTGTTTTTGCCAGTGTTTATAATTATTTGTGATGTGGATGTCTGTGAGTGCTGAATGATTTTTGTCGAGCAAAACAGTGGCTCGTAGCGTCCTAACAGCAGTGGAACATCAAAAAATGCAGAACAACATTTTATCAGCACACATTTGATGTCCCTACGGATGACATCACAGTGTTATCAGCTGCAGAATAATAAAGACCGTAATTTTTTTGCTAGTACAAATTAATTTCTTCGTTAGTTTCTCTTACTTTCCAGAGTTTTCTCAGCTTTATTCTGTCTACAGTGGCAATGAAATTACGTAACCTAAGCTCCAAACGTCGGCAATTTCCAGAGCAAACTCAAGGCTCGGCCTGGCGACATAATGAGTTAATTCCGGATAGAAACCAGTGCACCTATCTCCATAAAAATACCATTCTATGACGAACTTGTGATACATTGCCAAGGCCGTCCACGCTTCGATAATAATGGATCTCAGTAATCAGTGTTATTTGTCAGTTCAGGTTGACCGCGGCGTGCCGCTGCCAGGCTCGTTGAACCTTAGCGCTGGCGGACCAGATAAAAGACTCCATTTTTACCAGAGGTGTCTCCGGCGCCACGATAGCTAACTGGCGCTTTAAAAAGAATCTGCCTGCACTTGGCTGCTCGGAAGATATGCACAGACTCACTGAGAACCGCTAACGTTTGCTTTTTCTGTGTTTAAGTAATAATTTAATAGCTCTGACATAGTAATAATTTAATAGCTCTGACATCTATATCGTACGTCTGACCCTGCTTTTATATAATTGTTGCAGTTCAAATCAGTTATGTCTTTACCCACTTACATTTATAACACACAGTCCACGGCGAACTCGTTTTTTTCATTTTGCAGATAAGAAAGACTGTTGATTATCCACGTTAAGGTGCCGAATTCCCTTGAATCTACCATCATGGTCACTACACAAGATGCATGTGAGGGGAAGTAATATTTTCGTGGATTTTTCTTGAACTCATACAAGTTATTAATTAAAGGCAGAACAGAAATTGAAGGTTAATTGCGTAAATCTTCCGACAACAAATTATAATTAACGCTGAACTACTCACTCTGATGCTTACCAGATTACTTAGTATGTGTATAATGCACAATTAACCGGAGATAATCTTGTCTTACCGCTATATTTATTTTGAAGGGCTTATAAATTTCGCCCATGCAATTTGCCTTTGAGACTGTGTCTGTAAGTATTCTTCACATTAGATTTGCCAATTTAGTTTTAACACCAAATTCTCGGATTTATTTGTTCTGAGTTTCCCGTATGATGAGAACCAAAGCTTTCTTGAAGTACACAAATGTCACAACTATGTTTTTAAAATTCACCAGTCTGTGAAGGTTTATACGTTCCAAATTGAATATCTGTGCTGAGCAGGAGAAACCTTTTCTAAAAATTCCTTGATATTGTTTAGCTGTCAGTCGAGTGTTCTTTTAGTTCTTTTCAGCAGACTTGTTTAAAATGATTTATAGGTAACTAGTAGAAAAGATATCCCTGTGTAGTTATTGATGCCTTTTGTGTTACCTTTCTTATGAATCTTCTGGAATCTACTCTGCTTTAACAACTCCCTGAGAAACTATCTGCAAATCTTTTCTGATCTTTGTCTGAGACCATGTCAGAAGTTCATATGGTAAGGAATCGTGTTCACTGGCTTCGTTAATTGTGAGAGTTTTAATTACTTCTTTGATTTCTGCAATGATTGGTAGCACACCTTCCTTATTCTCACGAAAGTATGAGAATTCCAGTTTATGACTCGGTTATAGGCAATTTAACAGTTTATTAATATATTTTGCAAGTCTTTCACAGTTTTGAGTACTCTTTAAGACAATTCTAACTCTTTCATTCTTGAAGAAAATACACGGTTGGTGGCAGTCCTATAATTTATTCTTGAAGGTCTCACAAAAGTTTTTGGAATTATAATTTGTGAAGTTTTCTTGCATTTCGACAATTTGTGATTTTTTGCAAACCATTTTTTGATTCTGCGTATTATTCTAGATGTTCCCCTTTTTTGTTGTTTAAATTGCTCATTGTGTTCATTGTTCCCAGAACGTGTCCCACTTCTCCATGTTTCTGACCTTGCTGTTACCACGTTTTCAATTTTTTCATTCCACCATATTCTCTCTTTATTGCTGGGTGAACCAAATGTTTTGTGATTTGTTTGTTGCAATGGTGAAATGCCCAGATATTACATGCCAGTTCAGTTATTATTATTTCATTTTGGAATTGTTTTGTTGCTTCTTGTGTTACGGCAAGTTTATTCGTGTTGTATACATAATGAGGCTTTGTCTACATGTAAATTATTTTTACTTCTGGTATTGAGGTTGTGAATTGCGCATATCATCTCAGTCTCACTTTTGTTGTTAAACACAAAAACTGTGAGGGAGTATATGTATTGACCCTTAAGAAAACTAAGTCCCTAAAAGGACTTCTGAAAGGTGTTCAGATATTAACGTTACCTACTCTTACTGCACGCTTCTGTAGAATAAATGGTCTTTTGCCAGAAGAGATTGTTCTATACGACAGTACTGAGTGAAAATTCGCTAGCTATCCTGTCTGCAGTTTGACAGTGTGGGAGGTATTTCTGGAACTAAGATTTTTTGTTAACTTATCCAAAAGCTGGTGTCACCTCGGGCGTGCCTAGGAACCTTAAATGTGGAACGATGAAAACTTAAGAATCGGTCGTTGTAAGTCACTTCCTTCGCGGATTAGTTACATCTCCTTTGGATTCTTCTAAAGAATCTCAGCCTGGGACAGTTTGACAGAAATTACTTTCGAGTGGTCCTCGACTCTGGTATAACCTAAGCCCGCCGTTATCGATGGCCTCTGCTTGTTGATTGCGCTGCTCACGGGGTGGATTTCCAGAGGCGTAATTTTCGCTGATTTGAATCGGGGTTCCCGAACCTGCTCTGGTCGGACAGCAAGCGTAGAAGGTTCATATAGAAGGATTTGCCTGACTGCTTTCTGTTCTCATCAGAAGTTGGACAGATTTTGATTCTGAAATATACAGAAATTATCGTATCTATGTGTGCTTCGGATTGATTATCAATTCAGAGTAGGTAATCGATTAAAATCTTTTGTCGTCGTTTGACTGCATGGAAATTTATACTGTCCAAATTCTCACCGATGAAATTTGCATAAGACTGTCTTTGTTTTAAGTATAACGTAAGCATATTTCGTTTGCGAAGACGAAGCAACTATTGGGTTTCCAAAGACCGATTTTATTTAAAGAACTGCTGTTTATTTTGGCCTGAAAAGCAGACGGAGTTAAGTAATTACTACACTGAAGCGCAAAGGGAACTGTTACAGGCATACGTATTCAACTATAAAGATATGTAAACAGGCAGAATAAGGCGCTGCGGCCGGCCGGTGTGGCCGGGCGGTTCTAGGCGCTTCAGTCTGGAACCGCGCGACCGCTACGGTCGCAGGTTCGAATCCTGCCTCGGGCATGGATGTGTGTGATGTCCTTAGATTAGTTAGGTTTAACTAGTTCTAAGTTCTAGGGGACTGATGACCTCAGAAGTTAAGTACCATAGTGCACAGAGCCATTTGAACCATTTTTTTTTCTCCGGAGAATAGGAAAGGAATATACACTCCTGGAAATGAAAAAAAGAACACATTGACACCGGTATGTCAGACCCACCATACTTGCTCCGGACACTGCGAGAGGGCTGTACAAGCAATGATCACACGCACGGCACAGCGGACACACCAGGAACCGCGGTGTTGGCCGTCGAATGGCGCTAGCTGCGCAGCATTTGTGCACCGCCGCCCTCAGTGTCAGCCAGTTTGCCGTGGCATACGGAGCTCCATCGCAGTCTTTAACACTGGTAGCATGCCGCGACAGCGTGGACGTGAACCGTATGTGCAGTTGACGGACTTTGAGCGAGGGCGTATAGTGGGCATGCGGGAGACCGGGTGGACGTACCGCCGAATTGCTCAACACGTGGGGCGTGAGGTCTCCACAGTACATCGATGTTGTCGCCAGTGGTCGGCGGAAGGTGCACGTGCCCGTCGACCTGGGACCGGACCGCAGCGACGCACGGATGCACGCCAAGACCGTAGGATCCTACGCAGTGCCGTAGGGGACCGCACCGCCACTTCCCAGCAAATTAGGGACACTGTTGCTCCTGGGGTATCGGCGAGGACCATTCGCAACCGTCTCCATGAAGCTGGGCTACGGTCCCGCACACCGTTAGGCCGTCTTCCGCTCACGCCCCAACATCGTGCAGCCCGCCTCCAGTGGTGTCGCGACAGGCGTGAATGGAGGGACGAATGGAGACGTGTCGTCTTCAGCGATGAGAGTCGCTTCTGCCTTGGTGCCAATGATGGTCGTATGCGTGTTTGGCGCCGTGCAGGTGAGCGCCACAATCAAGACTGCATACGACCGAGGCACACAGGGCCAACACCCGGCATCATGGTGTGGAGAGCGATCTCCTACACTGGCCGTACACCACTGGTGATCGTCGAGGGGACACTGAATAGTGCACGGTACATCCAAACCGTCATCGAACCCATCGTTCTACCATTCCTAGACCGGCAAGGGAACTTGCTGTTCCAACAGGACAATGCACGTCCGCATGTATCCCGTGCCACCCAACGTGCTCTAGAAGGTGTAAGTCAACTACCCTGGCCAGCAAGATCTCCGGATCTGTCCCCCATTGAGCATGTTTGGGACTGGATGAAGCGTCGTCTCACGCGGTCTGCACGTCCAGCACGAACGCTGGTCCAATTGAGGCGCCAGGTGGAAATGGCATGGCAAGCGGTTCCGCAGGACTACATCCAGCATCTCTACGATCGTCTCCATGGGAGAATAGCAGCCTGCAATGCTGCGAAAGGTGGATATACACTGTACTAGTGCCGACATTGTGCATGCTCTGTTGCCTGTGTCTATGTGCCTGTGGTTCTGTCAGTGTGATCATGTGATGTATCTGACCCCAGGAATGTGTCAATAAAGTTTCCCCTTCCTGGGACAATGAATTCACGGTGTTCTTATTTAAATTTCCAGGAGTGTATGAAACACTGACATGGAGAAGGGACAAAATGATAGGACATCTGTTAGGACATCAGGGAATAACTTTAGTGGTATTAGAGGGAAATGTAAAGGCTAAAAAGTGCAGAGGAAGACCGAGGTTGAAATACATGGAGCAGGTAATTGAGAACATAGGTTTCAAGTGCTACCCTGGATGAAGAGGTTGCCGCAGGAGAGGAATTCCTGGTGGTCCGTATCAAACCAGTCAGAAGGCTGATGACTCAAAAAAATGAGTAGTTACAGATTATCTGAACGCTGCACAATTTTGAGTTGGTCCTTCTACCGGCGTGCTATGATGCTGTGGCGGGAGGTACTGCAGACACCTACGTGAGAACAAACAACAAAGCTAATTACGTAACTCTGATTTTTGACGGTGACGATTCGAACTTTGTGACTCTCCCGTATTGATACTCGAGCGCAGTAGTCGGTAACTCTGTACGGGCAGGCTGGCTCCTCCCGGATCGTAGTACGACCGCTCTGTCTGCTGCGGCCGCCTGCGGCAGCAGCAGTACCGCAAATAGCAGGCGAGTCGGTCGCCGACCACGCGGAACGGCTCGTCAGCTGTGTGCCGGCGCCACGTGACCCGCGTCGCGTGTCTGCCCGGCGGTCGCTCAGCGGCGGACGCGCGGGCTGGGCCCGCGGCCGCCGGCGCCGCCGCAATTTGTCGGCAGGGGCGGCGCCTGGTGTCTGCCCTGCCCTCCCCTCCCCCTCCCTCTCCCCCTGTCTAATGACGACTAATCACCGGCTGCGGCGCCGGCTCCTGCAGTCGCCAAAGTCCGCAACTTGACGCCGTCCTCTCGGTCTCTACGTTTCAGCACCGAGTACGTCCACACAGGCTTCTTGGCGCAGTACCGCCAGAATGGTACGATTCGCTAGAACCAATATACAGGGTGATTCAAAAAGAATACCACAACTTCAAAAATGTGTATTTAATGAAAGAAACATAATATAACCTTCTGTTATACATCATTACAAAGAGTATTTAAAAAGATTTTTTTTCACTCAAAAACAAGTTCAGAGATGTTCAATATGGCCCCCTCCAGACACTCGAACAATATCAACCCGATACTCCAACTCGTTCCACACTCTCTGTAGCATATCAGGCGTAACAGTTTGGATAGCTGCTGTTATTTCTCATTTCAAATCATCAATGGTGGCTGGGAGAGGTGGTCGAAACACCATATTCTTAACATACCCCCATAAGAAAAAATCAGGGCTTCTTGGAGGCCAGTGATGAAGTGCTCTGTCTGGCGGCCGATCCATCGCCTCGGGTAGTTACGGACAGATAAGTGCCAATGTGGTGGCGCTCCATCCTGCTGAAATATGAATTGTTGTGCTTCTTGTTCGAGCTCTCTGCTAGCTCTGCGAGTCGATTTTCTTGGGCTGCGAACAAATGCTTGCTGGATGCGTGCTACATTTTCATCACTCCTTCTCGGCCGTCCAGAACTTTTCCCTTTGCACAAACACCCATTCTCTGTAAACTGTTTATACCAACGTTTAATACACTACCTATCAGGAGGTTTAACACCATACTTCGTTCGAAATGCACGCTGAACAACTGTCGTCGATTCACTTCTGCCGTACTCAATAACACAAAAAGCTTTCTGTTGAGCGGTCGCCATCTTAGCATCAACTGACGCTGACGCCTAGTCAACAGCGCCTCAAGCGAACAAATGTACAACTAAATGAAACTTTATAGCTCCCTTAATTCGCCGACAGATAGTGCTTAGCTCTGCCTTTTGTCGTTGCAGAGTTTTAAATTCCTAAAGTTGTGCTATTATTTTTGAATTACCCTGTACAAGTGGCGTTCAATAAGTAATGCAACACATTTTCCTTCGGCCAATTTCGGTAGAAAAAAATTGGAATTTGTTGTACCTCAGCCCATATAATTTCAAGAGGTTCCGATAGGTGACGGCGCTGTATGTGCCTCCAAAATGTATTTATACCGGAAGTGCGTTCGAAGCAGATAGCTGTCATCGAATTTGTTTTGGCAGAAAACCAAAGCAACGCAGGTATTCGTAGGCGCTTGCAGATTCTCTACGGAGACCTGGCAGTGAAGAAAAGCACGTTGAGCCGTTGAGCTAGGCGTCTGTCGTCATCACAACAAGGTCGCGCAAAATTGTCCTATCACACACGTGCCGGCCAGCCGCACACGACTGCGACTGTTGCAATTTTGGAAAGTACGAACACTCTCATTCGAGGTGATCAACGGATGACAAATGCCTCGCTGCACAGATGGACGTCTCTGTTGTCAGTGCTGGTATTTTTTATAGTGCGTTGATACATTTCTTCACAGACAAAATTTTATCACATGATCTCCGCTCCCTTTGAACTACCTTATGCCACCGTGGACCTAAGCTCTGTATACTTGCACCATTGAAGTCAGGACAGGCTCGTTTGAGCCGCTATTTAGAGCCTTCTCAAGGGAGTTATCATCAAATGGCTCTGAGCACTATGCGACTCAACTTCTGAGGTCATCAGTCCCCCAGAACTTAGAACTACTTAAACCTAACTAACCTAAGGACATCGCACACATCCATGCCCGAGGCAGGATTCGAACCTGCGACCGTAGCGGTCTCGCGGTTCCAGACTGTAGCGCGTAGAACCCCACGGCCACTCCGGCCCGCGGAATTATCATCTTCAAGTCTCATTATGCGAAGAGATTACTTCAGGTTACCGAAAAGGTGGTAAGCACAAAGTGCCTGATTAGGGCTGTAGGGTGGGTGTTCCAGTGTTGTCCACTCGAGCTTCGTGATCTCAATAAGATGGTTCATATGGCTCTAAGCACTATGGGACATAACACTCGTCCAGCAGTTGGGGTAATCAGAGGTTTGTGCACGCTGCGTTCCTCATCACCTAACAGAAGACCATAAAGAGCAACGGCGGACCGTCTTTGTGGAATCGTTTTCGCGTTACAGCGTCGATCGTGACAATTTTTTGTCGAACGTCATCACAGGCTATGAAACATGGGTTAATCACTTCTGATCGAAAAAAATGGCAGTCCATGGAGTGGCGCCGCACCAGCTCCCCTCCAAAAAGAACTTCAAAGCCCGTTATGTCATCGCCTCTAAAAGGGGTTATTCTGTTTGATGTCCTCCATCATGGTGCAACGATGAAGTCGGAAGTGTCCTATGTTACGACCACGAAACTGCAGATACGACTTCAGCGTGTTCGTCGGCACAAATATGCAAAAGAACTTGTCCTTGTCTATGACAATACAAGGCCTCTCACAAGTCAACGCACCCGAGAGCCCAGGTCTCGCACCTTCCGACTTCTGTGTGTTTGGTCCAATGAGGCATTAACTCCTCTGGAAGCAGTACACGGATATTAGGGAGATTAGCGACGTAGCAAGACGTTGGCTGCGATGTCGACCAGTAGAGTGGTACCTCCCGTAGTATAAGGCCGTCACATTGAACGGTCATGTCGAAAAGTAGCGTGCTGAAGCCAAAAGAGTCAGGAATAATAGAATACGCAATAAAACCTACTTGCCTTCAGAAAATATATGTATTGCATTACGTTATGAACATCCCTAGTAGCCGGCTGGGATGGCTGAACGGTTCTAGGCGCTTCAGTCCGGAACCGCGCGACTACTACGGTCGCAGGTTCGAATCCTGCCTCGGGCATGGTTGTGTGTGATGTCCTTAGGTTAGTTAGGTTTCAGTTGTTCTAAGTTCTAGGGGACTGATGACCTCAGAAGTTAAGTCCCACAGTGCTCAGAGCCATTTGAACCATCCGTAGTATGTTGCTAGCGAGAAAGTAAAGAAAATAACAAACTTTTACTTATCTCGGTAAGCCTCGAGGCCAACCCACACTCCCACCGAGTGCTACCTATCCGCAATCCCTGTACATCTACTCCGTGCTCGCTACTCTGAGATTCTCCGAGGAGGTCGGACGTACTTGTCCGAAAGAACAGACACCGCGCATTCGTATAATATACTCGAAACATTAGCCGTGTCATGGGCTCCTGTAGAGCACTCAGGCCAGGGATCAACGTCTCAACTGTGTGCATACCGTGAAAGAGGAGATTTGAAAGTGATCCGGCCCTCAAACTTATTTCACATTCGAATGTTACATTTCCGGACACGGGTTCCTTATCAAAACCTCATCTACTAAGTCATCTCTACAACAACTAGACACCCTTAACAGGAACTGTGAAACATCAGTTAGTTTCGCATAGGTACCTAATTAACAACTGAACATTCCTTTCCTTGAAAATTTTATCAATGCAACTACAACATTTTCAAAAGTTATTATTAAGAAACAAAGAGCAACGTCTGTGTGACTTCCTGCAGTCCATCTTACGGTCTTTGGCTGGTGTAGCAGACGTCATCGCGGCCACTTCACGAGCCGTAGCGAACGAATTTTGGTTGAAGTCGCTCTCTCCAAATGAGAATGAGAAAAAGCAGCATCATATACTCAGTACTTGTTAAAATAAAAATTAAATAATTACAATTATTGCGCATTAAAATATGAAAAAATGTTAACTTTGTAATAATGTACCGAATTACAAAACGGTATTTATTTTCACCTTGTATTGTACTGTATGTTAACCGGGGACCTAGAAACGACGGATAGACTCCGTTCCCGCCGCAGCCGCAGTGGTCCACAACCCCGCGACGACTACCGCACTCCACTTCACCCCTACGCCGCCCCACACCGAACCCAGGGTTATTGTGCGGTTCGGCGCCCGGTGGACACCCCCCCCCCCCCCCGCCCCCCCTGGAACGTCTCACACCAGACGAGTGTAACCCCTCTGTTTGCGTGGTAGAGTAATGGTGCTGTACGCGTACGTCGAGATCTTGTTTGCGCAGCAATCGCCGACATAGTGTAACTGAGGCGGAATAAGGGGAACCAGCCCGCATTCGCCGAGGCAGATGGAAAACCGCCTAAAAACCATCCACAGACTGGCCGGTTCACCGGACCTCGACACAAATCCGCCGGGCGGATTCGTGTCGGGGACCAGGTGTTCCTTCCCGCGTCGTGCGTCAGACCGCACGGCCAACCGGGCGGGCCTAATTTCACCTTACTTGTGATTTCGTAAGTGGTTAGGAGTACGGGTGCGATGCGACACTGCACTTTGCTACGCCTTGTCCGTGGAAAGAAGCTGGGTATTACCAGCCGGCGGCCTTCGCCATTCCTCCTCTGTGAGTGCCTCGCTTTAAGCCCGTCTCACGCGGAGCAAGATTCGCTGTAAGTTTCCTTGCTGGCTCGCGCGATGGCTACCTTGCGGGCTCCGTCGTCTGCTAGCCGGCTACCTTGCTGGGAACCTTGTAAGATTTCCAGGATAGGTCCGGTGCTATTTTTCTTGTGAGGTTCCCTGCGTGCTACCTGCGTTGGCCAATTATGAGACGTTTCGTTTGTGACGTCAGACGCGGAAAGCTTGGGGGGAAAGCCTTTGTTGATAGTCGCTTTTCTGCTGTTGTGAGGTGCAGTAGGAAGTTCTTATAATTATAAAATAATGGCACCGCATTGGTCCAAGGAAGCGATTGAAGCATTGATATGTACTTATAGGGAAGAACAGAGTCTGTACGTCGTGAAAAGCGCAAACTATTATAATAAACACTTGCGTGCAGAAGCACTCGAAAGATTTGCAAGTGCAGTGTGTCTTGTTCGACCATATACATCCATTCGTATAAAATTTGCAAAGGATGTACGATCTTCTATCCCACAAAATAAAGTCGTATATAACAGTCATTATTGGTATATTTATAAAGTCAAACAGTAATGAAATGGTGATACTTTTGAAACAAAAGTAGGTGTTTTGCGAACTAACCTCAACTCTTTATGAAGCATGGAGAGCACACCTTTTCCAGCGTTTCTCCTCTTAGTCCAGTTTTTCGTCCATTCTCTCTTTGTTCTTCTCTCATTACCATGCATTTCTGCATCGTTTAGCACCAAAACAGCTAATAACGCCAGTTTGCTCTGAACATCTGTGTCCGCCGCTCGTGGTCTCGCGGTAGCGTTCTCGCTTCCCGAGCACGGGGTCCCGGGTTCGATTCCCGGCGGGGTCAGGGATTTTCACCTGCCTCGAGATGACTGGGTGTTTGTGTTGTCCTCATCATTTCATCATCATCCAGGAAAGTGGCGAAATTGGACTGAGCAAAGATTGGGTAATTGTACGGGCGCTGATAACCACGCAGTTGAGCGCCCCACAAACCAAACATCATCATCATCATCATCATGAACATCTGTACCTGAAGCAGCCATCTTCGTTCGATATAACATGCAGCCGATCACAACACAACTAGCTGCCGATCTTGCACCGTGGGAGAGCTTCGACATGGAAGATAGCCGGCTCCTTTCCCTGCAAGCCGGCAGGCATGCACGCCATCTCGCAAACTTGCGGCGAACCTTGCTCCGTGTGAGACGGGCTTAGCACGGAGGCCCTAGCAGCAGCCGGCGCGACCGCCGGAACGTCCAGCGTAAACAAAGCGCGGAGAGCGGCGGCGGCGACAGCTGGTGGGCCCAGGTGGGCGGCCACCGGCGGGAGGCCGGTTTTTTGCCTCTCCCGCACCTGCGGATCCTCCAGGAGGACGCGCGCCATTTGCCGCTGGAGCTGGAGTGTCCCGTAATGAGCGCCGCCCGCTATTAGCTGACAGCCGGCAGACACCTAATGACCAGACACGACAGGAATTGGTGTAACGCGGCGCCTACTGCCGACGCCGGTGCGACGGGCCTCCGGCCGCTGGAGAAAACTGCATATCCAGCAACAGAGGACGCCGCCACCGACTCACCACAAACCGGTGACGCTGCTAGATACTAAACGCTTCTGTGTTAGACACGGGAACGAATTGCAATAATATATACAGGGTGTTTCAAAAATGACCGGTATATTTGAAACGACAATACAAACTAAACGAGCAGCAATAGAAATACACCGTTTGTTGCAATATGCTTGGGACAACAGTACATTTTCAGGCACACAAACTTTCGAAATTACGGTAGTTACAATTGTCAACAACAGATGGCGCTGCGGTCTGGGAAACTCTATAGTACGATATTTTCCACATATCCACCATGCGTAGCAATAATATGGAGTAGTCTCTGAATGAAATTACCCGAAACCTTTGACAACGTGTCTGGCGGAATGGCTTCACATGCAGATGAGATGTACTGCTTCAGCTGTTCAATTGTTTCTGGATTCTGGCGGTACACCTGGTCTTTCAAGTGTCCCCACAGAAAGAAGTCACAGGGGTTCATGTCTGGCGAATAGGGAGGCCAATCCACGCCGCCTCCTGTATGTTTCGGATAGCCCAAAGCAATCACACGATCATCGAAATATTCATTCAGGAAATTAAAGACGTCGGCCGTGCGATGTGGCCAGGCACCATCTTGCATAAACCACGAGGTGTTCGCAGTGTCGTCTAAGGCAGTTTGTACCGCCACAAATTCACGAAGAATGTCCAGATAGCGTGATGCAGTAATCGTTTCGGATCTGAAAAATGGGCCAATGATTCCTTTGGAAGAAATGGCGGCCCAGACCAGTACTTTTTGAGGATACAGGGACGATGGGACTGCAACATGGGGCTTTTCGGTTCCCCATATGCGCCAGTTCTGTTTATTGACGAAGCCGTCCAGGTAAAAATAAGCTTCGTCAGTAAACCAAATGCTGCCCACATGCATATCGCCGTCATCAATCCTGTGCACTATATCGTTAGTGAATGTCTCTCGTGCAGCAATGGTAGCGGCGCTGAGGGGTTGCCGTGTTTGAATTTTGTATGGATAGAGGTGTAAACTCTGGCGCATGAGACGATACGTGGACGTTGGCGTCATTTGGACCGCAGCTGCAACACGGCGAACGGAAACCCGAGGCCGCTGTTGGATCACCTGCTGCACTAGCTGCGCGTTGCCCTCTGTGGTTGCCGTACGCGGTCGCCCTACCTTTCCAGCACGTTCATCCGTCACGTTCCCAGTCCGTTGAAATTTTTCAAACAGATCCTTTATTGTATCGCTTTTCGGTCCTTTGGTTACATTAAACCTCCGTTGAAAACTTCGTCTTGTTGCAACAACACTGTGTTCTAGGCGGTGGAATTCCAACACCAGAAAAATCCTCTGTTCTAAGGAATAAACGATGTTGTCCACAGCACACTTGCACGTTGTGAACAGCAGAAAGACGACGTACAGAATGGCGCACCCACAGACTGCGTTGTCTTCTATATCTTTCACATCACTTGCAGCGCCATCTGTTGTTGAAAATTGTAACTACTGTAATTTCGAAAGTTTGTCCGCCTGAAAATGTACTGTTGTCCCAAGCATATTGCAACAAACGGTGTATTTCTATCGCTGCTCGTTTAGTTTTTATTGCCGTTTCAAATATACCGGTCATTTTTGAAACACCCTGTACATTAAACTGTGCTCTGCGAGCCGCGGTACGGTGTGTGGCGGAAGGTACAACCTGCACTACCCTTCTTCCTAATCCTGCCACATAGTGCTGTCTCATTCTGCATTCTGTGGTGTCACCGCCAGACACCACACTTGCTAGGTGGTAGCCTTTAAATCGGCCGCGGTCCGTTAGTATACGTCGGACCCGCGTGTCGTCACTTTCAGTGATTGCAGACCGAGCGCCGCCACACGGCAGGTCTAGAGAGACTTCCTAGCACTCGGCCCATTTGTACAGCCGACTTTGCTAGCGATGGTTCGCTGACAAATTACGCTCTCATTTGCCGAGACGATAGTTAGCATAGCCTTCAGCTACGTCATTTGCTACGACCTAGCAAGGCGCCATTACCAGTTACTATTGATGCTGTAAAACATGTACCGTCAAGAGCGATGTTCACCAATTATGGATTAAAGTTAAGTGTTCCAGCAGCTACGTACGTTCTTTGCTACTGTAATTTCCTTGTCCTGTTCCAGACCTCACGCCAGCCTGCGTGAGCTTAAACGCGTGCCTTTTGGCTTCCTGTCGTAGTGGGTTGGCTGTCTTGCCAATCCACAACACATTCCTAGCACACACCCCGTCGTACAGGTTCCATCGTTTTCGATATTTATTTTATTTTTACTTTTTTTTTATTTTACGCCGCCATCATAATTTTCTGTCTTGGTTATTAATAACCGCTTCAGCAGTATTTTGCTCCTGGTCATTCAGTCGAGCCCGTGCTTCATCAGGCGTCCGCAGGCAAGCTGATTATTTTCTTGCCGTCAGTATGACAGAGCACGTGACCGCGTGCTCTGCATCTTTATTTTGATTTTGCAAACTTTACTTTAATGAACTCATGTTATAATTTCCAAACTATTGATAATTTCCAAGTCAGGGATACCAGTCTGCTAGGTGTCTTGCTCAAGGACAAGGTAAGGTGCAGTCTTCATCAGGAAACGTTGCTACTGATGAAACGCAACTTTTATTGTGTGCATCTAGCGCTATAAAAGAACCAATGGGCACATAAAAAGATCAGAAAAATAAGAACTACCGTTTATGCTTAGCATGAATATGGCAGCATGCTCGTTTAAGCAAACACGAGCATTCCACTGCAAAACACTGAAAACATTTGTCCTTACCTACATGATAAACACGCAATCAAATTTATATTAATGATAAGAATGATTTATTCAATTTAGTTATAGGTGAAAGTTATGCTGCCAAATTTTTCTTAAGTAGACTGTATGAACGATAAATTTAAGACCTGAAATACAATATGTATTATTTTCTTGGACTTCATAAAAAAGACAATGAAAAAGTACGTGTTACTCCAAATAATACTTTTGTCGCCAATCAGTAACGACACACCATCAGGCTTGCCCTCCCGACTTCTGTCTACAGCTCTTCCCATATACATCTGAGAAGCGATTTGTTTTTCACCCATCCGCTATATTGGAACTTGGCAGTTTTTAATCCATTAAATACCGTCTTTTAGAAGTGTTCTGTATTGACGGACAACGAATGTTGGGAAAAAAGATCCCGAGCTTTTCCGCTCTAATGTTTTAATCATTTAATCTGATCATGTGACTTAGCACCACGAAACCGGTGGTGTTGCAGTAACAAAGGACCAAATACCGCTGAAGCGGTTATTAAAAACCAAGATGAATGCTCATAGCTGTGGTTGCCCCACCTACAAGGTTGGCTGCCTAATTATCTGTATTGAAATGAAATTATCGTACGGCATTGTTGGTCGGGAGGCCCCATGCGGGGGATTTCGGCCACCGTATTGCTTTTTAGTTGACGCCACTTTGGCGAATTGGGGGTCAATGATGATGAAGGACACACAACACCCAGTCCCCTGCCGGGAATCGAACCCGGGCCCCCTGCGTGGTAGGCGGAAACGCTACCGCACGCTACGGAGGCTGTATTGATGACCTCTCTGGACGGTCTCAAACGGCGGTCTTCAGATGCAGTTGCTGTGCAGCAGGCCCGTGCCCTGTCTCAATGTACAGTGTATAGCCCTCCTGTGCCCCAACTGGATCTCAGCGTCAAAAGCATCTGTAGAGAAGGTCAAGACAGCGTACTCACCGCCGGACAGTGAAAATTAATTCTCGAAACGATCCGCTGCACTGTGACCAAGCCTTGTCTGTATGATATCGTTATTTCCAGGAGTGCTAGTCCTGAGTGATACGCGGAAGAACTTTTGTGAAGCTTGGAGGCTACTAGATGAGGTATTGGCGGTGGTAAAGCTCTGAGATCCGGTAGTCAGTCGCGCTTCGACAGCTGAGTCGATAGAGTACTTACCCACGAAAATCAAGTTTTGATCTGCCGGGAAGTTTCAAATCAGCGCACACTCAGCCGTAAAGCGAAAACCCATTTTCGATCCATAACATTAAATACTACTGCGTCGGAAAATAAAAAAAAATAAGCAATTTTTTAGAATATTTCTCGTGCAGAACGACGGTCTGGCAAAAAAGTGCTTTGAAAATGCACACAGACAGTCCGACCGCAAAGAAACTTTCATTTTGTGGTAACCGGTTTCGGTCAGTTTGACGTTCATGAGGCCACTTCCTTCACCGCCACCGCCTACCCTCATGATATGAGGTCTGAAGATGGTCAAAAACTGGCCGAAACCGGTTACCGCGAAATAAACACTTTTTGCGGTCGAGACTGTTTGTGTTCACAAAAAAATAATAAGCATTTCAATTAATTCAACGACCACTTCCGTACGATAGGATAAAAATAATGTACTACTTTGTACAATTTATGTTATCTTTGTGCTCGGGCGCCCTTCACTTAACCAAGAGAAGACGTGTGCGCCATCCGTAGGCCTATTGAATAGTGTATCATACAACCTACACGTTTACATTATTAGTGATTTATGTTTTGTGGGCACTAGGCCCTGGCCTGAGGCACTTTTCTGTGTCTAACGCTCCAGATAGCTTCAGAGTCTATGTTAATGTTAATGTGTGTGAAATCTTATGGGACTTAACTGCTAAGTTCATCAGTGCCTAAGCTTACACACTACTTAACCTAAATTATCCTAAGGGCAAACACACACACACCCATGCCCGAGGGAGGACTCGAACCTCGACCAGGACCAGCCGCACAGTCCGTGAGTGCAGCGCCTGAGACCGCTCGGCTGATCCCGCGCGGCTCAGAGTCTATGAAGTATTTGTAAGTGGCTGGTCGAACTCGGACAACTCAGCAAGCCAAACTTGTTTGACTGCGAATACGAACTTACCAACACTTTTTGCGAGAGCCGTTACGACAAAGATCCTTAATCCGAAAATACGGAGGGCTCACATTGCAATAGGGTTAGTTGGTTGGTTGGTTGTTTTGGGGAAGGAGACCAGACAGCGTGGTCATCGGTCTCATCGAATTAGGGAAGGATGGAGAAGGAAGTCGGCCGTGCCCTTTCAGAGGAACCATCCCGGCTTTTGCCTGAAGTGATTTAGGGAAATCACGGAAAACCTAAATCAGGATGGCCGGACGCGGGATTGAACCGTCGTCCTCCCGAATGCGAGCCCAGTGTCTAACCACTTGCAATAGGGGGCGGGATGATTACGAAGGTAAGATAAAAATAGAGAAATTCAGGCATTCGCAGCTACCGAACTATTCCTTCGCGCGCACCATTCACCAGTGGAACAGAAAATTAGATGAAGAGGGGAAGCGATGGTATCCTCCAGCATCGGCTGATTTAATTTATCTACACTCCATTACTATCGCTTTATTTGTGCTGAGCTTATAACCTCTTCGAAACACACTACCCGTTCTGCTTAACTGCTCTTCCAAATCCTTTGCACTTCTAAGAAAGACTGTCGTGCACAAACTCCAAAGTTTTTCTTTCTTCTAACTGACGTTCAGGTCCCTTTTCAGAATTATTCTTGGTCTTTCTTACTGTTTGCTCTTTGCACAGCTTGAATAACAGGGGCATACTCTATGTGTAGGAGACACCTGTAGTGTATCATACTCGAGAGCACTCTGCATTTGCCGGCCGCGGTGGTCTAGCGGTTCTGGCGCTGCAGTCCGGAACCGCGGGACTGCTACGGTCGCAGGTTCGAATCCTGCCTCGGGCATGGGTGTGTGTGATGTCCTTAGGTTAGTTAGGTTTAAGTAGTTCTAAGTTCTAGGGGACTTATGACCTAAGATGTTGAGTCCCATAGTGTTCAGAGCCATTTGAACCATTTTTAGTACTCCGCATTTCCTTGACCCTCTTCCGACGACGAATCGCGCAGCCAGCCCTTCTATGAACGTCATCTGCTTTTTGCACAAATCCAGTTTCAAATGACATACGAACAATCTCTAAAAAATGGTTCAACTGGCTCTGACCACTATTGGACTTAACTTCTGAGGTCATCAGTCCCTTAGAACTTAGAACTACTTAAACCTAACTAACCTGAGGACATCACACACATCCATGCCCGAGGCAGGAGTCGAACCTGCGACCATAGCGAACAATCTCTAAAGTGTCGGCGGTTCACCTACGCGGTGTCCCCGACAGGCATTAGTGCTTACAGGTGGGGAAAGACAGCGGATCACCTGCAAACGCCTGGATTCGGTATTACTTACCGACGGCCGTAGCTACAGGCAGCTCCGGGAAGGCCAAAAGCGACCGCAATTAACGTTGCTTCTGCAGACATCACCAACTGCCGCCCTATCGAAGGAGCGTGTGCCCGCAGTCTTCCGGCAGCTAAATTGCCGCAGCTTGACTGTCTGGCAGCAAGAAATGTATGCTGAGCCGTCGGCGAAGCTGGAGCATCCGCTGCATATGGGCAAACACTGCCGGCCGGTTTACCATCAGTGCTCAACAGGTGGCAGGCGGGACCGTTTGTCCGTGGAGAACGTCCTCCAGTTGCCTGCAAGTTGTTTCTGCCCAGTATAGTGTTCCTTTCACACTCGTACGTTACCGTCACGTCCCGCCGCAACGCATTAGCAGTGACCGAGCAAACGCATTGGGCGTCGGTGCGAACTTCGTCGTCGTGTTCACTAATTTGCTTCATTGTGGTCACTTTGTACAGATATTTGTTCCGTAACCTTTCTCCTTAGCTTAGAGTGACATACTCTCTTCACTATTCGTCATAGATTCTTCCTAGGCTCTCGCAGAATTAAAGTAAATAAACGATAAAGTTTCTTGTCGGTGAAAGTTTTCTGTTTGTCGTATTGAGTTCGTTGTAGATGTGGAAACGTACAGCGATTCTTTCACTTAGCTGCTCCAATTTCTTCCATAGATCATATACAGCAGCCGAGGTGTTATCACTAAATTTTGGTTCATATAGATATCACTAAATTATAGTCTTTGCTGTGTATTTATACAAATAAAGACGTAAGAATGTATCACTTGGGCTATTCACTTCGTATTTTTGGTTAACATTGCTCTAAGCGCTGCAGAATTACACTACTTGCCATTAAAATTGCTACACCACGAAGATGACGTGCTACAGACGCGAAATTTAACCGACAGTTAGAAGATGATGTGATAGGCAAATTGCTTTTCAGAGTATTCACACAAGGTTGGCGCCGGTGGCGACACTTACAACGTGCTGACATGAGGAAATTTACCAGCCGATTTCTCATACACAAAATGCAGTTGATCGGCGTTGCCTGGTGAAACGTTGTTGTGATCGCGACATTGCTGCTCGCCTTGGTCGAGATCCAATGACTGTTAGCAGAATATGGAATCGGTGGGTTCAGGAGGGTAATACGGAACGCCGTGCTGGATCCCAACGGCCTCGTATCACTAGCCGTCTAGATGACAGGCGTCTTATCAGCATGGCTGTAACGGATCGTGCAGCCACGTCTCGATCCCTGAGTCAACGGATGGGGACGTTTGCAAGACAACAACCATCTGCACGAACAGTTCGCGACGTTTGCAGCAGCATGGACTATCAGCTCGGAGACCATGGCTGCTGTTACCCTTGACGCTGAATCACAGACAGTTGCGCATGCGGTGGTGTACTCAACGACGAACCTGGGTGCACGAATGGCAAAACGTCATTTTTTCGGATGAATCCAGGTTCTGTTTACAGCATCACGATGGTCGCATCCGTGTTTGGCGACATCGCGGTGAACGCACATTGGAAGAGTGTATTCGTCATCGCGATACTGTCGTATCACCCGGCGTGATGGTATGTGGTGCCATTGGTTACACGTCTCGGCCACCTCTTGTTCGCATTCACGGCACTTTGGGTCGGCCGCGGTGGTCTAGCGGTTCTAGGCGCTCAGTCCGGAACGGCGGGACTGCTACGGTCGCAGGTTCGAATCCTGCCTCGGGCATGGATGTGTGTGATGTCTTTAGGTTAGTTAGGTTTAAGTAGTTCTAAGTTCTAGGGGACTGATGACCTAAGATGTTAAGTCCCATAGTGCTCAGAGCCATTTGAACCATTTTGAACGGCACTTTGAACAGTGGACGTTAAATTTCAGATGTGTTACGACCCATGGCTCTAACCTTCTTTCGATCCCTGCGAAACCCTACATTTCAGCAGGTTAATGCACGACCGCATGTTTCAGGTCCTGTACGGGCCTTTCTGGATACAGAAAAAGTTCGACTGCTGCCCTGGCCAGCACATTCTCCAGATCTCTCACCAATTGAAAACGTCTGGTGACCGAACAACTGGCTCGTCACAATACGCCAGTCACTACGCTTGATGAACTGTGGTATCGTGTCGAAGCTTCATGGGCAGCTGTGCCTGTACATGCCATTCAAGCTCTGTTTGCCTCAATGCCCAGGCGTATCAAGGCCGTTGTTACGGCCAGAGGTGGTTGTTCTGGGTACTGATTTCTCAGGATTTATGCACCCAAATTGCGTGAAGATGTAATCACGTGTCAGTTCTAGTATAATATATCTGTCCAATGAATACCCGTTTATCATCTGCATTTCTTCTTGGTGTAGCAATTTTAATAGCCAGTAGTAAATTTCACAGGTCATGCTGCTTTACGTATAATCAGTTGCCCATAACAGCTTCTTAACAGTCTTCCGACTGTTTTTCTAAAAAAATTTTAAATTTTCCAACTCATTTTTCGTTTGTTCTACTTCGAAAAACTGTGTGAATTAATTTTATTATATTCTTCACAAATACTCACGCAGTACTTACGAAAAAATATCTTCCATTAGCAAATGTATTACTTTCATGATCGGTACTGGTAACAGCTTGAGGGATACAACGAACTTTATAGTACAGAAGATAACATAGACTAACTTACTTACAGTCTCACAGCATTTCATCTATTTAGAAGAACGAGTTTTTTCTTGCCAGCTGCGTCTTCTTCCGTCGGATGGTAGAATTTCGTCGACCGGCGCTAATCATACCCGTCACAGAGGAAACATAGGCTCTGGTTTCCCCTGCTCTCGCTGTTTAACATGCAACACAGCAAATAAGAACAACTTGTACCTAGTTTCATTTACTCCTTTCGCCCTAATACGTTAAAGTCACTGCCAAAAAATAGTACAAACCAACTGTCGTCACTCAGCTCTCTAGGGAGGTAGGATTTACACCACAGAAAAATTTCGCTTACTTCATCAATACGCCAGTGTCTAACAGAGCAACACAACTACTAGGAGAGCTGACAAGCTTCCAGGATTTTGTGTAAACTGCACATAGTGAACGCACCATTTTAAAATAATGCAACCGTCATCACCATCTTCATAACCAGCGATGAAACAACAAGTTTGCTCTTTCGAGTCACACATTATTTATTTCCTCGGTGTGTTTCATAGCTTTAAATTTCCATATATATGATGTGTGAGTGGATCTGTTGTGAGTCATGTCTCAGTAAATTGCAGCTATGATTATTCACGTAACTGCGCCTGGTAAAGGACGTTTAAATCTCTAAAACGCGTCATGGAAATGAAAGATCTGCTCCCAGAATGAATTTTTCACTCTGCAGCGGAATATCCCATGACATGAGACTTCCTGGCAGATTAAAACTGTGTGGCCGACCGAGACTCGGACTCGGGGCCTTTGCCTTTCGCAAGCAAGTGCTCTACCAGGTGACGTACCCAAGCACGATTTACGACCCCTCCTCAAATCTTTAATCTGCCAGAAAGTTTAAAATAAATTGTGATTAATCACTGTGAACTTATTGTTTCAATGCTTAGCTAATCAGATGGGATCAGCGACATCTTTATTTTGATTTTGCAAAATAAATGGCTCTGAGCACTATGGGACTCAACTTCTGAGGTCATTAGTCCCCTAGAACTTAGAACTAGTAAAACCTAACCAACCTAAGGACATCACACACATCCATGCCCGAGGCATGATTCGAACCTGCGACCGTAGCGGTCTTGCGGTTCCAGACTGCAGCGCCTAGAACCGCACGGCCATTGATTTTGCAAACTGTACTTTAACGAAGTCACATTATAATTTCCAAACTATTGATCATTTCCAGTTTAGGGATACCAGTCTGTTAGGTGTCTTGCTCAAGGACAAGGTAAGGTGCAGTCTTCATCAGGAAACGTTGCGAGTGCTGAAACGCATAACTGAAACGCATTAACTGGAAACTTTTATTGTGTGCATCTAGCGCTACAAAAGGACCAACGGACACACAAAAAGAGCGGAGACATAAAAACTACTGTTGATGCTTAGCATGAATATGGCAGCATGCTTGATAAAGCAAACATGAACATTTCGCTGCAAAACACTGAAAAAATTTGTCGTTATCTACATGATAAACGCGCAATGAAATGTATATTAATGATAAGAATGATTTATTCAATTTCGTTGTAGGTGAAAGTTATGCTGCCAAATGTTTGTTAAATAAACGATGAACGATAAATTTAAGACCAGAAATACAATATGTAGTATTTTCTTGGACTTCATAAAAAAGAAAGAGAAAGAAAACGAAAAAGTACAGTGTTACATCAAATAATACTTTTGTCGACAATCAGTAACGACACACCATCAGGCTTGCTTTTCCCAATGGCTGCCCTGCGTGTTTAACTGGACCAGCACTCCTGGAAGGAAGGATACACCCAGATCAAATTTGAACCAATGCACACTCCGCTACGGAGTCAAAGTTTCATTCCAGACTAAAATTACTTGTAGTGTTGCGACTGCGATATACGATGAATGTTTTGAAGGAGTGAAATACACGGGACGCCTTGGCGTGATGGTGTCAGGAGCGCCATACCTCTGCTCACATGTCGAAAACTCCTCAGGCGGAAGGTGGAATGTTTCCTTCAGCAAAGTCACGACAATTTCTTGCTGCTTGCTTGTCCTGTTTAACAACCACTCTCTCTCCCACCTCATGTAATCAGCCCAGCACTCGGAACCTTCGACAAGTTTCTGAAACAGAGCAGATTACCGAGACAACTGCACAGTGTGTGTCAGACGGTCAGCTTAGCAGTCGGCACGCCATTAGATACGGCAGCGAAACAAGCGCCGAGCGACGGCCGCCTGTGAAGACACCGTCTTCTCCGCTCTTGCTTCCTCGCCAATGCGTCTGTGTCAGCAGCGAGAGGATCTGGCATCCATCACTGCGCGAAGCCGGCCGTGAAATTTGTTTTGACGCGCGTGCGTCGGCAGGCGACAGTGAAAAGCGTCGCGCCGCGCGGTCCGGACTGCACACTGGAAACAGTACGAGGAACAATATGCGTTTCCCGCAGTTTCAAACTAAGAGCTGTATTTAACCCGGCGACACACAACGCACGTGCGACACGTTTGATGTTAATTATGTTTATCATGTAGGTAAGAGCAAATATTATCCGTCCTTTGCAACTGAATGTTTGTTTCATTTTTCGCCAAACATGTTTAGCTGTTCATATCAAGCATCACGAGTGTCCTACAAAATAAAGATAATTATTTAACTATCCATGTTTTACACTGATGAGCCAAAGTAACTGCTACACCTGCCTAATATCGTGTGGAGCCCCCGCAAGCACGGAGAAGTGCAGCAACATGACGTGGCATGGACTCGACTAGTGTCTGAAGTAGTGCTGGAGGAAACTGACACCATGAATCCTGCAGGGATGTCCATACATCCGTAAGAGTACGAGGGGGTGGAATCTCATCTGAACAGCACGTTGCAAGGCATCTCAGATATGCCCAATAATGTTCATGTCTGGGGAGTTTGGTGGCGAGCGGAAGTGTTTCAGAAGAGTGTTCCTAGAGCCACTCTGTAGCAATTCTGGACTTGTGGGGTGTCGCATTGCCCTGCTGAAATTTTCCACTTCCGTTGGAATGCACAATGGACATGAAAGTATGTAGGTGATCAGACAGGATACTTACATACGTGTCACCTGCCATAGTTGTATCTAGACTATCAGTGGTCCCACATCACTCCAACTGCACACGCACCACACCATTATGGAGCCTCCACAAGCTTTAACAGTCACCAGCTGACATGAAGGGCCCATGGATTCATGAGGTCGTCTCCATACCCGTCCACGTCCATCCGCTCGATATAATTTGAAACGAGACTCGCCCGACCATGCAACATGTTTCCAGTCATCAACAATCTAATGTCTGTGTTGACGGGCCCAGGCGAGGCACAAAGCTCTCTGTCGTCCAATCGTCAACGATACACGCGTAGGCCTTCGGCTCCGAAAGCCGATATCAATGATGTTTCGTTGAATGATTCGCACGCTGCCACTTGTTGATGACCCAGAATTGAAATCTGCAGGAATCTGCGGGAGGGTTGCACATCTATCACGCTGAACGATTCCTTTCAGTCGTCGTTGATTCCGTTCTTGCAGGACCTTTTTCCGCCCGCAGTGATGTCGGAGATTTTCTCTTTTACCGGATTCCTGATATCCACAGTACACTTTTGAAATGGTCGTAAGCGTAAATTCCCACTTCATCGCTACCTCGGAGATGCTGTGTTCCATCGCTCGTGCGCCCATCCTTCCCTCATCCGAGCTTGTGCTCCGTCTCTAATGACCTCGTTGTCGACGGAACGTTAAACACTAATATCCTCCTCCTCCTACTCCGTTTCGCTGGGAGTATAACACGACACAATGTCGAGAAAAAATTTCGCTTGCTTTGCATTGTCATGATCCCCGTCAAAGTTTAATTTGTGCTTTCAAAATCAGTGTGTACTACAAAACGATACTCTTCCCAGATATAATGTCCAGTGCACTTAATGTGTAGTAGGACGATTACTTTACCCTACCCACGAATTGCAAAAAGACCCATATTTCGAAAAACTACCCGACAACACATCCCTTGTGATGGAAGTTTTTGTCAGCATCCGACTTCCACTCCACCGGTCCATATTCTTTTTCTTTTCGTCGTTTTTCTTTTATCCGTGCCGGTCGGAATACATTAAGTCACAAATTATGATCTCTCGGGTCAGTTATTAAGAGCCGGGCCGAGAACTTGTATGAATACCCGAATCTCAATTTATCAAATTCCTGGCTGACACATTCCAAAACAGCCATTGTTTGCCCTACTTAGTTACACGGCCTTTGGAACAAAAATGCCCCAACAAGAAGGATTTTACCGAAGGCCGCTCGGCGCGTTTTAATCTGCCTCGCCCCGCCTCGCGCCGCGCCGCGCCGGCCCGCGCCATTGTGTCAGCCGCGCTATCGGCGGACGCATCGCGCCCGGAATGCCGCGCTCAGCACGCAACACGCGCCTAATTAAAATATCCCCGCCGTGTCTCTGGCTCTTTACGCCCCGCTCGCTGTACAGGACGGGGCGGCTCTATCGGCCAGGGTGGGCGACCGTTGACTGCCGTCGGGCTCGGAGGAGATTGCGCTGAACGCGCTCCGTGTCTGTCCTCCTGCCTCTACGGGGGTAAAGTGTGAAGCTTACAATGAGTGTACCTTTCTTCTTCTTCTCTCTTTTTTTTTTTTTCTTCCAGCGCGTAAATGTGCTCAGTCTATACATACAGTTTGTCCACTGCCCCGTGTGATGAAAGGCTACCTCTGAAGTACGATTCTGTAGAACTGAACTGTCTGTTTTCATGTGCAACCAACAGCAAGCTGCTTACTGTTCAGCCACTAGTTGCGACTGTCGGTGTCGCCAGTTCGCAGACTGTCGGCCCTGGTGGTCTAGTGGTCACGGCGCCGACTATAATTGCGGGCCAGCCCCGGAAGATCTGTCGCCCTGCCCTGTGTCCAACATCGCTGCTATCTACATCTACATCATACTCTGTAAGCCGCCTAATGGTGTGTGGCGGAGGGTGGTTTCGGTACCACTATCTGATCTCTCCAAACCTGTTCCACTCGCGAATAGAGCGCGGGGAGAATGATTCTCGGTAAGCCTTTGTATTGGCTCTAATTTCTCGAATTTTCCCCTCGTGGTCAATACGTGAGATCTATGTGGAGGGAATTAATATGTTGTCTGACTCCTCCTGGAAAGTGCTGTCCCGAAATTTCAACAGTAACTCTCTCCGTTATGCACAACGCCCCTCTTGTAACATCTGTCAGTTTCATTTGTTTAGATCTCCGTAACGCTCTCTCTCCAGCAAAACTACTCCGTGACGAAACGCATCGCTCTTCTTTGGATCTTCTCGGTCTCCTCTATCAGTCCTACCTGACAGGGATCCCAGATAGATGAACAGTACTCAAGAATCGGGCGAACAAGCGCCTTATAAGCCACTTCTATAGTGGTTGACTTACATTTCCTTAAGATTCTTCCGATGAATCTGAGTCTGATGTCTGCTTTTCCCACTACCTGTTTCATATGGTCATTCCACTTGATGTCTCTCTGGATAGTTACGCCTAGATATTTTCCGGCAGACGCAGTATTCAGCTGTTTGTCATCAATACTGTAGCTTTGCAGTAGTGGATTTCTTTTCCTATGTATGCGCAATATGTTGCATTTATTTACGTTCAGGGTCAACTGCCAGAGTCTGCACCATTCAACAAGTCTCTGCAGCTAGTTCTGCAAATTCTTACTATTTTCTGGCGTTGCTACTTTGGTGTAGACAACTGCATCATCTGCAAATAGTCTTAAAGAGCATCCGACGCTTTCTATTAGATTATATATATATATATATATATATATATATATATATATATATATATACTGGTAATTGCGGTAATTGCACCATGAATCAGGTCCAAGATGGCAAAAGTGGTGTACTGGTTTTTCATCAGTTGACAGTCTGTGGAAGAAGGTATCCCATACTGCCGGCTTCATTTTCAACAAATCATCAGTATTATTTCTAATGGCTTTCCCATAATACTGCTATAGTTCATCAATTATTTTGTCTGTCAGCTGCCTCTTATGGTTTTACCATCAGAAAGTTTCTTGTCTCTCAAACTTTGTTTCAACTTCCTCAACCTGGTGCCCATCCACTTCTGGTCATGACCAACACATTCCAGTTTTGTGATAATCTTCTCACCATAAGGCTGAGAGGCTACTACAGTGTTATATTCTTTTAAGTCTCCATCACCTAAGAACTTAGTGTAACAAACTCCCCTTTTGTTCACAGAACGACTAAAAATTTCTATAGCTACAGAGGTCTCCATAGACCACTTGTTCCTTCATAATTTCTGTCACAGATAAGCCCTTCTTCATTCCATGAATTACACTTATAACAATGTTTGGTTAAAATCTGGAAATCTATTACCTTTGCAGTATCCAGAATTCTTAGAACTGTAGCTGCGCTTCTGCCAAGTGCCATCAAAAGCTACTGGTGTGTCAGTCATACCATCATTCATTTCAACAGCTTCGTTTGTAGCACCCTTCATTGACTTACACGCAACTGATTCTACAGCAGCTCCAATAAATCCTGCATACTTGTAGATTTTACAAGGTGAGCATGGAATATTCATCATGGCACATATAGTTTCTGCTGCTGTGTGTCCTTTGCCAATAGCTCTCAGTCCATAAAACAACCTAACATTTACTTCAAAATAATTATCTTTACACTTATCAGAATTCCAAAATGAATGAGTATATTTACAACTGGTACAATTAATGATAAGTTTCCTGGCTAGTCCATTTGATGCCTCACTGTCTTCATGTAAACTAACTGGCCCCCCACATATTTTACAACACACACGTTCACCTAACACCTTTGTTAGGATGTGTAAATCTGTCAGAATATAACCTAACCTGCCATTTACTTCATTTTAGTTTTGAGAAAACTGTGTATCACAACGTTTTATTTTAATCTTCGAAGCACTAATAGGTGTTTGTCTAGATACTGACGAGTTTGCCTATATTTCATTGTCTGTAACTTCACACGCCACATGTTGCACACAATGTTTCCCTTTACCTATTACCATGAAACGCACGTTTCTTAAAAATACTTCGTTTTGGCGTCATACTTTACTTTTTGAGAGCTTTACCAATCCACTTTTCCTTGGAGAAACGTTATCACTTCGACATACAACGGGTGTTTATACTATTAAACGATACGATACCGTTTTTGACATTGCTACCAATACAAATACGTAATACAACCTCTATAACAAAGCAGTCCACAGCCTTCTGTATAAAAATTACCGATTTTATTAGATCTTGAAGTAATGCACATAAAAATTTTAAAACTTTCAAGTGATTTAGAAGGGAAGTATTTTATTTTATTTTTTAAATATAATCTGAAGCACTTGAAAGTTTTCACATGGGAAGTATTTTTTTATTTTTTAAATATAAATTTTTAAAATTTTTAGATAAACAATGTTTAAAAATTTTACGCGCATTGCTTCAAGATCTAATAAAATCGGTAATTTTATATATCATTTTATTCGGAAAACTGCAAATTTTATAATGAGATAAAAATCCGAAAATGTGAAAAAAAATCTTTCCGTTCTAACTCCCCTTAATATAGAAACGTTAATGCTGTCGTCCGATCATCTACCACATGTGGTCGACTGGAGACGGATCTGGTGATGGAGCAGGCCAAGGCAACACGCTGACACTCTGTAGAGCATGTTGGGTTACAACAACGATATTTGGGTGAACGTTATCAAGTTGGAAAAAAACCGTTAAACGCTGTTCATGAATGGCAGCACAGGAGGTGAATCCCCAGACTGACGTTCAAATCTGGAGTAAGGCTGCGTGAGAGAACCACGAAAGTGTTCCTGCTGTCACATGAAATTGCACCCCAGACCGTAACTCCAGGTGTAGGTCGAGTGTGTCCTGCGCACAGACAGGTTGGTTGCAGGTGCTCATCTGGTCTGCTTCTAACCGACCCATGGCCACCACTAACACCGAGGCAGAACCAGCTTTCATCAGGAATACAACAGACCTCCGCGTTGCCCTCCAATGAGCCGTGCAGAGAGTCTTAAATGGCGGTCGTTTGCGGTCAGTGGGATGCACGCTGCCGGGCGTCTGGGTCGGATCTGTCCGTGAAGTAACCGATTTGTAACAGTCCGCTGTGTCACTGCTGCTGCAGATGCAGTACGGTGCGCCGGAGTTACACGCCGAACACGATGGTCGCCTATCTCGGTAGGGAGGATGCTAAGTTCACCCAACCTGGATATGATGTGACGTCATTATGACGTACATACGCTTTAGTCGATTAACACATCTATCGACTTTTACGAACGTTCGAGATTCTAAACTGTCGTCAGCTAGTGGTTTGTTTTGACACGTGCGATTCTGATAACAGCTCAGTGTGGCAGTGTATATGTATTTCGCCAAAATAAAAGAGCTGGATATTAATAGAAATATTCCTGACCGTGGCCTTGAAAACACCACGGACAACACGTTTCGTAAAAAAGTGAAGTCTTCTTATGTCCCGACTGATTAGATTGTGTGATTGTTGTATTGAACGCCGAAAATAATATTTATTTATTATCAATATTTTAGTATGGTTTCATACAATTGGTCTTGTCAGTACATATTAGATTGTATCCGCATATTCTTGCTGACTTCTTTTTCTTAATTCATATAGCTGAAAGAGAACGTGTGCAAGTTTGTTAGCTAAGTAATTTATATGTCCATCCCAAGATAGTCTTTTATCAACCATAATTCCAAGTAATTTTACACTTGGACCGCAGAGACAGGTACCTTAGTGTCCAGTAATGACTGGTGTGTAGAATGATTGAATTTCGAAATTAAAAAGAAAAATATGAGGCATTCTTGTAGAAAAATCGTCGACCGGAGATGAAATACGAGGGGAAGTGGATTTCTCAATGTAATCTTAACCAAAGGTTAGTGTCTTGACGCATCTAAAGATTTTGGCTGCTGAGTGCTTCTTCTCACCGAGTACGAATAACCGACGCAATTCAGCTGGGTCAGAAGTACATCAATTTCTGCTTGAGATTCACAATAACCACGCAATTGCCCGTCGTCATCGTTGCTGAACTCTTTCAGCTTTTCTCTCATTAGTCTCTCGAATGCTGAACACATAATTAGAGACGAGCAAACGAAAAACAACGCACAGGACACAAACACAGTACAACACACGATTTAAACGCAAGGAACGCAAAACACATTTAAACGAATGGCCCAGAGCACAGCGCTACCCTGTCACAACCTCTCGAAAGTTCACAAAAGTCGAATAGTCGATATACGGTTTCTATCGTTTTCGATGTAGCGTGTATACGTCATAATGACGTCACATCGTATCCAAGTCCGGTGAACTTAGCATCCTCCTCTCGGTAGTGCCACATGGCCGTCCGGAGCCCGGTCTTCTCGCGGCCGTACATTGCCATTACCGCTGCCAGCAATCGTGTACATCGGCTAAATTCCTGCCAACTCTTTCTGCATTATCGTAGAGGGAACATCCAGCTTCTCGTATCCTATTACACGACCTCGTTCAGACTCACTGAGGTCTTGGTAATGGTCTCTTTGTCGCCTTAAAGGCATTCATGACTAATATCTACGAACAACGACCTATCTCGAAGGTAACTATGCTCACGACCGTTACAGGGTGTATGGAAGGGAAACCTGTTTTGCATCCTCATAGTGGCGGCACTAGCGTCAGTCTTATGTGACTGGGGCGAAATTTTAATCGATCTTATCTTTCAGATGTAGAAACATGCCGAACGACACTTGGCCGGCCGTGGTGGCCATGCGGTTCTAGGCGCTTCAGTCCGGAGCCGCGCGACTACTACAGTCGCAGGTTCGAATCCTGCCTCGGGCATGGTTGTGTGTGATGTCCTTAGGTTAGTTAGGTTTAAGTAGTTCTAAGTTCTAGGAGACTGATGACCTCAGATGTTAAGTCCCATAGTGCTCAGAGCCATTTGAACCATTTTGAACGACACTTGTTTGTGTCGCACAACTCCTTCTTGGTGCTCCTATTTTTTTCTATCAGTGTATAATGTCGTGTTGCCTATATGTTACATACAAGAAATGCCAATTTAAAAAAAAAAAAAAGTCGTGACTCTGTAGCACAGGATGATGTGTTGGACCCACTGCTTGGAATGAAAATCTTCGTTCCCCTTTCCTTCATGGCTATCTATTTTCATAGGCTCTTCTTAGGGATGTTCCACAACGCTTTCAGATTTTCGTCTCACGCTTCTCGTTATCCTTATAGAGTCTTCGTATCTCCTGTGGCCAGCTGTGTAGGCACACTGTGAAGTGCCGAAGCCACGCTAGTCTTGTAGTTTCCGCTGCGCAGTGGGCAGCAGACCTAGGCACCCCCCTACCCCCCCCCCCTCCGTGTCCCTGCTGTCATCTTCCCATTACGCGTCGTCACTGCACCGCGAGGCCGCGGGGGGACCTAATCAGCACCTGCTGCCGGGCGTCATTTATTACGGCCAATTAAAGCCGATACCACTAGCCGGCCGTACGGCGCCTATCAGATCCGCGTCGCCGGCGTAATTAAATGAAAAAGAAAACGCCAGGAAAATCAATTAACCGAGCTACCGTTGTGTTTTCAGCTGATTACAATCTGTAAAGGCGGAAGAAAATGACCGCCGCATCTTTTTAAAACGGAGAGTGGCCGTCGAAAAAAGGGGGAAAAAAATGAACGCGTAAAACGCGATCCAACATAGTTTTCTTTGCTAATGGAATAATAAGTCTCGGGTGAACCACGTACGATTCGCCCCGGGGCTGCTGGTCTTTTCCTCTGTCCTTCGTGGGAAAACCGCCGGCCTTCGGAGGTTCTCGATTACACGCAATTACGGTGGAGATTATCTCGGATTAAGCGCGGCGCTCGCAGCACCCAAGCACCCAGTAATTCTCCGGCCAGCTCTCGGCTCCTCATTTTTATGGAGCTGCCTCGGCTCTATGAATTAAGCACGCCGATTTTTCCTAAGTTTCTGCCGCGGGTCGTAAATCAGCGCGGCTGACGGCCGTGATTAACGGCCTAACTGCGCTCCAAAAGATAGTAATCACGGGCATGTAGGTAATCGCTACTCGCCTTGTGCAAGCTTTTAGCGATCGCAGTTGCCACATACTTGCAATTCGCCACTACAGCGCAGCTCCCCTAATGTTGCTATTAGACGCCAGAATCGCTCGCATCAGTCTCCGTTGGCCAACCCGACTACCCAGTCGCACCACCATTTCGTTTCAATCGATGTTCGTACCTAGCCGTGTTTTCATTTTCTTGTTTGCAAAAATGCACTTCACAACTTTCTATCCGGCTTGTTTCTTTGGCTATAATCTAGAACACAGTAAAATTTATGTGCATAGGACTCAGACTTAAAAATTTTATCAGTGACATAGTACAGAACCGGGCGATCGGTGTAGACTTTCATTGTGTCAGAAACGTAAATAGTCTCTGCGTAGAAGGAGACCACAGAGGATGAATAGTGAAGCAGATCTTCGCTAAATTCAGACGCTACTTCGTCACCGTGATGGAGAGGCTAAATTAACTTGTGAAACATGCGGATGCATTTTTCGCCCTTAAATACGTGTGGGCCAGTAAAAAAACTGAAATACAGACAGCTGACGGACCGTCAGTGAAGTAAAATAAAATTTCTACGTCTTGAGAGAATAACCTTGGAAGATCTCAAGATCTAGGTCAGGGCTTAACACAAAATTGCCAACATCGGTAGAGGAAGGTGGATTATGCTTAAACGTCCCGTCTACGAAGTGGTCATTAGGGACGAAGCACAAACCTGAATTGGAGATCAGAGAAAGAAATCGACAACATCCTTCTAAAGGACCCCTACCGGCATTTGCCTAAGTGTTTTAGGGAACTGAAGGAAAAGCTAAATATAGAAGGCCGTATGGGGACACGAACCGCCCTCCTGTGCCTCTCGGAAGACATGCTCCTTGCTGTATCGGCCGCCATCCAGTCGGCTGCACTTTCAAACCCCCGCGCTGCCAGTTACGCCGCAGCGTTTCCATCAGCCGCCACCGCAGTACGAGGGCGCTGCCACCAACGATTACGCCGCTGCCAACGAGATGCGAGCATCCCCTCTCCGGAGCTCCAGCGGCGGGTGTACTCAAGTTCGAACATTCATGCACTTAGTCCTTTTTTGTGTATTTTCCAGCTGAATAACATTTACTGACTTCACAGTGCCAGGGCTCGACATCTTCCGGATACACATTGCACTGAAAGTGACAGATTTATAAATCATTTGTATCAGTGTATAGTTCTACATTAAAATATACTGCTAGCGACTGATGCTGCTACTACAGCGACAAAGTTATATACTACTTTTACTATTTGATATTAGATGCAGAATAAATTAATATCTGAATTCTCTGTTCATGAACGGCATTTGTTCCTCGCTCCTGTATCCGCTAAAGAACTACGTAGGTGTAAGAAGGGCATAACAATGCTATCAGCTACCACAATCCCCTCGTCCTCACAGCAGGTGGGTCCTTCTCAGCCTACGAAACGAGTGAGCGGGTCTCCTATTTTAACAGTTCCCAACCTGTCCTGCCCGAGGTAACATAGTGAGGTGTACGTACTTGTGTCTATCGGCGATACTAAATACCTCTCCTGGTGGGGGTAACTATTGCCCACAATTTCTGTCTCATAATTTTATTGTTCTAGGTTATTTATTGATTAAGACTCAGTAGCTACTTGGCTAGTTGTGAATCATCAACACACACGCCTCGGATCGGATCCTCATAGGGTTCTAACAAGGGAACCTCCCCATCGCACCCCCCTCAGATTTAGTTATAAGTCTGCACACTGGATTGGCCTTGAAAAACTGACCACAGATCAATCGAGAAAACAGGAAGAAATTGTGTGGAACTTTGAAAAAAATAGCAAAATATACAAACTGAGTAGTCAATGTGGAAGATAGCCAACAACGAGGAGTGTGTGAGTTCAGTAGCGCCGTGGTCCCGTGGTTAGCGTGAGCAGCTGCGGAACGAGAAGTCCTTGGTTCAAGTCTTCCCTCGAGTGAACAGTTTAAGTTTTTATGTAGTCAACTTCGCTCTCCAAAATTCCGGGACATGTTCAGATTTGCTTGGACATATGAAGGATTTGACGGTCTACACACGGAAAAACTGAAAACGTTAAAAACACGACAGAGCACAGGGAAAACTGTGCGTCTGTGAAACTGTTGCATTCATTTGTTGCAGTTTATGTGACATACTCATGTTTTCACTACTTTTTTGGGAGTGATTATCACATCCACAAGAAAACCTAAATCGGGCAAGGTAGAAGAATCTTTTTACCCATTCGCCAAGTGTACAAGTTAGGTGGGTCGACAACATATTCCTGTCATGTGACGCACATGCCGTCACTAGTGTCGTATAGAATGGAGGAATCGGTTGACCTATGACCTTGCGATCAAATGTTTTCCCATTGGACAGGCACGTCCTTTCGTCCACTAATCGCACGGTTTTGCAGTGCGGTCGTAAAACACAGACACTAAACTGATTACAGTGAACAGAGACGTCAATGAACGAACGTACAGATCATAACTTTGCGAAAATAAAGAAAATAAATTTTCAGTCGAGGGAAGACTTGAACGAAGGACCTCTCGTTCGGCAGTTGCTCCCGCTAACCACGGGACCACGGCGCTCCTGCGTTCATATTACCCTTAATGTTGCCTATCTTGCAGATTGACTACTCAGTTTGTATATTTTGCTTATTTTTTCATAGTTGCACACAACTTCTTCCTGTTTTCTCGATTGATCTGTGTTCAGTTTTTCAAGGCCTATCCACTGTGCCAACTTATAACTAAATCTGAGGGGGGTGCAATGGGGAGGTTCCCTTATAAGATCTATTTTGTCGCTCCGACTTGTTTCACACCTGTGAAGGAAGGGCCTCGTCAGGATTATGTCCGCTCAAGCTATACAGCTGTCGACAGCTGGAGGTGGTTTGATCCATGGCGCTGATATACCGCAATATGGGAAAACTGCGCCCAATCAAATTTGCGCCCAACCAAAAGTCGGTGAAATTGAGGGAAAGTCCTCGTCCACCCCAGCGAGTAATCACTCTGTGCTCGACTCTAACTTCCGAAGAATTCATTTCGTACACCTCGTGTGTTTGTGTGCTTCGAAGTCCAACGTGGCAGTGCCAACGGCCATCCAGTTAGTCATGTGGACATTCTGAAGGATACTCTTATCCTGTCAGCGCAGAAAGGATAGAGACTGGAATGACAGAAAATAGAGAAAAGTTAAGATGGTAGTTTTAATGTTTCGGGTTTTCTACATAATCTCCACCCATCCCCCTCCCACCCAACCCAACTTGAGTTCGGAGCGCAGAACATTGATACAACACTGTGAAACTGTCAGAAGAGTCCTTTTTGGGATGGCCTTCAACTCGTGCGTCACATTGGATTGAATGTCGATTATGTTGTCAAAGTGTTGACCCTTCGAGTGAAGTTCAGCGCTTTTTTCTGGTAGCATCGTGTTGATAATACCAAGTTTCTTCACCCATGATAATTTTTTTCCAGAAAATAACTGTCTGCGTTTCCATTTCAGTCAAGTCACGGGAGTCGACCACGCGTCGTCGTTTTTGTTCGGCAGTCATGGTCTGCGGAACAAACTTCGCGCACGCTTTTCTCTTCTTCAAAACATTCTGGAGAATGTCTTGAACACTCGATGCAGAGATGTTGCTCCATTCTGATGCTTGACACAGCAACGCTCACACGCCACGACTGCACGTCCACTACTTAACACTGCCTGCCCAGAACTGACTGGTCGCAGGCACGTTTGTTGTTTACAGTGGTTGGCTCAAACTGCCGCCATAGCTACTGCGCTGACGTCGGTTATGCGCCAGCGATAGAAGGCGTGAACTGATGGTGTACGTGTGGACAACCATGTGGACGGTTTGGCGCTGTTGAAATAGGAATCAACATACTGCCGAGGGATGCTTAAGATCAAAGACTGTGAGGTGCTCAGTTCAAACGCGTATCATTCTGGACCTCCGAACAACGCTCGTTTAGATGTACATAAGATTCTGAACTAGGCCAATAAGAAGTCACGAGAGGAAGAGACTTCGATTTCTGGAAGATATTCCGATGAGTTAGGATATCCACAATCCAGGATATGGTCTTGTTATTGAAATGCCCGAACACCAAGCAACAAAGACGTTGTTATACAACCACCAGGTCAAATCACACGGAAATCGGAAAGAACCAGATTCACTGCAAGCGTGGGCACTAACTGTTAACGACGGTAGCAATTGTGTTTTAAGTGACAACTCTGAAGGTACGATTATAGGTTTTTTTTTTTTTTAGATAAACTCTACACCCCCAGTACAAAAGACTTTTTCAGATGCTATACCAAGCCATTTTCTCAGCTACACACTTTTCATTTATACTTTTGATGTCAACAGAATGAAATACGGATCTGCTGAGTGACCTTTGCATTGTCATGTTTTCCGTTGTGCTTTCTCAAGGTCCGGTCGTAAGTAAATTTTTTTGTGATTGCGTCACACAGAAAATGAGTTACGATCGCTTCCGATTTTAAAAGTTTTGGAGCTACAGTTCTTGTTAGAACATCCCCATTCCTGTTCGTCAGTGGTTACGATGAAGTGAAACATAACGTAAGAGCCCTTTGCTGCTCTACGTGCAGGGCAAGTTGCAGAGTTCGGACACTGAGATTGGTGGACCTTTCCTCGATCCTTCCTGGCCGCAAATTTCATTGGGTGGTGCTTACAGGGTACCTGAATACTGTACGCCGGGCGGGGTTAGGATTATTTAGGCCCGATGAGGTTGGGTTCCGGGTGACGGGCCACGGGCTGACGGCGGAAGCAGGCGGCAGGCCGCTACCTGCGGATGCCTCGGCCGCTAATTGCCCTGGGAAAAAATGCGGGCGACAGCCGACGGCCGGCCAAAAGGAAAACAAAGCGAAGGCCCACCGGCGGCGCGCCGGCCCCCGGGGGGCAGGGGGCGGGGGAGAATTTCCACAAGGGGGGCCGCCGACCGCGGGGGCGGAGGAACACACGCTCTCTGCGTCATCGGCCCTCTCGAGACACGGCACCGGGGCAGCGGCGTCGTCTTCCAGCAACGCGGCCATCGCTGACGATGGACCGAAGGTGCTGCAGCTACCTGCCTCGTGTTTCACAGAGCACCGACTCCGCCGCCTTTGTAAAAGGACGGTACGATGAGAGAGAAAGGACTGTGCGCTAATATTTACAGTTACAGTCAGTTGTCGCTATGACTAGATAGGATCAGCGGCACTGCGGACGTTGCTCGCTTACGATGCTGTCATCTACAGGAAAGCATCATTCAGCGATAGTAAGGAAACACTGAAAGACTTCGACGAACATTTCAGTTGTTATAATGTATCATAGCTCTTTTACAATGTGGACAAATGCAAGATAATTCCTATAAAAAAGAGAAAGAGCCCGATAGTACTCGATTACAAGATAACTGGTGACATCTACTTAGGGGATATAGCAAGATATGAAGTGGGGGTAATAACGTAATATAAGTATAGCCGGGTGATAAAGTTAGATTATTTGGAAGGTTTCTCGGAATGTGCAGTGCGCCTCTAAACGAAATCGCATTTACGAAAAATGCGCGACCAGTTGTGTTGTTGTACATAGTTTTTTGAGTCCTTATCAAATAGACAACGCACGTCAAATGAATTGTGGGACGCAAAACTGGGTTTCTAACGGGTCGTTGTAACCAATGCGAAAGTGTACCAGGAGCTTTCGGAGAAATTGAACTTGGAAGAAAGACGACGTACTTCTCGCGAAATATTTTTTCGGTGAATTTAGGGAACCAGCTTTCGGAAAACACATAGCTGCCACCACCATCCTTGTCTATCTCGCACAGAGATTATGAAAGTACGAGAGATTAGGGTCCGTACAGTTGCTTGTTGGTAGCCACACACCCCTCACGCAGTAAGATAATGGAGTAGGACAGGAGACCGATGATACACGTATGAAGTAAGCAGCCAGTATTTATATTAGTGGCTTGCGGAGTATATATTAAAATCATTTTTTTATTTTGTTTTATTAACATTTAATGTACATTGTATGAAACCAGCTCCATATTACAGTCGCGGCATATTTGACAATTACTATTATTTTAGTACATACAGAACACATAATAGTTAATAGTTATATGTGTAGGCATTAGTAGGTAAAAAACATCAGTGGTAATTTGGTAAGTTTCTGAATTTCCTAATACGAAGGTGTCTCTCAAATTAGCAAGGGGATGGTGCACCAATTTGATTAGCCCCTTCCAGAAGGCTATTTGCTGCGCACCATGTCACTCTCACTCAAAATACGTAAATTTCGTCTTTGTTTCCACATAAGGAAAATATTACAAAAACAGAGGCGTTTGTTGCTCTGTATGGGTAAAAAGCAATACCAGTACGGGGCAGTCTCACGGTCTACGGTGCCTTGCCACGGGTCGCGCGGCTCCCCTCGTCGTAGGTTCGAGTCCTCACTGGGGCATGGGTGTGTGTGTTGTCGTTAGTATAAGTTTAACTTAGATTAAGTAGTGTGTAAGCCTAGAGACCGATGACCTTAGCAGTTTGGCCCATAGGAACTTAACAAGAACTTCCAATTTGCAATACCAGTGTTGTCTCTGTTTCGTGAAACGACCGACTGTCCCGTTCCCTCACAGGCTCCAACGGCAGGATCGGAAATACCCGTATGGAGCGCAGCAGTCGCAAATTCCCATCGGCTTGGCCGCTTCCACCGTTTCCTTCGGCCAGTCCCCAGCTCCTTCACGGCCTCGTACTATTTACATTGAAGAGTCAAAGAAACTGGTACACCAGCCTAATATCGTGTAGGGCCGCCACGAGCAAGCAGAAGTGCCACAACACGACCTAGCACGGACTCGACTAACGTCTGAAGTAGTGCTGGAGGGAACTGACACCAGGAATCCTGGGGGGCTGCCCATAAATCCGTGAGAGTACGAGGGGGTGGAGATCTCTTCTGAACATCACGCTGCAAGGCATTCCAGATATGCTCAATAATGTTCATGTATGGCGGGTTTTGTGGCCAGCGGAAGTGTTTAAAATCAGAAGAGTGTTCCTGGAGCCACTCTGTCGCAATGACCTGCTTTATTTGCCCTGGTCCGTCGGAATGTACAATGGACATGAATGGATGGATGGAGGTAATCACACAGGATGCTTACGGGCGTGTTACGTGTCAGGGTCGTATCGAGAAGTATTAGGGGTCACATATCACTCCAACTGCACACGCCCCACATCATTAAAGAGCCTCCACCAGCATGAACAGTCCCTTGCTGACATGCAGAGCCCATGATTTCATGAGGTTGTCTCCATACACTTACTCGTCCATCCGCTCTATACAACTTGAAACGAGACTAGTCCGACCAGGCAACAGGTTTCCAGTCATCAACAGTCCAATGTCGGTTTTGGTGGGTCCAGGCGAGGCGTAAAGCTCTGTGTCGTGCAGTCATCAAGGGTACACGCGTGAACGTACGACTCCGAAAGCCCATATCGATGATGTTTCGTTGAATGGTTGGCACGCTGCCCAGCATTGAAATCTGCGGCAATTTGTGGAAGGGTTGAACTTCCGTCCCGTTCAGTCATCGTTGGTTCCGTTCTTGCCGGATCGTTTTCTGCCCGCAGCGATATCAGAAATTTAATGTTATACCGGATTTCTGATACACACGGCACACTCGTGAAATGATCATACGGGAAAATCCCCACTTCATCGCTACCTTGGAGATGCTGTGTCCCATCGCCCATTCGCCGACTATAACACCACGTTCAGACTAGCTTCAATCTTGATAACCTGCCATTGTAGCAGCAGCAACCGATCTAACAGCTGCACCAGACACTTGTTGCCTTATATAGGCGTTGCCGACCGCAGCACCGTATTCCGCCTGTTGAGAGGTGGCATGAGCCCCCTCTCATATTTCTATCTTACGATTTTCCTATCTAATTGCATGCAGTGAAAAGTCGCTATTCCTTCACACGCGGACTTCCCACGCAGCGTCTCTCGTCACCCGGGTGGTCCGGTGACAGGCGGGCTCTGCTGATCTGGAAAGCGTTAAGCCGACGGGTGTGAGGAAGTCGAGTGAATGCTTTGCAGACGCCGACATTGTCAAAAGACACGCCCGGAGGGGTCTGAAGTAGCGGCTGGGCTAGAGGTTCCGTTACTTCGCAGAAACTTAGCGAAAACACTTTCTGGCGGGCTATCAGCGAGGCGTGGGAATGACTTGTGTACCCAGGCAGTTGTGGCGGGAAAATTCCCGCGCTTTCTGCAAAATAGTAACTGTGATTGGCTTGCTCAGGGCATAGCTCCGTGACGTAGCAAAGTCAGCGCAGAAATTGGCGCCAAGAATCTCCATTGGTGGAATGGTAGTGCTCCGGCAATAGAGTGGAATTTTCCGCCGGTTTTCGAGTTGCTGATTGGAACGTTTAACCACGGCCACTCTTGTGGGGGCGGGAATGTTGTGTGTTCGGCCTGTACGGGTGCTCTAGGTAGTCGGCTCTCGCCTTTCGGTCGAGGACGTCGAAGCAACCAGCCATCGCCTCCGGTACGCCAGATCGTGTTCTGGCAGTTAAGAAGACAGTTTGGTAATGTATGTCCGCAGCACCGGCAGATAGGGATTTTCCTAGGTGATAATCAGAGCTCAGCAGAGCGCGCCTGTTCGTCTTTTTCTAACTTTGTTCTGTCTTGAGTAGCAGCAATTAATGTTGGGTTAGCTGTGTGTCTCTCTTAAGATTTGAGTGGCAAGGAATTGGCTCCACATACCACTTCATCTTAAACCTCACAATCTAGTTTAGGGACAGCTTCACCTTCATAGCGTCTGTTTGAGTATCCAATTTGAGCCAATTTGATGTATTGTAAATGTTTCATGTGTTTTTGTTTATTATTTTGTGTTTAGTCTTAATAAATCATATTGTTATTTTGGACAGAACTTTCATTCTGTTAATCGGTACAGCAACCCATCATTTCTCACTACGTTAATGAAACATTCCTTTATTTAACTTATTTATCAAATTAAATTATTGCAGGTGCCAAACTCTTTTCTACTCCACTTGCAGGGTTGATTACAGTCAGTTCGCGTATATTTTTTAATCCATGTGCAACAGCAAAAGTCGCAGTTAGAATAGGGGGGCTTAGAGCATCATTTACATATGGAGATTCTAGAAGAATTTAGTGTTAAATACACTGCTTGCCCCGGCACCTCACACTGTTTACATATCTCTGTAATTGAGTAGGCAGCCCTATACCAGTTTCTCTGGCGCTTCAGTGTACATTTGTATTCTAAGTTCGTAACAGAGGGTACTTTTTACTGTAGCAACGGTATGTTTGAGCTAACTGCTCGTGAGTTGGAGTCAGCTCCCTGCTGTGGGCGACCCCGGTGCCGGCGCTGTTGCTGGTGGCCGGTGATTCAGCGCGGCTGTGCGGAAGCGCGCTGAAAGCAGAGCCGGCCAGCGCGACACCGGAGTCGCGACACGACACCGACACCGCTCAGCACAGCACGGGCAGTGACGTCAGGCGCCGCGTTGCGCAACAGCGGCGCTATAATTAGCGGGCTTGCGCTCACCTGTGATGGGGGCCAGGCGTGACAGTAGGAGTACATGCATCTGAGGCTGCGGCACTCCGAGGGGTGCAGAGGACGAGGAAGCAGGAGTTCTCGGGAGATAGACAGCGTCCTGGGAGCAACTTTTCTCAGGAATGCGACAAGGGTCAGTCTTGAGATCACAGTTGTTCTCTTCGTATATCAATGAGATCTCGTCGGTTTCGTCGTCCTGCAAATATAACTTCCACGCCCACGGCCTCCACCTTCACACAATATCAATGATAACATCTTTAGATGAGTGGTCATCAATCCGATGAGTGACCATTTGTCTTCAGTTTTCAGTTGGGAGCAAAACCTTGAAGTTGTACTAGATGCGAAAAAGTCCCAAGTTATTTCAGTACCCCATCGAAAATTACGAGGGTAATCCTACTTTTTTATAAGTACATACACCTGTGTATTTCTACAATGGTTTTCACCAATTTACAGCTTGAACATTTAGCTATTTTTCGACATAATCACCATTTCTGTCGATGCATTTTTGTAGACGCTGTGCCAGTTTTTGTATGCCCATGCCATACCAGCTCGCCGCCGTGCTGTTCAGAAAGTTATGAACCTCTTCTTTTACCTCGTCGTCGGAGAAGAAACGCTTTCCGGCCAAATGTTCTTTTAACCTAGGGAACAGGTGATAGTCACTGGGCGCCGAGTCAGGACTATAGGGTGGGTGGGTGATTATGTTCCACTGAAACTGTTTCAGGAGACCAACGATTTGCCGAGCGATGTGTGGGCGAGAATGTGTTCGCCCTTGCTTCCTCTTCTCCGGTTCTGAATTGGCCGTTTGAATTTTTTCAGAGTCTCACAGTACCTGTCGGCGTTAATTGTGGTCCCAGCGATTCAGCTTCGACGACGAGGTGAAAGAAGAGGTTTATAACTTTCTGAACAGCAGTGCGTCGAGCTTGTACGACATGGGCAAACAAAAAAAGCCACAGCGTCTACAAAAAATGCATCGATAGAAATGGTAATTATGTCGACAAACAGCTAAATGTTCAAGCCGTAAACTGCTGTAACCATTGTAGAAATAAACAGGCCTATGTACTTATAAAAAAAAATAGGAGACCTAAAATAGGAGACCTTACTTTTGGGATTACCCTCGCAGTTAGTCCAGAATTCCGTAGACTTTGCCTCATGTTTTTCGCCACAGTATCTCAATATCGTATCAGAAACTGGTGCATAAATTCGCATTAGCTCTTTAGTTGGGCAGAACATACTGATATCACTGCACATTATTCACAATATGTGAAGCGTAAACTTGTGCAATCACTTCTGTTTCCGAATCTTCGCTGCTACGAAGTACACTGGGGTGAGCAGACTCGTGGGATACCTCCATAATATCGTGCAGGACCTCCTTTTGTCCGGCGTCGTGCAGCAATCGATGTGGCATCGACTCAACAAGTCTCTGGAATTCCCATGCTGCCCCCATAGCTGTCCATAACTGCAAAAATGTTGCCGGTGCAGGATTTTGAACACGAACTCCCGTCTCCTTTATGTCTCATAAATGTTCGATGGGACTCTTATCGGGCGATCTGGGTGGTCAAACATTTGCTCGAATTGTCCAGAATGTCCTTCAAACCAATCGCGAACAATTGTTGCCCCTTGACACGACCCATTGCACAGCGCCTTGTTGACAACTTGGGTCCATGGTTTCGTGGTGTCTGCGCCACACACGAATCCTACCATCAGCTCTTTATCAACTGGAATCGGGATTCAAGTGACCATCCCACCGTTGAAACTCCCTGTCAGATTATAACTGTGTGCCGGACCGAGACTCGAACTAGGGACCATTGCCTTTCGCGGGCAAGTGCTCTAACCGAGCTACCCAAGCACGACTCACCACCCTTCCTCACAGCTTCAATTCTGCCAGTACTTCGTCCCCTACCTTCCAAACTACACAGAAACTCTTCTGCGAACCTTGTAGAGCCAGCACTCCTAGAAGAAACGATATTGCGGAGACATGGCTTGGACACAGCCTGGGGAATGTTTCCAGAATGAGAAATTTCACTCTGCGGCGGAGGGTGTGCTGATATGAAACTTCCTGGCAGATTAAAACTGTGTGCCGGACCGAGACTCGAACTCGGGGCCATTGCCTTTCGCGGGAAAGTGCTCTAACTTGCCGCGAAAGGGAATGGTCCCGAGTTCGAGTCTTGGTCCAGCACACAGTTTTAATCTGCCAGGTAGTTTCATATCAGCGCAACTTCCTCTGCAGAGTGAAAATCTCATTCCGAATCCGTCCCACCGTTTCCCAGCCGTTAAGTGTCCAACTGGTATCGTCATGAACCCAGCAGATGCGCTGCAGGCGATCTCGTGCCGTTAGCAAAGGCACTTGCGCCAGTCGACTGCCGCCATAGAGCACTAAAGCACATTTCATCGCACTGTCCTAACAGATACGTCCCACATTGATTTCTGCGGTTATTTCACGTAGTTGCTTGTCTGTGAGCACTGACAACTCTAGGCGAACGCCGCTGCTCTGGGTCGTTAAGTGAAGGCCGTTGGCCACTGCGATGTCCATGGTGAGAGGTAATGCCTGAAATTTGATGTTCTCGGCACACACTTGACACTGTGGTTTGTGAAATATTGAATGACCTAACAATTTACGAAATGGAATGCCCCATGCATCTAGCTCCTCCTTTCCTCGTACAAAGTCTGTTAATTACCGTCGTGCGGCCGTAATCACGTCGGAAACTTTTTCATATGCATCAGATGGCAGCCCTGCTAATGTATTGACCTTTTATATCTTGCGTATGTGATACTACCGCCATCTGTACACAGGGTGTCCCAGCTATCTTGTCCACCCAAAATATCTCTGGAACAATAACAGCTATTGGAAAACGACTTTCACCGGTATCAATGTAGGGCTGGGGCCCATGAATGTACATATTTGGAAACATTCTAAAACGAAAGCATATGTGTTTTTTAACACAAACTTAAGTTTTTTTTTAATGGACCTCCTATATTTTTTGGTTGGTTGTTTCGGGGAAGGAGACCAGACAGCGAGGTCATCGGTCTCATCGGATTAGCAAAGGACGGGGAAGGAAGTCGGCCGTGCCCTTTGAAAGGAACCATCCCGGCATTTGCCTGGAGCGATTTAGGGAAATCACGGAAAACCTAAATCAGGATGGCCGGACGCGGGACGAACCGTCGTCCTCCCGAATGCGAGTCCAGTGTCTAACCACTGCGCCACCTCGCTCGGTCCCTATACTTTTTCTTCAGAAATCCATAGCATGACAAAGCACATACACAATGGCGTTGATTGCATCGCAATATTCCCATCACATCCCGAGATATTAAGACGCGAAGTTGACGCTTGAAACACCCGACATGCGCTGCTAGCGCACGTCCTGAGGCTCAGGCGTGAACCCCATGCTACCCGTAATCGCGATGTGATTGACATGTGTAATCACACCTCCATACTTATCAAGGACACCCTATATATCACTGTACTATGACTTTTGTCACTTCAGTGTAAAGCATCATGGTACCAGTAGTGAAAACTCGTTAAGGTTGGGTGTGTTGCATCTGCAACATCCGCTGTTCGACCATATCGGTGCTTCCCACGTCCAGTTAGGATGGTTGCGACCAGACTGACTACCACATGCTGAGTCTACTCTATCGGCTCCTCAGTATTCATGCACCAAAGTATCATGTATCACATGATACTCGCAACATGAGCTCTCGGTCGAATAATACTCTAGTTGTGTCCATCCATAAAGCAAAAACATTCGTAAACTCTTTCCATTTGTTGCAGTCCGCCTCCTGAACCAGCTACCCCGCAAGCATCAGTTCAGTGACCTGTTGCGTTTAGGAAAGAGCTAAAGCACTTCCTTCTGTCAGCCACACATATTTTCCTTAAAACATTAAAGTGTCATATAAGGCAAGTTTCTCTGCGTCAAACAGCGAACCAACATTACTATCCTCTCCTAGCTGCACTTCTTTCTCTTTTCATTTGTCCAAAAGCCACACTAATTGACGAAGACTCCAAACGTTCCGGAACAATACTCTAGAACTCGTCGCTCCAGCGTTATGTAGGTCACTTCTTTCACAGATTCATTACGCTTTCCCAGAACTTTTCTACCAAATCTAAGTCTTCCATTCGCCTTTCCTAACACCGATTTCCAATTTTCGTCCCATTTCATATACCACATATGTTTACCATTTGATGCCCTGAACATGTTAACTACTAACATCTTAATCAAACAATACCGGCATCTCTTTGTTATAGGCGTTGAGGAGAACGACCTCAGTCCCAACTGCATGAATTCTGGAAACATCGTTCATGTGATACACAGCTCGCGCTTTCCTCACAAGACATTCTGAAAGACATGGATCAAAACAGTCACGTCGATGGAGTATTTGTTGACTTCCGTACCACGCCAACCTTATTCTCAAAACCACGGTCGATAAGGATAAATTTCCGACTGGACTGAAGATTTTTAGCCGGCCGGGGTGGCCGAGCGGTCTTATGTGCCACAGTCTGGAATCGCGCGACCGCTACGGTTCGAATCCTGCCTCAGGCATGGATGTGTGTGATGTCCTTATGTTAGTTACGTTTAAGTAGTTCTAAGTTATAGGGGACTGATGACCTCAGAAGTTAAGTCCCATAGTGCTCAGAGCCATTTGAACGTTTTTTGAAGATTTTTTGGTGGGCACATCGCACGAATTATCGTGAATGGAGAGTCATCGATAGGTGAAGAATTAAACAGGTGTGACCCAGGGAAGCTTGTTGGGACTCTTGATGTTTATGCTCTGTATTACTGATCTTGCGGGCAGTATTAATAGCAACCTCATACTTTTCGCAGATAATGCCGTTATATAATGAGATTATGTCTGTAACAAACAAACGAACACAGTCCGGACAGGTCTTGAAGCTCCAATGGTACCGGCCGGCCGCCGTGTCATGCTCAGCCCGTAGGCGTCACCGAATGCAGATACGGAGGGGCACGTGTTCAGCTCACCGCTCTGCCGGCCGTTGTCAGTTTTCGTGAACAGTGCCGCTTATACTCAGTCAAGTAGCTCCTCAATTGGCCTCACAAGGCTGACTGCACCCTGCTTGCCAAAAGCACGCGGCAGACCCGGACGGTGACCCGTCCAAGTGATAGCCAAGCCCGACAGCGCTTAACTTCGGCAATCTGGCGGAAACCGGTGTTACCACTGCGTCAACGCCGTTGGCATCTCTGAAACAAGATGCATAAATATTCAATCAGATGTTGATAAGATTTCAAAGTAGTGCAAAGATTGTCAACTTGCTTTAAATGTTCAGAAATGCAAAACTGTGCATCTCAGAGAAAGAGAAAACGTAGTGTCCTATGATTTTAATATCCAAGAATCAGTATTGGAGCCTATCAATTGATACAAATACATGGGTGTAACAATTTGTAAAGATAAAAAATGGAACGATTACATAGGCTCAGTATCAGGTAAAACTTCGTTTCATTGGTGGAATATTTGGGAAATACAATGTCTACTAAGAAGAATGCTTGCAAAACACTCGTACGATCCATGCTAGAATACTGCCCAAGTGTGTCGGACCTGTACCAAACTGGAATGAGAGGGATATCGAACGTATACAGAGAAAGGCAACACAAATGGTCACATGTTTGTCTGACCGTGGAAAAGTGTCACGGAGCTGCTGGAGGAACTGAAATTGCAGACGGTTGGAAATGACGAAAACTATGCCGAAGGAGCCCACAAACGAAAGCAGCTTCAAATGATGAATCTAGCAATATACTACAGTCCTGTACACTTGGCTCACGCAGGCATCGCGAGGACAAGATTAAATTAATTACAGATCGCATTTGAGCAATCACTCCTCCTGTGCTCCAAGGAATGGAAAGATGCTCTAATAACTGATAAAATGGGTAGTGCTCTCTGTCATGCACTTCACAGTGGTTTTGTAGGGTTTCGATGTTGATGTGGATCTTGAATTTATCCATTTTTGAGTGAAACACATAGAGTGCAATTTTCGTTTGTGTAGAACATTCGCTGCCCAGTCCAACATACTGTGCGAGTTTTATTAGTCAATTATTAATGTCTGTCAACTATAAGAGAATATATTACATATTGTGGTACTCTTCACAGATCACGTTGCCACACCGAAGTCGTAGCACGAATCGATGCCATGGACATTAGCAAGGGCTCTTCGCAATCTGCAACAGTGTGTGGGAGGTGCACGTGAAGACCACACTCCCCCCCCCCCCCCCAGTACAGCAGCGCCCTCACGCTGAGGTCAATATAATGTCGAGCAAGCAAGTGGTTCTCCCCCCACATGGGACACCTCAGCTGCTGCAGTTGACATCGAGTAGGACAGTGTGACTAGGGCTCTCGTTAGGTAGATCTTTCGCCGGGTGCAAGTCTTTCGATTTGACGCCACTTCAGCGACTTGCGCGTTGATGGGGATGAAATGATGATTATTAGGACAGCAAAACACCCAACCCCTGAGCGGCAAAACTCTCCGACCCAGCTGGGAATCGAACCTGGGCCCTTAGGATTGATATTCCGTCGCGCTGACCAAATTTTTTTTTTTTTTTTTTTTTTTTTTTTTTTTTTTTTTTTTTTTTTTTTTTTTTTTTTTTTTTACGAGGCACCGTGGGGCAGAGGCCGCCCGGACTGGCGGGCATGTCACTCTGTGACTAGAGTGGTGTTGCTTCTGACATACTCCCACCAGATTATGGTTCAAATGGCTCTGAGCACTATGGGACTCAACTGCTGAGGTCATTAGTCCCCTAGAACTTAGAACTAGTTAAACCTAACTAACCTAAGGACATCACAAATATCCATGCCCGAGGCAGGATTCGAACCTGCGACCGTAGCGGTCTTGCGGTTCCAGACTGCAGCGCCTTTAACCGCACGGCCACTTCGGCCGGCCCACCAGATTATGGAAATGTACTCATAGCAGTTTAGTTATGCAGTGGACCTAAATGTCTGCAACGTATCGCCTACCTGTGACATCATTATGATCGACATGGTAAAACAGTTCGCTTTAAAATGCAAAGAAAATTCGGGAACGATAGTCGGTCTCGAAATGAAGAGTTCCATGAATGTTTATTATAACACCATCTGCATTATTGATTCAAAATTACTTTTGTGAATTTTACCATTATGGAAATTGGAAATTTAATCAGAAGTTTAACGGGAACAGTACTGTTTCGTAATTATTTTCTGTTAGTATTGCGATCGTAATTACAGTAATGGGAATGAGCGATTGGCGTCATTGGCTGGGAGGCCGTTGCGAGGCATATCCGGCCGCCATGGTGCAGGTATTTATTGCATTCGACGCCACATTGGGTGACCTGCGCGCCGGATGGGGACGAAATTATGATGAAGACTGCACAACACCCAGTCCCTGGGCGGAGAAAATCCCCGACCCAGCCGGGAATCGAACCCGGGCCCGTAGGACGGCAATCCGTCACGTTGACCACTTTTTTTTTTTTTTTTTTTTTTTTTACGGGACTCGAACGAGGGTTTCCTGCATATCGCCAGCTGTCGCTGTACCATTTTTTTTTTACAATAACAAACATAAACTGCTTCTAGCATTTTTTTTAAATATATAAGACGATGACTTTATAAAATAAAATTTTTCTGGGAAACGTAAATAAGGGGATTTTTTTTAACATAATAGTGAAAAAAAATAAAATAAAATATCCTGCTTCTGTCAGTACAAACAATAACGGTCTACGTTCCTCTTTTAGGCGCGTACTTCACTAAACCCGTCACACCTCGCGTTGGTGTCGGGTACGTCTTCACGTGTGTTTGTGGATCCTCTCCACTGTCCTGGTCCTGTCTTGTTCTGATACTTATAGACAATAATTACATTCTCCTACCCGGGACACCCCAACTGGGTGGGGGATCACGCAAGGCACTCCCTAAAAAATTTGCGTAATATGTTCGATATCTCGGATGTCTCATAAGCTGTGAGTGATGTTCCTGTAGTAAGGCCCAAAAGTCAAGCATATTCTTACTGCCGTCTCGGAAAAAATAACGCACAGTCAAACCTCGAATCCAAGTCACTGCGTTTGTCTTCGTTCGGGGATACCACTCAGCTACCGGGGGCGGACGAGTAGGACAGTGACAGTTGAAGTTTCAGATGGACATGTACCATTGTCAGTATTGAACATTTTTCCTCAAGAGAGGAGTTTGTTAATTAGTGCATCAAGTGATGCTTTGCTAGTGCATGCCAGTAGTAAATTATCCAGTACTCCTGTAGCAAAGAATTGTGGCAAAGTTAAGCAATTTTCTTTATTCATTTATGAAATAAAGTGAAGCAGTTCTTCATGCGTTCTAGTATGATGAGCACTCTTCCAGACCAATCAGAGAACCAACAGTTGCGGCCGAACGAAAGTGATTTCGCCTGGTCACAACAGGTATCATCCTAAGTTTGTTTATACTCGAAGATGAGGTACGGTTTGGAACGCCTTTGGGAAATTTAGGAAGACGGGATCTACCTGTTCATTTACATCTACGTTTCCAGCTGTGAGCGAATCTGATTACTAGAATACCAACTTTCATGGACTTTCTTCGATCAATTGCTTATATTTTACAGTAGAATAAGTGAAACCCACTGGAGACGGTGTAAGATCTCGAAGCTTATGTGAGCAAATAGAGAAAAGACAAGGCTTTTTTTTCTGTCCAAGACTAAATCCTAATTTACGCTATATTTATGCGGCAAAGAGGTATAACACGATGACTTTAAATGCGAACATTTTTAGGTTAGGCTTTACCGTAACTGTTATCGACATTAAATGAAACAACAAGTTTACTGTTACCAGTCACCGTTTTATTTATTTCCACGACGCGTTTCAAAGGTTTAAACCTCCATCATCGGGTGGATATACATTAGTTAGAATGACATTTGTGTGTGTATTGTGTTACGATTTTTGGAGGAACTTGTGGCACTGCCTCGTGGAGAAACAAGATACTATTTCTGAACATGGTTTTGGATTTCTTCTGACAAAAAATTAAACTGATATCTAATGGTAAACATAAAATAAGTAAGCTAGAGTACCTCCAGGTCACAGGTTCCTTACGCTGTCGTAACACACCACATGTATACTGACACATTTGTAAACAAATATGGCGACTGGAATCTGCTGGGTGCAAGGTTCGTATAGTAGAAGAGAAGACATAATCGCAAAGTACAAAGAATATACATTGTAACAACATTATTACAGAATAATTGTTTAAAGCATTTGGAGGTGTTTGTTTTGAGGTGTCGAATATATGTGTGTGTGTATTTCAGGTGGAATATAAATCCAATTTTGACAAGCTGAAACAGCTTAATATTCGTACTCGTTTATACAATCAGGTGAAATGTTAAAATGGCTTAAACTTCATACTTGTTAATAACAATCAGATGAAATGTTACAGACTTGAGGTACAATAATCATATTGGCTACAGCAGTAAAATCATACATAGATGACACTATTTGATTGGCATTAATAGACAGATGCGAGAGGCTGGAGGCAAAAGGAGAGGAAGAGAGAAAGTGAGTGAGAGAGACACGATGAAGCTGGCTTCACCCCTTAGGATGGTGACGTGCTGCCGAAACGCGTTATACCAAATTAGTAGCTTGCCCACTACACCAGAAAATGTGTGATGTAGTAGCGAAATATTCAGACTGTGAGACGCAATCACGAGTGGTTTTGGCATCGAATGTGCGCGTGTAATATTCTGTGGGCCGCCGCCACTGCGTGGACGAACATCCTGGCACTAATTGGCCAGAAGGGTAGGGGGAAAAGTGCTGGCACAGAAATGCGTTTCCTTGCCAGCCCAGCAGCGTCCGAGATATAATGTGTTATTAAACCCTTCCGAGCGAGGGGGCGTGGCCAGAAATATTAGCTGAAGTAATGACCGCCCGAGTGTCTAATTGCACGCCGGGGCAGGCATTAGTATGCGTGATTACAGTTAAAGAAGACATTCCCGCTGCCGGCGCTGCAGGTAAACAGAGCCCGCGGCTCGTGGGACGGCGGCGAAGCGGTGCTGCGACAGCGGCCGGGCCGGCCGCGCTGCGCTCCTAATAAACTCCGGCCCGGACCTCTGCTGCTTTACGAGCCTCCCAAATTACAGGGCCGCTAATTCGGCAGCGTCCAGCCGAGCGCGAGAATTTGTCCGCCGGGAGTCGCAGGCCTAATTGTCTGGCCGCGCGCGGTAACTGCGCTCCCATACCGCGGCGCAACTGCTGCTCTTCTTTAATACTGGCGCCGACAGCAAGAAGCGAAGCTGAGGAATTATTAACGGATTAGAATCCCTCAAAGTGGGAAACGCTACCATATGAAACACCTGTCAGCAATACGTGCCAAGAGGAACAATTTTGTACAGACTCTACTCTACATGTAGTCTACGACCTTAATGGAGGGGTGGTTCCTTAAATAAAAAAGAAGAAAGAAAGAGTCGTATCATTTTGCTGGCTCAATCCCCAGATGTCAGACACTCAGATCGGTATCGAACTTTGTATGTCGATAGAATATCAACCAAAACTCCGATTTAGTCCGTACTGTGTGCTGTCGTCCAACAGAACGGGCGTAAACGTGAATTAAAAGTAGCTCCAGAACTACGGAGCAGAGGAAAAGCGTAACTGTAACTAATATGTATTGCTTTCGTGGGGAAGTAGGTAGAGCTTTAGACGTCGTAGCGAGGTTCCCGGTTTCATACCCCAATGATGACAATTTTCTCTTTTCTTACTGTATTATACGGGAAAGTGTGATATGGGACTATTAACAATTCTGCACATGTGACGCAGTTGTTTCTCTACTCTAATGTTCCGATTGTTTATGTTTATTCCGTGAATGTAAAAATGCACTAGCTGCTTCATCACGAATGGTGTCTGTTCTGTCGCACGTGTCTGACAGAACATCACATCTCTCAATACAAATGTACTCTAAGGTTTGCTACTTTCACCTAACGGAGCGAAAGCAGACTGGCAAAAGATCATCGCTGCGAAGCCCTTTGACATGTCGTGAAAATATTCTCCCATGTAACAGTTTCATGTGTAAACAGTTAAAACATATTGTCATCAGTGGGGTTTGAACGCGGGACCTTTGGCACGAGCACCTCAAGCTCTATCAACTCACTCACGTGAGATCAGCTACTCACAGATACGCCTTTCCTGTGCTCCGTAGTATCTGGTGTTACTTTTAATTACAGTTTACGCATGTTCTACTGGACCACAGCACGTAGCACGAACTAAATGAGAGGTGTGGTTAACACTCTATCGACATACAACGTTTGGTACCGATGTGCGTGCCTCACATCTGGAGATTTGGGTGTCAGGGACCCCGTAGAGTAGGTTGACCAGCCTAACCGTGAAGGGTTCTCTCCCTACGCGCACAATCGACTATTTCTTCATGGTCTGTCAGAGTTGCGTCTTCAGTGTGTCTGTTGGGTGTAGCTGACTGTAAAGGCTGTGCATACAGCATGGTGTCATGCTTATGATGTACGATGATGGGAGTAGGGCGGAGACGTAACCTGTTGCCGGCACGCAACCTACTTCTCTCGAATGATTAGAAATTTAAACCAGCACCACCCCTTGTACTGTCGACCAAGCATAGGCGATGAGATTTCTGGAGCCACCAGCGTTCGAACCGGCTGTCTCTGAGTCGAAGTGCGGTCACACTGTCGTGCGGCACCCCGAAAAAAAATGGTTCAAATGGCTCTGAGCACTATGGGACTTAACAGCTATGGTCATCAGTCCCCTAGAACTTAGAACTACTTAGACCTAACTAACCTAAGGACATCACACAACACCCAGTCATCACGAGGCAGAGAAAATCCCTGACCCCGCTGGGAAGCGGCACCCCGACCTCGGCTGTTTGTTTAGAAGGCATCGTTTTTAAATATGTCCGCAGCAGCGTCGCGCTTGGCGATCTGCTCATTCACATTGAGCATTTGCATCTATTTCCACCCACAAATGTCCCAAATGAAGAATTCTTCAGTTTTATCCTTTGTGCCTGCCAACAGTGCCTCAAATAACTGAAAACAGCATCAATGGTGATTTTTTTTTTTTTTTTTTTTAGGTAAGGAATGTGAAGGCTGTCGATGTTCGTCAGTAGATTATTGAAGTTTCTCCAGAAGACACTATGAGTGTTCCAGTGGTAACAACATAGTTTTATAACGTTTATAGATGGTTGTTCTGAAGTGTGAATTTATCACTGAAGACTTGCTTTTGTAACCTAAAGCAAATTCTGCTAATAGTTATTATAACTAATCATTTTTCAGATAATAAGGTCATTAGGTAACAACTCGATAAATTGTAGAACAACTAAATTTTATGGGATTGTACTCTTTCTCCTAATGGAATGAACAAACTTTTCTTATTAGAATTTTGTTTGTTGACCACAGTTTCTGCCCATTTACGTCTTTATTGCTATTCATATATTCTTCATATGCTTCTTGTACTGTTTTCTTCTATTAAAATGTCTAAACTTTCTTTACTCTATATTCCTACAACATCGAGAATGCTCCACTGAACAATTTGAGGTAGAGAACCTGGGATCGGAGAAGCCAAGTTAAGGAGATATGGAAGTTAACTTGTCTACGGCTTTGTCTAGCGTTAATGTTTTTCAGCTTATTTATAGTTAACATGCGTACAAGTTTACACGTAAAGTGCTGTTTATTTACATCTACATTATTTGTTTCCTACAAGGACGACGAGCCTGATTTCCAGGAAGTCATGCTGCAGGTTTTGTTTAGTTTTCCTGTCCATAAGGTGGCTCTATTGTATCGTATTTACATTGTCCCACGACAGAACGTGCTATGAATCAACGACAGACGCATTCATTACTCAGTGCTATCCAGAGACGTACAGTACAATAGATGGAACAGTACCGGTACAGTTTCGCAGAACCCACTGACATGCACCTCGTTTGTGGCGAAAAACGTTGCAATGCTCTCGCTGCTGAAAGGCTGTACAGGAAACGATTTCCTAAGAGGTGTCATACGTCAGGTAAAATGGAAATGAGCGTATGGCATCGTTGGTCGAGAGGCCCCTGTTCGGGGAAGTTCGGCCGCCAAGTGCAAGTCTTATTACATTCGACGCCACATTGGGCGACTTGCGCGCCGGTGAGGTGGTTGAAATGATAATGAGGACAACTCAACAGTCAGTCCCCCAGCGGATAAGATCTCCAACCCAGCCGGGACTCGAACCAGGGCCCAGTGCATGGGAGGCAAGCAAGTTACCACCCAGCTAAGCAGGCGGTCCGTCACGCCGAGTGTTTATTTCTCTCGATCGACGAGTGAGGAAGATTGGTTCATTAGGAAGAAAAAACGAGGGAGCTGGTAACATGAGGACCAAGCCAGGGAAATTTGTCAGGTGCGTCAGAATCTTGATAGCCGATGTCATGCTTGCATTGAGGTTGATAGCCGTCAGTTTCAGCACACTTTGTAAGATACAGTACAAATGATAAGTTCATTATGTCATAGGTTGTATTCTCTGTTAAATGTAACTATGTAAATAAAAAGTACAAAGCAATGCACAATGTACTAGGTGCTAGGGGTATAGGTACAGTTATTTTGATTATTTGTACCTTAATATGTACCCACTTCAGCGTGCTAGTTGTCCTTCAATTTTTGTTTAACACTCTTCCTGAAAACACACCACATAATTTACTACCTGATGCTTTGTGCGTGGTCGTTAAGACCACGCACAAAACATCAGGTAGTGTACTACGGCTGTCATTATATACACCTCATTATCGTCCGCACGTCCACATTTCAGTACCTGGCCTGTTGTTTATCGGAAAATAAACATTAATGGCTTGCTTTGTCACCGCTATTCAGTACACTGTCCCGAGTTATCAGTGGAAATATATGCGCTTATATCCCTAAAACCCTTTATCTCTTGTATGATATCTTAGAGACCAGGCGATGTTCCTATTGAAATAACTCGCCCATACTACGTGAATCCTAATTCAACCAGTCTCAACTTTCTTTACAACACGGTTATACCACATTATCATTAGTGAAAACAGTCAACTACTGTAACATATTTTGACATCAGGGCCAATGGCGTTGACACAGCAAGGAAAATATATATGCGGGATGGAGACGAATGAGAAAGAGTAAGAAGGAAACATAGACCGTAAATGGAAATATTCACTAACATAATGACTTTGACAAAGGCCAAATATTAATGGCCTGGCGTCTGGAAACGAGCATCTCGATAACACCAAAGTTCGTCATCTGCCCGCGAGCTGCAGTCGTCAGCATTTGTGGAAAGTGGTGGAAGGACGGTGAAATCATGAGTAGGGCACAAAGTGTCGGAAGTCCACGTCTCATCGCAGAACGTGGCTGTGGGAGGCTTATCCGCTTTGTAAAGCTCTGTAGGTGTGACGGTAGAGAACAACGCTGGTGCATCGAGCACTCTGCTCACTGCACGCTGTCGAATGTGGGGCTCCGCTACATACCGCCCCTGTGTGTTCCCTTCTTGACCCAACGACACCATGTTTAACGATTGCACCGGGCATCGAGATGAAATTGTGCCGACTGGTCGGGTGAATCATATTCCTTGTCACACGCGTTCGACATCGTATCTGCATACGGTGTCACCCAGGCCAAGGGCTGCGAGAAACCTGCACCGCCCCAAAGACGCAGGCCAGTTAAGGCAGTACTGTGTTATGGCATTCACCTGGTTTTCGGAGGGACCTGTGGTAGTAGTCCAAGCCACATTATTGCGGGCCGCCTATTCCCATCATCCTTGCCGGCCGTGGTGGCCAAGTGGTTCTAGGCGCTTCAGTCCGGAACCGCGAGACATCTACGGTTGCAGGTTCGAATCCTGCCTCGGGCATGGATGTGTGTGATGTTCTTAGGTTAGTTAGGTTCAAGTATTCTAAGTTCTAGGGGACTGATGACCTCAGATGTTAAGTCCCATAGTGCTCAGAGCCATTTGAACCTTCCACCGTGTTATTTTTGTCGTCGGTGATGACATCTTTCAGCAGAATAACAGTTTGTGTCAGAAGGCCGAACCGCGCTACAGCAGTTTGAGGAGTTTGATAGTGAATTCCTTTGGTGTCTTGGACACCAAATTTGCTATTTGAACTCGATGGAGCACACCTAAGACACCATCGGGTGCCATCTCAGAACCCACAAACCACCGATCCATACTTTACGGTACCTGCCTCACCTGTGCGTAGATATCTGATGGCACACACCTCCGAAAACCTACTAAAAACTTGTCGAATCCTTGCCACGTACGAGGCGTGTTTTTTAAGTAAGTACCGTGTTGAAATTAAAAAAGACGTGCTAAGATATCTCAGTAATTTTATTTTTACATGAAAACCTGTACCTTAACCTACTTTTCTACATAATTTCCGTCAATATTGGGGCACTCGACATAACGTTATACCAGTTTTTTAATACCCTCCTCATAAAAGTCTGCCGTCTGACTTGTTAACCACTGCATCACACTGTTTTGCCTTCGTCATCGTCTTGAAGACGCTGACCGCCCAGGTGTTTCTTCAAGTGCAGGAACAGATGGTAGTTAGTCACTGGGCGCAAGATCGGGGCTGCACAGAGGAAAAGAAAAGATGTGATGAGATCTTCGGTCTGATTCGCGACATGCGGACGGGTAAACGATGCCCTTGCTCAACTTCCATGCACTGTTGCTTTGATTCTGGTGTGACGTAGGCCACCCATGTTTCATCGCCCGTTTTAATTTGGCTTAAGAAATCTTCAGCGTCGTTGTGGTACCGCTCAAGAAAAGTTAATTCACTGTCAAAACGTTTGATTTTGCGTACATCCGTCAACATTTTCGGTACCCAACGCGCGCACAATTTTCGGTAATGCAAGTGCTCGGTCACAATGCCATACAAAACACTACGAGAAACATTAGGAAAGTCATCCCGCAAGGAGTAAATCGTAAAGTTTCTGTTTTCTCTCACCTTGTTGTCCACTTCCTGCACCAAACTTTCATTAACGACCGAAGGACGCCCACTCCGTTGTTCATCATGCACATTTGTGCGGCCATCTTAAAATGCTCTCACCAACTTTCTTACAATTCCATCACTCATAATGTTTTCTCCGTAAGCTGCACAGATCTCACGATGAATATCGATCGCTTTTAGGCCTTTAGCACTAAGAAATCTTATAACAGCTCGTACTTCACAGTCGGCGGGACTCATGATTATCGGAGGCATCTTAATCACTCAGTACACAACGTAAACAAGGAAGAATTATACTGTAATGCCGTCAGTGTGTAGATTAAGGTACAGGCTTTCATGTAAAAATAAAATTATTAAGATATCTTAGCACGTCTTTTTTTAATTTCAAAACGGTACTTACTTAAAAAACACGCCTCGTACAATAGCTGCTGTATCTCGTTTCAAAGGTGGTCCTACACATTGTTAAGCAGGGAGTCATAGCTTTTTGACTCATCAACCTACGTGATACATACCAACATGAGCATTCGATGTGACACTTCCTGCGTAAAGGTTTGACTGTAGATTCTGTCCAGTTACGTTTGGTTTCGTTCTTGCACATTAGTGTCTTTGAGACTGCTAGTCGATTGTTGTTTAATACCATTTAATGATAAATAAATAAATGTTACATTTTTCACCGTAAAATTGGAATTTGTCCACCTAACAGTCACGGAAAACTCCGTTAAAATAAGGAGAAATTGTTCAAATGGCTCTGAGCACTATGGGACTCAACTTCTGAGGTCATTAGTCCCCTAGAACTTAGAACTAGTTAAACCTAACTAACCTAAGGACATCACACACATCCATGCCCGAGGCAGGATTCGAACCTGCGACCGTAGTGGTCTCGCGGTTCCAGACTGCAGCGCCTAGAACCGCACGGCCACTTCGACCGGCGAGAAATTGTTTTGCAGGCCTGTTGACAAGTACGAGAACCCATGTAAAGTCCCCACTGTTCGCTGTTTACGTCTCTTCCCGCTACTCAGTCTGAGACGTAATTTTATGGTGCGTGTTTTCCACCCAGTGAGATCCAGTCTGATGCTATCAGAGCCTATTATGTAGATGTAGCAGGTAGTAATGACCCCGGCAGTCTTTTATTTAGGGGGGAGTGGGGGGAGGGGGACTATAAACATACTTACACCCTCCAATTCGACCCCCATTCAGAGAAAATCGGAGGAATCTCACCCTAAAAAGCCCGGAGTTATGGAGAGAAGCCGAAACCAATTAGGCATTCCTTGTAAACAAGAGCTCCGGGTAGAGGAAGATGTGCTGCGGGCAGTCTTCCTCGCAGGCGACTTAGCCGGAGGCAAGGCGTGCTCCAGAAAGCAAATATTCTTACGTTTGTACATGTGAACACAGTGGAATTACCGGATATGCTAGCGCAATTTTTTTTTCATTTCGAGACTTTCAGCAGACGGTATTTCGAGTATCTAGGAGAAATTGTGATGATTTAGCGTTCTTTATAGACAGGACACTTAAGATCGTATGTTTGTTCCATTCTGACCGAGAAACCAACATAATGTCTGAGGTTACTGTTTCTTCGAAGCGAATAAATTTATTTACAGCACTTTTCAGTCATGGAACGAAAGGAAAAATGCAACATTAGCTAATGCTCTGAAATCAATGTTGAACACTTCTACAACAAGGTATTACCCTACCGAAGACAGCATCCGTAATTCGTTTATTAACAATTCAGTGCAGTTACATCCCATGGTAATAGGTGCACAATGAACGGAGGAAGATCAGAGTTTAGTTTCTCGTCGACGAGAGGATGATTAGTGTCGCAGCACAATCTAGAATTCATTAATGTATGCGGTACGCAGCTGGCCCTTACCCTTTGGTCCTTTATGGAAATTACGGAAAATCTAACTCCCGATATTGAGACAGGCATATTTACTCCGTTCCGTACGAATATGAGTTAGGCGTACACCATGACATGCATCTTTGATCTGTTTAGTAAATTCGAACAATCGTATGACAGTGTATTCGAATTTCATTTTTTACCTTACATCAGTCATATTCCATGTTTTGGGATGGCTCAAGAAAACAAAGAGGTACGAACCTTATAACGTCTTGAGATTCTGAAATATCAAAAAAAGATTAAATTTGTGGTAAGGTCTTATGGGCTCAAACTGCTGAGGTCATCGGTCCCTAAGCATACACACTATTTAATCTAACTTAAACTAACTTACGCAAAGGACGTCACACACACCCTTGCCCGACAGAGGACTCGAACCTCCGACGAGGAAGTCGCGTGGACCGTGACAAGACGCCTGAGACCGCGCGGCTACCCCGCGCTGCTAAAATATTATTTCATTCAGCAGTTTACTATAAAACAGCTTAAAAAAATCAGTTTCAAAGAGTTTTTGTGCAGATACGCTACAACGGCAGATTCCATAGCAAATAAGTAATTTGTGCAGTTTTCGTTACTTAAATTGTAACAGAATGGTCTTTAAGTCAGTCTTAAAATTCACCATGATAGCTACAAGACATTTAATACGCTCTGCCAGGTTGTTTAATTCAAGTTTAGCCAGTTACCTAACTGTTTAAGTGCTAATGATGACCCCTCGAAGTATTTACGAATGAATGGCTCTGAGCACTATGGGACTTAACATCTGAGGTCTTCAGTCCCCTAGAACTTAGAACTACTTAAACGTAAGGACATCACATATATTCATGCATGAGGCGGGATTCGAAGCTGCGACCGTAGCGGTCCCGCGGTTTCAGACTAAAGCGCCGAGAACCGCTCGGCCACCTCGGCCGGCAAGTACACTCCTGGAAATGGAAAAAAGAACACATTGACACCGGTGTGTCAGACCCACCATACTTGCTCCGGACACTGCGAGAGGGCTGTGCAAGCAATGATCACACGCACGGCACAGCGGACACACCAGGAACCGCGGTGTTGGCCGTCGAATGGCGCTAGCTGCGCAGCATTTGTGCACCGCCGCCGTCAGTGTCAGCCAGTTTGCCGTGGCATACGGAGCTCCATCGCAGTCTTTAACACTGTTAGCATGCCGCGACAGCGTGGACGTGAACCGTATGTGCAGTTGACGGACTTTGAGCGAGGGCGTATAGTGGGCATGCGGGAGGCCGGGTGGACGTACCGCCGAATTGCTCAACACGTGGGGCGTCAGGTCTCCACAGTACATCGATGTTGTCGTCAGTGGTCGGCGGAAGGTGCACGTGCCCGTCGACCTGGGACCGGACCGCAGCGACGCACGGATGCACGCCAAGACCGTAGGATCCTACGCAGTGCCGTAGGGGACCGCACCGCCACTTCCCAGCAAATTAGGGACACTGTTGCTCCTGGGGTATCGGCGAGGACCATTCGCAACCGTCTCCATGAAGCTGGGCTACGGTCCCGCACACCGTTATGCCGTCTTCCGCTCACGCCCCAACATCGTGCAGCCCGCCTCCAGTGGTGTCGCGACAGGCGTGAATGGAGGGACGAATGGAGACGTGTCGTCTTCAGCGATGAGAGTCGCTTCTGCCTTGGTGCCAATGATGGTCGTATGCGTGTTTGGCGCCGTGCAGGTGAGCGCCACAATCAGGATTGCATACGACCGAGGCACACAGGGCCAACACCCGGCATCATGGTGTGGGGAGCGATCTCCTACACTGGCCGTACACCACTGGTGATCGTCGAGGGGACACTGAATAGTGCACGGTACATCCAAACCGTCATCGAACCCATCGTTCTACCATTCCTAGACCGGCAAGGGAACTTGCTGTTCCAACAGGACAATGCACGTCCGCATGTATCCCGTGCCACCCAACGTGCTCTAGAAGGTGTAAGTCAACTACCCTGGCCAGCAAGATCTCCGGATCTGTCCCCCATTGAGCATGTTTGGGACTGGATGAAGCGTCGTCTCACGCGGTCTGCACGTCCAGCATGAACGCTGGTCCAACTGAGGCGCCAGGTGGAAATGGCATGGCAAGCCGTTCCACAGGACTACATCCAGCATCTCTACGATCGTCTCCATGGGAGAATAGCAGCCTGCATTGCTGCGAAAGGTGGATATACGCTGTACTAGTGCCGACATTGTGCATGCTCTGTTGCCTGTGTCTATGTGCCTGTGGTTCTGTCAGTGTGATCATGTGATGTATCTGACCCCAGGAATGTGTCAATAAAGTTTCCCCTTCCTGGGACAATGAATTCACGGTGTTCTTATTTCAATTTCCAGGAGTGTAATTACGGAGTCTGTTCATGAACCTAGTATTACATTCACGATTTTTGAGAAAATGGAGCTTCTGGAAACTGTAAGGGACATTAGAATATATGATTTGTGAATTATTTGTCAAAATACACAAAAAGCATATTTTTAAGAGCTCTTTCCTGGAGCCAACATCAAATATTATTTTTATAACATCCTACTGTTTTCTTAAAATATTATCACTGTAAGTTGAATTTCCCAAAAACAGAGTACTCTGTAACTAATTATCAAATGGAAATATCTGCATTTGTTAATCAGCTATAGTGGTAGTCTAGCATACTGTAAAAAGCTGAAGTAAGGTGCAAAATTAAGCCTAGGGTATGGGTTTTTCAGTCACGGTTGTGATCTATCTGTAGACACAGAAACTGACACGTCTTTTATTTCATGAAATAAGCGATTTTTACAGCTTTTGGGCTGCTTTGATTATTACTTATTGTTTGTACTGAGTCCTGCCAAAGCTTAACCAAAATCCATCTGCCCTATACCATCTGTTGATGGTTTCAAATATATCCTTAACTGCCCTTTCAGTAAAGCGGCTGGTACTTCTTTCTGTTCCCACAGTTCTATCATCCACAAAAAGGTAAACAATCGTTCGAAACTGGAAATGAGAGATGAATTATGTACATTAAAAGTAACAGAGGATATAAATCAGATCCTTGACACTAAATGTAGGTAAATGCGAAATGATATGAGTGTGTACTGCGTACAGTAGAAGAACAGTTCAGAGGCGATTCCTGTTTGTTTCAAGACAATGCACTGTGTTATAAAGCAGCACACCTGTAACGCAGTGTTTTGTAGAGAATAAGATTGCTCAAATGAATGGCCTAACCAGAGTCCCGACCTGAACCTAACAGAACACCTTTGTGATGAGTTAGAGCGTCGACTGTGTTGCAGACGACAGCGTCCAACATCACTGCCTACTTTGATTTCGGCTGTAGAGGAAGAACAGGCCGCCATTCCTCCAATGTCATTCAGATGCCTCACTCAAAGGGTCACCAGCAGAGTCGAAGCCATCAGAAATGCCAAGAGGGACCACACCCATTATTAATACCCACTGATAGGTGTTTATCAGATGTTGTACCGGGTGGTTATAATTAAACTGACGGTACTCCGAGTGCTGCACTGCAGGTTATATACATAGCAGGACGCTTACACATAACAGGTATGTTCATTAATCTGTGCGCCCGCGGAATAGGCTGAAAAAAAAGTTTCGCTTTCCACCACCAGTTAAAAATACGGCACTGCAAGCGGTCAGAATCTGGTGTGTGTGCAAGAGAAAGGGAGGAACGTCAAACACATAATAATAGTGGTTCCAGCACGTTCTTTAAGATATGATTACAACATGCGTTCAATATGGTCTCCCAACTCAGCAACATGTTCCATCCCTAACACGGCATGGTCGACACCTGCTTGGAGCATATCCGGTGTGATCAGAGTGATGTGTCGTCATATGCTATCCTTCAGATCAGCAAGATTCCGGATACATCCCTGACAGACACGATCTTTCATATATCTCCACAACCAGAAGTCACCATTTAGGTCAGTGGATCTGGAAGGCGACACATTTTGAAACCGCCTAAAGATGATGTGGTTGTTAACGAAGGTTTCTAGAAGCAAATCTTTCACCTAGGAAGCGACGTGTGGTGTCACCCCATCTTGCATGAAAATAGCGGTATGGATACGGATGAGTTCTTGAATAGCTTGAAATCGCATTTTGCACAAGGCAGTTCTTACAACATGTACACCTAACAGGCCGGCAAAGTCTCATCTTCTCTAAGAAAAACCGACCGAGAATGTAGAAGTTTATGAAACCACATTACACAGTCACCTAAGCTGAGTGCAGTGTGGATTTCGGCACATGTGGCGGAGTGGAACCCCATATCTGACTGTTCTGTGCATTCACGGCACCGCGCAGACTAAAATGTGCCTCATACATCCAAAAGATATTCGAGGCCCATGTCAGCACTTTCTGTACAATTTGAGCCATGCTCTGCACGGTCGGCTGTAGCTACAGCGACTTCACCAACAACTGCCTTTGGAATGGGCGGTCTTCCTCCCCCTGCTGCACCACCTAATTTACATTCTTTTTCAAAATTCTTGATATTATTCTTTAGCACATTAATTGACATGTGGCCACTTCACAGCTGCTTCAGTATGCGGTATTCTCACAATGCAGTACCGGTATTACTCCCGTTTTAATAAAACACCTTTACCAGCAGTGCGTGGTCTTTCTTTTCAATAGCCTTTGCATTTCGTATGGAAAAAGTCAACCTTCTTAACCCTTTACACCAACAGTCACTTTACAAAAGTTATCAATACGCTTCTCCAAACGACAAACAGCATACTGACATCAAAACAGAAAACTTCCGTATTCTCCCTGCTTACAGCGCCTATTTACTTATTTATGCATTTATTTTACCTGGCAAGATTAGGGCCTTCATCCCTCTCTTACACCTAACCAGATATACTCAGATTGAACGAATTTCAGTTTGTACAGAACATTATGGCCATACCACGTGTTATACAGTATTAATGTTAAAGAAAAAATAGAGATTATAACAGCAGTACAAGGATAATTATAACAATTAAAAAATAATTATAACAATCAATAATAATAATAATAATAATAATAATAGTGACTACGTATATGAAAGTAAACATATTTTTCTTTTATGAAAAAATGGTTGCCCGCATCTCGTGGTCGTGTGGTAGCGTTCTCGCTTCCCACGCCCGGGTTCCCGGGTTCGATTCCCGGCGGGGTCAGGGATTTTCTCTGCCTCGTGATGGCTGGGTGTTGTGTGCTGTCCTTAGGTTAGTTAGGTTTAAGTAGTTATAAGTTCTAGGGGACTTATGACCACAGCAGTTGAGTCCCATAGTGCTCAGAGCCATTTGAACCATTTTTGAAAAATGGTTCAAATGGCTCTGAGCACTATGCGACGCAACTTCTGAGGTCATCAGTCGCCTAGAACTTAGAACTAATTAAACCTAACTAACCTAAGGACATCACACACATCCATGCCCGAGGCAGGATTCGAACCTGCGACCGTAGCGGTCGCTCGGTTCCAGACTGTAGCGCCTAGAACCGCACGGCCACTCCGGCCGGCTTCTTTTATGAATGTCAGTCCTATTGCTAGTAGGGAATTTTCTCATTTTATCCTTGCAGCTTGTGAGTTATTCACATGGAGCAGAGACATAAGACGATAGAATGGGGTGAAAGAGATATAGAAGAGGTAGCTAGGTTAGAGGAAGAGAAATAGAATGGTAAAATTCGAAGCTACGATGGAGAGGAGAAAGGAAGAGATGAGAGGGGCACAACAATGGTGGCTATACCATCCATAATCTTCACCTACTGTCAGAAAGTGGAACTTTTTTCTTTTCAGTATACTTCCTGAGCGCACTGATTAACGAACATGGCCACGATGTTTCAGCGTCCTGTGATGTATGCACCCCGCACTGCAGCGTTCGGAACACCATCAATTTAATTATGACCACCCGGTGCTACATGTAGGAAAGACGAGCCGCCGGCCGGAGTGGCCGTGCGGTTCTAGGCGCTACAGTCTGGAACCGAGCGACCGCTACGGCCGCAGTTTCGAATCCTGCCTCGGGCATGGATGTGTGTGATGTCCTTAGGTTAGTTAGGTTTAAGTAGTTCTAAGTTCTAGGCGACTGATGACCTCAGAAGTTAAGTCGCATAGTGCTCAGAACCATTAGAACCATTTGAACCGAAGACGAGCCGCTTCCTCTGTGGAGGGGTTCCCGGGCTATGGCTAGGTGCCGCACCGGACAGGACCCTCAAATGGCTCTGAGCACTATGGGACTTAACATCTGAGGTCATCAGTCCCCTAGAACTTAGAACTACTTAAACCTAACTAACCTCAGAACATAACATACATCCATGCCCGAGGCAGGATTCGAACCTGCGACTGTAGCGGTGGCGCGGTTCCAGACTGAAGCGCCTAGAACCGCTCGGCCACAGCGGCCGGCACAGGGCCCTCGCTGCAGTCTGAAGCGTAGTGCGGACTCGGCACGGCACCTCACCTCGGTTCGGCGCAACGCGGCCTTCCTCGCCTGCCGTCCGGCGCGGCATTATGCGCGCAACCGCGTTGCGAATCGCAGGCCGCTATTCACGCCCCCTCCCTCCCACCACTCCGGCCCCATCTCACACGACTTCCCTCTTTATTCGGCCGGTTACTCATCTTTTTTTCCTCTCTCTGTCTCTCCTCCTTTTTACTCCCTTTTCTCGACTCACCCTTTCGCTCGGGGTCCCTGCCGCGTCCGCGCACCACAAGGGCGATATCTCGGTGCTGCCTACCGTGAAAATGCGAGGACCGTTGTGAAAATTGCGGCCAGGTGGTCATTTCAATGAGCGGGCCGGGCCGTTCCCAGCCTGCCTTGCCCGACCACGCCCAGACCACAAAGCAGCCTCGGATAAAGGCAGGCCGGGCGGAGGCGGCAACCAATAAGCACCGCGACCGATCAGCGCCGGCCGTCAACTAGACTCGCGTTTTTTTGCCGGCAACTGCGGCAGCAGCGCCACGCGTTGTCCGTGAGGAACTGCGCTATTCACGAAACACACCGCCGTTCTCAAGTATCGACTGCACGTTCCAGCGATCCAACTTTCCACTGAAGACCGTTCCCCGGCAACATATTTGCAGTCAGTCAGGTCTATTGGGTTTGAAAGATACTGCTTTCAGCAAATCACCTTTGCATCTGTTTTAAAGGAGAGACTCTACATATTGGCCTATCGTTATGCACTTTACGACTTACAGCGTGTGTCACCGAAGTGGAATGAATTGTTGCTCTTCTCGTAGTTGACAAAGTGCGTCGGTCGAAGTGGATGACTATGCATAAATGCAGCCCCATAGCCATAACGTCACGATTCTTTTAGACTAATCCAAACATTATGTTGAAAATTTTTATTGTGGAACCATGTAATGACAACTGCATGAACAGAGGTTTTGTGCCACACGCGTTTCGACTTTATACTTAGCAAGGCTTCTACAGTAGCCAGGAATAGTTATGCATATACAGAGTTATTACAAATGATTGAAGCGATTTCACAGCTCTACAATAACTTTATTATTTGAGATATTTTCACAATGCTTTGCACACACATACAAAAACTCAAAAAGTTTTTTTAGGCATTCACAAATGTTCGATATGTGCCCCTTTAGTGATTCGGCAGACATCAAGCCGATAATCAAGTTCCTCCCACACTCGGTGCAGCATGTCCCCATCAATGAGTTCGAAAGCATCGTTGATGCGAGCTCGCAGTTCTGGCACGTTTCTTGGTAGAGGAGGTTTAAACACTGAATCTTTCACATAACCCCACAGAAAGAAATCGCGTGAGGTTAAGTCGGGAGAGCGTGGAGGCCATGACATCAATTGCTGATCATGATCTCCACCACGACCGATCCATCGGTTTTCCAATCTCCTGTTTAAGAAATGCCGAACATCATGGTGGAAGTGCGGTGGAGCATCATCCTGTTGAAAGATGAAGTCGGCGCTGTCGGTCTCCAGTTGTGGCATGAGCGAATTTTCCGCGGGCTACGCGTGAAACTTGCCCGCACGCGTTCAACCGTTTCTTCGCTCACTGCAGGCCGACCCGTTGATTTCCCCTTACAGAGGCATCCAGAAGCTTTAAACTGCGTATACCATCGCCGAATGGAGTTAGCAGTTGGTGGATCTTTGTTGAACTTCGTCCTGAAGTGTCGTTGCACTGTTATGACTGACTGATGCGAGTGCATTTCAAGCACGACATACGCTTTCTCGGCTCCTGTCGCCATTTTGTCTCACTGCGCTCTCGAGCGCTCTGACGGCAGTGGGGCTTCAGCCGAACAAAACTTTATGAGTTTTTCTACGTATCTGTAGTGTGTCGTGACCATATGTCAATGAATGGAACTACAGTGAATTTATGAAATCGCTTCAATCATATGTAATAGGCCTGTACTTATACATATAGATAATCTCTCTTTTTCATATACACACACGCGCAGAAAGGGAAAAAAACCACATCAAATCACGCCAAAACAAATAACAGTTTGCACAAACAAATACACGTACGCTCACGCACACACACACACACACACACACACACACACACACACACACACACACATACACAGGTCACAGATATCACAAAAATACACTCAATATTTGGTAATAACATTCGACAGTTGGCAATGACATTCGACAGTTGCCAATACCTAGAAAAACATAACATCAAAACAATTGTTCAATTCCTTGTGCTGTGAAGTGTGAAAGCCGCCTTTCAAATGGCAGTTATAAGAAGAAGAACAGCAGTAACAAAAGAATAAAAATGCAACATGTAGACCAACATACACGAAAGCTGTACGTAGAACTCTAAATTATTACTATAATGTAGAAAAGCAAAAAATGCGAGAACTGTTTGTATCCTACATATACAAAGTCCTAAATATAAACGAAATAGTATAAACAAAAATGTTCATATTCCAGGCCAATAAAAAAGACTCGTTAAGAATAAAGGCGAAATGTGTACGGCACAATAATTGTTTTTAATTCAGTTGTGATTAGACAAAAAAAATGTGCGTGAATCTTCAAATATGTGTGAATTCCTAAGGGACCAAACTGCTGAGGTCATCAGTACCTAGATTCACACACTATTTAAACTAACTTATGCTAAGAACAACACACAGACACACACCTGCCCGAGGTAGCACTCGAACCTCCGGCTGAAGGGGCCGCGCAATTCGTAACATGGCGCCTCAAACTGCGTGGAAATAAAAACTATCAACATATAGTAATATTACACGCAACTGAGGAAGACAAGACTACAAAAATTGAAGACGTTAACCTAAACGTCATGCATCTAAAATAACACTCATGATGTCGATATATGGATGTTTCCTGACAAAATTGTACAAGATGGAAGGATTGACTTCTCTTGCATCGACATCTACATACATGCTCTGCAAGGCACTGCGAAGTGAATAGCAGAGGGCATAAGATGTTAGGGCTTCTTGGCGCAGCATTCGCGTACGGACCGCAGTTCGGATGACTACTAGAGGCCCCGTGCGTGCTCAAACTAGCCTGCTCTTGCCTTCGTGGTCTTTACGGGAGCTATATGTAGAGGGCTGTAGTTTATTATGTCTACATCTACACTAGTGCTCTGTAATTTATGCTTCAGTGCTTGACATAGGGTTCATAGAAACGCTTTCTGACTATCTCTTGACCGTTCCACTGTCTAAAAACTAGTGGCAAAAATGAACACTTAAATTTTTCCGTGAGAGCTCCGATTTCTCTTATTTTATTATGATGGTCATATCTCCCTATGTATGTGAGAGTAGAGAATATATTGTGACATTCGTAGGAGAAGATTAGTGACTGACATGGCTTGAAAAGATCTCGCTGCAACGAAAATTACCTTGTTTTAAATTACTGACCCTAATTCGCGTATCGTATTACTTCATACCTCGCCATACCATTTTGGGATGCTCAAGGTTAGAAAGACTACTTGACAGAGTTAAAACGGCATTAATCGATGCGGGAATTCCTATACCCGCAAATATTACCAAAACTATTGACGCAGTTACGGCCGATGTACTGCGTGAGTCAGGCTAGATAATTGCAAGATGTGAATATACAGCTGGAAACCATTTGTGTGAAGGGCAAGAACTCTACCGAAGGGTAATTCCTCTCTCCTGACATCTCTGAAGTTGCATCAGACCTGACGCCTACATAAAAAATTCATCTATTTTCATATTATTATTGTATAAGTAGTGTTACTATCATAATTATTGTGTAATGTATGCATAAGCTATGATGTTATCGCTAAATATACTTTTACGTCGAGAAACTGAGTGAAGAAAAGGGTAAGTAAATAAATAAAAATATTTTGCTGGATGAAATCAAAGTATGTTGACGTAAGCGGTGCTACCTTATGCTGACTGAGATGTATATGTTTCTAATCCGAATTCGGTCTTCATTAGTGGGTATTATTCTGTTGACGATTTCCACACGAGCACAGGCTAAACATGGCATCTGCGATGCTCATTCTCACGTTTCGTTCACATTCGCATTTAAACTGGACAATTTCTGTTGATATACTTTTTTTCTCTGTAAACTGTATGAATGAACATTTTTTTCTGCTGTAACCTGTACTTCACATCTTTCACAAGGAAAGCAACTGGTATGATTTGGTGAGGACATCTGTCTGTTTACACCGAGCGAGGGAAAACATTGGCAACAGTATCCGTTCTGTTATGCAAATTGTGACTTTCCAGGATTTCCCTGTATCCTTGGATGTGAACACCAAGGTGGTTGCGCAGGAAATAGTACGGCTGGTTTGCGTCTACACCCTTCCCACATCTGAGTTTCTCAAAAAATGGCTCTGAGCACTATGGGACTTAACATCTGAGGTCATCAGTCCCCTAGAACTTAAAACTACTTAGGCCTAACCTAAGGACATCACACACATCCATGCCCGAGGCAGGATTCGAACCAGCGACCGTAGCAGTCGCGCGGTTCCGGACTGAAGCGCCTACAACCACTTGGCCACTGCGGCCGACCTGAGTTTGTCGTCTGCCTCTAATTACCTCACGTTTTCCTTGTCGTTAAAAAAATGTTCTTTCTTTCGACTGTTTACCTTACGGCATTTGTTCCTTTTTCAAAATTATGGTAACCCAAAAAAATTAGCCTGTAACTGAGGGTGTCAACCACATCTGGCCCACTGAGAAAGGTCTGCTGCTAAGTTGCTGGCTGACGTATTGGAGGTCGTTTGCATGCAACAGTTTATATATTCAGGATCAACTGCATCTGTGGTGCAGGTCCTATCAGGGGAATTTTTTTGTAATATAGAAAAACTAGCATTTTAGATCAATTAACGAAAAAACATCTACGCAGTATTTAGTTTCATTATTTAACTCTATAAATGCATTGTCAGCAATTTCATGACTTAATGAACCGATGATAATAAAAAAATTAAAGGCACTGAAATGATTAATATATTCGACATAGATTTATTAACATCCTTATGAACAACTATATTTTACAAAAAGACACAAAAGTTTAGGTTCGTGTCCATGTAGAAATCAGAATCCCATTTTAAAACTGACATATTGTAACTGTAAGAAATTGTTAGCAGTACAATTATTACGATCAAAAAGTAATTTTTTGTAAAAATGTATTGGTATTTATATAAAAACGCAATTGTGTAACAGCCTTTGGAATTTTCCGTTAAAGCGAACACCGCGGTTGTGTGATCTTCGATGACGTCAGTAAGCTATCTGTCACACAATGTGTATGTTAAAACATCTTGTATGTTTTACGCAAATCTCGTTAGCGAACAAAATTATCCGAAAACGGTTTCTCCACCTTAAAGAGCTCAAGGATATGCCACTGGCGGCATGAAATAAAAATAAATTATGGGTCCTGGTCTGGTTGACCAGAGGTATGAAAGAATCAAGCTTTCAACGAAGCTTCAAACTGCTAAAGTTCCGCTATTAACCATCCTCTTAAAAGTCTTTATGATTTTGGTAACTGAAGCACCATACATTTGACTGTGCAGCATCACTGGGTCTTCGACGCAAAGGAGTGTGGGTTTTGAGAACTGAATGTTGGGTTATTTCATGTCAGCAGTCCACATAAAAATTCACCAGCATTAGCCCACAAAAAAACTGTTAGGTACGTGTCTTTTTACGATTATAGCTGGGACGGCACCACAATACTGAAACAATGTGTTGTGGCCGGCCGGGGTGGCAGTGCGGTTCTAGGCGCTACAGTCTGGAACCGAGCGACCGCTACGGTCGCAGGTTCGAATCCTACCTCGGGCATGGATGTGTGTGATGTACTTAGGTTGGTTAGGTTTAATTAGTTCTAAGTTCTAGGCGACTGATGACCTCTGAAGTTAAGTCGCATAGTGCTCAGAGCCATTTGAACCATTTTGAACCAATGTGTTGTGTGTTCTGCGGGTTGCCAACGTGTAACTTACTATAGATAGCCTGCAGCGTAATTGCGGCGGTGCTTAAGGATTAAAACCACGAGTTTTCGGCAGAATAACACCAGTAATATCGATTTCCTGTCTCAGCCACTCTTTATTTCAACTCACCACCCATTTCTATGGCCACGCAATCGTCGTCGTCTGACTGTATCCATTATGTTTAAATTTTGTAACGCTATACATGCGACATATTTTTGGCAGCCAGCGTAAGCAGGAAAGATTATCTGACGTCTTATATGAAGAAAAAGACCCACTGAATGCTGCCGTGACACATGCTGTTTCTACATAAGAAGTAACTGAAGCCGAAATGTCGATATTGTTGGTGTAGTATTTAAAGCGGCAGGTTTCAAAAAACTCTTATGAATGAAATACTTTTAAATTTCTTTTGTCCTAGTCAGGGTGGATAATAGGATGGCAAAAGTGTGGTAAATTTTGTTCCAAACTACCGAATTTATATAACAGCAGTAGGGTGTTTATTTCTATGCACATGTCTTTGCTGTTTTGTTGTTTGAGAAGTAAAACCTTTAGATCGTAATTAAGTGTAGCTTTCACTACCTGAGCGCATTATGCCACGTATCATCAAAGGATATTCGTGGCTGCTGTGTATTCAAAGCAGTTATTACGTAATTTGCTTGTACTGATTCGTGATGGATCATGAAATTTACGTTCTGTCTCTCTATTTTGCAGGTAGGTGGTCATTAAACATAATGGCGTTCACCGCTCCATCAAAGATGGTGAGTAATTCCATCAGGTATGGCGGCACGGAGGCCGCTATATTCTGTCATATCCGAATGCCTTGCACGCCGACGTGATTCATCACGTACGAATTTCAGAGCTCTAAAGCTGACGTCCTCCGTGCAACGTTGGAGAGAGAATCTTTGTTTAGCTCATTATTCTATCAAATGCGTGTTGTAATTCCAGAATGAGAAATGTTTACACTATATTCATTTCAGCTTTTAAATACCGCTTTACGATTCATTAAAAATTGCACGTCATTGGTTCACCTCTCCTTCTGTCTCTGTCCTCAGACGCAAGAGGTAATTTTTAGCTTCACAGGTACCATACAAATTAAAGTTTGAGAAATGGGTCAACATTATTGCCTGCATCTAATCTTCGGTAAGGACAGACTTCAAATAGTATCACTGCTTCGCTTAGTACAGCGTTAGTTGAAATAAATTTTTATCAAGTTTGGTTAGAGACGTATGCAGGAAATACGTATTTTGAACCGGGAAGATTACAAATACTACATAATCAAGTCAATTCTGCTGTCTCTACAACGTCGAGGAGGAAGCGGCATGTTTATAATGGACTGGGGGAATCGTCAACAGAAGCTGAAGCAACATCTGATGTGTCAAATAGGACCTCTGCTGCTCAAGTTATAAATCTATGTTATATTTTAGTTTTAATCTCAGGCATTTCACATATGTTACAATTATCTATGAGGAAATTTTGTAAGGTAAAAATTGCTTTATTGTTGTCAGATCTCGACAAAACACGAGGGACGTTCGAAAAGTAATGCAACACATTTTTTCTCGGCCAATTTCAGTTGAAAAAATGAGGAATTTGTAGTGGGGCATCGGAAAATATACCCGCTCCAGCCCCTATAGATTCATTGAGTTCCGGCAGGAGGCGGCACTTTATGTGCCTTCAAAATGGCGCGTGTAACAGAGGTGCGATCCAAGCAGAGAGCTTTCATTGAGTTTCTTTTGGCGAAAACCCAGACATCGCATGTATTCATAGGTGCTTGCAGGATATCTACGGAGATCTGACAGTGAACAAAGGGACGATGAGTTGTCGCGCGAGGCGTCTGTCGTCATCGCAACAACGTCGCGCAACCCTGTTCGACCCCCCGCGTGCCGGCCGGCTGCACACAGCCGTTGCGACTTGCGAACACTCTCATTCGAGGTGATCGACAAATCACAATCAAATCCCACGCTGCACAACTTGACGTCTCTGTTGATAATGCTGAGTCACTAGTTCACCTGTTGGGGTACTCAAAGGGGTGTGCCCGCTGGGTTCTTTGCCGCCCTTTCTTTGGGAAAGGTGCAGGCCATTTATCACAGTCATTTGTTACTTTCCGAAAGTCCAACAATTTTTTATTGGACAGGCAGCCAAAAAACTTACGAAATACAAATGATTCAAGCAAATACTTCAAATTTTTTTCAGTTGAGCCAATAGATGATTAATTATTTAGTTTAAACGATTAAATGCATCAATGTAGGAAGAACTAACCAGTAAGTAGTACAATCGCATATAACACAAACACGCGCTTAGCACTGGGCAAACGATGACAGCAATGAGGAGTAAAGATTATAATTCCAACATCTACCTGGCCAAAGGGAGTGCTTGACATTAATGAACATAAATTACAACAATTGTAGTAACACAAAATTAACCAAGCCTGGCGTCAATAAAAATATCCGATATTTGATCAATCAGAGAAACCCCTTGAGCACAATCAAGGTACTGACGTGGAAAAATAATAAAATACCATTTAGCAATTGAGAATTACATCAATGTTACTATTACTACTTATAACCAAACTTCAAACAGGGAAAACATGGAAGGAGTAGTTCTGAATAGGATCGTTTACAGTAACGGGCACTGGTGGTTAAATTAACACGCGATTGTTACGAGGTAGAAACTCAACTTATGAGGTAAGCCGTAGCAGGCCACCAAGTTGCAGTGTCTCAGAGGCTGCAGTGAGACGGAAAGCCGCCGTGCGCACGTACACACCCGACGCGGACAGGCTACTCCCGTTCAACCGGCGGGTAACAAGTAACACCCCGCGAAAGCGCCTCAAAACGCTACGGACAGCTGGGAAAGCCGAGAGCAAACAAGTAAACATATAATTCATGCATAATAATCGTAGAACACACAAGAATGCTCAGACCAAGACAAGAGCCGGCCGGGGTGGCCGAGCGGTTCTAGGCGCTACAGTCTGGAACCGCGCGACCGCTAACGGTCGCAGGTTCGAATCCTGCCTAGGACATGGATGTGTGCGATGTCCTTAGGTTAGTTAGGTTTAAGTAGTTCTAAGTTCTAGGGGACTGATGACCTGAGAAGTTAAGTCGCATAGTGCTCAGAGCCTTTGAACCAAGCTGAATTTGAGCATGGCCCATGTGGTGAACAGGCCGCTCCAAGGAACTACAGCCAGATACTCAACCAACAGGCGACCAAAGCGCCACCCAGAAACAAGACAGAGACGGATCGTGCCAGTAGGCAAAGATGTAAGAAGGCAGAACGAGCCGACACGGCTCAGTGAGTGTGGGTGGTTCGAGGATTGGGGAATGATAACGTAAGTTGTTCTGGGTTTACTGTAAATTTCAAATATATGGTTCCTGTTTGAAAGGCGTCTGGAAGAAATAAAGTACACCGCAGCAAGAAAGGTGGTTTTCCTTTACATAATGAGTATTCTTGTACTTGCGGCGGATGATAACCACGCAAACAAATTCGTTTCGATATGTTTAACCCTTCGTGTAATACAGCGAAGCGCCATGTAAACTGTTACATACTGCTTAAGATTGTGTACGGCCACCGCGAGCAGGCAGAAGTGCCGCAACACGACGAGGCATGGACTCGACTAATGTCTACAGTAGTGCTGGAGGGAACTGACACCATGAATACAACAGGGCTGTCCATAAATCCCTACGAGTACGAGGTGTTCTCTTCTCAACAGTACATTGCAAGACATACCAGATGTGCTCAGTTGTGTTCATGTCTGGGGAGTTTGGTGGCCAACGGAAGTATTTAAATTCAGAAGAATGCTCCTGGAGCCTCTCTGTATCAATTCTGAACGTGTGAGGTGTTGCAGTGTCCTGCTGAAATTGCCCACGTCCGTTGTAATGCACAGTGAACATGAATGGAAGTAGATGATACGTGCCACCTAGAGGTATCAGAGGTCCCATATCGCTCCAACAGCATACGCCCCACACCAATACACAGACTCACCAGCTTGAACAGTCCTCTGCTGACAGGCAGGGCCCACGGATTCATGAGGTTGTCTCCATACCCGTATACGTCCATCCGTCGATAAAACTTGGAACGAGACTCGTCCGACCACACAACACGTTTCCAGTCATCAACAGTCCAGTGTCGTTGTTGACGTGCCCAGGCGAGGCGTAAAGCTTTGTGTCGTGCAGTCAGGAAGAGTACACGAGTTGGCCTTCTGCTCCGAAAGCCCATATCGATGGTGTTGCGTTCAATGGTTCGCACGCTGACACTTGTTGATGGCTCACAATGAAATTTGCAACAATCTGCGGAAGGGTTGCATTTCTGTCACGTTGAACGATTCTCTTCAGTCGTCGTTGGTCTCGTTCTTGCAGGATCTTTCGCCGGCCGCAGCTATGTCGGAGATTTGATCTTTCACCGGATTCCTGATATTCACGGTACACTCGTGGAATCGTCGTACGGAAAAATCCCTTCTTCATCGTTACTTCGGAGTTGCTGTGTCAGCCGGCCGGTGTGGCCGTGCGGTTAAAGGCGCTTCAGTCTGGAACCGCGTGACCGCTACGGTCGCAGGTTCGAATCCTGCCTCGGGCATGGATGTGTGTGATGTCCTTAGGTTAGGCGTAAGTAGTTTTAAGTTCTAGGGGACTGATGACCTCAGAAGTTGAGTCGCATAGTGCTCAGAGCCATTTGAGCCAAGTTGCTGTGTCCCACCGACCGTGCGCCGATTATAACACCACTTTCAAACTCACTTAACTCTCGATAACCTGCCACTGTAGCAGCAGTAACCGATCTAATAATTGAGCCAGACATTTGTTGTCTTACATAAGTGTTGCCGACCGCAGTGCCGTATTCTGCCTGTTTACATACACTCCTGGAAATTGAAATAAGAACACCGTGAATTCATTGTCCCAGGAAGGGGAAACTTTATTGACACATTCCTGGGGTCAGATACATCACATGATCACACTGACAGAACCACAGGCACATAGACACAGGCAACAGAGCATGCACAATGTCGGCACTAGTACAGTGTATATCCACCTTTCGCAGCAATGCAGGCTGCTATTCTCCCATGGAGACGATCGTAGAGATGCTGGATGTAGTCCTGTGGAACGGCTTGCCATGCCATTTCCACCTGGCGCCTGAGTTGGACCAGCGTTCGTACTGGACGTGCAGACCGCGTGAGACGACGCTTCATCCAGTCCCAAACATGCTCAATGGGGGACAGATCCGGAGATCTTGCTGGCCAGGGTAGTTGACTTACACCTTCTAGAGCACGTTGGGTGGCACGGGATACATGCGGACGTGCATTGTCCTGTTGGAACAGCAAGTTCCCTTGCCGGTCTAGGAATGGTAGAACGATGGGTTCGATGACGGTTTGGATGTACCGTGCACTATTCAGTGTCCCCTCGACGATCACCAGTGGTGTACGGCCAGTGCAGGAGATCGCTCCCCACACCATGATGCCGGGTGTTGGCCCTGTGTGCCCTCGGTCGTATGCAGTCCTGATTGTGGCGCTCACCTGCACGGCGCCAAACACGCATACGACCATCATTGGCACCAAGGCAGAAGCGACTCTCATCGCTGAAGACGACACGTCTCCATTCGTCCCTCCATTCACGCCTGTCGCCACACCACTGGAGGCGGGCTGCACGATGTTGGGGCGTGAGCGGAAGACGGCCTAACGGTGTGCGGGACCGTAGCCCAGCTTCATGGAGACGGTTGCGAATGGTCCTCGCCGATACCCCAGGAGCAACAGTGTCCCTAATTTGCTGGGAAGTTTCGGTGCGGTCCCCTACGGCACTGCGTAGGATCCTACGGTCTTGGCGTGCATCCGTGCGTCGCTGCGGTCCGGTCCCAGGTCGACGGGCACGTGCACCTTCCGCCGACCACTGGCGACAACATCGATGTACTGTGGAGACCTCACGCCCCACGTGTTGAGCAATTCGGCGGTACGTCCACCCGGCCTCCCACATGCCCACTATACGCCCTCGCTCGAAGTCCGTCAACTGCACATACGGTTCACGTCCACGCTGTCGCGGCATGCTACCAGTGTTAAAGACTTGCGATGGAGCTCCGTATGCCACGGCAAACTGGCTGACACTGACGGCGGCGGTGCACAAATGCTGCGCAGCTAGCGCCATTCGACGGCCAACACCGCGGTTCCTGGTGTGTCCGCTGTGCCGTACGTGTGATCATTGCTTGTACAGCCCTCTCGCAGTGTCCGGAGCAAGTATGGTGGGTCTGACACACCGGTGTCAATGTGTTCTTTTTTCCATTTCCAGGAGTGTATCTCTGTATTTGAATACGCTTGACTATACCAGTTTGTTTGGCGCCTCAGTGTAGAATGGGGTGTTGCATATTACGAAACTGATTCCGCACGTGAGCTCTACAACTGTTGCATCTGCAAAGTTCGTCAGGCGCGCTCGCGCGCAACGCACCACTATTCCATCCCCCACCCCCTACTCCCAGAGGAGCGGCGTGTCACGCCCTACAGGGGGGCGTTCCGCCGCCCCCTACCCGCGAGCTCGACCCCCGATGGAGACGTCAGCAGGCAGCGCGGCCGGGCAGCAGATGGAGTTGGCCCCCGCCCCCGCCCCCGGCAGCATTCCTTTGCTGTCCCCAGCGGCGGCGCCACGGAGCGCCGCCTAGCCACCCGCCGCCCACGCGTCAAAGCGCCGCCTAGCGGGCCCGCGCTACAAGCTTTTCGCATTTGGCGGGAGGCGCGCCACGCCTTTGTCGGCGCTCGCCGGCTGGTCCGCCGCTCCTTCCGTTTCGCCCCCGGGAGGTCTCCCGCTTATCTGCGTCCGCATCGCAGGTCGCCCAGCAGGTAGGCACATGACGGAATGCGACTGCCCGCTCTCTACGTGTGCCGCTTGCACTCCCACTTCCCGCCCACCGCTATATGCAGCTGCTTTGTGTTTTGCGCTCCGATGCCGACCCGTGTGCCGAGGAATGCGCGCAGAGCAGATGTACTGTTTGACTGGGCTGTTCCGTCATTCACACCTGCCAATCCCGCAACTTCACTACCCTGCTACATATTTAACTGCAAAAGTACCCGTACATAAATTATAAGGCTCGTCACGAAATGAGGCACGCCGAGGTCATAACGTCCACTTAACCCTTTGTTGCCTGACGGTACTTAAAAGTACCAGTAAGTTTCGACTCTCATTATTTTCTCGTGGTGCAGTTTCGTATTCTGAAAGCCTGTCGGTACGTAACAGTAACTCTGCTCTACTGTTTCATAGATGTTATTGTGCAATACATAGACCTCTCTGGCGGTCAGAGCTTGAAATTGTTTTTCGCGCGCTGCTGTGAAAACAGAAGATTGTATGTGCTTGTTTCCATGGTGTTGCCTGAATTTGTGTGCAGTTTATTGAAACTTCCGTTGAGTTTTCCATTGTACGTACTTACCTTCTTTGTTTTTTTATAATAGCTTGAAGCATTACGTTACAAGTGAATGAGATAAAGTGGAAAATATAAGGCGGACTTATTAGTACCGTCAGGTTGTGCGAACAGTTTATTGTAGCAACAATACGTTACCTCTCACTAGTTGTTCTGTCCACTTTTTCTCACACAGAAATCCGTAAATACATTTGCCTGTGGAACAATTAGAACAAACAGGAAAGGTTTGCCAGTGAATTTACCTAAAGAAAAATGTCTAAACCGTGGGGAATCTAATCACAGAGAGTCATCTTTAGACCTGACAGTATTTCAGTGGAGGGAAAATAAAGTAGTGTATTTTGCGTCAAACTTCCATGGCACTGAACAGAGCGTAGTGACAAGAAAACAGAAAGCTGGAACTAGTATGACTATACCATGACCAGTTATTGTATGTGATTACAATAAACACATGGGTGGTGTGGATCATGCAGACAGATTACGTTCAACTTATGGTCTTGACAGGCGATCAAAGAAACAGTGCACCGTCTCTTCTGGGGAGCAATAGAAATTGCTTTTGTCAATGCTTACGTCATTTCCAGTGATCTACATGGGGCACTGCCACTGCTGGAATTCAGGAGTGCTTTGGCACTAGGGTAATGAATGAACAATGAACAGCAAGTGCCAAATCTCAAAAAGAGAAACTCTGGTGAAGATGAAATAACTCCCCCAAAGAGAAGGAAGGATAACTTTTCTGTTCCGCAGAATGTACGTCTTGGCAACTGAGAAAACCATTTTGTAGTGTTCAGTTGTAAAAGAGGACGATGCGACATGTGTGCGAAAAATAAAATTCAGTCGACACCACATTCACAATGTAGTACATGTAAAGTGTATTTGTACTACAATGAGAAAAAGAACTGTTTCCTACAATATCATGAGGTATCACTAACACTAAATATGTGATATGTATATACTGTCAAAAATGTATAGCTAAGTTACTATGTATTGTGAAGTTGCTCTAGAATAAATTTATGCAAAATTTTTAAAAAAATTCAGAAATATCATATTTCTGTTAATTAATTTTCTATTGTAAAAATATTTAATATTTACGTGGAATAAAGTACAAGTTATAAAAATTGGAGCATTTTTCTGCGCATATTGTGATTCTGTCCATGGAGTCTGACGGTACTTCTGAGTACCAGGAGAGAAAAAAGTTGTGAAAAATAAAATAAAATTTTACAAAAAATCCTACCGTCATTTGAGGCCACAATAGCATCAATTCTGCAAAGAAAATGTTAAAAAGTAAATTTTTTCTTATGTCAGGAAACAAAGGGTTCAGATTGTATCACTAGAGGGAGTCAAATGTATTTCTTCAGTACTTTTCTTAACGTCATTATTCAAATATTCTGAGGGTCCAATTTACTTTTTTCTCCTCTACCCATGTCCTTAAAATTTCGCTCCGAAATACGCCATACCCTACACCAGTCTGGGAGGATCCAGAACCCCCAAACCCATGTATGGTAACCACTAACCAGGCCCATTCATCCGTATTTTTCATTTCCACCGACTCTTCTCTCTCTTGCCCGTACTGCTTCTACACTATGTGATCAAAAGTATCCGGGTATCCGGACTCCCCCCAAAACAATTGTTTTCGTATTAGGTGCATTTTGTCGCCACCTACTGCCAGGCACTCCGAATCAACGACCTCAGTAGTCATTAGACATCATGAGAGAGCAGAATGGGGCGCTCCGAGGAACTCACGGACTTGGAACGTGATCAGGTGATTGGGTGGACACTTGTGTTATACGTCTGTACACGAGAGTTCCACACTCCTAAACATCCCTAGGTTCGTATTTCCGATGTGATAGTGAAGTGGAAACGTGAAGGGACACGTACAGCACAAAAGCGTACAGGGCGGCCTCGCCTGTTGACTGACAGAGACCGCCGACAGTTGAAGAGGGTCGTAATGTGTAATAGCCAGACATCTATTCAGACCATCACATAGGAATTCCAAACTGCATCAGGATCCACTGCAAGTACTGTGACAGTTAGGCGGGAGGTGAGAAAACTTGGATTTCATGGTCGAGCAGCTGCTCATAAGCCACACATCACGCTGGTAAATATCAAACGACGCCTCGCTTGGTGTAAGGAGCACAAACATTGGACGATTGAACAGTGGAAAAACTTTGTGTGGAGTGACGAATCACGATATACAGGGTGATTAAAAAAGAATACCACAACTTTAAAAATGTGTATTTAATAAAAGAAACATAATATAACCTTCTGTTATACATCATTACAAAGAGTATTAAAAAAGGTTTTTTTTCACTCAAAAACAAGTTCAGAGATGTTCAATATGGCCCCCTCCAGACATTCGAGCAATATCAATCCGATACTCCAACTCGTTCCACACTCTCTGTAGCATATCAGGCGTAACAGTTTGGATAGCTGCTGTTATTTCTCGTTTCAAATCATCAAATCGCAGGGGATAAGATCAGGGCTTCTTGGAGGCTAGTGATGAAGTGCTCTGTCACGGGCTGCCTGGCGGCCGATCCATCGCCTTGGGTAGTTGACGTTCAGGTAGTTACGGACAGGTAAGTGCCAATGTGGTGGCGCTCCATCCTGCTGAAATATGAATTGTTGTGCTTCTTGTTCGAGCTGAGGGAACAGCCAATTCTCTAACATCTCCAGATACTGTAGTCCATTTACAGTAGCACCTTCGAAGAAAAAGGGACCAAAAACTTTATTGGCTGAAATGGCACAGAAAACGTTCACCTTAGGCGAGTCAAGTTCATACTGAGTTGTTTCCCGCGGATTCTCAGTGCCCCATATACAGACATTGTGACGGTTGACTTTCCCGTTAGTGTGGAAAGTTGCTTCATCACTAGACACAATCTTTGAAACGAAAGATTCATCTGTTTCCATTTGAGCAAGGATAAAATCACAGAAATCGATTCTTTTAATCTTATCAGCTGCAGACAGTGCTTGAACCAATTTCAGACCATAAGGTTTCATAACTAACCTTTTTCGTAGGACTCTCCATACAGTTGATTGTGGAATTTGCAGCTCTCTGCTAGCTTTGCGAGTCGATTTTCCTGGGCTGCGAACAAATGCCTGCTGGATGCGTGCTACATTTTCATCACTCGTTCTCGGCCGTCCAGAACTTTTCCCTTTGCACAAACACCCATTCTCTGTAAACTGTTTATACCAACGTTTAATACACCACCTATCAGGAGGTTTAACACCATACTTCGTTCGAAATGCACGCTGAACAACTGTCGTCGATTCACTTCTGCCGTACTCAATAACACAAAAAGCTTTCTGTTGAGCGGTCGCCATCTTAGCATCAACTGACGCTGACGCCTAGTCAACAGCGCCTCAAGCGAACAAATGTACAACTAAATGAAACTTTATAGCTCCCTTAATTCGCCGACAGATAGTGCTTACCTCTGCCTTTTGTCGTTGCAGAGTTTTAAATTCCTAAAGTTGTGGTATTCTTTTTGAATCACCCTGTACAATGTGGAGATCCGATGGCAGGGTGTGTATGGCGAATGCTCGGTGAACCAAATTGGATTTCAGCATTAACGATGGAGGGCGCCACGAACTTGTAAGTCATTTTCAGCCAAGTTTCCGGATACCTTTGATCACATAGTGTATCTCGATCCAAGTGTTGCACGGGCAGTGTGAGGCCGAGCCTTGTCACGTTGCAAAATGACACCTCTAGTCAGAAGTCAACGTTGCTTTGATCTTATTGCAGGCCCGAGCTGAGCATTGGAGTACGACACAGTGCTGAAGGTTTTTGCCCTAGTGGTGTAACGTTCCAAGACAATGCCTCGTTCATCCCAAATGAGTGTCATCAAAACCTCTCTCGCAGATGGCAGCAGCCGGAACTTCTTGGATTTTGTTCGTGAGGAATGGCATGATTCCTTGCGTGTTCTCCGTGTTTGGGGTTGGTGTTAGTGGGGTTTTGTCTCCTGTAACGATTCTCTCGAAGAAGCCATCACCTTCAGCTTCAAAGCACCGCAAAAGTTCTTCACAGGCGTCAACGCGTCGCTCTTTCAGTTCTGGAGTGAGCTGCCGTGGCACCCATCCCGCAGACACTTCGCGAAATTTAAGCACTTCACGAACGATGAGTTGGGCTGAGCATTGACTAAAGTTCAGATCTGCTGCTTTCCCATCCACCGTCACACGGCAATTTTCCATCACAACGGTTTCAATTGCTGCGGTGCACTCTGTTGACCCAACGCGGTGTGTCTGACCCTGGCGCTGAGCGCCTGTCACAGAAGTCACGCCATTTCCGAGCTTTCGGCTCCACTCATACACTCATTGCAACGATTCGTCGATGGACTTCAATAGGCTTCGTACCTTCCCTGCTCAGAGAACGTATGACACAACGCTATTCTTCCTTGGTGCACGTCACAAGTGGGCCAACCATTCTGAACTGCTACTGTGGCCGCGTTTTGGTTGTCCGTAGTATTCTGCCGCCTGTCGGCATTCCTCACACTGTTGTCAACAGCAATGCCAACTTACAGAATAGTGTCGCGAAAGGTCGATTTTAATTACACTTTTGATGTTTTCATTTGACTCCCCTCTTACACTGTAAAATAACCTTGTCAAATACCTTTTATAGAAGACGTTTGATAAAGTGTTTGACAGAGCGTTCTGGTGTACTGTGTACTTTTATGACGTCCTTTGATAGAACGTAGTCCCAGCTCTCAAAAAGGACCATTAAACTACAGATTCCTTAAAGAATTGAAATCCTATGCAGAAAACAGCTTCAAACATCCGCTTACTTTACAAATGAGTTAATGTTTTCAGTATTTGACGGCAAGCATATAAGCGAAAAAAAGCTTGGAAAACTTTTGAAATTATGTTTAATGTTCGTTGTGATTCCCTAAGTGTTCTCAGTATGAAACACTGGATTAAAATAGTGTAGGTAATTGCCGTTCCTCTTAAGCAAAAGCTGGTTTGTTACACATCTCAGTCTCTATGACGCCAAATCTCATTAACTTTGCATCGCACAATGATATAATTGTACATTCAGTGGTATATGTGGATATCGGCTGCAATATGTGTTGTGAATAGTTCGCAGTAAACCGGTAATGAATTAAGAAGTCATGGCTTACGTTAAAATTTTACTGCATGAACAGCGGAAATGTAGTTAGCGATAAACTTCGTTCCTTACATTGTTTGCGCAGGGTGTCAGCGAGAAAAAGTTTCGTAAAGGTCTGAAATTATTTGCGAAGTTTATTGGAAGACGCAAACTATTCTCATTCTCAGATTCTGGATTAATAAGGTCTGCGCATTTGTGCAACATCAGTTACTCTGCTTCAGACCAGGCACACAGTTTATGGCAGTAATGTTTGTCTTACTGTGTTACACTTTTAACCTCTCAATGAGTAGTTTATGACAGCATTTGAAATTTTTAAATTCGGTCAAAACGTGAAACATTGAAAACCAAATTTTTGTTGCCACTAGAAGCCGTTAGATAGGCAACCTGCAACTGGTTTTGAGTTCTTGGATTGCCAAATACATTTGACAGCGTAGTACTGGTTTTACAGCTTTCAAATGTGTGCAGTTACAAATATTACTAAAAATTACACAACGTAATGCAAAATTTATGTGTCAATTGGGTAGAATTAGCAGCCTACACTGAATTTTAAAGAAATCTATCGTCGCAAGTAATTTTTTTCCTTGCTTCAACCTGCAGCTAAAAGAGTAGAAGCACATGAAAAAAAGAAATATTCTCAAAATTCGTAGAGGCACGGCATGCAGATTTTGCTCGTTTAACAGAAATGTAGTCGCCTATAAATTTTGGTTCTGTTGGACCTTGTAGACTGTTCCAGTGAGAAAGCTCTTAAGAAAGTAATAAAGATAACAGTAATTTTGTTAACATACGACAGTTTATTATTTTGTGGAGGTAACTGGGAAAGTAATTTATTTGAAAGAGGTTATGAGAGAGGCAGGAAGCGGGGATTTGCATAGCGACAGCCAAGAAACTTCTTCCGGTGGTTCGCTATAACAGGGGATTAAATATGTCCTCTGATTTTATTTACTTAGACACTCGTCATCTTTGTTCCCGTCAGTAAATGTACTGAAACAACATATAAAATAGACAGGCAACTCCAGTATCCAAACATTTTACAAGTGGAAAAAAGTGCGGTTTTTTAACATGTACTCAGGCGGCTGTCAACAGCAGATCTCCCGAGAAAATCACTGAAGTGTCATGTAGCGGCACGGTTCATCCATGCCTTAGTTATGGTGGGCAATTGCGAGTGTTCTGCAGACACACACCTCAGCGGAGCGTTAGTACTGCAAAAAATAAATAAAAAATAAAATTAAAAATAGGAAATAAAAGTCGCAGTTAGGTTGTTGCATAGATTAGGCCACAGAGACCTTTTGTGTCATTTGTAAAACATAAATATCTAACAATATATCCCTTGCATCTGTGCCGGCCGGAGTGGCCGAGCGGTTCTAGGCGCTACAGTCTGGAACGACGCGACCGCTACGGTCGAAGGTTCGAATCCTGCCTCAGTAATGGATGTGTGTGATGTCCTTAGGTTAGTTAGGTTTAAGTAGTTCTAAGTTCTATCGGACTGATGACCTCAGAGGTTAAGTCCCATAGTGCTCAGAGCCATTTGAACCTTGCATCTCTATAAATTGGTGATTTCTTTTGTAAAATATCTTAGGGGAATAGGCAAGTGGATATCACAAACATTAGAAGTAAGATCAGTTACTTCAACATAGCATGAATTTAAGAATAACAGACCACTGTCTACACATCAGAGCTTAAAGCAAGTTTATGAAGCTCACAGTCACTACAGGAACATTTGAAACAAAACTCTGAATAAAATTACAAATCTTTCTCGTACAAAAAAGTTTGGTATTCACTGCATGAATTTCATGACAATACGTACCAGGTCAAGGCTTATGCTATCAGTTTCAATTTTATTATCGCCCGTTATACACCTTAGAGTCGCTTGTGATTTACTCGTTGCGGTGACACACGGTTTGCATATCACGAAGAATATTCTTAAGAATTTATTTTGTTTACTAGCGATTCATCAAGAACATTAACACATTTAATCACACTATGTAAGCATGGAAGTAGTTGCCAGGGAGTAACTGATGAAATTATAACCAAATTCCTTTTAACAAATGGAAATTTTATTCACTTTAATAGTGCCTAAAAGCATTTTTTAAAAGAAACAGATTTAAAATTATAATCAGAAAGCACCCTCTAAATATCAAAGTTTCAATTTATTCAGAGACAGAAAGAAACAAGTTTTGACACATGAGCTTTCGGGCAGAGAACCTCGCCGCTCCCTTTTGACACGGCCGTAGTTACGACTGCTCACAACAGCCTCTGAAAGACTACACTGGTGCAAATCTGCAACACACCAGATAACAATTTACACAAGCACACAAACTACGCATCCCCCGTAGGAGGGATGGAAAAGGTACATAATTAAAATACACTCCTGCAAATGGAAAAAAGAACACATTGACACCGGTGTGTCAGACCCACCATACTTGCTCCGGACACTGCGAGAGGGCTGTACAAGCAATGATCACACGCACGGCACAGCGGACACACCAGGATCCGCGGTGTTGGCCGTCGAATGGCGCTAGCTGCGCAGCATTTGTGCACCGCCGCCGTCAGTGTCAGCCAGTTTGCCGTGACATACGGAGCTCCATCGCAGTCTTTAACACTGGTAGCATGCCGCGACAGCGTGGACGTGAACCGTATGTGCAGTTGACGGACTTTGAGCGAGGGCGTATAGTGGGCATGCGGGACGCCGGGTGGACGTACCGCCGAATTGCTCAACACGTGGGGCGTGAGGTCTCCACAGTACATCGATGTTGTCGCCAGTGGTCGGCGGAAGGTGCACGTGCCCGTCGACCTGGGACCGGACCGCAGCGACGCACGGATGCACGCCAAGACCGTAGGATCCTACGCAGTGCCGTAGGGGACCGCACCGCCACTTCCCAGCAAATTAGGGACACTGTTGCTCCTGGGGTATCGGCGAGGACCATTCGCAACCGTCTCCATGAAGCTGGGCTACGGTCCCGCACACCGTTAGGCCGTCTTCCGCTCACGCCCCAACATCGTGCAGCCCGCCTCCAGTGGTGTCGCGACAGGCGTGAATGGAGGGACGAATGGAGACGTGTCGTCTTCAGCGATGAGAGTCGCTTCTGCCTTGGTGCCAATGATGGTCGTATGCGTGTTTGGCGCCGTGCAGGTGAGCGCCACAATCAGGACTGCATACGACCGAGGCACACAGGGCCAACACCCGGCATCATGGTGTTGGGAGCGATCTCCTACACTGGCCGTACACCACTGGTGATCGTCGAGGGGACACTGAATAGTGCACGGTACATCCAAACCGTCATCGAACCCATCGTTCTACCATTCCTAGACCGGCAAGGGAACTTGCTGTTCCAACAGGACAATGCACGCCCGCATGTATCCCGTGCCACCCAACGTGCTCTAGAAGGTGTAAGTCAACTACCCTGGCCAGCAAGATCTCCGCATCTGTCCCCCATTGAGCATGTTTGGGACTGGATGAAGCGTCGTCTCACGCGGTCTGCACGTCCAGCACGAACGCTGGTCCAACTGAGGCGCCAGGTGGAAATGGCATGGCAAGCCGTTCCACAGGACTACATCCAGCATCTCTACGATCGTCTCCATGGGAGAATAGCAGCCTGCATTGCTGCGAAAGGTGGATATACACTGTACTAGTGCCGACATTGTGCATGCTCTGTTGCCTGTGTCTATGTGCCTGTGGTTCTGTCAGCGTGATCATGTGATGTATCTGACCCCAGGAATGTGTCAATAAAGTTTCCCCTTCCTGGGACAATGAATTCACGGTGTACCGAAGAATTTGCTCAGGTTTCGTACTCGAGACCGTGCTTGCGAAACAGTATATTAAGTTGACGGTGTGTTGATAAGGAAATATGCAATTGCGTGTTACCATTAAGGAGATCGTAAGTTTTCTCACAACGCTTGTGGCGACGTCTGAGTCGTCGCTCTTATATGTTCTGTGTGGGAATGTAACAGAATGAAAACACCGAGCTGAAGTGGGCAGTTACGTGTAGTTGCCGTGTGTAAATGTGAACGCACACAGTGACCGCAATGGATGTTCCTCTGCGAGAGTACCAGCCTTGTCCGGACTAATGGCGTAATGCGTTGTGTGAAGGCAATCTAACTTTATGGATGGAGTGCGTGCGTGCAGAAAGCAATTTAGCGACGCAATCGGATCGCAGCGGACGAAAGCAGAATGAGCGCGGCACGGCAATAAAAATTTATCAGCGGCGGCCATTCTGCGGACGGGGGAGGAAGACCGCTGCAATATCGCTGATGAAAAGGCGTACCGCCCACAGTGCAGCAGCACCGGGCAGGCCATTGTTTTCCCTCGGGGACAGATACGCTCCGGAATTGGATTGCCGTGTTCATCTGCGTTTTGCATCAGAGATCCCATACAAGTCGTAACCGACTGTGCGGTTAGACGCTCGCTGTTTAAAGGGACCGTATTCTTTAACCAGCCTTGCGGTGACGAGCACTACGTTTACACATCGTAATCATCGTCATTATCATCACGATCATCATCCTCTTTTTTATCGTCATCGCCAACAGCATCACCACCACAGTTTGTTAGATGAAGGACCCTTCTACGTTGTCTCTGTCTCTTCTTATATATACAGAGTGTCTCTCCTGAGAGTAGTCAGCCGCATTTTCCCCGGTGTTTCAGCAGGATACTATTTTTGCGTTTTGTAGCTGGTGTCACGCCAAACGAATAGCACTCATCGCGTCTTTCATGCGACGCCCAACGTCGTCGAAAAGTGTCGGTTTGTTTCCGGTTACAAACAAAATTACTGTCAAACTGGAGTTTTACGTGCCCACTCTATAGAGGTGTCTAGTGCGATATTCGTTACAGCTATGAGTGTTAACAGGGACAGTACAGCTCGAAGAACAGCCAGTGCTACAGCAGCGGTAAGACCGCACTGACCGCCACCGCCATGCATAGGAACCGGAAAAATTCACATGTTGCGATTAATGCGAAATAGACGCGAATTCTGCCTCAAAATGCGAAAATGTGATATTTCTTGATAGACGCTGTTTCGTTGCCAGTTGTGTCCAGATAAGCTATTTATCAGAGCTAGTTTGAATTAGCTTTATTTTCTGCAGACAAAATCGGCAACGTAAGCAGTTACTGGCGGAGCCAGTTTGGAAACATAATGTGCGCAAGAACCTACGTGCAAAATAAAGTGTACGACCGCAACAGTGTAAAATGCTCTCAATGATCTGGTGCCCCGCCAATTACTGTCGACCGTTGAATGGTCTGTTTAAGATACACGTCGCTTAATACAATGGTAGTACACAGCCATGGGACTTAACAAAAAAAAAATGGTTCAAATGGCTCTGAGCACTGTGGGACTTAACTGCTGTGGTCATCAGTACCCTAGAACTTAGAACTACTTAAACCTAACTAACCTAAGGACATCACATACATCCATGCCCGAGGCAGGATTCGAACCTGCGACGTTGCGGTCGCGCGGTTCCAGATTGTAGCGCCTAGAACCGCTCGGCCACTCCGGCCGGCTGGGACTTAACATTTTACAAGAAAGAAACCCGTACGTTAGTTTGTTAGCTAAGGCTCACTACGTCGTTAACAAATTTCTTCTAGCTTCAATATGCAATTGCGTGATAGCCGTCCCCGAATGCTTTGTGTTGTGCGTTCCTTTTTTTCTTTTCTTATTTTGAAAAAAGTGAAGTGACTAATCCTGGTCCATCATGGATTTCGATTCCCTCTGAGCCAAAGTGATTGGAAAACGACATCTGTAAAGTTTTTCGACAGCGCCGAAATTCTTCCCCTAACTTTAAAATCTAATTGCCGGACATTCGGTTCTACGTTTACGCTAAGTGCCTTGTCAGTTTTATCTGCAGCGCTGTAAAACATGGGTCGTGGAGCTATTAATGAACATGAAAGGTCGAAATTCGTAGCCTGCAGATATTTTTACTCTTCAAGTTTGGCGGGAAAAGACAAATAATGTCCAGAAATACCTTATCTCGGAGACGCATTCACTTCACTGGCGGAAAAATTATGATGCTTTTCGACAGAACAATCATTTTTAATAGCTTAAATACAGTCAAACTAAGAAAACAAAGGCCATTTCGGAAGAAAAAGGTGCTGCATTTTTGCAAACATTCCAGTCAAAAAGTTCCCAATCAGCACTTTTTTTAACAGTCAGTATCAAAGAACTAATAATTTGTTTGTCTTAACTCATGTAGCTTGACAACCTTCTAAATTTGTGCATTTAATCATTTACAAACAAAGAAAATAGATGCGTATTTCGACAAAAATGTACTAAAATTTTGCAAAAAATAGATGCGAGTTTTGCCAAAAATAGATGCTACATTTATCTATCCATAGCCCATGCAGAAGCGCTATTCGGTCGCTGCTGTAGTACTCTCTGTTCTTCGTGTTTTGTTGTCCCCGTTAATACAAATCAATAAACTGAATAACGCGCTAGACTAATTTGGGACACCTCTACCGAATATCCATGTAAGATTCCGATTTAAAAATCATTTTGTTTGTAACAGAGACAAACCGATGCTTTTCGTTATGCTGGACGTCGTATGAAAGACGTAATAAGCAGGGTTTACTTGGTCTGACTCCAGCTACACGTTGCAAAAATAAAATTACAAAGACCTGCCGAAACATCAAAAAATGGTTCAAATGGCTCTGAGCACTATGGGACTCAACATCTTAGGTCATAAGTCCCCTAGAACTTAGAACTACTTAAACCTAACTAACCTAAGGACATCACACACACCCATGCCCGAGGCAGGATTCGAACCTGCGACCGTAGCAGTCCCGCGGTTCCGGACTGCAGCGCCAGAACCGCTCAGCCACCGCGGCCGGCCGAAACATCAGAAAAATGCGCCTGACGACCCATAGGCGGGACACCGGATATATCGATCCAGAAAAGAAGTTCCCTCGTCTATTCGTCTGGCTGTGTGTCCTATACGCCTCCACCATACACTGTGAGATCAAAAGTTTCTGGACACCTGGATGAAAAATTCTTTCAAGTTTGTGGCGCCTTCCATCGGTAATGAGGGAATTCAATATGGTGTTGGCCCATCCTTAGCCTTGATGACAGCTTCCACTCTCACAGGCATACGTACAATTATGTGCTGGAAGGTTTCTTGGAGAATGGCAGCCCTTTCTTCACGGAGTGCTGCACCGAGGGGAGTTACCGACGTCGGTCGGTGAGGCCTGGCACGAAGTCTTCGTTCCAAAACATCCCAAAGGTGTTCTGTAAGATTCAGGCCAGGACTCTGTGCAGGCCAGTCCATTACAGGGCTGTTACTGTCGTGTAACCACTCCGCCACAGTCCGTGCATTATGGACAGTTGCTCGATCGTGTTGAAAGATGTAATTGCCATTCTCGAATTGCTATTCAACAGTGGGAAGCAAGAAGGTGCTTAAAACATCAATGTAGGCCTGTGCTGTGATAGTTGGCCGTGCTGTTCTAGGCGCTTCAGTCTGGAACCGCGTGACCGCTACGGTCGCAGGTTCGAATCCTGCCTCGGGCATGGATGTGTGTGATGTCCTTAGGTTAGTTAGGTTTAAGTAGTTCTAAGTTCTAGGGGACTGATGACCACAGATGTTAAGTCCCATAGCGCTCAGAGCCATTTGAACCATTTTTTTTGCTGTGATAGTGTCACGTAAAACAACAAGGGGTGTAAGCTCCCTCCATGAAAAACACGACCACACCATAACACCACCACCTCCGAATTTTCCTGTTGGCTCTACGCACGCTGGCAGATGACTTACACTGGGCGTTCGCCATACCTACAACCTGCCATCGGATCGCCACATTGTGTACCGTGATTCGTCACTCCACACAACGGTTTTCCACTGTTCAATCGTCTAATGTTTATGCTCCTACAACCAAGCGAGGCGTCATTTGGCATTTACCGGCGTGATGTGTGGCTTATGGCCGACCGGAGTGGCCGTGCGGTTCTAGGCGCTACAGTCTGGAGCCGAGCGACCGCTACGGTCGCAAGTTCGAATCCAGTCTCGGGCATGGATGTGTGTGATGTCCTTAGGTTAGTTAGGTTTAATTAGTTCTAAGTTCAAGGCGACTGATGACCACAGCAGTTAAGTCCCATAATGCTCAGAGCCATTTGAACCTTTTTTTTTTTGTGGCTTACGAACAGCCGCTCGACCATGAAATCGAAGTTTTCTCACCTCCCGCCTAACTGTCAAATGGTTCAAATGGCTCTGATCACTATGGGACTCAACTGCTGTGGTCAAAAGTCCCCTAGAACTTAGAACTACTTAAACCTAACTAACCCTAGAACATCACACACATCCATGCCCGAGGCAGGATTCGAACCTGCGACCGTAGCGGTCGTGCGGTTCCAGACTGTAGGGCCTTTAACCCGCCTAACTGTCATAGTACCTGAAGTGGATCCTGATGCAGTTTGGAATTCCTGTGTAATGGTCTGGATAGATGTCTGCCTGTTACACATTACGACCCTCTTCAACTGTCGGCGATCTCTGTCAATCAACAGAAGAGGTCGGGCTGTACGCTTTTGTGCTGTACGTGTCCCTTCACGTTTTCACTTCACTATCACATCGGAAACAGTGTACTTAGGGAAGGATGGGGAAGGAAGTCGGCCGTGCCCTTTCAGAGAACCGTCGTCCTCCCGCATGCGAGTCCAGTGTGCTAACAACTGAGCCACCTCGCTCGATATATCCGCTAGAAAACGGCTCTAGAGCAAAAATTTATCAATAGTTTAAATAAACATTATGGTATGGAAATAGACAGTCTCGGTAGAAATAACGTCATCTTTGAATAAATTTGGAATAACTGAGGAAGCGAGTCGAGGAGACGTTACACAGTTCTTGTTTTCATCTAAGCATGTCTTTGATACCGACCAGCCGTTTCCCCTCCCAACACGCCTCATCTGTCCACACTCCTTCATGCTTCTGTAGATGATCGCTAGAAAAGAAACATTTTGTCTGAAAGTATCACGGCTAACTAAAAGATTGTTTACGCCTCTGGCATAAACGCGTCGCTGACACGGGGCCGGACAAAGAGGGCCCGGCGCTGCCCCAGCGACGCGTCGCCTCAGCGTCAGTCGTCGCGACGCCCCCCCCCCCAACCCCCCCCCCCCCCCCCCGCTCCTCCCTGCCGCCTGTTTACGCCCGCGTTCGCTGCTGTCGGCGGCTCGGGGCGCCCAGCAGCGCCACGTGGCTGACCGCCAAACCACTCGCGCTCCGACACGTCAGCATCCAAAGTGACTCGTCCGCTCCAGCACACCTCGCACCACCTGAAGGAGACGGACGACTGTGTCGGTCGTCGAAACACACCTAGTGACGTCACGAAGTTCGCGTCGCGCAGCGGCCTCCGGGCAACACCGACTCGAAGGAAGGCCTCGGCGATTGTTCGTGAAGTCACGTCAGCTTGGCACGGCGAACGCCAGGTCTGTTGCAGGCATACTCGTAATGGTGGTGTCTCCCTCCCTGACACAGGAAAATGTGAAACTATTGGCGGTAGTTGACCAACACACATTCTTCTGATAGATTTCTGCAATCAATTAATTGTGCAATTAATTACACTCCTTAAGAAATAGTGTACTCCTGAACTTAAATTTCCACGTGTTTTAAGGATTGACATACAAAAACAACTTCATGGTCCAGCAGCAACAGAATTCGTGCTTCTTTACCTTATTTGTAAATCTGAGGAAGTTATGTTTGTATTGGGTTGCTTTTACAAGAAACTGTGAACATATTGGTGCTCTTCTTTAGGTATCTTAGTTGACTATGGGGTGAGGAGCACTGAATGTTAATGAAATAGCTTGCGATTGTACCCGTTGGGGGAGGTGGTGGGGGAAAGAAGAAGAGGCAAAAGAGAGATACTTGTTTTATCAAATAAATTTTTTTTATCTTATAAAGTTTCTCCTTTCAGTTGCAAGAGGGGAATATTTACATTTTCTAATGCACATGTTTAAAAAAGTTTAAGCTCAGCAGTATTTTCGATGTATGAAGCTATTTTGTTTCCTGTTTAGAATTCCTTTCGTTGAAAACGACTTTAATATAATGACTAGCAACAGTTGGACATTTACACATGTAAATTAGTTCACATTTCCAGCGACGATGTCAAACGAAAATAAGTAAAAGAAACGAGTTAATTATAAGGGGTTTGGGGTAAGTTTCGATAGCAAAATGGATCAACTAAATATAGTTACTTGAGTGTAAAATTTCCGAAGCTTGCAATGGGCGTCTTCTCACACTGATCTACGTTTGTTTCGACAGGATTCAGTAATACAGAACTATGATCTTCATTTGTAGCTTTAAGTAGTAAGAAAATCTTTCATCTACATAAAACTGCAGAATCCAAAACAATAACAAACATTTTGTCAAAAAATAAGAGATTTATAGTGATAAGCACGCCCAGGCGTTTCTGCCTGCAACAGACCTGGCGTTCGCCGTGCCTAGCTGACGTGACGTCACGAACAAGCGCCGAGGCCTTCCTTCGAGTCGGTGTTGCTGTGACCCGCTAGCGGCTCTGCTACGCGGCCGAGCAGTCGACGCGGACGGGCAGGAGACAAGGCGCAGAATCGCGGCCCGCGGTGAGTCGGCGCGGAAGCAGACCGCGCGCCGTGTTGACTCAGGTGCGCCGGCCGGCTAATTAGGCGCCGCGTCTTGACTAAATATGCCTAATAGCCGGCGGTCAACAGCTGCCGGAACGCGGACGTGTTGACTCTGCTGTGGACACGGCAGCTGCCGGCTGCTCTCCGGGGTGACCGCCACTCTGCTCTCTACCGACACGGCGTGTGGCCGAATCTCGTCTCTGTGGCAGAGTCAACGAGCTCTGTGACACTCGAGCCGGAGGTACCGGGTTTTCTCGGTAACACAAGCACAATCAGACAAAAAAACTGACCGTCCCCTGGAGGCACCGTGTAACACCGCCTCTGCCGTTAGTAGCAGCCTCCTTTCTGGGATGGAGAGAGTCCACAAGTTTCATCAGGGATGCCACATCCGGCTGAAGTCACCAATGATCGCCGCGCGGGATTAGTCGAGCGGTCTTAGGCGCTGCAGTCATGGACTGTGCGGCTGGTCCCGGCGGAGGTTCGAGTCCTCCCTCGGGCATGGGTGTGTGTGTTTGTCCTTAGGATAATTTAGGTTAAGTAGTGTGTAAGCTTAGCGACTGATGACCTTAGCAGTTAAGTACCATAAGATTTCACACACATTTGACCATTTTTTACCATTAATGATCATCAGACTCCACAGAGCTACCAAATTGCGGGGAAGTTGACGCCTGTGTTTACTCTCTGTTCCAAATAGGCACAGACATTTTCTGCGGCATTAAGATCGGGTTCATTAGCAGACCAGTCAACGTGCGGTAGGGTGCGTGATTGTCCATCAAACAGGTGTTCATCTGACAGGAGTTTTTGTGTTCAGCCACATAAACACAGCTGTTATGTTGGAACACGGGGATATCCATAGCACACTCATCTGCATATACATCTGCAAATTTACTCTGAAAACCACTATGAAATGCTTGGTGAATGACGCTTAGCATAATACCAGATGTTGGACCTCTTCCCGTTTCAAGTTCTTGTTTAATGTTCACGGTCACCAGAATGGCTGTGGGCAAGTCATATACGAAGAACAGCCCCAAAACATCATAAAACCAAATCCTGCAACCGAATCCTGCCTCAAAAGCCTCCACACGCTGCACGTTAAATGCCTTATTACACAGACAGTGCATTCGACTCCTTGAGTCGTTTGAAAATAGCAAAACGGCGACTGGTCGGACCACAGCACACCCCCTCCACACCTACGACAGCCGGCCGGTGTGGTCGAGCGCTTCAGTCTGGAACCACGCGACCGCTACGGTCGCAGGTTCGAATCCTCCCTCGGGCATGGATGTGTGTGATGTCCTTAGGTTAGTTAGGTTTAAGTAGTTGTGAGTTCTAGGGGGGGTCTACCCGTGGTCTAGGGGTAGCGTCTTTGATTCATAATCAACACGTCTTCGGTCCCGGGTTCGATCCCCGCCACTGCCTAAATTTTGATAAATAATCAGCATTGGCGGCAGAAGACTTCCGACATAAGAAGTCAGCCTCATTCTGCCAACGGCCTTGTCAAAGAGGGCGGAGGAGCGGATAGAGGTTCAGGGCACTCTCTTGTCCTAGGGGTGGGAAATTGCCCCTAAAGGCGGAAGAATCACCAATGATCAACGACATGAGGATGCAGAAGGCAATGGAAAGCACTGCATTAAAGACACGTAACGTGTATCCACAGGACATGTGGCCTGTAATTGACGAAGTGTCATGATGATCTCTCCATTGGCAAACGATTCCGGAATAGTCCCCCATTCGGATCTCTGGGAGGGGACTGCCAAGGGGGAGGTTTCCATGAGAAAAAGATTGAATAATCAACGAAAGGATAACGTTCTACGAGTCGGGGCGTGGAATGTCAGAAGCTTGAACGTGGTAGGGAAACTAGAAAATCTGAAAAGGGAAATGCAAAGGCTCAATCTAGATATAGTAGGGGTCAGTGAAGTGAAGTGGAAGGAAGACAAGGATTTCTGGTCAGATGAGTATCGGGTAATACCAACAGCAGCAGAAAATGGTATAACAGGCGTAGGATTCGTTATGAATAGGAAGGTAGGGCAGAGGGTGTGTTACTGTGAACAGTTCAGTGATCGGGTTGTTCTAATCAGAATCGACAGCAGACCAACACCGACAACGATAGTTCAGGTATACATGCCGACGTCGCAAGCTGAAGATGAACAGATAGAGAAAGTGTATGAGGATATTGAAAGGGTAATGCAGTATGTAAAGGGGGACGAAAATCTAATAGTCATGGGCGACTGGAATGCAGTTGTAGGGGAAGGAGTAGAAGAAAAGGTTACAGGAGAATATGGGCTTGGGACTAGGAATGAAAGAGGAGAAAGACTAATTGAGTTCTGTAACAAGTTTCAGCTAGTAATAGCGAATACCCTGTTCAGGAATCACAAGAGGAGGAGGTATACTTGGAAAAGGCCGGGAGATACGGGAAGATTTCAATTAGATTACATCATGGTCAGACAGACATTCCGAAATCAGATACTGGATTGTAAGGCGTATCCAGGAGCAGATATAGACTCAGATCACAATATAGTAGTGATGAAGAGTAGGTTGAAGTTCAAGACATTAGTCAGGAAGAATCAATACGCAAAGAAGTGGGATGATTATATGATAGCGGAACAAACACTGGTAGCAGTTACTTCTGTAAAATACCTGGGAGTATGCGTGCGGAACGATTTGAAGTGGAATGATCATATAAAATTAATTGTTGGTAAGGCGGGTACCAGGTTGAGATTCATTGGGAGAGTCCTTAGAAAATGTAGTCCATCAACAAAGGAGGTGGCTTACAAAACACTCGTTCGACCTATACTTGAGTATTGCTCATCAGTGTGGGATCCGTACCAGATCGGGTTGACGGAGGAGATAGAGAAGATTCAAAGAAGAGCGGCGCGTTTCGTCACAGGGTTATTTGGTAACCGTGATAGCTTTACGGAGATGTTTAACAAACTCAAGTGGCAGACTCTGCAAGAGAGGCGCTCTGCATCGCGGTGTAGCTTGCTGTCCAGGTTTCGAGAGGGTGCTTTTCTGGATGAGGTATCGAATATATTGCTTCCCCCTACTTACACCTCTCGAGGAGATCACGAAAGTAAAATTAGAGAGATTAGAGCGCGCACAGAGGCATTCAGACAGTCGTTCTTCCCGCTAACCATACGCGACTGGAACAGGAAAGGGAGGTAATGACAGTGGCACGTAAAGTGCCCTCCGCCACACACCGTTGGGTGGCTTGCGGAGTATAAATGTAGATGTAGATGTAGATACGGAAGTACTAAGGAATGACGAGATACGTTTGAATTTCTCTAACGCTATAGATACAGCAATAAGGAATAGCGCAGTAGGCAGTACTGTTGAAGAGGAATGGACATCTTTAAAAAGGGCCATCACGGAAGTTGGGAAGGAAAACATAGGTACAAAGAAGGTAGCTGCGAAGAAACCATGGGTAACAGAAGAAATACTTCAGGTGATTGATGAAAGGAGGAAGTACAAACATGTTCCGGGAAAATCAGGAATACAGAAATACAAGTCGCTGAGCAATGAAATAAATAGGAAGTGCAGGGTAGCTAAGACGAAATGGCTGCAGGAAAAATGTGAAGACATCGAAAAAGATATGATTGACGGAAGGACAGAATCAGCATACAGGAAAGTCAAAACAACCTTTGGTGACATTAAAAGCAACGGTGGTAACATTAAGAGTGCAACGGGAATTCCACTGTTAAATGCAGAGGAGAGAGCAGATAGGTGGAAAGAATACATTGAAAGCTTCTATTAAGGTGACGATTTGTCTGATGTGATAGAAGAAGAAACAGGAGTCGATTTAGAAGAGATAGGGGATCCAGTATTAGAATCGGAATTTAAAAGAGCTTTGGAGGACTTACGGTCAAATAAGGCAGAAGGTATAGATAACATTCCATCAGAATTTCTAAAATCATTGGGGGAAGTGGCAACAAAATGACTATTCACGTTGGTGTGTAGAATATATGAGTCTGGCGATATACCATCTGACTTTCGGAAAAGCATCATCCACACAATTCCGAAGACGGCAAGAGCTGACAAGTGCGAGAATTATCGCACAATCAGCTTAACAGCTCATGCATCGAAGCTGCTTACAAGAATAATATACAGAAGAATGGAAAAGAAAATTGAGAATGCGCTAGGTGACGATCAGTTTGGCTTTACGAAAAGTAAAGGGACGAGAGAGGCAATTCTGACGTTACGGCTAATAATGGAGGCAAGGCTAAAGAAAAATCAAGACACTTTAATAGAATTTGTCGACCTGGAAAAAGCGTTCGACAATATAAAATGGTGCAAGCTCTTCGAGATTCTGAAAAAAGTAGGGGTAAGCTATAGGGAGAGACGGGTCATATACAATATGTACAACAACCAAGAGGGAATAATAAGAGTGGACGATCAAGAACGAAGTGCTCGTATTAAGAAGGGTGTAAGACAAGGCTGTAGCCTTTCGCCCCTACTCTTCAATCAGTACATCGAGGAAGCAATGATGGAAATAAAAGAAAGGTTCAGGAGTGGAATTAAAATACAAGGTGAAAGGATATCAATGATACGATTCGCTGATGACATTGCTATCCTGAGTGAAAGTGAAGAAGAATTAAATGATCTGCTGAACGGAAAGAACAGTCTAATGAGTACAGAGTATGATTTGAGAGTAAATCGGAGAAAGACGAAGGTAATGAGAAGTAGTAGAAATGAGAACAGCGAGAAACTTAACATCAGAATTGATGGTCACGAAGTCAATGAAGTTAAGGAATTCTGCTACCTAAGCAGTAAAATAACCAATGACGGACGGAGCAAGGAGGACATCAAAGGCAGACTCGCTATGGCAAAAAAGGCATTTCTGGCCAAGAGAAGTCTACTAATATCAAATACCGGCCTTAATTTGAGGAAGAAATTTCTGAGGATGTACGTCTGGAGTACAGCATTGTATGGTAGTGAAACATGGACTGTGGGAAAACCGGAACAGAAGAGAATCGAAGCATTTGAGATGTGGTGCTATAGACGAATGTTGAAAATTAGGTGTACTGATAAGGTAAGGAATGAGGAGGTTCTACGCAGAATCGGAGAGGAAAGGAATATGTGAAAAACACTGATAAGGGACAGGATGATAGGACATCTGCTAAGACATGAGGGAATGACTTCCATGGTACTAGAGGGAGCTTTAGAGGGCAAAAACTGTAGAGGAAGACAGAGATTGGAATACGTCAAGCAAATATTTGAGGACGCAGGTTGCAAGTGCTACTCTGAGATGAAGAGGTTAGCACAGGAAAGGACTTCGTGGCGGGCTGCATCAAACCAATCAATAGACTGATGACCAAAAAATAGTTCTAGGGGACTGATGACCTCAGATGTTAAGTCCCATAGTGCTCAGAGCCATTTCACACCTATGAGCCTTTCAACTGCCATCCATGTCCCGTTTCTGTGTTGTTTGCCCCACTGAAGACCTCCGGACGCGAACCACTGCTCTTGTGTTGTTTTTCACGGTTTTGGATGCGATACCATTCCTTGTAGTAGAACTATGAACGTGAACTGCTGGTGTTTTTCATGGGTGCGGATGCGATACCATTCCTTGTAGTAGAACTGTGAACCTGAGCCGCTGGTGTTGTGCTGTTTTTCATGGCTGCGGATCCGATACCATTCCTCGTAGTCGTTTTGGATAGTCCGTGACGGTACTCCAACAAATGTGTCAACTTGATACACGATGTGGTCTGGGTCATGGCCTAACACGTTAGCTCGTTTCTTCCAGTCTGTTATGTCCCTAAGGCGTCTCATCTTATTGCGCTCATCCCGTACAACTCACACGCACATCACTTCACTTTCGTGGCTTACGTCAGCGATGTAGCGTCGCATGACAATCTGCTTCCAGTGCTGCACTGTCTACAGAGCTTCGAAGCGAACATTCTGCCCTGGCTTAGTATTTTGTCCGCTGACTTACCATTCACTTTTATTTTAGGGCTGCAAGATCCATTGCCTGGTGGAATGTTTATTACCTGGTGGAATCTTTGTCAAGCTTGGAGCTGGTGGACCTCTCTTTCCCTGATCTACCTAAAGTGGTCTGTAGTCCAAATCCGCTGGGCTGGCTTCGGGGCGAGCGATTTTCCCACGACGGTGGTGTTTTTCAGCACCGGTTGCAGACACATCCGCGGAAAGCACAACTTTCTAGAGGCGTCTTGGAAGCGAGAGCAGGAGATGGCGAATGAGAACACCTCTGCCGCTGAGGCTAATGGTTTGGAGAGTAGAATGTTTAAACATTTTTGCTAGTTGAGAGAATCTAGCAGGATCGAAGGATTAGCCGACAGACCTCCCAGGTGGAGAAGGCAACTATCGGGCCCTGTGGGACGGAGATTTTGTTAAAACGTCACTAGGCAGTAATTGTTTGTGATCAACCAAGTTTGGTTTGCAATACAGAAAGCATAAAGGAATTCGCAAGTGTGTTTCTGTTTCGCGCTTTGGAACGCGATTAGCCATTTCCTGATTTTCTAGGCAATGCTTGCGATTTACTGAGGTCGTGGATTCATTAATAGCTGAATGTGATTTTTTAATGAATGAGATAAACTTGGCAAGATTTAATTGAGTCCAATAAATTTGTTTCTGTAAAAACTTGAAGTGCGATGACGTTGTCTGACTTTCCACCTGACAATTTTCAATATACACCCTGTTTTGTCTCTGTGAATTTTTTTCTGCGGTAGTTGCAAGGGGCGAGTGGCGAGTGTGTTGCCTCTCTGAATGCCGTCGGAAAGCCACAGGGCAGTCCACATTCGGATTTGTAGTTCCCGCAAGTTGACGTCTTGCGAGTCAAAGCAAGGCTGGTGAGGTGACTCCCTTTTGTTTAAGGAGGGGGGAAGGGAGGGGAAGGAGGGCGGTCATCAAACTTTTATCTTTGTGTCAGAGAAACACTAGCAGGTGACGTCCGCAATTATTTGCTGACAGGCTTACACTCCATAGCACTGGCGTCGTTTTGCAGTAGAATTTTAGAATATATTCCCTGTTCGGACATAGTTATTTCGAAGTAAACGCTGTATTGAGACATAGTCAGCACGGGTACAGAAAATATCGTTCCTGTGCAACACAACTATTCTTTATTCATACGTAGTAATGAGTGTTATCGACTCCATATTTCTAGATACGATTCCTCACAAGAGGCACCAACCAAATTGCGCGCGTATGGAATGTTCTCACTTCTGCAACTGGGTCCGTGATTTCCCGTCGTACTAACTGACAGAAAAACATCAATTAAAACAGAATTGATAGCTGATGCCTTCCAAGGAAGTGTGATAGGTTCTCTGCTGTTCCTAATCCACGTAAACTATTTAGGAGACAATCTGAGCAGCCGTCTTATATTGTTTGCAGATGATGCTTTCATTACCGTCTTGTACATTCATCAAATAATTGAAACCAATTACAAAGTTACTTAGACACGACATGTGAATGGTACACAAAGTGCCAGTTATCCCTAAATAACGAAAAATGTGAAGTCATACACATGATTAATAAATGAAATTCGTGAGATTTCTGTTCACGATAAATCACACAAATCTAAACGCTGTCAATCCAGCTAAATACACAGGGATTACAATTACGAACTACTTAAATTGGAACGATCTCATAGATAATATTGCAGGGAAGGTACTCCAAAGACTGCGTTTTATTGGCAGAACACTTAGAAGATGCAATAGATCCATTGAAGAGACTGCCTGCGCTACGCTTGTCGGTCCTATGCCAGAGTATTACTATGCGGCATGAGGTCTTTACCTAATACGATTGACTGAGGGCATCTAAAAAGTCCAGAGAAGTGCAGGACAGAGTGTGTGTATCATACAAGAGTTGGGGCGGCAATCATTAAAAGAAAGACATTTTCGTTGCGGCGATACATTTTCACGAACTTTAATCACCAACTTTCTGCTCTGATTGCGAAAATATTTTACTGTCGCGGAGATACACAGGCAGAAATGATCATCGTAATAAAATAAGAGAAATCAGAGCTTGTACGGAAAGATTTAATTGTTCATTTCCCCACGCACAGTTCGAGAGTGGAACGGTAGTGAAATAGGTGAGTGTCACTTAGATGTCGATGTAGAATGTGCTCGTATTCCAGTGTGTGTGTTCCCTACAAATAGAGCCATCTACGACTCCTTGTGGTACCATGCAACTTATTTCGTGTTGTCATGGAACAACGCTTATCTTTAATTACATTTATCATGAAAATAAAACCTAATATTATTCGTCTCTTGCAAGTGAATGTTCATTTTGTTTTTAACCAAACATGTTATATATTAATAGAAACAGTCTCAAAATGCTGTCAGTAGTTCCTGAGATCAGTCTCCACATGCAAAGAGAAAAATGCGGCAGGAGCTTTAATTTGTAAGATACACACATACACACGCGTATTGTTATGAAACATGTAATGCTTCCTGGCACCACATTTAACGTACCTTACTATTTGCAATTATAAGATGTGCTTTTTGGTTTGATTTTGTGTTTCTTATTCTTGCGTGTGTACAAGAAGGACACGTACGGGTTTTCAATTGATTGTACGACACAGTTATACGAGTACATTTCACCGTGCGATACTTTCTTTCTGCACATTGAATACGACTTTTTGCATGTCCGTCTCTCCTATCTCGTATATGTGGTGTCTGTTCTTTCAGATAAATCCACATGCGAGGTCTGTTCAAAAAGTTCCGGAACGTTAGTAATCTCACGCCAATGGTGTGTTGGAGCGAAATGCGGTTAGTATCACTGCACACGCCTGTGTTTACATGTGTAACTGCCGAATGTTTCACTGTTGTATCTCTGTTAGTTATTGTTCAGTGGTACTCAATAGTAGAACGTTGTGTCGTACCATTTGCGAACTTCGTGATGGCGGGGTTAGAGGAACAACGCGTTGTAACCTCCCCCTCACTTATCGACCTTAATGACAGTGAAAAATTAAACCGCGTGTACCTAATGGAAATTTGGGAAAAGCAATCGTCACCGAGGTTAATTTGTCGGTAAAGAGGGAGGAAAGGGTTACATCTAAATGAAAGGAAGAATGCTAATGAAACTGGTGGAAATTAATTTAGAAAAAGGGGTAAAGTTAATAAAGAAAGTAAATGTGCGGCCGTTACGTTAACAATCAACTAGCGGTAATTAGATATTTGAGATTTGGGGGAAATTACGGTCCCCAGTCCTAAGGACAATTACTATAGTAACTGAAAAAGAAAGATTATTACACATATAATTAGCACTAGAAGCGTGGCAACTGAATGTTGACAAGTGTAGTGTGAAAACTGAAAGTTTGTCAGAAGTAATAAATTTCGCTACACTCTGACTTAATTTAGCAAAAGAATTAATAAAACCGGAAAATCGAAAGTTAATTTAGTGACTGAAGTTAATAGTGAGCTTTCTTTCTGAAGCACATCGAAATTCAGTAAAATACGGTTAGTCTTGGACTACCTCAACAATCATTTCAAAAGCTACTTGAATCTACGCAATTTAGAAATAAGAGATTTAACTTTGAACTTGAATTAAATGATTCTGAACAATTAACAATAGTAAAATTTAGTACGTACCAAGCTGAGCTGCAGTCACAGGTAAGCTAAAATACGGTAACAAAACTCGCACTCTTAATTTGTGCTTGTGTAATCTGAATATTGTAGCCAGCTATGAATACTTTAACTGAACTTTGACATTAAAGTAGTGAAGTGGAATGATGCTGGCGTTTGAATTTCAACGACACTCGGGTTCATTCCGGAAAAGGAAGGGACCCTGCTTGGTAATGCAATTGGGACAATGAGCAACAAACGTTCATGCTAAGTTGCTGTAATTTTGTGATGCAACAATTTTAAAAGTTTGAAAAGCTGAGGGCTGCCATACAGTTCTAAAACTTTACGTGCTTCCAGTCTTCCTTGTTGGTTGATTGAAGGTTTGAAGCCGTCGATCGAGGAGGTGGCGACAGTCACTCATTGTCGGCCGTCGCTGTTGCAGAAGCTGGATGTTGGCGCGCCTCCTTCTCGACACGGTCACCGGGCGAAACGGGCTCTTGATGTGCGCCAGCTAATGCTTCCCGTCAGCGACACCATGTCAGGAACTATCATCGCAAGTCGAGCGCAATTACATGCTGCCAAACCCCGAAAGCGCGGCAACTCGCGGGAGCTTCACGCAACACACCTGCTCCACTAGCTACTCCAGCCAGACTCCCTCTGCTCAGCCCGCGCTCCACGCGGCAGAGTTAACACTCCCAAAGATCCTACACACTTTGATTCTTCACACGACCTATCGACGTAATCGTTCGATAGCACTTTTCCCTAGGCAAGACCCAGCGTAAAAATACAAATAATATTTACGAAACAAACCAATTATACATCGACATAAATGCATAAATATATATATATACAAATAGTAAAACAATTATAATATACGAAGACACAGAAATGTTATATATTCAGGTAACAAAAATAAGGAAAACAAATTTATAGTACAATAGATGGAAATAGGAGGATATGCATTTCCGGCGTTACAGAGTCTGCATTAAATTTTGCGTGAAACTTACGAAAACCGTTACAGAGACATACCATGTGATGCAGGAAGCTTACGGTGATGAGTGCTCATGCTGTTTTACGAATGGTTCACCAGGTTTAAAAATGACCGTAATTTAAAGGTGACTCTCGTTTAGGACGCACTTCGACGTTTACCGACGACGCTGATGTCAGGAATGTCAACGTAATAGTGCGCGCCAATCGAAGACTGACTGCCCGTGAGATTGCAGAAGAATGTAACATTTCAGTCGGATCATGTCATGAAATCCTGACACAGCATATCGGAATGCATCGTGTTGCCGCGAAGTTCGCCCAATTTCTCATTTGTGAAGACCAGAAAGACCTTCGCCTCGCAATCTGTGAAGAGATTTTGTATCGCGCAAATGATAACGAGACGTTCCTTAAGAGAATCATAATTGGTGATCAGATGTGAGTCTACGGTTTTAATATTGGGATCAAAGTTCAATCTTCATAATTTGTCGTAAAATGTTCTCCAAGACCAAAAATGCTCGTGAGGTCAGGTCAAATGTCAAAGCCATACTGGTAGTTTTAAATGGCTTTGAAAGATTAGTTCATCGTGAAATCGTGCCATGGAGACAAACTATTAATCGATGGTACTATCGGGACGTGTTGAACGACTGCGATAAAATGTGAGAAGGAAACGATCCGAAATGTGGCGAGACAATTCATGGCTCTAGCATCGAGATAACACACAAGCACATTCATTACTGCTGTTGCGTGACTGTTGGTGCAAAGAACGAAATAACTGTGCTGCGTCATCCTCCGTACTCTCCACACCTGTTCCTGCGGATTTTTTTTATTTTCAGAGTTGAAAACTCCATTGAAAGGACGAAGATTAGCAACGATTGGCGAGATAAAAGAAAATTCTCGAATGACGCTTCGCGCGACCCAGCAGGAGACGTACCAACACTGCTTCCGGAAGTGGAAACGGCGTTGGGAGCGGTGCATCAATTGTGGAGGAGAGTATTTCGAAGGAGACCATCCACAATAAGTAAAAGATAAGCGTAGAAAAATTTTGCGGACGTATTTCCGGAATCCGGATACAGATCTCGTATGAAATTAAGACAATGACAGCCAGTCACCTCGTAAGTGTGCAAGTCCGTACAGGATAACTGTTCAGCATTTCCACCCGGAATTTGCGAGTGTAAGTCGGACCTTCCTTGATCCGCCTTGGTGGGTCGTGTCGTCGGATTTTCTCCTACCTGTGCGCGGTGCAGCTCTCGTAAATGTCGTCCCATGCAGATTCTTCATTGGCGCATTGGATGTCTCAGTCGGTGGTTCTTACCTGAAATTGCTGTCGATCAACTTTGGGGTATCTATTTACTCGAAATTAACATTCAGAATGCCGTAATATCACTTTTATTCCTATTAGATCAATAATGAAACACTCATGTCACGAACTACTCGTAACCGAGAGAATGGCTACCATCGAACAAGACAGGAAGAGCTCTTAACGCCGACTGCTGACTTTCGCGCGCAGTCCGTATATCTTACTAGTTTCGTCGCAGTTCGTGGATTTCCGATCAAGTTCGTACTTACTAAGATATGCATTTGTTAATGAACGGGTGTGAATTTTAACGAGGCATAATTATGATAAATAGTTTTAAACATCCAGAGGGGTTGGGTTGGTTTGTTTGGGGGAAGAGACCTAACAGCGAGGTCATCGGTCTCATCGGATTAGGGAAGGACGGGGAAGGAAGACTGCCGTTCCCTTTTCGAAGGAACCATCCCGGGATTTGCCTGGAGCGATTTAGGAAAATCAGGGAAAACCTAAATCAGGATGGCCAGACGCGGGATTGAACCGTCGTCCTCCCGAAAGCGAGAAACATCCAGAGGCTCCTCCTAGTATTCATGTTGTCATAAGTTACTTTAATTATTAAATATAAATAAACAACATCGGTGACTTTGGCGCCAAGATGGCGGTACTCCCCGTCATGTTTATTCCTCAGGCTGACGCTTGTTGCTACGGTCCAGCGCCGAGCCCCACCCCACTACGCGCGACATACGGTCGCTTCGCCACCTAGCCAGCCGGCGTGGGAAATGCTCTCCGACTCATGGCCGGCTACGGACTACAGCACTTCCTAACTACCGTGAATACATCAATAAGAGACCATAATTTATTAAAATGGTAAAAATGTCTTCCTCACGTAAGAGGCACATTGCAAGTGCAAGAAATGAGGGTAATGAGCAGGGACATTACACCAGTAGTGGTATAATTTGAGAATCTGGGTCTGACAGGTGGCGTGCTGAGGCGCCGTTCTGGTGACCACTGCATCCGGATGGTGCAGGGGTCAGCGCAACTGCCTAGTACGGCAGGAGATGCGGCCCGGCTCAAATTTTCAACTTGCCCATCGATATAAATCACTGTCCACTGACAGCTAATCTCTTTAATTCCTCCACGTCTTATCTGGCAAGGACACCAAACTCGTGTCTGCCGGCCGCGGTGGTCTAGCGGTTCAGGCGCTCAGTCCGGAACCGCGCGACTGCTACGGTCGCAGGTTCGAATCCTGCCTCGGGCATGGATGTTTGTGATGTCCTTAGGTTAGTTAGGTTTAAGTAGTTTAAGTTCTAGGGGACTGATGACCACAGATGTTAAGTCCCATAGTGCTCAGAGCCATTTGAACCAAACTCGTGTCCTGGTCCAGCTTCAGCCTGCCAAGAAGTCTGAAACCAGAGTACGCTCCTTTGCAGAAGGTAAGATTCGTTCTATCGTCCAGTGTGCTGGAATAATTGAAGGACAGCAGTGACTTTGGCCCGGCGACGACCACCCAGGCTAGCTGCAGTCCCGCGACCCGTCATCCAGTATTCGTCGCAGGGCGTCTGCGACTATGGCCGCCGGCGATAAAAAGCGGTCGCTGGCGCCGGCGTCTGCAGCGACCGATATGGCGTCGCACCTGAGGCGCATGCGCGACCGGCTGCGGGCGCGTGCCGCCGGCGGGTAGCCTAGGCTAGCCTGCCTGCTCTAGTCTAGACCGCGCCAGCCGGCCGTTGCCTTGTACGGCGCACGCAGCACGCGACGCCCGCCGGGCGCCACGGCTTCCGCCGCCGCCGCTGGCGCCGCCACCTGTTACGGAAGCTTGGCGCCGACCTCCGCGGCCGGCCACCCGCTTCTTACCGACGCCGCTCAGCAGTCCGGCGCAGCGCTGGCGCCGCGCCATAACTGGGCATCCGCGACATCGGCACGTCCCACACTGTCGCGGGGGCCGTCGTTACCCCTCGGCACGGTGCGCGTCGTAAATCTCTCCAGGGAAACACAAAGGCCCCACACAAAGGGCTCCATACCGTAGTGGGAAGGTCAGCGGCTAGTGCCACACCAGAGGCCAAAGGGGAGTAGCTGGCGACGGGGGTCGACTCTCGCCTTGTTGCCGACCATCAAACTCGGCAGAAATTTACAGGTCTGCGTGGACGCGGATATCCTCACAAGGGAAACACACCATCGCAACCCCCCACCCACAGATTTAGTGATAGCCCATCAGAAACTGAACACAGATCAGGCATCAAAACAGGAAGGTGTAGTATCCTCGTTGTCACTGTAGAGTCTTGAACCATAGGAAGCAAGGGAGAGGATGTTGTTATGGGTGGCCGATATCCTCTTTCTACAACACACTTAATGGCTCAGTTGTACTACGGCTGGTTCGCCGCATACACGCTGGTTGGTTACCATAGTCACTGATCAAGCTGGTTGCAGCTGGCCCCTAGACCACAGGGTTGCGATATTACTTCGTCCTAATATTCCCCATTGCGAATTTATGTAGTTTTTAGTTAGTAGTATTGCTCTATTTTTTGTATTTAAAATAATGTTCTGTCTCCAGTCGTAACTCCCTGACATTTAGTAAATCCTGTTTTTCATTATTTTTATTAATTAACGAACACGTAAGAGTCAGTGTTTATTTACTATAAATATACTGATATGAGTATTATTTCTCACATTTACACAATTTAAACTTATAAAAAAATTTGCGTTGTATTAACTTTCTTTGTCTTGTTAGAGTCAAGTCCGTACTACATTAGTCGGGTGACACCGTGTCTGGTAGCGAGAGTTTTCGTGTAGCCATGACCCTACACCTCAGCCAGTTGGCTGACAGGTGTCACAGAAATTTCCTTGTTCCTGAGTGAATGTTATAAATGATAGCTTGTTTACTTCCACTCATGGGCGATGCAACAATCATGCCAGACTGTCATGTTCCTGATATGAATTTACATCCACTCATGGGCAATGCAATTATCATTGCTGTCGATCGTTTGAACATACGAGGGTTGCCCAGAAAGTAAAGCACCGCATGTTTTTTTCTCAGCCGAAAATAATGCTACTAATGCAAAACGTTATGTGTATATTATTTGAAGTCTCCTCAGTAAGCGCGCCAAGTTTCCGTCACTTCCGACAGAAAGCGTTGCTGCAGGACAGTTTCAAAATGGCGTCTGTAGGTGATGTACGTTACAAGCAACGTGCCGTTATTGAATTTCTCACTGAAGAGAAACAAACTGTGGGGAATATTCAGAAACGTTTGCGCAAATTCTATGGAACATCTGCTGTCGACAGAAGTACAGTTAGTCGCTGGGCACGGAGGGTGAGGTCATCAGAAGGCGGTTCGGCGGAGCTCCACGTTTTGCGCGGTCGGGGAGACCATCCACGGCTGTCACACCTGACCCTCCCCCCCCCCCCCCCCTCGGACTTCCACTTGTCTGGGCCAATAAAGGATACCATTCGTGGGAAGGATTGGGACCAACAGGGCATACACGTCCTTGTTTCGCGCTGGAGGAACGCCATGGAATGGGATGGAGATTACGTGGAAAAGTAAGGTGTAGAGAAAAAACCGTTCTTTCGAGTGTGAAATTCTCATTATATTCAAGAAAGAATTCTTGAAGAAAAAATGTTGTGCATTACTGTCTGGGCAACTCTCGAATATGTGGCAAAATGGGCACTGTAACAACAATTAATTAGTGATTGACATTGTCAACGTACGTAACCAAATAAGATTTTCACTTTAGGTAAGGTACTTCATATTACTCAACATATATTTTTGCATTTTTTATTGTGTCACATTGTGATATTTTCCCGTTATGTCTATAGGATAGTGTGATATAGCTCTAAAAAATACGACGATGTGTAACAAATGTCACACATTGAAAAGTGTTTTTGATTGTTATGTATTGCACAATGGAAATTCAAGTATCGAATGTATTTTTTATTGTTCACCTTTTATACTCAATTTTCTCTATTTTTAGATGTGAAGATGGGTCGGTAATGAGCACAAATCGGTAATTTGTAAAGTAAATTCACGTAAAATTTTTATCCACACATGTTTTAAACCATCAAACTCATTACTTCAATATAAACCTCGTCATAACACTTACATATCTTGAGAAAAGGGCGGCAATAATTCGTCAGGATGTTGAGCTTTTGGTAAAGATAATGCACCAGACCAGTGAAAGGACTAACATGCACAACCACGTTACTCAAAAAACGGCAAAGAATTGCGCTTGATGTTCTTCTGTCATGAACGGGCTTACCTCAGTATGCATTTAGAAAATTATAGAAACTTAGATTTTTTTGTTCTATGTAAGTTCCGCCTCTTATGCAAAATACTGTTTTCTCGAATGAAATTTTCGCTCTGCAGTGGAGTGTGGGAGTGTGTACTGATATGAAACTTCCTGACGGATTAAAACTGTGTCGGACCGATGTAGGAAACGAGGTACTGGCGGAAGCGAAGCTGTGAGGAGGGGTCGTGAGTCGTGCTTGAGTAGCTCAGTAGCCACACAAGGTAGCCGCGTGGTCTGGGGCGCCTTGCCACAGTCCGCGCGGCTCCCCCCCCCCCACCCCCTATCTTTATTTATTTATTTTTATTTATTTATTTATTGTTCCGTGGGACCAAATTAAGGAGAAGTCTCCATGGTCATGGAACGAGACAATACATGAAATTATAACATGATATTAGAAACAGATAAAATGAAATATAAAAAAAAAACATATTCAGGTGACAAGTCGTAAGTTTAAATGAAGAAAATCAACAATGTAACACTGGAATTTGCTTAATTTTTTAGCTCTTCCAGGACCTCCTCGACAGAATAGAAGGAGTGAGCCATGAGGAAACTCTTCAGTTTAGACTTAAAAGAGTTTGGGCTACTGCTAAGATTTTTGAGTTCTTGTGGTAGCTTATTGAAAATGGATGCAGCAGAATACTGCACTCCTTTCTGCACAAGAGTCAAGGAAGTGCATTCTACATGCAGATTTGATTTCTGCCTAGTATTAACTGAGTGAAAGCTGCTAACTCTTGGGAATAGGCTAATATTGCTAACAACAAACGACATTAAAGAAAATATATACTGTGAGGGCAATGTCAGAATTCCCAGATTTTTGAATAGGGGTCGACAAGAGGTTCTCGAACTTACACCACATATAGCTCGAACAGCCCGTTTTTGAGCCAAAAATACCCTTTTTGAATCAGAAGAATTACCCCAAAAAATAATACCATACGACATAAGCGTATGAAAATATGCGAAGTAGACTACTTTTCGTGTTGAAGTGTCACTTATTTCAGATACTGTTCTAATGGTAAATAAAGCAGCATTTAGTTTCTGAACAAGATCCTGGACATGGGCTTTCCACAACTGCTTACTATCTATCCGAACGCCTAGGAATTTGAACTGTTACGTCTCGCTTATAATATGCCCATTCTGTCTGATCAAAATATCGGTTCTTGTTGAATTGTGAGTTAGAAACTGTAAAAACTGATTCTTACTGTGATTTAGCATCAAATTATTTTCCACAAGCCACGAACTTATTTCATGAACTACATTATTTGTTACTGTTTCAATATTACACACAAGATCCTTCACTATCATGCTAGTGTCATCAGCAAACAGAAATATTTTTGAATCACCTGTAATACTAGAAGGCATATCATTTATATAAATAAGAAACAGCAGTGGCCCCAGCACCGACCCTTGGGGAACGCCCCACTTAACAGTGCCCCATTGGGACTGAACATCACTACCACTCTCAATATTGTGGAGAATTACCCTCTGCTTTCTATTCTTAAAGTAAGAGGCGAACCAATTGTAAGCTACTCCCCTTACTCCATAATGGTCCAACTTCTGCAACTTCTGCATCTAACGTTCGGGTCCTCCCTCGGGCATGGGTGTGTGTGTTGTCCTTAGAGTAACTTAGGCTAAGTTAGATTAAATAGAGTGTAAGCCAAGGGACCGATGACCTCAGCAGTTTGGTCCCATCAGAACTCACCACAATTTAAAAATAAGCCGGCACGGTAGCTCAGCGTGTTCGGTCAGAGGGTCAGCTGCCGTCTGTAATAAAAAAAACTGAGTTTATGGATAAACAATGTACTTGAACAAGCGTCATGTGACGTCCACTCCGAACGAATAGAACGAACAAATTGGATTAAAAAAAAAAAAAGGCGGTAGAGCACTTGATTGCGAAACGGGTTAGTTCAGAGTTCGAGGCCCGGTGTGGCACACAGTTTTAATCCACCAGGAAGTTTCACTGTTTTTCATATGGCCCAAACATGTTTCAACACCGCTGTCCCATGCTCAGTGGGTTTTCTTTATTCAAATCTGTGAAATGTAACATATGTTAACTGATACTTAATATACGAAACTTAAAGCTAAAGACCGTGTTCGTTTGTCGGTGTCATTGCCTTAATTTAACATTATAACGTTATGCAGGACGCTCTGTACACCATCGTGTACTGATATTTCGTGACCTGTAACTTAATGACGTTAATGTGAATTTCGTTGACTATTTAAAATATCATTTTATATCTGAACTTAATTTCGTTTTGTGAAGACATTTCGCGACTACATTTGCTATTACTTACGTTAGCTTTGGCAACTTCTTTTTGATCTGCTGTCTCCCTCAATCGTTTAAGAGGAATATTGCAGATAGAACGACCGATTATGTCCTTTTTCCTATTTCTTCTGGGTGTGTGCTCCGTCTGTAATGGCCTACATGTCGCCGCCACGTCCACCCGCAGCTCCCCTATTTCTTCTTTGTTACGTCAGTGGCATTTTTCATTTTCATCGGGTGATCATCCGAGGTAAGTTCTTAGAAAGAGAACGGATGTAAAGTCGCTTTCAAACTGAAGTAAATTCTTTCGGAGAATCCAGTGGCACGTCTAGAATTTGACAAATTTTTCCAACATCAAACAACAACGTGAAATAAAACTGCTGCTCAAAGGCGAACTCCATTAGTAGCGATGTGGTGACTTTGCTCAGAAGATGTCCGACTTAAAAACGGATGCTGCGGTCGACGACAAAGCAGTGCTCTCCTCCGAAGAAGAAGAAGAAGGAGGAGAACAAAACAAGTGGAGTGGGCCCTCCAGCCTCTGCCTCTGCCTCTGCGTCTGCGCCGCTCGCAGTAAATCCGCCGCTAGCGCCGCCGTTCGCCGCGGACAATGGGCCGTTGGCCCACTTCATAGGGACCGGTCGCCGGCGGGACGATATGCTTTTTGCTGTTGACGAGCAATAAAAGCGCGGTCGGAGCAGGAAGTCTGGGTAAACTTTTGCGTCACACTCAGAAACTCGCGGCGGGCGGCCCGCCGTGGCTGACGGAGAGGGCCAACTTCCGCGGCGAGAATATTACGGCCGCGAACGAAAAGTACGCCAAAGAAAGGCCCAGCGGGCGAGTTTATTTGTGGAGGAGAAATTGAGCCGTGCGACAGGAACAAAGTTTGTAAGAAGGCGCGGGATTGGCGCGCCGAGCGGTTTACAGCTATCGCGGGGCGGCGGTGACGACGGTTTACGTCTACCAGCTAAGTGTTAAAGGATCAAAGCGCAGCCACGCGAGTGTGATTGGTGGGAAAACAAACGGCATAGCGTAAACGGGCGCGGCGGGCGCGAACACATGCCAGCGGTGCGTGGAGCCCGCCGGCAACGAGCCGATGACGCCCGCCGCCTCGCGTCGCCAGTTATGAGCCGGCAGGGCCGGGCGGCGCCGCGGCGCGACTCGCCAACTGCAGAGGTCGGCCGCCCCTGCGTAAACACCCCTGTAAGCCACTGCGCAGTGCTCGCCAGAGGGTTTCTAACATAGCTGTACTACCACGACATCCGTCCTCTCTACTCCATTCACAGATCGAACGTGGGAACAAAGCCGTTGTATGGTTCCGGACTTCTCTGAGTTATTGTCACGGCTTTAACGTGGCACGTACACTGACGAGCAGAAACATTATGACCTCTTGTAACCTCCCCCTCACTTATCGACCTTAATGACAGTGAAAAATTAAACCGCGTGTACCTAATGGAAATTTGGGAAAAGCAATCGTCACCGAAGTTAATCTGTCGGTAAAGAGGGAGGAAAGGGTTACATCTAAATGAAATGAAAAATGCTAATGAAACTGGTGGAAATTAATTTTGAAAAGGGGTAAAGTTAATAAAGAAAGTAAATGTGCGGCCGTTACGTTAACAAATAGCTAGCGGTAATTAGATATTTGAGATTTGGGGGAAATTACGGTCGCCAGTCCTAAGGACAATTACTATAGTAACTGAAAAAGAAAGATTATTACACATATAATTAGCACTAGAAGCGTGGCAACTGAATGTTGACACGTGTAGTGTGAAAACTGAAAGTTTGTCAGAAGTAATAAATTTCGCTACACCCTGTCTTAATTTAGCAAGAGAATTAATAAAACCGGAAAATCGAAAGTTAATTTAGTGACTGAAGTTAATAGTGAGCTTTCTTTCTGAAGCACATCAAAATTCAGTAAAATACGGTTAGTCTTGGACTACCTCAACAATCATTTCAAAAGCTACTTGAATCTACGCAATTTAGAAAGAAGAGATTTAACTTTGAACTTGAATTAAATGATTCTGAACAATTAACAATAGTAAAATTTAGTACGTACCAAGCTGAGCTGCAGTCACAGGTAAGCTAAAATACGGTAACAAAACTCGCACTCTTAATTCGTGCTTGTGTAATCTAAATATTGTAGCCAGCTATGAATACGTTAACTGAACTTTGAAATTAAAGCAGTGAAATGCTGTATTATTATTTTAATGCTGGCGTTTGAATTTCAACGACACTCGGGTTCATTCCGGAAAAGGAAGGGACCCTGCTTGGTAGTGCAATTGGGACAATGAGCAACAAATGTTCATGGTAAGTTGCTGTAATTATAGTTACGAAAATGGTACAGTTTGAAAAGCTGAGGTCTGCCATACAGTTCTAAAACTTTACGTGCTTCCAGTCTTCCTTGTTGGTTGATTGAAGGTTTGAAGCCGTCGATCGAGGAGGTGGCGACAGTCACTCATTGTCGGCCGTCGCTGTTGCAGAAGCTGGATGTTGGCGCGCCTTCTTCTCGACACGGTCACCAGGCGAAACGGGCTTTTGATGCGCGCCAGCTAATGCTTCCCGTCCGCGACACCGTGTCAGAAACTACCATCGCGAGTCGACCGCAATTACATGCTGCCAAACCCCGAAAGCGCGGCATCTAGCGGGAGCGTCACAGAACACACCTGCTCCACTCGCTACTCCCGCCAGAATCTCTCTACTCTGCCCGTGCTCCACGCGGCAGAGTTAACACTACCAAAGATCCTACACACTTTGATTCTTCACACGACCTATCGATGTAATCGTTCGATAGCAGTTTTCCCTAGGCAAGATCCAGCGTAAAAATACAAATAATGTTTACGAAACAAACCAATTATACATCGACATAAATGCATAAATATATATATATACAAATAGTAAAACAATTACAATATGTAAAGACACAGAAACTTTATGTATTCAGGTAACAAAATTAAGGAAAACAAATTTATAGTACAATAAATGGAAATAGGAGGATATGCATTTCCGGCGTTACACTCTGATCACCGGGAGACTGGACGCCACCGTGAGGCTTGGACACTGGTGTTACCCCACGCACCTATATCGGTTGGAGACTGTCACGTCTGGACACTGCGATATGGACACTACGGCAGTAGCGGATCTTTACCGCCTCTTATTGGCAAGTTACAATTAGATGGCTGCACAGTCAGAAACCGGTTGCGAAAGGTTACCCCTTCCCCACCAGTGTCCCTGTTTTACTACACCATTTGGATAAATATAATTTGGTCACAGACTGTTTGAAAGCTACCAGCATCCAAATTTAATTTACGAGTTGCCAAGGTCTTCATTTTCACATGACCTGAGCCCAATTTGCAATCAGGTACGTAATTTTGTGTCTTTATTTGCGTATTGGCCTCTAGTTGTACATTAAATTTTCATTGTTGCTCTCTTGCGCACTTTATGTCGTTGTTCTGCTATCACTATTGTACATACCGTTGGTTGTATTGTGTATGTCTTTCTGGGTTTTTCTTTCACTTTAAGTATGCCTGTCTGTATGCTACGTATCTCATTTTGTTATATGATATTATTTGCAGTTTTGTTCTTCAGCTATTCTTGAACTTATAGTATGATGTACGTCATTTGCCCTTGCATGTTTTTGTCCTTCACTAGAAGATCTTTGCATGTTTGCCATAATGTTGCTGTCACGTACTGTTTGTAATTCTGCTGCAATGACATATCGAACCAGACTAGCCAAGGACCTCTCTGTCGAATGTGCACGTAAAATTCCACTTTAAAAATAGTTTTGGTTGTAGCTGGAAACAAACCGACTCTTTCCGTCGACGCTTGGCGTCGCATGAAACATGAGCACTGTTTGCCTGGGCCAACTCCAGCTACTCTTCACAAAAACGAAATTGCAAACATTTGCTGAAACACCGCAAAAATGCGCCCGAGTCTTTCTATTAAGAGCGACATACCGCACTGTATTGAAGGTTTTTGAGAAAGTGAGGAAGCACGGCATCTACTTGAGCAAAGCTACCCCTTCAGAAATCTCGGTAACATTTTTTGGGCAGTTTTAGCGACTGTTCTACGCTCATCAACTTCAGCCGATGATGCTGTCTGAAAATTTCCTAAGCGTAAGTCGAAACCGGTCATTTTCATAAATTACCCATCGCGATATAGAGTGTTTTTTCACTGGTTTTATAATGCTACCCCTCCCTTCTGGATCTCATGAGCAAACGTAGAAAGCTGGGTCTCACAATACGTGATTGTAGAACTTGTGTTAAATGTTGCGTAGCAGTTGTTCTGGATACGGAAGACACATTACGCGATGACAACACACGTTCGTCCATCCCTGTTCTACTCGCCGCTATCCGTTGCTTGCCGCAAGGTGTCTTCCACAACTCCACACGTGCCATCCTTTACAATCACGTTATTCTGAAAGTCATGAAGCCATCTCTTCTGATGTCTCTTATAATTCAGTTGTGCCCCCTAAAAATTCAGGGTACCGGCATAGGGCTCCATCTACTGGGGCCTTGCCTCGCCTTGGGACATGTCAACTATCATTTCTGTCATTTCTCTGCAACACGCCATCCTCTCCTCTGCTGCCCTTTATGGATGCTGTAGGTTATGAGCTCCCATCATCTTCAGAGACAACGTCTCTACGCCGCTATCAACTTTCGATTGAAGAACTCCCAAGAAGGACCTCAGCTCTCCCTGTTTTTTGTTCTTCTTATTTCTCTACGTCTACGACTTACGTTGGAGGCAACAGAAAAGATCTACAGCCTGTCTCGAATACTGGTGCGTAAATTCACCCAACAGCTTTCTGTAAAAAGTATTGCGCCTTTTTTATGCAAATATTGCCGCGAAAGAAGTAAATACGCTCGTTTGGTCGAGTCACCGAGTGCTGAATATTACTCGTCAGTCTGGGGCATTCAGGACCGACTAGGAGATGGAAGAGATAAAGAACATCCAAAAAAAGAGTTGCGCGTTTCGTCACGGGATCGTTTGGTAAGCAGAATAGCGGTACGTTGATTGTCCTCCAACTGAACCTAAAAGAGTGTCGATTTGCATCTCAGAGAGGTTACTGCTGAAATTCGGTAAACGTACGTTCCAAGAAAAGTCGCCCATCATATTAACTCCTTCACACATCTCGTGAAACGTTGAAACGAGACAAATGAGAGAGATTAGTGCTCGTAAGGAAATTTACCGAAAATCTTTTCTCTCGCGCATTGTTCGTGAATCGTACAGGAGAGGGAGAAATGATAGTGCTCATAATAGCAAAAACATGCTTCCTCACATACGGGAACTTGGTTTGCGAAGTATGTGTGTCAGATGCAGATGTATATCCGTGTAGATTTTCCCAGAGACTGTACCGAGTCGCCAAAATTCGAGCAGCATGCTTATTTTCTTAGTCCTGCTCGGTTCCTGATTAATCGTCCACAGTCCACAATAGCGTCTACCAGCAAAAAACTCGGATCACGCACATGTTCGAGCCGATACTTCGAGCGTTCCTACCCGTCGGACGCTTTTCACTTACTGAAAGAAATTCTTCTGTCGAACCAAATGAAATGGAACAACACATATCGCCGTAGACAATTACATCACCGTTTGCGTTACACAAGCAGGAATGCGTTTGGAATTTAGCCAACAGGTGTGTCCATGTTTCTCCGCAATGAGTGGCCTTAGCGAGTGGGAAGTGCTTTATAGAGCCATCCGTTTATCTGCGATCGCTACAGCACTACGCGGTTGTTTGGAATTGTAATGATGAGAGAAAGTTGTAGAAGCAGTTACAACGTCGTCGAATGAAATATTTGTTTAGCTGTAAACAGAACACCGAAGGTTTGGACGTTAATCAGACACTTGGACGAGGGTGTTGCGGCTATTATTCATTATTTATGAGCAGGAAATTATCCCAGAATGGAAAGCAACACATCTAGTGCTATGAAAGTGATAGAATATTAATGACGTAGCGGAATCCGGTCTGCTCGGTGCGTATCGCAACTCATATGCAATTACTCTTTTATAATATTCATTGTGCTGTACAACGATGCTGAAGTATCATAAAAAATGACATGTAAAATTAAACAGGACGAAATCCTTGTGAGCAATACCCACTGAAAATGTAATAATGCCCATCTCACTATGAACTTCGTGGAACCCGATTTTCAAAATCTATTATTTGGTCTAAAAGAAAGGAGCGATTTCTGTAACGGGATGAGAAGAAAATATAAGCCTCCTAAAAATTAAAACAAACGCTATTGACTTATTTCAGTAAACAGAATCATTCGTAATTACTACTTATATTCAAAGTGGAGGATTTATTAACATTTGCAGCAAAGTACCCAGCTGTCTTAGGGATTATCAACAGTCGATAGGCAGCTAACTTTAAAACGTTCGTGTCAACAAACATATATAAGTAGTGATATACCCACTGGACGTCGGAAGTTCCGACACTAACGGAAGACCACAGTGCTTTAACACTTCGAAGCTGCCATAGCAATTCATATAGATAAACCGCATTTATTTTTTTAAGAGTCAATCTGTCCCACTTTGAGCTCCAGAACACAGTAGCCATCACTTGAACCCATCGACAAAACGGATTTTGATAGTAAAATAGTCCAGCTTCTTAGGTCGCGTCACGCACTTCACCAGTTTCTCCTCCACGATCAAAGTTTCGACCCCTATGCTAGGATCTTCTTCAGATCTTCTGGCATTCACGGTTAGGTGAACACTGTGACAGTGTAGACCCTGAGCTGATCCGCCGTGAAACTGCTCAAACGCTGGTTACTTCAGTATTTCGTATTTTTTATACATGATAACGCGACAATACCTGATGAAGGGTTTTAAGGAAACTAAACACCTCTGTGTTACAAGATACGCTCTTGTCAACAGCCGTAACAAAATTTCTCACTACTTGACAAAAATTTTGCTGAACTATGAGTCCACCTTTGAGCCTCGGACGAGACTTGCAAACCTAGGTAGAGCGACTGTCATCTGCAGAAGAAACAGGTTTCGGATCACATCGCAGTCTTCTTACCATTCCCGCGTTTTCTCAAGATCACTTCTGCCCTAATACCCGGATACCTTCATCAACTTGTCAAGGGTAGATTTCTACTTCTGACCTCAGATGCTACCCGTTGCTCGAGTCATTGTCTATCTGAGTAACGATTCCCTCTTTAACAATGACAACGTGAACGGTACGTTGCGCTCTGAGCTCTCTTGGAGTAAAGTTTTAGGTCGTGAGCGCCTAGGAGTGCGAAGACGTAGCTCAAGGCTTACCCCATCGCAGCGGTAATAAATAACGCCAGGCGGCACTTTGACAGTGACAATTAATCTCCTGCGATAAATCTCCGGAGCCATTACAAACGGACAGAAGGTGCCGGGCGAGTTGCAGGGACGCTTCTGTCCGTCACCAGCGTCCAGGAAGACAGCGAACTACGAACTACTTACCACACTCAGGTGACAAACGTCATGGAGATAGCGATGTAAGGTGGCTATGATTCCGCACCTTACAAACACTCATCTACATACTTTACCGTGATTTACAACCGGAATTAGGTATCATTTGATATGTTGTACCTCGTATAGGCCTATATGAATATTTGAAGAAGACTGACATTGTCACAGCCGGTCGCTGTGGCCGAGCGGTTCTAGGCGCTTGAGTCCGGAACCGCGTTGCTGCTACGGTCGCAGGATCGAATCCTGCCTCTGGCATGGATGTGTGTGATCTCCTTAGGTTAGTTAGGTTTAAGTAGTTCTAAGGCCCGGGGACTGATGACCTCAGACGTTAAGTCCCATAGTGCTTAGGGCAATTTGAACCATTTTTGAACATTGTCACGTACACCTTGTAAATATTTGTTAACGCTTATTGCAAGAAAGGTGATGAAGTGTCATTATTATCAAAACGTCGTGATGAATGATCGCCTATACTAGTAGAGGTTGGAACGCCAGTGGAAATGAAACGGCAGGCGTAACTCAGGCACTGAGTGGAAAAGCTCGAACAGGTGTGTTGGTCCTGCTGAACACAGGAAGTAGCCCTAGCCGGACGGTCGGGGCACCTGAGTGCTGAAGCACAATGGAACGGCAGCTGGCCGGTGTTGTAGCTAGGCCGCAAGGATAACGGGAAACTCTGAAAATCTTGGACGCAGCAGAGAGAAACAAGGAAGCGTTATTTCGGAAATCACGCAGGTTGGGTTATTTCCGAGGATTTTTACTCTGAGAAGCGTACGACTATATGAATTCCTGATTAACAGGGATAGGTATTTCCTCGCAAACTATCCGTGCTGGACGACAAAAAACTAAAATATGGTTTGTCGGCGAGCGGAAGAATCTTTAGAGAGGGAGAATATTCCGTGGTTTGGAGAAATGATTCGCCTTCTGCAGTTACGAGGGAGGGGAGCGGAGCTTTGCTGGGAAGCCAGTGGTGGAGAGAATAAGGTCTTCCTTTTAGATAGGCCATGTTTGACAGTCGCTCCGAATCAGCTTTTGTTGGTACAGACGGACTTGCTGTGTTTGCTCTCACGAGATTTTATAGTTAGAACGGTTAGGTACTGTACTGTTGCGAACTTATACGATTCTTGACTTCGCCTCCGGATAGGGAGTCGTCGTTGAGTATGCAGCGTTCAGTGATTGAGAGCACTCCTTCTGTCTATACTCACTTAGAGCCGTTATCTGAATTCCGTTGCGTTTCTTGTCTGTAGAAACAGAGATGAGAAGACAGTATTAGAGAATATTAGTCAGAGGACCGCCTTCTGGCGTCCTAGTGTTTGAAAGAGTTTATTTTGTGGCTGGAGTTCTTCCATAGTCACAGACGTGTACGAGAACCATCACTCCGTCGCACCGGACACAGTACATACGGTGATATTGCTAACTGCTCCGGCTTATTAGGGCTATAAGGCTAAACAGCTGTGATCACGTATATTTTATTTCCGCTGAGGTTGCACAGCACTGTAGATTATCTTTGAAAGTACTGTCTTCTAGTGTTTGGTACGTAGATGATGTCAGTCAGTCATTTCGCGTTATTTATATTAGATCGCGTAGCCATAAAAAGGGGCAGATTTGAGCAGTTGATCAGTAATATTAGTTAGGAAGTATAAACATTTGTAACATAAAGGGGTTTTTAATCTACAATAAATGTATAAGCAGAAACAATATTTATCATTTAGTAGTTACTAGTTCCCTTAATCATTCGTTTATGTTTAGGTTGTAATCTATATATTAAAGAACAAGAAAGAGGAAATAATATCACAATTAAGAGATCCTAAGATCTGCTTTAGGGGGTGGTCAAGTAGGGCCAAATCTTGATTTTCGCGTTCAGTATTTCCCGTTGCGCACATTCACTTTACACCCGCCTGGAGTAACATCTTAGAGGAATACGCACATATACAGATGGCGGTAGTATCGCGTACACAAGGTAAAAAACGGCAGTGCATTGGCGGAACTTTCATCCCTCCCTCCCTCCCTTCTTCCAGTCTCCCTCATCTCCTTGCGCCTGGCAGATCCTCTGTTTTGATCATCGTCAGTGTGCCACATCAGTCTTGTGTTTAGTGCTGTTTCTCCTGTGCGTCAAGAGGTATGATTTCAATTGTGTACTGCCTTGAGGTTCGCCGTCGGTGTTTGTTATGTGCTACGCCATCCGTCGATCCCTTTCATGCTCCAGTCATACTGTGCCTTGTGTTCTTTTAATTGTCGCAGTGTGTGGCTTTTTCTGTGTGCTACTTTTAAAAAGTTTTAACAGTTTTTTATCTCCATTTTACGGTCACCCCGTTTTTTTGTCTATTGCCTTCCATGATGTCCCCCCTTTTTTATATCTATGTTCACCATATTTTCTCCTTGTTCTTTTTAAATGTCTTCTATTGTTTGTTCTATGTCTTTCGGCTGAAGAGCAGCGCATATGCTGCTGCCAGCCCGCCCCAATCAGGAATTGAAATACAATAAAGAAAAAAAAAAACAAAGCGGAACTTTCATTTGTACTCAGGTGATTCACATGAAAAGATGTGCGTCGTATTACGACTGCATGGCGGAATTAACGGACTTTTAACGCGGGATGGTAGTTGGAGCTAGACGCATGGGAGACTCCATTTCGCAAATCGTTAGGGAATTCAGTATTCCGAGATCCACAGTGTCAAGAGTGTGCTGAGAATACCAGATTTCAGGCATTACCTCTCACCACGGACGACGCGGTACCCTACGGCTGGCATACTATGCTTACTTTCATTCCATAATGTCATATGGGATTATTTTTTGGGGTAATTCATCAAGCCAAGCTAAAGTTTTCCGGGCACAAAAACGTGCAGTAAGAATTATATGTGGTGTGAACTCAAGAACATCCTGCAAAAGCCTCTTTAGGGAACTAGGGATACTAACTGCAGCTTCCCAATATATTTATTCCTTAATGAAATTTGTCATTAAAAATATATCACTTTTTCAAACCAACAGCTCAATTCATGGAATCAATACTAGAAATAAGAATAATGTTCACAAGGATTTAAAGTCACTTAGTCTTGTACAAAAAGGTGTGCATTATTCAGGAACACACATTTTCAATAACTTGCCAGCAGCCATAAAAAGCTTAACAACCAATGAAATTCAGTTTAAGAGAAGCCTAAAGGATTTATTGGTGGCCAACTCCTTCTACTCCATTGATGAATTTCTTAGTAAAACCAACTGACTTGTATATAAGTACAACATAACTTCTGCACAATTTCAGTGCAGTAATGTGTTCATTGAAAATTTGTGTGTGTGTGTGTGTGTGTGTGTGTGTGTGTGTGTGTAAGTATAATCTAACTTCTGCACCATTGCAGTGCAGTAATGTGTTCATTGTAAAAAAGTATTACAGTAGTTGTATTACATGTTTATTACCTTATAAATAAATAAAAAACTTTTTTATTTTAAATTCAGTGCATTAGTATTTGTAAAATGACTCTTAGTGTTCATTAAAAAATCACGATCATTCCACTTGGGACCTGTGAAATGGTACATTAGCTTATTTGTTTTAGTTGTAAATATTTGTCATGTATTGTTGTTTTTCTGACATGTTGCACATCCTGGAGGACCTCCTCACTACGGATCGATTGGAATGAAAGTAAATCCAATCTAAAAAATCTAATCTTCTGAGACCAGCGGCGCTTGTGTAGAGTTGCCAGTGCTTACACACAAGCAATACTGCGTGAAAAAGCCGCAGAAACCAATATGTGACGTACGACGAACGTATCCGTTAGGACAGTGTGGCGAAACTTGGCGTTAATGGGTTGTGGTAGCAGACGACCGACGCGACTGCCTTTGGTAACAGACAACATCTCTTGCAGCGCTTCTCCTGGGCTCGTGACAGTATCGGTTGGACCCTAGACGTCTGGAAAACCGTGGCCTGGGCAGATGAGTGCCGATTTCAGTTGGTAGGAGCTGATGGTAGGGTGCAGTGTACCGCAGGCCCCGCGAAATCATTGACCCAAGTTATCATCAAGGCACTGTACAAGGTGGTGGTGACTCCACAACGGTGTGGGCTGTGTTTACACGGAATGCTCTGGGTCCTCTGGTCCAGTTGAACCGATCATTGACAGGAAATATGAGTATTTGTGTTCTGTTACTTGGAGACCACTTACAGCTATTCACGGAGTTAATGGTTCATATGGTTCAAATGGCTCTGAGCACTATGGGACTTAACTGCTGAGGTCATCAGTCCCCTAGAACTTAGATCTACTTAAACCTAACTAACCTAAGGACATCACACACACCCCTGCCCGAGGCAGGATTCGAACCTGCGACCGTAGCGGTCGCGCAGTTCCAGACTGTAGCGCCTAGAACCGCTCGGCCACTGATGCCGGCTACGGAGTTAATGTATCCAAAGAACGGTGTCATGTCACAGGGCCATAATTGTTCACGATTGGTTTGAAGAACATTCTGGACAATTCGAGCGAATGATTTGGCCACCCAAATCGTCCAACATGAATCCCATCGAACATTTACGGGACATGAGCGAGATGTCAGTTCGTGCACAGAACCCTGCATCCGCAACACTTCGGAAATTTCGACGTCTACAGAGGCAGCGTGGCTCAGTATTTCTGCAGGGGATGTTTAGTCCATGCCACGTCGAGATGCTGCGCTACACCGGGCAAAATAGTTCCGACACGATATTAGGAGGTTTCCCATGATTTTTGTCACCTCAGCCTAAGTTACCTCTGATACATGTTGAGCACTAATGAAGAAAAAATATTTCGTGCACAGCGTGACAAGTTGAACTACAAACACAAACTTGTATTTCGCATGTTGCTATGTCAATAAACAGCAGTGCAACCGAATTTTGTAAAATGGACGAATATGACGCGAACGTTTTGGTGTGCCTGTGCTGCTGCAGAAGCCAGGAGAGAGATCGGCAATTCTGCACAACTTATTTCGTATTAGATTTGTAGACAGATGCCCTTCTTCTCGCCACAGTCGTCAGCTAAACGGGGGGAATAAAGTCGTGTGCGCCATCTGTTTGTGAATCGTGTGAACTTTGTTCTTTGTGTTCTCATGTTTATACTGTTCGTGTTTGCTGAAGCTAAGGTTGGGGAACAGCCCATCACTTGCTTAAACTGGCGTGGAAAACCGTCTAAAAGCCACAGTCATGGTGGTCGGTGTACCAGACCAGCGGTCGTCCACCAACTGCTCACCTCCCTGCACCTCATACCCCCGACAACTGCAATCCGTCCCTTACTAACAAGTTATTGTGTGTGGGTGTGTGTGTCGCCCCATACCCGCGACAACTGCAATCCAACGTTACGAACAAGTTATTGTGTGTGTGTGTGTGTGTGTGTGTGTGTGTGTGTGCCCATCACTCTCCAAATGGACTGTTCCCCAATCAATTCTCCATGCGATACCAAGCGGGCAGGTCACCGTCTATGTTGCCGCTTTTTACTGAGGGAAAGACGAGAAACGAACTAATATTTGTCCGAACATGTCCGAAAAACCACTTGAAAGCAGACCTAGAACAGCTGGATTCGAACAAAGTATGGCTGAACTCTCTATACAGTTAATTAATGCGATAGGCGCTGCCCTACAAGAGATTCGGAGTCCCATCTTCTATAATACTCCCCGGAAATGTACTCAGTAGTTACGAGGGACAGTATTCGAACCGTTTCCCAGCTCTTTGCCGAACATTAGCGGCGTCAGGTACAGGAAACTAGAAAAAAAAAATTCTGTTGAGGAACGCATGTGTACGAACAGACACGAGAACTCTGTCGACCAGACATAGATTGTGCCCCACCCTCCAATTTTCTGCCACTCAATCACCAAAGAGACTGTGTGGGTCAGAATGTCTCTCAGTTACATACGTTAAATAGAGATACAGCAAATCCTTGGAAACGGGCACTTGACGCCGAGTCCATTACAAAGTCGATATGCCTTTCAGCCAAATGTCCCAGAAGGCTTGTAGTGGGGCTGAGAGGTTCCCAATGTGGAATGAATTGGTGCTTACAAGTCCCAGCATTCACCTGACAACCAACAGAAAGCGTCCTAGAATCCTTGGTCGGTACCAGAGAATTGCAATTATTTTGATTTAGTTCTGGGTCAATGTTTTCTTTTATCCTAGAAAAAAAATGGTTCAAATGGCTCTGAGCATGGCTCTGAGCACTATGGGACTTAAATTCTGAGGTCATCAGTCCCCTAGAACTTAGAACTACTTAAACCTAACTAACCTAAGGACATCACACATCCATGCCAGAGGCAGGATTCGAACCTGCGACCGCAGCGGTCGCCCGGTTCCACACTGTAGCGCCTAGAACCGCTCGGTCACTGCGGCCGGCCATTATCCTAGACAAGTCCACAATCACATTTGCTCGTATGTGTACTGTGTAAGTATATTGTGAGTGTGTTATGTGTCTCCGTAGTGGGTATTCCGAATTATATACATTGTGACGGAAACAAATACTCTGCTAGAGCTGTGTCATCCTTGGCACCAATGTAATCTGTGGTCATCATGGACACTGCTAAACCTGTGTGATACCGTTACAACTTTGTCGGTGAGTTGTTTTCCTAATGTAGACAGTGGCGGGTATTGTCGAAAAAGCTACGGTCGCAGGTTCGAATCCTGCCTCGAGCATGGATGTGAGAGTGATGTCCTTAGATTAGTTAGGTTTAAGTAGTTCTACGTTCTAGGGGACTGATGACCATAGTGCTCAGAGCCATTTGAACCATTTTGTCGAAAAAGTTAACTAACACGACAACTTCACTGGGACCATTTGATACATGAGCCATAGAATGCGGCCCAGGAACGTTATTCGAGCAATATGATACACTGTAAAGCACATTCCAAGTAACATTACCTCGGCCGCAGTCTTATACACCTGTGGCTGAACTGAAATACAGCGCAAATTTTCGTGCAGTCGAGAGGATTGAGCGCGAAAAAACGAGGCAGCACCTCGCCATACCATTCGTGTTCCATGAAGATGGTAAGAGCAATGGGCAGGTTTTCCTCAGATTATTACCCTCGAGAGTAAACTGTGGACTTTTTCAGTGATTACAACTGCCATACAAAAGGAGAGATGAGTAAATGCAGCTCATGAACTGGACGCTGTTTCAAGGTTCAGACGATTCCACCAGTACCGCAGTATGTGACACGGCAATGCCGAGTTTATAGTTTAAGCCATTCACTGAATTCACTAGAAGCAGAGACGAGAGACACGGAAAACGTGGTGCCCGCAGACTATAAAAACAACTGTAGGAGAGTGCTTTAGACTACCTGGGACCCTTTGGTATTTCAGCAGACAATGGGGATGATATCACTCGCTCACATGATATCATCAACTAACTCGAGAGGGCACGCAGTAAGCCGTGTGGCGGCAGTGTTTGCTGTGAAAAATGCTCCACCCATCCGCTGAGAGATCGTTTGGACGCCTGCCACGTCCCGGCAGTGGCCGAAGCTCCCCAACCAGGATGGGCCAACGGGCGCACTTTCCGTGCTACGTACGATGAAAACACCTTCCCTGACTGGTTTGCCGGTGTGGTCATTTCCTGCAGAAAGTATAAAAATTAAACGAATTTCTCTTTCAGCAGTACTAATATTTAATTTCCAGACGCGTTTCCCCTTTAATATTACGGGCAAATTCAATCGATTCTTAGTTACAATTTGTCTTTCCCACCAGTTTCTGCGTTTCTTCTCGCGTGGCTGTGGGTTAAGAAGTGCACTTCCACTTCAGTTACGAAACTTCGACGCGTACTCATGTCCAAATTATTGATTTTTTTCACACTTTGTTTTTTTGTGTACTAAATGCTGTGCACAATCTCACTTCTGATATGACAACTACACTACTGACCATTAAAATTGCTACAGCACAAAGATGACGTGCTACAGACGCAAAATTTAACCGACAAGAAGAAGATGCTGTGATATGCAAATGGTTAGCTTTTCGGAGCATTCACACAAGGTTGGAGCCGGTTGGCGACACCTACAACGTGCTGACATAAGGAAAGTTTCCAACCGATTTCTCATACACAAACAGCTGTTGACACGCGTTGCCTGGTGAAACGTCGTTGTGATGCCTCGTGTAAGGAGGAGAAATGCGTGTCATCACGTTTCTGACTTTGATAAAGGTGATTGTAGACTACCGCGATTGCGGTTTATCGCATCGCGACATTGCTGCTCACGTTAGTTGAGATCCAAAGACCGTTAGCAGAATATGGAATCGGTGGGTTCAGGAGGGTAATATGGAACGCCGTGCTGGATTCCAACGGCCTCGTATCACTAGCAGTCGAGATGACAGGCATCTAATCCGCATGGCTGTAACGGATCGTGCGGCCACGTCTCGATCCCTGAGTCAACAGATGGGGACGTTTGCAAAACAACAACCATCTGCACGAACAGTTAGACGACGTTTGCAGCAGTATGGATTATCAGCTCGGAGACCATGGCTGCGGTTACTCTTGACGCTGCATCACAGACAGGAGCTCCTACGATGGTGTACTCAACGACGAACGTGGGTGCACGAATGGCAAAACGCCATTTTTTCGGTTGAATCCAGGTTCTGTTTACAGCATCATGATGGTCGCATCCGTGTTTGGTGACACCGCGGTGAACGAACATTGGAAGCGCGTATTCGTCATCGCCATACTGGCGTATCACCCGGCGTGATGGTATGGGGTGCCATTGGTTACACGTCTCGGTCACCTCTTGTTCGCATTGACGGCACTTTGAACAGTGGACGTTACATTTCAGATGTGTTACGACCCGTGGCTCTACCCTTCATTCGATCCCTGCGAAACCCTACATTTCAGCAGGATAATGCACGACTGCATGTTGCAGGTCCTGTACGGGCCTTTCTGGGTACTGAAAATGTTCGACTGCTGCCCTGGCCACCACATTCTCCAGATCTCTCACCAATTGAAAACGTCTGGTCAATGATGGCCGAGCAACTGGCTCGTCACAATACGCTAGTCACTACTCTCGATGAACTGTGGTATCGTGTTGAAGCTGCATAGACAGCTATAACTGTACACGTCATCCAAGCTCTGTTTGACTCACTGCCCAGGCGTATCAAGGCCGTTATTACAGCCAGAGGTGGCTGTTCTGGGTACTGATTTCTCAGGATCTATGCATCCAAATTGCGTGAAAATGTAATCACATGTCAGTTCTAGTATAATATATTCGTCCAATGAACACCCGTTTATCATCTGCATTTCTTCTTGGTGTAGTAATTTTAGTGGCCAGTAGTGTATACCAGGTTGATAACCCAAGAACTTTGACGATTTTTTCGGAATAACTGTTTGTTCACCCAGCATCTGCTGTCTCGTTTGAGCATAGAAGTGTAACCAACCTTCTGAATGGAAGAACAGGAGGCCCTAAGAAATATGACTTAACCAGAAGAAATACACAAAGCATTTGCAAATACAGAGAAAGCTTTCGATAATGCTGACTAGAAAGTATTTGAAATTCTGAAAGTAGCAGAGACACAGTAAACGGAGCGAAAAGTTGTCGACAATTTGTACAGAATCCAGACTGCGATTGTAAGAGCGAAAGGATAGCAGTAGTAGAGAAGGGACGTTTTTAACCTGTCAGTGATGTTACTGAACCTGTACATCGAGCAAGCAGTCAAGGGAAGCGAGTAGGCATTTGGAAAGAGAATTCAAATTCGCGGAGAAGAAACAAACACTCTGACATTAGCTGATAATACTATAATTTTTTCAGAGACAGCAAAGGACCTGAAAGAGCAGGTGAGTGGTCTTTGGGCTGTTGACTGGATAGCGTCTTGAAAAAAGGTTCGAAGTATGGTGAGGGTAACGGATTATAATCGAAATAGACGAAGGTAGCTGAAGTAGAGAGGACATACAATGCAGACTGAAATAGATAAAATTATCTACGAAGAAGGTTCGTGTGTATAATTTATAAATATACACATAAAAAAAAGTTTTGCATCACCTCGGTTCCGAGAGTTCCGGAACCTGTACAGAAAATTTGAATATAGATCAACATAAACATCATTTCCACCCTTTTTATTGCTCATGAAAACCACACATTGCATGTTGTACCACCATACAGTGAGACCTTCAGAGGTGGTGGTCCAGATTGCTGTACACACCGGTATCTCTAATACCCAGTAGCACGTCCTCTTGCATTGATGCATTCCTGTATTCGTCGTGGCATACTATTTACAAGTTCGTCAAGACACTGTTCGTCCAGATTGTCCCACTCCTCAACAGCGATTCGGCGTAGATCCCTCGGAGTGGTTGGTGGGTCACGTCGTCCAGCCCTTTTCAATCTATCTCCGGCAAGTTCGATAGGTTTCATGTCTGGAGAACGTGCTGGCCACTCTCGTCGAGCGATGTTATCCTGCAGGAAATCATTCACAAGAAGTGCACGATGGGGGCGCGAATTGGCGTCCATGAAGACGAATGCCTTGCCAATATGCTGCTGATATGGTTGCACTATCGGTTGGAGGATGGCATTCACGTACCGTACAGCTGTTACGGCGCCTGCCCTGACCACCAGCGGCGTACGCCGGCCCCACATAATGCCACCCCAAAACAGCAGGGAACCTCCACCTTGCTGCACTCGCTGGACAGGGTGTCTAAGGCGTTCAGCATGACCGGGTTGCCTCCAAACACGTTTCCGACAATTGTCTGGGTGAGGCATATGCGACAGTCATCACTGAAGAGAACGTGATGCCAATCCTGAGCGGTCCATTCGGCATGTTGTTGGGTCCATCTGTACCGCGCTGCATCGTGTCGTAGTTGCAAAGATGGATCTCGCCATGGACGTCGGGAGTGAAGTTACTCATCATGCAACCTATTGCACACAGTTTGAGTCGTAACACGACATCCTGTGGCTGCACGGAAAGCATTATTCAAAGTGGTGGCGTTGCTGTCAGGGGTCCTCCGAACCATAATCCGTAGGTAGCGGTCATCCACTGCGGTAGTAGCCCTTGGGCGGCCTGAGCGAGGCCTGTCATCGACAGTTCCTGTCTTTCTGTAACTCCTCTATGTCCGAGCAACATCGCTTTGGTTCACTTCGAGACGCCTGGAGACCTCCCCTGTTGAGAGCCCTTCCTGGCGCAAAGTAAAAATGCGGACGCGATCGAACCGCGGTATTGACTGTCTAGGCACGGTTGAACTGCAGACAACACGAGCCATGTACCTCCTTCCTGGTGGAATGACTGTAAATGATGAGCTATCCAACCCCCTCCTTCTAATAGGCACTGCTCATGCATGGTTGCTTACATCTTTGGGCGGGTTTAGTGACCTCTCTGAACAAAGGCACTGTGTCTGTGATACAATATCCACAGTCAACGTCTTTCTTCAGGAGCTCTGGGAACCGGGGTGATGCAAAACTCGTTTATATGTGTATTTGCGCAAATTTCATGGAAAATGATGAAAAGTCTCCCGCCATAGTGAAAACGGTGCCATTGCCATCTAGGATCGAATGGCGGGACTCGTTGGGACTGCGGTAGCTCGCGCGACCTAGGGGTGCAGTCGGGCAGGTTTGCGTGGCTGACGTTGCATTATACCGATGTTGTTTGGCAGAGGTTGGTTCATACCAACGTCGCGGGTGGAGGCTGCTTAGTACTAGTAACGTGTGGAAGAGCGTGTTTCGTACCGATTGTATATGGCACAAGGTAGCTGAGTAGCAGAGGATGCTTCATACCTATGTGGCGTGGCAGAGGGTGCTTCGTACCGATCTTACATTGCAAAAGGATGCTTTGTACGATTGTGGGTTGTGGACGGTGCTTCGTAGCAATGTGGTAGAGATTGCTTCATACCGATGTTACGTGGCAGAGGGTGCTCCGCACCAATGTTTGAAACGTCCCCTTAGAACAATTTATACAAGACTGTGCTTAAACTGACACACAATATTTTTTTAGCGCAACGCAATCTGACTTTCAGAAATCCCTACAAAGGAATGGCCCTGACTAACATTAACCTGTACCTTTCACAAATCACTTACCTCACCAAAAATCTTCGTTACTCGAACTACTGCAATACAGCGAGTGCCACTACTGCCAGCTAAATAAAAGATTCAAACTACGGAAGTCACTAACTACTGATAGGGATAGTTAGCAAATGAAAGATTTTAATAGAGAACAAACAATGTATTTACCTTAATATTCATAATTGACATCCAGTCTTACAAATTTGAAAACTCCGCCATCTCTCTCCCCACATCCACCACTGCTGGCGGCTCACCTCCGACTGCGCAACGCTACGCGCTGTTCACGTCCAGCTGCCGCTGCCAAACACTACAATGGCAGACAACAATGCAAACTAGCCACAGACTGCACACAGCACAGCCAGTGATTTTCGTACGGAGCGCTACGTAACGTTGCCAATAAGGAAACATAAACAGCCTACTTACATAGCCCCCATGCTCCCCACAAAAAAATTTTACAAATTGTTTTGGGCACTGGGCAATACATATTTGTTAAAATTTTTCATAATCGTAATTGCAATAACAAAGAAATCAAATGCACACACTTATTGATACAATGTTGGTCAAAAGCTAAAATTTTCTCACAGTCCATAAAGATAGTCCTGATCATTCATCATAATAGTAATTACAGTTTTTGTTTTTCACAAAGTCTCATTAGTAAAAGAAATTACACACAGAAGTAGTGGATTTCCATGCAGTCTTGAAGAAGTAGTGTTGTCCTTCCAACGAAAAGACAGTGCTGACTCTTGACATGCAGACAGGTAATGGGCCACAACAGAGCAAACCCACAGCAGAGTCAGTCGAAGTTTTGAAGAATATTGGTAGGTAGGTCATCACAGAGCAGACCCACTGTAGTCCTTGTAGAGATTGTGGTATTGGTGAGTCAGCAAAGGTGCAGACCCACTGTAGTCCTTGTAGAGATGGCCAGCAGCCATCTGTTGTGACTTAATAATCATAATATATATAGCAGTTCATGCCATCCAGTATTAGAAATTTCAAACTTCGCCATCTCTCTCCCCACATCCACCACTGCTGGCGGCTCACCTCCAACTGCGCAACGCTACGCGCTGTTCACATCCAGCTGCCGCTGCCAAACACTACAATGGCAGACAACAATGCAAACTAGCCACAGACTGCATACAGCACAGCCAGTGATTTTCGTACAGAGCGCTACGTAACGTTGCCAATAAGAAAACATAAACAGCCTACTTACATGTTGTGTGACAGATGATGCTTCTAACAATGCTGGGAGGTGAAGAGTCCTACACATAAATTTTGCGCTACAGGGGGTGCATCGTACTAACGATGCGTGACAGAGGGCGCCGTGCACCAATATTGCGAGGCAGAGGGTACTATGTACGATTGTTGTGTGGTAGAGGGTGCTCAGTACTGAAGTTGATTGGCACAGAGTGCTTCGTAGTGATGTTAGATTGAGATATACAGGAAATGGTTACAAAGAAAATTTACATCGCACTGGACTGGAGTGCAGCTGGGCGGCCAGCAAGCGGCCTCAATTCGCGCCAAAGTGGCGCTGCAGTCGGGTGGACCGGATGCTGTTGTACGACGTATCTCCCACAATTGCCACACGACAGTACTCAAGACACCAATTACACATGGAACATATAACATTCGTGCCTCCTGAGAACTTTCCTGGTGTGTGCTGCTTTTTTAAAAGTGATAATTCAGTTACATAAAGTTATTTTCTGAATTTAAATCATAGCTGTACTCAGTCACCCATCAACAAAATAATTGCTATGCCAGAGAAGTCGTGCAACAACAGATACTTAGTTCTACCCATGTGAAGCCGTGGTGCGTCGCTAGTTTAGGATATATTTAAATGTTACGAAGTTTTTCCTGAAAGTATTTGTCTGAAATGTAGCCTGGCACAGAAGCGAAACGTGGCTGATAAACAGTTCAGACGAGAAGAGAATGGGAACTTTTGAAATGATGCTGAAGATTAAGCGCGTAGATCGAATAAGTGATGAGGAGGTAGTGAATCTATGTGGGGGGAAAAAAAGACAGTTATGGCACAACTAAAAGAAAAAGCTCTGTTGATATGGGACGTCCTGAGGTGTCAAGGAATTGAGAGAGGAATGGAGCGAAGTGTAAGGGGGGGGGGGGGGGGGGAGGGATGAGGGTACAAGTTGTAGAAGAAGATCCAGGGTTGACTGCAGTAACTGAGTTCAAAAGGATGCATGATGCAGTAGTTGTGTGGAGATAAAGAGGCTTCCAGCGGATATGTTAGCATCGAGAGCTGTATCAAAGCAGACTTTGGAGGGAATATAACAACTACCACAACAATAACAATAAGTATTTTGAACATATAATGCAAGAAATAGTTTCATGTCGTATTGGTGGTACGTTCTGTTGGTGTTTTATATTTACGATTAATGCAGTATTAAGAGTAGTAGAAAATGAATAGAGTTATGGAAATAATGGCATTTCCGAAGCCATGTTAATCTAACAGAGTTTTACCACGGCTTGAATAGAATAAGCACGTTCAAGTGGATGATGGCTGCAGCAGTCATGTACGATAAAAGGACTTGCACAAATTGGGCGAGCTTTGAAACCGCACAAAACCAATCCTCGGAACATGTGTAAGGAATATTTCCTAACTTCAGTTATTACCCGAAAAAGTGAACTGATTCCTGGAGCTCTTATGACTATGTTACCGTTTATTTGCGGTATAATGCGTATAAATCCGCGTTTCGTTTTAGTCTAGCAATTTAATCTTGACGTTTAATTTTTTCCTTAGAACATAATGTAGTCTGACTCTTTCGAGACGGTGCTGTCTCATTCGCACATGATCACTCGATTATTCTGGCACCATATGAAAGATCCAATAGACAGGGCACCATCGACTAATGAACTTCAACACTTTACTTGCAAGTTCTGTTATGTTTTCAGTCGATAATGCCAATTGTCAATAATATGTAATGACGTCACCAGGGAGTGGAGACTGATGCCCGCGGAGGGATTTTCGGTGATCACATTCTGAGGTTTGTAGTGCGGGCTAACGAGGCGCGTCACTCTGAACTGGAGCTTGGCTGTATCCAGCTACGTAACCACATTGGTTCACGCTGGAGTTTGCTTCGTCGAGTACTGGTAGCAGACTCGGTTCTTTGATATTTCTGAACCGGGACAAAAACTACAGTGGCGCCTGCCCCCCCCCCCTCCCCCCTTTCGAGCGTTTGAAGTAGGACGTCAAAAATATTTTTAAAAAATCGATTTTTCAAAAATATGTTCATTTTGTAGTGTATATCTTTCCAAAGAGTTTGACATATAAAACGTATATGTTGGAGGAAATATAAGACATGTTATTCGGTCTTAAGTGTGCCTAGTGCAGTGCCACGCCTCTTCACACAGCATCCTTGTATTGCACGTCACTGTACTTCGATCTGTAGAATTCAAACGTGTATATTTTGTAATGGCAGCCATCAGTGGAAATTAAAATGTCCTACGGTACTTCTCCTCCTGCCAGTGGACCGGTTTGTTGTACAATCACCAAATAAGTGAGATTGTTTTGGCACAAATGGACATTTTTACGTACATCATTTACATAAATAACACGACAAACTATAATCCATGAGGTACCAATATCAAATGTCTATTAGGCCTACTACAAGCAAAAAGTTTTATGTTAGGAGATAGTTTCACATTGCATTGATAAGCTCCAGTTTCTCAAGCATGAGATCGAAAAGTAGTAGTACGAAATTTTTATATACATTTGGAATCGTCATATTCTTCCATATAATCTGTGTGATGGCCCCGTTTCTTCTCCTTCCTTGTTCTAACAAACAATCTTGTCATCACTAACGCTGTAACTATCTCTGCCACTGTCAAAAATTATTCTCTGTTTAACTTCAGTAACGCTGCTAGAATCACCGGTTCAGTTATCCCGCGATTATTCTCCAGTTAGCCATTGTTCCGTGTTCGTACAACGCGTTTTTCTGCGTTACTTCCAGAACAGAACTTAAGCGGCTGCTAACCCGGGACTGTACAACTGGTCCTCAGTAGTGCAGCTATCTGGCAAAAATTTTCTGTCAAAATTTCATTTTCTTGGGCACACCGAGAAGATGATATGTAATCTTTGTTTCCTCTTGTTCCTGTTAGTCTTTTACTTCCACTCTTGTAGTCTGAATCTGTGGATTTCGTTAGTAATTATAACAACGCTGATCATCCGGACACCCGGTAACTGAGTGGTGAGTGCGACAGAATGTCAATCCTGCGCTCCCGGGTTCGATTCCCGGCTGGGTCTGAGAGTTTCTCCGCTCAGAGAATGGGTGTTGTGTTGTCCTAATCATCATCATTTCATCCCCATCGACGTGCAAGTCGCCAAGTGGCGTCAAATCGAAAGACTTGCACTCGGCGAACGGTCTACTCGACGGGAGGTCCTAGTCACACGACATCTGAATCTGATGCGGACACCCAATCTCAACCACATACAAGAACAGTATTGGCAATCACCCGTTCGGGTTTATTCGGCTCAGCTCGTATAACCCCGTCCCCTTTCGTCTGGGGAAATATTTTATTTCTAGATGCGAGGGCGACTTCCCTGGCAGGGACATCACGTACACTATGCATGCATTCAAAGATCAACTTATGATTCGTTCAGAAATCAACCTAGGATGTGTTGAAAAACGTTCACACACCAGCTGGGATGCGTTTCAAAATCACATGAATAATCGGTCAACCAACGTGCGCTGGATGCTAGGCGCTTTGGGAAACAGGGTCTTTTCCTTCGAGAACGTGAATGTGGCGCCCCCTGAAATTGCTGCCCGCGACCGAGGGGCAGATACCCCGGTGTGCCCCCCGCGCCCCCCACACACACCACCAGATTACCTGACTGGTAGTCTAGACCAGTGGTTCCCAACAGGTAGTCCGCAAGATGCTATGTTAAATATATTTCGTATGATAACAGATTTTTTGTTTTGGCCGCTTCCTGCATGTGCAGAGGTTTAGCGAACGCTAAATTCTGCGTCTAGCGTCTTCCTAGAGCCAACTGACACTAGCACACTCTATTTTTTAAGGAGTTTGTTACACTAAACACTCAGATTTGAAGACAAAGATTTTGAGCAATAATCAAAAATTTAACAATAACAATGAGGGCTAAATTGAAAAACGTTTGAGTCCAATATTTTTTCAATAATGAATATGTCAATGTTTTTTCTAAGTACCAAAAATAGAAAATGTATAAAAAGACTCTTAATTTGGCTTTTTTTTGGTACTTGATACTGTGATATGACAAGGTACCAATCACGTTCGATGAGGGGGTCCTCGAGAAAATTTTGTTGACAACCCCTGGTCTAGACTGCACCATGTAGAGTGCGGACCTGGTGGTGAAGCTCGCTTATCGCGAGCTCGTGCAGTCGTGCCTAGGCGAGCGCTACCTGTTTCTTTTCGCGGCGTGATTTCTGGCAGCTGCGAGACGTGGTAGGGCGCCCGCAGGTGTCTGCGGGACGCGGCGTGGCCCGCAGCTGGCCGCGGCTGCCGGCAGGTGGCCGGCGCGCGCGCACGTGCCCGGCTGGTGGCGAGGTCGCTGTTTAGTCTGGACCCGGGCCTGCGCTGCGCCGCTTACGTAAGGCCGCCAAGGCCGCGGCACTGCACGGCGCGCCGCCGGCCCGGGACGCCGGGCAGAGCCGCGCCGTCGCACGCACTGCAGGGACGCGCCACCCAGCGCAGGGTGCTTCCTGCTGGAGTGGTCTGCAACTCTCCTATCCTGTGTTAGCCTCACCATCACTGCCCAACTCTGACCTACACCCATTTGGACCTGCTTATGCATCCGAAATATGAATATTGCGCGTCACGAAGTAGACGAAGTGAATCAATTATGCCACCTTGGGAGAAAAATAACACACGACGGTCGAAGTGAGGATATAAAAAGCAGACCAGCGCAGGCGAAGAGGGCGTTCTTGGCGGAGAGCAAAAAAATGGTTCAAATGGCTCTGAGCACTATGGGACTCAACTTCTGAGGTCATTAGTCCCCTAGAACTTAGAACTAGTTAAACCTAACTAACCTAAGGACATCACAAACATCCATGCCCGAGGCAGGATTCGAACCTGCGACCGTAGCGGTCTTGCCGTTCCAGACTGCAGCGCCTTTAACCGCACGGCCACTTCGGCCGGCGGCCGAGAGCAGTCTACTAGTATCAAACATAGGCCTTAACTTGAGGAATAAATGCGGTTCGGGTTGTTTAGTAACCCTCCCCATACGTATCTGCCATACGTTAATAGCTGCCTCTGTCATGTTTCTCGGATTCGGTGTTAACGAATTTATTGCTTAAAGGCCGAATTATTGAAATATGTTTCTATCTTGCTTATCATCTTTCGAGGTGGTATATGTGTAATGTAGAGCATGTTGTACATTTTATGTAAGTCTGCATTTTATGGGTTTTATTTAAATAGACATTTTAGGTTATAAGCTTGCCACCGTTCCACCGCAAGAGTCCTTTTACAAAAAATTAAAAAAAAATTGCACTTTCGGTAGCAAATAAGTTGAAGGTTATACCATTTCCATTCCTCTTACGGGGTGCATAGTTTACACGTTGGTACGAGTTGTTATAATTTTTTGTTTAAAGTAATCTGGTGTGTTGCAGATTTGCACTAGTGTACTCTTTCAGAAGTTGTTGTGAGCGGTCATGACTACGGCCGTGTTGTGAGGGAGCAGGCAAGCTTCTCAGACCGAAGGCTCCTACTGTTAATATTGTTCTTGCCTCTAAATAAAACTGTAACTTGATATTTCGAGGGTGTTTTTCTGCTTATAATTTTAAGTCTGTTTTGAAAAGGCTTTTAGGAATAAAATTCACATTCGTTAAATTGTGACTTGATATTTCGAGTGTGCTTTTCTGCTTATAATTTTAAATCTGTTTTGAAAAAGCTTTTAGGAATAAATTCACATTTGTTAAAGGTAATTTTCCATCAGTTACTTCCTGGCAACTACTTCCACGCTCACCTAGTGTGATTAAATGTGTCAATGTTCTTGATGAATCGCCAGTACATAAAGTAAATTCTTTAAGAAAAGATTTTGAAAGTTTAAAATCACGGTTCATCTGTGAAGGCGCATTTGGAGCACAGCATTGTGTGGTAGTCAATCACGAACAGTGGGAAAACCGGAACAGAAGAGAATCCAAGCATTTGAGACGTGCTGCTATAGAAGGATGTTCAAAACTGTGTAGATAATAAACTAGTAGGTTCACTACAGAATCGGCAAAAAGGGGAGGTTCGCTGTAGTATCACCAAAGAAAGCAGAAAATATTGATAAAAAGGAGGTAGAATTATACGACATGTGTTAGACATCATGGAATATCTTCCATAGCCTTGAAGACAATGACAGAAAGTGGAATATATCCAACAAATGATCAAATGATTAAGGACGTTGGGAGAAACTGCTACTCTGAGATAAAGACACAGTAGAGTAATTGCTAGTGCACTGCATCAAGCCAGTATACTCACGAATCTATCCCCGAACAATCCCCCCCCCCCAAAAAAAAACAATAGTATTCATCTTTCATCCCCACACTTCCCTCCATAACCAGTTATCCATACATACTATAAAAATGGCTGTACCTACAATACGTATGTATGGATGGTTGCGTGTACGTTTCACATCTCCTCCTAAACCACTCGACTGATTTCAACTGAATTTGGTACACGTATTACTTACTGTCTAGAAATCATCGATGCAACGGTAAGAACCATATACATATGAAAAGTGTGGGGGTGGGGATGGAAAAGCAGTGTAGGCCATGACGCTCGGTTATCGTCCACTGTTTAAGAATTAGAGCAGTTCGTGACTTGCAACAAAGTTTACAGGTAATTTCAAACGTTTTCGAAACTTTTTCTGTCTACGACCCGCACAACATGATGAAAGGAAAAAAAGTTTATCACTTACGATATACGCTCTTCATGTAGTGAAACTGCCGCATGAAGCATGATGTTTTAACCGATTATTTCTTCATTTTCAATCGTAATCACTACACATTTTGCAGACAGTATTCACATATGCCACTGAATGTACCAGCAAAATTATGTCATTGTACGACACACAGTTCAGGAGATGTGACGTCATAAACCACTGAGATGCGTTGAAAACTGGCGCATCACGTGAGACGTTTTGATGTATTACTTCGTTCCTACAAATTCTTTCCTCAGCACTTTTCGCAGATAGTATCCATATATGCCACTGAATGTATCTACAAAAATATGTCATGCAACGACACATAGTTCAGGAAATATGTCGTCAAATACTGAGATGCGTGAGACAACCCGCCGACGTTTCGAATTGTTACCTCTTTACTACTAACTCTATTCACAACACATTACTCAGCTGTAGCCAGGTGTATCACTGGACGTACCTGCAGAATTATATAATTGTGTAGCACATAGTTCAGGAAATATGACGTCATAAACACTGAGCTGCTTGAAAATCACACTGCACGGCGAAATTCGCAAGAAACACAGGTGACATATGTGCACAAACATGAGAAATATGTTAAATTTACCATCATCATCATCATTAATTAAGACTGATTATGCCTTTCAGCGATCAATCTGGAGCATAGTCCCCCTTATAAAATTCCTCCATGATTTCCTATTCAGTGCTAACATTGGTGCCTCTTCTGATGTTAAGCCTATTACTTCAAAATCTTTCTTAACCGAATCCAGGTACCTTCTCCTTGGTCTACCCCGACTACTCCTACCCTCTACTGCTGAACCCATGAGTCTCTTGGGTAACCCTGCTTCTCCCATGCGTGTAACATGATCCCACCATCTAAGCCTGTTCGCCCTGACTGCTACATCTATACAGTTCATTCCCAGTTTTTCTTAGATTTCCTCATTGTGGACACCCTCCTGCCATTGTTCCCATCTACTAGTACCTGCAATCATCCTAGCTACTTTCATATGAAACGGTTGAAATGGCTCTGAGCACTATGGGACTCAACTGCTGTGGTCATAAGTCCCCTAGAACTTAGAACTACTTAAACCTAACCAACCTAAGGACATCACACACATCCATGCCCGAGGCAGGATTCGAACCTGCGACCGTAGCGGTCGTGCGGTTCCACACTGTAGCGCCTTTAACCGCTCGGCCACTCAGGCCGGCTATTTCATATCCGTAATCTCAACCTTATTGATAAGGTAACCTGAATCCACGCAGTCTTCGCTCCCATACTACAAAGTTGGTCGAAAGATTGAACGGTGCACAGGTAACTTAGTCTTGGTACTGACTTCCTTCTTGCGGAAGAGAGTAGATCGTAGCTGCATTAGCTTTGCTACACCTCGCTTCCAGTTCTTTCACTATGTTGCCATCCTGTGAGAATATGCATCCTAAGTACTTGAAACCGTCCACCTGTTCTAACTTTGTTCCTCCTATTTGGCACTCAATCCATTTATATCTCTTTCCCACTGAATTTATGTGAAATATATTTGACACGTGCGTACGGCCGTAAAGCCGCGAATAAAAAGCTCATCCCAAACACTTGGAACGATTTCAACGAAATTTGATACGTATTAACTACGATGTAGAAGGACGTGTTATGTGTGTAAGGAACTCCAGCCTCCTGTCGAGGTTCTGCGTGATAACATGGAGAGAGAATGGGGGAAAAGGTGGTGGTCATACACTGAGGGGAAGGACGAGATGGACACAGATAGGGGAGAGAAGGGAATGGACAGAGAGAGGGGAGGGGAAAATGGGCAGAGTGAGGGGGGAGGAGGGGGTGGACAGAGAAAGGAAAAGGAGGGGATGGATACAGACAGAGGAGGAAGAGATGAGTAGACAGAGGGAGAGCAGGATATGTAAAGAGAAGAGAAGGAGATGAACGGCGCAAGGGGAGGAGATGGACAGAGAGGGGGAAGGAAAAGATGGACAGAGGGGCGACAAGCAGATAGACAGAGAGAGAGGGGAGCAGGAGATGGACAGAGAGGGAGTGAAGGCGGACGTGGAGAGCAAGTGAAGGAGGAATTGGACAGATAGAGGAGGAAGGAGTAGATGGACTAATAGAAGAATGGAATAAATACGTGGCAATGCAATGCTGGATACAGGGTGAGTCAGGAGGAAAGGTAGTTTCCAGATTTGATAGGCCACAAGTGTCCCGTATCAGACTGTCCGTCTCAACGTGCTACCTCAATATGCTACCTCAAATTGGCCTACAAAAACTATGTAAATCGTAGTGAAAGAAGAACAAGAAACAGGGAGAGCTCAGGTCGTTCGTGCGAGTTCTTCAATCGAAAGTTGATAGCGGTGTAGAGACGTTGTCTCTGAAGATGATGGGAGCTCACAACCTACGGCATCCATAAAGAACAGCAGAGGAGTGGATGTTGTTTCTTATTCCGACAGGATTAGAGCAGATGTGGCTACAACAACAACAAAATTAAAAAAAGTGGCCGTTGTGGCCGAGCTATTCCAGGCGTTTCAGTCTGGAACCGCGCTGCTGCTACGGTTGCGGGTTCGAGTCCTGCCTCGGGCATGGATGTGTGTGATGTCCTTAGGTTAGTTAGGTTTAAATGGTTCTAAGTTCTATGGAACTGATGACCTCCGATGTTAAGTCCCATAGTGTTCAGAGTCATTTGATTTGAACAGATGGCCAATGCTGATGATGATGACATAATGCGTGTATCCAAAGTTTTGTGCCCTATAGACCGAGCGATGTGAGACACTTGTTGTGGAGCCTACCGAGGTGCGGCTGCCGAAAGCACAAGGATTTTATTCGCTCTGACGCATTTTGAATACTGAGAGGATTTATTCAGACTGTAAGCCGGCCGCTGTGGCCGGGCGGTTCTAGGCGCTTCAGCCCGGAACCGCGCTGCTGCTACGGTCGCAGGTTCGAATCCTGCCTCGGGCATGGATGTGTGTGATGTCCTTAGGTTATAAGTAGTTCTAAGTTCTAGGGGACTGATGACCTCCGATGGTAAGTCCCATAGTGCTCAGAGCCATTTGAACCATTTCTGAGCTACAGCGCATGCGCGTCGAGCGAGTTATTCAACATTCTCGCGCTCTCTTCGCACAAACCATTAGTTCTAGAGAAAAAAAATGAATGGGACCTTTTTTGTAGGAAATTTAATACGGATTAACGTCTTACTGCGACCCGTTTTCGCTGGATGGTGCGGTTTTCGAGTTATTAAAAAACAACGTACAAAAGTTATTTTAAATGTCTTCTATCTCGGAAACCATTCGGAACAGACCATACGTCCATATGTCGTTTTTTGTTCAGAATCACTAATACGATCACCCCTGAAACCATGTACCTTTCCTCCTGACTCACCCTGTATATCCAGGGCTTGATTTGCGCAAAGCTCATTTCCGATAGACAAGGTCACAAAAAAAAGGAATGGATGCAGTTTGAAGATGTGGAAGGCAAGCCAGCAGTATTGTCACTAGCTTAGCTTTTGATTCATTGTTCAGTTCAGTTGGTGAGCGACTGTTAATGCAGCTGGCCACAACTCCTAGTTTCGCTTCAGTTCCTGTGCAAATTGACGTCGCTTTGGTTTTCAGCCATCATTGAAACTGTTAGCTATCAGTCATTTTTAAAAGGATCCATTTAACACGATGAGCGACGTGAGCAAGCAAAGTGGTGGATAAAATAGGAAACGAACTACCGAACAGCCGCGCGGGATTAGCCAAGCGGACCAGGCGCTGCAGTCATGGACTGTGCGGCTGATCCCGGCGGAGGTTCGAATCCTCCCTCGGGCATGGGTGTGTGTGTGTTTGTTCTTAGGATAATATAGGTTAAGTAGTGTGTAAACTTAGGGACTGATGACCTTAGCAGTTAAGTCCCATAAGATTTCACACACATTTGAACATTTTTTTTAACTATCGAACAAGTGAACGAACATTCCGTTCAAGTTACAAGATTCGCCGAATTTCTTTTTGAGCGTTAATAATCAAATTTGTAGCGTCCGTTCGGAACCACTGTAAGTAGGCTGTGTATGTTTTCTTATTGGCAACGTTACGTAGCGCTCTGTATGAAAATCACTGGCTGTGCTGTGTGCAGTCTGTGGCTAGTTTGCATTGTTGTCTGCATTGTAGCGTTGGGCAGCTGGATGTTAACAGCGCGTAGCGTTGGGCAGTTGGAGGTGAGCCGCCAGCAGTGGTGGATGTGGGGAGAGAGATGGCGGAGTTTTCGAATTTGTAAGACTGGATGTCACTTATGACTATTAAGGTAAATACATTGTTTGTTCTCTATCAAAATCTTTCATTTGCTTACTATGCCTATCAGTAGTTAGTGCCTTCAGTAGTTTGAATCTTTTATTTAGCTGGCAGTAGTGGCGCTCGCTGTATTGCAGTAGTTCGAGTAACGAAGATTTTTGGTGAGGTAAGTGATTTGTGAAAGCTATAGGTTAATGTTAGTCAGGGCCATTCTTTTGTAGGGATTATTGAAAGTCAGATTGCGTTGCAATAAAAATATTGTGTGTCAGTTTAAGCACAGTCATGTATAATTGTTCAAAAGGGGACGTTTCACCACTAACGTTAAGAACGAAGACGTAATATTAGCACCATGTAATAAAATCGTTGCTAGCGACGGGAGTTTTGATAACAGCGGTGGTAGTGTTGCGAGTTGAACCGGCATTGGTGTCGCCTTTTCTTCCCTTTCCGCGAGTAAACCGCATCGCTCATAATTGTTTCGTCGTTATTCTCAGATGAAAACGGGTATTGCGTATTGCCCCTACGCACTCCCGTCCCATCCGAAACGGAACAGCACGCAAGTCGAGCGTGTACCTTCCCTAGCCCCGATATAATTTTCCTTCCAGTAGCAGAAAGATGACTGTGCGCAAAGAATTTAATTGCGGAGTCCTCGATAAATTGAAGTAATTACATTATTAATTACATTTCTTGTGATAAAGATCTTAATTATACAGGGCAAAAAAGCTAAGTGAACTAGAAACATGGAAAATCGTGTTTATTCTTTTATGGAGGGCAACACGAGTTTACAATGAAAATAAAAGGTACAAGTTTCAGTAACTCTTTTTCGTATGATACATTTCAAAACATGGCACAACACAAAGCCGCAATGCTTGCAAGAGTAAGACGATCCCTTTTTAATCGTTTCATTACGAATCATTCTCACGTTTCGTTCACATTCGCATTCAAACTGGACAATTTTTGTTGATATACTTTTTTTCTCTGTAAACTGTATGAATGAACATTTTTTTCTGCTGTAACCTGTACTTCACATCTTTCACAAGGAAAGCAACTGGTATGATTTGGCGAGGATATCTGTCTGTTTACACCGAGCGAGGGAAAACATTGGCAACAGTATCCGTTCTGTTATGCAAATTGTGACTTTCCAGGATTTCCCTGTATCCTTGGATGTGAACACCAAGGTGGTTGCGCAGGAAATAGTACGGCTGGTTTGCGTCTACACCCTTCCCACATCTGAGTTTGTCAAAAAAAATGGTTCAAATGGCTCTGAGCACTATGGGACTTAACATCTGAGGTCATCAGTCCCCTAGAACTTAAAACTACTTACGCCTAACCTAAGGACGTCACACACATCCATGCCCGAGGCAGGATTCGAACCTGCGACCGTAGCAGTCCCGCGGTTCCGGACTGCAGCGCCAGAACCGCACGGCCACCGCGGCCGGCATTTCATTTCCATATGAGGGTACACTGACACTGTAACCGAATACTTTTAGAGGAGTCTTTCCAACACTTAGAGTTTACGTTTGTTAGGTGCTGAGTGCGCCTGGTCAGGACGGACAAGGTGTGGACATCTTAGCGAACGTTTTGCATGGACCGTAATGAGTTCAGTACTTAATCGCCACACGCACTTTATTTCGAGGAAACGCAATCAGGTACCCCACTAGCGCAGAAGTTGACCTGTTGACATGACGAACGCCGGGGCTCTCAGCATATGAATGGCCCCTCGAGAACTCCAGTCGCTCCGACGTCGCGGAAAGCTGCCTCCATTGATAACTAACTGCCTCTTCTGCTCCGGGTGATACCCTCTGGTCCGCGCGATAACCAACTGCGAATCGCGCAGCGTTCTTTTTACTTCCATCGACACTGATTCATTGGAGGGACATTTATCGCTAGAGGGTCTCTGGCCGAATAACGGTCGTATGTGTGTTGCGATACTTACGCACGCGTATCGGAGACGACTTATGGATCTGTTGGAAGCCAGATGCGGTCTTTAACGGAGAGCTGACGATAGCAGGAAAATACCACTGAGTTTTGCTGATCTTATTGTAGCGCGACCCTGAAGATTTCGGTATCAGAATCAGCCCGCAATTTCCATGTGAACGCGAAGACGAATTTCGCCACGTGGTGTAAGACAACTGTCTTTCCTTTTTTTTAGTCGTCAGTCTTCTGACTGATTTGATCCGACCCGCCACGAATTTCTCTCCTGTGCCAAACTCTTCATCTCAGAGTAGACATACATCGTCAGTTATTTGCTGTATGTATTCTAGTCTCTGTCGTCCTATAGCGAACGAGGTGGCGCAGTGGTTAGCACACTGGACTCACATTCGGGATGACGACGTTTTTCCGTGATTTCCCTAAATTGCTCCAGACTAATGCCGGGATGATTCCTTTCCAAGGACACGGCCGACTTCCTCCCCCCTCCTTCTCTAATCCAATGAGACCAATGAAGTCGCTGCTTGGTCTCCTCCCTCAAACAACGCAATTCTGTCTTCCTCTCCAGTTTTTGCGCTCTACAGCTCTCTCTAGTACCATGGATGTCATTCCCTGATGTCTTAAAAGGTTCCTATCATCCTGTCTCTTTTCCGTGTCAGTGTTTTCCACATATTCCTTTCCTCTACTTACAGTCTGAATAATGGTTCAAATGACTCTAAACACTATGAGACTTAACATCTGAGGTCATCAACACTATGAGACTTAACATCTGAGGTCATCAGTCCCCTAGACTGAGAACTACTTAAACCTAACTAACTTAAGGACATCACACACATGCCTGAGGCAGGATTCGAACCTGCGACCGTAGCAGCAGCGCGGTTCCTGGCTGAAGCGCCTAGAACTGCTCGGCCACAGCGGCCGGCTTACAGTCTGAATAAATCCTCTCAGTATTCAAAATACGTCAAAGCGAATAAAATCCTCGAGCTTTCGGCAGCCGCACCTCGATGGGCTCCACAACAAGGGTCCTACATCGCTCGGTCCATAGGGCACAAAACTTTGGATACACACATTATGTCATCACCATCAGCATTGCTCATCTGTCATCCACTTCTGGATATAGGTCTTTTCCAAACTCCTCATTGCGTCACGATCAGCAGATTTCCGCAACTGTTTGTCCTGCTTATTTCCTTGTTTCGTCAATTCATCTTCCATTACGTCGAGCGGTAGCTCTGGTCACGACGGACCCAACACAGAATCTCCTCAGTCCATCCACGTCACTTAATATTGCTGTATGTCCTGACTCTCTCCCTTTCAGTTTCTTAACACTCACTATCACTTTCTCAACTCCAGTCTTTTCTCTTATACATTTCTTTTGTTTTTGTTTTTCTGACCTTTCTTGTTATGCCCACCAAGAATCTTTCCACTGACCGTTGAACAACCCTGAATTGCTTGCGCATTTAACGTTTATGTTTCACTTTTTAAAGTTAGAACAACCGACAAGGGCGTCTGCAGAAATTTATACTGCAAAATCTCCGTTTTTTCTTGTTTTGTTTTTTACCTAGTCGGTCTCGAGACTTTCTGCCACAAGAACTGAATTTTATAGGTGACGCAAAAAACATGCCATGCCCCAGAGAAATGATGGTTGTTCACTCGTTTCTAGAGTTGTATGAGAATTTTGCAATGAACTGCAACCGTGCACTACAGATTCCAGGCGTGAAGGGGGGGGGGGGGGAGGGAGTACAAGTGACTCCTCTTCCCCTCCCTCCCCCCTATTCTGGACCCCTATCACTGACAGTATGCAATGGCACTCCATTTAACGCACACTGCGAATTTACTTCTGAGAACTGTATTAGTTTTCCATATGAGCTCTACAGGATTTTACTCTACTTCTTCTTATTATTATTGTTTTCAGTTGGCCTAACTATTCAGATCTGTCAACTGCTGCCATGTGATTATTATTATTGTTTTTTCCCTACCGGTAGATGCATTGTCCAGTATTTTGTTCTTGCTGTAAATACCTTTCACGCCTACTTTCATACGTGTCCTGTTCAGTTCATCCATCAATTGCTCATGTTCTTCTGGCTCTGAAGCAAATCGGAGCTGGTTCAAATAAGATCCGTTTATGAGTATTGCTCTTCTATCTGAGTGTAACGATTTGCAGATGCTGTGTTCTCCAGAAGAGACGCGACACAGCGAACATAGAAGAGCGGCGACACAGGTGCAGTTTAAAAAAGTCTAAACTCCAAAAGAATTCGCCTTAGACAAGAACTATTTCCCGCATCTACCTGACGTCGCACAAATGCACACAAGCAGACACGCGGCTCCACTCAGTTCTCAGTTAGTTAGTTAGCACCTCAACACAGGGGAGTGCCTCAGGAGCCATTCGCAGTTGTCTTCAGAAAGAGCCCAACCACCCATTATGCAAGTGTATAAGTCATCGTTCACTGGGCCCAGGACTGTACCATGGTTTAAAGAGAGATCAGTGCAAATGAACACGGATCTGTATCGCCACCCACCGTCTCCATGCTCCAGTTAATAACTGAAAAACTTTGTCGATAGATTATCGTCCATTGACACAAATCTGTATTTCCATCTGCTTTTGCAGTAGCTGCTACGTATTTGGTTCTGCAGCTACTCTGTACGTGCAAGCAGCCCCCTCATAATGGCAACTACACTGGCGTGCAAAACTTAAGGACGAAAGTTAATTTCGCACCATGTATCACTGGCAAGTAACAAAGCTAGTTGAAACTGGGATCGTACGTAAAAGGAGCCGCTACAGTAAAGTACAGTACAGAAGGTAATTGACAGAAATACGCAGTGAGACGAAAAGAAATGACACTTTTATTCAAAAGACACTAATCACACTAAAGTCTAAAAATGGCTCTAAGCACTATGGGACTTAACATCTGAGGTCATCAGTCCCCTAGACTTAGAACTACTTAAACCTAACTAACCTAAGGACATCACACACATCCATGCCCGAGGCAGGATTTGAACCTGCTACCGTAGCAGCAGCGCGGTTCCGAACTGAAGCGCCTAGAACCGCTCGGTCACCGCGGCCGGCTCAACCGACTGAACAGAGTGGTGTCGTTAGAACTCAGTGGATACCGGAGTAACAATGAGAAAACAATAAAGTTTGGAAGGAAATGCTCTCTATATACACAGTTTGCAAAAACTACGTGTTCAAGATTTCAGAGTGTTTAGGGGAGATGAAAAGAAACTCTTTTTGTGTGACAAAAGTGTTATATGTGCACCGTTTCCCCGCTAGGGATCCTTGAAGCTCTTGACGCCAGTAACGTTCAGAGAAGTCTCAAACTCGTGATGAATGTTTGCCAACGTCAGCTTCTGGTACAGTTGCACCAATTATCAGTCCGTAGTATTGCCGTAACAAACAGTCGCCGTTTTCACATTTGCGTAATGGTCATATCACCCCACATGTTCACATTCACCTGCTGGTGGTTAATGCCAATTGTACTATTGACATCGGCCTACAATGGATCAACATTTTCCATTTGCAACTGAATTATGGAACATCGCAGCTTCGCGATTGTTTGAGGGCTAATCATTGCATCACCTGAGGATTCACCTGCAACGGTGCGAAACCGGTACTGTTTCCAATAAAGAGTTGCATAAGAACTAAAGCGGCTTGAAGAGCCGGCCGTAGTGGCCGAGCGGTTCTAGGCGCTTCAGTTTGGAACCGCGCGACCGCTACGGTCGCAGGTTCGAATCCTGCCTCGGGCATGGATGTGTGTGATGTTCTTAGGTTAGTTAGGTTTAAGTAGTTCTAAGTTCTAGGGGCCTGATGACCTCAGATGTTAAGTCCCATAGTGCTCGGAGCCATTTGGCCATTTTCGGCTTGAAGAGTCTTCACTCACTACGAATCCCACCAATTCATAAGAACTTCTTTAGTAAAACAAACAGGTTTGATAAGTCTTAAATATTAACAATGTTCAAAGAACTCTTCAAACTGCCTTGTGATGAACACTATTTTCGAGATGTTGCCACGTGTCCACCGCGTTCTCCTGACCTCACTCCTATGGATTTGTTTTTGCGGTGCTGGATGAAGCTTTTGGTGTACGAGACACTGGTAGTCGCGCCAGAAGAGCTAATTGTCCGTTATTCGTCACACATCGGAGTGTTTTGAGCGTTTGAGACAGTCATTTGCACGCAGATTCCGTTTGTGCGTTAATGTAAACGGACATTTTCCGCGACATCTCTAAAATAATATACATCACACGCCAGTTTTAACACTGTTCAGAGACAGCGTCAAAACTTTCAAGGAAAATGGTGCACCTGTGACGCTTTTGTCACATAAAAATATGTTTCTTTGTATCTCATCTAAACACTCTAAATCTTTGAGTACATAGATTTTTTTCTCTCCCAGTATATAAGCAACTTATTCGTCCTCGTGTACGTGCAGAAATAGCGCCACAACCTTTTTATTTTCCTCTTTTTGTCACCACGTCGACCTTCAGTAACTCTACGTAACTCTGGCACACCAAGGACTTCCACAGTCCGTCTTCCTTCTCTGGTAAATCACACTCCACGTCGACTAACACAGAGAACGCGTGAAATTACAACAGAGTATGCAACCAGTGCCTTGGGCTAAAGCTTTATGCGATCACAAATATCGGACTATGCTAGCGAGTCCGCGCCATTCGTCTCTACGTTACAGGCAGCAGGCCCGCTCCGTGCCCCAAAATATTGGAAACATTACTCCGCGGTTACGCCCAGAGCATCACGTTATGTCGGACAACAGGAGAGTCGTTCTCTGCATATGTCATCGCACCCTGACAGCAAAGCGCTCTCCCTGTTGTTGATGTCGGTTTTTCTGAACAAGAACCGCCGCGTCTCCCTCCCCAGTTGTCTTCATGAGGCTGATTTTTGGCTGTTACAATACTCGATGTAGACGTTTCAACTCCTGGTGTAGACGTATTTGTTTTTTATTTGCTAATTTTTGTCTGCGACGTGCGGTGTCTTGCTTCTCCAAAAAGTACAGTCACATAATACAAACAGTAGCCGTTTTAATAATAGCATTTCTAAAGAAATACTTTACCTTTAAGCCTTCATTCTGCTATCTTAACACGCACAGCACGCCTCCATACTTTCCGGTCCTCAGGCAGCACAAGCATCTCCCCCCTGCTACACCCCCCCTCCCCTCACTCCCCACTATTCCAGATGCACCTTTTCTCTCAAAGTAAGCAGTAACAGAGTTTGGGAATTACCGAAGACGTGTGTTCCTGTCTCCATTTCTGATATTAATCTCTAACTTTATGTAATGGGCGTGACAGTGGCGAGAATTGTAGTTCGTACCAGATGATGGGACTAAAGGCAGAATGGTATACCGCAATCTGAGTTCGACTGTAGTAGGAGACATGTGATGATGACGTTTTTCGCAATTCAGTGGAAAACATGGAGGAGAGCGGTGCGTGGTAAGAGAAAGGAGTGAGCGCTTACAAGCAAAGTATGTCTGTAAAAACGGAATAATAAAAACGGTAGTATTAAGTAAGTGCACGTGATTTGTAAATCGCTGGTTAACTACTAAGAATACAGATGCCGTACAACGGAGACTCCAAATTAAAAAAAAAAAAAAATACTTAGACACGGAATCGAATCTTCCACCTAGAGTATTGTAACTCCATCCACTAAACCAACACTCCATCCACTAAACCAAAAGTATTTTTTATCCTTACGCACGAAAAAAATTAAAAAGGATACATGAAAAAGCTTTCTTCTGATCAGGTTTTCAACTTCGAATTTATATTCCTATCTAAATTTTTTCTAGTGCACTGAAGCCAAATGTATACACTTTTTTTCAAAATTACAAATCTCTGTGAAGGAAATGTCTATGAAAGTAATACTTTTTGGGTTGAAAATTTTTCTTATATATTCACAGTGTGAATTATGTCTCTGGGAGTTCCTGTTTGATGAGGTTTACCTCGAGAAAATAGAAATACGAGTGCAGTGAAAGAGGAGCAGAACCACACATACGCAGACATCACGTCCAGTTCTTTTGCAAACTCTCACAGCAGTCGAATATGAGGACAGAGTCGTAAATCGTGTCTCCCAACGCATGAAAAATGTAACTGGCGCAATTTTCAATTACTTGAATCACTGATTAAAACTGCAATAAGGGTTCCAGGAATACGCGTACGCGTCACGATTTCGCCAGCTCCCTCACCACAAAAAGAGGTAGCAAATCACATGATTTCCGACTTTGATTGTAATTGTTGCTGTAATTCTTGTAATGTGCTGCTATGTAGACGCATACGTTCATGTTTACGCCAGCGGTTTTTTTTTTTTCAATCTCCAAATTGGTTGCGAAATAGAAACGACAATTAAGAACAAAAACGTTTCATTTGTAACATTTAGCTATGTCCTGCCGCTACTTCTCTATATAGTCGTTGCTCCGACTTCGACAGTTTGTCGTAGCTTTGACCAACTTTCCAATACCCTCGTCATAGAAGGCAGTCGCCTGAGATTTCCTCCAGTTCTCTGCGCGCTCTTCAGCTCGATGTCTGTGCCAAAATGTTTCATATGACAGAAGAGACGAAAATCACCGCTATCCAAATCCATGCCTTATGGTGGGTGATCAAGTAGTTCCTATGGAGAGTGCTTCGTTGCTTCTACAGTGTAACCTGAGAACTGTCATGAAGAAGGCAACGCATGGCAGTTACGTTATGTGGGCTGCATAAAATCCGGCGAAACCTCTCAGCAAGCACCTCACACTTGGCGGGAAACACTATTTTCTAGGTATCTGTACGTTTTTACTCTACCCTCAGAACTGAGAAGTACGATATGACGCTACAGACTGGCATACTAGAGACACTGCGCAACACAACTGTTTAAAGTTTCGCCGGATTTTCATTGTAGTTTAAATTTCGCGAGCGATGGGAGGTTGGAAAAAAATGGCCGTCGTACATACAAGGAGACTTCTCGATGTCTGTGGAGAAGCATACGGCGTACAATTCGTACTTAAAGCTATGAACAATTTATGCAAAATATTTCATGCAAACAAATATTTTCAGAGTTATTTCCTTATAATAGACTGTAAGTCGGAAGAAAATAGAACTAATTTGTATGTAAAATAACGGTAGAACTGAGATTTGATGCAGATGCTTCGTCTGAATGAAGCACATAGATCTCCGAATGCACGAAACGGTTCAGCTTGAATCAAGTGAGACAGCGTAGTAACTTCGGGGACGCCGTACTTTCTCTAGGCCTCGCCGGCAGTTCCGCTAAGCGAATGCGTCGAGCGGATGCGGCGGAGTGCTTCTTGTACCCGAGATTCTTGCGTGCCTCTTCCGGACTTCCATTTCTCGTCACAGGCCCTTTCTGAAGGTCGTTCTTTAAAAACTTCGTCGTTAATTATTGACTAAACTGTCATATGCATCACCAGAAAAGGTGGTTGTTCCCAACTGAGAATATGCGAGGGATCCATCCTTTGCAGACGTCGGGTCGCCTGCGGAAAGGAAGCGGGGAGACGTTTCGGGCAGTGCGAGCCTGCCATCGTCAGCAGCAGGCGAGGCCGTCCACTCCTGGCTGTGAATGGAGCAGCAGATAAGGAAGGCGGGCTGTGAAAGGCCGGACTGCGCGCTGCCGTCTGGTGGCGTTCTGCGGAGGCACTTGGCACGCGTACTGATGACGCCTGTGGCGAATTGCAGAGCCGCTGAATAGACGGCAGCAGCCGTCGTACCTGCCTTCCAGACACTCGCTTTTGCCTGACCTCTATCTGCCCCTCTCTTCTGTCTCCTCTGTGCTGCGGTGGGTCCTTCCGTTCCTTTATACACTACCGGCCATTAAAATTGCTACATCAAGAAGAAATGCAGATGATAAACGGGTATTCATTGGACAAATATATTATACTCCAACTGACATGTGATTACATCTTCACGCAATTTGGGTGCATAGATCCTGAGAAATCAATACCCAGAACAACCACCTCTGGCCGTAATAACGGCCTTGATACACCTGAGCATTGAGTCAAGCGGAGCTTGGATGGCTGCCCATGCAGCTTCAACACGATACCACAGTTCTTCAAGAGTAGTGACTGGCGTATTGTGACGAGCCAGTTGCTCGGCCACCATTGACCAGACGTTTTCAATTGGTGAGAGATCTGAAGAATGTGCTGGCCAGGGCATCAGTCGAACATTTTCTGTATCCAGAAAGGCCCGTACAGGACCTGCAACGTGAGGTCGTGCATTATCCTACTGAAATGTAGGATTTCGCAGGAATCGAATGAAGGGTAGAGCCACGGGTGGTAACACATCAGAAATGTAACGTCCACTGTTCAAAGTGCCGTCAACGCGAACAAGAGGTGATCGAGGCGTGTAACCAATGGCACCCAATACCATCACGCCGGGTGATACGACAGTATGGCGATGACGAATACGCGCTTCCAATGTGCGTTCACCGCGATGTCGCCAAACACGGATGCGACCATCATGATGCTGTAAACAGAACCTGGATTCATCCGAAAAATTGACGTTTTGCCATTCGTGCACCCAGGTTCGTCGTTGAGTACACCATCGCAGGCGCTCCTGTCTATGATGCAGCGTCAAGGGTAATCGCAGCCATGGTCTCCGAGCTGATAATAGTCCATGCTGCTGCGAACATCGTGAACTGTTCGTGCAGATGGTTGTTGTCTTGCAAACGTCCACATCTGTTGACTCAGGGATCGAGACGTGGCTGCACGATCCGTTACAGCCATGCGGATAAGGTGCCTGTCACCTCGACTGCTAGTGATACGAGGCCTTTGGGATTCAGCACGGCGTTCCGTATTACCCTCCTGAACCCACCGATTCCATATTCTGCTAACAGTCATTGGATCTCGACCAACGCGAGCAGCAACGTCGCGATACGATAAACCGCAATCGCGATAGGCTACAATCCGACCCTTATCAAAGTCGGAGACGTGATGGTGGGCATTTCTCCTCCTTACACGAGGCATCACAACAACGTTTCACCAGGCAACGCCGGTCATTGCTGTTTGTGTATGAGAAATCGGTTGGAAACTTTCCCCATGTCAGCATGCTGTAGGTGTCGCCACCGGCGCCTACCTTGTGTGAATGCTCTGTAAAGCTAATCATTTGCATATCACAGCATCTTCTTCCTGTCGGTTAAATTTCCCGTCTGTAGCACGTCATCTTCGTGGTGTAGTAATTTTAATTGCCAGTAGTGTATTCCGCAGCTCATATTTTGTGTGTTGTTCCGCAACTATAGCTTTGGCCAGGCGTAATGGCAGGTGGCTGCAAGTGCGCTGGTGCCGCACTTGTGCCTAGTCTCGCCTAGAGCTCTCCCTCTAGACACTCGAAAATGGCAACGCTGAGCGTCCGTAGTTGCCTAGTTCGAGCGCCAGTAGTGTGCCAGTAACAAGGCGGTGTGCAGATTATCGCGCAGGTCTTGTTTTCCACTCCTTGTTGAGTTACTAGTTCCGGCAGTTTGACTGGAAATAAAAGAGTGCATCTCGTGGTGTTATTTACTGAATGGAAGTGTTTGCGTAACTTGAAAATGGAAAAGCAGAAAGACAGAGAGATTTCCCTGTGCCAATTCCAACAAGACGCACCTTGACAGCAGAGAGAATGCAACCGAGAAAGCCAATCAAGTTTGGTGGCAAAGGAAATCCATAATCCAAAGTGTCTATAAATGTGTAAAACTTCTTGTACACAATTATGCTGAAGTGTTAGCATCTACACGCACCCTCGTTAGGAAATATTTGCGGAAGATAGACAGACTCAGTAACGATGATATCAAGAAATGCCGTGATATGTTATCGAAAAAACAACAATTGTAAGAAAAAATCTTGCTACTGTACAAACTGTCTCAGTTGCAGTTTGTGGCGTTGGTTTAAGAAGTATCTAGTGAGCGTGTCGTGAGGGAAAACCTCCAACGTTCAATTCTCCAAGGAAAAACATTTAACAATGCGTTGGGTACTTCCAATTGTAAAACTCATAGACTATCCGCATCACAACATCTTTTGATGAGTCGTTTAGTTTGATTAAAGAGCTCAGATAAGCTGCGGAAGAGGTGCACACAAAGGTATTCACCTATTTCGTTTATGACCGTTTTTAGGATTTTCGGTTTCCTGTCTGATGTACATTGACAACCAATTATATGCTTTTGTACCAGAATATAAAACCGTTCTCAGCTCTACAGAGAGATGCATGTTCCACACGTTAAGTATTTTGCTACTAGTGTGATTGCCAGTTGAATAGTTCGTCCTAAATTCGCTCTTGTTGTTAAATACAAATATTAGTCTGTAAAAACATTGTCACGTAAGTATAGGAATCCCTAGGACCCGGAAGCGGCTTCTGCGAGATGTACCGTTAGTGTGATATGCTCCTGGAAAGAGGTCCGTTATTTTGTACGGAAACGCGCAGCGCCTAAGCGGAAGAAAGCATCCGAGGTCAATGAGATAAAGACAAGGCTAAAGACGGAACAGCTGGGGAGCGCGAGAGATAAACGGCCATCAGTCTGGCGCCATCCGCGAGCACGGCGCTCTGTGGACAATACCTCAGCAGAGTTCAGCGTCTGCTCAAACAACACCACTCACATTTTCTGTTTTTTTCTTTATCATCACCTGCTTCTTGTTCTTCTTCTACCACCTGCCTTGCGTGAGCAGCCGGCCGGGGTAGCCGAGCGGTTCTAGGCGCTACAGTCTGGAACCGCGCGACCGCTACGGTCGCAGGTTCGAATCCTGCCTCGGGCATGGATGTGTGTGATGTCCTTAGGTTAGTTAGGTTTAAGTAGTTCTAAGTTCTAGGGGACTGATGACCACAGCAGTTAAGTCCCATAGTGCTCAGAGCCATTTGAACCATTTTGCGTGAGCAACACAAATCTGAAGCACAGAAGATTACAGTAAAGCAAACTCTCGTAAATTTGTTTCGCATAGTTTTTAAGTACTATCTGTAACTTATTTAGAGTATTTAATAGTACGATTTGACTGAAGTGCAAAGCCTGTAAACTTGTAATTTGTGTCTGACTTGGAAAACAGCACTTAATTACCGGAACTCAAACTCAGAACCCAACCCCCCTCCCCCCCCCCCCACCTCCCTCCTCCGTACAACTTCACTCTGTCAGTACCTGTCCGCTAACTTTCAGTTTTGCAAAATTTGCATACTTTCGGGACTAGCACTCTTGGAAGAAAAGGTATTACGGAGAAGTGCCTTTGCCGCCTGACTAGGAGATTTTTCCAGAATGAATTTTCACTCTGCAGAAAAGTTCGTGCTCATTTTGAAATTTAGTGGCACATTAAAGCTGCGTACCGGGCCAAGTCGTAGGAGAAGCTGTGACGGACCAATACTGAAGACGGACACTTCGGGACAAGTTCAAAAGCAATTTACAGCCGCCGGCCGAAGTGGCTGTGCGGTTAAAGGCGCTGCAGTCTGGAACCGCTCGACCGCTACGGTCGCAGGTTCGAATCCTGCCTCGGGCATGGATGTGTGTGATGTCCTTAGGTTAGTTAGGTTTAACTAGTTCTAAGTTCTAGGGGACTAATGACCTCAGCAGTTGAGTCCCATAGTGCTCAGAGCCATTTGAACCATTTTTTTTTATTATTATTTACAGCCACTCGTCCGTTTTTAAGTAGTGCGTAAGCTTAGGGACCGATGACCTCAGCAGTTTGGTCCCAATAAGACCTTACCACAAATTTTCAATTTTTCTGATACATGAATACATTTTGAATATATAAAGAGGAATCTCGAAAAATTCTTGAGATTTTACTTCAGATTTTACAGTACATTCGTATGGACATGGCGATTTTTTGAAACCATACTGTGTAGATTTTTTGTTTTTTAACGAACGGTGAGAAAGAAAATGCCGTGCTTTGTCTGTTGTGAGCGTGTGTGGGTTCTGTTTCCTTTCTCGCAAGCAGTTTTAACTACGATGGTCAGAGACAACAAAGGACTTGAAAGAGCAGTTGAACGTAATGGACAGCATCTTGAAAGGTTGGTATAAGATGAACATTAATAAAAGCAAGACAAGGATTATGGAATGTAGTCGAACAAGTTAGGTGATGCTGAGGGAATCAGATTAGGAAACGAGAAATTTAAAGTGACTGACGATAGCCGAAGTAGGCAGGATGTAAAACGTAGACTGACAATGGAAAGAAAAGCTGTTCTGAAGAAGAGAAGTTTCTTAAATCTGATACAGATTAAAATGTTATGAATATTTATCTCAAAGTGTTTGTATGGAGTGTAGCCTTGTATGGAAATGAAGCGTGGTCGATAAAAAGCTTGGACAGGAACAGAATAGAAGGTTTCGAATTGATGCTACAGAAGAATGTTGAAGATTAGATGGGTATATCACGCAACTAATGAGGGTGTACTGAGTAGAACTGGGGAGACAAGAAATTTGTGGCAGAACTTGACCAAAAGAAGGAATCGGTTGACTTGACACACTCTGAAGCACGAAGGGATCACAAATTTACTACTGGAGGGAAGTGTGGGAGGGTAAAAATCGTAGTGGGAGGTCAAGAGATGAACATAGTAAGCAAACTGAGAAAGATGTAGGTTGCAGTAGTTATTCGGAGATGAAGAGGCTCGCACAGTAAGAGTAACATGGAGAGCTGAATGAATCATTTAAACCGTTAGAAAAATTGTTTCTTCTGCACATATTCTATTTCGTTATACATATTTGTAACCAAAAATTGTTCAGACAACACTGTGATGTTTTATTTTCGTCCTCGCCGTCGGTTTTCACAGAAGACAGAAAAGTTTCATTTATGGCTCATCAGCTTATTATTAGAATACTACTATGGAATCTGAATTTGCAATAACAATAAACAAGGCTCGAGATTGGAGAGAGGGGGAGGAATAGATGGACAGAGAAGGAGGAGAGGAAGTGGAAAGAGACAAAGGGGAAGGAGGAGATAGACAGAAAGACGGCTGAAGAGGTGATGGACAGAGAGGGGGAGGAAGGAAGAGCAGATGGACCAAGAGAAGGGAGGAGGAGATAGACAGCCATAGGATGGAGATGGAGATTAGGATATATATTCGATTCTCATGCATATTTAGCTATTGAGAAGCGTTGCCGAGTTCGCTAGTCTGTTTTATAAATGCTGTAATCAACATCTGCAAACAACTTGTTACAAAACAGCAAAATTATACAGGGCGTTTCAAAAAGAAAGAGCAGATTTCAAACATTTATTTCTCAAAAACTACAAATGATAGAAACACAATTCAAACGTTTCTTGTCAGAGAAAGGTTCAAAGTTTTTCAATGGTCCGCGCAGAAGTTCCATGCAAATCCGCAGTGGCGCTGGCGTTTGTTTGTAGGAAAATGGCGACGACACCACAGGAACGATCATTTTGTGTGCTGCATTTTGCAAAGTTAGAGTCCATTGTTGGTGTGCAACGTGCATTCCGCCGTCAATTCAACAAACAGCCGCCTCGTCATAAGCAAATTTATGAGTGGCATCACAGATTCGTAGAAGATGGTTGCATCTGCAAGCGAAAAAGCACGGGTCGTCCACGCACATCGGATGAAAATGTCGAGCGTGTCCGTGCAGCTTACGAAAGGAGCCCTAGAAAATCCACGACACGGGCAAGTCACGAACTAAACATGTCTAAAACAACGGTATGGCGCGTTCTGAGTAACCGTCTGCACATGAAGCCGTACAAACTGCAGTTATTGCAAGCATTGCGTCCTGACGACCACAACAAAAGGTTCGAATTTTCAACTGCAATTCTACAGGACATGGAAGAGGACAATTTTGCCGAACGATTAATTTTTTCAGATGAATCAACGTTTCACATTTCTGGTAAAGTTAATCGGCATAACGTACGAATTTGGGCGAGTGAAACTCCGAGGGACGTTATTCAACATGAAAGAGACTCACCAAAGGTTAACGTCTTTTGTGCAATTTCGGTAAACAAAGTTTATGGACCTTTCTTTTTCATGGAGAAAACTATCACAGGAACCATTTACCTGGACATGTTAGAAAACTGGCTATTTCCTCAACTTCAGGAAGATTCAAATCACTTCATCTTCATGCAAGATGGCGCCCCACCACACTTCTCTGAACCTGTACGACGGTACCTAAATAACACCATTCCAGGACGGTGGATTGGAAGAGCAGGAGCACAAGATCAATGTCATCGTCTGTGGCCTCCCAGGTCACCAGACCTTACTCCCTGCGATTTTTATTTGTGGGGGTACATAAAGGACTGTGTTTATGTCCCACCTATGCCCGCTACTCTTCAAGAGGTACGACATCGAATTGTTGCGGCCGTGAATTCGGTAACTAAAGACCAGTTGCGTCGTGTGTGGCAAGAAATGAGATACCGGTTTGATATTTGTCGTGTAACAAATGGTGCTCATATTGAGGTACAGTTTTGATATTTGTTGTGTAACATTTGGTACTCATATTGAGTGAAGGACCGTTGGAATTGTGTTTCTATCATTTGTAGTTTTTGAGAAATAAATGTTTGAAATCTGCTCTTTCTTTTTGAAACGCCCTGTAGATTATTACAAGAGTGTTTGTGTAACAAACACTTTAGAATTATAAGCGGGAGCGATAAAATTCGTGGCTGTGTGCTAATATGGTCATCGACGGGAGAGCTACACCGGGATGGGCGTACGACGTGATGAAGTGATTTCGCTCCATAGGGCAACGTCAGTTGCCTAGCTTGAGGAAAACACAGGGAGGCGTAATGTCGAAGGGAGGCCTCGAACAGCAACAGGAAAACATTCATAATGATTCTAGGTCACCGCATGCTTAGTATATGTTCAAGGGCTGCACGATGACTAGAAACTTTTAAACAGTTTCAGACGGAAGTGGTTGACACTGAAGAGTCATTTCAATTACACTGGAGCGCCAAAGGAACTGGTGCAGGCATGTGTATTCAAATACAGAGATATGTAAACAGGTAGAATACTGCCCTGCGGTCGGCAACGTCTATATAAGACAACAAGAGTCTGGTGCAGTTATTAGATCGGTTACCGCTGCTACAAAGGCAGGTTATCAAGAATTAAGTGAGTTTGAACGTGCTGTTATAGTCAGCGCACGAGCGATGCGACACAGCATCTCCGAGGTAGCGATGAAGTGGGGATTTTCCCGTACACCATTTCACAAGCGTACCGTGAATATGAGGAATCCGATAAAACATTAAATCTCGACAACGTTGCGGCCGGGAAAAGGTCCTGAAAGAACGGGGCCAACGACGACTGAGGAGAACCGTTCAACGTGACATACTGCTGCAGATTTCAATGCTGGGCCGTCAACAAGTGTCAGTACGCGAGCCATTCAACGAAACACCAGTGATATTGGGTTTCGGAGCCGAAGGCCCACAGGTGTACTTTTGATGACTGCATGACAAAAAGCTTTACACCTCGTCTGGGCCCGCCAACACCGGCATTGGACTGTTGATGACAGGAAACATGTTGCCCGGTCGGAGGAGTCTCGTTTCAAATTGTCTCGAGTGGAGAGAACCTCATGAATCCAAGGAACCTGCATGTCAGCGGGGGCTGTTCAAGCTGGTGGAGGCTCTGTAATGGTGTGGGGCGTGTACCGTTGGAGCGATATGGAATCCCTGATACTTCTAGATACGACTCTGACAGGTGACACATACGCAAGCATCCTGTCTTATCACCTACATCCATTCATGTCCATTGTGCATTCCGATGGACTTGCGCAGTTCCAGCATGACAATACGACACCCCACACGTCCGAAATTGCTATAGAGTGGCTCTAGGAACACTCTTCTGAGTTTAAACACTTCCCTGGCCACCAAACTCCCCACACATAAACATTATTGAGCATATCTAGGATGTCTTGGAACGTGCTGTTCAGACGAGATCTTCACACTCTCGTACTATTACGTATTTATGGGCAGCCCTGCAGGATTCATGGTGTCAATTCCCTGCAGCACTACTTCAGACATTAGTCGAGTCCATACCACGTCGTGATGCGGCACTTTGCGTGCTCGCGGGGGCCCTACACGTTATTAGGCGGGTGTACCAGTCTCTTTGGCTCTTCAGTGTAAATGACTGTTACATGTGTTCTTAATTTACTGATAATAGTCTGAGCAGAGAAATGAAACCTGTCGCTATTATCTTTAAAGAACGGTTTGAGTTCTGTTTTAAATGTCCTTTATTCTGCAGCCAAAAATTTTGTAAATTGTCGCAAGTCAATCCCATTATCACAACGTCTTTGACTCTCCTTTGTTTGGTTTACCTTTCTTAAAAAATTTCACTTTCACGCTTTGTGAGTTTTCATGCGTCGCTCGAGTGTTTGTTGAAATATTCTGACATTCAAATAAAGAAACTCAGTTTACTGTTTTTAGTTGCTGCATCTTTCACGTTAATTATAGTTATGAGTGTGTTAAAAACGCGCGCTTATGCGTTAGTTCACGGTCTCTGCCCCACTGTCAATAACAGGTTTCCTCACCACGAGCTGACTGATAGTGCTCACACGACAGGAAAAACTGGTTTGATGCAGCGCTCTGCGCTAGCATATCCTGTGCAAGTATCTTCATCTCTGCATTACTACTGCAACCGACATCCCTCCCTACCTACTTCCTCTGTTCAGGCTTTGATCTTAAACTTTTACCATCCAAATTTCGTTCCATTAGGTAATTAACTATTACGTGTGACTACATGTGCGCATATATTCCGCAAATCACTGTACAGCTCGTGGCGGTTGGTACTTTGGATCTATTTTCATTATTTTCTGTCGCATGCTGTTCGCGTATTCAGTGGGGGAAAAAGTCACCTCTATATGCATTTGTACCCGCTCTAATACCTCTTTTTTTTATTCATAATCTCTATACACGATATGCGATGGTGGCAGCAGAAAATTGTAAACATGGTCTCCAAGATGCATACCTTAAGGGCTATGACCACTTGTTCCTCTTCGCTACTGTGAAACACGTCTCTTCTACTAAATAAGTGGTCAATCTCTTGATGCATTTTAGCGAACGGTTACCATTTTCCTCTTTTTGGGTCGTCGTCCTCCTACCTACGGAAGTTTGTCGATGGAGTTAAGGTTCACCTCGCGAGTATCTATGATTTCGCTACGTGGGGACGAACTACAGCAAACGATATCTGTGAGAATCCGCAAAAAAGGTATATTTACAAGTGGCTGGAAGTGCGTTAGGCAGTTAGTTAGTTACATGTTCCGTAGATCATTTCAATGATTCCTTTATCGAAATGATGTGGGACGAGTCACTTTACAGGATATGTATTCATGCGTGATTACTTTTGACATTAATGAACAAATTATTTTATTCCTTCTCATGGATCGACGCTGAAAACTTTTTTCGCTACCAGCTTTTAAGTAGAAATTCGTCAATAGAACAGAAGGAATGGTCCATGAGAAACGATTTCAAATTAGGTTTAAAACTTGCTTCGCGATCCGTCAGACATTTTATGTTACTGGGCAAATGATCAAAAAATTTTATTGCTGAGTATCGAACTCCTCTCTGAGCCAATGACAGCTTTAACAATGGTAATAAAGGTCATTTTTCCCTCTAGTGTTGTGAGTATGGACACTACATTTTTCTCAAATTATGATGGGTTATTTACGACCAATTCCACTAGTGATAATATGTATTTTGACGGCACAGTTAAAATGCCCAACTCCTTGAAGAGGTACCTACATAACACCTGCGGGTGAACACCACATATTATTGTTACTTCTCGCTTTTGTGCAATCAATATTTTCTCTCTGAGTGATGAGTTACCCCAGAAAATTATTCCATAAGACATTGTAGAGTGGAAATACGCAAAATATGTCAAGGGGTTGCTATGTTTGTTTCCAAGATTAGCAATTATATGAAGAGCAAAAGTAGCTGAACTTAATTGTTTCAGAAGCTCAGTAATATGCTTTTTCCATTTCAAGTTTTCATCAGTATATACACCCAAAAATTTGGAGAATTCTACCCTACTTATCGACTCCTGCACTTGTGCTACATTAGCTGTTGGTATGATTCTACTTGTACAAACCTGAATGCAATGTTTTTTTGTTTTTTCTTTTTTTGTTAAAAAATAGTCCATTTTCAGACAATCACTTAATAACTCTTTGGAAAATATCATAACTTCTGTTGCATTCTCTCTAATGGGATTTATTATGGTAGTAGTATTTTCTGCAAAAAGAACAATTTTGCTTTTGAATGTGAAGCGGAAGGTAATTCAGATATACAAAGAATAGGAGTGGACCAAAAATTGAACCCTATTGGACTGCCTTTGTGATTTTTATCCCAGTCACTAAAATTTTCTACCTTTCCAGTTAATTGGAAGAGCACTTGTCCGCGACAGGCAAAGGTTCCGAGTTCGAGTCTCGATCCGGCACACAGTTTGAATCTGCCAGGAAGTTTCATATCAGCGCACACTCCGCTGCAGAGTAAAAATCTCATTCTGGAATTGAAAGTATACTTGAGGACACACTGGCAAGTGCGAATGTTCTGTCTGTGACAGTGTTTTAGCTCCACACTCAAGAGGGCGCACGTTGTGTCCATCCTACAGGGTCGTCGGGAGGCAAGTGCGTAGATAATAGGGCGCGGACACGTTTTAAGTGATACGGATACTGCAATTGTCGTGGATAGCATTATTGTCGTCTTGAGGTAAAGCCTGCCTAGGGTGTTCTCGCTTATGCTTTCAGCCATTGAAACCTGCGCTGTCAAAGATCCTGCATCTTCACGTTCAAGTGGGTCCACCTCCCTTCCAACAGCATTTCTCGTCATATGTCCACATGACCTTATTTCTTATCATCTCAAGAATAGCTACCTGCAATTTGTCCCCATTTAACACAAATTATTATCTTCATGTATTTCATTATGGTTGTAGTTGCCTGAATGGGGCACTGGATAGGCAGTCAAACAAATTTAAATCAGTTGTTTCCCTATCACTGTTTCACGTACTTTCATACAAGCTGTACCGACTTGTTACGGCCCTACTTAGCGCGTTCCATGCCTGCTGTCGCGCCTGCTTGACAAGGGCTGCAAACACTGGAACAGAACTTGCACTTGCATGCTGTGTCCTTTCCCAGAAACCTCCTAACGGATCAGCCTTCCATTCGCCTTAGCCAGTACAGCTTCTAGGCGTTCGACCAGTTTCACATCGGTTATGAGCATTACCCCTAAATACGTAACTGATGTGACGTGATCCAGATGTTCGTCACTTAATGTTGGATACCATCGGGTTCGCTTAATTATGGGCATAATAATGGATTTACCACGTTTAACGAGAGCTGCAATTTATTAGACAAAGTGCAAATTTTGTCCTGGCCTTTCTGCTTTTCACTAAGATCGCCAGACAACAAGAAAAACTGAGGTCTTTAGCACTAGTCATGATTTGGTATTAAGTATAGTTTGCAGAAATAGTCTGCAGTAGATGCTTCTTTCTTTTAGTCTATAACTTGAGTCGCTCTAAATCCGTGAAGGTTCTGCTTCGTGATCACATTTACGGAACCACGAAGTGTGAACGAATGAACAATACTTCCCTGTGAACGACAGCACCGTTAACTACTTCTTGATGCATCAGATTGTCTCCTGCCAACCTGTTTCTTCTTTTAATGAAGTTGGTTCCAATACATCCATTCCAAATGACACAGTTTAGCACTCAAATCATGTTCAGAGTCGAAGATCGTGTAAAATCTGTCGAAGAAGAAGACTGCAGGCGATCTCAGACGTAGCCAGAACCACGTTTCGCATCGCCTCTAGTTGCGTTGTCCAGAGTGCTGTGAAATAAGGTGCTGTTTGCTCCAGTGTCTCGAAATAGCGGCGGTGTAGACTTTTCGCGGGACCACGCCACCAGGAATGAGACCGGCTTCCCAGAATTGCGTGTAGCTGTGTGCGTGTAGCAGCGTGCTGCGTGCAGGCTCCCGGAAGCCGGCGGCGCCTATCGCAGAGCCCTCTATCGGCGCGCCGCGGAAGCGCTGTTGCCACACGTAATTATTATGTAATCGCCGCGCGGCGGCGCCGCTATTAAAAATGTGCGCTACGGTATCGCTTCGGCCACTATCTGGACCCGCAACGCACCGCAGGGCTGCCTGGCAATAACTGCACACGGAGACACCGATGTTCTCCGAAACACTGCGGCGTGGTCGACACGGCATGGGTAGCCCCAGGGGCCAGCCAGGTTCTAGACCCAGGGGCCAGCCAGGTTCCGCGAGAGCCTAGATGTAGGACAGAGTTACTGTCTGACGTTCCACGGTTGGTGGATATCAAGAATGAACAGATGCGTGCGGCTTCCTGCTTCCAACCTAAAGCGTCCCGCAGACGATCAATTTTATTGCTCACCAATATTCTCTGCAATATAATCGATTAATAGCGTCCTTCCAGGAATTGAGCCGTTGTCGTTTTCATTTTGTCCACAATATTTCGCCGAGCGAGTTTTGTTATATGTGCTCGCTGCCGGGACCACAACCAGATTTTAGACTACTGTTGGTCTCGTGCCGCTTTTTATAGCTGACTTCGACTCCCGGCGCCCAGTACACCCTTCCATAGTCTTTCGTTTCTGCACACCCCACACTGATATTCCGTGTTACGCACACTGCCAGTGATGTGTATGTGACAGTATGTGCTAACCGTAGCCCCTGCTGGCTTTATGAGGCGTTCCGTTCTCTGTGGCCCACGTTTTGCCCACACGCATCGCTATAAATCTATTTCGGCTCGTACAGGCTGCACCTTCATCACTCGATAAACTGTGTACATGTAAAGCAAAAATTCCCGTCCTTTGCAGCTCTGCACTCATACCGTGCCACTTGACATTAGTTACACTGCGTGTTTCCGTAAGAGCATGCAAAAATGTAAGAGGACATAGAAAATGCTCCACTGAACAATTTGAGGTAGGCAACTTGTGGTCGGAGAAGCCAGCTTAAGGAGATATGGAAGTTAACTTGTCTACCGCTTTGTCTAGCATTACTATTTTCCAGCTTATTTACAGTTAACATGCGTACAAGTTTACACGTACTGTGCTGTTTATGAACATGTGCACTCTTTATTTCCTGCAAGGAAACAAGGAGAACCTGCCTGATTCCTAGGCAGCCATGTTCCAGGTTTTGTTTACTTTCGAGCGGTTCTAGGCGCTACAGTCTGTAACCGCGCGACCGCTACGGTCGCAGGGTCGAAACCTGCCTCGGGAGCCGGCCGGAGTGGCCGTGCGGTTCTAGGCGCTACAGTCTGGAGCCGAGCGACCGCTACGGTCGCAGGTTCGAATCCTGCCTCGGGCATGGATGTGTGTGGTGACTTTAGGTTAGTTAGGTTTAATTAGTTCTAAGTTCTAGGCGACTGATGACCTCAGAAGTTAAGTCCCATAGTGCTCAGAGCCATTTGAACCATTTTTTTGTTTACTTTACTTGTTCATAAGGTGACTCTGTTGTCTCCTATTTACATTGTCCCACGACAGAATTTGCTACGAATCAACGACAGACGTATCCATTACTCGGTGCTATTCAAAGACGTATAGTACAATACGATGGAGCGGTACCGGTACAGTTTCGCAAAACTCACTGATATGTACGCTGTGTGTGAGGAAGTACGTTCCAATGCTCTCGCTGCTGTAAAGCTGTACAGGGAACGATTTACTAATAGACGTCATCCGTCACGACGAGTGTTTATTCCTGTCGATCGACGAATGCGGGAAACTGGTTCATTTGCAAGAAGAAACAAGAGACCTGGCCAAGAAGTCGGTCGGTGTGGTCGAGCGGTTCTAGACGCTTCAGTCTGGAACCGCACGACCGTTATGGTCGCAGGTTCGAATCCTGCCTCGGGCATGGATGTGTGTAATGTCCTTAGGTCAGTAAGGTTTAAGTAGTTCTAAGTTCTAGGGGACTGATGATCTCAGATGTTAAGTCCCATAGTGCTCAGAGCCATTTGAACCATTTTGAACCTGGGCAACATGAGGACTACACTAGGGATATTTGTCAGTTCGCCGGTGTCATGGTTGCATTGAGGTTGATGGCCGTCAGTTCCAGCACAATTTTGTAATATACAGTCGAAATGGTGCGTTCATTGTGTTAATGATAGTATTTGCAGTTAACCGTAACATATATAAAAAATATATAAAAAAGTACACAGTAGTGTGATCTTATCCGTATTATCTCCTTAAGGTGGCTTCTGATGAGGATGATGATGTTTGGTTTGTGGGGCGCTCAACTGCGTGGTTATCAGCGCCCGTACAATTACCCAATCTTTTACTCAGTCCAATTTCGCCACGTTCCTGGATGATGATGAAGACAACACAAACACCCAGTCATCTCGAGGCAGGTGAAAATCGCTGACCCCGCCGGGAATCGAACCCGAGACCCCGTGCTCGGGAAGCGAGAACGCTACCGCGAGACCACGATCGGCGGACATTAAGGTGGCTTCTCCGACCCGAGTTGCCTTCCTCGAATAGTTCAATGGAGCATCCTCTGTGTCCTGTTAAATTTTTTGCACGCTCTTATGGAAACACCTTGCATACAGTGTCCGCTCATCCCGAAACTACCGTCATCAACATCGCTACCAAGCATTCAGCGTAGCTCGACGGCTATTCAAACTTTACTTTGGCCTCAGCCCTGTATCTTTGGAAGATCTTTTATAAAATGCCTTCTGTAAAACGTTTGCCCTCTGCTAGGGTACATTTACAACAACTCTTTTAAACGTTTTGCTATTATCCGTGTTATGGACGTCAGTCTTTATGTGTGTTCAGTGGACAAGACATAGTGAAGCGATTTTAACAGACAGATCTGGATTTCGAGCGTCACGCCCTCGTCTTCAGATTGTCCGTGTTTTAACCTCAGGTAAATGTTGGATCTTGCCCTTACTTTTTTGGGGTAATACTACCATACTGAAGGCGCCGCTCTCCACACTCGTCGGCTTGTGACCAAGTACGTCACGTCACGCTTCGGATGCCTTGATGGAGTCGCAAAGTTAAAAAAGAAGAATAGTCAATTAGGAACCAGTGTAGCAAGCTGTGGCGCGTAATTATCAGGCTGCACTTGCGGTGCCGAGCTGCAGAGAGGCCTGGCCTCGACACAGCACGCGGGCCACGCCAGAGAGGTGGTGGGGGGAGGCCCGGGGCCCGCACCCGGGGCTGTGCCGCCCGGCATTCGTCTGCGAGCGCGCCGCTCCGCACCTTGCACTTGTTGACGAGCAATTGTGATTTATGCTCTCGGATCACATCCTGCAGAGATACAGGCCACGTCATAGTGTGAAGCTGCAGTAACACATTTACATAAAGACAGTAACACACATTTAAAAACACTCACGTTTAGAAAATGAATACCAGCATAAATGTTATTCGTACATCTGTAAAATTCAGGTCATAGCGCAGTTTGAGATATTTGAAACCAGGCGCCACTATTCTGTGAATGTAAGAAGTAATGCCATTTGCTAGAAGCGTAAATAACTGTTTGCAGAAATGTTGTAATTTTCCTGAACGAAGACACTCGTAAATGCTGTTATTATTTCCGCGAATAATTCTTTAATAAGCTGAATAGTGTAGAAACCATTAAATATGTAGTGGAAGCAAATGCAGCTTCTATAACAACATAGTTGTATGGGAGCTGCACATCAGGAAAAGACTTATTTTTGTAATAGCTTTGAGTACAGTAAGACCCTGTGGCGGTTAGTTGGTATGTGATAAAATACACCAGGAGCAAGTGTTTCTGATGATAAAAGAATGCACAAGGGAAATTTACTTGGAAAATGGCAGTATACGGGATATAAGAAGACGGGGAAGACACTATGGAATCATTGATGTGACATTGTTATAAAATGAACGATGAAGGATGTGAAGGTTATCTACCACTAAAAAATGACGACAACAACCTAGCTACGTGAACCTTCTCTCTGTTAAGTGCAGTTTCCCAGGAAATAAGAATCTTTTTACTGTCAACATATATCCCCTTCATTAAAATCAATAAAATGGATGCGCGTGTTAGCTGACTACTTTTTTTACCCCTCTGTTACAAAACATTTGACACTGAATGACATAAAACGTATTGCTTTGCCATTATAGTAAACTGATGAAATCAAAAACTGTACAGTATTTCTCGTGTGAATAACTGTCTTCTGTAATTCATAATGGCAGGGAGCGGCACGTGAAACCAGCCTCTCGTACGCAACGACAATGTTGCAGTGCGTCCGCGCGCGTCAGTAATAACGGAAAGCGAGAAGCGCTGCTGTCCACAAGTCGCGCACCAACTATCTGTTTCCTTTGATGTACCGACACTGCACGGACCTTTGTTGGTGTGTAAGGCAGCTGCAGCCGCGGACCAGTGAAACTTGTCGAAACCAGTTGAGAAAAAGGCCTCATTGTGTTAAGCCGGATTAGTGTGAGTCTATGATAATGCCTTGTTCGTTGTCCGAGCGCGTTGCCATTGTTGAAGCGTACATTCGCTCTGGATGTTTTATGAAAACAAAGAATTTGTTTCAGCAGAAATTTGCAGGACGTTCTGTGCCAGCAAAAAGCACCATACAGGAATTGATTCAAAATGGCGGCGTACAGGATCGGTTCAAAATTCTGCCAGCAACCTGTCTGCACACCTGAATTAAAGAAGCAGGTGCAGGAGATAACGACAAGAAGTCCTTCCTCGTAAGTCAACCAAGATGGTTCAAATGGCTCTTAGCACTATGGGACTTAACATCTGAGGTCATCAGTCCCCTAGAACTTAGAACTACTTAAACCTAACTAACCTAAGGACATCACACAACACCCAGTCATCACGAGGCAGAGAAAATCCCCGACCCCGCCGGGAATCGAACCCGGGAACCCGGGCGTGGGAAGCGAGAACGCTACCGCACGACCACGAGCTGCGGACGGGGAAGGCCAGAATCACTTCTAATTTACTCGACGATTTTTCGTCATACTTCACTGACGTCTGTGGTATCGATATGTGTTGCCGACTTCGGGGTGCCACTATGATCACTGGACGATACCACATTTAGTTTGACCCATTGCAGACCTGAAGCTTCATGTGCCCTTGCGAGCAATTGACGTTTGGGAGGTGCCTCACTCCAAATGCTCCACGGGTGTAGTTCCCTTCGCTATGTTTGCTCGGAAGCTGGTTGAGATGCAACTGCATTGACTGGCACCAGGAATTACTGCCCGACTTGAAGCCCACTGTAACTGACAAGGCGCTATACTCGTCCCTGCCTTAGGACAGCTTTACGACCACTGCTCTTATGTCGTGTTACGTGGCTCCTTTCTGCCATTCTGCGACGTCTGGACGTCGCCCCATCTTAACGCGCTGATATACACACCGTTTGATCGCCAAGACTTGCGTTAGAAGTGGAGGGTTATACGGCCTTGCTTGGGAGACCATGTTTATTATTATTATTATTGTATGTCCATCCTTATGATTGGAGATCTGGGGGACTAGGGCCGTACACTTATGTAAGAAAATGCAAGACCTACAGTCGTCCTTATGATGTCACATTTTGTATGGCTGCCAGTTTCGATGCTTTAGTGTACCATCTCCATGCCTTAGGAGATGCTGAGGGGGTTAACACCATCCGTATACACGATGAATCAGTGGCCAACATCTATAACTGGTTTTCGCAGACGATGTTGATGGTTTGAGACACAGCATCGCGGTTGCAGGTAGTCTGCGAAACCCAGTTATAGATGTTGGCCACTGATGCATCGTGCATACGGGTGGTGTTAACCCCATAGCATCTGCTAAGACATGAAAATGGTACACTGAACCACCGAAACTGGTAGCCATAGAGTAAATGACATCATAAGGACGGTTCTAGGTGTTGCATTTTATTACACGTGTGCTTTTTTCTCCTGCCATCGTCTTTGCCTAGAGGTCAAACGAATAAGAAAAGAGAGATTAGAGCGAGTACCGGCGCATATATAGAGTTATTTTTTCCTCACTGAATACGCGAACAGAAGCGACAGAAAATATTGAAAATTGGTACAAAGTACCCTCCGCCACGAACTACGCAGTGGTTTGCGGAATATGTATGCAGATGTAGTCACATTTTATAGTTAATTAGCTAATGGAACGAAGTGTGGGTGGTAAAAGTTGTAGAGGGAGATTAAAGGCTGAACAGAGGAAGCAGGTAGGGACGGATGTAGGTTGCAGTAATAATGCAGGGCTGAAGAGACTTGCACAGGATATGCTAGCGCAGAGCGCTGCATCAAACCAGTTTTTCCTGTCGTGTGAGCGCTATCAGTCAGCTGCTGGTGAGGAAACGTTTTATTGACAGTGGGGCAGAGACCGTGAACTAATACATGAGCGCGCGTAAGAAGCAGCAACTGAAAAAGAACGAACTGTACCTTTATTTGAATGTCACATTACTTCAACAAACACTCCAGCGACGCGTAAATTGTGGTATACCGTGCAACTGATTTTTTTAAAGGTAAATCGAACAAATGAGTGTCAAAGAAATTGTGAAAATGAGGATTTTCTTGTGACAATTCATAAAATTTTTGGCTACAGAATAAAGAGAACCAAGTAAACGCAAACCAATGCACTTTTACCGGAAAATGATTGAGCGGTAACGTTTGCTGAAGAAAAAAGATCGTACCGATGGGACATAGACTGTTTGATTTGCGTGTTTACGGACTTTCGAAACAACCCAAACTCTCCTTGATTTCTTCCCTCAGACCATTGTTTTTTGTGCCGTCGTCTTTGTTTGTTTATCAACAAACTAACACGTGTAACGGTCATTTAGCTGAAACCACGCTTCAGTGTCAACCACCAAGGTTGCAAATTTAGTTCGTCGTGTGGAACTGTTTAAAATGTACGCAATCTACAGCGCTCCAAAGCAAAAAATGGTTCAAATGGCTCTGAGCACTATGGGACTCAACATCTGTGGTCATCAGTCCCCTAGAACTTAGAACTACTTAAACCTAACTAACCTAAGGACATCACACACATCCATGCCCGAGGCAGGATTCGAACCTGCGACCGGAGCAGTCCCGCCGTTCCGGACTGCAGCGCCAGAACCGCTAGACCACCGCGGCCGGCTCTCCTAAGCGATCAGTGTGTGTGCAATTAATATTTTATACGCTGAAGTAATCTTCCTCGTAAGGAAGATTGGAGTGTATGCTTTTCGAAATTCTGCACATATAACTGCAAATGGACTTGGCAAGAAACCCGAAGAAGTTTTGGTTCAAATGGCTCTGAGCACTATGCGACTTAACTTCTGAGGTCATCAGTCGCCTAGAACTTAGAACTAATTAAATCTAACTAACCTAAGGACATCACACACATCCATGCCCGAGGCAGGATTCGAACCTGCGACCGTAGCGGTCGCTCGGCTCCAGACTGTAGCGCCCAGAACCGCACGGCCACTCCGGCCGGCGAAGAAGTTTTGTTGGAGAGGACTTATCCTTGCTTCAGTCTAGAGAGCCGGAAGAATACGTCGCAACCCAGTGGCGACGAGAGAAGCAGATTGCATCTAAAGCTCGTTGTAACCTATTCTGATCCAGCTCCTCCTATCATGGATATGTAACTTGTGATTTCGTGCCTTCTTAATCGTTATCGTGTTTTTTGCTTTGTTTTAGGGGCACACTGAAAAGATACACAAGGTCTAGGTGTTCTTTCCTACTAGTGTTCTCGTAGAAGAGAGATGAAATATGTGAAGGCAAGAAGTGTTTACTTTTACAGAGAAAAACCTTCACTATGCATAAATAAGAACGTACATAGATAAGCATGTTTTAATTGAAATTATTTGAACAGTGAGGAGGTGAAAATTATTGGACGAGAAAATTAATTGTCGTTGTTATTTGGCACTTAGCAGAAAAGAAAGACACAAGTATAAAGCCAAAAGGCTCTACTTGCTGCGATCTACAAATTGTCTGATGTACACTCCTGGAAATTGAAATAAGAACACCGTGAATTCATTGTCCCAGGAAGGGGAAACTTTATTGACACATTCCTGGGGTCAGATACATCACATGATCACACTGACAGAACCACAGGCACATAGACACAGGCAACAGAGCATGCACAATGTCGGCACTAGTACAGTGTATATCCACCTTTCGCAGCAATGCAGGCTGCTATTCTCCCATGGAGACGATCGTAGAGATGCTGGATGTAGTCCTGTGGAACGGCTTGCCATGCCATTTCCACCTGGCATCTCAGTTGGACCAGCGTTCGTGCTGGATGTGCAGACCGCGTGAGACGACGCTTCATCCAGTCCCAAACATGCTCAATGGGGGACAGATCCGGAGATCTTGCTGGCCAGGGTAGTTGACTTACACCTTCTAGAGCACGTTGGGTGGCACGGGATACATGCGGACGTACATTGTCCTGTTGGAACAGCAAGTTCCCTTGCCGGTCTAGGAATGGTAGAACGATGGGTTCGATGACGGTTTGGATGTACCGTGCACTATTCAGCGTCCCCTCGACGATCACCAGTGGTGTACGGCCAGTGTAGGAGATCGCTCCCCACACCATGATGCCGGGTGTTGGCCCTGTGTGCCTCGGTCGTATGCAGTCCTAATTGTGGCGCTCACCTGCACGGCGCCAAACACGCATACGACCATCATTGGCACCAAGGCAGAAGCGACTCTCATCGCTGAAGACGACACGTCTCCATTCGTCCCTCCATTCACGCCTGTCGCGACACCACTGGAGGCGGGCTGCACGATGTTGGGGCGTGAGCGGAAGACGGCCTAACGGTGTGCGGGACCGTAGCCCAGCTTCATGGAGACGGTTGCGAATGGTCCTCGCCGATACCACAGGAGCAACAGTGTCCCTAATTTGCTGAGAAGTGGCGGTGCGGTCCGCTACGGCACTGCGTAGGATCCTACGGTCTTGGCGTGCATCCGTGCGTCGCTGCGGTCCGGTCCCAGGTCGACGGGCACGTGCACCTTCCGCCGACCACTGGCGACAACATCGATGTACTGTGGAGAACTCACGCCCCACGTGTTGAGCAATTCGGCGGTACGTCCACCCGGCCTCCCGCATGCCCACTATACGCCCTCGCTCAAAGTCCGTCAACTGCACATACGGTTCACGTCCACGCTGTCGCGGCATGCTACCAGTGTTAAAGACTGCGATGGAGCTCCGTATGCCACGGCAAACTGGCTGACACTGACGGCGGCGGTGCACAAATGCTGCGCAGCTAGCGCCATTCGACGGCCAACACCGCGGTTCCTGGTGTGTCCGCTGTGCCGTGCGTGTGATCATTGCTTGTACAGCCCTCTCGCAGTGTCCGGAGCAAGCACACCGGTGTCAATGTGTTCTTTTTTCCATTTCCAGGAGTGTATTTGCAAGTACATATTTTCTCGAATAAATAAATGTACGAGGGCTGTTTGAAAAGTTGGGTCCGATTGGGCGCGAAATGGAAAACAAAGAGGAAACCCAATGAAGCTTTGCACAGATATGTTGGACAGTGTCTCAAGTATGGCCGTCGATCGCGTGACGTCGCTCTTTTCAGTTCTGAGATCACAATGAGCACGTAAAGATGCCTAGAACGATAGTGTCTCCCGCTAAGTATTAGCGTCTGGTAAGAGGCTTCGCCTGATTTCATGCAAAACCACATAATGCACCTGTCATGCATTTCCTTTTTCATGAAAGTTCTCGTCCGTACTCTGCAGGGGCAATAAAGATGCTGCTGCAACGTTTTTAATGGGAAGTGTTTGACCATCCACAGTATAGCCCGTAACTGACTCTCCGTAAGTCTCCTCTCAACTCACATGAACCGCTGACTGTGTACACAACATTTTGGCACAAACAACGAGCTGTAGACCAGCGTAGAGAATTGGCGGAAAGCGCGTGCGGCTGCCTTCTATAACGATGGTATCGGAAAGTTGGTACTACGCAAACACAAATGTCTAACAGTCTGAGCGGCGACTATGTACAGAAGTAGCTGGAAGATGTAGCTTAACTGTTGCAAGTAAAACGTTTTTGGTTTTCAAGCGGCTCCCATTTCGCGACCGACCGGACCTTACTTTAAGAATAGCCCTCTTATATGTTCTGAAATGTTTGGATAACACTGTTCCTATTCAAGTGGTTGTAAGCACTATGGGACTTAACATCTGAGGTCATCAGTCCGCTAGACTTAGAACTACCTAAACCTAACTAACCTAAAGACATCACATACATCCATGCCCGAGGCAAGATTCGAACCTGCGACCGTAGCAGCAGCGCGGTTCCGGACTGAAGGGCCTAGAACCGCTCTGCCACAGAAGCCGGTATTGTTCCTATTCTTTCAGTTCTCAGGAGTGTGCAGTTTACCACACAACCTTTAGTAAGAACTTCCACTGTGAATTCTGCTTTTGGCATCAATAAATTCTATTGTCATTGCTTGTTTCTAAATTTTGTTAGTATTTAGTATATTTAGAGTTTTCCGTCAAATGTCAAATGTTTGTGAATTCCTAAGAGACGAAACTGCTGAGGTCATCGGTCCCTTGACTTATATATTACTTAAATTAACTTACGTATGAACAACACACACACCCATGCCTGAGGGAGGATTCGAACCTCCGGTAGGGGGGAATAAGGTTCAAATGGTTCAAATGGCTCTGAGCACTATGAGAGTTAACATCTGTGGTCATCAGTCCCCTAGAACTTAGAACTACTTAAACCTAACTAACCGAAGGACATCACACACATCCATGCCCGAGGCAGGATTCGAACCTGCGACCGTAGCAGTCGCGCGGCTCCGGACTGAGCGCCTAGAACCGCTAGACCACCGCGGCCGGTAGGGGAATAAGGAAAGTCCCGCGTAACCTTACTTTCACCATTCAGATACCACACTGCACAGCAGCAGCTGTTACAACGCCGGTAATTTTATAATTTGAATAAACAGGACCACTGCGACTGTTAGACTTTGTTACTGTGGAGAACACGACCGGTTCCGCAAATTAAACTTGCATCTAGGTACTTCACTGTATGCAAAGGCATAAAAGGACACTTCCTAGGCAGGCTGTCTAGAGTAGAGGTTGGGGATGCACTTACCCCCCCCCCCCTACCCCCTATACATTTTATCATAGACGCTCGGGCAATTGTTAGTCAGATGTTTGAAAAACTGGATATAAATGTTGGAAATGGCTTTATCTGGTTTAAATAGAACCTTTCATCTATTGAGTGTAAGTAGACACAAACGTTAGCGCTTTTATTTGTCAGTTTTTTGGCATGTCTAAATTGCTGTTAGTTCTTTTATCCCTTTGTATACAGTGAAGCACCTGAAGATCCAAGTTTGATTTGCGAAACGGGTCGTGTTCTCCAACAAAGAATTGTAACAGTCGCAGCGGTGCCGCTTATTCAAATCGTGGAATATTTCGGATGTAGTTGCGTTGCATGTTAAATTAGTGTGTACCGGTAATTTTGGCGCTGACGTGTAAACGACAATGATCAGTCAGAACAGACGAGAGTCAGTACGGGAATAAAACGCCAGGGGCGCTGCAGTAGAGGCACTTGTTTCGAGTAGTCAAGTGAGACAAGAAAGGGGCTTAAGGTGGTGCGCGTGTAGTGTCGGGCGGCTAACGCGTTGCTCTCTTTCTGGTGTGGCCACTTGCGGCCGCACCGCCGCGTACAGCGAGGCTGAGGACTCAGGTCTGAGGGCACGGCACGACGCAGCACGCGATATTCCCGCAGTGACGCGGCGATTCCTTTCTGGCGTCCGGCGCTGGCCACGCTCCAGCCGTTCGATTAGGCCGGGCCCGCGCTGATATCGGCCGTCCAAATGCGCTCCTTTCAGCCGCTGATGGCTATAAATTACCAGCGCGCCTTTGGGAGCGGCCCTGGGAACGAGAGACGGACTTACCATTACTCGCTGGAAATAAAATGACGACACGAAAAATGAGAGGCGAGACGAAACGTGTAATTAGTACGGCGCGGCGAGAACGCAGCGGCGCCGCGGACGTCTTAATTGGAGTGGCGCTCTCTCGCGAAGCCGTCAGGAGCGGCTGTGCCGGGGCGTGGGTGGGGCGCCGCGTTGTCGTCTCGTTACTCCACTGTATAACGCGGGGACGACGCGGAGCGCCGGCCGAGGACGGCGGAGCGAAGCGGCCGCAGAGCGCGAGCGGACTGCAGCTAGAGGGCGGCGGTGTTGCGCCGCCCTCCTCCAGGACAGCATTCGACGCTGTACTTGTTGCTCGAGATGTCTGACATACTCCTCTCCTTGTACGTTTCGTCACAGGGTTATAGCGTTACGGAGATGTTCAGCAAACTCAAGTGGCAGACTCTGCAAGAGAGGCTTTCTGCATCGCCGTCTAGCTTGCTGTCCAGGTTTCGAGAGGGTGCGTTTCCGGATGAGGTATCGAATATCTTGCTTCCCCCTACCTATACCTCCCGAGGAGATCACAAATGTAAAATTAGCGAGATTCGAGCGCGCACGGAGGCTTTCGGCAGTCGTTCTTTCTGCGAACCATACGCGACTGGAACAGGAAAGGGAGGTAATGACAGTGGCACGTAAAGTGCCCTCCGCCACACACCGTTGGGTGGCTTGCGGAGTATAAATGTAGATGTAGATTAAATAAGGCAAGTCACTCAAGAAAAAAAGGCAAGCTGCATTGGTAACGCAGCACAGAGAGTAACCACAAGGTACCACACAGATAAAGGGATGTAAACGTAAAAATTTCAAACTACGTCCAAACCACACCCAAGAGACCTGAAAGTAACAATTTGCGGGCACATTTTAACACGACAGCCTGCTGTAAAGGGAATAGACACTTTCTTCAATCGCAAACACGTGGCCGTCGACGCACAGCGGCCGGCTGAGATCGGGTCATACTCGCGTTAACAGCTGAAATCATCTTGACAGGAGCACGAGGAGGGCCACTGCTCCACAGGTGGAGTTATCTCTGGACTTCCACCGGCCGCTAAGGTGACAGCGTGACCGGGAAAACCTGTGTCACTGAGAGCTCTTTTGAAGCGGAAACGGTGAACGATTGCGCGTGTTAAGACTACCCTTCGATTTCTGCATTAGGTTATAAGTTACTGTAAGTTAAATGTTATAAGTAATTCCTGAAATGTAAAAGTGAAAATCTCGGCAACGCATTATCCAATTGCAACAAACGTGGTCTTTATGGGTAAATTTTGTAGAACTGTATCTGACTGGGATAGTAGATTTACTGAAATTATTCACATATTTAAATGAGAAGCAATTAAAAACACCTTTCCCTACTAAATTAATAGAGAAAATTTAAAGTAGCGACAGTACTGTAAACTTTAGATATATGGGAAATTATTTAGTGTATAATTTAAATTGTTTCTTAATATTTACACTTATAAATCCGAAAACGGACGAAAACCACAGAAATTATAGTTCATAAATAAACTATGGTAGATAAAAGAAAACTGAAAACGGCATAATATTTCTCGGAAAATTTCCGTGTGATTTGTTGTATCACGTGTGTATATACGGTTAAAATTAAGAATTTCAGTAATTTTCACTTTCAGTAGTTTAACTGACTTCAGTGGCGCTTGAACGAGGTTTCGTGGGTGAATAGCGGCAATTTGGAGCGGGAGTCTAGGTTCGGACGCCGTTGAAGGCGGTCAGGCTGTGTTATTCTGTCTTAGGAGAAAACTTTATCTGACAAGCTGTGAAATAGCGGCTAGTTCACGTGTGTGAATTATTCAGAGTTCCTACTTTCGGACGTAAGTATTTTTCGGCATCTGATGAATTTGTTACTTTTGGGTTGAATGTGATACAAGCCGGGCTTATAAGGTTTCAGTGTGTAGCCATTGAGGAATTTATAGTTTTATTTGCTGTGTAACTTTAACGGTTTTCCAAAGATAACTCACGCAATTAATTGTGGGTTTATTCAACCGCCTCCAAGATCTTAAGAAACCCGGTCAGACTGGTGAAATTAATTTATTGTGAACTGTGACTTTCGATCTATTCTGTGTTCGTATTGGAAATAAACTCAAATTTGTGAAACTTTAAAAAATACATGAGAGCGTACGTGATTTTTCCATAGCAGATCTTGCCTGCATTTATATGAAATACTTTTGTGGAACATTGGGTGCATGGAGACGAATGTGAGCTGGCGTCCAATGGATGGGACGTAGACAAACTTGTAAGTCCAAACACATTTACGAGGGCGTGTAATGTGTGGTTAATTCTTTTCGTGCAGTAGCACGTGGGGGATCCGAGCTGATGTAGAACTTGTAAATAGTATAGAACTCCGATTTTCAGCGATTCTCTAAGTTAGCCAATCATACCGCTGCGCGTGCAAATGCGGGCGGCCTGCTGAATACAGTTAGTAGCAGTTGCTGTCACAGCGTAGACGGTGGCGAACGAAACTGCTCAGCCTTTGGCTCGGGTTCGATCCTTATTACCGATCCATGTCCAATTTTTGTGTCGCTCTCTTCTTCGGTTTTAGGAAACTAAACGAAGAACACATTTGGAAACACCGTCTGTGGTGGGCCGCTTAAATTTGCACACACGACGTCCTGACTAACTAGCTTCAGTGCTAATTAACTGGGAGACGGCGCAACGTATCGAATTTTTTTCTTAACAATTATTTCTCAGCACAACCCACCCTGCAACAGCCTTACAATATGTTCAGACTGTTTATGACCACCTCGTATAATCCAAAAGGGACTTAGCCTTAGATGTGCACAAAAAAAAAAAAAATTGTGTACGTAGCTGTGAAGAGAGGTAAGAAGAAGTCGACATACACACATTAGAAAAGTTTTTCTCTTTGTCTCACCAAATTTTATCCTGGTACTGATCAGGTGTTATAGTAGAAATGAAACACGGAACTCAGAATGTTTCGTGAAGTCGCAGTCTAGGGACTTGGATGTTTAAATGATGGAGGTGGTTCATTTGCAGTAACACACGCATACCGGGCAGCTACAATGCCACAACTGCTTGGCTCTTGATATTGTCAAAAGTGTAAAACAAAACATCTTAGTAACGAAGCCTTCGGACGCACACAGACTATACGTTGCGTTGTTTATTGGCGTCGTTTTTTCCCTTACATTTGTCCAATAGTGAACGCAACTAACTCTGATCATCGTCCAAGCTAATATGCCGCCGTTAACACTAAATTTACTTTTCAACGCACTTTAGCAAGGACTCACTCAAATCATCGAGCAGTGAAAGAGAAGCCAAATAATTATTTAAATAATATTCGCTGCTACTATGTAGCGGTTGAAGCGGTCGGTTCTGAGGCTAACATTTTAAACACAGTTTTATGTGTATTGTATCACTTCAAGATACACGACATTTCTTTTTTTTATCGTAGGCAACATCTAAGAATCTGCATACGAAATATTCCAAGTAATCGTATAAAAGATATTTGACTTTCGTGACTTTACGTATAAACACAATTGGGGGAATTTCGACCACAGCGATACTAGCAGAAATTTTTCATCTGGTATGTTGGCGACTTTGGAAGAGATAAGCGTTATAGCTTGCGCACATAAAGAGGTACTTTTCCTTGAGTTTGGTACGGCGAGTTGCAGAGGAGAGACATTCTGTGTGTGTGTGTGTGTGTGTGTGTGTGTGTGTGTGCGTACGTGCGTGCGTACGTGCGTGGCGGAGTGCGTTTGGCGAGGCAGGCTCATTGCTCGGCCGCTTGCACTCGCGGTGACGACAAAGCGCTCGGCGGCCGCACACAAAGAGATGCGCCTAGCCGGGGGAGGAGCTGCAATTAGCGCGCCGCCCGCAGACAGCGAAAGTCTCCGATTGCGGTTCGGCGCTGGAGTGCCATTCACAAAAGAGGCGCTGGCCGAACGCTAATGCGACCTGAGCGTCCGCCCGAGCGAAACAAAAGGCAGAAGAGACATTAGCGCGGTCTGAAAGGAAGCACAGAGTGTACTCACCAACCCGACAGTCGTCTTACTGCACACGTCAGCAACTCCGCCGCCCACGGCGAGAAAATTAATATTCTAGTACCAGTATGAACTTTTTTGTGCCCGTGCTCTTCATTAAGCTGCGGAAATGCAGAGTACTGGTAACTTTGCGAACAATGAAAGGTTGTCGGATCGGTCAGCCACCACCTCCAAGAATTTATCAACAGAAAACAAAAAGACTTTTATCCATTATGAATGTTGGAACACTGTGACTGTGATGAATAAAGGTTTTCAGAAATAACTTGAGCCAGTCGATTTTTGTGCTGATTCAATTTTTATAATACAGTGACTGGTATTTAGGCAACTAGCGACTCATCATTAAATGGTAAAAACTGATCGTTTGTAGCACTTGCGGTCGTGTAGAATTATTAGCAGGATTAAACCAATAGATACTAATAATTCTACACGACACGCATAACGCTACAAACCATCACTGAAATTGTGGAAAAACCTGAGGATGAGTTGCCTGGCGGCTCGAAACCGGTCGCGGTATAATAGAAATTGAACCATCACAAAAGACGACTGGTTGCAGCTGTTTCTGAAAACTTTCGTTTAGGAAACATCTTCCTGCATATCCACTCAAGTAGTACGTAAATGCTAGGTGAATAAGTTAGAAAAATGTCGCAAAATCTCTGTCATTTCTTTAATACTGACTCATAGACGCGCGTATTTACGCACGAAGTTGACGATGAATCTGTTGTAATTCAATGGCTCTCGCAGTAAACCCACAGACATCCAATTCGAACGTGCTAAGCGAATTAACTGTTTTGTAATAAGCCTATCTACTACACTGAGTACGGTTCAAATGGCTCTGAGCACTATGGGACTCAACTGCTGAGGTCATTAGTCCCCTAGAAGTTAGAACTAGTTAAACCTAACTAACCTAAGGACATCACAAACATCCATGCCCGAGGCAGGATTCGAACCTGCGACCGTAGCGGTCTTGCGGTTCCAGACTGCAGCGCCTTTAACCGCAGGGCCACTTCGGCCGGCTACACTGAGTATTTCTCTACCTTCACCACCAGGAAGAATTCAACCTCCGAAGTGTGGCTGTCAATTATCTTACCACGATTAAGAGTTCGAAACACACCATATACAGGGACATTATAAAATACATGAAACGTTTCAAAAAATCAGTACAGATAAATGTCCAAGAACAATGTAACAAATGATGCAGCATATGAAAGACAAATGCTTGAAGTTTACAATGCTTATAAATTTTCTCTGTGTCCATCCTTCGTCACATAGCACACATCTAACCGGCAGTCAAATTGCGTCCACACGCGAGCCAGAATATTAAGAGTGGCACCGAGGGAGATGGCGCAGTGGTTAGCACACTGGACTCGCATTCGGGGCCGGCCGCTGTGGCGGAGCGCTTCTAGGCGCTTCAGTCTGGAACCGTGCGACCGCTACGGTCGCAGGTTCGAATCCTGCCTCGGGCATGGATGTGTGTGATGTCCTTAGGTTAGTTAGGTTAGCTCTTAATCGCCCACGAAGCATTTTTCCACGCTGTTGGCTGAGAGATGTTAATACTGCACTAGCTCCATAGGTCAGCTCTGTGGGCTTCACAACACGCCCCTCACACGACCCACTGCCTGTTCTGACACGTCCGGTCGGCCAGAACGTTTCGCATCCCACAAGCAGCAATCCTCTCCACTGTCCTGTTGTAAACTGGTGGTGTCTTGTGGAACTTGTCACGGAAGGTCCTTTGGACACAGACTAACTATTAGTAATGGGCAAATTCTAGCACAGAAATTAATTTACTGTGCCAGATTCGCCGTCATTTTCAGCAACCATTTTCGGTGACACCCCTGTCGGCGGTTTTATAAACTAACTTGCTGCCAGCACGTTCAAAATAAACCCTTCATATACTGAAGAGTCAAAGAAAGTGGTACATCTACCTGATATAGTGTAGGGCCCCCGCGAGCACGCAGATCTGCCGCAACACGACGTGGCATGGACTCGACTAATGGCTTAAGTAGTGCTGGAGGGAACTGACACCTTGAATCCTGCAGGGCTGTCCACAAATCCGTAAGATTACGAGGGATCAGCGGTCCCATATCGCTCCAACTGCACACGCCCCACACCATTACAGAGCCTCCACCAGCTTGAAAAGTTCCCAGCTGGCATGCTGGGTCCGTGGATTCATGACGTTGTCTCCATTCCTGTACACGTCCACCCGCTCGATACAATTTGAAACGATACTCGTCCGATCAGGCAACCTGTTTCCAGTCATCAACAGTCCAATGTCTATGTTGACGTGTCCAGGCGAGGCGGAAAGCTTTGTGTCGTGCTGTCGTCAAGGGTACACGAGTGGCTCTTCGCCTCCGAACTCCGAAAGGCCATATCGATGACGTTTTGTTGAATGGTTCGCACGCTGACACTTGTTAATGGCCCAGTACTGAAATCTGCAGCAATTTGCGGAACGGTTGCACTTCTGTTACGTTGAACAATTCTGTTCAGTTGTCGTTGGTACCGTTCTTGCAGGATCTATTTCCGGCCGCAGCGATGATGGAGATTTGATGTTTTACAGGATTCCCGATATTCACGGTACACTCGTGGAATAGTCGTACGGGAAAATCCCCACTTCATCGCTACTTCGGAGATGCTGAGTCCCATCGGTCGTGCGCTGACTATAACACCACGTTCAAACTCACTTAAGTCTTGATAACCTGCCATTGTAGCAGCAGTAACCGATCTAACAACTACGCAAGACACTTGTCTTACATAGGCTTTGCCTATCGCAGCGCCGTATTCTGCCTGTTTATATATCTCTGTATTTGAATACGCATGCCTAAATCAGCATGTTTGGCGTTTCACGATATATTCGTCTCGAATATTTTCTTTTTCAAAACTGTTTAATTAATAATTAACGTCAACGTGTTTTATTCATGCGAGCGACTATTTCTGGAACCGCCTGTGACCGGAGAAGGCTGCCGCGCAGCGCTCTCCCATGTCGTGGCCCGAAGAAAGTATAGTTTTTCCAAAGTTACACGTCCCTTTAGTTTGGCTCAGCAAAAAATTTAATGCATTTTGCATTAAATTTGGTTTAGAGTAAGCAGCATCGTGGAATTCTTCTGGTGCGATAATTTTACGTGTCAATTAATTAGTTTCATGCTCTTATTACTCGTCGTGTGTTCGCTGTAGAAAAGTAGCGATAGTTAATAATTTTCATGTAAATACAATGTTATTCTCAGTTATTTTTCGCCCATCCTCGAAGTTTCAAATCTATAGTTGACGTAAAAGCAAATCGGTATATTATTCTAGAAGAAATCCGATGATGATATCTTGCACAAGAAAACTGCAACGCTTGTTGTTGTTGTTGTTGTGGTCTTCAGTCCAGAGACTGGTTTAATGGAGCTCTCCATGCTACTCTATTCTGTGCAAGCTTCTTCATCTCCCAGTACCTACTGTGACCCACACCCTTCTCAATCTGCTTAGTGTATTCATCTCTTGGTCTCCCTCTACGATTTTTACCCTCCACGTCCTCCAGTACTAAATTGGTGATTCCTTGATGCCTCAGAGCATGTCCTACTAACCGATCCATTCTTATTAGTAACGTTGTGCCACAAATTTCTTTTCTCCCCAATTCTGTTTAGTACCTCCTCATTAGTTATGTGATCTACCCATCTAATCTTCAGCATTCGTCTGTAGCACCACATTTCGAAAGCTCCTGTTCTCTTCTTGTCTAATCTATTTATCGTCCATGTTTCACATCCATGCATGGCTACACTCCATACTCGATGTTAGCAAATTCTTCTTCAGAAACGCTTTCCTTGTCATTGCCATTCTACATTTTATATCCTCTCTACTTCGACCATCACCAGTTATTTTGCTCCGTAAATAGCAAAACTCCTTTACTACTTGAAGTGTCTCATTTCCTAATCTAATTCCCTCATCATAACCCGATTTAATTTGACTACATTCCATTATCTTCGTTTTACTTTTGTTTCTGAAACGCTTATGGATATTAAACTCGCTGCTTGCAGCAAGAGAAACGCGTTCAATTTATAAACATATATTATATAGCTCCTGCAGGGTGATCGTATTAGCAACAAACTTGATCGTCCGACTGTCGTCTACATCTGCATCTACATGATTACTCTGCAATTCACATTTTAGTACCAGGCGGAGGGTTCATCGAACCGCTCTCAAACTACTTCTCTACCGTTCCACTCTCGAACAGCGCATAGGGGAATAAATGGCTCTGAGCACTATGGGACTTAACATCTGAGGTCATCAATCCTCTAGAACTTAGAACTACTTAAACCTAACTAACATAAGGACATCACACACATCCAAGCCCGAGGCAGAATTCGAACCTGAGACCGTAGCGGTCGCGCGGTTCCAGTCTAAAGCGCCTAGAACAGCTCGGCCACATCGGCCGGCGCACAGGGAAAAACGAACACTTCAGTTTCCTTGTCCTAACTCTTATTTCTCTTATTTTATTACAATGATCATTTCCCCCTGTGTAGGAGGGCGCCAACAAAATATTTTCGCCTTCGGAAAAAGCAGTTGATTGAAATTTCGCGAAAAAAGCCTGCAACAACGACAAACGCCATTGTTTTAATGACTGCCACTCCAACTCACGTATCATGTCGGTGACACACAATACAACAGATCAGAGAATTAATCGGGATTCGCTAGTGAACGTTTCTAGTTACAACCGCGGTGTAACACGTGTGGTAATTTTCTCCCACGTGCCGCACAGTGCGGACGCTGCGGAAGCTCCGACGCACGGATGAGAGCAACGATCCGCAACATCTCACTCCTTTCTCAGTCAACGCCTTCCCTTTCAAGATCTTCGGCCGTATGTGTACTGTGGTTTCTGTACATGTTGTAAATAACGGTTTGCACAATGATAAGTTCAAAATATTAAATAGCGTTTCTAGTCAACTACGTCAGAAGTTTTTTCTGAAACTATGAATGCTGTAAATGCAGTTTGCCTTTCTTCAGTCTATAATCTAATAAAGAACCTTAAGGTCAGTACTGCCTCATGTGTTCCTGCTTTTCGCCGGAACTCAAATAGATCTTCTCCCAGGCCGGCTTCCAACAGTCGCTCCATACGTATTATTGTTTTGCAACTTACGAAACAGATGGCTCGATAATACATCTTTCACGACCTGCCACACAGTAAGCCTACATGTACACCCGCATCAACGTACCCTGCAAGCACCACACACTGCATGGCGAAGGGTACCTTATACCATCATAAGTCATTCCTTTTCCTATTCCAACCCCAAATGGAACGAGGAAAAAACAACTTCTGTATGCTACCGTATGTCAGTAACCTCTGGTGTGATATAACTGTAAGATAGGACATGAAGAAAACATGTGTTCCACGTCGGTCCCTTTAATAATAGTACGCCCGCTCTGTATCACTGTCCTCTTCTGAATGAGCTGTTGTTGTGCCTGCAATGAACAAGAGATTGACAGGTCATTGTTTTGAACTGTCCACTCCCTCTTTTCTCTTCTTGACCTAACTGCAGTGGTGTGCAGGTAGTAAGCTGCGTGGTGTGGCGTCGCACAGTAGCAAAGGGCACACACTGAATCGCGTGACGCGCAAGCCAATGACGTCACCCGTAGCTTGCACTTTACGGTTGGTACAGAACACATACCGTTGATATTCGTGTTTGTTTAGGCGTGGCTGAGGTTATTTGCCCATTGTAATTTTTACTGTGGGTGACACAAAACTAAGAGCACGAGTATTACGTTAACACATCGATAGGTTCTGTTTTCCGAGCTACAGTCGCAGGTTCGAATCCTGCCTCGGGCATGGATGTGTGTGATATCCTTAGGTTAGTTAGGTTTAAGTAGTTCTAGGGGACTGATGACCTCAGAAGTTAAGTTGCATAGTGCTCGGAGCCATTTGAACCATTTGTTTACCGAGTACATTAATTTTTCGAGTCGCCACTTGGCAACGCAGGCATTCACGCTCATTGTGCATTCCGACGGATTAGTGCAATCCCTGCACTAGAATGAGACACCCAAGACGTCTAGAATTGCTACAGAGTGGGTCCAGGAACACACTTCTGAGTTTTAACACTTCCGATTCCCATCCGGGTTCCCCGTTATTGAGCAATCTGGAATGCCTTGGAACGTGCTGTTCAGAAGAGATCTCCACCCCCTCGTACTCTTGCGGATTTATGGACAGCCCTGTAGGATTAATGGTGTCAGTTGCCTCCAGCACTACTTCAGACATTACTCGAGTCCATGGCGACATCCTGCTTCGGCACTTCAGGTTGCTCGCGAGTGCCCTACACGATATTAGGCAGGTGTACCAGTTTCTTTGGCTCTTCAGTGTACTGGGTGATCAAAAAGTGAGTATAAATTTGAAAACTGAATAAATCACAGAATAATGTAGATAGAGAGGTACAAATTGACATACATGCTTGGAATGAGATGGGGTTTTATTAGAACCAAAAAAATGCAAACGTTCAAAAACTGTCCGACAGATGGCGCTTAAACTGATCAGAATAGCAATAATTAGCATAACAAAGTAAGACAAAGCAAAGATGATGTTCTTTACAGGAAATGCTTAATATGTCCACCATCATTCCTCAACAATAGCTGTAGCCGAGGAATAATGTTGTGAACAGCACTGTAAAGCATGTCCGGAGTTATGGTGAGGCATTGGCGTCGGATGTTGTCTTTCAGCATCCCTAGAGATGTCGGTCGATCACGATACACTTGCGACTTCAGGTAACCCCAAAGCCAATAATCGCACGGACTGAGGTCTGGGGACCTGGGGGGCCAAGCATGACGAAAGTGGCGGCTGAGCACGCGACCATCACCAAACGAAGAGCGCAAGAGATCTTTCACGCGTCTAGCAGTACTTTTTTTTTTTTGTTCTAATAAAACGCCATGTCATTCCAAGCATGTGTGTCAATTTTTACCTCCCTATCTACATTATTCCGTGGTTTATTAAGTTTTCAAATTTATACTGACTTTTTGATCACCCGGTATATCATTAGTTGAAGTCCCGCGCGTACGCAATAGGATAGACATCCATAAATTGATATAGTAGATGCATTTCGCACGCGCTCGCCTAGTATTTTTACCAGAGAGAATTCACCCCAGTTTGCATTCGATCCGGTGTAAAGCGGACTTTACTCGCAAGCCGGTTTTACTGTCGGAGTCACTCAGCTGACCGACACGATGGTGAGCGCCGCAGCGGCAGAGTGCGCAGACTGTGGCGCGGCGTGCAGCGGCAGCGGCAGCCCGCCCGCCTCCTGTGCAGCAGCGAGCCGCGCCGCTGGACCAGGAAGAGCAGCGCACCTGCGGCCCGTCTGCCGCTGCGCGCAGCCGCGGGTCGTCGGCCTACCTTGGCCCGGATTCCTGGCCGACAGCCGGACAGCCGCGAGGCAATGCGTCGCGGTGCGCCGCTGCGGCCAGCGCCGGCCAGCGGCCGGCGGCCGGCCCGGTGCGCCGCTACCCACTCCAGTCAGACTCTGCGCACCGGTTGCTCTCGTCCGCGCCAGGACGTCACCAGCTGGAAACACCCCTGTACAGCCCGCGTAAAATGCTGTGGCCGCTAGATGTGCAGTCGGCTGGGGGGTCGCTCAGGGCGCTGTAGGGGAAATACCGAGCGCTGGAGGGGAAGGGCCGTTCTAGACTGAAGCCAACGCTCACATTTTTTGTAAATATCAAGTGCGGCACCTTGTAACACGACATCCTCCTCCTCTAGCATTACTTTTTCTCAACAGTACTTGTCGATGCCAGTATTATTCTTCAAATTTTGGACAGGTCCTCTCTCTGGTAAAAATGCTAGGCGAGCGCGTGCTCTGTTGCTTTTCTGAAAACTTTCATATAATTTTATACACAGTACCTTATATATTAAGCTAAAATTTATGAAAATGAATTACTTAATAACATCTTTTAGTCTCGGTGTTATATTCGTTAAGTACTAGTTCTGAATGTACTGTTAAAATCATTTTCTTAGAAACATTTAAAATTACAAAATATTGGCACACTTAAAATTTCTATTGTTAATCACGCAGTACTGCACTGTTTACTACATTTATTTCTGGATTCATTTGTGAAATAATAATCGAAATTAATAATATAACAGAAACAAGAAGAAATTCTTTTGTTAAGTTTGTAAATCGTATGGAATATGGTTATTTATGCAGAGTGTGAGAGTCGTATGCATGCCTCTGATGTGATCGGACGTATTTTTGTATTTTGTGCGAACAATGTAATTGCGGCTTTGTTAATGTGAAATATAAAAAGACTGTATGATATACTAAATTGTGAGGAAAACAAAAATTCTGCAACAACAATCTTCAAATTTATTTAGATCAGTCCAACCATGAGAACCTAAAACGTGACCTTTTCAGCTTCAAGCATCAAACCCTAGGCACGAAGAACTGGAGTCAAATCTTCATGAAAAGCTAAGTAAACTAGAAAGTTTATTGCAATCTTTGCTCCTCTCAAATCTTCATAAAAGACAAATGTGACCAATAGATGGAATAAGGAAGGAGAGAGGAGATTACAACCTCCACTCCCACATTTGTATGCTGATCATTCAAGATGATCTGCCGTCACCTCTGCTTTCGTTACTATCGAAAAAGAATTTCGCTGAAAATGCAGTCATTTGTTTTCGCCTGGCTAGTTAACCATTTCTGACTTCCAGAGAAACGTCCTGAATGGGGAATTTTGAGTAAAACCTACAAATTTCTCTGCCTGTCATGTCAAAATTTGCTTCTTTTACCAAAACAGAGCGGAGTTGACGCTGTCTTACCTCGCTAACAAGTTGCGCACAAACAATTGCGAGAGATTTCTGAAACAGTGATTTATTAAGTGAGGAAGGTTAAGAAGAACAGCTTTGTTGCAAAAAAAGTGCAATGTCTTGATATATGTTATACCAAAATCCATAGCATTTCTCATTTCACCACCTATCGATGGCTGTTAAAAATTACATTCTTTCACCGAAAAAGTATGTAGTCAGTGGAATAACACGGTAGATAATGAAGTTTTACGTAATGGCGATATGGTAAAATACTCTCGTCTTTGCGTGTTGTCATTTTCCAAAATCACGTTTCGATATCTGAAACCGTTTATCAAATATGGGGGATGTTGTGGATATTTCACTCTGGCCTTATCGCTGGCGCGGCGCGAGTGTGTTACATCGTATCTACCCAAGTCTAAAGAAAAATTCAATATGTTGGCTAAATTTCATACGCAACAACATATTATGTAATATGCACCAAACGCAAGATCACAGCGACCTCTGTTTTTCACTGCACACTTTTCCGGATTTCGGCCATTGTCTTACTTTCATGTAAATATCATAATAACTATGACCATTACCGAAATGATGGACACGTCATAATGAAGCTGGCATATAAACTTATAAGTAAAGCAAAAACGTTTTTTTTTTTTTTTTACCGAATAGTTTCTGTAAAATCGCTTGAGAAAGATTGCAGGGTGCGCGTGGATTCTGTTATCGCTGACTGGCCGAAAGGTGCCAAACACATATCGGCCTCCCCTGCTGAACAAACGAATGAACTCGTCCAGTGCTTTGGACGAAAACTGTTCACTGCGCATCGTCCACTGTATCCTGCGCGAGCTGTACTCCACGCGGAATACTGACAAGGACCACTTTCCTAAACGAGTTCAAAATATACTCTAACTTAGCGCCCGCCGCTAAGCTCATGTAGACTGTAAATCACTATCTGATCTGCACAGATTTTTTTGTTTTCTGGTTTTCCTTTAATCGAATTTTTAAGTTGCTCGCAAATTGGAGCACCTTCTAAACTTTTCATGCAAATTAAGGCCATAGAACCATGGTCTTTTCCGAATGCAATTCTGACCGGAAAGCGACTCTGGTCGCTGGAGTCCAAGGTTTTTATTAACCATGTCTTTTGGGTTATTCTGGTGACATTGCCATAAAAACCTTTCATCCCACAACAGATATTTCCTTATATCCAGCCAAGAAGTCAAAGACCAATCGTCACAGATTTAGCTTTAATTTTTTTTTAATATAACCAAATGTTTTCTTAAAAATTTTCATCCCCTACTTCACCATCATAGGCGCTCAATTTCCAAAAACAGTGAAACACATACTTTTTTAAATTTCTAACAGAGAAGCCAAATACAAGGCTTCATAGCTTTAGCTTTGAAATTACTTGCATAATGGAATAGTTCATAAAATATTTCATCCCCCATTTCATCCCATTAGGAATGGATTTCGAAAAAACCTTCTTAAACGACGCCTACAATGCGAGATCAACACTCTCTCCAGTTTTCAAATTTCTATCAATAGCGGTTGGGGCCGGACGATGATGAGTCAGACAGTCAGGACACTGGTGTAAAAAGAAGAAGAAGAGGTGGTAAGGTGGTAGTACTCACCAAAGCAAGAAACTTAAGTCCAGTAAACATGGTTCCGGAAACGTGTACTTTCAGAGATAAACACATGTTTATAAGAAGGGCTGCGCGACGCCTGGTTGCGAATATTAGCACAGTCGTTGCATTGGCGCTCCGTCAAATGTGTCGGCAGGATATTAGGATGTCTTACTCACAGTACTCCAGCCACCATTAGATGGTCTGCAGCCAGTTCTGTGGTTCAAGTCTTTTTATAAGCTACGCCAGTTTCCGACGCGTTTATGTGCATTATTGTACAGTACTGTCAAATGGTTCAAACGGCTCTGACCACTGTGGGACTTAACACCTGAGGTTATCAGTCCCCTAGAACTTTGAACTAATTAAACCTAACTAACCTAAGGACATCACACACATCCATGCCCGAGGCAGGATTCGAACCTGCGACCGTAGCGGTCGCTCGGTTCCAGACTGTAGCGCCTAGAACCGCACGGCCACTCCGGCCGGCTTACAGTACTGTCAACTATGGGTATGTATCATAGTGTTTTACCTTCTTCCAAACGCGGATTCACTTATGTGTTTCCTATTACTGCGCTGTTTGTACGTATGTATGTTAACCGGGGACCTAGAAACGACGGAGAGGCTCCGTCCCCGCCGCAGCCGCAGTGGTCCACAACCCCACGACGACTACCGCGGTCCACTTCATCCCTCCGCCGCCCCACAGAGAACCCAGGGTTATTGTGCTGTTCGGCCTCCGGTGGACCCCCCTCCCCCAGGGAACGTCGCACGCCAGACGAGTGTAGCCCCTTGGTGTACGCGTACATGAAGAACTTGTCTGCGCCGCAATCGCCGACAGAGTGTAACTGAGGCGGAACAAGGGGAACCAGCCCGCATTCGCCGAGGCAGATGGAAAATCGCCTAAAAACCGTCCACAGACTGGCCGGTTCACCGGACCTCGACACAAATCCGCCGGGCGGATTGGTGCCGGGGACCAGGCGCTCCTTCCCAGTCCGGAAAGCTGTGCGTTCTACCTCACGGCCAACCGGGCGGGCTCGATGATATAGTACATTCACATTTTCTCTCTTCCACCACTTGTTAGCAATGGAAGCCTCTACTCGACAAGTGAAATGGCGGAAACGATATTCTACTGTGGTTTAGCAGATGGACGTAGCCTGCGAGCCCGTGTCTTCTATGCTAAAAGATATCCACAGCGGACACTGACCCCTGATAGCCTGTTTGGCAGACTTTTGCAGCATCTGAGGCACACTGGTACCCTCGCACCTTGGTACACTGACAGTGGAAGGCACCGCACAGTCCACACGCCTGACATGGAGGAGCGTGCGCTACGTTCGGTGGAAGAAACCCCTGGGAGGGAGCAGTGTGCGACGATTAGCAGCAGCAGAAGGCGTGTCTCACTCTACTATCTGGGGGTACTTCATGAACAACTTCTGTACCCACACCATCTACAGCGTGTTCAGGCCCTAAGGCCACAGGCTCATCACGGCAGACGGCGGCTCTGTCAATGCCCGCTGCAGAAGGGTGCCGCAGATCCTCTGTTCGCCAAGATTTTATTTATCGATGAGGCAGGGTTCACAAGAGATGGTGATGTGAATTTCCACAACCAGCTTGTATTGGGAGATGTAAATCCCCAAGCAGTTCAGGAAATAGGGCATCAATACCGATTCACAATCAACGTATCGGCAGGCGTACTTGGCGATGGATTAATAGGGCCTTACGTGGTACCAAAAGCGTTTCCCTGCTACTTGTGGACGATGTGGACTTGTAATTTTTTATTTTATTTCATTTGATGCCATGTGCAAATGGCCTGCCTCGGTGTTACCAAGACAGATCGTGTTTTCTCAGTCTGAAATTGTACATGTACAGATTATGAACTTATTGTTTCAGCATAGTCTGACAGTCTTGCAACTTTAAATACTTGTAAAACTAATTGGGAAACGGAAATACTTAACCCTTTATTTGGCACAAACAGAAATATCGCGAAGAAAAAGCATTACGTTACTTGAATTAGAGGCATATATGTGAACAATTTTATATACATTGTTTCAAACAACAGTATGTAACATGTAAGTATTATTGCCTATAAAAAATCCGTGGATGCTTTAATAAAAGTACTAAGTGTTGTACTTGTCGCTGAAAAAATGGTTGCGTTTTGAACTATTGCATGTGAAATGTCTTAAAACAATTCCACATTTTCCTCATTTTACAGTCGACTATATATCAGGACAAAGTCTGTATCTTCGCTTTTGGCATATACTCGGGCCAACTGAGGGTGGCACATACTTCAATTTCATTCACTGGCCAGGGGCCACTGTTTTATTCTTCTTCCAGTCTTGTTGTCAATCTAATACTCAACGCCACGCCTCCTCTTCCCAGAAAAGATAAGTCCATTTGCAATGTCCCAGGTAAGAAGTCGCTAACACATTAGAGTAATAAGTCACCTTCAAGACTTCCTCTTTCCATAAACAAGAAGTCTTCGTTTCACATTAAAATACAGCGCCACAGAATCGAAAGAAACTGCTACACTTGTAACTGACGCTCACATAACTTTGCACGTTGTCTGCTGAATATGCACGCTATTCACAAATTTTTCGTCAGAGACAACAGAATATCACTCTGTGTGACAGCTTAAATGTTGCTTGCAAGTACCATTGCCCATCCAACGACGAAACTTAAAACATGTTGCAGGAAACATTATGTAATTTTGATACTGCTTGAGAGTGACGTTGCGAAATGAAGGGTTAAAATTAACAGTTTTCATATTAATAAGATAGAAAAGAGTTTAGATTTGTAGAACGCTAGCGCCAATTCTGTCCAGGAGGGAGTGCCTGAGAAAGTCATCTAGCCTATCGCTCTTGGACAGCTTCCATCCGGTCTACTACTACTGTTCGTCACCCGAGGGCGAGAGCCTCAGCAGTACTTTGAGCGTCTCACCCTCAGGTGGTGTGATTCTAAATCTACGTTAGGTTAATTTACATATCTAGTATTAACGTCTTATTAGCACTTGTTTTCGTGACACTTCGCTGACTATCCTTCTAGTCTCATTCTGTCTTTCTCTGTCTTCGCCTGTGCCTCTGTTATCTGATCTGCTACCGATACTGTAGTCATTTCTCTCGCTAGTATTCCTCTTGGAATTATTTGTCGCCTGTGCGCGTTGCTGCCTTCTCTCTCGTCGCTGCAAGTGCTCTACTCTTTATGCAGTTCTCTAGATACTCTATCCGCACAGTCGATGAGATCGGTCCACAAGCTTTGGTCTGTAAGTGCACTGCATCTGCATTCCTTCGCTCTCGATATCTTCCTTGTCGGCGAGTCAGCAAGTGAGCAAGACCATGTGTATTGTACACCAGGATTGGTTCTGTGCAGGGAAATGTACGAATGTGACCTACCGATGGGAAACCCGTACATTGTCCATTTAGTAGCTCCAGAAGAACCGATGGATACACGAAAAGGACAGAAAAATGGAAGTAAGTGATAAACCACAACAACAACTCGTAAAAAGTTAGATAATTCAAATGGTCTGCCAATGATCACCACAGATCTCGTAACAAATACGTAAAGCAAAACACTGTTCTATATTTGTCTTTCCCCTATAAAATCCTCCCCCTCCGGCTCCCTCTCATACCATGGCGTTGTTTCCAGAGGTCTTAAAACATGTCCTACCATTTACTCCCTTCTTCCAGTCAGCATTTTGCAGATATTGCTTTCCTCGCGGATTCTGCAGCGACTCTCTCCTCATTTCTTGTCTTTTGAAGATCGCATTTTTTTTGTCCTTGTGTAACAATACAGCTGTAACGCTTTTTACGTTCTTCCTTTCCGGTTTTCCCACAGTGCGTGGTTCACTGTACGGTCGGTGCTGAAATAAAGAGCGAAGACATTAGACAAGAGTTACAGGTATAAAAACATAAACTCGACTGGTATGAGCACTTCTTACGAATGGAAGAGTGATGTGAAAAACTCTTTGCCCTAGAAACGACATGTTCGAGGTCCAGAGATGAGATTGGTGGATGACCTTTGAATTCCTATTTCAATTCCAGTGGAATGCACTATACAGTTCCCTGCGAAGATTTTCAGTAGCAGACGATTTCTCACCGATGTACACCATCAAACGCACCCTCACCTCGACAATTGAAAATAAATTTCTGTTAATTGCGAGAAGCAACTGCTAGAACTGCAGCTACTTTGGGCTCCAGCGTTGATTCGGCAGTAATGATAGTGGTTTAGGGACATTAGATGTCTGAGGCTGGTAGCGGAACGCCCGGGAGCGTGTCCCAATAGCGACTTGCAGTGGGCAGTATTTATTGTGGCTGTTGTACGGCGAGGGTTACGGCTGCGGCCTCAGCGATGTTATCTGCGCAGCCCGGAGGACTTTCGCCTCGCTGCCTTCCACCTGCTGTTCCGCCTGGCCCTTCACTTTGCGTAACGCCGGCCGGCGAAAGCCGCACTCTGCCGTTCGGCTCGGTGCTGCGTGCCGCGCTGGGCGCAGGTGTACGGCCGCGGCGCGCCGGCCCTCTGCCGTTGCCCCATCACACACAGCAGGCCGGTCCCGCGGGCACCCGGATCTACTCACCGCGCGCACAGGTAGGCTCCTACTTCACCCAGCAGAGTCGCTCTTTAGGTGGACATTCGTGGCGACATTGATTTTGCGGATGAAAGCTCGCGCCGAAATGGACATCGATGGAGACAGCTGCGAATATCCGCAATAATAATTACATTCTGGTTGAAATTCAGTATCAATATTACGATTTTGATCGATTGTTGCATTACAAGCGATTTGTCAAAACGATTTCTGTTGGAGAGATATTCCACCTTATAGAAGACACCGTTTGTTTACATTTTCTTTGCCGTAACATGTTTCAGCATTTTTTGTGCTGCCCTCAATGGAACTCTTATTGTTCCGTCTTAGGGCTGGGGTTGTTTGGGGGGAAGAGACCAAACAGCGAGGTCATCGGTCTCATCGGATTAGGGAAGGATGGGAAAGGAAGTGCCGGCCAGGGTGGCCGAGCGGTTCTAGGCGCTACAGTCTGGAACAGCGCGACTGCTACGGTTGCAGTTTCGAATCCTGCCTCGGACATGGGTGTGGGTGATGTCCTTAGGTTAGTTAGGTTTAAGTAGTTCTAAGTTCTAGGGGACTGATGACCTCAGAAGTTAAGTCCCATAGTGCTCAGAGCCATTTGAACCATTTTGAAAGGAAGTTGGCCGTGCCCTTTCAAAGCAACCATCCCGGCATTTACCTGGAGCGTTTCAGGGAAATCACGGGAAACCTAAATCAGGATGGCCGGACGCGGGATTGAACCGTCGTCCTCCCGAATGCGAGTCCAGTGTGCTAACCACTGCGCCACCTCGCTCGGTCTGTCTTACATGACACAAGTTTTATGGCTGGTAGCTTTGTAATTACCACACATTTTACAGTCTGTCGTCCGTTAACAAACATAGGGGTTTGATTTTTGATTCTGTAGTCTTGTTTCACGGTATTCTCGAAGTCTTTAGACATTTTCTTTTTTTAGCGGAATTTTTGATATTTACACACGCATTTCTATTTATTTTTGTCACATAACACAAGGTTTCAGCCGACTTCTATCTTGGAATAACATGCCTTCGGACTTTTTGTGTTGTGTGGGTTGGGGAGGAGGGGAGGGGGGGGGGTGGAGATCACTAGTCATTTTACTGGTTTGTTGAGGCCCGTCGCAAGTTCCTCGCCTGTAGGACACTCTTCATCAAAGAGTAGCATTTAAGGTCAATGTCTTCAATTATTTCTCCGTTGAGACCCTCCTCCTACTGTTATTAATCCATTTAATTTTCATCATCTTCCTGTAACGCTACACATCTAACGCTTCGATTTTCTTCTTTTCTGGTTTTGTGACCGTCTATGACTCGCTTCTGTTTAGCAATGTAGTCCAGACGCACATTTTCAGAAATTGTATTCCCAAGTTGAGACCTATGTTTGATAACAGTCGACTGCTGTTAGAGAGGAGTGCTCTGTTTTCTAGTAGTATTCTGATTTTTACATTCTCATTGGTTCATTTCTCGTGCATTATTGCGCTTCCAACGTATCAAACTTCTTTCGGCAACGACAACCTCGGATTCGATGTTAAGTACGTCGCTAATGTCCGCCTGCGTAGCTGTGTGGCCAGCGTACCTGGCTTCTATGCTCAGGCAGATTCCGGTTCGGTTCCCGGAGCTGTCAGGAACTTTTTCTTGGTGGGAGGACTGGAGCGGCGTGCACCCAGCCTAGTGATGCCAGCTGAGGAGCTACTTGAGTGAGGAGTAGCTTTCCGAGGCCTGAAAGGCCGACAACAGAGGGCAGAGCTGTGTACTGACCACAGACTCCTTCTTTCCGCATTCGAAAGACGCCGCCGAGCCGAGTAGCGCAGTGGTTAGCCCACTGAACTCGCATTCGGGACGACGACGGTTTAAACCCGAGTCCGGCCATTTTGATTCAGACTTCCCATGATTTCCGTTAATAGCATAAGGGGGTTTTCTGGTCGAAATGTTTCAAAATTCTATTTTTAAGCGTATTTCGATACTTTATATTATGGGCAACGTGTGGGTGAAACCGTTTTGCCCGTAAACGCTTTGCCGGCCAGAGTGGCGGTGCGGTTCTGGGCGCTACAGTCTGGAGCCGAGCGACCGCTACGGTCGCAGGTTCGAATCCTGCCTCGGGCATGGATGTGTGTGATGTCCTTAGGTTAGTTAGGTTTAATTAGTTCTAAGTTCTAGGCGACTGATGGCCTCAGAAGTTAAGTCGCATAGTGCTCAGAGCCATTTGAACCATTTTTGAACGTAAACGATTGCATATAGTCGAAATATACGATCGTCGCAGCGGCAGTCCCGCGTCTTGGAACGCCTACGGACGACGCTGGGAGGCATTCAGACCTGTATACGAAGACTTACAGAATGACAATTTACTGGAAAGATGCGTTGGTGCGAAAACTCAAAACTCTACCGAGTCGATAAATTCGCTGGTTTGGACGCTTTTCCCAATACACATATATTCCGGTAAAGAAGTAGCCGAAATTGCAAACAAGTTGTCTACAGTTATATTCAACGACGGCTTTATGGGACTCGCACAGACAATGAAGTCATAAGCATTCAACTCGGCAACACGTCGTTCGAATTTTGCAGAAGGCGCAACGCGGACCGCCTCCTATACTCAGAGCACCGCGCGTCTACGACCAGTAAAGAAGCCAGATCTGCGGCCCGGAAGGAAGCGCTGATGCTCCAAGCCTCACAGCCTGATGGCAAGTCCCAAAAAACCGACAAAAACCCTTTCCAAAACTTTAAACGCGATTTCCTAAAAGTCACATTTTTCGCTGGGTGTTTGGATTCCCGAAAAACTACTAGGCCGACTTTAATGCTCTTTAGATATTTTTTGTAGAGGACTGAACTGACTATGGTCGAAACCCCTCAAAGTTAAACAATTTTCAAGATATCGGTTTTTTATGTACGCTTGAAAAGTCGATTTTTCTTACGTTTCTTCAAATAGCAGCCACTTTGTGAAAAAATGATATTTTTTTCACTTTTCAGAGATTCAAATGGTTCAAATGGCTTTGAGCACTATGGGACTTAACAGCTGTGGTCATCAGTCCCCGAGAACTTAGAACTACTTAAACCTAACTAACCTAAGGGCATCACAAACATCCATGCCCGAGGCAGGATTCGAACCTGCGACCGTAGCAGTCGCGCGGCTCCGGACTGCGCGCCTAGAACCGCGAGACCACCGCGGCCGGCTGACTTTTCAGAGGTTCTGACCATAGCTATACTCGTATATTTTAATAATTTTTTGATCAGGTCTATTTCAGACCATCCATTTACCTGAACCTGGTCCACGGACGTAGTGGTGCATGGCGTGCATTACGATCTTGGGTGACACTTTATTAAGTAACACCTTAATATTTTTGGATAAAAAATAATTTTTAATGCAGATAAAAGATAGATGAATAAAAGGATATAAGCGTTGTTTAATTAATCTTTTGATTTCACCTCAAAAAAAAATGTTGAAAATGAGGTAAAAATTGGACCTCAAGATCAGAAAGGCCACTTCAGTCAAATGCCGGGATGCTTCCTTCGAAAGGGCACGGCGGCTTTCCTTCTCCCTCCTTCCCTAACCCGAGCTTGTGCTCCGTCTCTAACGACCTCGTTGTCGACGGGGCATTAAATGCTAATTCCCCTCCATTTCCTCCGATTGACGCCTTTCGCAAACGATGACACGATGGTCGGTCTGTCCCGATTGGCCCGTCTGGGCCAGAACGCGGAGCTACGTCGCTAATGTCATTTCTGCTGCACCCCAGTACCTATGGCATAGGCTACTCTTTCCCATTCCCTGCAGTGCTCCTTCACGTATAGACAAAGGGTCGGTCAGAGAGAAAGCTCCATCACTTTACAGCCTGTTACGCGTCTGCCTCGGCGGTAGCCTCAGCCCCTGCGGCGCGGCTGGCCGCAAAGTGTTCAGCGCGGACCCTCCGGCCAGTGGTCAGCGTAGCGGAACGCCAGCCGGGCTCCCAGCGTCTCGCGATGTTTCGCAACCGTCCAAACCGCTAATTGCGCCAATACTTCTCGGGCGCGCCACCTGGTTCTAGGGAGGCGAGCGCGCGAGGAAAGAACGCCGTCGTAATGTACTCCGACCACAACGTCAACAAAAGGTTTCACCCACGCTCGCAGCTGCCGGACGGCCCCAGTTACGAGCGAGTGAGCGGCCAGGCTATTTTGCAGACACCGCGACACGAGCGCTGCAGAGGTGCTGCCGCTAACAGCACTCGTCTGGAAACTCTGCAAAGGGTCTGCGCCGGACAGGACAGGTGTTGAAAGGCGGGCAGGTGTCCGCAATCTGGCCGGCCATCGCGTTTGCCGAGGAGCCCCGCTTGCAACACAAACAACGCGGCTCGCTTTCCTCTACACGGCTTAATTTCATTTGTACAACTCCGCTCCTATCAGATGACCTTTGAGGCTCGATCCAACTTCTTTTCCATTGCCCCATTTTCTATTAACAAAGCCTCGACGCTGTAATCTAAACGACCGTTCCCTGTGAGTCTCACCTCTCAAAATTAACGCAGTAGAATAACCAGCATTATCTTTGCCACGTTCTGTATCCCACATCGTCCATTCGTGTAACCGGTCAAGGAGTACACTCGCTAGTAAGCATGTGAGAAGCAACCACAATCATACCATCATAACCTTTACTTGCGGGTAAATATACTCTTATGTCCCATTTTTGGACATTGTAGCATACGTTCAGGGTTACTAGATCATTTTTGGGCCTTGGCAGTTTCCGTGTTTCATCTTACATGTTTACAGCGAGGAAAAAAATGGCAACACCAAAAAATAATTAATGTAGCGTAATGAAATTTCGGGAATGCACTCCTATACGTAAAATATTTATGTGATTAACAATGCAAGATCATATGTTAATGTATGTGAACCGTGATTTATTTTAAAAGAATGTTCTTAAGAATTTATTTTGTTTACTAGCGATTCATCAAGAACATTAACACATTTAATCACACTATGTAAGCATGGAAGTAGTTGCCAGGGAGTAACTGATGAAATCATAACCAAATTCCTTTTAACAAATGGAAATTTTATTCACTTTAATAGTGCCTAAAAGCATTTTTTAAAAGAAACAGATTTAAAATTATAATCAGAAAGCACCCTCTAAATATCAAAGTTGCAATTTATTCAGAGACAGAAAGAAACAAGTTTTGACATATGAGCTTTCGGGCAGAGAACCTTGCCGCTCCCTTTTGACACGGCCGTAGTTACGACCGCTCAGCCTCTGAAAGACTACACTGGTGCAAATCTGCAACACACCAGATAACATTTTACACAAGCACACAAGCTACGCATCCCCCGTAGGAGGGATGGAAACGGCACAAAATTAAAATATTAACCTTACCACCGAAGATGAAACTTGATTTTAAGTCAGGGTGGCAACTTTATATACTAAAATGATCATTAAAATGCAATCTTATATAAAATTCTACAATGTTGGCCAAACAATAGTTAAGATGCTCTACAGTACACAGATGCCGCCTCCCAAGATCATAGGCAATAATATCAAAGTTTTCAAAGATCAAAACATATTTCAGGTATTAGGCCGTTACACTCCAAGCAATAAATTCGTCAACACACCAAATCCGACAAACATGACACAGCTACTAACGTACGGTAGATTGATAGGGAGATTACCGAACAACCCGAACCGCAGGTTGCTCTAACTCGCCCCTACTCAACAAGGGAAAAACGGACCACCCAATCTATAAACAACCACCTTCCCGGGGGTGGGCAGACGGAGAAGAATGGTGGAACGACCCCATAGCAAAACGGCTGGTGACCTCACCAAGAAAACAAGTAGAATTTAACAAGAGTAAATCAAACAACATATCACCAATCACTTAGCTTCTAATAAACTGCGATTTCTCAAGAAGACCTGGCGCAGCACCCCCAAATCGCCCTCACGAACCGTCCGCTGCCAGCCGCTTCAACGGACGCAGGAAGGCGTGCCGATCTCCCGTCTCACGGCGTCGCAGCTCGCACCGGGCAGACATGTGGGTTGACTCCTGTTGCTCTCGTGTCGACTGCTATACGCCGCGGCCCACTGGATTCACATGGCGACCTCACATGCGCCGACGCTCGAGACGGACAAGTCATCTTGTGTCTCAGTACGCGACCGACCATCCGATCGATCCAACCGTCAATGACCATTGCCTGAGCAAACTCGAGCAGACTGGCGGCCTAACGCGCAGACTCAGATGTAGGAACTAAGCCCCGACCGGGCGACCACTCGCTGTGTTCTCTTACTGGCGGAGTGGAAAGACTCTCATTTTGCCGGCTTTAAACGTTAATCCGAACGACAGACATACTAGCACTCCTAACGATAGACAGACACTAACTGCCTAACAAATGCGGACGAGAGACAGACTAGCAAGTTGGGGACGAGAGACTGACCCAGAGTGACCCACTGGCGAGCTCAAAGCGCCCCTTAAATGCACGTGAACAGGCAACCTTTCCCCTTTCCCACCAGAGGGAGACACCAAAGCTGCGATTGCCATAGCGGCACCACCGCCAGAAACGGAGGGCGACTGCTTCACACTACGCGCTGCGGCGCGCTCTTCAAAACAGCAATTTTTACCACGGCTCAGTATGAGCGACATAAGCCATCGCAAATGTGAAACGCTTGTACATTAATAACCGGTGTATCCGCTAGAGTGCAGACATGTAAAATTGCATGCATTGTATTGCTCAGGTGCCGGATGTCAGTTTGTGGAATGGAATTCCATGCCTGTTGCACTTGGTCGGTCAATACGGGGACAGTTAAGGCTGGTTGTGGGTGACACTGGAGTTGTCGTCCGATGGAGTCCCATGTGAGATCGATTGGAGACAGCTCTGGTGATCGAGCAGATCCTCGAATTAATTGGGGTCAAAGGTCAACTGGTCACTGTGATGACGTAACATGCTGTTACATACTCTATGCCGACAGATTCTAGATGTACCCTTGTCCGGTTTTCAGCTACGCTACAGATCACTTTATTTATGAAAATACAAAGTGCAATCACCAACAAACTTTACATATTCACAAACTCCTTTACCTTTAACCCAAATGAACACAGACTCATTAACAGATATTTTTCTCTTATTACGAGTATACAATGACAATGCAGAGGTAGAAATATAAGCTGATTTAACAAAGTCTTTATTTGCCAGTTCAGCCATATGATAGGTACGGTAAGCGATAATGTCTCTGTCTACAAAACTCTCGAGTCCTGGAACATTAGGTACTCCTGTACCTCCTCGTACAATAGCTACAGTAAGCCAACCATTACCATGTGTAAATCTATCATTAATATCAATACTAAAATTAATTCTACATCCACAGAAAACACAGGGTCTGTCGACAAGAGCAGTGGCAGCAAGTCTTCACAGCATTCTTCTTCTTGTCTGCAGCAGATGTTGAAAATTCAATGTTCTCGATGATTTTATAGACTGTTTGCTTAGAGCGACGACGGTAGCGTCTGTATGGCATCTCGGCAGCGTTCAATGCAGTTGCCTGTGCAGCAGCAGCAGCGCGAGTGATCCGCTGATTAATTGCAGGTCCTCAACTGGCCTCCACCTAACCCGCACATGGCAATCACTGACACCGACGCAGAACCAGATTTCGTCAGAAAACACAACAGACTTCCATCCTGTCTTTAAGTGAGCTCTCGCTAGACACGACTGTAATCGTAAACGGTGGTTGTTGGGGTCAGTGTAATGCACGCTACCGGGCGTCTGGCTCGGAGATGTCGAAGTAACCAATTTGTAACAGTTCGTTGTGTCACTATGGTGCCAATTCTTGTTCAAACTGCTGCTGCAGATGCAATACGATGCGACAGAACCATACGCCGAAGACGACGGGCTTTCCTCTCGGTTGCATCGCCTGGCCGTCCGGAGCCTGGTCTTCTTGCGACCGTACATTCTCGTGACCACCGCTGCCAGCAGTCACGTACACTGGCTACATTCCTGCCAAGTCTTTCTGCAATATCGCAGAAGGAACATCTAGCTTCTCCTAGCCCTATTTCACGACCACTTTCAAACTCGACGAGGTGTTGATAATGTTATCTTTGTCACCTTAAAGGCATTCTTGACTAGCATCAGTTCACCAAGTCCAGTCTCAAAGGTAACTAACGCTTACGATCGTTACAGCGTGTATTTCAAGCAAACTGATTTGCATGCTACTAGCGCCACTCTTCGCCGACTGGCGTGAAACTGGAACAGACATTATCTTTCATATGTAGAAACACGACTATCAACTTCAGTTTATATCGCACAACTTCTTCCTGGTGTTGCGATTTTATTTTCCATCAATGTATTATGAAAAGATGGATTAAAAAGTTAGTCAATCTGTTACTGCTTCCATACTAATGCCGTTCAGTTATCCTGATTTAGGTTTTTCGTGATTTCCCTAAATTGCTTAAATCGAATTCCTGCTTGGTTCCTTTGAGAAAGACAAGGTCAAATCCCTTCCTCTTGACCTCCCCAAACTCGTGCACCGATTTCAGTGACTACATTGTCGACGGTACAACAAACAGTAATATTCCTTCCTTAGTAGTTTTTTCATTTCCACGTCTAAATCTAACGCAAACTTCTGGTTGGTGACACCAGAAAAAAATTACAATGCTACTAAGTAGTGGAATTTTTCAGTATCGGCTATATGGTCGTACTTAATCTTTCAATGCAAAAACGAGCGTCAGCTCCCTTATAAGTAAAATAAGCGCAGAATCGTAGCTTTCTGTTCTCTTTCATTTGTAACAGTGTAACAATGTATCAGTGTCCATACGATAATTATTAAACCGAGTTCGATTGTCGATCCGGCACACAGTTTTGATCTTCTAGGAAGTTTCATTGTGATATCTGTTAGCTATGATTCTAGTTGCTGCTGGTCTTGTCTAATCTTGGAAAATGTTAGTAGGTTTGAACCTTTAAGACATTTCCGGCACTAGATTGCCGGTGGATATGTAAAAATCAACCATACGCTTCAAAATTTGCAAAAAAAGGACAACCGATAGCACTGCTGCATTTCTAAATTGTTGTATTTCTTGTTACACTTTCAGTGTATATTTTGTATTGCTTTTACATATTTCACCATTTTCTCTACGGAATGTTATATGAACTGCATATGAGTTGTCCTTTATTCTGTTAAAAGTAATCTAGTAACATAGGACTTCTTGTTTACCTTTTGTTTCTTTGTTCATGGGGGCCATCTAATTTCCTACAGTAAAAATGGTCATTTATGCGTAGTGAGTGGTTCAAGAACTTTCTTCAGATCAACATCGTTCCTACCATTATAGCTGAGCTGTTTCGAAAAATAATGAAATTTTATTGGGAGAATCTGTCTTTAAAAACTATGTCAAATTTTATAACCCTACGATACAAAATTCATGTTCGCTGACTAAGTGTGTGCGGATATTTTTTCTTTACTTTTTGCAGCATCTATAAGTTTGTGCGTTACCTTGTGATGGCGAAAGTATTAGATCACGAAGAGAACCGAATATCGTCCTAAAACACTTTGGGATTGTTCTATCTAATGAGCGAATACAATTTTAAAAAATGTTTATACCGAGAAACAAACTGGCATTTTCCCGTAAATAGCTGTAGGTGTCACATAAAAATTGCGACGAGCAATATTTATTTGGCCTATCTCAGCGGCACGTAGCAGGCTTTGATTTGAGAGAAAAGTGCCCATTTAAGGTCGACTGTTTTCCTAGTAACACTCCAGACAACAGCTTGAAGTCAGCAAACAGTACGTTGCTTATCTGCATAGAGAGTAAAATAGCTTCATAATGTCAATAACACTGAATTTATAGAAAAAAACGTGGTTTGTATATGATACCAAAGTTATAGAATATGAAAATAATCCTTAAGTACATTGGAATTATTATCTACTCTTAGGCTTTCTATTGTTCCACATAAACAAGTTAATGTTGTCAGTTATCAATGTCATTACAATAATTGCAACATGTCCATACATTCTCGAACCACTTCTACGAGTATATAGAATCTAAACTAGTATACTGTATGCTTTCGTAACTCAACAGCTGAAAAACGTGTTGTGTTAAAATTAACGACGGTGGGAACTATCAAAATATGTGTGACGTAAACAAAATGATAGCTACTCACTGTGACAATATCACCGACTGGCGTAACGGTTGCTGGAATACTCTTACTTAGTGGAGAACTTGTTTAATATTTTTGACACGCAGTAATCCTTTGTTGCAGGAACGACACAGACGTGCGAAAATGAGGGCGAGCCAGTGCCGGCAGACGCAATCAACGTCGTGGGCGTCCACTGCTTCTCCTGTATGTGTACGGTGAGTGGAGACTACAATGCGTCGTACAGCGACGAACTCTTTTGCACTCTTCTGACAGAGCGCCTTGCGGCCTTGTTGGCGAATACTAACTTTTCGCGTATTTTTCGAAACTGCCAGCAAAACACTCCACCCTGCACAACCAAATAATATAATATTGTAAATCGAAGTTTTGAAGAATCTAAAGAGAAATATTACATATGTTGCTTCCTTCACTTAAACGTTGATTGATATGCGAGTTGCAAGTGCACAATAAAAAAATTTTCAGACCGTAAACGTAATTCTCACACTAATAATTTCATTACTATTTTCAGTACTTTGACAGAACTGTTTTCGGCTAACAAATAACTGAAAACTTACATTTCATTGACCGTTCCTACACTTGAAACATAATGTCAGTCGAGCGCATACCTTTGCAAGTTTTAATGGTGCCCAATGATGTATTTATAATTTGTGGAAATTTTGATCTGACTGTTATGTGAAAACAATATAAAATTCACAAGAACAATATCGTCGACGGCAGTAAATTCGTGTTTTTAACACGCAACACATCTCTTACGCCTCTTATCATGTTGCTTATGCAACACTGCAGAACAATTTACTTCGGTGGAAGTTGAGTGTACGTGTGTGTGTGCCTGTTTGGGAGAGAAAGAGAGAGAGAGAGAGAGAGAGAGAGAGGAGTCACTTGCCATCTTTCCCTTGGTATTTCATTATGATTACAGTTTTACAATAGGTATATCCTTACTAAAATCATTTGATAAGTGCAAAGACCAAGCAAGTTCTCAACAGATGGTATAGTACTTCGTTCGTATGTGCTAGGGCAACTTGGCGTCATAATTCATAAACTTTTGCCTGAACTTTATCGAAGTGCCGAATAAAATCAACAATAATAAATGTACTATAGGTGATCATACGGTTATAATAACTTTTTAAGGCCACTTGATGATAAATGTCCTGGTCTGCTCGTTGAGGATGTAGTAATGTCACCGCCCGATACCGCTCTCCTCTGTCCCAAATTTCACTCCACTCCAGCATTTCCTTGCTGATGAAATTGCATACCCTTCTGGTAGCTGAAAGCAACTACTCTAGGCGCAGGAGCTAGCAGACGAGGTGGCGCGGCGCGGGCCTCCACTTTCACTGCTGCTGCTCCCGGATCATATAGCTAGCGGTAAGGTGTCTACCGTGAGTGCCCGCCACGTTAACGCGCCGTCACTTCACTCTACGATTGCCAAAGCGTGTGACTCATTTAAGGAACTAGAGAAAGCACCCGTATTCCACAGTATAAAGTAGTATACGACGAACACAATCGCGCAGTGTTTCAGACTGCAGTGCGGGAGTTGACGAGTGATCCACATCTCCCGAACGTAAGTCCGCAGTAACTCAGCCGATATTTTGTGGTCCCAGATACACTACTGGCCATTAAAATTGCTACACCAAGAAGAAATGCAGATGATAAACGGGTATTCATTGCACAAATATATTATACTAGAACTGACATGTGATTACATTTTCACGCAATTTGGGTGCATGGATCCTGAGAAATCAGTACCCAGAACGACCACCCCTGGCCGTAATAACGGCCTTGATACGCCTGGGCATTGAGTCAAACAGAGCCTGGATGGCGTGTACAGGTACAGCTGCCCATGCAGCTTCAACACAAAATGGCTCTGAGCACTATGGGGCTCAACATCTTAGGTCATGAGTCCCCTAGAACTTAGAACTACTTAAACCTAACTAACCTAAGGACATCACACACACCCATGCCCGAGGCAGGATTCGAACCTGCGACTGCAGCGCCAGAACCGCGAGACCACCGCGGCCGGCAGCTTCAACACGATACCACAGTTCATCACGAGTAGTGACTGGCGTATTGTGACGAGCCAGTTGCTCGGCCACCATTGACCAGACGTTTTCAATTGGTATCTGGAGAATGTGCCCGCCAGGGCAGCAGTCGAACATTTTCTGTATCCAGAAAGTCCCGTACAGGACCTGCAACATGCGGTCGTGCATTATCCTTCCTGAAATGTACGGTTTCGCAGGGATCAAATGAAGGGTAGAGCCACGGGTCGTAACACATCTGAAATGTAACGTCCACTGTTCAAATTGCCGTCAGTGCGAACAAGAGGTGACCGACACGTGTAACGAATGGCACACCATACCATCACGCCGGGTGATACGCCAGTATGGCGATGACGAATACACGCTTCCAATGTGCGTTCACCGCGATGTCGCCAAATACGGATGCGACTATCATGATGCTGTAAACAGAACCTGGATTCATGCGAAAAAATGACGTTTTGCCATTCGTGCACCCAGGTTCGTCGTTGAGTACACCATCGCAGGCGCTCCTGTCTGTGATGCAGCGTCAAGCGTAACCGCAGCCATAGTCTCCGAGCTGATAGTCCATGCTGCTGCAAACGTCGTCGAACTGTTCGTGCAGATGGTTGATGTCTTGCAAACGTCCCCATCTGTTGACTCAGGGATCGAGACGTGGCTGCACGATCCATTACAGCCATGCGGATAAGATGCCTGTCATCTCGACTGCTAGTGATATGAGGCCGTTGGGATCCATTACGGCGTTCCGTATTATCCTCCTGAAACCACCGGTGCCAATCTTGTGTGAAAGCTCTGAAAAGCTAATCATTTGCATATCACAGCATCATCTTCCTGTCGGTTAAATTTCGCGCCTGTAGCTCGTCATATTCGTGCTGTAGCAATTTTAATGGCCAGTAGTGTATTAATGGCAAGGAACGAGGTACTGCAGTAACAGTCATTGTATCTCGACCAACGCGAGCAGCAATGTCGCGATACGATAAACCGCAATCGCGGTGATGGTACGCATTTCTCCTCCTTATACGACGCATCAAAATGGTTCAAATGGCTCCGAGCACTATAGGACTTAACTTCTGAGGTCATCAGTCCCCTAGAACTTAGAACTACTTAAACTTAACCAACCGAAGGACATCACACACATTCTTGCCGAGGCAGGATTCGAACCTGCGACCATAGCGGTCGCGCGGTTCCAGACTGTAGTGCCTAGAACCGCTCGGCCACTCCTGCCTGCACACGAGGCATCACAACAACTTTCACCAGGCAACGCCGGTCAACTATTGTTTGTGTATGAGAAATCGGTTGGAAACTTTCCTCATGTCAGCACGTTGTAGGTGTCGCCAACGGTGCCAATCTTGTGTGAAAGCTCTGAAAAGCTAATCATTTGCATCTCACAGCATCATCTTCCTGTCGGTTAAATTTCGCGCCTGTAGCTCGTCATATTCGTGCTGTAGCAATTTTAATGGCCAGTAGTGTATTAATGGCAAGGAACGAGGTACTGCAGGACTAAATGCACTCTTCCTCTGATTCCATACGACTACGTTTACTGGCTCCAATTACAGAACGTGGGAGCTTACCACCATACTGGATTTTCAAAGTCAGACATCAAGTGAAGCTAGTAAATCTTTCCGGAAGCTGAAAGCTTATTTGAACACCGCAGTACATTGATAGGCAGGTACAGATGGAGGTGCTATGTCGTTGCAATTCTCTGCCGTGCGAACTGTCTTAGCCAGTTATTTACACGTGGACCTATAGCGTAAACGGAACGACCACGACGCAGCTTGCATTTCCCACGCTAAAAAATCATTGTCAGAAGCGAAAGTGTAGTTGAAGACAAAAAAGTCCAAGGATCCAAGGGGGCTCGAACACCAGACCTTTGAAATTGTAGTGTGACATCCATTGAACCACCGAGCCACCCTAAACATTTTTGTATTATCGAGTGCTTAACCCGACCTATAAACTTCGATGTGGTCAGATACGTAGTATTTTACCCAGTCAATAAGAGTGGATGAGACACTGATCTACAAAGAATAGTCACATCCTGCCAATTACAAACAGAAAAAATAATAGGAAACATGAGAAAGTTGCCTCCTTCTGTTGTGATTTTTGAACAGTGTATGTGTTATTTCTAGCTGAAGGTTGTTATAGAACTCAGTTAATCTCTCTTTTCTCTCATTCCTATTACTGACTCCATATTTCCTCGTAACATCTCTTTAGTTCCTTCCCCTACCCCCACCGTTCCAACCCCTCATATTTATGTTTTCGTTTTCCACGCTGAGTGCCCACTCCAACCTCTCATATAGTCCCACTATCTATTCATCTTTTGCATGTGGTGTCGGCTTAGATACCTGAATTATTGTTGTTAGTGTTGGTTTACTGTGGATTCTCATGAGAATGATTCTATTACTGAATTTTCAAAGTAGGTTACTCTTCAATGTAAGTTCCAATACATAACGAATCCTACTCCCGTTGCTGTTGATATTACCCTATATTCGTCTAACCATATACTCTTATCTTCTTTTCATTGCGTTTCACTGACCCCCTAATATGCCTAGGTTGAGCCTTTGCATTTCTATGTCCACATTTTCTAGCTTCGCTACCACGTTCTAGTTTCTGACGTTCTATGCTCAGACTCGTACACTCTTACTGTTTCATTAATGAACTTCTAACATACTGATGGGTTATTCAGTCTTTTTGTCTCGGTAATCTCCCGGAAAACCGAATGGGGGACAAACCTGAAGCTGGACATATGGCCGAGCGGTTCTAGGCGCTGCTGCTACGGTCGCAGTTTCGAATCCTGCCTCGGGCATGGATGTGTGTGATGTCCTTAGGTTAGATAGGTTTAAGGAGTTCCAAGTCTAGGGGACTGATGACCTCAGATGTTAAGTCCCATAGTACTTAGAGCCATTTGAACCATTTGAACAAATCTGGAATCTTTGGCAACGGAGAGATCATCATGACGCTTTTTCAGTTGCAGGCTACATGTCGTATGGATACAAATGATTTTTTATTGAATGCAGCTGTTTACATTTATACGAATTATATCAATGCGTGGTGTCTATTCTTTCTGGCATGTCCGAAAGAACATACATCACGTAGAGTCCACAGCTGTGAAACATTGTATGTAAATTGAAGGGGGATTACTGATGTTAGCTGTATTGGGACATCACGCGGAGTCAGCGGCGACGAGCGAAAATGTGTAACGAACCGGGATTCGAATCCGGGATCTCCTGCTTGCTAGGCAGGTGCGCTAACCACTGCGCAATCCGGGACACAGCGTTATCGCAACTGCACAGACTGCCGCGGCGAACCTCACGGCGGATAGGTGGCTCTCGCTGGGGTGTGGGGAGTAAGCAGGAGATCCTGGGTTCGAATCCCGGTCCGGTAAACATTTTTCGCTCGTCGCCGCTTGTTCCGTTTAATGTCCAGCTGCAGCTGACAGTAGTGATCCCCCTTCAATTTACATGTAGTGGTTTTCATTGCCCTCTGTATCCTTATGTTTTTCATCACTGCTGGTTGTTCCGCCTTTTAGGGGCAGTATCCCAAGCCCAAGGGAAAGAGGGTGCCCTGAACCTCTGTCAGATTCTACGTCCCCTCTGACTAAGCTGGTGGCTGAACGGGGGTGACTGCTTATGTCGGGAGTCTTCGGTCGCCATTGTTCATGTTTTTTATTCAGAAAATTTGGCCGAGATCAACTCAAGACCTAGGACTCCCTAACTACTAGTCAAAGACGTTACGCCTAGACCACAGAGACTTATTTGCATGCTTTTAAAATTCTAACTTAGTTCTGTTGGTACGGGTCCAACACACGTAAGCAATATTCTTGAATGCGTCGCACGAGTGTTTCTTCAGCAGTTTACTTCGCTGATCCCACCAATGAACCGCAGTCTGCTCCATGCTTTGCCTACAGCTAAACCCTTTCGTATCCCTCTAAACTGTTACACGTTGGTATCTGCGTTATATGACTCATCAATTGTTACGCACTGATATTGTTGCCACGGCCTACTACAATTTTGTGTTTTGTGAATTTTCCATTCTGAACGTCTTAATTTCCGTCCTGAATCAATGATTCCGCTTCACCCTAACTCTGTTGACAAATTAACCGGCCTTCATGCCTTAGCTGGCGTCTATTGTTGTTAATATCTCATAATTAACAAACACAATATGTGAACGGCCTACAGTATTTTGTTCAGCTTATAAAAGTGCAAGGTCAAAATGTGTTACATTATACATCTCGGTAACAGCATTGTGTAGATATGAAGGCCTGTGAGAAAACGAGAAAAGAAGAGAATCGATAAGTATGAGATATGGTGCTATAGAAGGACGTCGACGATTAAATGGACGGATAAGATAAGAAATGAGGAGTTTCTCCACAAAACTAGCGAGGAATGAAATGTGTCGAAAACACAGACACGATGATAGGACGTGTTTTAAGGTTTGAGGGAATAACATCCGCTGTACCGGAAAGAGCCGTAGAGGGCAAAAACTGTAAGCGAAGAGAGTAGTTGGAATACATCCAACAAATAATCGAGAATGTTGGGTGGAAGCTCTAATCTGACGTAAAGGGGCTGGTACAAGAGAGGGAGTTGTGGCGAGCGGCATCATATGATTAATGATGAAAAGAAAGAAAATTTATCCATACAGAATAGCTCTTCTGTCTTGCTTTGGCTGAATTCATGTTTGAGATCCCTTTAGCCAAGGCTTTTTTGTCTACAACAAACCTAATGAGCGAGTCGATGTATTATGATGTCGATGTAAGTATACTCAGCTTGTTGAATAGAGACCAACATAATACCGCATGGGCATGATAGCAAAGAACTACGTTGACCATTGCATCAGCGTCTGAAAAATTATGCCATCTTTCCATACAGAGGCATTTCGTAACATCGGTGTGGCCACGGCGATTAGGGATATACCACAGTCTGGAACCGCGCTACCGCTACGGTCGCAGGTTCGAATCCTGCCTCGGGCATGACTGTGTGTGATGTCCTTCGGTTAGTTAGGTTTAAGTAGTTCTAAGTTCTAGGGGACTGATGACCTCAGATGTTAAGTCCCATAGTGCTCAGAGCCATTTGAACCATTTGATATACCACAGGAAACGATATTTATGGCAGTTATGCATGTTGTTTCCAAATCCACTCTGTGCTCTTTAATTACTGTAAGTGACCCTGCATTACGCCGAAACGCGTTCCAAACATAACCTGTTACGTCGTTTTTTTTTTTTTTTTTTTTTTTTAATGAACCGAATAACGCAACACAGCTCATGCAAAAGCGTTTCTGCTCGACAGCCCATTTAAACATTATTAACGACTTTAAGCAGTCACGTTCTTTGCCGTAATAGATAAGTTTCCACTTTGTTTAATCTCGAGACAAGTCTCGCGGAGAATTACAATAACAATTTATCTCGGTAAATGTCGGCAGTAACTGTCAGCTCCGCGCATTATAACGATCGGCGGTTATTTTTAATGAGTCCGTGTACAAGTGACCCAGAAGCTTAAACAAGCGAAACACGGAAAATGGGTCCACAGACGAGGTGCGAACAAACTTGGGGAAACCGATGCGTAATCGATCTGCAGTGAAAGGAGGGCGTTGCAGCCGTTACCGGAGGCAACGCGGTAGGGAAAGCAGAGGAGAGGAGAGGGCGGCTGAGGAAAGCATAGCACAGGACGGGAGCCGTGGGGGCGAGCGGGCGCAGCCAGCGGCTCCCACAATAGGGGACGAGGCAAACACTGGCGTGCCGGTCGGCGACTGCGAAACCTCTGCTGCCATTGTCTAGAAACACACTGCAAAGATTCGTCATATCGTGTTAACGGAGGTCCGGGCGTATCTTGACACAAATAAATAACGCGGATAATAAGGTTAAACACTATATGGAACAGTGTGAAACTGGAGACAGGACAGCTAGTCAGTGTACAACGTTCCACAACAATTAAACTATACAATGTTGTGAGTGACAATTCACAATTCGGTAGTAGTTTTATCAATCACTTTCTAAAAATAGTAGCAAAAACAGGATTAAATAGTTCAGTGGAAAAAGCAGGAGAATGTATTAAAAATTTCATTCTACAAAACTTTAAACAACTAGAAGTAGCACCAACATCCATCACTGAAAATAACGCAGTTATAAAAATTCTAAAAAGCAAAAGCTCATCTGCGGTTCTTGGGATATCAAACAGAATTCTGAAAAGTTGTTTTTACTTAATAAGTAAAAAAATTTGTGATGTCTGTTCTTTCAGACACATCATACACACACATATAAGGTGATGGAGGCCAATGATTCCTTCAGTGCCGATGTACAATAACGCGAAGAGCCCGATCGAGGTAGTCCCACATATTCTCGAATAGGGTTAAATCCGGGGAGTGCGGAAAATTCATCCTGGTGCTCTTCGAACCACGCACATACATTGCGAGGCGTGTGACACGTTGCGTTGTCCTGCTGGTAGATGCCACCGTGCTGAGAAAGAAAATTGCATGTAGGGGTGGATGTGATTCTCAAGGATAGATGCATACTTATGTTGATCCAGTGTGCTTTCCAGAATGAGGAGATCACCCAGGGAATGCCACGAAAACATTCCCCCGACCATAACGCTCTCTCCTCCGGCCTGGACCCCTCCGGCGATTGTTGCAGGGAGTTTGCTTTGAGAGCTTCACGCCAGTGAGCCTCTGTCCTCTGGAGCATAAAACGTGGTTAATACGTCGCCACTCCGTGGAGTCCAGTTGTGGTATTAGCCCGCAAATTCCAGCCTTCGTCGCGCGACTAACAGCGGTGAGCATGGGTGCGTGAACCAGGCGCCTGCTGCGGAAATCCATACGCAGCACTGTTGGCTGAACGGTCGTTGACGGGACGCTGTTGGTAGCCCCTCGGTTCACCTGGGCGGTCAGCTTATCAACAGCTACACATCTGTTTGCCAGCGCCGGCCGGTGTGGCTGAGCGGTTCGAGGCGCTTCAGTCTGGAACCGCGCGACCGCTACGGTCGCAGGTTCGAATCCTGCCTCGGGCAGGGATGTGTGTGATGTCGTTAGGTTAGTTAGGTTTAAGTAGTTCTAAGTTCTAGGGGACTGATGATCTCAGATGTTAAGTACGACAGTGCTCAGAGCCATTTGAACCATTTGAGCCATTTTTTCGCCAGCGCACATCTGCACAGCTGTCGTTCACTCCTGTCGTCTATGGCCCGTGATGCACCACGGCTGCCTTGATGGGCTTTGGATAGCGTCATTTCACCAAACACGACGTACTTTAACCACGGCGCCTAACGAGCAGTTTACAGACTTAGCCATTTGGGAAATGCTTCCTCCCTTGGCCCAAAAGCCTATGATTACGCCCGTTTGGACGCCAGATAAATCGCTGTTTCCGGATTATGACAATGACCCTCCATACTAGTGCTGCGACCTGCGTCTGTGTGTGGCAATTGCACATTGAAGATAGGCACTGGTCACATTAATGTGACTGGACCGTGTAAATAAAACGAGAATTAAGAGAAGACATTGCTGAAATTTGTTCCCTTCTACACGTAATTGGCTGACTACCAGTGAAAATGGGGAAAGAGCCAGTCACTGCGAGGACGTTTGTCGAGTAACAGTTTTATACACGGGTGTCAAAAGATGCTTTTATTGAAACGTTGAGTCACAGTTTAAAAAATATATTAATTGAGAAATCGATTCGTAATCGTACTAATAAAACTGATTCACATAATAATGGAATACTGAAACTGGATGAACCAGCCACTCTGAGCTACATTAAAATAAAGTACCCAGTGCCTAGGATATAAATGAGAGCTCCCTCTCGTTACGGACTTGCAAGCAGTTGCAGTTGACCTTCTTGTGGGGCGCAGGCTCACAATCTTTTCCGTTTACTTACCGCCTCAAGATGCAATAGACTCTGAGGCTCTCACAGACCTTATTAGCCAACTCCCCCGCCCATTTCTCCTTCTGGGGGACTTCAATGCTCATAATGTCTTATGGAGCTCTACGACTACTTGCCCCAGGGGTCGCGTTCTCGAAAGCCTCGTGGCGTCCGGAGAACTGTGCATCCTCAACTCTGGTGCTCCCGCTCATTTCTGTACTGCTTCTGGGTCGTCGTCAGCTATTGACCTTTCCTTTAGCTCTCCAGCACTCGCAGATTCTGCACTGTGGGATGTTGATGATGACCTCCATTCTAGTGACCACTTACCCCTTTGGATTCGCCTCCTGGATGAGGCTGTGGCATTACCAGTGCCGCCCAGGTGGCACCTCTGCGGAGCTGACTGGACGCTTTTCAGCCAGATGGCTGTTTTGGAACACCTTGCCAGCGTCCACGAATGGGTCGACCATGTTATAGCCGTGATCTCCCATGCTGCTGAATTTTCGATCCCACGGTCCCCAGGTCATCCCAAGAGGCGTCCTGTCCCTTGGTGGACCACTGAGTGCCGCTCAGCCATCCGACCCCGCCGTGCAGCTCTGCGCCGCTTCAAGTGCCGTCCCTCAGCTGACAATCATGCGGCCTTTCGGGTGGCAAGGGCCAAGGCGCGGCGAGTGATTAAAGAGAGAAAACGACGGTCATGGCAATCATTCTTGAACTCCATCTCCCGCTCCACTAGTTCTACGAAAGTATGGGAAGCCATCAGGAGGATCTCCGGGAAACGCAGCCAACTACCTGTCACGGCATTGCTGCATCAGGGTTGTCTACTCACGGCGCCGAGAAACATTGCCCAGACTCTGGCCATGCATTTTGCGGAATCTACCGCCACCGCTACTACCGCACTGCCATCAAGAGGGGTCACTTGGACTTCCGGTCTGCAAATTCTGAACCCTACAACTGCCCCTTCACAATATGGGAACTGGATTCGGCGCTGACTGTGGCTCATGATACTGTGCCCTGTCATGATCAAATCCGGTACAGCATGCTGCAGCACTTGTTGCTGCCATCCAAGGAAGTTCTCCTGAATTGTTTTAATATGATACGGTTATCCGGCACGTTCCCTGAATCCTGGAGGGAGGCGGTTTTGATTCCTCTCCTCAAACCGGGGAAGGGCCGAACGCATCCCAGTAGTTATCGGAGTGTTGCTTTGACGAGCTGTGTCGGGAAGACGTTGGAACGCATGGTCAACCGCCACCTGGTTTAGCTGCTCGAGACCAGGCAGCTCCTTAGCCACTCTCAGTGTGGCTTTCGGAGATTTCGTTCAACTATAGACAACTTGACCCTGCTTGAGGCGGCCATCCAGCAGGCCTTCCTACGTAACCAGCATTGTCTAGGTGTATTCTTTGACATTAATAAGGCGTATGACACTAGTTGGCGCCGCCTTATCCTCAATCAACTCCATCAGTGGGGCTTTCGTGGCCATCTCCCCATCTTCATTCGGTCCTTTCTTTCCCACCGCCTCTTTCGATATCGGGTTGGTAATGTGCTATCTGATTTGTACGTGCAGGAGAATGGTGTTCCTCAGGGAAGCGTTTTAAGCGTCACCCCCTTTGCCGTCGCCATTAATAGTATCACGTCCACTATCCGGAGTCCTGCCCAGTGCTCCTTGTCTGTGGACGATTTTGCTGTTTTCTGTTCTTCCTCCGGTCTTGTCACTGCTAGTCGGCAGTTGCAGCTTACGATAAAGCGATTAGAGGCATGGACTGCGAAGACGGGTTTTACCTTTTCTGCAGACAAATGTGTGTGTGTTCATTTTAATCGTTCTCGACGTCTTTTTACCTCCCCTGAATTTCGTCTGAGGGACACCATTCTTCCTTTTAGAGACACTGTGAGGTTCCTGGGCCTCACTTTTGATTCCAAGTTGTCGTGGTTGCCGCACCTTAAAGACCTCAAGGTGCGGGCCCTGAAGGCACTGGATATTTTGAAGTGTCTGAGCCATCGGTCCTGGGGAGCAGATCGGGCGCGTCTGCTGCAGTTTTATAGGGCTTTCGTCCGGTCGCGCCTTGACTATGGATGCACCGTGTATGGGTCAGTGAGCCCTTCGTATCTGAAGATTCTTGACGCAGTACACCATGAGGGTATCAGGCTGGCCACTGGTGCCTTCCGTACCAGTCCCACCCCCAGCCTGTGTGCAGAGGCAGGGGAACCGCCGCTCGCCATCCGGCGGAAACTCCTCATGGTGCGACGGGTGTGTCAATTCCTTGCCTGTCCTACCTCCCCTGCGTACCCTACCGTTGCCCGACCGCCTACGGAACGTCTCTTTTCCAGTCGTCCCAGGGCAACGAGACCATTTGGGATTCGTGCCAAGCATTTGCTTGAGTCCCTTGGTGTGGAGCGTGTGGCACCCCAACTCCAGGGTTTTACCCGCCTGCCTCCCTGGTTGCTCCAGAGGCCCAGCGTCCTTTTAGACTTGTCAGAGTACCGGAGGAGCTGCACTCCTGCGTTTGTTTTTACCTCCTTATTTTACGATATTTTAAACCAGCATCCCGACCATGTACCAGTATTTACGGATGGCTCTAAACAAGGGGACTCTGTTGGTTGTGCTGTTGTTTTCCCTGATTGAGTCGTCAAGTTACGGCTTCCTGCGGCGTTTAACATCTTTGATGCCGAATTGTTTGCGATCTTGCGGGCATTGGAGCAGATGAGATGTGTTCCCAGTCTTAAGTTTCTCATCTGTTCTGACTCCCTGAGTGCCCTTCAGACCATGCAACACTTGTACCCAGCGGATACGGTCGTCCAGAACATCCATGATGCCCTACTCCACCTGCAACGGCAGGGGAAGGAGGTTTCTTTCTGCTGGGTGCCGGGGCACGTGGGTATTAGGGGAAACGAACTGGCGGATGTGGCTGCCAAAGATGCATGTTCCCTCCCTCACGTTGTTGAATGTGCCGTCCCCGTCCATGCTGTTACCTCCCTTTTGCGTTTTCGTGTTATGCGTCAATGGGAAGAGGAGTGGCTGGCAGTCGGTGAAAATAAGCTGCGTCTGGTCAAGGCCACCACGCGGCCAAGGCGTACGTCCTACCAGTCATGCAGGCGGGATGAGGTTCTCCTCACTCGCCTCCGCATCGGGCACAGTCCCTTAACGCATGGTTTTTTACTCCGGCGGGAGGCCCCCCCAATCTGCAGTGCTTGTGGCGTCCAGATTACTGTCAGCCACATTTTACTTGACTGTCCTTTATTCTCTGACCAGAGGGCGGTGGTTTCCTTGCCACCGGATTTGCCCTCTATTTTGCAAGACTACGCAACGTCTGTGGTTAAGGTCTTACGGTTTTGGCTCTGAGCGCTATGAGACCTAACTGCTGTGGTCATCAGTCCCCTAGAACTTAGAACTACTTAAACCTAACTAACCTAAGGACATCACACACATCCATGCCCGAGGCAGGATTCGAACCTGCGACCGTAGCAGTCGCGCGGTTCCGGACTGAGCGCCTGAACCGCTAGACCACCGCGGCCGGCTCTTACGGCTTTGTGTCCTGTCCAATTTGTTGCCTCGGATTTTAGGGAGAGGATTTTAATGTGCCCAGGTTTTAGGTAAGAGGTCCACCAGTCACGATTAACTACTTGTTTCACTTCGATTTCTGTTCTCTTTTCCTTGTGAGGATTTGGAACTGCGTCAGGTCTGTGTCTTTTAGCCGTTCTCCTTGTTCGCTGTCCGTCTTCGTCCCTTCACCGCATCTGTTCCTGTTTCTATGCGTTTGGGCGCTGATGACTGTGCTGTTTAGCGCCCTAAAACCTCAAACCACACACACAATAATTGAGCAAAGAGTTGTATAGCGGTAGGGGAGGGTGGGGGGAAGGGGGCCGCGGTTGAGCAGTGCAGGAGAGCGCTCAGCAAGAGCAGCAGCGAGTGCGCAGGGTCGAGCACCGTGCTGCCCTGCATGCCTGCCGCCTGTAGATACCAGTCGCCCGGCGGCCAGTCTAAATTAACGGAGCGTAATTACGCATGCGCAGGACGGCGGACACGCATTCCAGCCACTGCCTCCCCCCGTTCCCCAGTCTGCCGCAGTAATCAACGCCACAGTACAAGGCGCACGCTGGACGCCCAACCCCAGACATGAATACTGCAGCTGCAGCCGGTAGCATCTTCTGAAAGTGTATCGCGGCGGCGTGCCTGATCAAAATATCTTCTGTTTTCAAGCCTCGTCATTTCGAATTGAAACCTCTAGCTTTCCACAGCCGTCTCTAGGAGTAGAATTGTTGATGAAAGAGGTGGCATAATGGCCCGGCTATACAGGGCAAGCGGCAGCGTCTGAAAGCTCGCAGAGGGGGCCGAAACGACGCACGCGCGTGAAAGAGGGTCGGGCAGCTTCTGGCAGCTCCGGTCCTCCGTGTGACCGACTGACGTCATGCAGAGTGATGGGCCACCGTGGCGCCAAGTTCTGGAACTGCCGCTCCAGTCTCCCCGAAAGTGTCAGACATCCGCCTCCTTCCACTCGGTGCCCAGATGAGTAGAAGTTTATGGAACATATACTGTGATCCAACGTTACGGTTGGTTGCTGGATTTGGGGAAGGGGACCAAACCGCGAGGTCATCAGTCCCGTCGGATTAGGGAAGAATGGGGAAGGAAGTCGGCCGTGCCGTTTCAGAGAAGCCATCCCGGCATTTGCCTGAAACGATTTAGGGAAATCATGGAAAACCTAAACCAGGATGGCCGGACACGGGTTTGAACCGTCGTTCTCCTGAATGCGAGTCCAGTGTGCTAACCTTTGCGCCACCTCGCTCGGTCCGACATTATGACGACAGCTATCTACTGGCCAAAACCAGCACGGCCTCAGAACGTATCATCCTTCTGAAACACAACGGTCTATCCACAGAGGATTTCACATTTACAGATTTCCTGAACGCTTTTGACCACTTTTCCTCCGAAGTGGCTTGTAGTCAAACTGCATGACTATGGAGTATTGTCGCAGCCGTACGATTGCATTCGCGTTTTCCTGTCTGAATGGTAACAGTTATTAGCAAGCGGCAGAAAGTCAACGAGTGAAAGAGAAGTGATATATAGCACTTCCTAAATAAGTGTTATACGCCCTCTACTGTTCTCGATCTATATAAAAGATTTAGAACAATCTAGCAGTCCTCTTAGAAAGTTAGCAGACAATGCAGTCGTTTACCATCTAGTAAATACAACAAAAGAAGAAAACCAATTCCAAAATGATACAGACAAGATACAAGTGTCAATTGACTCTAAATGATGAAAGGTGCGATGTTCTCCACACGGGTACTAAAAGGAATCCGTTAAATTTAGGTCACGCCATAAATAACGCAAATTTAAAGTTTCTCGATTCAACTAAATACTTATGTTTTAAATTTACGAGCAACTTATATTGGAGTCATAGCGTAGGTTATGTTAGGAAGAAGAAAAAAGACGAAAAAAGACTGCGTTTCACTGCACTTACGAGATGCAACAAATCTACTACAGACTCTGCATACACTACGCTTGTTCCTCCTCTTTTGGAGTGCACTATCTGATCAAAAATGTCCGGACACCAGTCCGCAGTTCGTGGTCGTGCGGTGGCGTTCTCGCTTCCCGCTCCCGGGTTCCCGGGTTCGATTCCCGGCGGGGTCAGGGATTTTCTCTGCCTCGTGATGACTGGGTGTTGTGTGATGTCCTTAGGTTAGCTAGGTTTAAGTAGCTCTAAGTTCTAGGGGACTGATGACCATAGATGTTAAGTCCCTCAGAGCCATTTTTTTTTTTTTTTTGTTTTCGTCCGGACACCCGTACGCAATGGGAAATTGGACACCAGATGGCACGAGAGGCGGGATCCGTCAGTATAAGAGGCGGCGGAGAACATTGTGTCATCAATGGAGGAGTGGTAACAGGAGAACGAGTTGGTCATGGGAGCCCAGTGACTTCAAACTTGGACTCGTCACTGGATGTCACCTGAGTAACAGATCCACCAGGGACATTTCAACCCTTCTAAAGCTGCTCAAGTCGACTGTTGGTAATGTGATTTGATGTGGAAACACTACGGAACGACCACAGGACAACCAAGGCTACGCAGACCTCTTATACTGACGGACAGAGGTCGCCGCGCATTGCGGTGGGTGGATGATGAAATACCATGAAATCAGCGGAAGGAATCACCCACGAGTTACTGTCCAGCTAGCTAAGTCACTGTGCGGAGCGAGCTACAAAGAATGTGATACAATGGTAGAACAGCTCCACCAAGGTCTACATTTCTGTAACCAGAGTCGAGCAACTCTTAACATGCTGTAAAGAGCGATTCCACTGGACAGTGGATGACTGGAAACAAGTGATTTCGAGTGACGGATCACTCTGTATCCTGTGGCAGTCCGATGGAAGGGTTTGGTTTTGGTGAATGTCTGAATAAAGTTACCTGTCGTCATATGTAGTGCCAATAACGAAATATGGATGAGGTGATGATACAGTACGGGGATGGTTGTCATGCTCAGGGTGTGGTCCCCATATTTCGCTTAAGAAAATGCTAAATGCAGACGATTATGAATACATGTAATACCATAGCGTATTCTGTAGCGCAGAGGAACAATTCATTGACGATGAAGCCTTTATCAGCATGACAATACGCCCTTTCACAAAACGTCATCTGCGAGGCAATGGTTTGTGGACAATAAAATTCCTGAAATGGACTGGCATGCCAAGAGTCCTGACCTGAGCCCAATGGAACACCGTAGAGATGAGTTAGAGTATAGGCTGCGCCCCATACTCCACCGTCCAACTACAGTACCTTTTCTACCTTTTCCAATTTGGGCTCTTAACGAAGAAAGGTCTGCCATTTCTTCATAGACAATCGGATACCTCGTTGACAGTGTTCCCAGCGAAGTTCAAGACATCATAAAGGTAAAGGGTGAACTCAGCCCATACTAATATCCACTAACAGGTGTGGGGATAGTTTTGATCGCATAGTGTACTGCTGCGCCGTACAGTACAGGCCTTTAAAAGTGTTCGAGAAGGGGCAGCTCGCGAAACAGGGGAGAGACTGTCATGGACATTATAAGCGCGTTGGGGGCAGTCATTAAAACAAAGGAGATTTTCATTGAGGTGTCATCTTTTCACGAAATTTCTATCACCAAATTTTCTCCTCAGAATACGAAAATATTTTATCGCCTATCATCTGCATAAGGAGAAGTGCCCATCGTAAAAGACGCACTGGAAGACGTAGGTAAACATTTTCCGCGCGTGCTGCTCGAGGGTGGGGTGGGAGAAAATGAATCTGAAAGTGGTTCTATTGATCGTCTATCAAATATTTACGTGTGAGTTGCAGAGTACTCACGTAGGTACAGATATTTAACCCTAATCTCAGCCGGCCGGCCGGTGTGGCCGAGCGGTTCTAGGCGCTTCAGGCTGGAACCGCGCGACCGCTATGGTCACAGGTTCGAATCCTGCCTCGGGCATAAATGTGTGTAATGTCCTTAGGTTAGTTACGTTTAAGTATTTCTAAGTTCTAGGGGACTGATGACCTCAGATGTTAATTCCCATAGTGCTCAGAGCCATTTGAAACATTTTTTAACCTAATCTCAGCCGCCTCTTTTATATCGGGATCACAATCTGAAGATCCATAGGCCTTCCTTTTACGAAATTGTATTTAGTGTCCGTTCTGTAGGCTACATTTTTCCACAGTAGTTTTCTGAAGCTCCCTCTTTCTCACGTGGCAGTGCGCCCAGCGCAAAGCACAAGCCTCAGTGCAAATTAGCCGACCCACGCAGACGCCCCCGCATTTCACTGCACGCCACACGCGCCCTGCAATGGAAGGGCGACGCCGCATTTAACGGGGCGTGGCTTATCTTCAGTCTTGGTGCCGTCAGTTGTTTCCACCTCATGACGACAGCAGAGACAGCTGTCGAAAGATCAAGTATTTTATTCGAAATGACGCGGCATAAAAACCAATGAAGTTTTATTCTACATCTCAGGGCATCTCCGTACAAAGAAGCAAATGATGTAATGTCTGGACAACCGACTTGGTGGTTTTTGTGAGAGAATGGTGTACACTATTAACTGAGAGCAATCACGCTCCGTCAGTATTTCAATGTTCTGCACCCGGTTTTCGTTAGCTAGAATCTTCTTACAACCATTATTTTTTTTAATATTTACTTTTGTCTTCTAGTTGCCCAACTGTTTAAGCAGCTAAGTTGTTATTTTTACGTGTTTTGCAGTGAACTTACAGTATACCCGTACATGCCTGTCATTCTGGCTAATTAGTTATTATCACTCACAATAACATAAATATATAAGCTTCCTGTTTTTTCTTTAGCATGTGACAATAACTGCCTTGTACTCCTTACGTTAATTACTGACAGTCGTATTGCATTCGTAACAAATTTTATTTTAGTACATCGCTACAGTCGAATAACTAATAGAGACTAGGGTTTAACACTGTGAAGTCAAATAATCACTAACTAGTATATGACAACAAACGTATCCTAAAAATAATATCCTGACCTGTGTAAAGCGGTCTCTTCACACTGCCTGAAAACTCTACGGACACTGCTGCGACCCAGCGAACATTAACGGAGCCTTTGCTGTTCATATTACACATTTATGACTTTGATGAATGTACTGGTTGCAGCTCCAGACTTTTCGCGGATGATGCAGTTATCTGTGAAGAAATTCTGTCCGGTAGAAATTGAAGTAATATTCAGATAGGTCAAGAAAATACATCACCCTTGTGCAGAGGTTAGGAACTAGCTCTTAATGCAGAGAGGCTCAAAGTTGTGCACTTCACAAGATATGAAAGTGTGGGGTTCTTTGACTACAGGATTAATAAGTCACAAAGCGAGTCAGTCACGTCATACAAACATCTGAAAGTGAGAACGCGTGGAGATGTCAAGCGGAATGGCGACGTAGACTCAGCTGAAAGCTAACGGCAAACTTAGATTAGTTGGTATGAGACTGCTATTTTTTTTTTCTAAATGCGGTTGCATTCGAAACGCTTGTTCGAAATGTGCTTGAAAAGTGCTCAAGTGTGTGGGAATCGTATCCACGGACAACATACCTCCAGCGTATTCTTATAGAAACAAAGACTGTGTGAACGTATGGTCACAGACGTGTTTGACTGATGAACAGAGTAAGTGCAGTGTTGAAAAATCAGAGTAAGACGCCGTACATCTCTCTAGAGCGTGCTGCGTCTCTATGTTTCTACACCGTAGAGATAGTGCAGATGAGACCAGCCAAATAGCTGCTCGCCCGCTGATGTGCGAACGGCCGTACCTACCACACTCCATCTGGCAATGGAACGGAAAGAGACCTTGATTTGGGGCACAAAAAAAAAGTACCCACGAGCTTCACAGTGACTGATAAAGAAAAAATTGGGACGTAGGCGTAGAATCAGACAGGGAATTCGTTCCTCTAAACTTCCAGTCCAATATAATTATTTCAAATGTGAATTTCCATTCATTTACATCTTCAAATCCGTTCCATTCGCGTACTGACCGAGCGAAAAATGCTTGTCTGTGTGCCTATTTACGCGAAACCGAGCAAGGTGGCGCAGTGGTTAGCACACTGGACTCGCATTCGGGAGGACGACGGTTCAATCCCGTCTGCGGCCGTCCTGATTTAGGTATTCCGTGATTTCCCTAAATCGCTTCAGGCAAATGCCGGGATGGTTCCTTTGAGAGGGCACGGCCGATTTCCTTCCCCATCCTTCCCTCACCCGAGCTTGCGCCCCGTCTCTAATGACCTCGTTGTCGACGGGACGTTAAACACTAATCTCCTCCTCCTATTTACGCGACAGAATGTCTTTTGTCTTTTCCTCGATGTCGCTACGCCAGATATACGTTGATTGTAGCGTAATAGTCGTAGACTCATCTTCGAATACATGTTCTCTAAATTCAGGCACCAGAGTTTCGCTACAACTATACGCGTCTTTCTTCTAAGGAATCTAATGTAAGTTCCCGACGCTTTATATTATAGTATGGTTTAGCTATACCAACCCAGCGCGTCTCTGAATTCTTTCGAAGTCTGTTGTGCCTACCTTACAAGGACTGGAATTGTTTGCACTAGTGTCTTGTCTGTTATTTCGTTTAACGATGCATCGCATTCCTAGGATCCTTTCAACAAATCCAGGAGTTCCACTGGCTTCCCTAAAACTGATTTTACGTGATCGCCCGTTTCATATCACTCCTCAGCGTCACTCCTAAACACTTATACATTATGACACGCCCGACATGTTCGCCAATCCAGACACTCTACGGTTCTCTCTCCCGTTGCTACAGACATTGTTTTACAATCTCGATACATCTGAACTGTGGCTGGCAGGGGTGGCCGAGCGGTTCTAGGCGCTACAGTCTGGAACCGCGCGACCGCTATGGACGTAGGTTCGAATGGATGTGTGTGATGTCCTTAGGTTAGTTAGGTTTAAGTAGTTCTAAGTTCTAGGGGACTGATGACCTTAGAAGTTAAGTCCCATAGTTCTCAGAGCCATTTGAACCATCTGAACTGTGAAAGGAGTTAATTCCGTGGCGTGTTCAATGTAAAACGTAACAGGACTCCGTTTTTCTTTACCTAGTCATAATTGTTTTTCAATGCTGGGGATATTAATATCGATATCGCTCTTTTTTAGTCTGTGCGGCGGTCAAACATGGTTACGGTGGTATCCTCATGCGTGAATGCATTTTTAAATGCGGTATTCAAAGGTTTTGCTTTCTGTCTGCTATCTTCAGTTTCCGACACTAGACAGATCCGTTGACTGACCTTAGTATGGCTAGATTTTCGTAAGCCTTTGACCAAGATCTGTCACTATAAATTATTGTAGGCTTCACACAAGGCCCTTCTTACAGATGCATGAGTTGCGATTTACTTTTCTGTCAGGATCTCAGTAATCTCTTTTGAAGCGACAGAAATGTAAGAAAAGTGGAGTGAAAACCAGACTGGTGTAAGTAACAAATCACAGTACAGCACGCTTGTAGCTCTTCATAGGTAGTTGTGATGTATATTGGGAAGATGAAATCAAATTCAGAACTGCATGATGATGAGAGCTAATACCCCGAAACGCACTGTAAAGTGTTAATCAATCACTGAGACAGCTTATTTATGTCATTTCGTTTTGCACACTCAATCTCGGTAGGTGCAGTATAATGTGCAAAGTGTACTTTGTGCGATTCTTCGTTTTCGGGAGAGCGTGCTGTTGGAGCGTGAATGCTTCAGGATGGCAGGGACAGTACAGAGTAGTGACGCATGCGCAGAGACCCAGCGCCTCGCGGTACCCCTTGCTCGGTTAAGATGTTAAGAGGAGCCGAATTCCGTAGCCTCTGCCCAATAAATAACCCGGGCGGGAATATTTCAAACAAACACCGCAACGGCGACAGCACGTACATATTCATGCGCGCTCGGGATATTTATAAGGTCGCGGCCCGCCGCTTAATGGAAACACAACACGGACGGGCCTATTCCGAATTCCACGGGTGTCGTTTGCAACCATAAACACAGTACATCAGCGAGACGATTGGAATCTACATTGCGGGAATAGTCACCGTTTGAAAGGCAATATATTTTATTGGGAGGGTACGTAAGCATTTAAAGGGGCTGTAAAATAAATTGGAAGCTAGTTGAGATTCCGGCCGCGTGGTGCGCAGGTGCGCCGTCGGCGGTGGTCACGTGACAGCGAGGAGCCGGCCAGCCGGCCCGTGGGAAAGACTCGTCTCGAATTGCCGCGCCGGGACCGTCTCGAAGCTCCGCCGTGGCTGCTCGCCCGCGTGAGAGAAAGAGTCGCTAAGGTGTCTGCAGGACCGGAGCCGCTGTTTCGATGGTAATCGGACGCTTTTTTACCCCATAATAGGACAAAGCAAAATCCTCAAATGACGACTTTGATTGTGTGACAGTTCAGTCACAAAATACGTCTTAAAAAAGCATTTCTAATGGGGCCGACACATGTTCAGACACTGCCTGCTGTCACAGCACACTCATCCAATTTTATCAATAATTTACAACCGCATGCGAAGCTAGCACGTCGTTTATGTCACAGGGACGCACAGTTACACCCTGTTTCACTCGAGGGTAGGAGAAATATTGTAAAAAACAAATTACAGGTGATTATTGAGTCCCATAGCCTGGAAAGCTTAATGTTACACGACATTGCACAATTAATGTGACTAATTGTGTTGATTACAGCTGATTATTGAGCCTCACAGCCTGAAAAGCTTAATGTTGCACTAAATTGCGCAATCAAGTGTGAGTATGGTGTTGATCATATTTCCGGTGTACAAGATACTCTTACGTCGGACGTTGAACGTTTCTATGACTGTTATTAAAGTATTTCTAAATTAGTACATTTACTGCGTAGAAACAAACGTATTTCAATTACATTTAAATGTAAAGAGGGATGTGTATCTGGTGTGGGTAATGGCTGAGATTTGAGCCCAATTAGATGCAGAGTTAATCGAAAAGTTTACATTTCAAATACGTCTGTACTAACTAGGATAACAGTTCATACAAACTGAGTGAGAATACAGGGCTATTACAAATGATTGAAGCGATTTCATAAATTCACTGTAGCTCCATTCATTGACATATGGTCACGACACATACGTGATACGTAGAAAAACTCATAAAGTTTTTTTCGGCTGAAGCCGCACTTCAGGTTTCTGCCGTCAGAGCGCTCGAGAGCGCAGTGAGACAAAATGGCGACAGGAGCCGAGAAAGCGTATGTCGTGCTTGAAATGCACTCACATCAGTCAGTCATAACAGTGCAACGACACTTCAGGACGAATTTCAACAAAGATCCACCAACTGCTAACTCCATTCGGCGATGGTATGCGCAGTTTAAAGCTTCTGGATGCCTCTGTAAGGGGAAATCAACGGGTCGGCCTGCAGTGAGCGAAGAAACGGTTGAACGCGTGCGGGCAAGTTTCACGCGTAGCCCGCGGAAAATTGGCTCATGCCACAACTGGAGACCGACAGCGCCGACTTCGTCTTTCAACAGGATGGTGCTCCACCGCACTTCCATCATGATGTTCGGCATTTCTTAAACAGGAGATTAGAAAACCGATGGATCGGTCGTGGTGGAGATCACGATCAGCAATTCGTGTCATGGCCTCCACGCTCTCCCGACTTAACCCCATGCGATTTCTTTCTGTGGGGTTATGTGAAAGATTCAGTGTTTAAACCTCCTCTACCAAGAAACGTGCCAGAACTGCGAGCTCGCATCAACGATGCTTTCTAACTCATTGATGGGGATATGCTGCGCCGAGTGTGGGAGGAACTTGATTATCGGCTTGATGTCTGCCGAATCACTAAAGGGGCACATATCGAACATTTGTGAATGCCTAAGAAAACTTTTTGAGTTTTTGTATGTATCTTCAAAGCATTGTGAAAATATCTCAAATAATAAAGTTATTGTAGAGCTGTGAAATCGCTTCAGTCATTTGTAATAACCCTGTACATATCTTTGAAGTATTTTTTTTATTCCCTTTAACAAATGTTTTAGGAAACCTTTCGTATGAGACGTACGAACATCTAACATAATAGTTGATTCAGACTCTAACAAAGTTATGTTGCCTTCTCCTCTAAGAAAACAAAAGTTTAAAACATTTTGCATTAATACACGTTTCAGCTCAGAAATTTCCAAACCATTTAAAATTTGGAAATTTGTGGTAAGTTCCTATGGGACCAAACTGTCAAGATTATCAGTCCTAGTCTTACGCACTACCTAATCTAACTTAAACTAACTTACCCCAAGGACAACACACACACCCATGCCGGAGGGAGGACTCGAACCTCCGACGGGGGGAGCCACGCGAACCGTGGCAAGGCGCCTGAGACCGCACGGCTACTCAGCGCGGCCACCGCCATTTCAGTTCGTACCATTGTGACAGGGTTTCGTGTCTGGGAAAGCAAAGTGTTTTCTCATTCGATAATAATTTTATAAATCAGCTAAGTACAGAAGGTAATTGTCTGGAATAGAGTAAGTGGCTTTGTGCAGTCCATCTTTCCTTCCTTGAACTTGTCACCAATGAAGCTTTCTTCTTTTTTTGAACTTTCGTTTGTTATTCCAAGTCGCATAGCAAACAAAATGTCTTCTTAATCACACCGTATTTGACAGTTCACGTGCACACTACTACAGTCTATGTTCAAAAGTAGGTCACCAAATGTTCGCTTTTCAACCCTGTTTGTCCAATGTTTCCTATTTGTCGCCGTCTTCCCAGTCAGAGCCTTAATCCTCTTAAATATCTCTTCCCGGTATTTCTAAGATTCCTCAAATGTTCAAATGTGTGTGAAATCTTATGGGTCATCAGTCCCTAAGCTTACACATTACTTAACCTAAATTATCCTAAGGACAAGCACACACACCCATGCCCGAGGGAGCACTCGAACCTCAGCCGGGACCAGCCGCACAGCCCATGACTGCACCGCCTGAGACCGCTCGGCTAATCCCGCGCGGCTCTAAGATTCCTGCAAGTGCGATATACAATGTATGAACGTCCGAGTTTATATTAAGAATGACGAGCTAAATAATGATGTAGTTATTGATGCACACCATAATTTACGAATAAATTTTACCTTAATTTACTTAACAGTAAATACAATAACTATCAAAAAAGAAACCAAGTAACTTATGTAAAACATTTATAACCAGTATAAAAGCAGAAGGTCAGAAGCAGAATGGTGATTCAAACATTTTGAGACTAGATATTTGAGCTTATGGTTACGTTATCAGATATCTAGTGCATGAGTTTCTACTGGAAGACACAGGATGAATATTGTTACGAAATGTGTAACTATTGTACGCTGAAATGGCAAAAGTTATGGTACAGCGATAAGCACATATACAGATGGCAGTAGTATCGCGTACACAAAGTATAACATGGGACATCCCATTTCATAAATAGTTAGGTAATTCAATAATCCGAGATCCACGGTGTCTAGAGTGTGCCGAAAACACCAAATTTCAGGCATTACCTCTTTCCACGGACAACGCAGTGGCCGACAGCTTTCACTTAACGACCGAGAACAGCGGCTATCGTGTTGAATTGCCAGTGCTAACAGACAAGCAACACTGCATGAAATAAGCCCAGAAATCAATGTGAGACTTACGAAGAACGTATCCGTTACGACAGTGCGGCGAAATTGGAGTTAATGGGCTCATGACCATATCGGTTGGATCTTAAATGACTGGAAAACCATGGCCTGGTCGGATGGGTCCCGATTTTAGTTGGTAAGAGCTAAGGCGCAGATCTCATGAAATCATGGACCAAAGTTGTCGACAAGGGACTCTGCGAGCTGGTGATGGCTCCATAATGGTGTGGCCTGTGTTTACATGGAATCGACTGGGTCCTCCGGTCCAATTGAACAGATCATTCACTGGAAATGGTTATATTAGGCTACTTAGAGACCATTTGCAGAAATTAATGAACTTCATGTTCCCAAACAACGATGAATTTTTATGGATGAAGATGCGCTATGTTTTCGAGCCACCTTTGTTCTTGATTGGTTTGAAGATGATTCTTGACAGTTCAAGTGAATGGTGTGGTCACCCAGATCGCCCGACGTGAATCCCGTCGAACATTTATGGGACATAATCGAGAGGTGCACAAGCTCCTGCATCGCAACAGTTCATCAATTATGGACGGCTGTAAAGACAGTGTGGCTCACTCTTTCTGCAGGGGACTTCCTACGACATGTTGAGTCCATGTTGCGTCGAGTTCCTGAACTGAGCCGAGGAAAAGGAGGTTCGACATGATATTAGGAGGTATCCCGTGACTTTTGTCACCTCAGAGTAAACCGATTATATTTTTGGGAACATTCGAGTGCATCCAAAAGTTTGAATGCCATGCATACATCATCAAACAATAGCGAAAACGGGCAGTATTAGCTGAGTGTTACGGAGTATATAGTCTCCAGTGGCCTGTTGAACGCTCATGGAACTATATTACTCACTATAAAATTACAGCATTAAAAAGAATACCAATAAAATTATACTTATAGATTGTAGGAAGTAGAGTGCGTACAATACGAGATTAAGTTTGTAGGTTACTTAGTTGTATACAGGGTACGAAATTTAGAACACAGAACCGCCACCTCTTGCAGCAACAGCGGCTGTAACACTGACTGAGTATCGAACCCAGCAGCGCTAAGATCACGGATACTGGTGCCTCGTTCCATGCTGGTTCAACTTGTGCCAGCGTTCTCCATTGGTAGGGGTTGGTGAGTGGTCGCAACCCATGACCGGATGTTTTGAATGGATGAGAGGTCTGATGAACAAGGTGCCTACGGCAACAGTAGGTGGGTCGGAACAATACCAGAAACATCTGGCATTATATTATTGAAAGATACCGCCACAGACCGCTCGAAAACAGGGCACAACCACCGGCCTCAAGCCGTCAGAAACGTAACGGTTGCCGTCCCAATTGCTGGATATGCGGACCAGAGCGGATCGTGAAGTGCAGTCAATACCGCCACATCAGGTACTGGGCCCGTATCACGATGGCAAATACTGTCCGATGACGATCGTTTTCCTCAGAGCTTTCACATATTGATAGACCACCGTGACGCTTACGCAGAACAGGGAACCCTCTGAGAAGATGAGGTGGCGCCACTCGTGGGTGGAGTGTTGCTGCTGGCTGCGCCACTGTCTGCACACCCCTCTCTGTTGTTGGGTCGTGAGCAGCAGCCACGATAGTGGTCGCCGTGCTGACAATACTTGGTGCTCTAAGCGACGTCGCACTGTCCATCTGGATGTTCGTCTTACTGCAAACAAGCTCGTTTCGTGATTCAAGATATGTGACGATGTTGTACGATCCTGCACAGCCTCTCGGACGCTAGTCACTTGGGGCCGCTGGGACTCTGACCGTCTTTTAGTAAAATCATAGATGATGTGAATGATGTTGGTTTGTGGGGCGTTCAATATCGGGGTCAGCAGCGCCCATACAAGTTCCAAATCTTTCCATTTCCAGTCTTGGCACTTCCTTAGTAATGGTGAGGTGATGAGGACAACACCCGGTCCTCGGGCGGAGAATATTCCCGACCCGGTCGGGAATCGAACCCGAGACCCCGTGAAATCAATCATAACCAAATAAGTGCCATTCGAATATAGAATTCAGTCATAACCCATCAGTTAAATATTCGAATGACACTTATATGATCCCAGTTAACGAGAACAGCAATATCCCCAAATAGTTAAATTCATTTGGTCAAGGTCCTGCTACTGTCGAATTTCAGAACTTTATATTGCCTCCTGGGAGGTTCTAATTGATTTATTAGGTTGAGACACATTCAATTGCAACTGCCGGTATCATCGAAATCGTTAGCCGGTGACGTAGAGGACTATACTACTTACAGGTTGTAAACCATTGGTTTATATGATTCTCACGACTTCTTACTTCTACTACACCCATGCTCATAAATTAAGGATAATGCTGATACATGGTGAAACAACGCTCTGGGAGGGGGGGGGGGGGCGGTTTGCGGGATTAAATCACCTCGGGATATGACCATGCGGTGCATTTGACCTGCGGTCGTCGCACGGTGGCCCTCGCAGCAGTTCACATACGCAGACGTGTGTTGCTGCATGTCAGAGTAGGGTGCAACGAGTAAGTGTGCAGACGTTTTCAGACGTGGTAATGGTGACTGTGTGTTGAAAATGGCTCAAAAATCATATATTGATGACGTTATGAGGGGTAGAATACTTGGGCGACTGGAGGCTGGTCAAATACAGCAGGTCGTAGCGCAGACCCTCCGTGTGCCACAAAGTGTGATCTCAAGATTGAGGCAACGATTCCAGCAGTCCGGAAACGTGTCCAGGCGCTACAGTACGAGGGACGTCCACAGTGTACAACTCCACAAGAAGACCGATATCTCACCATCAGTGCCCGCAGACGGCCACGGAGTACTGCAGGTGCCCGCAGCTCATGGTCGTGCGGCAGCGTTCTCGCTTCCCGCGCCCGGGTTCCCGGGTTCGATTCCCGGTGGGGTCAGGGATTTTCTCTGCCTCGTGATGGCTGGGTGTTGTGTGATGTCCTTAGGTTAGTTAGGTTTAAGTAGTTCTAAGTTCTGGAGGACTGGTGACCATAGATGTTACGTCCCATAGTGCTCAGACCCATTTGAACCATTCGAAGTACTGCAGGTAACCTTGCTCGGGGCCTTACCGCAGCCACTGGAACAGTTGTCTCCTGACACACAGTCTACAGACGACTGAACAGACATGGTTTATTCACCCGGAGACCTACAAGGTGCATTCCACTGACCTTTGGTCACAGGAGAGCCCGTAAAGCCTGGTGTCAAGAAGACAGTACATGGTCATTGGAACAGTTGTCCCAGGTTATGTTCACGGACGTGTCTAGGTACAGTATGAACAGTGATTCTCGCCGGGTTTTCATCTGGCGTGAACCAGGAACTAGACACCAACCCCTTAATGTCCTTGAAAGGGACCTGTATGGAGGTCGTGGTTTAAAGGTGTGGGGTGGGATTATGATTGGTGCATGTACACCCCTGCATGTCTTTGACAGAGGAACTGTAACAGGTCAGGTGTATCGGGACGTCATTTTGCACCCGTATTTCCGCCTTTTCAGGGGTGCAGTGGGTCCCACCTTCCTCCTGATGGATGATAACGCACGGCCCCACCGAGCTGCCATCGTGGAGGAGTACCCTGAAACAGAAGATATCAGGCGAATGGAGTGGCCTGCCTGTTCTCCAGACCTAAAACCCATCTAGCACGTCTGGGGTGCTCTCGGTCGACGTATCGCTGCACGTCTTCAAACCCCTACGACACTTCAGGAGCTCCGACAGGCACTGGTGCAAGAATGGGAGGCTATACCCCAACAGCTGCTCGACCACCTGATCCAGAGTATGCCAACCCGTTGTGCGGCCTATATACGTGTGCATGGTGATCATATCCCATATTGAAGTCGGGGTACATGCGCAAGAAACAGTGGAGTTTTGTAGCACATGTGTTTCGGGACGGTTTTCTCAAATTATCACCAATACCGTGGACTTACAGATCTCTGTCGTGTGTGTTCCCTATGTGCCTATGCTATTAGCACCAGTTTTGTGTAGTGCCAAGCTGTGTGGCACCACATTCTGCAATTATCCTTAATTTATGAACATCAGTGTAGTTGAACAACTGGCCTGCACAATTACATAGAGTTGATACATGAGTGAGGAAAAGCACAATTCTTATGGAATTACTTGCACAACATATCATAATCTCATGTGAGGGGGCCGCAAAAAGAGGAACAAGCGAGAGAAAAGAATTTAAAGGCATCACCTCCAGTAAGCGGTGTCACAAGGCTTGCACCATTCCGGCGTTACCCAAAACAATAACATCGATCGACATATTGGTTCCGGAAAAGGGTTAATCTAGCATGCAAAAGAAGCCAATCCAACTAGTTGGAATTTGCGTTAGTAGCTCTTTAAAAATGAGTCTGTGCGTATGAACAACTAATCTGTAATACATTCACGAACCGTAGGTAAAGAGTTTAGTGCATTTGCGAAATTTAAATTGCATAAAAACTCTCCAGATTGTTGCTCAGAATGAACAATACCTAGCCGTACCTGTCATCTCGCTTCGCAAAGCAGTGATTACCCTCTGAAGAGCAGAAGTCACATCTTAAACCAAAGTCGGGTCCCATCAGGAACTGATGTCCTTCAAGGCCAACTGCAGAAGTTAGATGACTTCTCACGTCGGCATAACCAGGTCTCCTTCCGCGATCAACATCCGAGTGCCTCTTCTGCATCAGTACTTTTAGCACCCGAATGAATTTTCATACTTCCTGTCACAGCTCCAATCTGCGTAAGAAAAACGCATAAGCTAGTTTACTAGCCAATCATGCATGAACAACAGTTATTCTGTAACTCTTCAGGCTTTCCCGGCGATCTAATGACATCTTGGGTTGTCGGGTGTTCTGCCGGATATCAGCGTCGCACTTGCACGATATTTCGGTCACGTAGCTCGTGACCTTCATCAGGTGCGACCTGAGGGAAAGCACAACCTGAGGTCGCACCTGATGAAGGTCACGAGCTACGTGACCGAAATATCGTGCAAGTGCGACGCTGATATCCGGCAGAACACCCGACAACCCAAGATGTCATTAGATCGCCGGGAAAGCCTGAAGAGTTACAGAGACTCAGGTCGCACCTGATGAAGGTCACGAGCTACGTGACCGAAATATCGTGCAAGTACGACGCTGATATCCGGCAGAACACCCGACAACCCAAGATGTCAACAGTTATTCTGCCAATCAGACGAGAGGCTGTTTTCGGTTCACAATACTCCTACTTTAAACTTCCGAGGTATCTCAATGGGACTGACAGAGGCCGTCATTCTATCATCCCTACCTAGCAAAATTGAATGGAAAATTGCCACATAAGACTAGACAGAGAAGAAGACAAGGGTGGGGGAGACAGTGCGTGTCTGCCGGCCTGGGTGGCCGAGCGGTTCTAGGCGCTACAGTCTGGAACCGAACGACCGCTACGGTCGCAGGTTCGAATCCTGCCTCGGGCATGGATGTGTGTGATGTCCTTAGGTTAGTTCGGTTTGAGTAGTTCTAAGTTCTAGGGGACTGATGACCTCAGAAGTTAAGTCCCATAGTTTTCAGAGCCTTTTGAACCATTTGAACAATGCGTGTCTGAGCCTGATTTCCAGGGAATTTTCGAAGCTTTAAGAAAATATCCTGTTGTTAGACTTGCATCGGATCCTACAAAGAGGGTTTCTGTTGCTGCTATTGGGCCCCAGACGTGTCCGTGTGCTAACCAAGGAGAGTAATTCTCTCGGCCTCGACTCTCTAGGCGCCTCCGGGGCGCCCCGTGCGAGAAGCGCCAATTGTTACGTAGTAGGGAGGCGAGTGACTGCAGCGTGGCGTCTCGCCTTTGCGTCGCCAGCGAGCCAGACCCGTCGAAGAATCTCGCCTTCCAGCTCGCCTCAGACCACCTTCATAGGACACAACTGTGGTCGTTTTGTCACAGCGACTTCTCGTCGAGCGCGACAGCCAGAATGACTTATAGAGCATGCGGCTGGGCGGGAACCTGTCTTCCGAGATGAATACATCCACCCTACACCAGGGGCTCACCTTCATTGCTTAACTGTGGGCTGTTACTACGAACTTAAATTACATTACTAGTTAAGAATTTGTTTTCTTATCCCGGATAGTAAAAACTGCTAATACTCTGCCTCTACAATGACATGCAACTGCATTACAAGAGAATTCTTCATCTACATCTACATTTACATGGATACGCAGACCACAATCAAGTGTCTGGCAGAGGGTTCATCGAACCACCTTTATTATTCCAATCTCGAATAAAGCTCGGAAAAAACGGACACCTATATCTTACCGCGCGAGCTCTTACTTCCCTTATTTTAGCGTGGTGATCGTTTCTCCCTATGTAGGTCGGCGTCAACAAAATATTTTCGCATTCGGAGGCGAAAGTTGGTGACTGAAATTTCGTGAGAAGATTCCGCCGCAACGAAAGACCCTTTTATTTTAATGGTGTCCACCCCAAATACTGTACCATTTCTGTGACACTCTGTCCTCCATTTATCGATAATACAAAATGTTCAAAGAATTTTATCGTTGTACGCCTTTAGTCCTATCCGGTAAGAATCCCACACCGCGCAGCAGTACTCCAAAGGAGAACGGACAAGCGTAGTGTAGGCTGTCTCTTTAGTAGATCAGTTGCACCTTCGAAGTGTTCCGCTAACATTTTCTATGTGTTCTTTGCAATTTAAGTCGTTCTTAATTGTGATTCCTAGGTATTTAGTTGAATTTACGGGCTTTAGATCTGAGTGGTTTAGTGTGTAACCGTGATTTAACGGATTCCCTTTAGCACTCGTGTGGAAGACCTCACACTTTTCATTATTTAGGGTCAAAAATGGTTCAAATGGCTCTGAGCACTATGGGACTTAATATCTGAGGTCATCAGTTCCCTAGAACTTGGAACTACTTAAACCTAACTAAGCTAAGGACATCACACACATCCCTGCCCGAGGCAGGATTCGAACCTGCCACCGTAGCGGTCGCGCGGTTCCAGACTGAAGCGCGTAGAACCGTTCGGCCACACCGGCCGGCTATTTAGGGTCAATTGCCAATTTTCGCATTATACAGATGTCATTTATAAATCGTTTTGCAATTTGTTTTGGTCTTCTGATGACTTTACTAGACGATAAACGACAGTATCATCCGCAGACAACCTAAGACGGTTGCTCAGATTGACTTGTAAGTTATTTACACACATAAGGAACGGCAAAGGTCCTATAACACTACATTGTGGAACGCCAGAAATCACCTCTGTTTTACTCGATGCCTTTCCGTCAGTCACTGCGAACTGTGATATCTCTGACAGGAAATCACGAATCCAGTCACACTTGTAGACCTTCAGCAGTTGTTTTTCCTATAGATTAACGCCGTGCTCACTCCAGTCGCACTAGAGGGGTTGGAAATTGAGTAGTAAGGCTAGGCAGATATTGAGTTTAATGAAACGAGGCAGCTAGTAATTGGTGGGAACCATTTCAAACTGCTTGTCGACGTTTCTCCTTCTCACACAACGCATAATGCCATCATCTCACAAACAACCAACGTTCTGAAAAAGAAACGTGCCAGTTTATTTCTCCTTGCGTGCAAACACAGAAGACGCTAGGTTTCGCTCTACCTATTCTGACCCATGCGAGGAAGCCTAGTGGACAGCACACTGATTCGCATTCAGGAAGACGACAGATCGTACCCGCGTCCGGCCACCCAGATTTAGGTTTTCCGTGATTTCCTTAAATCGCTTCAGGCAAATGCCGTGATGGTTCCTTTGAAAAGGCACGGCCGATTTCATTCCCCATCCTTCCCTACTCCGAGCTTGTGCTCCGTCTCTAATGACCTCGATATCGACGGGACGTCAAACACTAATCTCCTCCTCCTGCCTACTCTGGGCGGTTGGGCTTTAATGGTACTCATTTGTATATCCAAAAATGCCGCACACCGCATGCCAATTTGACGTTTGTTCTATACCATCTTCATGCCGCTGCAGTTCTAATGGGCAACAGTGTATTACCATGCCTTTAGCTTTTCGAAACGTTTCACGGGCTTCTGATACCACTCAACTCAATGATTCCGATAGTAATCGTCAAGGCTGAGAAGGTTAATGACAAAGAAAAGCACATAATATAAGCGAGACGATAATCTCCGACAGGAAGGCGGTAAGCGTAATGAAGCCATTTGCAGAAGCGATCGCGTCCGCAGGCCCGCTTCCAAGTCACGTAGCACCGGACAAAATGAAGTCGTTACGGGCAGAAACAACCGGGTGTGTACGCTTCAAACGAAACGGACGCGACGCTCGCTGCCGTAATGGGGCACTTGCAAAGCGGCAGGGGATTCCTTCGTGAAGCGTAATCGACGCCCGCGGAGAACTACGGCCGAGCCACGCCGATTTACATGTAAACAAGCTGGGCCAGCACCGCTTCGTTCATTTCCGTGCCCGGCGCCATTTTCCGCCTTATTAAGCTTCGAGCGGCGGGACGCGTCTGATTGGGGACTCTCACACGACGTTCGCACGCAGTGACGTCACGGGGTGATTCCGTGAAGCGGCTCCCCACGTTCCCACGCGATGAAGAGATCAGCAGCCGCTCCTGAAGGCCACTGCAGCTCTGGGCCAATAGCCACTAATTACGAGCTACGACACCATCGCCTCTGTAGCCTTATTTAGTTCCGTACAATCACAGTTCACATACAGAGACCAAATTATTGTGAGGACGTCAAATATTTTTATCGTTTTAGTTGTGTGTTTCTGTCCTCAGACGCCGTTTCCCAAGGCTTGTGCACTCTGTTAATAGTTTGTGTCTACGCACTTGTTACTCAACGACGTGATTAAGATTTGATGTAAACTGCGACCATTGTCTGCTCTAGAAATCCTTCTTTGTGGTGTTCCTACCCTTCGTTATTTGTAGCTCATACAAACTTTTCCAGTAATATGCCAGTAAAAATTATTCACCACTCGACATCTATATTTACATACATACTCCTCAAGTCAATGTTCAGTGCACGGCGGAGGGAATATCGTACCAATATTTTCGGTTTTCTTTACTAATAGGTTTTCTTTCCTATTCCTTTGCGTACTCAACGAAGAAAAATTTGTTTCTTTGCCTCCGTATGTGCCCTAATCCCTGTTATCTAATTGTCACGATTCATACGTGAGATATAAACTCGCCGACCAAAAAATTAGTCAGCCCTAGAGAAATAATTACAAGTATTTTTTACAGAAGAATGGAAAGACTGTTAGAAGCTGACCTCGCGGGAGATCAATTTGGATTCCGTAGAAATGTTGGAACCCGCGAGGCGATACTGACCCTACGACTTATCTTACAAGATATATTAAGGAAAGGCAAATTTACGTTTCTAGCATTAGTAGACTTAGAGAAAGCTTTTGACAGTGTTGACTGGAATACTCTCTTTCAAATTGTGAAGGTGGCAAGTGTAAAAGACAGGGGGCGAAAGGCTATTCACCATTTGTACAGAAACCAGATGGAAGTGATAAGAGGCGAGGGGTCCGAAAAGGAAGCAGTAGTTGAGAAGGGAATGAGACAAGGCTGCAGCTTATACCCGATGTTATTCAGTCCGTATACTGAGCAAGCAGTAAAGGAAACAAAAAAAATCTGAATAGGAATAAAAGTCCAGGGAGAAGAAACAAAAACTTTAACGTTCCCTGATGACATTGTAATTCTGTCAGAGACAAGAAAGTACTTGGAAGAGCAGCTGAACGGATGGGCAATGTCTTGAAAGCAGGATATAAGATGGACATCAACAAAAGCAAAACGATGATACTGAAATGTAGTCGGACTAAATGAGTTGATGCTGAGGGAATTAGATTAGGAAATGAGACAGTTAAAGTAGCAGATGAGGTTGCTATTTTGGGGAGCAAAATAACTGATGATGGTCGACGTAGAGAGGATATAAAATGTAGACTGGCAATGGCAAGAAAAGCGTTTGTAAAGAAGAGAAATTTGTTAACATCTTGTATGGATTTAAGTGTCAGGAGGTCCCTTTTGAAAGTATTTGTATGGAGTGTAGCCATGTATGGAAGTGAAACATGAACAATAATCAGTTTACACAAGAAGAGAATAGATGCCTTTGAAGTGTGGTGCTACAGAACAATACTCGAGATTAGATAGGTAGACCACATAACTAATGAAGAGGTACTGAATAGAACTGTGGAGAAAAGGAAGTTGTGGCACAAACTGACTAGAAGAAGGGATCGGTTGGTAGCACACATTCTGAGGTGTCAATGGGGTCGCCAATTTGGTATTGGAGGGAAGCGTGGGGGGTAAAAACCGGAGAGGAAGGCCAAGACATGAATGCAATAAGCAGATTAATAAGGATGCTGATTGCCTTAGTTACTCGGAGATGAAGAGACTTGCACACTACAGAGAAGCATGAAGAGTTGCATCAAAGCAATCATTGGACTGTAGACCACCCCAACAACAACAACATTTAATACCACGCAATTCCAGTGCTGGACTTGATAACCGCATGGATTCTGTTAGGAAGTGAGTCCGCAAGGTTGTGTAGGTACGTCGCATCCAGATTAAACCACTCGCTGAGGATTTGATCGCGCAGTTTAACTAAATTGCGGGGATGCTGATGTCGCTGTTTTACCCACTTTACAACACGGCCTGCAGTTTACTATGAGGTTCAAGTCACGTGATTTTGCAGGCCAGTCGAAATGTAACAGGGTGGGGCTGTGATAAAACCAGTCATATATTTCTCCAGCGCGGCGAACTTTGCTGTTGTCGAGGCAGTTCGTGCGTGGTAGAGCACGTGATTCCATCCCTGCGCCATCTGTTAAGGCCTAACCATTCATCTGCGCCTGCGCACCGGAGTGACCAATTTTTTGTCCGGTGATGATGATGTTTGATTCTGGGGCACTCAACTGCGCGGTCATCGGCGCCCGTACAAAGTCCCAGTTTTTACACAGTCCAATTTCTTGCACAGTCCAATCTAGCCACCTTCACGTATGATGATGGTGATGATGAAATGATGTGGACAACACAAACAACCAGTCCCCGGGCAGAGAAAATCCCCAACACGGCCGGGAATCGAACCCGTGACCCCGTGATCCAGAGGCAGCAACGCTAGCCACTAGACCACGAGCTGCGGACATTTTTTGTCCGGTGAGCTTACGATCACCAGCATAGGTCTTCTAAAGCTACCCAACAGAGTTTGTCTAGAGTTCTGCCTCCTTCGAAGGATTCTCATGTAATTCTCCCATCATTTGTGTTAGGACTTTGGCACGGGCAATTACGACTTTTTACGAACCTAGACCTGCGTCTTTGAATTCCTTCGATGTCTGTTGTAATGCCTCGTCGATAAGCACTTCAAACATTGGAACAGTACTCTAGAATTGGTCGCATTAGCGTCTTGCATGCGATTTCCTTTGCAGGATGCCTTCAATTTTCCCATAATCCTTCCCGAAAATCTAAATTTTCCATTCCCCTTCCACAATGCTGATTTACGTGATCGTTCCATATCATATCGATTCGTAGTATTTCCCGTAAATACGATGTGAAGTACTAGAGATTTTCACCATTAATCTTGTAAGCATTCACTGTCGGGTTCTTTCTGTGTGTTACTGGCAATCTCTTACACTGATTCACTTTTAAGGATAGCTGCTATTCATTCTACCAGGCAGAAATGTTGTCCATCTCTTTCTGCAGTTCCTTATGATGACTGTCCAACAACGACACTTCCCTGTACACAATAGCGTCGTCAGCGAACAATCCCTTAGCGCTGCTGATTCTGTCAGATGAATCGGTTATGTGTATTCAGGACATCAGGCGTCCTCTTGCGCTTCCCATGTTCCCTTTCCGTGAAACACCCGTCGTGCTTCTAGAATAGCAGCAGACTTGGCACAGTTCGATTTACCTTGGATTAGTGTGTCACTGACTGGATGGATCACTTTGCGCTACGGTTCATGGAGACTGCAGAAAGTGTCGGTAAGTGACGTAAGCATTGTCAGATATACCTGCGATCACTCGCTTGTGAAAACGAGTGTAAAGCTATGAAGAAACTTTACAGCATGCTTATTTAGCATTGAAGAGAGGACATAATCGTAAAATTTTAAATTTACGTTGAGGTATAACCTTTTATGGCCCATTACAATCCGGTGGAAGTTTGTTGTTCACAAATGTCCCGTTAAAGAAGGTGAAAAGTCTGTCTTCCTTGCCCGTATCCTTACAGTATTCGGTTACGTTGACGTTAAACATAAAATCTATACATTTCATGGAATACTTCATCGTTAGTGAAAGGCGCACATGTGTAAATGTAGCAGGGGTTGGTACTTGCAAGCATTCAAGCATATCAAAAGTGATGTATTCGACAATCTACAGCCGCTACTGGGAGAGAAATAAAACCAAATTCAGTATACACGCCGGTCACTCAACATGCATTTAATAAATGATACACTCGTGGCAAACAGCCTGCAGTGGAGATCTCACGTACGACAGCCGAGTGCTGCGTGTTGCCTATAGCTGTGTACTTGCAGTTTATAAGTTCCAACTCTGGGCTTCTGCAGAACGGACAGGCCATAGACAACATGAAGAAACCAACAATACCTGAAATCTGAAGTTGGCGACAGGTGAAAGAACCTAACTCTCGAGGTAGAATTTGATGATGAGGATGATTTTTAACGCACTTTTACGGTTTCACGCCGAACATTGATGCAGCCTTCCTTGAGCCTCTTCAGCATATGCGAAGATAAATGAGGGTATTCTAAATATATAGATTGACTGCTACCACGAAAAATCATAATTATGGAGAAAAAAAACATACCGTGAAGCCGTTGTCAGTACGCCTAGCTATCCAAAAATCGATATTCATAGGTGGATGAAACATATTATCGTTATGGTACGTTTCTGAGGGACAAACGCTCGTCAAAGAATATTTACCTTTACTTGATTAAAACAGTCAGTAGACGTATTTTTTAAAGATTTTCTTCTCTGCTCTCTCCCGTAATTGAGACAGTTAAGAATATGCATCACAAGTGATACTTATCAATGGGTATACAAAAAATTTTAGGTATTGCGTTTCTGTCATGCATAATTGATCAGCATTGATTAGGTCTTAACGCTGTACAGGGATGAAAACATTGTGGTTTACCAATGTTTATGGGCAGTAAAATTATTGAGAACCACTCAATAAATCCAAGAAAACATAATTTACTTTTCTGGTGTTTTAGTACCTCCCTTCGGCATATGCGTAATGCTTCATTCTTCAGCAATAAGGACTATTTTTTGTACTCTATATACTTTAGAGTCTTCTTATCGATTACTTTGCCTTGTAACTTTTAGTTCAGTACTCTTAGCTCTTAACTCCTTGTTACTATATTTCAAATGCCTCCATTTCCTAAGTATTTGATTTTTCTACAGTGCAAATTTCCGCCTCAGGTGTGTTTTGATTCCACCAAGTTCATCTACAACTGTAAGCCAGTGTTTCATACCAGCTGCTCTCAGTTATCAAAAGAAGTTTTCTCCGCTACTAATTCCAGCCTGGTCGCTGTGTCATCCTAGCTTCGGTTATCGTGCGCATTGTTCCTGCGTCAGCAGAAAGATTCACGATTTATTCCATAAAATTTTGAACTTTAGTGAGCTGACATTCTCGTTGGTATTCTTGTTCATTATTTTTTCTTTAATAATGGGCATCCTTTATCCGAGTTGGATTCTAAGCGACCCATCCATTTCGTCTTACATTTCCATCTCCCTCACTTACGTCATCAGTACTACCTGTTATCCTAGTACACATTTCTGTGCCACGGACTGGAAAGGTTTCGTGCACTGCTTCGTCAACATACATCTTAAATAACAGAGGAGATAAGACTGATACATTCTTTAATCACAGTTATTTATTTATTAGCTCTTTTTTTTTCACGGTGGAGCGGTGGGTGAGGGTTTGAGGGGGTGGGGAGGGAGGGGGGCGTGAGGGGTGTAGCAACTACTCTTCAGTCTTTGTGCTTTATGGCTATTGTCTTCAGCGTTACGATTGCCATATTCTAAATATACGGTCAAAACCTCCTTGATAGTTTCACAAATGCGTTCCTCCCTTATGGATTCTTTAGTATAAGAGGGCGCCAAATGAAAAAGAGACCGATGGGAAAAAGTTAAGTAAACCGTTTATTATTTAAAAAATTATCTCCACAACTGTCGGTACGTTTACCTCACTGTGAGACAAAATGGTCAGTGCCTTCATGGAAAAATGTCTGCAGTTCAGTAGAAAAACCTGATCGTACCCAGAAGAGCACCTATTCGTCCGAAGAAAATAAACGGCCACAAATGTGTTTCTTCAGGGTTCCAAAAATGCCGAAATCGCATTGTGAGTGAACAGGGATGTATGGAGGATGTGTAACTGCTCGCCAGCGAAACTTCTGCAGCGTACTCGAAACAACCGTGGTATCGTTCAGGCGTCGATTTGGTTCCGGCGAAGAGGTGCACCCCCAGGTACAATCAAGGTAGCACTGCGTATTATGTGTCAACACTTTTATTGCCCTCAAAACGTGGTCCGGATTTTTTACGAAATGACTGAACTACTAATTTTCTTTCATACGTAATCACTGAAATACTAATTTTCCATCACTGTAACTGCTTCACTTCTCCGGCTTTCTTGAGTCCAAACATGATACTTATCAAACTTTTCATCACATAGTTTCTTCAGATCAGATTCACATCTTTAAAATTTGTCATTGTTTCACAAAATAGAGACGAAATAAACTGGGTGGCGCCATAACCATAACTTAACACACACTGATCAATTGACAAAACAGAGGCTCCCACACGGAATCAGGTTATAACCAAAGTTTCTCATATATCAAAAGTGATTTTTCAGAGAAGTTACACTGATCGATTCTGTGTCTTTAATTTCGTACATTTGAAAAATAGAGGTTTATGCGTATTGAAATAATTTTTATCTGATTTTGTTTTAAGTTATCTGGATGATAAGTTTTTTCGAATGCACGTATTTTCGTATAATATAGCGAATATTTTCTTCATTATTATCCAGTGGGACAAAGGCATAGAAAAAATGAATAAATACAATAAAAAGCAGCACTCCAGCAAAAACCGAGAATTGTGCAAATATTGACAGAAAGTGGTATTGAGCGATTCATTAACAGTGAGACTAGAATCGATAGAATCAATCTGGAAGACAAAAAAAGTTACACTTGAATTGTTACAGTAGGTAACCTCAAACATTTTTCCATGAAGGCACTGACCGTCTTGTCTCAAAGTGTGATAATGTTTTAACACTTATTGCGGTTACTTTTGAAACAATAATCAGTTTACTTTTTTTCCATATGCTTATTTTCAGTTGACTGCTTCTTGTAGATGTCATTGTCATCATGTGGTAGGTGGTTTCGGGAACTCATTTACATGGGCTGTGTAAGTTTACTGAATTATTAATGTAACAATTGCAGAATCATTTCCTCCATTCAGTCTGGGTATTTTAGAAATTCGCCCAAAGAAATGTCTTCTCGTTTGCCTTTTATCGTTTCCTTGCGGAGCCGGCCTGTTATCACGACTTTGGATATGTTATTACCACTGGTGGCCAGCTGCCCTTCCTGAGGCCAGCACTTCCCTCCGGGACGGAATCTGTGTACTCCATCTGCCGGCATCTACAATAAATATCATATCCAAGTGTGACAGAGTCTTTGAAATGCTTGCGTAGCGTGTATCCGATGGCGGACGAGGGTAGCGGCCCAGTATTTATCTAAGTGGGCGTGAGAAAATACCTAAAAACTAGATCCAGGCTATTCCGGCCACCGACCCTTGCCGTTAACCCGCTGGGTGGGTTCGATCCGCCGCCGACGCGCCTCCCCGCATCTCGGTAGCGGCGCTATAATGCGCTCCACTGTCCGGGTGGCTATCCATTCGTGCATTTCACAAATGTTATATTGGCTTCAGTGTTATTTACAGCCAAAGGTAACACAGTCCACCCACGGCACTTTTTGCCAGTGAAATTAACCGTGTTTTCTACAGCGAAAAACCTGAAAATGCAAGCCTAGCACCACCTCACTGAAGCGACGCTGCAAAGAAATCGCTGAAAGCCCTTCTTAAAGACGAACGGTCAGGATTTAACGCTGTGTCGACGATGTGGTCATTAGAGACGACGTACTAGCTCAGACTGTAAAGAACGAGGAAGGAAATCGGCTGCGTTCTTCTAAAAGGAGCACTCCTTAAGTGATTCGCGGTAACCGCGGGAAACGTAAATGTGGCTGAACTCGTGGATATCTGAACCGCTGTCTTACCACAACGCCACATCGCTAGGTAATCCTACAGATACAAACGTTCCAAAATTTATATGGAGCAATGTGGGGAAATATTGTAACAACTGAACTAAAATTTCGGCTCGAAGTGTGATTCTATGCATATTTAGATTTTGCGCTCCCTGGTGGAGACGGAAACTTTCCGCGTAGAGTAAGTCAAGATCCGACGTTACCTGCAGACTACAGAAAAATAGTATAGTATTTTAAGAAAAGTCCTTAAATGTGAAGAAGTATGTACATCACGACACAAAGTAAAAATGATAATAATAACTTTAAAGCTATACGGGGACAGGACATCCAGTCAGTGTACAAGATACCATAACAGTTAAACTAAATGTAGCAACAAAAACAGGATTAAATTGTTCAGTTGCAGAAACAAGAGAATATATCAAAAATGTCATTCCACAAAACTTTAAGCAACTAGAAGCAGCACCAACACCCTTCACTCAAATTAACAGAATTCTAAAAATTCTAAAAAAAAAAAAGAGCTCACCTGGTGTTGATGGAATTTCAAACACAATTCTGAAAATATGTTCCAGCTTAATAAGTAACGTCCTTAGTGACATACATAATGCATCACTGGCACAGGGAATTTTTCCAGACACGTTAAAATATGCAGTGGTTAACCCTCTTCATAAGAAAGGTGACAAGACATACTTAAATAATTATCGTCCAGTTTCGTTAGTAACATCTTTTTTTCCCATTTTCGAAAAAGTAATGTACTCAACAGTAGTCTCAGCCTTAAATGGATACAGTTTACACAGAATATTACAGTCTGGACTTCAGAAGATTTTCTCGACTGAGAATGCTATTTATACATCTACGTGATTACTCTGCAATTCACAATAAAGTGCCTGGCAGAGGTACTCATCAAATAGTATAAGTCGTAAACAGTAGTACATCTCCAGATGGTATTTTTTGTGATCTTTCCAAGGCGTTTGATTGTGTAGATTGTAGATCACGTTACTCCCTTAGAAAAACTCAAGTTTTATGGAACTGATGGTTTTATGCGCAGCTAGTTCGAATCAGAATTAATAAATGTGTGCCGAATAATTCAAATAACTTTCGAAGTGTGTCAAATTTTAGTGACTAAGGAAAAAATCACAAACGGAGTCCCACAGTGTTCAATTTCGGATCCGCTCCTATTTCTTAAATATGTGACCCACCTTCCACTTAACATTCAACAAGCAGACTTAGTACTATTTAGAGACGATACTAGTATTATAGTAAATCCCCACAAGACATAAAGCAACAGAAGAGGTATCAAATGATGTTTTCCAAAGAATTATAAAGTGGGCCCTCTCTAAGTTTGGAAAGAAAGAAAAAAAGTGGTACACTACATTCAGTTCTCTTCAACAAATAGTGGCTCTGAGCACTATGGAACTTAACATCTATGGGCATCAGTCCCCTAGAACTTAGATCTACTTAAACCTAACTAACCTAAGGACATCACACAACACCCAGTCATCACGAGGTCAACAAATAGTCATATCAACAATTGGTGCAGCACATCAGCAAGAGTCAGTAAACCGGGTACAATGCTCCAAATTTTTAGATGTTCGTGTTGATGAAAAGTTGAACTGGAAGAAGCATGTTACTGAGCTTCTCAAACAACTAAGTTCAGCTACTTTTGGTCTTCGTATAACTGCTAATCTTGGAAACAAACATAGCAACCCCCTGACATATTCTGCATATTTCCACTCTAGAATGTCTTATGGAATAATTTTCTTGGGTAGCTCATCACTGAGAGAGAAAGTATTGATTGCACAAAAGCGAGAAGTAACAATAATATGTGGTGTTTACCCGCAGGTGTTATGTAAGCACCTCTTCGAGGAATTGGGCATTTTAACTGTGCCGTCACAATACATATTTTCGCTAGTGAAATTCGTCATAAATACCCCATCATAATTTGAGAAAAAAAGTGGTGTCCATACTCATAACACTAGAGGGAAAAATGACATTTATTATCTATTATTAAAGCGGTCAAGTGGCTCAGAAGAGAGTTCAACATGCAGCAACAAAAATCTTTATCGTTCGCTCAGTAACATAGAATGTCTGACAAGTATCAACGCGAGTTTTAAATCTAATTTAAAATCATTTCTCCTGGATAATTCCTACTATTCCACTGACGAATATCCACTTAAAACTGGTGTCAAATTTAAAAAGCTCTACCTTGTTTTCAAGTGTTGTTGCTTCATTAGTACTAAGGAAATTTGTTCATTAATGTTAATACTAATGACGTATACATATCCCGTAAACTCACTCGTTCCACCCTTTCGATAAAGAATCGCTCATGTAATCTATGGCACATGCAACTAACTAACCTTCGCTCCAGGTTAACACTCAAGTTTTTCCCTTTTCGGTCTCTGGTATTTCATATCATTCAACATTTTTTCGCAACCGTTTCGCGTCGTGGAAGAACCGGTCTCCGGCTGCGAGATGCGATGGGAAACATCTGCAGAGAGTGTATCCTGTTCTCGTTGGGCGCATGCGAAACAACTTTCACGTGAGTGCGGAAGTCTGAGGCGTTACACAAAAAGAACTCACGCCCAGGGAAACTGCAAATGCTTCGTTCGGAACTCAGGTTTCAGCAGGACTGCGCGCGCAGTGCGGCGAAGTACTTAGAACGACGCTACTGTCACCTGTTACTGAAACAGAGCCAGTGAAATTGAGGCAGCTTCTTTCATTCGGTGTGCTAATCGCAACACATGTTTTGAACAGTCACGAGAAACACCGAAACTTTCAGGAGTTATCTTAATTCTTCTTCATCTTCTTTCCGTTTGGGCCTACTTAGGTCCATGGGGGTCGTTTTGGCTCTTCATACGGGTCTTCTGTTTCTCGTTAGCCCAGAAAGATTTCGCTTCCACTCCTCTGTCCACTTCGGTCTGCTGCTTCCTAGTCTCGCCTTGTTAATAAGGGACACTGGATATACACCTTGTAGGATGATCTGTTTGAATTTGGAATGGTCTTATATTGCTTCTAGTGGTAAGTTGCTCCAGATCTGATTTCACTGTAGTGATCCATTTGTTCTAGGAGGTTTTCCCTCCGCCTGTCGTGGTGAACATCCTATTTGTCAGTCTGCAGAGGTTCACGCGGTTCAAATGTCCATAGAACGCCACTGACTTTTCCTCACAAATCTGACTATAACTTCTTGGTGACAGTACATCTTACTTTTGTTTCTGATCCTGTAGGTGCCATGCCTTCTCTTAATGCCTCTAGTATTCGCCTTAGGATTATCCGCTCCTTGAGCTCTAGCTCGCTGAATGGACTCTTTCTGTTCATCAAGGGGCATTCAGAGGCGTAGAACACGGAGGGCCTTACTGCTGACTTATAATGTTTGCGTTTGAAGCTCTTGGAAAGTTACTTTGAGACGCAAATGCTCTTGCAGGAATGGTAGACAAATTGGCACTTTTGGTATCTGTTGCCAAGTTCCCATCCATTTGCTGAAATACACTGAAGCGCCAAAGAAACTGGTATAGGCATGCGTATACAAATACAGACATACGATGCTGCGGTCGGCAACGCCTATTTAAGACAACAAGTGTGTGGCGCAGTTGTTGGATCGGTTACTGCTGCTTCAGTGGCAGGTTACCAAGATTTAAGTGAGTTTGAAGATGGCGTTGTAATCGGCGCACGAACGATGGGACACAGCATCTTAGAGGTTGCGATGAAGTGAGGATTTTCTCGTACCACCATTTCACGAGTGTACCTTGAATACGAGGCCTGTCTAAAAAGTATCCGACCTTTGGCCAGAAAAAACATTTCGAATACCTTACGGGGTTGGGACCCTAATCCCCTTCAAAATAATGGCTAGGCACCAGCCGAAATCTAGATTTGCTTTAATAAAGCCTGAAAGGAAAGGACGACTGATTGCTGTGCTCCATCAGTTTGAAGCATATAACTACTACACTCCTGGAAATGGAAAAAAGAACACATTGACACCGGTGTGTCAGACCCACCATACTTGCTCCGGACACTGCGAGAGGGCTGTACAAGCAATGATCACACGCACGGCACAGCGGACACACCAGGAACCGCGGTGTTGGCCGTCGAATGGTGCTAGCTGCGCAGCATTTGTGCACCGCCGCCGTCAGTGTCAGCCAGTTTGCCGTGGCATACGGAGCTCCATCGCAGTCTTTAACACTGGTAGCATGCCGCGACAGCGTGGACGTGAACCGTATGTGCAGTTGACGGACTTTGAGTGAGGGCGTATAGTGGGCATGCGGGAGGCCGGGTGGACGTACCGCCGAATTGCTCAACACGTGGGGCGTGAGGTCTCCACAGTACATCGATGTTGTCGCCAGTGGTCGGCGGAAGGTGCACGTGCCCGTCGACTTGGGACCGGACCGCAGCGACGCACGGATGCACGCCAAGACCGTAGGATCCTACGCAGTGCCGTAGGGGACCGCACCGCCACTTCCCAGCAAATTAGGGACACTGTTGCTCCTGGGGTATCGGCGAGGACCATTCGCAACCGTCTCCATGAAGCTGGGCTACGGTCCCGCACACCGTTAGGCCGTCTTCCGCTCACGCCCCAACATCGTGCAGCCCGCCTCCAGTGGTGTCACGACAGGCGTGAATGGAGGGACGAATGGAGACGTGTCGTCTTCAGCGATGAGAGTCGCTTCTGCCTTAGTGCCAATGATGGTCGTATGCGTGTTTGGCGCCGTGCAGGTGAGCGCCACAATCAGGACTGCATACGACCGAGGCACACAGGGCCAACACCCGGCATCATGGTGTGGGGAGCGATCTCCTACACTGGCCGTACACCACTGGTGATCGTCGAGGGGACACTGAATAGTGCACGGTACATCCAAACCGTCATCGAACCCATCGTTCTACCATTCCTAGACCGGCAAGGGAACTTGCTGTTCCAACAGGACAATGCACGTCCGCATGTATCCCGTGCCACCCAACGTGCTCTAGAAGGTGTAAGTCAACTACCCTGGCCAGCAAGATCTCCGGATCTGTCCCCCATTGAGCATGTTTGGGACTGGATGAAGCGTCGTCTCACGCGGTCTGCACGTCCAGCACGAACGCTGGTCCAACTGAGGCGCCAGGTGGAAATGGCATGGCAAGCCGTTCCACAGGACTACATCCAGCATCTCTACGATCGTCTCCATGGGAGAATAGCAGCCTGCATTGCTGCGAAAGGTGGATATACACTGTACTAGTGCCGACATTGTGCATGGTCTGTTGCCTGTGTCTATGTGCCTGTGGTTCTGTCAGTGTGATCATGTGATGTATCTGACCCCAGGAATGTGTCAATAAAATTTCCCCTTCCTGGGACAATGAATTCACGGTGTTCTTATTTCAATTTCCAGGAGTGTATTCATTTCAAAAACGTTCGTTTCGGCGAGCCTGTATATGAGCAGGGAAGACGACAGTGACAGCACTGGTTGCGAGTCTGTGGTGATGGCGATCCTTTGGGAAGTCCTCTTGGCGAGAGTAGAGGCGAGTGAGGGCCAGTTGAGGGCAGACACTCCTCGTGTCGAACCTCCCACCGTCGAGCAGGGTGGAGAGCTGGCGTAGTAGTAGCGCGTTGTGTTGTGGCACGCCTCTGCCTCTGCCTCTGCTTTTGCTGTGGCTCTGTGCTGTGCCACGCTGTGTGCCGTGCTGTGCCGTGCCGGGAGAGGGCTTAATTGCGGCGCTTGTCTCTCCAGAGAGCGGCAGCGGCAGCGGCAGACGCGAGCTGAGCGGTGATTGCGCTATTCAGAGCGGCGCGCTCCTCTCGCCGGCCGCTCCACAAGCCACCTTAAATTTAACAACCTCATTACTTACGTAATCTCCACGCGTAATGCCGCGCTTAATTTATATTTCTACTCCTAAATTAAGGTTTTTAATCTAGAAAACATCTCGGAAGAGTAGCTTTAATAATGTGGTGTGTGTGTGTGTGTGTGTGTGTGTGTGTGTGTGTGTGTGTGTGCGTGTGTTTGTGTGTGTCCGTGTGTGTGTGTGTCCGGTGCCCCAGCTACACGCGAAGAAGATGCCGTCTGTCCGTGCTGCGAGTCTCAACAGCGCGTCCACAACACCTGCGCCGAGTGTGGCTGACTGCCTTGTCGTACACTACTGGAACGGAGCAGCAGTATATTCTGTGTAGTGTGCCTCAATTTTCAAAAGTATGGTCGTAACAGCTAGCCACCCAGGTGCGATCTTCGCCCACCGGGTACACGGGGTTGAAACATGTTCGGTGTGATACTTCTGCCGAGAGACGTTTCCACAGAGCCTGGAACTCTCGTTTGGATAAGCGGCTTTTTGAGGGTAGCGTGAAGGCACACTAAGAAAACCTCCTTCTGGTGACAGACTGGTCTGTACCTTTGTCTGGGATCTTTGTTGGGTCAGAATGTTACAGTTTGGTTGTGAGATGGTGTGGCCAATGAATATGATAGCAGAAAACTAGCTGAAGTACCTTGGGCTCCAAAGAAATTTCGATACATTCCATCTCTGCATGCCACTTTGCGAGAGGAGTCATTTGTTCGAACCTCCATCCGGCCACCTTGATTAGTTTTCCTAATCAAGACTGGGAAAACTAATCAGGGTGGCCGGATGGAGGTTCGAACAAATGACTGCTTCCCCATGAACCATGGACCTTGCCGTTGGTGGGGAGGCTTGCGTGCCTCAGCGATGCAGATGGCAGTACCGTAGGTGCAACCACAACGGAGGGTATCTGTTGAGAAGCCAGACAAACGTGTGGTTCCTGAAGAGGAGCAGCAGCCTTTTCAGTAGTTGCAGGGGCAACAGTCTGGATGATTGACTGACCTGGCCTTGCAACATTAACCAAAACGGCCTTGCTGTGCTGGTACTGCGAACGGCTGAAAGCAAGGGGAAACTACGGTCGTAATTTTTCCCGAGGGCATGCAGCTTTACTGTATGGATAAATGATGATGGCGTCCTCTTGGGTAAAATATTCCGGAGGTAAAATAGTCCCCCATTCCGATCTCCGGGAGGGGACTACTCAAGAGGACGTCGTTATAAGGAGAAAGAAAACTGGCATTCTACGGATCGGAGCGTGGAATGTCAGATCCCTTAACCGGGCAGGTAGATTAGAAAATTTAAAAATGGAAATGGGTAGGTTAAAGTTAGATATAGTGGGAATTAGTGAAGTTCAGTGGCAGGAGGAACAAGACTTTTGGTCAGGTGAATACAGGGTTATAAACACAATATCAAATAGGGGTAATGCAGGAGTAGGTTTAGTAATGAATAAAAAAATAGGAGTGCGGGTAAGTTTCTACAAACAGCATAGTGAACGCATTATTGTGGCCAAGATAGACACGAAGCCCATGTGTACTACAGCAGTGCGAGTTTATATGCCAACTAGCTCTGCAGATGATGAAGAAATTGAAGAAATGTATGATGAGATAAAAGAAATTATTCAGGTAGTGAAGGGAGACGAAAATTTAATAGCCATGGGTGACTGGAATTCGAGAGTAGGAAAAGGGAGAGAAGGAAACATAGGGTGAATATGGATTGGAGCTAAGAAAGGAAAGAGGAATTCGCCTGGTAGAGTTTTGCACAGAGCATAACTCAATCATAGCTAAAACTTGGTTCAAGAATCATGAAAGAAGGTTATATACATGGAAGAATCCTGGAGATACTAGAAGGTATCAGCTAGATTATATAACGGTAAGACAGAGATTTAGGAACCAGGTTTTAAACTGTAAGACATTTCCAAGGGCAGATGTTGACTCTGACGACAATCTGTTGGTTATAAACTGTAGATTAAAACTGAAGAAACTGCAAAAAGGTGGGAATTTAAGGAGATGGGACCTGGATAAACTGAAAGAACCAGAGGTTGTAGAGAGTTTCAGGGAGAGCATAAGGGAACAATTGACAGGAATGGGGGAAAGAAATACAGTAGAAGAAGAATGGGTAGCTCTGAGGGATGAAGTAGTGAAGGCAGCAGAGGATCAAGTAGGTAAAAAGACGAGGGCTAATAGAAATCCTTGGGTAACAGAAGAAATATTGAATTTAACTGATGAAAGGAGAAAATATAAAAATGCAGTAAATGAAGCAGGCAAAAAGGAATACAAACGTCTCAAAAGTGAGATCGACAGGAATTGCAGAATGGCTAAGCAGGGATGGCTAGAGGACAAATGTAAGGATGTAGAGGCTTATCTCACTAGGGGTAAGATAGATACTGCCTACAGGAAAATTAAAGAGACCTTTGGAGAAAAGAGAACCACTTGTATGAATATTAAGAGCTCAGATGGAAACCCAGTTCTAAGCAAAGAAGGGAAAGCAGGTGGAAGGAGTATATAGAGGGCGATGTACTTGAGGACAATATTGAGGATGTAGATGAAGATGAAATGGGAGATATGATACTTCGTGAAGAGTTTGACAGAGCACTGAAAGACCAGAGTCGAAACAAGGCCCCGGGAGTAGACAACATTCCGTTAGAACTACTGATGGCCTTGGGAGAGCCAGTCCTGACAAAACTCTACCATCTGGTGAGCAAGATGTATGAGACAAGCGAAATACCCTCAGACTTCAAGAAGAATATAATAATTCCAATCCCAAAGAAAGAACCGAGCGAGGTGGCGCAGTGGTTAGCACACTGGACTCGCATTCGGGAGGACGACGGTTCAATCGCGTCTCCGGCCATCCTGATTTAGGTTTTCCGTGATTTCCCTAAATCGTTTCAGGCAAATGCCGGGATCGTTCCTTTGAGAGGGCACGGCCGCTTTCCTTCCCAATCCTTACCTCACCCGAGCTTGCGCTCCGTCTCTAATGACCTCGTTGTCGACGGGACGTTAAACACTAACCACCACCCCAAAGAAAGCAGGTGTTGACAGACGTGAAAATTACCGAACTATCAGTTTAATAAGTCACAGCTGCAAAATACTAACGCGAATTCTTTACAGACGAATGGAAAAACTGGTAGAAGCCGACCTCGGGAAAGATCAGTTTGGATTCCGTATAAATATTGGAACACGTGAGGCAATACTGACCCTACGACAGAAACCAGATGGCAGTTATAAGAGTCGAGGGACATGAAAGGGAAGCAGTGGTTGGGAAGGGAGTGAGACAGTGTTGTAGCCTCTCCCCGATGTTATTCAATCTGTATATTGAGCAAGCAGTAAAGGAAACAAAAGAAAATTTCGGAGTAGGTATTAAAATCCATGGAGAAGAAATAAAAACTTTGAGGTTCGCCGATAACATTGTAATTCTATCAGAGACAGCAAAGGACTTGGAAGAGCAGTTGAACGGAATGGACAGTGTCTTGAAAGGAGGATATAAGATGAACATCAACAAAAGCAAAACGAGGATAATGGAATGTAGTCGAATTAAGTCGGGTGATGTTGAGGGAATTAGATGAGGAAATGAGACACTTAAAGTAGTAAAGGAGTTTTGCTATTTGGGGAGCAAAATAACTGATGATGGTCGAAGTAGAGAAGATATGAAATGTAGACTGGCAATGGCAAGGAAAGCGTTTCTGAAGAAGAGAAATTTGCTAACATCGAGTATAGATGTCGTTTCTGAAAGTATTTGTATGGAGTGTAGCCATGTATGGAAGTGAAACATGGACGATAAATAGTTTGGACAAGAAGAGAATAGAAGCTTTCGAAATGTGGTGCTACAGAAGAATGTTGAAGATTAGATGGGTAGATCACATAACTAATGAGGAGGTATTGAATAGAATTGGGGAGAAGAGGAGTATGCGGCACAACTTGACAAAAAGAAGGGACCGGGTAGTAGGACATCTTCTGAGGTATCAAGGTATCACAAATTTAGCATTGGAGGGCAGCGTGGAGGGTAAAAATCGTAGAGGGAGACCAAGAGATGAATACAGTAAGCAGATTCAGAAGGATGTTGGTTGCCGTAAGTACTGGGAGATGAAGAAGCTTGCACAGGATAGGGTAGCATCAAACCAGTCTCAGGACTGAAGACCACAGCAACACATCAATCAAGACTGATACCGGAACGGTTCCATTGGAAGGAGCGTGGCGGATTTCGTTCCCCAGTATTGTCCCGTCCGTGCTCGTGCATTGCCGGCAACGACCTTGTTGTCGACGGTTCTCTAAACCCTAATCTTTCTTCGTTTTGACTCAGCTTTCTTACATGGTGTTTTACAGCATCTGCGCGCCCATCGCCTCTAAGGTGATCTATTTTGATGAAACTCGTCACAGCGTGAGCACACAGTTTAAGGCCGACAAACAGTCCCTCGTACTAAACCTTCAGGGATGGCAATCTCACGACGGGCTGTGGAAGTAGCCAGCGACAATGTGGTTCCATCAAGGGCTTTCTGGTGGATCGCTGGGTACAAAATACCAAGATCCAAATATCCGCGTTGAAGTACCGACACATCTCGGTTCAAACTCGCCACTAATGTTCAATACACGAAGGCTGCGCAGGTCACAAAATTACACTTCTCTTTGGCGGACGCCCTTGTTCATTAGCGGGGCGCCACTGGCTACAAACCACTACATTTACGACAGTAGCTTCCCTTGTGTGCAAACCCAGTCCATGCATTGTGTATACTTGCGAACATATTTGACACCAGGTAAAACTCCATCAGGTCTACTCACTAAGTTCTTAGAGTGTGTGCGTTGTTTCTAAAAAGACGATAAGCAGTTGGCACCTACCATTAGCAGTGCAAGTTCAAGCTCTGTCAGACTACCGAGTGCATCGCTTGGCCATGTTTTAGTGCGTATCTCTCTTAGACAGGGGGAAAAATGGCGCTGAAACGGGAAAGTTTTTCTTCCACCATTTCTTTTATGATTGTAAGCTGAATTGATATGGAGCGATTAAGGTAAAATCAGTATTAGAGAACACAAACGGGAGTCTTCTATTTGTTCGAAGGGTTCTCGAAACTTTCTGTGTACCTGTAAACGAAATCGTGTTAAACATGATACTGCAACCAACTGTAGAGTATGCCTCGAACGTTTGGTATCCTTATCAAACAGGCACGACAGCAGACACCAATGGAACTCACAGTAAAGAAACGCACTGCTAACATCGTAATAGGCTATTGTGGGCCATATTAAAGTGTAACAGAGACGCTACGAGGAAAAGTGTCAGTGGGGGAACAGAGTCATTGCAGGAGTGTGGTTTACCCTTCTGCAAGCTTTTCACTGATACTTCACGTACTTGAATCTTCGTTGATTTCAGTCCCATCCACCACTCATTTCGTTTCATTTCAGCGAATGTCGTTCAGATGAGATTAGTTTAGATTATATTAGATGTACATTTCGTTCCAGTTGATCCATAGTGAGGAGATCCCCTGGGATGTGAAAAAAAATGTTGGAAAAAAAGAATACACAATAAATATCTACAAAATAAGAACAGATATGTTAATATACTTTCCACTGATCCCAAATGCAATTGCCCTTGTGGATGCGGAATCGTTCCAAAAAAGTTTTAAGCATATTTTCATTCAAAAGGATATAAAACTTGTCGCCAAATATTAAATGTTCAATACACTTAGATGCGTATTATAATTCTTGGCTGTTGTAGCCATGCATTATCAGAAAAAATTAAATAAAAAACATTTTTGCAGCCTTTAGTTACAACGATCGCATTACTGCACAAAATTTGTACAGAAGCATGATTGTAGGTCATACATTAGGTGATATTATTAATAACACACACCCATCAGTCGGTTCTGCTAAGACATTCATCAGTGGAGTAGAAGGCGCTGGCCGCCAATAAATCCTTTACACTCTTGTCAAACTGAATTTTATTACTAGTTAAACTGTTTATGGCTGTTGGTATGTTATTGAAAATGAGTACTGTCGAATAGTGGACACGATTATGAACCAATGTAAGTACTTTAAATGTTTGTAAAAGTTATTTGTATTTCTAGTATTGATTCAATAAACAGAGGTGTAGGTTTCAAAAAAAGATATATTTTTAATGACATATTCATTAAGGAATAAATACACTCCTGGAAATTGAAATAAGAACACCGTGAATTCATTGTCCCAGGAAGGGGAAACTTTATTGACACATTCCTGGGGTCAGATACATCACATCATCACACTGACAGAACCACAGGCACATAGACACAGGCAACAGAGCATGCACAATGTCGGCACTAGTACAGTGTATATCCACCTTTCGCAGTAATGCAGGCTGCTATTCTCCCATGGAGACGATCGTAGAGATGCTGGATGTAGTCCTGTGGAACGGCTTGCCATGCCATTTCCACCTGGCGCCTCAGTTGGACCAGCGTTCGTGCTGGACGTACAGACCGCGTGAGACGACGCTTCATCCAGTCCCAAACATGCTCAATGGGGGACAGATCCGGAGATCTTGCTGGCCAGGGTAGTTGACTTACACCTTCTAGAGCACGTTGGGTGGCACGGGATACATGCGGACGTGCATTGTCCTGTTGGAACAGCAAGTTCCCTTGCCGGTCTAGGAATGGTAGAACGATGGGTTTGATGACGGTTTGGATGTACCGTGCACTATTCAGTGTCCCCTCAACGATCACCAGTGGTGTACGGCCAGTGTAGGAGATCGCTCCCCACACCATGATGCCGGGTGTTGGCCCTGTGTGCCTCGGTCGTATGCAGTCCTGATTGTGACGCTCACCTGCACGGCGCCAAACACGCATACGACCATCATTGGCACCAAGGCAGAAGCGACTCTCATCGCTGAAGACGACACGTCTCCATTCGTCCCTCCATTCACGCCTGTCGTGACACCACTGGAGGCGGGCTGCACGATGTTGGGGCGTGACCGGAAGACGGCCTAACGGTGTGCGGGACCGTAGCCCAGCTTCATGGAGACGGTTGCGAATGGTCCTCGCCGATACCCCAGGAGCAACAGTGTCCCTAATTTGCTGGGAAGTGGCGGTGCGGTCCCCTACGGCACTGCGTAGGACCCTACGGTCTTGGCGTGCATCCGTGCGTCGCTGCGGTCCGGTCCCAGGTCGACGGGCACGTGCACCTTCCGCCGACCACTGACGACAACATCGATGTACTGTGGAGACCTCACGCCCCCACGTGTTGAGCAATTCGGCGGTACGTCCACCCGGCCTCCCGCATGCCCACTATACGCCCTCGCTCAAAGTCCGTCAACTGCACATACGGCTCACGTCCACGCTGTTGCGGTATGCTATCAGTCTTAAAGACTGCGATGGAGCTCCGTATGCCACGGCAAACTGGCTGACACTGACGGCGGCGGTGCACAAATGCTGCGCAGCTAGCGCCATTCGACGGCCAACACCGCGGTTCCTGGTGTGTCCGCTGTGCCGTGCGTGTGATCATTGCTTGTACAGCCCTCTCGCAGTGTCCGGAGCAAGTATGGTGGGTCTGACACACCGGTGTCAATGTGTTCTTTTTTCCATTTCCAGGAGTGTATATTGGGAAGCAGTAGTCAGTATACCCAGTTCCTTAAACAGCCCTCTGCAGGACGTTCTTGAGTTCGCACTACAAAATAATTCGTATTGCACGTTTTTGGGCTCGGACAACTTTAGCTTGGCTTAGTTAGTTACCCCAGAAAATAATCCCGTATGACATTCTAGAATGAAAGTAAGCATAGTACACTAGCTTCTTTTATTTTTATGTCACCTACATCCGACAACATTCCCATAGCAAACAGAGATTTGTTTAGACGTTTCAGCAGTTCTCTAGTATGCTCCTCCCAGTTAAATTATTACTAAGCTGTAATCCCAAGAATTTAATACTGTTAACTTCTTCTACCTGCTTTTCGTCATATTTTAGGCATAAGCTGGCAGGAAACGTTTTACAAGTTCTGAACTGCATATAGTAAGTTTTTTTCGAGGTTTAGTGACAGAGAATTCGTTAGGAGTAATTTATTAATGTCCATGAACATTTCATCAGCTGATCTTTCTAAGGTTATACTTGGTTTACTGTTTATTTCAATGTCTGGATCTGCTGAAAACAAAACAGACTTGTGATCATGTAATGTTACTGATGAAGGGTCATTGACATACATAAGAAAAAGGAAGGGCCTTAGATGGAACCTTGGGAGACACCACATGTTATTGATTCCCAGTTGTATGATACCTGATAGCTAAATACACGTCTCTTTACTACTGACATCTCTCGTTTTCTGTCGGAGATACAGGATTTGAACCATTTTGCAGCATTTTCCTAGCTTACTTAAGAGTATATCGTGATTTACACAGTCAAATGCCTTTATCCCTCATGGTAAAGTAAATCACGATTATCTGCAGTGGCGCTATTCCCCAGGAAAACATGATTTTTAAGCCGCTGAGGATGTTTGAAAAATAAAAGAAGAAAAACGATTATGGGAACCAAAAATAAGCCTTTTACTTTGCCACCGAAGTGGAGGTGGGCAAAATAAAACTGGCTCGGAAAATATTTCATGCACCTTGACATAGGCATCCCAACTTACATAATCTGCCACGGCTGCAGCACAGAGTCCCTAGACACGAAGAACGAGAAGGGGGAAACTTTATAGGCTGTGCCACCAACATTGCGGCCATCTTGAAAGCCGCCATCTTGGATTCAACTCAAAAATTTCAAATGGGAATGTGGTCATGTGACGTATCAAACAGATAGAGAATTTCACCAGAAAAACAATGCCGTTGTTATTTTAAACATAGCTTTATTCATTCTCGGGTTATAGCCAATTACTTGCGGCAGCAGTGGGGCGCTCGGCAGCTTGAGTATTACGCACTGAGAAGTCGTAAAATGGAGTCTGAAACGGTGCAAAGTGATTATATATATATTGACGACTTCACTGAGTTGCTCCACGTCAGTCTTAGCAGAGATTAGGTCTATGCTCTAATTATCTCTTAACCGAGAAATTCTGTCCGTTACGTTCTCACCCATAACGATTTGTTAACACTAATCCGGTGAGTATTTCTTGCGCAACAGGTAGATGCCCTCACATCGATATTAGCGACAGTGTAGCAGGTGGCGACGTATTCTGTTAAGCAGGAGCGTCTTTGGAAAGCCGACCCCCGCTGCGTGCGAGTGTGCAGCGGTCTGGAGTGGGAAATTATGGCGAAACCTTAGGCGCGGGCGCGAGCGGTTGCGGAGAGTGAGTGCGGCTTTTTGCCGCAGCGCGGTTTCCGGCGGCTAACCGCACGGCGAGCTGCTTTGTACATATTTATAAACGCTAAGCAGCCGGCCTGCAGACCAGCTTCACTCACACCTGTTCAAGAAGCACCACTGCAGCAGAGCCAGGGTAACGACTGCTCCTGCATGTCTGTAGGGAAGGAGGAAAAGAAGGAACTCCGTTACAGTGAAGCAAAAGCGGCGGTGTCGAATGCTTGCTCCCCGCGTCACTGTCACGGCAGAAATGCAAAGGAGATGATAAAGATGAAAGAATATAAACTGAAGAGGCTTTCGAGGCCACTTGTTGATCTATTGCCTGTTCGCCTTTGCCTCCGGATCTTCGGCCAATGTTTGTTTGGAGATTGTGACGTTCCGCTTGCATGTGTGGCTGATAGAGATGGGCAAAACTGTTCTTTTCAGAGATCGGATCAGAACTGTTCACTCCCTGAAATGAATTAGCTCTTTTTCATGACTCACCACTCATTTACAATAGAAAATAAATGGAAGGCACATTGCCCTTTAAACTTGGTTTATTCCAGTACTATACTTGTATTTTGATCTTATTTGATCCTATTTTGAAGTAACACAGATAATGAGTAAGAATTTTGTATTGTTTATTGAAATTTCCACGATATGACAAAGTTTTTGATTATTGATTTATTTTGCACTATCGTGGTTTTTTGGGTGATCGGAAAATGTTGTAACTTGAGATTTACATTAACAATATATTTGGCTATAATGTATTAAAATTTCATTAACCTCATACAAATACATCGCAAGCCATATATTTTTAAAGTGAACGTTTCCTTCTGAAGACGCCTAAAATCGCAAAATCCGTACCAGAATAAGAAAAAAAAATATAAATTTGACTGTAAAACGAAAGTGCTGCATATAGCCTTACGCAGAATAAAACAAGGAAAATATTGGTGTATCACATTTTGCGATACGTTTATCGGTTCGCTCGTAATTAAAGCGTAAATTCGAGTGTCCATAATAAAAATCCTATAGTAAGAGGAGTCGTCAGGAACCTAATCTGATCAGTTTAAACAAATAAAAATAAAATAAAAACAAATGATGTATACATAACATAATAATGTAATATACATAGCGGTATTACTACGAAGAACAATATCCAGTAGAGACGAACTCCGATGCAAAAGCACTGAGTCGAGCAGGTCGAGCCGCGAGCTGTATTACTGCGTGAGCTAAGACCGCAGAGACCAGAGTGACACCTGAGTTGCTTTGCTCAACGCTCTGGCTAGAGTCGAGAACGGTGGGGTGAGCGTTGAGCGGGCGAGTTCCGAGGGTGGGGGGAGCGGTGAACTCACCCACTCCGAGACAAATCGTCCGTTCCCTTGCGAGCAGGTTGTTGCAAGTAGTTCCTGTGTTATCCGCTAGGTGGCTCTCTGTCCTGTTGCTCGCATCAACTGCCCAGAGGGCAGGACGTGTGACTGAAACGATCGCCGACAGAGTGCGATGCGAAGTTAAGCTGCGCCAGACACTGCACGCGGCAGACGACGCACAGAGAAGGCACGGCATATGTGAAACACAAAATCCAATGGGGCACTGCACAATGCAGGCAGCCAAGGTAGAAGCAGGGCAGAGGCCGGCGCTGGCTGTGTTGTGTGGCATGCACTGTGCTGTGACCAGCAGAGGCGCTGCTGATATGCTGCGTCTCTCTCTCTCTCTCTCTCTCTCTCTCTCGCTCTCTCTCTCTCTCTCTCTCTCTCTGCCATGGGAAACGTTTGGAGCTACCGTTCTTTTTTTCTGAATCACTGATTGTTCACTCCTTTGAAAGATTCAACTCTATGAATCAGTTCAAGAGCGGATCCCTCATCTCTAGTGGCTGGCACTGTCGGAGATTCGTCTTCCATTGATGGTGGTGGACTGGAGTGAAGTCTGTGGCCAGTGATTTAGTGGAGCTGTAGCGCCAGCGTCTGAGGGCTCTTCCCTGGTCAGCACCGCTGACGGTCTTCCCCTGTTACGCACAACTGTCGTTCGCTGCAGCACGGGAAATGTTACTTTACACAGTATTCCATAAATATCACAGTGATGAACCTACGCAGGGGGAGAACCTAGGCTGCTCTGTGATGTGCCTCGATTTTATTCTCAAGTTCAGATTAACTGAGGTGACAGAAGCCACGGAATGGTGGTGTGCACATATACAGGTGGCGGTAGTATCGCGTACACAGGGCGTAGAAGTGCAGTGGATTGACGGAGCTGTCATTTGTATTCAAGTTATGGAAAGGTCTCCGACGTGATTATGACCGCACGACGAGAATTAAGAGACTCTGAACGCGAAATGATACTTGGAGCTATACACGTGGGACATTCCACTTCGGAAATCGTTAGCGAGTTCAATGTACAGGGTTATTACAAATGATTGAAGCGATTTCACAGCTCTACAATAACTTTATTATTTGAGATATTTTCACAATGCTTTGCACACACATACAAAAACTCAGAAAGTTTTTTTTAGGAATTCACAAATGTTCGATATGTGCCCCTTTAGTGATTCGGCAGACATCAAGCCGATAATCAAGTTCCTCCCACACTTGGCGTAGCATGTCCCCATCAATGAGTTCGAAAGCATCGTTGATGCGAGCTCGCAGTTCTGGCACGTTTCTTGGTAGAGGAGGTTTAAACACTGAATCTTTCACATAACCCCACAGAAAGAAATCGCATGGGGTTAAGTCGGGAGAGCGTGGAGGCCATGACATAAATTGCTGATCGTGATCTCCACCACGACCGATCCATCGGTTTTCCAATCTCCTGTTTAAGAAATGCCGAACATCATGATGGAAGTGCGGTGAAGCACCATCCTGTTGAAAGATGAAGTCGGCGCTGTCGGTCTCCAGTTGTGGCGTGAGCCAATTTTCCGCGGGCTACGCGTGAAACTTGCCCGCACGCGTTCAACCGTTTCTTCGCTCACTGCAGGCCGACCCGTTGATTTCCCCCTTACAGAGGCATCCAGAAGCTTTAAACTGCGCGTACCATCGCCGAATGGAGTTAGCAGTTGGTGGATCTTTGTTGAACTTCGTCCTGAAGTGTCGTTGCACTGTTATGACTGACTGACGTGAGTGCATTTCAGGCACGACATACGCTTTTTCGGCTGCTGTCGCCATTTTGTCTCACTGCGCTCTCGAGCGCTCTGACGGCAGAAACCTGAAGTGCGGCTTCAGCCGAACAAAACTTTACGAGTTTTTCTACGTATCTGTAGTGTGTCGTGACCATATGTCAATGAATGGAGCTACAGTGAATTTATGAAATCGCTTCAATCATTTGTAATAGCCCTGTATTCCGAGATCGACACCGTCAAGAGTGTGCCGAGGCTACCAACTTTCAAGTATTACCTCATACCATGGACAACACTGTCGCCAATGGCCTCCATTTAACAACCGACAGCAGCGACATTGACGTGGAGTTGTCATTGCTGACAGAAAAGCAACACTGCGTGAAATAGCCGCGCAGGTCAATGTGGGACGTACGACGAACGTATCCGTTAGGACAGCGCGGTGAAATCTAGCGTTAATGGGCTAAGGCAGCAGATGAGCGACGCGAGTGCCTTTGGTAACAGCACTACATCGCCTGCAGCGCCTCTGCTGGGCTCGTGACCATATCGGTTGGACCCTAGACGATAGGAAAACCGTGGCCTTGTCAGATGAGTCCCGATTCCAGTTGGTAAGAGCGACGGTAGGGTTCGAGTGTGGTGCATAGCCTACAAAGCCATGGACCCAAGCTGTCAACAAGGCACTGTGCAAGATGGTGGTTGCTACGTAATGGTGTGGGCTGTGTTTGCATGGAATGGACTGCGTCCTCTGGTCGAACTGAACCGATCAGTGACTGTAAATAGTTGTTGTTGTTCTGGTCTTCAGTCCAGAGACTGGTTTGATGCAGCTCTCCATGCTACTCTATTCTGTGCAAACTTCTTCATCTCCCAGTACCTACTGCAACCTACCTCCTTCTGAATCTGCTTAGTGTATTCATCTCTTGGTCTCCCTCTACGATTTTTACCCTCCACGCTGCTCTCCGATACTAAATTGGTGATCCCGTGACTTCTCAGAACATGTCCTACCAACCGATCCCTTCTTCTAGTCAAGCTGTGCCTCAAATTTCTCTTCTCCCCAATTCTATTCAATACCTCCTCGTTAGTTATGTGATCTACCCATCTTATCTTCAGCATTCTTCTGTAGCACCACATTTCGAAAGCTTGTATTCTCTTCTTCTCCAAACTATTAATCGTCCATGTTTCACTTCCATACATGGCTACACTCCACACAAATACTTTCATAAATGCCTTCCTGACACTTAAATCCATACAAGATGTTAACAAATTCTTCTTCAGAAACGCTTTCCTTGCCATTGCCAGTCTACATTTTACATCCTCTCTACTTCAATCATCGTCAGTTATTTTGCTCCCCAAATAGCAACACTCATTCACTACAGTGTCTCATTTCCTAACCTAATTCCCTCAGCGTCACCCGACTTATTTCAACGACATTCCATTATCCTCGTTTTGCTTTTGTTGATGTTCATCTTATATCCTCCTTTCAAGACACTGTCCATTGTGTTCAAGTGCTCTTCCAGGTCCTTTGCTGTCTATGACAGAATTACAATGTCATCGTCGAACCTCAAAGTTTTTATTTCTTCTCCATGGATTTTAATACCTACTCCGAAATTTTCTTTATGTTCCGCTATTTGGAGACCATTTGCAGCCGGTCATGGACTTCATGTTCCCAGACAACGATGGAATTTTTATGGATAGCAGTGCGCCATGTAACCGAGCCAAAATTGTTCGCGATTTGTTTGAAGGACATTCTGGACTACATTCAGTGGTCTTGAAAGAAATGTGACAGAAGCCCGAACAACAGGAGACTGACGTATTAGAACATGCATTGATACAATAAAATGGTGCCTTGATAATGGCTAGGCACTAGCCGAAATCTAGATTTGCCAAATAAAACCTGCAAGAAAGGACGACTGATTGCTGTGGTCTATCATTTGAGAGACATTCTGGCCAATTCAAGCGAATGGGTTGGCCACCTAGTTGGCCCGACATTAATTCCATCGATTATCTATGGCACATAATCGAGAGGTCATTTCGTGCCCAAAATCCTGCACCGACAACACTTTCGTAATTATCTACCGGTATAGAGCTCAATATTTCTGCAGAGGATTTCCAACGACTTGTTGAGACCGTGTCACGTGGAGGTGCTGTACTACGCCGGGCAGAAGGAGGTCCAACACGATACTGGGTGGTATCCCATGACTTTTGCGACCCCAGTGTATAAAACGACCTAAATAAGTTCATCTGCTTCGACTCCCTTACTGCGCTAGTTCAGCTGTTCAGTGCATGTAGTGAGCAGAGAAAATTGTATAATCCGACCACAACGCCTTTCGTCGCTTATAACACCTAGTGAAGGACGTGACAACTGCTACAGACCAGGGTATGAGGCAACTTGGGGTAATTACCTGGGCCCGCAGGAAAGAAAAATTGCGTAGTCGCTGGCGGCAGAATACAAGCTCTGATACGAAAAACATACATCTACATGGACACTCTGCAAATCACATTTAAGTGTCAGGCAGAGGGCTCATCGAACCACCTTCACGATTCTCTATTATCCCAATCTCGTATAGCGCACGGAAAGAACGAACACCTATATCTTTCCTTACGAACTCTGACTTCCCTTATTTTATCGTGGTGATCATTTCTCCCTGTGTAGCTCGGCGTCAACAAAGTATTTTCGCACTCGGAGGAGAAAGCTGGTGATTGGAATTTTGTGAGAAGATTGCTCCGTAACGAAAAACTCCTTTGTTTTAATTATGTCCATCCCAAATCCTGTATCATTTAAGTGACACTGTCTCCCCTATTTCGCGATAATACAAAATGTGCTGCTCTGGTTTGACTTTTTCGATGTACTCCGTCAATCCTTTGTGGTAAGGATCCCACACCGCGCAGCAGTATTCTAAAAGAGGAGGAGGAGATTAGTGTTTAACGTCCCGTCGACAACGGGGTCATTAGAGACGGAGCGCAAGCTCGGGTGAAGGAAGGATGGGGAAGGAAATCGGCCGTGCCATTTCAAAGGAACCATCCCGGCATTTGCCTGAAGCGATTTAGGGAAATCACGGAAAACCTAAATCAGGATGGCCGGAGACGGGATTGAACCGTCGTCCTCCCGAATGCGAGTCCAGTGTGCTAACCACCTCGCTCGGTTATATTCTAAAAGAGGACGGACAAGCGTAGTGTAGGCAGTCTCCTTAGTAGATCTGTTACATTTCCTGAGTGTCCTACCAATAAAACGCAGTTTTTGGTTAGCTTTCTACACAACATTTTCTATGTGTTCCTTCCAATTTATGTTGTTCGTAATTATAATTCCTAAGTATTCAAATGATAATTGATTGAAACCCTCAGCTGCCGACAGGTGTTGTTATTATACTTCGATGGGGACAGCTGAAAATGTGTGCCCCGACTGGGACTCGAACCCGGGATCTCCTGCTCACATGGCAGACGCTCTATCCATCTGAGCCACCGAGGACACAGATGAATAGCGCGACTGCAGGGACTTACCCTTGCACGCTTCCCGTGGGACGCACATTCTCAATTGTCCACAATCTACATATGTAATGTTCCTAATAGATATTTGCCCAACCAATGATTACTCGCGCCCACTAAGGTGACGATTCCCGTAAGAGTTAGGGCAACCTGTGCGCATTCGCACAGACGAAGGTCTAATGGCCGGGTAGCCTTTAACTATATATGAAGATAGTTGAATTTGCGGCCTTTAGATTTGACTGATTTATCGTGTAACCGAAGTTTAACGGATTTCTTTTAGCACTCATATGGATGACCTCACACTATAACAGTCAGTTGCCAATTTTCGCACCACAGAGATATCTTTTCTAAATCCTTTTGCAATATGTTTTGATGTTCTGATGACTTTACTAGTCGATAAACGACAGTGTCATCTGCAAATAACAACCTAAGACGGCTGCTCAGATTGTCTCCCAAATCGTTTATATAGATAAGAAACAGCGCAGGTCGTATAACACTACCTTGGGGAACGCCAGAAATGGCTTCTGTATTACTCGAAGACTTTCCGTCAATTACTACGAACTGTTACCTCTCTGACAGGAAATCACGAATCCAGTCACATAACTGACAAGGGGAGACCACGTCGTTTGGAACGCGGATTTACTGCAAACTTCGTACACTCATAGTACTGCATGAGGACAACAAAATGTGTAAGCAATAGCGCGTACTTTTCAAGCGTTATTGAGAAAATCGCAAGATAATTTCGATAGTCAAATATCTACCTGTGCGTGGCCATTTTTACCACGAATCGGCAGCAGCCGAGTGGTTAGCGTTCAAGCCCCGTAATCGCTGGATCGAGTCCCGTACGTCACTTTTTTTATTTCTAACACAGTCATTTTCTTTACTATTTATATTAGAATTGATGTAATGGGAAAAATACTTGTAATCGGATGAACTTTTATTAAATTTACAATGTTATTTGGCAGTCTACCAATTTTTATTATCACAAATAATATAATATTCATAATTATCGACTAGTAAACGACCAAACGCATAAAGTGATACTGAAAATGTGTTAGACTGTGTTAGAAATAAAAAAAAAACTGATGAACAGGACTCGATCCATCGATCACGGGGCTTAAACACTAACCACTCAGCTGCCGCCGTTTCGTGGTAAAAATGGGCACGCACAGGTATATATTTGACGACCGAAATTATCTTGCGGTTTTCTCAATAACGCTTGAGAAGTACGCGCTACTGCTTACACATTTTGTTGTCCTCGTGAAGTACTACGAGTGTACGAAGTAAATCCGCGTCCCAAACTTCGTGGCCTCACCTTGTGAGACGATATTCCATAAGCGCGCAATTTCGCTACAAACCGCTTGTGTGGTACAGTGGCAAAAGCCTTCTGGAAATCCAGAATTACGGAATCAATTTGAAATCCCTTGTCAATAGCACTCAATAGATAAGGAAAGTGTCTCTTTTTCTTCGATAAGAAGAGTTGTGTTATTCGTTTTAATTCACCTAAGGAAACCGGAGAGGACCTGAGTTGGTTTGGCCGCTAGGCGTTTAGAACGAGAGTCCTGCCGAATGCGGTCAGCAGTGAAGCCGTGACGCGGTCACTGCCAGACGAAGTTGACCCCGGCGGTCAGGCGTCGAACCGGCGTGAGTCAGCCAGCGGAAGGCTGTGGCGCCGGCGCCGGCGCGGGCGCGCTGGCGTCGCCAAACATCCGCACGGCGCGTCTGGTCTCCGCGCTGAATCATAAGCGGCGCCTCCAGGGGGCGGCAAAAAAGGAGAGCGGCGAAGACGGGTGCTCGAGTGTCCCCAGCTGCGGACGACCCGCCTAGGACAAAGCCGGCGCTACCGCAGGCTGCCCGGCACGGATTACCAGCTGGAACAAGACGAAGCCACGGCTTTTTCGGATGACACTACTTTGCCGCACATGCTGTCGTAGCTCCTACTACACAGAGTGATTCACGAACATATGCAAATATTTTAATATGTTATCCTACAAGTAAAACTAAAGACAAGAAGTTCATATCAACATAGATCGGCAAATGTTTAGTTATGGAGTTCGGCTAATAAAAATTTTTGCCTGAAATTTAGCAACTTCGCTAATACGAATCCATCGCAAAACTTTACGAGTTTAAAGTAAACCAAGATTTCGCTTTATTTTGTTGTTATTGGTCTCATGAATCTAATAAACACGTCCCACATGTGTATTCAAATGGCTCTGGGCACAATGGAACTTAACTTCTGAGGTCATCAGTCCCCTAGAACTTAGAACTACGTAAACCGAACTAACCTAAGGACATCACACACATCCATGCCCGAGGCAGGATTCGAACCTGCAACCGTAGCAGTCGCACGGTTCCGGACTGAAGCGCCTAGAACCACTCGGCCACCCCGACCGGCCATTGTTGTCTACTGTTAATGAGTTGATCATATAGATCTTGCAATTAAATATTTCCCTGAGACATTGAAGTCTCTTCTTTATCTGCGATAATGATCGAAGCAGAAAAAAATGAATTAAAATTTGCACTGCGGCCGGGACTCGAACCCGGGTCTTCTTGCTTGCTAGGTAATAGTGTAATGGTTATCATTTCTGCCTAGCAAGCAATAATACCCACGATTGGTCCCGGCCGCAGCACAAATTTTAATTCATTTCTTCTGCTTCGATCATTATCGTAGTTAATGAGTTGTTTCAGTCGTTTCCTAATCTTAAACGTGTTAGTTTTCTTTATCGTTCAGTGAAAAAAACATAATAACAGCAGTGTATTTAAGTGAAACCACATAGTAACTGTTGTAGTTTGTAGATTATTTATGAAATAGGGATGCCTTTCAAATTTACGACAGAGGAATACGCCGAAATGGTGTTTTTTTTATGGCAAATGTGGTCGTAATGCTACGGCTGCAGTTAAGAAATATCGTGTACGTTATTCAATTCGGAGGATTCCAATGCACGAACCAGTAGCGGAGTATTTCGAATGTTACGGGAGATCTCCATCTAGCGTTCATAATACACTACTGGCCATTAAAATTGCTACACCACGAAGATGACGTGTTACAGACGCGAAATTTAACCGACAGGAAGAAGATGCTGTGATATGCAAATGATTAGCTTTTCAGAGCATTCACACAAGGTTGGCACCGGTGGCGACACCTACAACGTGCCGACATGAGGAAAGTTTCCAACCCATTTCTCATACACAAACAGCAGTTGACCGGCGTTGCCTGGTGAAACGTTGTTGTGATGTCCCGTGTAAGGAGGAGAAATGCGTGTCATCACGTTTCCGACTTTGATAAAGGTGATTGTAGACTACCGCGATTGCGGTTTATCTTATTGCTGCTGCCGTTGGTCGAGATCCAATGACTGTTAGCAGAATATGGAATCTGAGGGTTCAGGAGGGTAATACGGAACGCCGTGCTGATTCCCAACGGCCTCGTATCACTAGCAGTGGAGATGACAGGCATCTTATGCGCATGACTGTAACGGATCGTGCAGCCACGTCTCGATTCCTGAGTCAACAGATGGCGACGTTTGCAAGACATCAACCATTTGCACGAACAGTTCGACGACGTGTGCAGCAGCATGGACTATCAGCTCGGAGACCATGGCTGCTGTTACCCTTGACGCTGCATCACAGACAGGAGCGCCTGCGATGGTCTTCTCGACGACGAACCTGGGTGCACGAATGACAAAACGACATTTTTTCGGATAAATCCTGGTTCTGTTTACAGCATCATGACGGTCGCATCCGTGTTTGGCGCCATCGCGGTGACCGCACATTGGAAGCGTGTATTCGTCATCGCCATACTGGCGTATCACCCGGCGTGATGGTATGGGCTGCCATTGTTTACACGTCTCGGTCACCTCTTGTTCTCATTAACGGCACTTTGAACAGCGGACGTTACATTTCAGATGTGTTACGACTCGTGGCTCTACCCTTCATTCGATCACTGCGAAACCCTTTACGGGCCTTTCTGGAAACAGAAAATGTTTGACTGCAGCCCTGGCCAGCACATTCTCCAGATCTCTCACCAACTGAAAAAGTCTGGTGAATGGTGACCGAGCAACTGGCTCGTCACAATACGCCAGTCAGTACTCTTGATGAACTGTGGTATCGTGTTCAAGCTGCACGGGCAGCTGTACCTGTACACACCATCCAAGCTCTGATTGACTCAATGCCCAAGCGTATCAAGGCCGTTATTACGGCCAGAGGTGGTTGTTCTGGGTACTGAATTCTCAGGGTCTATGAACCCAAACTGCGTGAAAATGTAATTACATGTCAGTTCTAGTATAATATATATGTCCAATGAATACCCGTTTATCATCTGCATTTCTTCTTGGTGTAGCAATTTTAATGGCCAGTAGTGAAAGTCGGTGGAGACATTTTGAACATTTATTGTGAATGTATTATGAAGAAATTGTATGGACACTGTACAACTTCCTTAACACTGGGCTTTGTTTTTTCCGCTTTATCATGAATACACGTGTGTTATGGTATTAACAAAAGCAGATTATCAGACACATTCCTACAGTTTCAATTAACGTTGTTACCATCATTTTTCCAAATTTAGCTTCTCTACAACTTCTGTTGAAAACTTTGTGCAATTGTCTGGAATTTAAAAAAACTAATCGGGTCAAGTAGTTAATAAATTTAAAAAAATTACGAAGTTACGTCTTTGCTGCTCTGGATGTTCTGGAAAACTACGGCAGATACACGCCTGGGGATATTTTATTAGATTCACCAGATCAATAACAACAAAATAAATCGAAATCGTGCTTTACTTTAACCTCATACGTTTTTGCGATGGCTTCGTATTAGCGAAGTTGCTACATTTCAGGCAAAATCTGTTATTAACCGAAACTCCGTAACTATACATTTGCGGGCCTATGTTTATATGAACTTTTTCTTTAGTTTTACTTATAGAATAACATATTAACATATTTGCGTATCTTCGTGAATCACCCTGTATGTCCTTTTGTTTTGCGTTATTATATTTTTTTCTGCTGCACAGTTTCGGCTGTGTAACCGTTTTCGGATGTATGGTATAGCCCCTTAAACGTTCGTATTTCGATTAAAGTGAAACTTTGGCTATACATTGTTAAAACACAGTTGGCTGGCCGGACTTCAAAATTTTGTTCAAAAAAGTCTTGGTGTCATGTTGTTTATTTTTAAAGACCGCCCATATTACTCCTTTTAACAATGTATGGCCGACGTAAATATTGACTCTAATCCAAATATGTCCATTTGCGAATTATACCGTACCAAACTGGCCAGAAGTGAAAAAGACAAAATAAAATCATTAAAACGAAAAACCAGTCCAAGTTGCAAATACTTTACTTTTCATTCGATGACTAGTTTCCGGCCGAGACCCATTTTAAAATCAGCTTGACTAAGTTTTTCCGAAAATGTTAAAAAAAAGTCTAATGTACATTCACAGTGCATACAGATAACTATTTTTTTGGCATCTTAGTTATCTGTATGCACTGTGAATGTACATTACATTTTTTCGACATCTTTGGAAATGCCATTTTCGACTTTGTTACGTTGATTTGAAAATGGGTATCGGCCGAAACTAGAAACCGAATGAAAAATAAAGTATTTGCAATTTAGACACGTTTTTCGTTCTATTGATTAACAGAAGTTGTTGACCAAAGTTCCTCCAGCATGGTGGAAGTTCACAAAGTAAAATGATATTCTGGTATAAGTTACGGCAGAAAACGTTGCATATTATTGCCGATTGAAAAATATATTTCGGCAGTGAATCAAGATTAAAAAATTCTTACATATTTTGAGAGAAGCAGCAGTTTGTGATCAGTAATAATATTATTTTTGTGTCACCGATTCACTGGCGCAGCGTGTTAGCGATTTCGTAGACACTCAAAAATAATTCGGTGGAACGGTTAAAAAATGTATATTTCGAATTCTGTCTGTATGTCTCTGTGTCCAGAATCATATATAGCTGCACAATTCAAGATTGAAATTTTTGTTCTTGTGTATTTGTGGTCGCAAGTGTTGTTGTTGTTGTTGTTGTTGTTGTGGTTGTCTTCAGTCCTGAGACTGATTTGATGCAGCTCTCCATGCTACTCTATCCTGTGCAAGCTTCTTCATCTCTCAATACGTACTGCAGCCTACATCCTTCTGAATCTGTTTAGTGTATTCATCTCTAGGTCTCCCTCTACGATTTTTACCCTCCACGCTGCCCTCCAATACTAAATTGGTGATCCCTTGATGCCTCAGAACATGTCCTACCAACCGATCCCTTCTTCTTGTCAAGTTGTGCCACAAACTCCTCTTCTCCCCAATCCTATTCAATACTTCCTCATTAGTTACGTGATCTACCCATCTAATCTTCAGCATTCTTCTGTAGCACCAGATTTCAAAGGCTTCTATTCTCTTCTTGTCCAAACTATTTATCGTCCATGTTTCACTTCCATACATGGCTACACTCCATACAAATACTTTCAGAAACGACTTCCTGCCATTTAAATATATACTCGATGTTAACAAATTTCTCTTCTTCAGAAACTCTGTCCTTGCCATTGCCAGTCTACATTTTATATCCTCTCTACTTCGACCATCATCAGTTACTTTGCTCCCCAAATAGCAAACTCATTTACTACTTTAAGTGTCTCATTTCCTAATCTTATTCCCTCAGCATCGCCCGACTTAATTCGACTACATTCCTTTATCCTCGTTTTGCTTTTGTTGATGTTCATCTTATATCCTCCCGTCAAGACACTGTCCATTCCGTTCAACTACTCTTTCAAGTCCTTTGCTGTCTCTGACAGAATTACAATGTCATCGGCGAACCTTAAAGTTTTTATTTCTTCTCCATGGATTTCAATACTTACTCCAAACTCTTCTTTTATTTCCTTTACTGCTTGTTCAGTATACAGATTGAATAATGTCGGGGATAGGCTACAACCCTGTCTTACTCCCTTCCCAACCACTGCTTCCCTTTCATGTCCCCCGACTCTTATAACTGCCATCTGATTTCTGTACAAATTGTAAATAAATATTTGAGTTTAGAATTTGAAAGAGATTATTCCAGTCAACATTGTCAAAAGCTTTCTCCAAGTATACAAATGCTAGAAACGTAGGTTTGCCTTTTCCTAATCTAGCTTCTAAGATAAGTCGTAGGGTCAGTATTGCCTCACGTGTTCCCATATTTCTACGGAATCCAAACTGATCTTCCCCGAGGTCGGCTTCTACCAGTTTTTCCATTCGTCTGTACAGAATTCGTGTTAGTATTTTGCAGCCGTGGCTTATTGAACTGACAGTTCGGTAATTTTCACATCTGTCAACGCCTGCTTTCTTTGGGATTGGAATTAATATATTCTTCTTGAAGTCTGAGGGAATTTCGCTTGTCTCATAGATTTTGCTCACCATATGGTAGAGTTTGTCGGGACTGGCTCTCTCAAGGCTGTCAGTAGTTCTAATGGAATGTTGTCTACTCCCGGGGCCTTGTTTCGACTTAGGTCTTTCAGTGCTCTATCAAATTCTTCACGCAGTATCATATCTCCCATTTCATCTTCATCTACATCCTCTTCCATTTCCATCATATTGTCCCTCTATATACTCCTTCCACCTTTCTGCTTTCCCTTCTTTGCTTAGAACTGGGTTTCCATCTGAGCCCTTGATATTCATACAAGTGGTTCTCTTTTCTCCAAAGGTCTCTCTAATTTTCCTGTAGGCAGTATCTATCTTACCCCTAGTGAGGTAAGCCTCTACATCCTTACATTTGTCCTCTAGCCATGCCTGCTAAGCCATTTTGCACTTCCTGTCGATCTCATTTTTGAGACGTTTGTATTCCTTTTTGCCTAATTCATTTACTGCATTTTTATATTTTCTCCTTTCATCAATTAAATTCAGCATTTCTTTTGTCGCCCAAGGATTTCTACTAACCCTCGTCTTTTTACCTACTTGATCCTCTGCTGCCTTCACCACTTCATCCCTCAAAGCTATCCATTCTTCTTCTACTGTATTTCTTTCCCCCATTCTTGTCAATTGTTCCTTTATGCTCTTCCTGAAACTCTGTACAACTCTGGTTCTTTCAGTTTATCCAGGTCCCATCTCCTCAAATTCCCACCTTTTTGTAGTTTCTTCAGTTTTAATCTACAGTTCGTAACCAATAGATTGTCGTCCGAGTCCACATTTGCCCCTGGAAATGTCTTACAGTTTAAAACCTGGTTCCTAAATCTCTGTCTTACCATTATATAATCTATCTGACATCTTCTAGTATCTCCAGGGTTCTTCCATGTATACAACCTTCTTTCATGGTTCTTGAACCAAGTTTTAGCTATGATTAAGTTATGCTCTGTGCAAAACTCTACCAGGCGGCTTCCTCTTTCATTTCTTAGCCCCAATCCATATTTACCTACTATGTTTCCTTCTCCCCCATTTCCTACTCTCGAATTCCGATCACCCATGACTATTAAATTTTCGTCTCCCTTCACTACCTGAATAATTTCTTTTATCTCATCATACATTTCATCAATTTCTTCGTCATCTGCAGAGCTAGTTGGCATATAAACTTGTACTACTGTAGTAGGCATGGGCTTCGTGTCTATCTTGGCCACAATAATGCGTTCACTATGTTGTTTGTAGTAGCGTACCCGAACTCCTATTTTTTATTCATTATTAAACCTACTCCTGCATTACCCCTATTTGAGTTTGTATTTATAACCTTGTATTCACCTGACCAAAAGTCTTGTTCCTCCTGCCGCCGAACTTCGCTAATTCCCACTATATCTAACTTTAACCTATCCCTTTTTAAATTTTCTAATCTACCTGCCCGATTAAGGGATCTGACATTCCACGCTCCGATCCGTAGAACGCCAGTTTTCTTTCTCCTGATAACGACGTCCTCCTGAGTAGTCCCCGTCCGGAGATCCGAATGGGGGACTATTTTACCTCCGGAATATTTTACCCAAGAGGATGCCATCATCATTTATTCATACAGTAAAGCTGCATGCCCTCGGGAAAAACTTTGGTCGTAGTTTCCCCTTGCTTTCAGCCGTTCGCAGTACCAGCACAGCAAGGCCGTTTTGGTTAATGTTGCAAGGCCAGATCAGTCAGTCATCCAGACTGTTGCCCCTGCAACTACTACTGAAAAGGCTGCTGCCCCTCTTCAGCAACCATACTTTAGTCTGGCCTCTCAACAGATACCCCTCCGTTGTGGTTGCACCTACGGTACAGCTATCTGTGTCGCTGAGGCACGCAAGCCTCCCCACCAACGGCAAGGTCTATGGTTCATGGGGGGGGGGGGGGGGGGAGGGGGGGGGGAGGCTCAAGTGTTACAGCTGGTATATTAGGTATAAAAATTCACTGTCGTTCGAAGTATGCCAGTTCAGAAACAGAATCGGCTCGAAATGCGTGCAGGGTACATATGCATATATCTTCTTTTTTTTTTTAATTTTTGGTTATCCATCTTTTCCAGGACCTATCGTGATTACTTTCTTTCGGATACGTGTCAGACCAGCATCAACTGTCGTAAAAGAACTTTTTCGTCAAACAAGTCTTCCTACACTTGCTGATAAAATCCAGTTACCCTGCCAATAAACAATGAAGATATCTCGGCGTTATCTTGGATGAGCATATAAAATGGGAAGAAGACTCTGTCACTACATGGTGGTGGGGGTGGGGGGGGGTCGGGGGGTGTATCTCCTTCTTATGTACACGTAATCCAAATGTTTGGCTTAACCTATGCTTCTAAAAAAAAAAAAAGAGGAAGTCCATTTTTTAGTCCTGGCATGCCTTTCCTACTGTGATGTAGCTCAACACTGCACAACTAATGACTGTTTCAGACGACTCTTGCTATCTGTAAAAGCGTAAGACACGCGTGAGTGTGGCTGAACGGGCGACCTGATTTTCTCTATTTTTTTTTCGCTTTCTTAGTCGCTGAGTCCTCAGCACCTCTCGTCTTTCTTAAAATACCTGTCCTCATTCCACAACTGCATTACCAGATCTGATACTTCCAGCACCTTCACTTTACTTGTGCATGACACTAAATCATTGCACCGATTCACTCATACGACTGTGAAAGAAATTACCCTGCAACCTGCGTCTTATCCAAAACCGCTGTGCGTTCAAGACGAGACCAAAAGTTTTACCTGTTACCATCGGTTTAGCTTTCCTCTCTCCAAAACCCGTCTTTCTACCTCCTGTCCAGCAGCGAACCAGTATTTCTGTGCAATTATCAACACTACCTGTCTATTTCTGTGTTCTTGCTTATATCGCACCAACTAATATTACCCTACTATTTCTCGCTCTTTTCCTGATCAATCAACTTTTTCTTCTCATTTGATTGCTTTCGTACTGCCGCCACTTTTTTTTTTTTTTTTTTTTTTTTTTTTTTTGAGTCTGCTGCTTATGATACTGCAATTCACAATGGCCTACATTTGTAGCCAATGATTTTGTATCAGATGAAGGTGCACAAAACACTGAAACCTGTCAATGTTCACAAAAATACAGTGCGGCCGAGTCAGAAAAAAATTATATTACTAACACTATTGCAATCGTTACATCAGAGTGACGATATCACAATATTATTCAATTAACTCTGCATGCCTGCCTGTAGATGTGAGTCAGATCTTGCCATATGAAATAAATAGATAAGCTAGTTATGATTTTAGATGTGAACATATTGCGTCAGGTTCCTGTCCTAATTAGGATTACCTACGTCACTGGGATACCGTTGTTTAGTTCGATTTAGGATATCCGTGTCATTGACACACTAAAGACAAGCTCTAATCTACCAACAAGATTTATATTCGTGACCATGGTCAGCAAAAACAAATCTCATAATGTGACGATGTTCATTCCGACTACGGGTGAAGACTCATATTTTTGAAACTATAATAAATAGTCACCTTTCTCCGCCGAATCTGCGGGGATTCCTGATTTTACTGGCGCACCTAACTTTCGACATTCTTCTGTAGCGCCACATCTCAAACATTTCGATTATTTTCTTTTGCGATTTTCCCTCAGTCCATTATTCCCATTTTACAAGCAAAATAAAGTCTATTTTCGTTTCCAACTGTCGCGCATCTGGATATCAGAACACAAATAAAACGTTCTAGTTTCCATTCTCGGTCGTTCCTAACCGCTTCTGTGGGCATGGTACGTTTGTGCGAAAAACAGCAATGAAATGAAATGTCCGTTTGGCATTTGTGGCTGGGATCTTCCTGCTGGGGAATTCGGTCGCCTGGTGCAAGACTTTTTAATTGACGCCACTTCGGCAACTTGCATGTTGATAAGGATGAAATGATGATGAGGCAACACTTACACGCAGTTCCGAGTGGAGAAAAATCCCCAGACCTGCCGGGAATCGAACCCAGGGCCCCGAGATCGAGAGACAGCAACGATAACCACAAGAATACGAGCTGCTGAGAACACCTCCGATAGGACCGTGCCATCCCTGCAAGGCACTACGATATTCAGACTAAACGTCGGGTTGATAGCGGCTTTACCTTAGTCCTTGTAATAGATTTTGGAGGTACGGTGGTTGGAGGTGATGCTTGCAGGACAGATGAACCTCGGAACACGTAATTAAAGTAAACAACCAACATTTTCTTCGGGGACAGTTTGAGGTGTTTTGGTTGTGGTGTGTCTCTTGCTCTAATTGTAAGAGAAATCAAGAGTATCTCAAAACCGATACATCCGCAATCTGAGCGCCAGGGTACTGCTTCATAACATTACGAAGTGGCCACAAATTCTGGAGAAGCTGAGCTTGTCCCTTCCAGCGTACTAATTTTGGATCTCTTGTGTGTTTTTCAGTTCGACACCACAGAAGATAAACCTTTTTAATAAGAAGATTTCTGTAGAGATGGAAGGAACGACATGAAGGCAGTGTATTGTTAGTGGTGTATGTTGTCTAGCTCCGAAGAAACGTTCTTTAGTAGTGCCACAGGACCTATAACATTGATCTAGTATTAAAGCAAGACATGCGAGCAGTATTAATACTGTTTCAGAAGTATCACGAGGAATGTGTTTGGGCCCACCAATAAATTATACCTTAACTAGTCCGCGTTGCCATGAGCAACAACTTCGCGAAGAACCATTTCAAGGTCACCATCGACAACTTCTCAGAGGGAATCCTTGACCTTCGTTCTCCTGGAAGGACTGAGCCTTCTGGACTGTAACGTACAGACGGTCTGGGTGACCCATACTACCGTCACTTCTTCTGTTTATCTTCTGTGGTGTCGACCTGAAACACACGTAAGAAATGTAACATTAGTACGCTGGAAGGGACGAGTGCAGCCTCCCCCCCCCCCCCCTCTCCACAGCATTTGTGTGGTCGCAGGATGTATCGGTAGCGAGGTACTCTGGACTTCTCTTACAATTAATCGACGTAACGCCTGAATCTCTCGCAGACCACAGGTGTCCCGGCTGCCTGGTGCAGTTTCATCGATAGGAAATCCCGAGGCAGGCGTAATGACAGTGTCAGAACTCGGTTTTGGACTCACTGTAGACGATCCAAACTACTGTCTTCGGCGTTGCCCCGTACTACTACTGTACAGTGGAGGGCGGGTTGCAGTATCTTGTACAGGAAAACCCCGGTGTTTAATGGGAGCAAAGACGTCGGGTTTAGCAACGAGCAGCAATGGTGCAGTGTGCCCATTGCTTTGACCCATCAGTTATTCGCCATGTTTTCGCCAAGAGAGGCGTCTGCCGGGAGTGACTCCTTGATACGTGGTCGTGCTTCCTCATTGGACAGCTCCACCCACGACGTATTGCCTGCCACAAGTCCCCAGGGACTGGAACTCGAGTTACAACGGATGCTTGACTCCTAACTGCATAGTAGGCCATCCTCCACACTACGACACATCCCACAAGGCTGTCGGAGGCAATTTGGAATCCGAGGTACGTGAGTTGCACGCTCGTGCTGCTCGTAAGCGGCGCCGCGTCGTCCGTTTCTGGTCCATCTGACCGCTCAAGGTCACCACCTATTTTCACACAATGTCTCATTTCCCAGTAGCATACACCTGATTCGGCTCTGCTTCTAGAGGGTATACTCGCAGCAACGACACACTTATAGGGGAGACTAATGCCCGACAAGGGACCAACAACCGTGCCCTCTTGAGCGAGATGGCGCCGCGCGCGCCGCTGGCTCGGTCTGTTGAGGCACTCGCCGCCGGCCACGAAACAACGAGGCCTGGCGCCGGCCTGCTTGCACTCCCCCCCCCCCTCCCCCCACCAGCTCCCTCTCACCGCCCGCCTGTGGCGCCCCACCCGGAACCAGGCGCGCAACCTCTGCGTCCTTGACCCACATCTGGGGCGCGCGCCGTGACGCGGCAGCGTCTGCACAGCCACGCCGGGCGCCGGCAGGTGTGGGCGCCTGCGGCCAGCCTAGTCCAGGGGTCACTCCGCCCCCGTCGCCCTTCCCCCCCCCCCCCCCCCCGCCCCGTCCTGCTCGTCGCCACGAGCGCACTCTAACGGTCCACTCAGCACGCGCGTGGCCCCTGGACCAGCTCGCGACTGTAGCGAGGCTACAGTTTGCCCAGCAGCTTCCACAAGTCGAGGTCGGTAACCCGCGCCAGTGCGGTTGCGCAGGGTTCGGAACTAGCCAGTTGTATAATTTTACACCCACGACACCAAAGCAGTAAAATAACCACAGTATACTACAAGAATTTTTTTCTTCTTTAAACACGTATGCATTAAGGCTAACAGTGATTGTTATGAGTATCAAAGCAAATTAAGATTTAATGTAGCTAGTCACTTCAGCTGATATCCCCACTATTGATTTTACGAGCATTATACTTCCGTCATCGAGGACATTACCTACCTCCACACCTGATGTCCCCAACGCACACCTGAGCGGTGGCGTTCTATTCGGAGGTAGCCGGTTCGAATCCCGGTGTTGTTGTTGTTCCTCTTGTTGTTGGTGATTGTGGTAGTGGTGGTAATGACGGTGGTGGGGGAAATTTTTGCTACCAGTATTTGGCCTGTATATGGAGGAGAGGTGGCAGCGCAAACTTCCTGACCACCAGCTTTTGCGCAAATGTCTCGGATTAAATGCCAGACCCTTCCGCAGAGTCTCGTGAACTCAGGGCGCGTTTCACCGCTGGAGGTGACCTGTCCGTCGCAAGGGGGCGTTAAGCTCTTCAGACCCCTTGATGTTACTGAAGAGGAGTAGGCCGTGTACCGGCACCGTGTTTCGTCCTGCCCTGCTCCATTCATATAACACAAAACATGACGCCACACTACACACCCACCCATCTCACTCAACACATACACTTAAGATACAATTCTAATAAAGTTTTTTTATATAAAATAACTTTTTTGCTGCGATTTTCTATTTATTTATATTTTGCACGACATGTTTCCGCAGATGATTCCCATTTTCAGCTGCGTTTTTGATGTTATATGCCATTCATCCGCGAAGTTTTCGATGTGTGAGGTTTCGCCTTGTTCTATTGTTCTTACTGTAATACGAAAAATCACCCTCCATTTTTCGTAGAGTCAATGGCGAAATTTCGAAATAAGTCCTACTTACGACTTTCCTGTGTCCACTTGTGCAGAAAATCAACATGTTAAACATCACACACAATTTTTGTGCACAATACACAATGAAAACTGCAAACGAACAAAAACAAAACATCTATAAAGATATAAAGACACATAGTCAACTGAGATACCGCTATAAATCGTCCTTATGGTATGATATATTACTCTTTCGTACGTAGACTATTTACGTTAATTATCTCGATAATGATTTGTCTATATGAGAGTATTTCATCCCACGTATCAGCTTTTTATTTAGCTATATTATCGTAGCACCTGAAGAAATTCACATTCTTCTTAAATTTCACAAATTATCAATGTAACATCTCGTGAATAAATATACACCATAACTTTCTAATAATGTTTCTTAATCAGTCAGTATTACATTCTAAGACAAAAATAGCAACGCACTACGAAAGGGTTGCGTAAATTTGTCAGAAATCGGTATTCATACAGGTATCTACGAAAAATGCAAAATTATAAGCATTGGCGGACTTTGGATGAATGTATGGCACTACAGCGTAATTTCACTGGGCAGCTGGCAAGGATGGTATACAGAGGACGTCGATTCCAGGGCATAAAGTGTTTGCAAGTTTCATTCCGCGCACTCAGTTGGACAGGAACTATGCCTCACAGACGGACACGTGAACACTATCCGCACCGGTCGGGGTGGCCGAGCGGTTCTAGGCGCTTCAGTCTGGAACCGCGAGACCGCTACGGTCGCAGCTTCGAATCCTGCCTCGGGCATGGATGTGTGTGATGTCCTTAGGTTAGTTAGGTTTAAGTAGTTCTAAGTTCTAGGCGACTAAAGATCTCAGATGTTAAGTCCCATAGTGCTTAGAGCCATTTGCATCATTTTAACTCCCTAAGTACAGTCATTGTGCTAGCTGACTCCTGGTAGCAGTACTTCGAAATTCGTGAGTGACTGTGTACGCTGATTTGATGCGATTTTTTACGATGACTCTTAGCAGCGATCGGTGGTTCCTCTCTCTCAGTACATGAGATCTGCCTGGCCTTGGTTTAGATGCCCTCGTTCCTTCGCGTTTCCGCTTCACAATCACATCTTTGACAGTCGCCTTGGGAAGCTTCACAACGGTTGAAATGTCCATTGTGGATTTGTTACTCAGGTGACATCTAATGGCCAGTCCACGTCCGAGGTCACTGACCTCTCCTGACCGACCCATTCTGCTGCTACGCTTCTGTACCAACAACAGAATACTCACCGCCTCGTTTTGTAGTGACGGGTCCGCATCTCGTGGTACCGAGTGGCTATAATTAAACTTTCCCTATTTTGCACGTTATAACATGGAAATTAACTACCGTACGAGCACCAAAGTTCGTAGCATTAATGTCCAGAGTACAGGGTGCACGATTTCCATGAATCACAGCGCAACCGTCCAGTTCCAACTACGGCCACAAGATGCCGTGATCACTCATTGTGATTCATAGTCTCACACACACCTGACCTGTCGTAGTGCACTTGTTGACGTGTCAACGTGAGCTTGGACAAAAGGAGCAGCGTGTTATTGATGAAGCTCTATTGTCAAACCAATAGTAATCCTGCAGCTGCACTTCGAGAACATGCTGGCTGGAAGGATTACGGAAAGGTCCTCTTTCTCCACCTGCTGTGCAGGGCATGATGAAGAAGTTCGAATCAGCTGGAGAACTGGGCTCGACTCCGGAAAGAGACCGACGACCGGTTGCACAACGTGTGGTTGATGAGATCGCTGTTGCTAAGGCAGACAACGCTGAGCGCAATTGCCGATCGTCAGGAAGTGCGCGTGCTGTGTCACGATGGTTGAACATCCCGTGTTCTACTGTACGGAAGGTGCTTCGAACCGTTCTCAGATCATATCCTTACAAGGTCCATGTCGTACGGCAGCTTGCACTACAGCAGGCACAACGACCTGTTGATTTCGCTCTTCACTTTCCCGCAAGGTTTGAAGTTGACGACGAATGACCCTGGATCCTCCTATGGGCAGACGAAGCTCATTTTTCTCTGACGGATGAGGTCAACACACAAAATTGCCGAGTGTGGGGATCTTCACCCAGTCACTGTGCATGATCTGCGAATGGTGAACGTGTGGCTACCTTCAGCATTGGCGCAGTCTGAGCAGGGCGGCTCTGAAGGACCAAAGACGTGCAGTGTGACTGTCCAGCGTTAGTGCGATATTCTCCTCAATGATGCCATACCCGTCCTACTGGAGAAAGACGTATATAGCTCAACAGTTTTCATGCAAGATGAGGCCCCACCGCACATCGCTCGTGTAGCTCATGTGTTTCTCCGAAAAACGTTTGGAAACGATAGAATTATCAGTCGATAGTTTCCAAATGCTTGGATGGCATGATCGCCTTATCTGACTCTCTGTGATTTCTGGTTGTGGGAAGGACAGGTCACCAGGGGAACATTCACACTTGTGGTGATCTGAAGCGCAGCATCTCAAGAGAGGTAGCCAGCATACCTTCGGACATGCTTCGTTCTGCTGTCCAGTATGCAATCCTGCGCTTTCAGGCACCTCTGATCACTGATGGGCGGCGTATTGACCCCGTTTGGTACCGATATGTAATGGTATGATGTACCGTAGCAGCAAATTAAAAGTGTTTCAATTGAAGTGACTCTGCATCATTTCTGTTCCCCATGTCGTTGACAGTAATGCTACCAAGTTTGGTACTCGTACGGTAATTAGTTTTCGTATTATAAAGTGTTAAATAGGTAGAGTTTAATTGTGTCTCGAAATCTGTGGTAAGGTCTTATGGGACCGAACTGCTGAGGTCATCGATCCCTAACCTTACACACTACGTAATCTAACTTAAACTAACGTACGCTAAAGACGACACACACACACACACACACATATGCCCGAGGGAGGACACAACCTCCAACGGGGGGAAGCCGCTCGGACCGTGACAAGACGCCTGGACCGCGCGGCTACCCCGCGCAGCGTTTAATTACACTACTGGCCATTAAAATTTCTACACCAAGAAGAAATGTATATGATGAACGGATATTCATTGGACAAATATATTATACTAGAACTGACATCTAATTATATTTTCACGCAATTTGGGTGCATAGATCCTGAGAAATCAGTACCCAGAACAACCACTTCTGGCCGTAATAACGGCCTTGATACGCCTGGGCATTGAGTCAAACAGAGCTTGGATGGCGTGTACAGGTACAGCTGCCCATGCAGCTTCAACACAATAGCACAGTTCATCAAGAGTAGTGACTGGCGTATTGTGACGAGCCAGTTGCTCGGCCACCATTGACCAGACGTTTTCAGTTGGTGAGAGACCAGGGAAATCTGTTGTCCAAGGCAGAAGTCGAACATTTTCTGTATCCAGAAAGGCCCGTACAGGACCTGCAACACGCAGTCGTGCATTATCCTGCTGAAATGTAGGGTTTCGCAGGGATCGAAAGAAGGTTAGAGCCACGGGTCGTAACACATCTGAAATGTGACGTCCACTGTTCAAAGTGCCGTAAATGGGAACAAGAGGTGACCGAGACGTGTAACCAGTGGCAACCCATACCATCACGCCAGGTGATACGCCAGAATGGAGATGACGAATAGACGCTTTCAATGTGCATTCACCGTGATGTCGCCAAACACGGATGCGATCATCATGATGCTGTAAACAGAACCTGGATTCATCCGAAAAAAATGACGTTTTGCCATTCGTGTACCCAGGTTCGTCGTTGAGTACACCATCGTAGGCGCTCCTGTCTGTGATGCAGCGTCAACGGTAACCGCAGCCACGGTCTCCGAGCTGGTAATCCATGCTGCTGCAAACGTCGTCGAACTGTTCGTGCAGATGGTTGTTGTCTTGAAAATGTCCCCATCTGTTGACTCAGGGATCGAGACGTGGCTGCACGATCCGTTACAGCCATGCGGGTAAGATGCCTGTCATCTCGACTGCTAGTGATACGAGGCCGTTAGGATCCAGCACGGCGTTCCGTATTACCCTCCTGAACCCACCGATTCCATATTCTGCTAACAGTTATTGGATTTCGACCAACGCGAGGAGCAATGTCGCGATACGATAAACCGCAATCGCGATAGGCTACAATCCGACCTTTATCAAAGTCGGAAACGTGATGGTACGCATTTCTCCTCCTTCCACGAGGCATCACAGCAACTTTTCACCAGGCAACGCCGGTCCACTGCTGTTTGTATATGAGAGATCGGTTGGAAACTTTCCTCACGTCAGCACCTTGTAGGTGTCGCCACCGGCGTCAATCTTGTGTGAATGCTCTGAAAGTTAATCATTTGCATATCACAGCATCTTCTTCCTGTCGGTTAAATTTCGCGTCTGTAGTACGTCATCTTCGTGGTGTAGCAATTTTAATTGCCAGTAGTGTATTATCACCCGGTATGTTGAGGTCAATCCGCACTACAAATGGCTGTCCGGATAGTATGATACGCTCAACGCAGTGGTGCAGAATGAGAGATTCATTCAAGAGCTGCGTCGCTTGAATATGGCTAGCTAGTAGCGAACTGTTTCCCAGCCGTCCGCCTATACTGGTGGAGCGTCCCGCCAAGAGCCGTCGGCGGGAGGCGGGCAGTCGCTGGCGTGTGAGCGAGCGCGGCTGGATAAGCATCGCGGCGTCAGGTCGGACAGGCTGCGCGGGTCGCGCGCGCCGCCGTCGCGACCGGCCGGCCGATCGTGCGCCGTCCCCGCCTCATCAACATGCCGCGCGCGCCACCCGCGTAAGTTATGCGGAACACGGGGAAACACCATAATGGCCGGCGATTACACATAATTCATCAGATTACAACCGCGACAAGCCCGGCCGCGCAGTTTGGGCTCCCTTGACGAGCTGAGGGGGGCGACCTGGCCCACGGAGGCGACGACGCCTCTGCAGGCGGGCCAGCAGCTGGCGGGCCCGTGGCCTCGTCAACGCCCAGGGTCGAGGTCGAAGTGGCGTCCACCCACAGCTACACCAAATTCCAGAGGTGAAGGCATTCAAAAAATGGTTCAAATGGCTCTGAGCACTATGGGACTTAACATCTGAGGTCATCAGTCCCGTAGAAATTAGAACTACTTAAACCTAATTAACATAAGGACATCAAACACATCCATGCTCCAAGGCAGGATTTGAAACTGTGACCGTAGCGGTCGCGCGTTTCCAGACTGAAGCGCGAAGGCATTCTTGCGGAGAGAATTTCGTACTTCTGGAGTCAACCATCAACAAACTGAACGTCAATACATGGCAGTCTACAACAGATCTCCTCACATGAGGAGAATAAATGTCCTCCTTAGAGGAACATGTCGCGTACAAACCGGATGCGTGAAGACGACCCCTTTAAACGGACTACCGAACCAGGGGGCACAGTGGTTAGCAGACTGGACTCGCATTAGGGAGGACGACGGTTGAAACCTCCGTCCGGCCATCCAGATTCAGGTTTTCCGTGATTTCCCTAAATCGCTCCGGGCAAATGCCGGGATGGTTCCTTTGAAAGAGTACGCCGGCCGGGATGGCCGAGCGGTTCTAGGCGCTACAGTCTGGTACCGCGCGACCGCTACGTTCGCAGCTTCGAATCCTGCCTCGGGCATGGATGTGTGTGATGTCCTTAGGTTAGTTAGGTTTAAGTAGTTCTAATTTCTAGGGGACTGATGACCTCAGAAGTTAAGTCCCATAGTGCTCAGAGCCATTTGAACCATTTTTTTGAAAGGGTACGGCCGACTTCCTTCCCCATCCTTGACATAATCTGAGCTGTGCTCAATCTCTAATGATGTTGATGTCGACGGGACTATAAATCAAATCTTCCTTCCTTTTTAGACGGCCTGTACGAAACGATAGAGACTTCTGCTTCCACAAATTCGACAGCACCTCATGAATATAATAAGAAACAGTCCACATCTACACCCACACTCTGCAAACCACGGTGAAATGCATGGCAGAGGATACTTACTACTGCGCCACTTGTTAGTTCTTCTTCCCGTTCAACTCCTGCATGGAGCGCCGAAAAAAAATGATTGCTTAAACACCTCCAAGCGCAATCGTTAATCTAAACCGCTACTGGAGAGATACAAAGCTGTTTGTAGTATATTCCTAGATACATCACTTTAAGTTGGTTCTTGAAACTTTCTCGAATTAGTTTGCACCTGTCTTCAAAAGTCTGACACTTCAGTTCCTTCAGCACCGCTGTGACACTTCCATCGGTCAAACAAACGTGTGACCAAACGTTCAGTTTCCCCTGTTACTCTTGTTTGGTTGCACCCCACACACTTTTAGCAGTACTCGAGGACTGGCTGCACGAGTGTTTTCTGCGTGATCTCCTTTGCAAACTGATTGCACTTCCAGAGTATCCTAAAACCGGGACTCAAATAAATAGTATTCTACGATTTTCGTTTTATATTTATGAACATTTAACCACTCGCACACCTCTGAATTCCAACCAAGATCCGACTGAGTATTTCTGCAGTTTTTTTTTTTTTTTTTTCAGGCAATACTTCATTGTAGACAACAGCGATAACTCTGAAAACTCTGACTTTGCTATTTATATTGTCTATAGTGTCCCGAAGTTCATTAATATACAACATGAACAGAAACGATCCCAACACACTGTCCTGGGGAACGCCTGAAGTTACTTCTACATTTATACTTCTTTTGTAAATAAAACCGTCTTTTCCTGCTGACGCTTAATTTATTTTTCCCATACGCGTTTCGCCTTTTTCTTGCTCCAAGGCATCATCAGTGGGACGATTTCCTGTGATCTGCGTTTCCTCTCATCTCGTCTGGAGGTCGCACTACCGCTTTATTACATATCAGCACAATTTTGAGTTCCGACCTTTTTACCCTGTTCACCATGTTTCTCCTTCTTTTCTGCGATGTACTATTGTTCTTTTGCCACTCGATGTAACTATTTCTTCACATGCATTGTCTGAAGTGTCTGATACGAGGTTTGACGGATCTCGACTGTTCACTCGTGTAATAAAATGGAATACCTACAGCCGCCCTCACGACGTTATTTGTTGTACGGCTACCAGTGTTGGTGCTTCAGTACACCATCTTCAGGCCTTAACTTACGCTGAGGAGTTAACTCCAGTCATATACACGTTCCGTCAGTGGCCAACATCTATGAATTGATTTTCGCAGATTACCTGTAACAATGATGTAGTGTCTCTAGCCATCAACTAGTTGCAGAACTTGTTATCATAGACTGCCTGTAACAATCATGTTGTGTCTCCAGCCATCAACTAGTAGCCATCAACTAGTAGTTGACGGTTGGAGACAGAACATCGTTGTTACCGGTGGTCTGCGAAAACCAGTTCATAGATATTGGCCACTGACGAGACGTGTGTATGACTGGATTTAACCCCTCAGCGTCAGTTAAGGCCTGAAGATGCTGCACTGAAGCACCGAAACTGGTAGCCATATAATAAACAACATCGTAAAAACGGCTCTAGTTTTTCAATTTTAGTACATACAATCAAGGAGGACTCTCATGTCACAATTTAGCGTACAGCTTCCAAGTTGGTGCCCCCTTCACAACAATGAGCAGTTTCTAAATCTGGTGCAAGAAGAAATTGTCACCCCTTGTACTGTCCTTGACCGGCATCGGGATGACAGTTTGCGGCGAAAAGTTCCTGATCACAAGATTTTGCGCTAGTGTCCTTGATACAATCCCAAACGTGACTGCAGTGTCTCGCACAGTGAAGGCATGTGACACTATTGAATGTGTCTCGTCCATAAGTTGCGGACTTTAAACTCAGTGGCCATCTTGGTGCTATTCGAGAGGTGTAGGCTGTGTGCGAGCACCGGTTTAAATGTTTTGCCTTCTATCGTCGTCAGACCCCACGAAGCCAGCGACGCAAGTTGTCAACAAGGCACTGTCCAGGCTGGTGGTGGTTCCATAATGGTGTGGGCTCTGTTTACAAGGAATGGACTGGATTCTGGTTATGTTCAACCATTTGGAGACCATTTGCAGCCGGTCGTGGACTTCCTGTGTCCAAACAACGATAGAATGGATGGCAATGCATCATGTCACCGAGCCACAACTGTTTGCAATTGGTTTGAAGAACATTCTGGGCAATTCAAGCGAACGATTTGGCCACCCCGATAGCCCGACGTGAATGCCATCGAACATTTATGAGACATAATCGAGAGGTCAGTTGGTACACAAAACCCCGCACCGGCAACACTTCCGCCATTATGGACGGGTGTAGAGGTAGCGTTGCTCAGTGTTTCTATAAGGAACTTCCAACGACTTGTTGACTCCATACCACATCGAACTGCTGCACTTCGCCGGGCAAAGGAAGGTGCGACACGATATTAGGACTTTGTCACCTCAGTGTAGGCAGTTCTCATTCCGTAGCTATTTTTATCTATTAATAGTCACCTAGAGTTAAATACAGGCTGATTCAATAGGAATAGTTAGAAGGAGATGAAGGTAAACGATTGGAATTTTGTTGTTGGTTACTTTTCCAATCACCGAGTAATCTCACTAATACTGTTATTGCTTAAGGCATTGTCACTCTTCAAAGTACCGATATTACTCGTAACTCACATCGGTGATCTGACGAACGCCTCTGTGGATACACATTTTCAGGTACACTTCTCTGTAAATGTGTGGCGTAGAATGGCAGATAATCAGTTGATTGAGGCTGTTGCGTTTCCACATCGTCGTACGGAGTCCCATTGCCTAGGTCTTTTCGGAAACTTGCTTACGTCGTTATTGGCAGAGGTTCCTTTGCCTACAAGGAGGGTATTTTTTTCCAGAATGTAGGGGATCCTAAACATTCTAGTCGTCAGGTAACATACAATCTAAACCTAACTTTCCGCAGAAGCTGGATAGGTAATGATGGTTAGGCTTCTTCGCCACTAAGTTCTCCCGAACTTGCCTTTTTAGATTTTTGGCTACGGGCATGGTTGAAAGGCGAACTCTACAAAGAAAAAGTAAACACCAGAGACGTATTAATCGGATCAAGAGTAGTTCTACCCTCATAGAAGAACGCCAAGACGATCTCAGAGCTACTCGTGGTGATGTTAAGAGAATTAGAAGGCGCATTGAAGTTGCAGGTGGAATTTATGAAAATCTATTTTGAACTTAATGATTCGGCTTTGCTTAGCAGCTAAATAACAAACAGTTGGGCACATGTTGTCTGGAATGTTTTATTCGAAACAGTTTACACTATCATCCGTTAAAATACAGGATCGAAAACATACTCATAAAACTGGTTTGGCAAATACTTCGTGCACCACAAGGTAGGCAACTCAACTTACCAGTAGATCTTTACTCCCAGGTGCGGGACATGTAACTTTCGTTGTCTACCTGAAGCCGCATGAAATATTTGCCAAACCAGTTTTATTTCGGCCACTCTTTATCTGCTGATCCGCCTGCAACAGCCTGTGTAGTTGTGTAAAGACGCAGTAAAGATGCCGCAGACAGGCTGCAGTCGCTGTCAGACCGTAAACGTAAGCAGGCGCTCCACCACTGTGTTCCAGAACGGGCGAGTGCAGTGCCAGCCGCAGGAGTGCCCCAGCCACGAGGGCTGCCACGTGCTCGTCGACGATCCCAGGAACAACTGCTGCCGGCGCATCTGCAAGGGTGAGTACAGCTTCCAGTCTGTCCGCAAGTTGCAGGGGCTGCACAAAAATATGGACACACGCCGCGAGAAATGCATCCTTGAACATAAATGCAGATACTAGCCAGGAAAGGTCCTCGGTACGTTGCAAGCGCCAGTTGTGGTCAGAAAGGTGATCTGTGTAGTTGCGATTGCCCTGTTCCGAGCTAAGTGAAATCGAAGGTGTGCGAATTGATGGTGCTCGTATGGCGAGTGCAGTGTACAGAGGGTGGAGAAAAGTATGGAAACAGCTGTGTTTGCTGTTTCAAGAGGCACCACATCGAAGATATATACACTACTGGCCATTAAAATTGCTACACCACGAAGATGACGTCCTACAGACGCGAAATTTAACCGACAGGAAGAAGATGCTGTGATATGCACATGATTAGCTTTTCAGAGCATTCACACAAGGTTGGCAGCCGGCCGCGGTGGTCTAGCGGTTCTAGGCGCTCAGTCCGGAACCGCGCGACTGCTACGGTCGCAGGTTCGAATCCTGCCTCGGGCATGGATGTGTGTGATGTCCTTAGGTTAGTTAAGTTTAAGTAGTTCTAAGTTCTAGGGGACTGATGACCACAGATGTTAAGTCCCATAGTGCTCAGAGCCATTTGAACCATTTTTTTTGACACAAGGTTGGCGCCGGTGGCGACCCCTACAACGCGCTGACATGAGGAAAGTTTCCAACCGATTTCTCATACACAAACAGCAGTTGACCGACGTTTCCTGGTGAAACGTTGTCGTAATGCCTCGTGTGAGGAGGAGAAATGCGTACCATCACGTTTCCGACTTTGATAAAGGTCGGATTGTAGCCTATCGCGATTGCGGTTTATCGTATCGTGACATTGCTCCTCGCGTTGGTCGAGATCCAACGACTGTTAGCAGAATATGGAATCGGTGGGTTCAGGAGGGTAATACGGAACGCCGTGCTGGATCCCAACGGCCTCAAATCACTAGCAGTCGACATGACAGGTATCTTATCCGCATGGCTGTAACGGATCGTGCAGCCACGTCCCGATCCCTGAGTCAACAGATGGGGACGTTTGCAAGACAACAACTATCTGCACGAGCAGTTCGACGACGGATGCAGCAGTATGGACTATAAGCTCGGAGACCATGGATGCGGTTACCCTTGACTCTGCATCACAGACAGGAGCGCCTACGATGGTGTACTCAAAGACGAACCTGGGTGCACGAATGGCAAAACGTCATTTTTTCGGATGAATCCAGGTTCTGTTTACAGCATCATGATGGTCGCATCCGTGTTTGGCGACATCGCGGTGAACACACATTGGAAGCGTGTATTCGTCATCACTGGCGTATCACCCGCGTAATGGTATGGGTTGCCATTTGGTTACACGTTTCGGTCACCTCTTGTTCGCATTGACGACACTTTGAACAGTGGACGTTACATTTCAGATGTTTCACGACCCGTGGCTCTACTCTTCATTCGATCCCTGCGAAACTCTACATTTCAGCAGGATAATGCACGACCGCATGTTGCAGGTCCTGTATGGGCCTTTCTGGGTACTGAAAATGTTCGACTGCTGCCCTGGCCACCACATTCTCCAGATCTCTCAATTGAAAAAGTCTGGTCAATGATGGCTGAGCAACTGGCTCGTCACAATACGCCAGTCACTACTCTCGATGAACTGTGGTATCGTGTTGAAGCTGCATAGGCAGCTATACCTGTACACGTCATCCAAGCTCTGTTTGACTCAATGCCCAGGCGTATCAAGGCCGTTATTACGTCCAGAGGTGGTTGTTCTGGGTACTGATTAGTCAGGTTCGATGCACCCAAATTGCATGAAAATGTAATCACATATCAGTCCTAGCATATATTTGTCCAATGAACACCCGATTATCATCTGCATTTCTTCTTGGCGTAGCAATTTTAATGGCCAGTAGTGTATATCGCATACAGGGAAAGTGGAAAAGGCTCTTCCTCTACCAGGTGTAGAAGTATGAAACCGGAATTTAGCTGCAATAATTAGACGTGTGTTGTTTGCAACTGATAAACAATATTTTCTTCAAAATAATCTCCATTGCTATTTATACATTCCTCCTACCTCTCCGGTAGCCTATGAATGCACGGCAAAAAAAGTTCTTCTTTCGAAGCAAACCAGTCAACGAGCCATTTTCGTACATTTTCATACCAATTGAAGCGTTGTTCAGCGAGAGCGTGTCCCAGTGATGCAAATAAATTACAGTTGGACGGAAGCAAGTCTGGAGAATAAGCCACATGCCCAAGTATTTCCCACCTGAACGCCTCGATCGTTTCCCTGACCCATTTTGCTGTGTGATGGGGCGTTATCTTGGAGCAATATGACTCTGTATTGCCTTTTTCCATATTCCGGTCTTTTTTCACGTAATGCTCGATTTAAGTCGATCATTTGCTGTTGGTAGCGATCAGTGTTAACGGTTTCACCAGGTTTTAGCAGCCCATAATTGAAGACACTTTCTGATCCCACCAAACACAGAGCATTGTCTTCTTTCCAAAGTGATTTGGTCTTGCAATGGATGTCGATGGTTTGCCTGGATTCACCCATCATTTTCAGCGCTTAGGATTCTCAAAATATATCCATTTTTCATCACCTGTCACTGTTCGATGGAGAAACGACTTTCTTTTGTATCTGGCGAGCAGCGTTTCACAAGTGGTCTTTCGATTTGCGTGCTGTCTTTCATTCAGTTCACACGGAACCCATTTTCCCACTTTCTGCACCTTTCCCATAGCTTTCAACCGACGAGAACGGCTTTCTGCGTCACATTCAATTGTTCCGCGAGTTCCTGTTGAGTTTGAGTATCATCGTCATCCAATATCGCCTGCAATTCGTTGCCTTCGAACTTTCCTGGTAGTTTCCCGCGCTCGTCGGAAATGGAAATTTGTGGTAAGTTCTATGGGACCAAACTGCTGAGGTCATCGGTCTCTAGGCTTACACACTACTTAATCTAACTTAAACTAATTTACGCTATGGACAACACACACACCCGTGCCCAAGGGAGGACTCGAACCTCCGACGGTGGGCGGGGGGGGGGGGGGGGGGGGGGAACCACGCAAACCGTGGCAAGGCGTCGAAGACTGCACGGCTACCCAGCGCAACCGGTGCACTCGTCATTTCTCACGTCAAAATCACCACTTTCGAATTTTTTGAGTCACGCGAAACACTATTTTTTCCGAAGAGCATGTTTAACCGAAAGCTTCGACAAGCATTCGATGCGATTCTGCAACAGTTTTCTTCAAATGATAACGGAAAACCAATGCTGTCCGCAAATCGTAGTACGTATGCGCGAAACGCAACATGTTCACGGGTTTGAAACAGATAACGATGTATGGAACTTGGGTTGCTGTGTGTTTACATTCGTCGTCAGCCATTACATGAAGCAGATGGCGCTATAGACGTGGTCTCACGGGCCCTGCTCTGACTGCTAGCACCATCTATAGGGAAATTCAGGTTTCATACTTCTAAACCTGGTAAGTCACAACGGGGACGAAAATGTGTGTTGAGTGATCATGAACGACTGACATTGAAGTCACGACTCACGCAAAATAAGGAGACGACATCTGCAGAAGTCACTACAGAACTCAATGTCGTACTCTCGAACCCAGTCAGTACTAAGACAACACGAAGGCGGCTCCATAAGCAGGGAATTCCAGGGCGTACTGGAGTTCCAGATCCATTCATCAGTGATTCAGATCCCTGTAACACGAAAACGAGATGCCCAAGCCTTAAAACCTGGTTTACAAAGCAATGGAAGAATGTCATTTGGCCGGATGAGTCTTGTTTGAGACGGTTTCCAACTTTTGGCCGAGTTTACGTCCCAGTGATGAAACATAGCGTAGATTCGGTAATTATTTGGACAAAAATCCCATGGGTCCAATGGCTGCTCTGCAAGCTCACCTTATTGCCATGGATTATGTGACCATTTTGGCTGATGAGGACCATCCCATGACACAATGTTTGTTCCGCAATGGTGATGCTGTGTTGCAAGCCGCCAGGACCTATGGTCACACAGCTCACATCGTCCCAGTCTACTTTTATGAGCACGAGGATGAACTGTCGCATCTGCCCTGGACGCCATAGTCACCAAGTATCCTTTGCAGCCTTTGTTGCCTGCTTTGGAGAGAAGGGTGCGTGACCGCTATCCAGCGGTACCCCAAAGTACAAATATTTTGCAGGAATAATGGAGTAAGTTTCCTTTGAAAACAGTACATGGCCTGTATTTATCCATTCCAAGAGCTCTGGATTCTGTTTTGAATGCCAGCAGTTTTCCTATACCGTATTAGGCAAGATAATATGTTGTATTTTTGGTGTTTCCATATTTCTGTCCATCCTTTGTACACTGTGCACGGCGCCTTCGCTGGACAGTTAAACTTGGCGCTAAACTTTAATGGGTATAGCCCCATCTACATCTATTTGATTACTCTGCAATTCACAGTTAAGTATCGGCTACAACCCTTTGTTACACTTTCTTTTACGATTCACGCCGTCCATATTGCTTAATATATGTCCATTTATTACGTCGTTTCGGGTACTGCCCTCGACAAATCTGTAAATAAGATCAAAGTAACGTAAGAATTCAGTGTTGCATACACATTACTAAGAGACAAAAGTGAAAAATCACCGACCGAAATTTAAACCTGCTGAAACAATGGTCCAAGTTCTGATTGGCAAAGTCTTACTTTTATCGTGCAAGAACATAATATTCTACTTAAAAAGACATTTTGCTTGTAATGCAAAACAAACCGACGTTTTTCGTTGACAATGGTTATTGGATGAAACATGTGATGAGCAGCATTTGTCTGTATGCCGGAAAATTTGAGGGGCTGTAGAAGGTGCCTTTGAGAACAAACTGAGGATAGCAGACCGTTTCCGGGAACGCCCATCCATCGGCGCTATTGATGTCCAAATCACGTAGCGTAACGCCTGTCGCTAGGCCACCCACACTGCAGCAAAACTGAGTTACAACGCTGACGGAGCGCATACAGAACTCCTCGTAAAGCCTGGTTTACACGATGAAACTGGTTGCGAACCCGAGTTTCGAAACTGAACTATTGGCCACTGCTTATGTGAGGCGTGCGGTTGCGCAGCTCACTGGCGAAACTGAACTGTATCAGCTTGTTCCAACTATTAGTCGTGCGTGGTTTGACGTCAGCTGTTCTGTGGGTTGTGTCTATATAATGTTAAATATGAAGCGAGGAACGCAGCAAATCGTTCGCTTCTTAGACATCTACTGCTTGCACGGGTGTTTGTGGGGTTTCAATGATGCAGTCTACAAGAGCAAGAAGCAACGTGTTGCTGCACTTGGGGCCGTCCTGCGTGACTTGGACATGGTTGGACAGACACGCTCTGAGATGAAGAGCAAAAATCATTTCACTAGCAAGACATACACTAATGAATTACGAAAACCAAATGCCAGTAAAATGTCTGACCGTGGAACAGGCAACACCTACTGTAAAGACGAATACGAATCCCCGCTTGTCAGAAAACGCAACGTGAATTGCAATTTCAGTTCTGGCGACAGTGCCTCACGCATTAAGGTATCTTTCTTCCTTGTCGCACCATAAAAAGAAAAGTGAACTGTTCTGATGAAATTCTCAGATGGCTGAAATAGCTTCTCGGATCTTCCACAACAATTTCTTGCAGTAAAGTCGCTGAAAAACCGAGCTGACGTCTTCTTTTAAGCCAACCACGAACTCAAAGCACATCTCTTATTTCATGTACACGAGCATTAACTCTGTCACTACTCGTGCAGCTGCCAGAATTTACACTTCAGAGACGATTTTGATGCTCACAAAATGCCTAAACTGAAGAGTGCACTCGTGTCGCTGCAAGCACAGCACCCCACCTGGGAGTATTTACAGCTATGGGTAAAATGTAATTTTCTGTGGAGTAAATACAAAATGGTTCAGCTATTTGTTTATAATGAAACTAATTTATTTTCAAAAGATCATTTCTGTTATCAGTATTTCGTACGACTGTAATACTGATTACTTAAGTTACCAATAATTACATTTTTTTCTCCAATACATGCTTTAACTGTGACGAAATGTGGCGGAGATTACAGCGTGCGAAACGAATGTATAAACATCTTCCTCCCTCTGCACACAATACTAAGTACTTTGAAACACGCATCTATGGCAGTAAAACACAGATACGTGCTTCACATATGCTTAAATATCCCATGAATATGTCTTCTTCGAGTTGTAGGTAGTTCCCACTGTGGACCAGAAATTAGTTCATTATTCACTTCAAAAGAATAAACGAAATAACAGACAGCACGGCAACAAATACCAGGGTTGCCCAGAACGTAATGCACCGTATTTTTTTCTTCAATAATTATTTATTGAACATAATGAGAACTACACACACGAAAGAATGGTGTTTTATCTATATATCCCATTTTCCCAAGTGATCTCAAATCCCGTTCTACGGCCTTCATCCAGCGCGAAACAAGGGTGTGTGTGCCCTGTCGATAGCAATCGCCGGCCGTTGTGGCCGAGCGGTTCTAGGAGCTTCTGTCCGGAATCCCGCTGCTGCTACGGTCGCAGGTTCGAATCCTGCCTCGGGCATGGATGTGTTTGATGTCCTTCGGTTAGTTAGGTTTTAGTATTTCTAAGTCTAGGGGACTGATGACCTCAGATGTTAAGTCCCATAGTGCTTAGAGCCATTTGATAGCAATCCTTGTCCTGGTGGCGGAGCCAGTACTTCACTGTGGGAATCACCTCCTCATCGTCCTCAAAATGCCTTCCACGAATGCCATCCTTTAATGGCCCAAACTCGCGAATGATAACATCAGCTCGCTGCAACATGTCAGGTGTGACAGCCGTGGATGGTCTCTCCGACCGCTGCAAATCGCGGAGCTCCGCCGAAGCGCTTTCTGATGACCTCACCCTCGGTGTCCAGCGACTAATGTACTTCGGTCGATAGCAGACGCTCCATAGACTTTGCACAAGCGTTTGTAAATATTCCACACAGTTTCTTTCTCTGCAGTGAGAAATTCAATGACGGCACGTTGCTTGTAACATACATAACCTACAGACTCCATTTTGAAACTGTCCTGCAGCTACGCTATCTGTCAGAAGTGACTGAAACTTGGCGCGCTCACCCAGGAGACTTCACATAATACATACGTAACGTTTCGCATTCGTACCATTGTTTTCGGCTGAGAAAAAAAATGCGGTGCATTACTTTCTGGGCAATCCACGTACGTAATGGCTACTACGCTGCTGTAGGGCCTACACTATATTATTTATTATTATTATGTGCAGTGGTCAGACGCAAATCACTGGTAGCTTGAATTCTTTCAATTTCTGCCAGTTCATAATAAGGAGTCGACCGATCAAGTAATTTACAAAAGTAGGCCTCAGCATAGTGTACACATTTTAATGTGGTTTATTTTAAATGCGGGCGGTCTGTGTGGGTGAAGCAAGTGACGCTAGGAAGAGGAGTGGTGCAGGGGAAGCACATTTTACAACAAGTGTCTTCCCTCAATGCGAATAGTGAACTTTCTTTTCTGAGAAGTAATTGGAGGTAGCACTCGCGATGCACTGAGAATTGCTTCAATATTCTACAAGAAAAGGTTGTTAAAAATAAGCAATGTCAGTTGCATCACTGACTCATTAGTTCGTGGTTCAATGAAAGACATTACAAAAACTAAATAGCAATCATCTTTCGTTATTTTAGAAATACAGTTAGTTTTCACTCTAAAGTGTAGTTAGGTGCCAATGTTGATGATGACGTGGGGGGAGGAGGTTGTAATACCCAGTATCTCATTGAACTTAGGATAACTGAGCTCGGAAAGGTTGGGAACGACTGGTCCACTGCAGAACACGATATCAGCTTCGCAACTTAATGTCGTCGTGTAAACTATCCTTAATGGAGCCGCAAGTATGTGTCGGGGACGTTAGGACGTTAGATGGCACCTGACACGTCCACGCCCGTCGCAGCAACACAGCGTGGACTGGCAGGCAGAGGGGCGTCAGCGTCACAACTCACTATCTGACACGTTTGCTGACGGAGGGGCAGGCGTTCTCCTTTACTATCTTTCGAACATGGTTTGCTACCCTCAGTTGTGTTCTCAAGGCACGCTCTACAACTCCTTGATGTTGCACAGAAGTACTATTTCTGTCCTATATTTTATTTTATGCTCTTGGCCAGTGTTCATAGCACAACTATTTTCATGGTCTATTACAAAATACATCAAAGAATCTTTCAAAACACACACAGTCACATGACTACATAAAAATTACAAAATATACCAAATATCTAAGAATGAGAAGAACCCATGTACAATACCACATGATAAAAAGTTTAAAGGTTACACACATGCACTTATGGCAGGACATATTTCATTTCCCGCCCAGAAGTAAACATGCTGGTGTTGTTGCCAAAGTGGACTCACCTGCGCTCGAGTGAGTACATTGGATTTCACTGAGTGTGCTGAGGCATGTGGAGGCGACCAGTTTCTGGTGTTTGGCCTTCATTATTTGCACACGTCCTGCTGGTAAGAGTCTTTGCTACAGATCACTGTTGACTGATCTCGTGCTTATATCGGCACTAACTTGCATTGCACTGTACAGGGTGTTTCACAATTCCTGTTACATGATTCTGGGGATTGTAGAGGAGACTTAGTAGATGAGGCTTTAATAAGGAGCCCATGTCGGAATTGTATCGTTTGAACATCAAATCTTCGACGATTTGGTCAGTTTCAGACCTCTCTATTCACGGTATGCACACCACACTGAGAAAAGGGCACTGTCGCCAATTTCTTTTGTAATTATGACATATGATGTCCGGCTACAACAATGGCTGCGAGAAACGGGCGTCCGCAGCTAGGAGGGGTTGACTCACCGTGGTGCGCCATGGACGCACCGCACTGTCGATTTCGAAAAGGACGCCCTCCGTCACGTAGAATAGCACCCGACGACGAGTCCTCCAAACATTAGCCGTGTCGTGGCCTCCTGTAGAGCACACAGGCCAGGACTCGACGTATAAGCCATATGCGTGCCGTGAAGGGGGAGATTTGAAACTGATCCGATCTTCAAACATCTAAACGGTAGATTTCCGTACATGAGTTCCTTATTAAGACTTTATCTACCAAGTCCCCTTTGCAACCGTTAGAAGCCTCTAACCGGAATTGTGAAGCACCCTGTATAGGGTCTGATGAACAAAGGAAGCGCACGTGGATTACTTTGACCACGTGTAAGAATGGACAACATATTAAGATCGATCATACGCGCATTAGTATAGTTTGTAATCATTTTATCATCTGATATTGAATATCGTTTCGCTTCACACTTAGAGTTTTGGTATTTCTGTTTTTAATCTTGATTACGTTCGTGTTTTAAAACTTGTTTGATATGTCCTCTAGGATAGCTTGGAAACGGCCGTCTTATCGAAACTGGCCAGTGGCAGGAAATAAAATGCAGGGTGTAACAAAACGGTATGGCCAAGCTTTCAGGAAAAATTCCTTACCTATGGACGGAAAAAATGTGTTACATAGAGATGCATCCAGAATTGCTCTATTTTCATGTTAGAGCTCAACACATGAATCGTGCGAAACACAAAGGAATAGAATGTACACTACTGGCCATTAAAATTGCTACACCAAGAATAAATGCAGATGATCAACGGGTATTCATTTGACAAATATATTATACTAGAACTGCCATGTGATTACACTTTCACGCAATTTGGGTGCATAGATCCTGAGAAATCAGTACCTAGAACAATCACTTCTGGCCGTAATAACGGCCTTGATACGCCTGGGCATTGAGTCAAACAGAGCTTGGATGACGTGTACAGGTACAGCTGCCCATGCAGCTTCAACACGATACCACAGTTCACCAGGAGTAGTGACTGGCGTATTGTGACGAGCCAGTTGCTCGGCCACCATTGACCAGACGTTTTCAATTGGTGAGATATCTGGAGGATGTGCTGGCCAGGGCAGCAGTCGAACATTTTCTGTATCCAGAAAGGCCCGTACCCGACCTGCAACATGCGGTCGTGCATTATCCTGCTGAAATGTAGGGTTTCGCAGGGATCGAATGAAGGGTAGAGTCACGGGTCGTAACACATCTGAGATGTAACGTCCACTGTTAAAAGTGCCGTCAATGCGAACAAGGGGTGACCGAGACGTGTAACCAATGGCACCCCATACCATCACGCCAGTATGGCTATGACGAATACCCACTTCACCGCGATGTCGCCAAACACGGATGCGACAATCATGATGTTGTACACAGAACCTGGATTCATCCGAAAAAATGACGTTTTGCCATTCGTGCACCAAGGTACGTCGTTGGGTACACCATCGTAGGCGCTCCTGTCTGTGATGCAGCGTCAACGGTAACCTCTACCATGGTCTCCGAGCCTATAGTCCATGCTGCTGCAAACGTCGTTGAACTGTTCGTGCAGATGGTTGTTGTCTTACAAACGTCGCCATCTGTTGACTCGGGGATCGAGACGTGGCTGCAAGATCCGTTACAGCCATGCGGATAAGATGCCTGTCATCTCGACTGCTAGTGATACGAGGTCGTTGGGATCCAGCACGGCGTTCCGTATTACCCTCATGAACCCACCTATTCCATATTCTGCTAACAGTCATTGGATCTTGACCAACGGCAGCAGCAATGTCGCGATACGATAAACCGCAATTGCGATAGGCTAAAATCCGACCTATATCAAAGTCGGAAACGTGAAGGTACGCATTTCTCCTCCTTACACGAGGCATCACAACATCGTTTCACCAGGCAACGCAGGTCAACTGCTGTTTGTGTATGAGAAATCGGTTGGAAACTTTCCTCATGTCAGCACGTTGTAGGTGTCGCCACCGGCGCCAACCTTGTGTGAATGCTCTGAAAAGCTAATCATGTGCATATCACAGCATCTTCTTCCAGTCGGTTAAATTTCGCGTCTGTAGCACGTTATCTCTGTGGTGTAGGAATTTTAATGGCCAGTAGTGTATCACCACAGTACGAAACACTTTTCTAAACGAAATGTTCAAAATGCCTTCCGTTAGCAAGGATACTTCCATCAGTCTGCTGTCGCAATGGATCTCTGGCGCCCTGATGTATCCCTGGAAATCTGCGTATTGTTTCACTGCATTCCACAATAAGGGCACGAAGACTCTGTACACCTTGTACCGGGGTTCCGTACACAAGAGTTTACAGATGCACCCGCACATGGAAGTCCAATGGGTTTCCGGAGAGCGTCGAGCTACCTATCCATCCGTCACGGCGGCGAACCAAGAACTACAGCTTACTGTACATTGTAAATAACGGAACGAAGGGGATATTTCGATCACTATATGTAAATTTAAGGGGGATCACTGCTGTCACATGCAGCGGGACATTAAGCGGAATCAGCAGCGACGAGCGAAAATGTGTACCGAACTGGGATGCGAACCCGCCATCCGGAACAAAACGTTATCGCAACTGCACCGACTAACTCGGCACGCCTCATGGCCTATCCACACTCCCACCGACCGCTACCTATCCGCAGTCCCTGTCCATTATACTACCGTTCGCTACTCAAGAGATTCTCACAGGAGGTCGGACGTATTCGTGCATTTGGTATGTAAGAAAACGTTTCATGTAACGGTGGTAAGTTTTGTTTCTGCGTGTTTCGCTCGATGCATGTGATTATGAAGAGATAATGAGCTCTAACATAGAAATATAGTCAAAATATCCACGGGTGTGCTGCCGGTCTATAGTGTCCAACGGGCACAATATTTCGGTGATCATACATGTCGCCATCATCAGGTGAACTGACGGACTGAACTCCTGTGAGCGTGCCGGCACGGAAATGCGTACGCTATGGCTGCTCAGAGGGAACTGGGTTCGGTCGCGGCGGCGACCGACTTAAATACCCTCCGCCCGCGGCGCGCTCCCTCCGCCGTCCGCGCCCCGCGCCACGGTTGCGCGGTGGAACAGATTGCAACGGCGTCTGAGATGACGTCGGTGTGATGGCTCTGTCCGCCGTGGTCGTCACAACTATACGTTTGCTCGATTTACTCTTGATTAACCCAATCGCTGGTTCCCAAGCCTTGCTAAGATTATAGCCACAGTCACGGTTTATGAGGTCGTCATTGGTGCGAATTTCGATGGCAGCCATAGCGTACGGATCTCCGTGCCGGCACGTTCACAGGAGCTCAGTCCGTCAGTTCACCTGATGATGGCGACATGTATGATCGCCGAAATATTGTGCCCGTTGGACACTATAGACCGGCAGCACACCCGTGGATATTTTGACTATCAAATACGCCGGGGGAAACTCAAGAATCACATAGAAATATAGTGTTTCCGGACCCATATCCATACAACACGTTTTAGTGCTCTATGGGTGAAGAATGTTTCCTGAAAGATTTGCCAGTTCTTTTTGTTGTACCCTGCCTAGAACAGAGATACGAGAGGCGAGCCTCCTTGCTCTGTAGTGCTGATTCGCTGTGTGTTGTGGACTTTCGCCTGCTGTTGAGCCGTGTTGACAGCCCCGGACCCGTGTGCAGGGTGCGTGCACGAGGGCGTGGAGCACCCGAGCGGCTCCGAGTGGCGGGACGCCAAGGACCCGTGCACGGTGTTCCGCTGCGAGGCGGGCATCGTCACCGAGTCGCAGATCCGCTGCCACGCGCCCTGCCGAGACCCGCTGCCGCCCGCCGCCGGCCAGTGCTGCGCCACCTGTCCAGGTAAGCGGCCGCCGCCCCGCCCAGCGCAACCCGGCACAGACCAACTGCGCCCTGCTTCCGACTCACCTCTCCTGTACAGGGTAACTGCCGTCAAGTTTTAACCTTCATCTAGAACGAATCGAGCTGCGATCATTAAACAGGTGTCGTTGTCGGTGCCCCTTTACGTATTCCTCCCCCCCCCTTCCCCCCCCCCCCTCCTCCCACACACACATCCCGATGCTTTTTTCCAACAGGGGATGACCTGACTGACACCTTGGTTTTAGAAGCCCGCATTTTTGGTTGATCCGTAAACACCATTCCCACGGTCTCCAGATTTATTCTTGGCACGGTACGTCCGACGACCTTTTCCAGTTCATCCAACCTATCTGCATTCCACAGCTGCTACCATACCTGAATTCCCATCACTAAACACTATTGATCCTAAGTAAAGCAATCGACTTTTTCAACTCATATCCATGCAACTGAACTGTTTCTTCGCGCTGTGCTCCTATATCTACATCTTCATACCGGGTGGTTATAATTAAACTTTCCATATTTAACACTTTATAACACTGAAACTTATTACCGTACGAGTACCAAACTTGGTAGCATTAATGTCAAGGACATGGGGAACAGAGACAATGCAGAGTCACTTCAATTGAAACACTTTTAATGTGCTGCTACGGTACATCATACCATTACATATCGGTACAAAAGGGGCTCAATACGGCGCTCATCAGTGTCCAGAAGTGCCTGAAAGCGCAGGATTGCATTCTGGACAGCAGAACGAAGCATGTCCGAAGGTATGCTGGCTACCTCTCTTGAGATGCTGCGCTTCAGATCAGCACCCGTGTGAATGTTCACCTGGTGAACCCTGTCCTTCAGGTAGCCCCATACCCAGAAATCACAGAGAGTCAGATCAGGTGATAGTGCCAGCCAAGCATTTGGAAACGATCGTGCGCGGTGGGGCCCCATCTTGCATGAAAACTGTTGAGTTCAATGCGTCTCTCTACAGTAGGTCGGGTATCACGTGCTGGCGAAGCCCGTCGCTGTAACGCTGGCCAGTCACACGGCACGTCTTTGGTCCTTGAGCGCCAGCCTATTCAAAAAAGCATGAGCCAATGATGAACGTAGCCGTGAAGCCACACCGTACGGTGACACGTTCACCATACAGAGGAACTTCACGCACAGTAATTGGAGGTGAAGATCCACATACTCGGCAATTCTGTGTGTTCACCTCACCCGTCAGAGAAAAATGAGCTTCGTCCATCCACAGGATGGCCCAGGGCCAGCCCCCGTCAATTTCAATTCTTGCGAGAAAGTAGAGAGCGAAGTCAACATGTTGTTGTGCGTCCTATGGTGCAAGCTGCTGTACCACACGCATCTTATACGGAATGGTTCGAAGCAACTTCCGCACAGTGGACCAGCTGTCGTGACGCAACACGCGCACTGCCTGACGATCGGGAATTGCGCGTAGCGTTGACTGCCTTAGCAACAGCGGTTTCATCAACCACACGTGGTGCAACCGGTCGTCGGCCTCTTCCCGGAGCGACGCCCAGTTCCCTAGCTGATTCGAACTTGTTCATCATGCCCCGTACTGCAGGTGGAGAAAGGACTCTTCCGTAATCCTCTCAGCCGGCGATATTCTTGAAGTGCGGCTGCAGGGTTACTGTTGGTTTGACAATAGAGCTTCACCAATAATGCCCTGCTCCCTTTGTCCAAGCTCATGTTGACACGCGAACACGTGCACTGCGATTGGTCAGGTGTGTGAAACTATGAATCACGATGACTGACCACGGCACCTGGTGGCCATAGTTGGAACTGGACGGTGGCTCTGTGACGCATGGAAATCTTGCACCCCCAAACTCTAGACGTAAGTGCTACCAAGTTTGGTACTGGTACAGTAATTATTTTCCTTGTTATAACGTCTCAAATAGGGAAAGATTAATTAATAACCACCCGGTAGATAATCCGCAAGCCACCGCACGGTACGTGGCGGAGGGTACCCTGTACCACTACTTGACATTTGCCCCCCCCCACCCCCTCCTCTCCTGTTCCACTCGACAATAGTGCGAGGCTGCCGGCCGGAGTGGCCGTGCGGTTCTAGGCGGTACAGTCTGGAACCGAGCGACCGCTACGGTCGCAGGTTCGAATCCTGCCTCGGGCATGGATGTGTGTGATGTCCTTAGGTCAGTTAGGTTTAATTAGTTCTAAGTTCTAGGCGACTGATGACCTCAGAAGTTAAGTCGCATAGTGTTCAGAGCCAGCCAGTGCGAGGGCAAACGACTGTCTGTACGCCTCCTTATGAACCTTAATTTTCCGTATCTTATCTTCGTGGTTCTTCCGCGTAATGTATGTTGGTGGCATTTGAAACGTTCGGCAGTCAGCTCCAAATGCCGGTTCTCTAAATTTTATCAATAGCGTTTCTCGAAAAGAACTTCGCCTTCCCTCCATGGATTTCCATTCGAGTTCTCGAAGCAGCTCCGTGACAACGTGTTATTCGAACCTGCCAGTAACAAATCTAGCCGCCTACCTTGAATTTCTTCTACGTCTTCCTGCAGTTCCACCTCATCCTGGGCGCATGTACGTTTTCGTCCTGGTCTAGTGTCTAGCGATGGCAAGAGAGCAAGAATAATGATTGCTCAAATGCCTCTGTATGCGTTGTAATTAGTGCCTTACACATTTATACATTCTGTCAAACGAGATAGTGTTATAACGTTTCTTTGGTGTACGCACGTAGTTATTTTTACGTCTGAAAATTTTTCTCCGTTGCGAACGATATGTTGTATTCTGGTTGCCAGGAATCTGTGGCCCTCCGTTTCGATGCCTTTGTGGTCACGGAGTGTCTGGTCAGATGGCTTTGAACCGTTTACTGAATTAACGTAAGTGCAAAAATCCTTAGGGTTTCCTGTGAGATTGGCAGACACAATTTTGCTTTCAAATTCATTGAACGCTTCACACAGGGCTTTTCTTCCTCTAAGTTTTGTTCCGTTCAGTTTTCGTTTGTCTAAGACGTTCTGGCGACGGTTACATCTGCAGTGAAGTTCTCTTTCCTCTCGGAGTTTTCTAACACAACTAAATCATTTAGACTACGCTATCTGCAACTTTCTGGGTTCGTGAACTGAGACAGCAATTTGGCATAGGGAATACAGAGGGGTAGTTGGGTCGCCAAATAACGATGCCGCCGCTTTAACCCTTGCAGTAGCTATGGTTTCTACCGGAAACCGCTATTTTATTAATTTTTTCTTTAAAGTACCGAGGACCTTAGCATGAAACCATCGATGCTGTTGCAAGGAGAGTAGTGCTCAAAGTGGATATTGTGCTACGTGTTTGTTGGAGAATGTCGTCAGTGTGACGTTTTTCTAAAATTATTGAAACGTAAATTTTAGTTTGTACTCCTGTTTTATGAGTGGTTTCGAAATGAAAACACCGTGGCAGTATATAATTATGGTACAAAATTTATTAAATTTGAGACTCATTCTTGCTTGTTATTTAGGATTGTAATTCGTTTTAGACGTCACGAGTTCATGGAAGTTTCGAGATATGAGACTGAGTCTACGAAAAATGCAAATTTGCTTTCAGAGGCTGGCCGTCGTGGCCGAGAAGTTCTAGGCGCTTCAGTCCGGAACCACGCTGCTGCTACGGTCGCAGGTTAGAATCCTGCCTCGGGCATATGTGTACGATGTCCTTAGGTTAGTTAGGTTTAAGTAGTTGTAAGTCTAGGGGACTGATGACCTCAGATGTTAAGTCCCATAGCGGTCAGAGCCATTTGAACCAATTTTTGCTTTCAGAGAAATCACATGAAATGATGGGTGATTGAAAGCTGTATGTCCTAGTGGTTCCGAAGTCAAAACCACCTCCTTAAAACAAATAATTGTTTGCTTTTTGTCAATTTCTTCTCGTATTCGTAGTTTACTATGATAATAAAGATGAATTATGTGAATATTTTTAAAATTATATTTCTTTTCATGTTGGTGGGACTGAAACAGTTAATGAAAACTGCCGTGTCTCTACAGACAGGAATCTGTCCCCACTCGTACACTCCCACCGCGCCTGCTGAACGTCGCAGAGCCCTGCGCTGTGGGGGGTGGCGGGCCCTGCGAAGGGCGGAAGGGCGCGATCACCTGCGCCGGAGCCGGGTGGCCGTCGCCGGCCAAATAACAGAGCTGGCGCGCCCGGCGTCTGTATTTGCTCTGCCGTCTAATAAGACATCAGCCGATGATAGATAGCGGCCTTAATGGCCGCCTGCGAGCCCAGCCGGGGTGGTCCACGCCGTGTTCGTGTGTGTGTATGTGTGTGTGTGTGTGTGTGTGTGTGTATATATATATTAATTACCCGCCGGCCAACCTTCCTCCCTTGCCAGGGTCCCAGCCCACTCACCGCAGCAACCCCCGCCGACTATTTTTATCTGCGGCCTGTTACCTTTCGTCTCTCGACGTGTAACTCGCTACAAGGGCCCGCCGGTGAAAAACGAAAGCCAAATAATCACTTTGTTCCCGCGGCTCGGCCAGGTGTGCTCACACACGAGACCGCAGGGGTGGGGCGGGGATGAGGCAGGGCGGCCAGGGGGATAGGGGGGGGGGGGGGGATGGTGGCCTCTGCGGCCGTTGTTTGACTTGCCAGGCCGACCACACAGACGACCGGCTAATAACATTATTTTTCTCGGCAGGGCTAACCAAATCGCCGCGGGGCCACTCGTTAACCCATGGTGCTTCAGAGGCACAGCCTCCCACGTGTGTGTGTGTGTGTGTGTGTGTGTGTGTGTGTGTGTGTGTGTTTCTGGAATGCGACGCGCCCGCTACACCTGTGGCGTTCCCGGCAGATTCCCTTGTTCCAGCCGACGTGGAATGATACTCTCACAATTTGAGGAACACGTCGTCGCGCAGCGTGTAGCAGCCGCCTGCTAGTCGCTCTTACTGGCGGCGAGGTTGCACACGATCAATTACAACGCACGTGGAGCCTTCCCTCCCCTCCCGAGAAGACCATTTTACGAATAGAATGGGAAGACCTCCTGGTAACTGTAGATCTTGATAAACCACAGAACGAGTTGGAATAGAAGACATCTATTCGAAAAGACGGGGGTTCAGATCTGGGCACGACCGCTCTGAGGCCAGTCTCACGTAGTTTCCTTCAGTATGAACGCAGCTGACTCCAATGGAGTCACTACTCTTTCTCTAATGACCTCGATCTCAACGGGGCAGTAAGGTGCCAATCTATCTTCCTTTCTTTTTCAGCAGTAAGTGAATATAGTTTGTCCACATTTTTTCCAGGCAGTGTATTCAGCTCTTGTATCGCGATTCTAGACGACTGGCGAGGTAAAAATCAGCTGTTGCCTTAATCCCTTCACTCGACTCAGTACGTTTTACAGGCTCAGATTTGTCTGGATATGGAAACCGGTGAAACTGAGAGTGTGTCAGATTTGGCGCATTTTCCAACAACTCTTACTTCAGCTACTTCCGTTTTCTTTCTCCCGAAGTGCGCTCGTGAGCAAATGAAATGTCTTAGTGAAATATGCTTTTACCCTTCTATAATCGAGTAAGCTCTTTTGGGAATTTTCTTTCTATAATAAGTACAGAAGACCTGCATATTGTCCGTCAGTTATTGTTTTACCCTTTGCCAATTTAATCAATAGAAAGAATAAATCTTAAACCCCACAAACGACTAGTCATCTCTCCTTACCCAACTACGTCGCAAAGATACACTGCCCCTTTCGCAGTGCGGCTTTTTAATCAGAGGCGGCACAGTGCGGAAATACGTCCAGTAGGTGTTCATTTTTCAATAAATGCGCTAACACTACATGAAATACAGAATAATATAGCATTCTTTTAAATCACATTACAAAGCAAACTTCATAAAAACAAAAGTCATAAGACTGACAGAATTTGAAATGGGATCCGTATGTTTAATGGTGGTTGTAAGTTCTTATGGGACCAAACTGCTGAGGTCATCGGTCCCAAAGCTTACACACTACTTAATCTAACTTAAACTAACTTGAGCTAAGGACAACAGACACACCCATGCCCGAGGGAGGAGCCGTGCGAACCGTGGCAAGACGGCACAGACCGCACGGCTACCCCGCGCGGCCGTATGTTTAACGTATACGCAGTATTAGAACTCTGTGCCTGATCGTCTTAAATCACCAATTTTGACTGTCTCCTCCTAAATGGAAGCATGTATTTGAATACGGTTTTCAAATGTGTATGATGCAATTACAAAGCATTTGAAAGGGTCCCTTATTTAAAAACAATAAAACTGGTTATCACTGGGAGATGCGATGGGATGCATTGAGAAATGTCGATTATTCTCTTAACGTTTAAAACTTTTTCGCATTTAACTGTAGAATCAGTACCCCACTTTCGGTTCAGTTTCAGTACTGCACAACATTGCGCAAATACTTTAAGCTACGAGGGCTATTCGGAAAGTAAGGAACGATAGGTCGCGAAATGGAAACCACAGTGAAAATCAAAACTGTTTTATTTGCAACAGTTAGCTACAGCTTCCAGCTACTTATCTCCATAGTCGCCGATCCGACTTAGACGTTTGTCGTAGCGTTGTACCAACTTTCCAATACCCTCGTTATAGAAGGCAGCCGCCAGTGCTTTCCGCCAGTTCTCTACGCTGGCCTACAGCTCATTGCCCGTGCCAAAATGTTGTCTTCACAGCCAGCGGTTCATGTGAGCAGAGATGAAACTCAGAGGGAGACAAGTACGGGCTGTATTGTGGGTAATCGAACATTTCGAATTGAAAACGATGCAGGAGCATCTTCATTGCCCATACAGAACGCGGCTGAGAATTATCTTGATGAAGAAAACGCGCGACAGTTATGCAATGTTGGCTGCGTAGCTTCAGACGAAATTTCTCACCAGGCCCTAGTACTTGGCGGGAGACCCTATTGTTCTAGGTATCTTTATGTGCTCCCTGTGTGCTCAGAACTAAAAAGAACGACGCAATGCGATCGACGGGTATGCTAGAGACACTGCCCAACACACCTGTGCAAAACTTCATTGGATTTTCGCTTTGGTTTCCATTTCGCGACCGATCCTTCCTTACTTTCCGAATAACCCTTGTATATTTCTTAGACTCTGATTGAATAGCAACCAAGATAGATTTAAGGATAGAATACGTTCGGAAGCAGCGTTTCTTACATTTCCTACGGCCTTCCTCTCGGATCTGAAAACATAAACTAAGTAACGCTAGTAACTGATACAACCAACGCAAGAAACGCACACGAACAGCCTCTAAGTAAATCACCGCACGCTGCGCTGCTAGGCTGGGTAGTGATTCTCAGCGCTACCATACAGCTGTCGCAGCGTCCTTCCGGAAAACCCAGCTTCCTCAACACAAGCGCTGCTCGCTCTTGAGACTGTATACGGCCACCCGTTTCCACATTACTGTGAAATTCACGATCGCATTTCCATTGACAGCACCCATCTGCAGGCATACATTCTCATAGTCTATTCTCCAAGTAAAATGCACACTGCTCTTTCTTCTGACTTGAGGGTGGAATCGCTGCACACACTGTCAACCGCTGCTCGTCCAGAATTGTGCTATACATTTTCTCGATGTTTTCATCTGTGGCTGAAGTTCTCAGTGCTACAATGCTGATATCCTCAAGAGACGAACGGCCGCATTAGAACTCAGCAGTCCGTCTCTCAACAGGTGAAAATGAAGAGTCTTCTTCTAAGCCACCACCAAATTTGAATGAATTTCCGTTGACGATAAATTGACGAAAACAAAGAATTTTATGACGGCACTGAAGTCCAGTCTATAGAAAGACGGGAGATCAGAGTTGAATGTCCTGTCGACACTAGGGTCATTGGCGACGAAGCACTGCTCTGGGTCTGGAGAACGGGACTGGAGGAAATCTGCCGTGTTCCTTTCAAAGAAACAACCTTCCTTGACCGATTTAAAGGCAGCAGGGGCAACCTAAATCTGTATAGTCGGGTGGGGATTTGAACTCTGGTCCTCCCAAACGAGAGTACATTTGAAACGTTCCTGATGTTTCTTAGTCGGAATTTCCGTGACCACGCGTGAACTCTCTCTTGCAGCTGGTCCAAGTGCTCTTAGTGTTGTTTGGGGCGCGAGTCATACACCACCTGATCTCAAAAGTATCCGTACATCCATCTGTAATACGAAATAGACCACCAGATGTCAGCAGAGAAGCAGTGACAGCAGAATAGGTCGGTCACTTCGAACGTTGACTAGTCACCTGGCTGACGAGTCCATCAGGACCATTTCACCCTTCCAGAGCTGTCTTAGTCGACTATTGCTGATGTGATTGCGAAGGGGAAACGCGAAGGAACAACCACAGCTAAACCGAGACAAGACAGATCTCATATCCCTTATTTATGTAAATGATATGCCCTTTAGTATTATCCGTAATTCTAAAATATTTCTGTTTGCAGGTGACACTAGCTTGGTAGTAAAGGATGTTGTGTGCAACATTGGCCCTGTTTCAAATAGTGAAGTTCATGAGATGGCTTGTAGAAAATAAACTAATGCTAAATCGCAGTAAGACTCAATTTTTACGCTTTCTAACACTCAACTGAACAAAACCTGACGTTTTAATTTCACAGAATGGCATACGATTAGTGAAATTGAACAGTTCAAATTTATAGGTGCTCAAATAGACAGTAAACTGTCGTGGAAAGCCCACGTCCAGTATCTTGTTCAAAGACTTAATGCTGCCGCTTATTTTCATTCGCTTATACCAAACGGCATTTTATTTTGGGGCCGCTACGGACACATTCCACCAACCCTATATCTTAACACACACTCGATATCCTACACCAACAACACTTCAACTGACTCCCTCTCCTAGACAATGAAACAATGAAACCTGCCTCGATATTTATCCCTCCTATCAACTATACTTCTTTCCCACTTATCCCACGCCATGTTAGGATCCCTCTTCCCTCCTTGTATTCCCTACCCCAAGTGTTCTCCATACTATGGCCCTACCCACACACCAAACTCTTCCTCCGTTTCTGTGCCCACCATCCACCACAACACCTATCTTCATTTCCATAGATACTACCCTACGGGCCACTATGCTTATAGTCCGTAGCTCGTGGCCAGTGGCTAGTGTTGCTGCCTCTTGATCACGGGGTCCCGGGTTCGATTTCCGGCCGGGTTGGGGATTTTCTCTGCCCCGGGACTGGGTGTTTGTGTTGTCCTTACCTTTTCATTATCATCATTAGGGACAGTGGTTATATTGGACTGTGTAAAAAAATGGAGTGTGTAAAAATTGGGACTTTGTATGGCCGCTGATGACCGTGCAGTTGAGTGACCCACAAACCTAACATCATCATCATCATCATCATCATGAGTATGCTTATACCTACACCCCCCAAACCCATTCAACAATAAATTTTGACTCCAGTGCTGGTCCTTCAACATTCTAGTGGAAGTGCTGTGTTTGATTCTAAGAACGTTCCTGTTTTTTTGTAACGTGTTTTAAATTTATTGATTTATTGTTACCAGAATGAAAACTGCTCCTACCGTAGCACAAAAAAAAAAGCGAATATGTTCTGGACAGAGTTAAGGATGTAAAAGAAGGAACTAACTTTTCGACATGTCTGGCATAGCATTTGTCATATCGTGCAATATGCCGCAACCTGTCATTAAAGTTTAGGATACTTGCTATTATAGATGCACCCCTGCTCTCCAATACTTCTAATGGTAGATGCATCCCACTCTCCAGAAGCACATAAATTTGTGTCTATTGTTCTTACACCCCTCTGGGGCGAAATTGACCCCTTTGGGGTGAAGTGGTCCCCTTAGGAAAAAATTAACCCCCCCCCCCGACACACCCACACGTAGAAATACAAAAGTTTTTTGAGTGCCCTCTAGGAACGAAATCACCCCCAGAATTTTTAGCCCCCAGAAAAACTTTTTCACGTATTACATACCGCGTCTCAAACCTTTTGGGTGAAACTGAAGCAGGAGACAGTGGATCCATAACCGATTATATTGAGATACGGAACCAATCATCGGAATACATGTTTATTGTGTTATAGACATACACAGAGCACACCGCATAACAAAGTAACTCACAGTTACTGTTCAAAGCGACGACGGCCAGTCTCAGTGTTCCTGTTGAGACGCGCTGCCACAGTTCTTGGAGAAAGTACCCCTTGTTGTCGGCAAAAGGATGTCATTTCTACACGACGGTGCACCAGCCCACGTCGATATTAATGCCCGCGAGCACCTGAACAACATGTATCCTTACCACTGGATTGGAAGGGGAGGTCCTGTCCCACGGTCAGTGCAACTGCCGGGCCTCACTAAACTGGACTTTTTCCAGCGTCAGGACTTTGTTGTATGAAACCCTCGTAGAAACAGATGAAGACCTACTTGATAGAGTCGAGGCTGCCTGTCCCCTAGTACAAAAGGCTCCAGGGATCTTGGAGAGAGTGCAGCAGAAGTTCATGCACCGTTGCCATGCATACTTTGAGACTGGCGGTCGTCGCTTTGAACAATTACTATGTGCTAAGTTGTTTTAATGCGGTGTATGCTGTGTATTTCCATTACACAATAAATTTACACTTCCGACCATTTGCTCCCTGTCTCAAAATAATGTTTTTTAGAACCATTATCACGTGCTTCAATTTGACCCAAACGGTTTGAGACACCCTGTGTATGCTCTTCAGCCATATCATATTAAACAGTGCTTAGTGTGGCTGGGAAATCGTCTGGATTTTGGGCACAGTATCAGGGACTTCAGATTATTAATTGTAAGATGCAAATGTGCCAACACCTTGCAACTAAGAGAGCTCACTATGTTGGGGAAGTAGGGTTAACTCGTAGAAAGGCGCGAATATGTCAAGACGTTTTCATTTAAGTGTCTTTGAAGCTGCCACATAAGTCGAAAAGCTAGTTCTCTTCTTTTATATCCCTAACTCTACCCATGACATATACGCCTTTTTTGTGCCATGATACAAGCAATTTTAATTCTGGTTCCCAACTTTTACTGTACCGTAATTTTGACATTAGGCCGACATAGCTTGGCAACCGGTGTAGATTTTTGGTGACTCGTGCGACCGACTGATTCGGTAGAGGTTTTTCTAATGTCTTTCGAACCAAATTGCTTGTATCGTGATAACGAATACGGCTTTCACAAAACAGGATGATCATTAATTACGTGTTCTTGCATACCTTCTTACAAAATTTGAACGGATTTGCACTAGTTAAATACATAAAATGGCGCGCGAAAAAACTCTCAAAAAACGGTTTTCTTATATGTAATATCCTAATGAAGTTAGATTTTTGAAAGCGAGTTTTCAATTTTATCGTAATAACGCATTTTTATCTGATTCACTTGGGCATTTTTATCTGATTCACTTGGAACCGTTTCGGCGCATTCTATTCATGTAAGAACATATTTTACATGCTGTATTTAGCTCGATCTTCAGCCATTGTATCTCGACAACGGATAAAGATTATTGTATACAAAAGTTTCGTTTTGACTTTATCCACATATCTACATTCGTGTGAAGTTGAACTGATTGGTACAAGTTTAAAGTAAGGAAGTAGCGCGCTTCAAAAACCTGCCAGTAAAACGCGTGTTTTGCTTGTATTTGCACAAATCCGAACGGTGCACATACAAATGGTGCAGTAGTTGAACATCAGTTTCTGCCTAACTACAATCTTTTACAAAACCAGTTAATCGATTCGCACAATCTGCCAGGGCGCCGGCTCTGTTTTGTCGTTCAAACCTTGTTTAGTATTTGTTTTGTTTCGTTTTGTTTTATTTGGCCTCCAGAGTTTGTACTCTCTTTAGCCATCACGAACACATGTTTACATAGAATACATAATTGTACCAAGAAAATACAAAAATTCATATTTACAGAAATTAAAGTTCGAGGCGTCAACTTTTACCACAACAATTATTTAACAAATAGATTGATATGTAAACTAGACACATGTATGTAATCATTTGACACGTTGTCCGATATGCTGTGACACATCTACCACAGATATCCGAAAGGTTCTACAAATGGCCGGTGGTTCGGGCTAAACCAAACACTTTTTGTCCCATGTTCCTAGTTCAAATAGACACCGAGCACCAACACAATGCCGCCCGCCCCCCCCTCCCCCCCCCCCCCCCCAATATCAAACCGCGATTCTGCGCGCGGCTTTTTCACACGTATTTTTTATAATGCTTCGAGGCTGTAACAATCATTCATATTTGGGCCCTACTCGACCACGGACTGTAAAAGTAGCATAGTCAGTGTTTTAAACACCTTCCCTTTGTGCCTTATCACTTTCATTCTCTTAGAATGGGCTCTTCTTCGCTCGTCACACCAAGCTGTTCCGGTCTTTGTCGCTTTTCTTTTGCCAGACCAGGTGTCCAGTGGTGAATTTTATGCCTAAATTTTATTCTGTCTGGCTTATCATGTTGTGTTATTCCTGGATCCATCAGGTCTTCTTTAACTGCATCGATCCATTTTATTGTTTCAAATGTAGATTTACTACAGATTTAATATGCATTTTTTCGTATTCGAGTAAATGTAGGTATATTTTTTCAGTTTCCTTATTTGTTCTGCATCTGAATGTACCTTCTTCATTATAATTTGGACCTAAAATTTTCCTGATTCTCTCTTTTGGATATCTTTAGTGTCCCTGTTTCTATTTAGCATGAGTGTTTCAGTCCCGTAAAGACACTCTCGTTTGCTGACACTGTTGCAGTGTCTCCATTTGGTGTATTCTGAAATGCGTTTTTTGTTATAGATGTCTTCTGTAAGCCTGAAACCTCTTTCATGAACGGTGTCGTCTTAAAACTTGAACTAAGAAACTCTCTCGAATTTCCCATACTTAGTTTGGTGGAATTTTGGAGGCCAATCACGTAGCAGAACGCCCCACAAACCAAATATCATCATCCCTGAAAGTTTGCAGCATCACCGCGGAATCACCGTGTATTAGCACAGGCTCATGCAGGGTGACAATTATTGAACTACATGAAAAAAAAGAACATAAATTAGTTTTCAAAAACTTACGGGAACTCAGCCAGGTAATATTTACAGTGATACACATGATTACGGCAGCCAAGTAGATCTCCTATATTGTCGAACACTATTTGGATACTGGTGACTCTATGTTATATAACAATACCGAAATATTGGCATGCACGTCCAGGTATTGGGACAGTGTTATTAAGGAAGCTGTTGAGAATAAATTAGCGAGCAACTCTGTAAACACGGATGGAGATTTTTGTTTAAACTCTGCTTGAAATCCTGCTCTAACAGAAGGACAGAGTCAATGTTACCTCAGAGCCAATGTTACCTCACCTGCTAGTACGTCGTGTTTCACTATCGATACCTCTGACTTTGGTCATGTTTGTTGGCACTAGTGTGCTGCGTGTTTGTGCTATCATTCCTGAATTACTCTAAGAACCGAGGTTTTAAATTTGCTTGTATATCGCCTGTCCGTTGCAGTTTGTGCCTCGAAAATGGCGGGGTGAACTCCCGCCGAAACATTGGAGGTCGCTGTATATATTACCTGGCTGAATTCCAGGAGGCTGTTTGAAAACTGTATACGCCAAAAGAAAACTCAGGTCTCACAAAATTAGTTACAAACTAAGGTGTGTACACACTCTGTTCAACATGCAAAGGTGACTACAGATATTCGGATGTTCGATGTGCCTGCCATCATTACCGATGATGTGGCGCAGGCGAGCAGCGAAATCCTGCATGACCCGCTTAAGTGCCCGAACATCGAGGCTGTCCAGGACCTCCTGGATGACTGTTTTCAGCCCAGCAACGGTTCTGGAGTTACTGCTGTACACCTTGTCTTTAATATAGCTCCACAAAAAGGAGTCGCATGTGTTCAGATCCGGAGAATATGTCGGCAAATGGAGGCCCATGCCAGTGGCCTCTGGGTACCCCAGAGCCAGAATGCGGTCCCCAAATTGCTCCTCCAGAACATCAAACGCTCTCCTGCTTCGATGGTGTCGAGCTCCGTCTTGTGCGAACCACTTAGGATAATAGGGATGAAATCATCTTCCAAAACCTTCACGTGCCGTTCGGTAGTCACTGTGCCATCAAGAAATATCGCACCGTCTATTTCGTGACTGGTCACTGCACAATCAACCATTGTGTATGATGGGACTTATCGATTGCGAAATGCGGATTCTCAGTCCCCGCCCAAATGCGCCAATTTTGCATGCTGGCCCCGCGGCCAGCCGTGCAGTTTGAACGTCCTGACGCAAACCGCTCAGAAGCTATGGCGATTTTACTTTATGTAGTTCGGTAACTGTCACCGTGTACCTCGCCCACAGGGCAGACGCCGCCACCTGTTGCAGGCTGCCAGCTGAACGGCCGGCAGGTGTCTCCCGGGTCGACGGTGCGCTCGTCGCAGGACGCTTGCGTGGAGTGCCGCTGCGGCCCCGGCGGCCGGCTTTCGTGCGAGAAGCGCGCCTGCCCCGTGCTGCAGTGCCCGCGCGAGCGCCGCGTGCGGCCCGCCGGCGAGTGCTGCGCGCGCTGCGTGGGCAGCCGCGCGCTGCTGCTGCCGCCCGCCGGCCGCTGCCTCGTCGGCATGCTCATCCTGCCGCCGCCGCCGCCGCCGCACCGCTCCGTAGTCAGCGCGCCCACCCCCGCCGCCGAGCCCGACCCCTGCACCACGTGTCGCTGCCACCGCAACGGCACCGCCGTCTGCCACAGGCAGGTAAGCCGACCAGTCACCCTGCGCTCAGGGGTGCCAGGTAAGCAATGCAGATGTGGTACACAGTGTCTCTCATAATAATAGCGAATACAACCCATTTCCATGCTCGCTAAATTTGGTTCAGTTTGTAACGGCTTACCAAAAGCCCGAGAAAGAAAACTGGCGTTCTACGGATCGGAGCGTGGAATGTCAGATCCCTTTATCGGGCAGGTAGGTTAGAAAATTTAAAAAGGGAAATGGATAGGTTAAAGTTAGATATAGTGGGAATTAGTGAAGTTCGGTGGCAGGAGGAACAAGACTTCTGGTCAGGTGACTACAGGGTTATAAACACAAAGTCAAATAAGGGTAATGCAGGAGTAGGTTTAATAATGAATAGGAAAATAGGAATGCGGGTAAGCTACTACAAACAGCATAGTGAGCGCATTATTGTGGCCAAGATAGATACGAAGCCCACACCTACTACAGTAGTACAAATTTATATGCCAACTATCTCTGCAGATGACGAAGAAATTGAAGAAATGTATGATGAAATAAAAAAAATTATTCAGATAGTGAAGGGAGACGAAAATTTAATAGTCATGGGTGACTGGAATTCGAGTGTAGGAAAAGGGAGAGAAGGAAACGTAGTAGGTGAATATGGATTGGGGCTAAGAAATGAAAGAGGCAGCCGCCTGGTAGAATTTTCCACAGAGCACAATTTAATCATAGCTAACACTTGGTTCAAGAATCATGATAGAAGGTTGTATACATGGAAGAACCCTGGAGATACTAAAAGGTATCAGATAGATTATATAATGGTAAGACAGAGATTTCGGAACCAGGTTTTAATTTGTAAGACATTTCCAGGGGCAGATGTGGATTCTGACCACAATCTATTGGTTATGAACTGTAGATTAAAACTGAAGAAACTGCAAAAAGGTGCGAATTTAAGGAGATGGGACCTGGATAAACTGAAAGAACCAGAGGTTGTACAGAGTTTCAGGGAGAGCATAAGGGAACAATTGACAGGAATGGGGGAAAGAAATACAGTAGAAGAAGAATGGGTAGCTTTGAGGGATGAAGTAATGAAGGCAGCAGAGGATCAAGTAGGTAAAAAGACGAGGGCTAGTAGATATCCTTGGGTAACAGAAGAAATATTGAATTTAATTGATGAAAGGAGAAAATATAAAAATGCAGTAAATGACGCAGGCAAAAAGGAATACAAACTTCTCAAAAATGAGATCGACAGGAAGTGCAAAATGGCTAAGCAGGGATGGCAAGAGGACAAATGTAGAGGCTTATCTCACTAGGGGTAAGATAGATACTGCCTACAGGAAAATTAAAGAGACCTTTGGAGATAAGAGAACCACTTGTATGAACATCAAAAGCTCAGATGGAAACCCAGTTCTAAGCAAAGAAGGGAAAGCAGAAAGGTGGAAGGAGTATATAGAGGGTCTATACAAGGGCGATGTACTTGAGGACAATATTATGGAAATGGAAGAGGATGTAGATGAAGATGAAATGGGAGATACGATACTGCGTGAAGAGTTTGACAGAGCACTGAAAGACCTGAGTCGAAACAAGGCCCCCGGAGTAGACAACATTCCATTGGAACTACTGACGGCCTTGGGAGAGCCAGTCCTGACAAAACTCTACCATCTGGTGAGCAAGATGTATGAAACAGGCGAAATACCCTCAGACTTCAAGAAGAATATAATAATTCCAATCCCAAAGAAAGCAGGTGTTGACAGATGTGAAAATTACCGAACAATCAGTTTAATAAGCCACAGCTGCAAAATACTAACACGAATTCTTTACAGACGAATGGAAAAACTAGTAGAAGCCGACCTAGGGGAAGATCAGTTTGGATTCCGTAGAAATACTGGAACACGTGAGGCAATACTGACCTCACGACTTATCTTAGAAGAAAGATTAAGGAAAGGCAAACCTACGTTTCTAGCATTTGTAGACTTAGAGAAAGCTTTTGGCAATGTTGACTGGAATACTCTCTTTCAAATTCTGAAGGTGGCAGGGGTAAAATACAGGGAGCTAAAGGCTATTTACAATTTACAGAAAGCAGATGGCAGTTATAATAGTCGAGGGACATGAAAGGGAAGCAGTGGTTGGGAAGGGAGTAAGTCAGGGTTGTAGCCTGTCCCCGATGTTATTCAATCTGTATATTGAGCAAGCAGTAAAGGAAACAAAAGAAAAATTCGGAGTAGGTATTAAAATCCATGGAGAAGAAATAAAAACTTTGAGGTTCGCCGATGACATTGTAATTCTGTCAGAGACAGCAAAGGACTTGGAAGAGCAGTTGAACGGAATGGATGGTGTCTTGAAGGGAGGATACAAGATGAACATCAACGAAAGCAAAACGAGGATAATGGAATGTAGTCGAATTAAGTCGGGTGATGTTGAGGGTATTAGATTAGGAAATGAGACACTTAAAGTAGTAAAGGAGTTTTGCTATTTGGGGAGCAAAATAACTGATGATGGTCGAAGTAGAGAGGATATAAAATGTAGACTGGCAATGGCAAGGAAAGCGTTTCTGAAGAAGAGAAATTTGTTAACATCGAGTATAGGTTTAAGTGTCAGGAAGTCATTTCTGAAAGTATTTGTATGGAGTGTAGCCATGTATGGAAGTGAAACATGGACGGTAAATAGTTTGGACACGAAGAGAATAGAAGCTTTCGAAATGTGGTGCTACAGAAGAATGCTGAAGATTAGATGGGTAGATCACATAACTAATGAGGAAGTATTGAATAGGATTGGGGAGAAGAGGAGTTTGTGGCACAACTTGACCAGAAGAAGGGATCGGTTGGTAGGACATGTTCTGAGGCATCAAGGGATCACCAATTTAGTATTGGAGGGCAGCGTGGAGGGTAAAAATCGTAGGGGGAGACCAAGAGATGAATACACTAAGCAGATTCAGAAGGATGTAGGTTGCAGTAGGTACTGGGAGATGAAGAAGCTTGCACAGGATAGAGTAGCATGGAGAGCTGCATCAAACCAGTCTCAGGACTGAAGACCACAACAACAACCAAGAGCCCCAAAGAACGGCAGATAATATACAGTATGTTTCCAAAAAGCACTTTACAACTTCAAAAATTCATATAAATTTATTACAAGAAGATACAGAGGTGGGTTTGCTGCTATTTTGTAGGGAAACACATCAATTTTTTTAAAAATTAAAGATGTTGTATGTGGCTTCCGTTGGTTAGCCTACACACATCCCATCGGAAGTCAATTTCTTCCCAAACTCGCTGTAGCATTGCAGGTGTAAGTTGCTCAGTGGCGGCGTAAATTCTTGCTCTAAGTCTTGCTCTAAGTTCAGGTAGAGAAGGCGGCATAGGAGGTACAAACACAATATCCTTGATGAATCCGCATAAAAAAATCGAGTGGTGTCAGGTCTGGGGAACGTGGGGGCCATGCAATTGGCGCATCACGGCCAATCCATTGACCTGGAAAGCGTTCACTGAGAAAATCCCAGACGTCAGTGCACCATCTTGCATGAAGCAGACATTTCGTTATTGACCATCTTCATCGATCTGTGGTATCAAAAATTGCTGTAACATATCCAGGTACACTGTTCCGCTGACGGTTCTCTCGTGGAAAAAAGGGGCCGTACACTTTGTTCTTGCTCAATGCACAAAAAACTTTCAGTTTAGGGCTATCACGAACATGTTGCAATGTTTGATGTGGATTTTCACTGCCCCAAATCCTAGAATTATGTGTATTAACCTTGCCACTTAAGTGAAAAGTCGACTCGTCAGATAAAATGATTTTGTCCAAGAAAATTCTACATGTTACTGCTTTACATTGAAATTGTTGAAAAACAACCGAATCCTGAATGTTCAAAACTGGTCTGCAAAACATCCGTCTTCAAGTTCAGATCCTTATTTATGTTTCTGTTATAAAACTAAATAAACTACCATGGCTTTTATTCCAATGACGAATTCGCAGCTATTACTTTCCTTCGAACAGGTACCACAGCCGCAGAAAATTTTTGAAATTATTACGCTGTTCGCTTTGGTTTGTAGTTATTTATTAATAATAATAAAAATAAAAAAAATGATGACAGTCGAAGACTTACAGGTTGTCATTCAAATCCACGTGCCAAACCCTTACTCAGACGTTATATTCTTTCGTACTCACAATTATACAACGGAAAAATGACCTGGAGCCCGACAACCCAAACATAATAACGAGCCGCATGCTGGAGGTAGCCGCGATCAAGCAAGAAACATTACTAAAATTCATTGGACTTCTTCACCTTTCCATACGCGACTCCACAACCTATTGTCTCCGAAGCAAGGCGACTTGCAACAATATCATTTAGAACAATCTTTCTGCCAACAAACAGTTCAATTAACCTAGTCTCCCAGAATTCCCCAAATCTTTCAGAATACCCAGAGATTTCTCAGAGTTTTCCAGAAAATTCAGTTTTCTTGAGAATTCCTGATTTTCTAGACAAGTTTCTACCACGTTAAAAAAATTAAATACGAAATAGTATCTGACAACGGGTTAAGCTGTCTGAATGCAGAAACTGGAGGAAACAATGACAGAATTGCATCCGACATGCAGCTTCGTGAAGTAACCGGTATGCGAAGGAGTTCAGTTAGTAAATTGGGCGTGTTTTCTAGAAACTCGTACGTTCAAAAGTATCATAAAAGCCGTGAATCAGGTAGTGAAGACCAAATACAAGACCACCGTGCGCCAAGTGCAACGGGGTGAGGCTCGAGGAAACAAAATAGAATTTAAAGAATTAAACAAGTCTGAGATCACGTCTGTGGACTGGTTGAAAAACTCACGGGAGCCTGGCAAGGCAGACAAATCGTGTCCGGTGGAATGGGCCGGGGCTGTTGCTAGTTGGACGACGCAGGTAATGAATCATAGGAATTTTTGGAAGCCAACGAACACAATACCTGCGGTAGTCTAATCCATTAGTTACTACGTCATACAAAACTTCGGTTAAACGTGGGAAAATAAGGTACCACATTTGAAGGGGTCGACAGAAGGTTCTGATTACGAATTTAGTGTGGAATAATCTAATCACACTGTCGTTGTTTTTCTCGAATGCATAATAAGCTGGTAACAAGTTTTTTCATGCGTACCACTACAACTAGCTGTTGTACTTTGTCTTGCTTTATTTACACAGAAGAGCCAAAGAAACTGGTACACCTGCCTAATATCGTGTAGGGCCCCCGCGAGCACGCAGAAGTGCAGCAAAACGAGGAGGCATGGACTCGACTAATGTCTCAAGTAGTGCTGGAGGGAACTGTCACCATGAATCGTGCAGGGCTGTCCATAAATCCGTAAGAGTACGAGGAGGTGGAGATATGTTCTGAATAGCATGCTGCAAGGCATCGCAGATGTTCTCAATAATGTTCATTTCTAGGGAGTTTGGTGGTCAGCGGATGTGTTTAAACTCAGAAGAAAGTTCCTGGAGTCACTTTGTAGCATTTCTGGACGTGTGGGGCGTCGCATTTTCCTGCTGAAATTCCCTAAGTCCGTCGGAATGTACAACGGACATGAATGGACGCAGGTGATGAGACAGGATACTTAGGATGCGTGTCACCTGTCTAGACGTATCAGGGGTCCCACATCACTCCAACTGCGCACGCCCCACACCATTACAGAGCCTCCATCAGCTTGAACAGTCCCCTGCTGACGTGCAGGGTCCATGGATTCATGAGGTCGTCTCCGTACACGTCCACCCACTCGATACAATTAGAAACGAGACACGTCCGACCAGGTAACATGTTTCCAGTCATCAACAGTCCAATGTTGGTGTTGGGCCCAGGCGAGGCGTAAAGCTTTGTCTCCTGCATCCATCAAGATTACACGAGTGGACCTTCCGCTCCAAAAGCCCATAACGATGGTGTTTCGTTGAATGGTTCGCACGCTGCCACTTGTTGATGGCCCAGCATGGAAAATGCAGCAATTTACGGAAGGGTTGAACTACTGTCCCGTTGAACGATTCTCTTGAGTCGTCGTTCGTCTAGTTCTTGCAGGATCTCTTTCCGGCCGCAGCGGTGTCGGAGATTTGATGTTATACCAGATTCCTGATATTCACGGTACACTCATGTAATGGTCGCACTGAAAAATCCCCGTTTCATCGCTGCCTCGGAGATGCTGTGTCCCATCGCTCGTGCGTCGACTATAACACCACCTTCAGACTCACTTGTATCTTGATAAACTGCCATCGTAGTAGCAATAACCGACCTAACAACTGCGCCAGGCACTTCTTGTATATAGTCTCTGCCGGCAGCAGCGCCGTATTCTACTTGTTTAACTAGCTCTGTATCTAAATACGCATGCCTGTACCAGTTTCTCTGGCTCTTCAGTGTATTTTCTTGTCTTCGAATTTAACCAAACATGTAACTCGCAGCAACTCAGAAAAGCTCTTGTGGGTTAGCACTTTATTCTGATAATAGCAAAGAGTAATCTGACGATAGTAGTACACACATTCCTTAAACAAGCTTTCACTGCTAGTTTGATTTATAGCAGTATCTCCACAAAGACAAATCACAATAACAGTTTTAACGTATCGCTTCCAGAGCACGACTGTTTGCTCGTTTCTGTGTATGTTGGCACGCCAGGGAAAGAGGTTTCCTCCAGTGCAGTAAATGGACCGGTCTTTCCCTAATTCGCGTAAACGGGCAGTGGTCCGGCCCTACAAGACCAGCTAAAGGTCGAGGTCGTTTGATTTTTCAGTGATGACCAGTGTTTTGCAACATCCTTTGGAGACGAACTTTTAAAAGTCATCGCAAAAACCAGCACCTTACAGAAGGGTTATAAATAGGACCAGTATATCGCCGATGAAAATTCCTACAATCTACTTTTGATTTTGACTGGCTGCAACGCATACATCTTAAATAATTTCATGGAGTGGTTTGGAGTTCGCGAAATCTAGGAGGTTGGCCGGCGGACCGCTTGGGGTGCAGAAGTCTTGTGCGGCCTGGATCGGAGGTGGTGTTTTCGTAGTGAATTTCGGATGTCGGGAAAAGGTGATTCTCTTGTGATCAACAGAGTAATTTACTTTTCCTGTTGTCTTGGTTAGTGTTGCGGTTTAGCGAACATATACACGCTGGTTAGGCAGAGACCTCAGGCTAGGGTGTGGAATCGAGCAGCTTGCTAGACAGTGGTGTTTCATTTAACGTGAAGGATTGGAGAGTTTTTCGTTGAAGCCAATAAATTATTTTCTTTCTGTGGAAATATGAGTGTGGCGTTTTTGTGTGATGTTTTGCCTATTGTCTTTGAATTTTGTTTCTGTTTTGTTGTGGAGTTCATCGACAGGAGGTATTAGCATCCAGTTGGAGGAGCCGTATGAATTGTTAGTGGTGTACGTTTTCTAGTCCAGTGGCTTGATCTCAGAACATGTTTGCAGTTATTTGATGGCTACTGGGCATTAATTATTGTCTCTAAACTTATTAGATAGTCAACCTCGTCTGGCGGATCAAAGAGAGGCCACAAACCCTTACTTAAACTGATTTTACATGTGTAGCAATTTGGGGAAATAATGTGGATCAGTGCATCACATAATTTGGCTCACAAGCAGTGCATCGCGATGCGAGGACCATGGTTGCGAGTGAGGTTCTGTGTGATGCCATGGAATCTCTGAAAAATGGATCACAGTTGAAAGTCAGTAGGTAGAAACTCTCACAAAGACATCACGTTTCAAGTTTCCACAGAACCAAATGTATTGTCTTCAGTTAGACCCCAACCTATTATGTCACTTTTATTGAACATCACCTTGATGGTTCCACTCTCTGACAGGAAGCTTGTTCCTACCAGTATTTTTCCTCTTCATTCCAATAGTCATTGCTTCATGATTAAAACTGTCTGGTCTTCCAATTTCTTGCAGTGTTTTTATCTTTATATGTTGGGGGCTGAGGATGTAATTATAAATGTTTAGCACACAACATAAAATTATCTTTATTTCCTATGTGAATGATCAAAATAATTACCCTCAAATAATTCCAATTTTCTGTGTACAGACATGGTAATGTCACAAGCAAGCTCACTAAACTGCAACACTCGCCTACCAGATCATAAAATGACTGAACAGGAATCAATGCCTCTGTACAGGAATGCACTTCTGAATTCTCGTAGTCTTTCTGTACTCGATAAATTGACTTTATTGATCACAAAGGTTTTCTAACTCCTACCTTCAGGAATATTTCTTTAAAACAGCACCTCCATCCCAAACACGGGACCTATACCCAGGACTGGCAGTGTTACATTACATTACATTTATACATGTTCCATAGATCATGAATCAACTCAAATCTTGCGAAATACATAGAGAGTGCCACAGAAATGTTTTAACATTTAGGCCCTTCAGCAAATCTACTTCAGAACCAAAATGTAAAGAGCGCTCCCACTAATAGCATTTCTCAGCAAAGTACTGTTTCTTGCCTAGACTTTTTCACAAGATTATTTCATATTGATATCAACTGGTAAACACCTCTCTTCATGGAGAAGTCACTATTCTTTAAGTCAGCCTTATAGGCTCCAAGCACAAACAGCATTAGACGCAACACACAAAGGTTGACCCACCATCTCCTGTCTGGCCAAAGTTAGATTCCTAAACTGGCTCTGGCATCTTCAACACCCAAAATAATGAGCCTACAGATGGCCAGAAATGGTATATTACAATCTTTTTCTACATTTTTTTAACCTAATATATGATGTGCAACTTATTATATGCAGTTTTGAGAATCAAAAAAATGTTTTTACAAAAAAAAATTATTTCCGCCACATAGAAAACGTAATTATTTACTTGCTCAGACATGTTTTGCTATTGTTGTCACACCACCTACACTAAGCTACATACAGGATGGCCCAAGAAGAATGGCAGTATACGGCACATTAATAACTTGTTATTCTAAAGAAAGAGAGCACTTGTTTATGGATCCTGGTTTAAAGAGTTTCTTCATATGACTGCTTAATTCCATGTTGTAAGTGCCAGTCACTTTAATTGTAGACTTTAAAAGCATAACACAGGAAATTCATTTACTGCTGTTACGCATCTTTCCATTATTTGGAATAGCTGCACACTGCACAATATCAGTCATATGTTTAGCTTTCCCCACCAGTCAAGATATGGTGTGGGTAGATGAGGTATCTGTTACAACCTGTACACATGCATCATGTTGGCAGGTGTGTCCCGTGCTGGACTGCCCCGAAGAGAACCAGGAGCTACCCCCGCCAGGACGCTGCTGTGGCCACTGCCGGCTCACACTCCCCAGCCACGCCTCGTGCACTGCCGGCAACATCACGCGACAGGCAAGTAACAGCCTGTAATGGATTACAGCTTGTAATGCTTGGAGAATCTCACAAGTTGCTCATTATCAGGAGTAAACAGTAGCCATGTATGTTAGAGTTGTGCGCGTGTAAAGGAACCCAAAGAACGACTCTGTCCGATAGCTCAGTCTACTTCTAAATGCAACTGTCTGCCGCTCAATGCTTGCTCTATGTGGTGAGTAGCAATCTATCCTGATTCATGTTGTTTTTATTCAAACCCAGGTTGTTGATAATACCTAGAAAAATACTACAAAATGTTTGAATTCCAAGCTGAACTGATAAAAAGTACTTCAAACACCAACAGCAAATAATTTGCAGACATGTAATGACAAAGGAAAATATTCATTCTATTTGGCTTCCAGTTGACCACACAAGTTAGTGTCAGATGCTGCAGCACATAATGTGTACTTGGTGTTTGTTATTATTGGCAGAACAGACACATTGATTTGAAGACAGACACAACAAAAAGACTAACATATTTAGTTTTCATCAAAAGCCTTCATCAGAAAAGAGCAACACACATTCATTCACACTATCAAGCACACCTCACATACATGTCTGCTATCTCTGGCTGCTCAGGCCAGACTGCAACTGAACTCACTGAATGGGAGCAACAGCCCACAGTGGAATGGGGAAGAGGGAGGGATGCACAGTATGTGTGGGAAAAGAGGAAGCAGTGCTACCTGGGAGAGTGTGCAGGGACTAGAGGTGGCAGACAAGGCTACCTGCCACTCAGAGGCCTACAAACATGTTTTCATTTAAATCGGTTGACCATGAACACCTCAAACCCATATGGTACAGGTCAAGAACAAACAGTCAAAATGCTGTGGAATTAAATTGAGCCGTAAAAATCGAGACTTCACTGAAGCTGACTCAGTTAAATACAGATAAGAATTTAGACTGGGAATAACATGCTGGATATCTAACTAATAACTATGCATTTTATAAATTCAAACACCTTTTCCTTGTTGCAATATATCAAAGAAAAAGGCATTTGAATTTACACACTGACACATGGAAAATAGGGTAACGTAATTATTTACAAATCAGTTATAAAGTATGGTACTGTGTTTTGGGAAAACTTAGCTGACATGCTGTCCATTATGAAACTACATGAAACCATCATTACGAACATGCATACTATACATCCAAGATAACTCTTATTTAAAAGCCTTTAATTATTAAAAGAACCCTCCCTGTATGTCCATGAAATTGTCATGTCCATATACAGCAAATCAGAATTATTTAAGGATAATCATTTTGAACATTCACTAGGTAATAAAGATAATTTTATGCTCCTTGCTAATCATTTACAATTACATGCTCAACCCCTCTGCCCCCCCCCCCCTCCCTATCCCCAGACATAAAGACAAGAATCTACAACAAATCGGAAAACAAGACAATTTTAAATTTTAATCATGAAACAGTGAGTAGTGGAGTGAAGGGAAAAAAACCTACTGGTCGTCTGCAAAAGATGATGTTCAAAACTAGTATTACTGGGTACACAATGAAAAGTTGTGCTAATTTTAAAATTCTCCCATTTCTCATTAGCTGTGTTCAGTACCAATGAAGTTACGTTACACATTTCGACTTGCTTCCTGTAACCTATTCATATGAATACAAAATGTACATTATGATGTAAATGAATCATATGCCACAATATTAAGTTCCATATCAAAAGCTTAACTTGTCCATGAGATTATCTTATAAAGATCAGCTTCTTCATTTCCCCTTATTCTGTCTCCTGTTTTTCTTTTACATCTTTCCTTCACCAGTTCTTGTTTCTATTTTACTCTAGTGGCTGCTGTTCCATGATCCCCCTCCCCCCTCAGTTTTTAAAGTAATACTCTAGTCTTATTAACTGTTTGTTTCTCTCTTTCCATTACATGGGTACTATTTGCTCAGACATCTGCATCAATATGTTACCACAATGCTGTTTCAGGTAATTAACATGCCACCTGATCATAGGTTCGGGTTCCTCCCATTCCTACCTCATGACCCTTGGTTCACTAGGCATCAGATTTAATGTCCTTTCTTCAAATTCTTATCGGTTTTAACAATTATTACTTCTATAGAGTGCAGTCATGATGAACTTTCCATATTATTTTAATCCTATGTACTTGTTTTCATATGCTTAAGACTAAAATGATAAACAAATATGTTTTATACTGTCAAAATATAGTAACTAAAATATCCCATCAAAAGAGCAGACAGTATCTAGATATTCTTGCCGATTTGGAAAATGGTACATGAGCTGAGTTGTTTTTGCCCTGATCAGGATGGTGATGTGTGGCAGCCTGGTCCATGCCACTCATGTGAATGCCGACAGGGGCAGGTGCGATGCGTCATGCAGATGTGTCCTCAACAAAATGTCCCATGTCCTCCCAACTACAAGCTGGAGCACAAGGCCAATGAATGCTGCCCCCGTTGTGTTGAAAGTAAGTAACCCTACACACTGCATGCTCTAGAGCTCAATATGTGCAGTAGATAATTCATTTTAAAGAAAACAATAAGCAAAAATAAAGAAAGGCAACAAAAAACCTACAGCGTGTAGATACAGAGCTGCCAAATACAGGTGAGTGGTTGCCTTTCCCTATTTTCTTTTATTGTATCTGTCAACAAATAGTATTGTTTACTGCCATTCTCAAGAAAACTTAACTCATAGGCATTATTAATTGATATGTCTCTGATGACAAAATGAAAAGGTAAATTTGAATTGTTCTTCAACACAACCTAAGCTTAAAGGTATTATGTACGTATGCGCTTCAGAAAAATTAATATTTTATATGCTTAGAACACATCAGACAAGAAAAGTTTATTGGCAAAAAAAATTGCAATGATAATGTTTTAAAAAGCTTTTCTTTTTCAAGTTTCTTGCTTTCGTACATATTTTGTTAGCTACCTTATTTATTTTACAGATTGAGTTATATATTTCCTCATGATAAACATTCCATTACCTAAGGAATGCTAAGTGCTACCAGTCTACAAAACAGTTTAGGTCACTGAATGCAAATTTTGCTCTGGGCAGTTCCAAATATTCTTACAAGGGGAAGGCCTCAGACATGGCCAACCGATTCGGCTCAGATTTGACAGGTCACTTGTGTACAACCTAAAACGAAGGAATCTAACATATTTTGGGTCAACATCCCGCGTTTTTTAGAAAATCACCCCTAAAGGTTATGACGAGCAATCAGCTCAAAACTGGAGGCATTGATAGATCATTGTAAATAGAGCATTTTTCATAATCAGGTATGGGGTCTGAAAATGCATACTTTTCCAGAAATCGAGGTAAGAAACTTTTACAACTGCCGCTTCTGTACCTACATGGTAAATGCTTCTCGCTGGCAGCACCGATAGCACCGGCACGGTAACTCAGCGTGTTCGGTCAGAGGGTTAGCTCCCTCTGTAATAAAAAAACTGAGTTAATCGATCAACAACGAACTTAAACGGATGTCTTACGACGTCCGCCCTGAGCAGATGCAACAAACAAATTGAACAAAAATGAGATTAAAAAAAAAATAGCGCAATGACCAAGGTAAGTGACTGGGTATCACAGAACCCGGGTTCGAGTCACGAAGAAACCTAGCGCACATTCTTTTTTTCGTTTGTATTTTTCCATATCTCAATTGATAGGGGTAGGAGGGTTAATAAAGTAGGTAAATCAATAAGGAATAATAATAATAAGGTAGGCCAATAAATTTACCAAACTTCTTGGGATAGTAAACAACCAAAATGTTACTCCAGGTCACTTTACAATGGCTCTTCCAGTCACTGTAACATGTCCTCACTTTTCTTCGAACAACTAGATGGATGGTACTTGTCATATAAACATTCGAAACAAATATACTCAAGGCACCAAGAACATCTAATTAATGCAATCTTTCGACAGCTACACTGTTCCTTTCGAAGAGTTGGCAGAAAACAAACTTTGTTTACATTTAAAAATATGTCTTTTTCAGGAATTAATTTTGATGCGTACCACGCATACAATATCAGTGCCTGAAAAATCGGTGCTGAAAGTTGGTTATGAATTATTCTGTGAATAGCTATTGCATCTGTGCGTTTGTGCAATTCCCGCTGGGTTTCCAGAAGCACACTGCAATTCTGAAGCCTGAAAATAAAGTTTTTAACCTGGCGATAGAAATAAACATCACATGGCTGGCACACAGGTGTGCAGTTTGGCGGTAATACTTTTACTGTGCATGTCGGCTGACCCTCAACAGCTACTAACACTGTGTCATATATTGTAGTATTAATTTGTGCACTCCAGGAATCCAATATTAGACAAAACTTGTTATCAGGAACGTGTGGTTTTAAAACATTCTCAAGAAATGTTCTGTAAATTGCTTTCGTCAGTTTCCTGGATTTGGAGCAGGTAATGTAAACATTTTTCAACAAGTTGGTCAAACGATTGACCTCTTCTATAACCCGTGGACCAAATGTAATATTCGTTTCTAGTAAACACAGGAAAACCTTAGGCAACACTTTTACAGAGGCTGTGATAGCATATTGCGCTGTGTACGAATGTGTTAGTTAGTTTTTACTACCAACTGTGACAAGGGTTCGTCTTTCTCCCTTATGCGATAACATGCATCGAATGTTCACCTGATACTCGCATCCTATTTGATCGGTGTTGATCACAATTGAAACCGGTCATAAGTGACACCGTTTGCGTGCTGAAAAGAGCCGCCAATTTTGTATATCTTCTATATTTTGTACCTCCTTTTGAGAGACTTATTTAGTGACATGCCATTGACGAATTTTATACTCCGATTTGAAATTTATTGCCCAAGATAATGATGCAGCAAACGTAAAACATAGTTCAATCGGTTAGTAACCAGTTCGTAATACTCACTGGGAACAGATGAAGCACATATTCCCAGTAATGTGGAGATTTCCAAAGTGTTATGACCATTTTGCGATTCACTAGTCAGGATATCTTCCACTGAATCACCTTCTGCTTTGTCTTCATGGTATAATAATTCAGTATCAACGAACGTCATTTCGTTCGTCAGCTCCAAATACCACTCGATGGTAGCCACTCCTATTAATCTGGAATGCCGAGAAACAGAACTGCCTGCTTCCGGTAGTGCATTGATAATGCATCTGTCTTGCAACACTTTTACAAACCAAAACACAGCATTGGTAACTTCCCGCTTGCTATCGTCTGTGACAGGCTCCCAACTATATATTACAGCGCTAGTAGAAGGGTGTACATACTCCATTATTTGGATCATGCACCTGAAACATATGACACAACAAACAATAACTAGTTACTACGGCATAAACAGATGAGCTAATTAGTACAAACTACATACAGTACTCGTCATATGTTACTTACGGAAGAACACTGTATTCATTCACAAAACATATTTAATTTGGCCCATTAACGATGGAAAAATCACTACATGTATCCGTGAGGTTCGCGACGGCCTAATGACGGTTTCTGAGTGACTTCTATAAGGCTCGTGCTGGACACCTTCACTCTTCCAGGTTTACAACTATGATATGATGAAGAGGCAACCGGGACAACATAACTCTCCCCTCGTGCATTCTGTCCCGAGCCTCGCTGTAAACAAGCGTCACGTGATTGGCTATCTGTGATCCCTCATGAGGAATTCACAGCACTCTTACTCGGAATTGTTTTCATGTGACAAGGCTTAAAAGTTTAATACTTTACTAACTCAGGCGTTTGGGAAATTAGTTTGCCTACCTTATTTTTATCATTCCTTATTGATTTACTTACTCCTATCGCTATCAATTGAGATATGGAAAAATACAAACATCAAAGAATAACAACCGCTAGGTTTCTTCGAGATTCTTACCCGAGTGATTCCCAGTCAGTTGTCTTGGCCGTTGCGTAATCAGTGCGGCCGGCAAAAAGCATTTACCATGTGGGTACAGAAGGGGCAGTTGTAAAATTTCTTTCCTCGATTTCTCGAAAAGTTTGCGAATGAATGATGAAAAATGCTCTATTTACAATTATCTATCGATCCCTCCAATTTTGAGTCGATTGCTTGTCATAACCTTTAGGGATGATTTTCTCAATAACGCGGGGGTGTTGACCCAAAATATGTTAGATTCCTTCATTTTAGGTTGTACACAAGCGACCTGCCAAATTTGAGCTGAATCGGTTGGCCATGTCTGAGGCCTTCCCCTTGTTAGACAAACAGGTCCCCATGTTAAACTCAGAACCTAGTTATCTAGGTGCAAAAAATGGCATAAAATCACAGTAGGAAATTCAACCTACTAATACTTGGTCTCCTGCAGGCTGGTTAGAATCCAAATGTAGGAGTAATGTGTTACGTACTTGCACAATTTAAAGTGTCTTTGAGAAGACACAGGACATCAAGCTATCAGTGGGGAGAAGACAAAAGTAGGACTGTTTATGTGAGAAACCAATACCAATGGATAAATAAAATACTAGCTTATAATATCTGGAGTTAGTAGAGTTTGCCATAACATGAAATAATGTGCTAAAACAACTTCTCTTGAATGTGGATTTATCCTCTGCTTGTCATTTAGTATGACAGTCATAAAAATGAAATAGACAAAACTCTTGTGGCACAACACAAAATGATAACAAGATCTGGATGGCAAGAGAGACCTTTCCTCCTTAATTTATAGGCTATAAAGATACTTAAATCTAAACATTGCCCACTTGGCTCCTGAATCCAATCTGCAATTTTCAAAGCTTGTTATTTAATATTTATTGTGTACACATCATATCCCCCTCCACCCTTGTTTCCAGTGCTTACACATTGATGTCAAATGAAATGGTCATACAAAGCCACAGTAGAGCATATGGATTTTCTTTCTTCTTTTTTGTGAAAAGCTATGAAGTGGGTATAAGATGACACACAGAATTCAAAATCAATAATATACTGAGTTCAACTCTTCAGGATACTCATGAGTTTAATCCACTTTAATTATATTACTTCCAACATCTACACAATTTCTTTACCTAATAAACAAATCATGTTCAGGAGAAGTGGGATGCAGACACCCCCTCACCCATCTGGCCACCCAGATCATTTAGGTTTATGTGGTTTCCTAAAATAAAATTAAAGGAAATGTCCAGATTATTTCTTTTAAAAGGACATAACCAATTTTCTCCCTCATACTTGTCCAATTTGAACCCGTGCTCTGCCTATAATGACTTCATCATAGATGGAACATTAAAATCCAGTTTTCCTTAAATACATGTAATGATAATTAATCCATCTTCACTGTAATTTGTATTACCTTCTTTAGGAAGACAACGTATCGAAAGCCAATGAATAAAAAAATGATGTTCTAAGATACAGAGTCACCAATATCTTTTGTTACAGGTGATGGTGTATGCACAGTTTTTGGTGATCCACATTATCGCACTTTTGATGGGAAGTTCTACAGTTTCCAAGGATCATGCAAATACCAGCTGGCATCAGACTGTGTAACACACACTTTCGGTATCAGAGTAACAAATGATGCAAGAGCAACCAAGGCATCCTCATGGACAAAAACCATTTCAATGAAGGTAAAACACACATTTTTTACCATATGAAATGAGGGAGACAGAAGTAATTCTTTTGGATAAGTAATTTATGCTCATTGCTAATTTCTTTCTGCTGAAAAAAATTACTTACATATAGCTTTTGTAAATGCAACACATTTTACTATTTCCAATAAAAGAAAGCAAAGTTTTGATGAATAATTACTTATAACTTACAGTAAATATTAATTTAGAAATATTTTTGTCTACAGATTGGAGAGCTCAAGATAAATCTGGGACAGAACATGAGAGTAAAAGTGAATGGAAAGCGTGTGCAGCCCCCATACAGACTGCTCGATAAGATATCTGTCAATAAAACACGCAATGGAGTTCAAGTGGAAACATTCATTGGTGTGAAGATTGTATGGGATGGCAACAGTTTCTTGGAGGTGTCTGTTCCTAAACGATATAAAGGAAAAATGTGTGGACTATGTGGAAATTTCAATCGCAAGGCATCTGATGACTTCACACTGCGCCATGGTGGTAAAGCCCTTGACACAGATGCAGAAAGGTTCATAGTTCATACACATTTACAGCAGAATCAAGCAAAATACATTTACACTGTAGGAAGTTCATCAAATTTATACAGTGCAAAATTCAATTAGATTCACCTCCAACAACAGATTTCAAGCTGTAGATTCATCTGTGCTAGTGTAAAATAAGACATTAATTTTTTGCAAATCACAAATTTATGCTTTCAATAATTTAATGCAATAAATTTGGCAAATAGGAAATTCAGTAACAGTGTTTTACAAACACTGTACTATTTATCAGCCACATTTTGTGTTTGAGTCATTCATATGCTATTAGGTGCTCTTATCCTGAGACCAAAAAAGAATCAGTTTCTAAGTCAAGTCATCACCTGTTCTTTTAATAAAAAATATGCAATATGAGGTACTACACATAACTGTTCAGTATCTGGAAAAATGCTCACTTGCAGGACTAAGCACTGAAAAGAAAAAATTGTTTCTCTCACGAAGAATCCTTCACCAACTATTATCTACTTGTAACAACTGTAAAGAAAGTTCTGTTTATCATATAATGCAATTACTATCAAAATGTATGATGCAATCATGTTTGCACTTTAGTTTCTTAAACTCTTTGATGTCTCATCCACTGCCTTTTGAGCAGATACTTCCAGGAAAATTCTTAAAAACCACAGGAAATGTGTAAATGATATAATTACTTCCTTTTCTTACTTCCAACACACAGGGGTCCAGTCATAAAAGTCTAATAACAGTGTAATGTATATAGATGTCCAGTCACATATGTCTAATATCAGTATAATGTATATATGTGACATGAATGCCATCTGAAAAATGCACACTGAAACTATTATGCAGCACGTACTTAAAATATATGGCTTCCATCCCCCCCCCCCATTACAAGCCCCACACACTGTTACAGATCTTACTACAACAGCCTATTTGGTTATATAAGGGGTGATCAAAACGTTTCCGCTCGAAGGCCATACAGTCCATAATCAGTGTGTCAATCAGGTGTAACCACTGTGAGCATTGAGGCAATCATCCCATACACCAGGTTTGAGATACCTGTTTGGTAAAACACCATGTCCTGGTGTGTGAAAAAGTCCTTATCTGCTGCTACACATCCTTGTCCAACAGGAATCATCGACCTTTCAAGGCCTTTTTTAAGGGACCAAAGGCATGATAATTACATGGGAAGAGATTAGGACTATAGGTCAGGTGCTCAAGGGTCTCCTATATGAGTTGGCATAACTTATTATCATGAAGCAGCAGCATCCCTTGTCACAGTTGTACTAGACACTTCACCTTAACTGCATGCCATAATTTCTCCAGCACTGTGCAGTACCTTTCCCCAGTAACTGAGATACGAGTTCCATGAAACCATTGAGGAATGGGCCTCAGTAATAAAAAGCAGGATGAGCATGACCTTTGCACCAGATGGCTGGCTCTTGAACTTCTTGGGATGAAGGGATGATCGATGACGCCACTGCATGGTACTTGAGTATGTGGCATGCAGGTGTAGAAATAAGTCAAGGTAACTGTTTCTCTATGCTTAAGTACTTCTCAAACTGTTCCTTTTCCATGAAGATCAGGCTTTCCCTTCTCTTGCAGCATCATCAACATGAACACACCACTACACTTCAAATACTGTCATCAGTACTGAAAGAAACAGTTTCATTTAACACATCTGACACTCGGAAGTTGTCAAACAGTATTAATGAGGATGGCTTGTATTAAGCTGTTCACAAGTTAGAGAAAACCAAGTCAGTCTGCAAAGTTTTTAGAATATCACTTATTTATTACACTGGGATCTGAACTGAAGGGGAAAAAGAGAGAGAGAGAAAAACTCTTATGCAGTATAAGAATTTTGTAACATTTAAAGAGCACTGTACATTTTTTGAGATAGATGTGACTGCAGGCCTTCACATTCTGACATTTACTGTATTTCTTTATTGCTTTAAACAGGTTTGGACTGTCATGGCGAGTTGGTGGAACAAAATCATGCACTCGCCCCCAGGAACAACTGAATAGGGAACCACAGTGCCAGAAACCTAAGGTGCATCAACGAAGTGTTCGTCAGTGTGCTCCACTCAAGGAGAAGCTCTTCAATGAGTGTCACAAGAAACTTAATCCCAACACATATTATCAGTGAGTCACATGAAACAAATGAAAATTAAAAATTTCTCATTACCTTTTAGTGCATGTGTGTGTGTGTGTGTGTGTGTGTGTGTGTGTGTGTGTGTGTGTGTGTGTGTGTGTGAACTGATGTAGTTACTAGCTGTAGCAATTTTACTCATTTCACAAAATTGAATTTTCAGGCAGCCTTTGTCAAATGATTCACCTAAAGCACTCATCAATAGTTCACAGAATTTGACTGCTACTTTTTTTGCAGTAAATTCCAATCAAGTAGTTCAATGTCTACACAATTTATTCAATATGAGCACCAGAGATGTCGCCAATAAGCTGCAGCTGTAAAATGATGTGATCAACAGTTGTTAAGTTCCGGTGGAATATGAGCAATGTGTTCCTGTATACTGACTTTCAGATCAGGTAGAAACCAAATGTGTCCCTGGTAAATGCGTTCTTTTATATGTTCGTAGAGCCAAAAGTCACATGAATTCAGGTCAAGTGATCTTTCAGGCCAAGCAGCTGGAAAACTTATGGAGATAACACGTTCAAGGAAGGCTACATTAAGCAGATCTTTCACTGGGCGAGCAACATGAGGTGTTCCCCCAGCTTGCATGAAAACAGTAGTTTCCACACAGTTCTGCTCTTCCAAAGCAGGAATCACATTCTTTATAAGGTGGTCTCGATAATGTGCAGACATCATGGTACACCCGACAGGATCTCTGGGTGCATTCTTTTCAAAGAAGACTGGACCAACGATAAAGTTGCCTGTGAATCACACCACACAGTCACATACAGTGAGTGCAATGGTTCTTTGTGCAGAACATGAGGTTTATCAGTATCCTAAATTTCGCAGTTCTTTGTATCACTGCACCCTGTAGTGTAAAATGTTCCTTGCCTCTCCACAGAATATTGCCAGGCTAATTGTCATTAACTATGATCCATGCCAGAAACAATGAGCACATTCAGAACATTTCTACAGATCATGAGGTTTTAATTGCTGCACCATCGGAATCTTGTATGGACACCAGTGTAAAATAAACCACAATAACTTCCAACTGTTGACCATGTGATGGCTAATTCTTCTGACACTGTTCAAGCATAAACAATACCCACATAACATGCTGCATGGTCAGTTACAGTAATAGCAACCTCATCAGTAACTTCCACCAGAATAGGACGCCTTCCTCTTCCAGATGCCACACTGAGCTAATCGGTGTGTATGAATTTCATTGTTATCTTCTTTGAACCATTTAATGGCATTGGGTCTCTCCTCAGACCTTTCAATACTCTCTCAATGCAGCACTGTAATTGCTGCCATTCACATAAAACAATTTCACTAACAGTGCACCTTCTCCACTCTCAACAGCCACACTGTTCGCTCATTTTATGGCTTGTCAAATGACAATATTGATGTCATACCAGTGCACAGCAGCAGATTTTCACCTGGTGGCCACAACTGGAACCAACAGTTTCTCCAGTGTAGATTGGTTCTGCGTTGACACATTAACATGTCTACCAAGTTTTCCTGCCATGCAATAATTACAGCCTACACTAGACCTCAATGTGTGTATGTGTGTGTGTGTGGGGGGGGGGGGGGGGGGGGGGAGAGGAGCAAGCACGCAGGTGCACACATGCACCAGCTATTCAATATAGGATCTGTCCAAGAGCTAGCAAAATTTCATGCTTTTATGTGTGTCTGCCAATGATTCAATGCTTCTGCTATTCAGTGAGTTGTTTCCTTCACTCCTACATTATTTAAATCCAGTATATGCACTTCATAGAATATGAACGCTGTGCAGCACTACTGCAGCATAATTTTTGATTTCAGTCTTGTCTGGAAAAGTGGAAACTGAGTTGATACAATTTACATTGAGCAGTGCCATATTCATATCATTCTCAGAAATAGAATGTGTGTTTATTGTTATTTTGTATACTTTATCTCTCTGTCTCTTTTAATTTTGTGATGAATAGATCTTACGAAACATTGTATCAACATTCATCCCTAATATTTTCAACATGTTTTAACTGAAAGTGCCATACTTACCTTGGGAAAAAAATTATCTATTTGTATATGCTATTGTTGCTAAATTTCATCATTAAACTGAGTTGGACAATTGTCCTAATATCTTATATACTTAAGAAACAAGTGTGAGACTTTCACAGGCTGAAATAATCAACACAGTTATTCCCCCTATAAATGTAATTTTTACATGATTAACCCGTATAATTTTGTGTAGAGAGAGCATTAAGTGAAGCTATCTTGCAGTAACTGGATTATTCTCTAGTTCTCATCTCACAATTTGTTAGAGATCTCTATTGAATGTAGGTTATTGCCTAGGCCACCTATAATGAAATGACGTTAAACCTAGTAATGTTACAAAAGCTACATATAAATAGTAGCAAGAGGATCTATGACTAAAGAACCAAGTCTTCAACAGCCCCATTAGGAAGATATAGGTCATTAGTGTTCTCAAACAGTGCAAAATCCAGGAAGTCATGTATGTGGTAGCTGTCTTTGTGTGAATATATATATATATTGTCTGCTTGTGTCTTGTATGTATCGATGGATATGTGTGTGTGTGCGAGTGTATACCTGTCCTTTTTTCCCCCTAAGGTAAGTCTTTCCGCTCCCGGGATTGGAATGACTCCTTACCCTCTCCCTTAAAACCCATATCCTTTCGTCTTTCCCTCTCCTTCCCTCTTTCCTGATGAGGCAACAGTTTGTTGCGAAAGCTTGAGTTTTGTGTGTATGTTTGTGTTTATTTGTGTGTCTATCGACCTGCCAGCGCTTTTGTTGGGTAAGTCTCATCATCTTTCTTTTTAAATATATATATATGGTTATAATAGAAGGAAACATTCCACGAAGGAAAAATATATTTAAAAACAAAGATGATGTGACTTACCAAATGAAAGTGCTGGCAGGTCGACAGACACACAAACAAACACAAACATACACACAAAATCCAAGCTTTCGCAACCAACGGTTGCCTCGTCAGGAAAGAGGGAAGGAGAAGGAAAGACAAAAGGATATGGGTTTTAAGGGAGAGGGTAAGGAGTCATTCCAATCCCGGGAGCGGAAAGACTTACCTTAGGGGGAAAAAAGGACAGGTATACACTCGCACACACGCACATATCCATCCACACATACACAGACACAAGCAGACATTTGTAAAGGCCTTTACAAATGTCTGCTTGTGTCTGTGTATGTGTGGATGGATATGTGTGTGTGTGCGAGTGTATACCTGTCCTTTTTTCCCCCTAAGGTAAGTTTTCCCGCTCCCGGGATTGGAATGACTCCTTACCCTCTCCCTTAAAACCCATATCCTTTTGTCTTTCCTTCTCCTTCCCTCTTTCCTGACGAGGCAACCGTTGGTTGCGAAAGCTTGGATTTTGTGTGTATGTTTATGTTTGTTTGTGTGTCTGTCGACCTGCCAGCACTTTCATTTGGTAAGTCACATCATCTATATATATATATATATATATATATATATATATATATATATATATATATATATATATATATATCCTCTCTTCCCGTTATCCACCAGGCCTCAATCTCCGCTAATTTCAAGTTGCCGCCACTCATACCTCACCTACATTCAACAACATCTTTGCCTCTGCACTTCTGCCTCGACTGACATCTCTGCCCAAACTCTTTGTCTTTAAATATGTCTGCTTGTGTCTGTATATGTGTGGATGGATATGTGTGTGTGTGCGAGTGTATACCCGTCCTTTTTTCCCCCTAAGGTAAGTCTTTCCGCTCCCGGGACTGGAATGACTCCTTACCCTCTCCCTTAAAACCCACATCCTTTCGTCTTTCCCTCTCCTTCCCTCTTTCCTGATGAGGCAACAGTTTGTTGCGAAAGCTTGTATTTTGTGTGTATGTTTGTGTTCGTTTGTGTGTCTGTCGACCTGCCAGCACTTTCATTTGGTAAGTCACATCATCTTTGTTTTTAGGTATATTTTTCCTTCGTGGAATGTTTCCTTCTATTATAACCATATATATATATATATATATATTAAAAAGTGCTGGTAGATAGACACAATAAAAAACACACAAACACACACAAATATCAAGCTTTTGCAACCCACAGTTGCTTCGTCAGGAAAGAGGGAAGGAGAGGGAAAGACGAAAGAATGTGGGTTTTAAGGGTGAGGGTAAGGAGTCATTCCAATCCCGGGAGTGGACTTACCTTAGGGGGAAAAAGCGCACACACACACACACACACACACACACACACACATCCATCCGCACATATCCATTGGTATATGTGCGGATGGATATATGTGTTTGTGTGTGTGTGTGTATTGTCCATTTCAGAAGAAGGCCTTGTGGTGGAAAGCTTACATGTTTTGTAGTCTTTGTTGTGCCTGTCTGCAACTCCGTATCTCTGCTATGTGGTGAGTAGCAATCCATCATTCGTTATATTGCCATTAGTAGTCTCAGTACCCGCAAAAAATAAATAGGAAAACATATTTTCATGCACCAATCTGTTGTCCTGCATCACTGAAAAGTGATCTATTCATCTCCTTACATACAATTTTCCAAACATTTGATTTTATGTATAGAAGACATGTCAAGGATTACAACAAAAATATTTTTTAGAGAAATACAAAAATTTACATTGTTCTTTATATGTTTCTGAGACACTGCTATACAAAGACATACTATACTTTCCAATATACAAAAAATAAAATATGTAAATCCCTGATACAAACTGTGAAACTGACCTCAAAGAATTCTTCAATAGAATAATAACATTTTTCTACCAGAAGAATAAAGAGCAATCTTTTAAGTGAACCAAGTTTCATGTTATATATATTACCACATTCGATTCCAAGGGGATGGTTGTGCTCCACAACCGTGATGTAACCCAGGACACAAAAGATGATCGGCATTGGTCATAATGTCTTTTTGATTGCATTCCAGATTTAGATCTCAACTGACAGTGCAGCTATAATCGGTGTGTTATAAGTAGACATGCAGACTGAAGTTGGACTAATGCTTGCATGTGCCTGAGGTGGGTTGGAATATGTGTCGTTACAATTACACTCAGTCTACATGTCTACTTATAACGCACTAATTATAGCTGCACTGTCAGTTGAGATCTAGATCTGCAATGCAATCAAAAAGACACATGACATTACAAATGATGCTGAATTTCTATCTGTCCTGGAAATATATATTACTGCTTTTAATTTTATTGTAAATTTTTAACCGCATATACTCTGGTGTTTGACATCGAGCTTTGAACAGTGCATCAGAAGTTTAAAATTTTCTCTTTGACGAGTTCTGTACTTGTGGTAGAAATGTAAAATGTCTAGCATATGTTGATTTCTATGGAAGAACAACAACACTTCAAAGATGTAAAGGAAGGGAATAAAGAGCATTTTTTAATTTTTTTTTTTTTTTTTTTTTTTTTTTTTTTACGTTGGTCAACAGGATACCCTTTGTTTGGCAACACACGTGATCCTAATTATTTGCTTTTGTAATACTAGGACCCTTGTGACATTCGCTGGATTGCCACATAAGGTTATGCCACAAAAAATAACTGACTCAAAGTAGCAGATTGGTCTGGTTCATATGTAAATGTTAACTCCATCCATGGTCCTGGAGGGCCCACTGGCACCATCTGAAGTAATACTAGCACCCTTGTGACATTTGCTGGATTTCCACATAAGATTATGCCACAACAAATGACTGACTCAAAATAGCAGATCTTTCTGGTTCGTATGTAAATGTTAACTCTGTCCATGGTCCTGGAGGGCCCACTGGTACCATCTGATCATCATGTCATCCTCTGGCAATAGTATTACTGGATGCAGTGTGGATGGTTGTGGGTTGAAAACACCATTCTTCTGGCTGTTGTCAGTTTTTGTGACCTGGAGCCACTACTGCTCAGTCAAGTAGGTCCTCAATTCACATCATGAGGCTGATTGCACCTCATTCCAGTCCTCCCATCAAGGAAAAACTCCTGGCAGTACTGGACGACGAACCCAGACTCTCTAGACAGCAGTCAGCCGCACTGGCCATTCAGCTATGGAGGTGGACATCTGACAAAACACACATTGCAAATACCCAGCTGTGCAGTTTATTTGTTTAGTAATCTAGGTATACTTTCCAATTTAAATTTTTATCCAGATTTAAGCCTAAGAACTTTACATGGGTTTTTTATTCCATTCTAATGATTTAGCTTCAAACTGCATCATTTCAGTTTTAGTTACATTTAGTTTTAGTTTCTTTTGATGGAACCAAGATTCAAGTTTTTATAAAGTATTTTTGACACTTTCTGGATTTCTTGCAGACATCTCATTTTCCATTAGAACTGATGCACCATTAGTAAATAAAACTGAATGAACATCAATACCAATAGGTAGGTCCTTTATGTAGAAAAAGAACAGACACACCTTGTGGCACTTTTTGGAAAATTCTTTTTCAATTTGAAGAGTAATTGCTTGAATTTGAAGTTATAATTACTCTTTGTTTCCTCTCTGTTAAGTATGTAAGAGTTGAACCGCTGTAAAACAGTGTTGTTGATACCATATATCTATAATTTGTAGAGAAGAAGAGAGGTTTTCTGAATCAGAGAACATTATTGTGACCTTTCTACTCATATCTAATGTAGAGCACATTTTTTGAGTAAACTCATTGACAGCATTTACAGTGCTTTTTCCCTGCTGAAAACCACAGTTTTTTTTAATATGTCATTTATAGTAAGAAATTTTTGAATTTGTTTGCTGCAATCTTTTCAAACACTTTAGAGAAGACCAGCAGAAGAGAGATCGGATGGTAATTCATATATCTTCTGTCAATCCATTTTTGAATAATGGTTATATCCTGTCACATTTCAATGCATTTGGAAAACATCCTTACTCAAAAGTTTGTTTTATAACAACTGATGGTGGTTGTGAAATAATATAATACATGGTCTTGATTACAGTTGTAAATGTTTCACCCCACCCATGTTTCATCCCACACAGATGAGGTTTTGTTTTTTAAAGACATCATTTCATTTTCCACATCCCTTTAGATGATTTTCTCAAATTATTCTAAATATGTGTCCTGTATGTTCTCAGAGCTTATCACATTTGTCTTGTCTTGATAGTCTTTCATATTTGCAACTGATCTCACTACATTTAAAAAGAATACATTGAAACAACTTGACAAACGAAAAGGGTTTACTATAGTATCATTTTCAAATCTAATTTTCAGTATCTTTTGATTTTGGCTTCTAATTCTAACTGAACAACTGACCACAATGATTTTGTGTTTCTTTATGTTGGAGGTTGAATGTATTATTTGGAATTTTTTAGTTGCGCAACAACTTTCTTCAACAGAGCATTATAGCATTTAAATGTAAATAACAAAACCAGGATTTCTCTTTGATTTTAACTCACTGTGGAGCTGTTTCTTTCTGGCACTAGCAGCTTTTATTTCTGGTGTAATCCACTAAGTTTACTCCTTACTTTCTTTTGCTGAAAACTAGGTGGGGAAAGATTCATTAAATACATCTACAAACAAATCAATAAATTGTCATAGTTTATGGTGCTTGAACAACGGTGGTCTACAGGCTTGCTTACAATTCTTAAGATTATTGTGGAAAATACCCACATTACTTTTGCTGAAATTCCTTTTTATGTACATTTCTGGAGGCTTCAGTTTGCATTCTTTTGGGAGCGCAATAAACAGAGCAGACTGATCCATAATACCTAGGTCTAAGCAGTACTTATTTGCATAAAAAATTAACTTGGAAATAGATTTCTGATTTAAATCACAAAATGTTGTGCTTTCAACTAACACATTAAAGTCAAAGTCTGCTGTGATTGCCACTTTTTTCTTACCCTCTTTCTGAAGTTTCTCTAGGAAGCACTGAAATTTACCTAAGAAAACACTTGTTACAGCACTTCCAGGAACTATGCAGATTGCTATATCACTGTATTCAAATTACTTAACTCTACAGAACAACTCTAAAACACAATGTCAAAAAAGCTCTACAGATAGGCATTCCAGTGTGGATATGCTTACAGCTTTGCTGTCATTCATCTACAGGTAACAGCACTCTGTACCAAAACTCCTTGTCAAGATAATGCTCAAGAGCTTAGTACACATAGATTTCCATTACTCTTCTTTGTGACTAATTTCCTCTCACTGGTATATTTCATTCCTTCCTGCTTGCTTTTTTGTCCTATTTTCATAAACTATTTCTTTCGTTTTGGATTTCCTTTGCTGGTAGTGCAGGTATTTTCAGTGGCAAGATTTTCACTAGCCAGTTATTCACTGGGTCCACCACAAAAGGCTAATTCATTTCCAGCACACAAGCTGACAGCACTGTCATCTCAAAGTCGTTACCTCACATAAAAAAGCAGATTATCAGAAGTGTGAATGTACTGATCTATTGTAAGCCTTCCACTACCTCATATAATTTTAAATATAATGATATCTGCAAAGATCTGCTAGTTTGTTACCTATAGTGATTTGTGGCTGTATTTGTACAGGGCTTGCATAGTGGACATGTGTGAATGTCCAACTGGCCGATGTCACTGTGAATCTTTCATGGCTTACGCCCACGAGTGCCAGAGGCTAGGCGTACGTGTTCACAAATGGAGAAAAGCATCAAGGTGTCTCAGCTTCTGGGCGTCACCTCGCAAGAGGCCTCCATTACGTAAGCTGCAATAGTCACTCATCTTCTCAGCACCCTCCTGCTGACAACAAATGGCACATCACTGGACATCTGTCAGAAAGTCAGGTAAGAGATGTCATTTTCATGCACTGCAGTTTTTTTCCCTAACTTCTTAAGCTGTAAGAAAGAATAATTATTTAACTTAAAGGACTGAGAAACTTATGTTGATCAGTCTGACTGGATCAGTTTTAAAAGCCACCAAACAAAACTGCTCTCTACATCAATGAGTGAGTTGCCTTTGCTTATTATGCCTAAAGGTGACACAGTTACAACTTTACTCTGTGTTAAATTAGAATTAAGTGCAGGAAACATCTATTCTCAGGAAACCATATATTGTTGTTGTTCTGGTCTTCAGTCCAAAGACTGTTTTGATGCAGCTCCTCACACTGAACTACCCTGTCTATATCTCATCATCTCTGCATAATTACCGCAATCTACATCCATTTTAATCTACTTACTGTATTTGAGCCTTGGTCTGCATCCATAATCCCCCTCCCTCCTCCCCTCTGCTTCCCACCATTACCAAACTGATGGCTCCTCACAGCTCAGGATATATTCTGTCAACCAATCCCTTCTTTTAGTGACACTGTGCCATAATTTATTTTTCTCAATCTACTCATCTAATCTCCCTGATGTCTCAACAAGTGTCTTATCCTGTCCCTTCTACTTGTCATTGTTTTCCATATGCTCCTTTCTCGCCAATTCTGCGGAGACCATCTCCTTCTTTATCTTATCAGCCCACCTAATTTTTGACATTCTTCTACAGCATCACTCTCAAATGCTTCAATAGTCTTCTGTTCTGTTTTTACCACAGTCCACAATTCATGACCATTCAATGCTGTGCTCCAAATGTACATTCTCAGAAATTTATTTCTCAAGTTAAGGATACTAGTAGGCTTCTCTTGGCCAGGAATCCTTTTTTTGTCAGTGATAGTCTGCTTTTAATGTTATCCTTGCTTTGTCTGTCTTGGGTTATTTTGCTTCCAAGGTAGCAGAATTCCTTAACTTCATCACTAATTATGATGATAACTCCCTCGCTGTTCTCCCTTCTGCTTCTTCTCATTACTTTTATCATACTTCAGTTTGCTCTTAATCTATATTCTTTACTGTTAGACTATTCATTCCATTCAACAGATTCTGCAATTCTTCTTCACTGATGATAGCAATGTCATCAGGATCTTACCACTAACGTCTTTTCACCCTGAATTTTAATCCCACTCTTGAACATTTATTTTATTTCACTCATTCCTTCTTTGATGTACAACCCTGAACAATAGGGGTAAAAACTGAATCCCTGTCTTATGCCATTTTTTGTCTGAGCTCTTTATTCTTTGTCTTCCAGTCTTATTATTCCCTCTTGATTCTTGTACATATTGTATATTACCACCTTTCCCTATAGCTTACTCCCATTTTTCTCAAAATTTTAAACAACTTGTGCTGAAGTTGTTTTTATTTTTCTATATGCTGACAAGGAACTCCTTGAGGGTGAGGTCACAATAGGCCAATAACATTTACGGCATTCAAATGAGTCAAATGGCTCTGAGCGCTATGGGACTTAACATTTGAGGTCATCAGTCCCTTAGAACTTAGAACTACTTAAACCTAACTAACCTAAGGACATCACACACATTGATGCTTGAGGCAGAATTCAAACCTGCGACCACAGCAGCAGCGCGGTTCCAGACTGAAGTGCCTAGAACCACTCGGCCACAGAGGCCGGCGTTTATGGCATACAGCACCCCACTTATTGCCTACCATGTTACCACAAAGTTAGCTTCTGATGGTAACAGGGGCTGGGACTAGAGATATCCAATGGTGAGAACAGCATGAGGCTATGAAGCATACTTGAAGTGCTCAGTCAGTGAGTAACTCACAACAGAGCTAGAGTGCTAGTGGTGTTGATACAAAGCAGGGAAATGGCAACAATAAACAAAGCGTGATTATGGAGAATGAGCCAGTGGAATGTGTGGTGTTGGATGTGCTTGATTGTGCAGACAGTAAATATGTGGAGTACAATGAGGACGATATATGCTTAACAAGTGAAAGTGGTACTGAAGCAGGTGTCGAGCCGTGTAGTTCTCATCCTTGGCAGACAGGGAACCACAAATCCTGTCTCCAGTGAAATGTAGTAAAGGACAATCGTTGTCCAAGAAGTGGGTGTAAACATACATACACACATGGAATATCATCCACAGCATAGTAAAAAAACAATTGCTGTATGAACAGATCTTGAATTAGTCTACAGCAATACTAGCATGTAGTGCATAAGAAAGACTACAGATATTCAAGGGTGGACAAGGCACACTTGTTCCAAAAACTGGTGTTTGCATGTTTCAAGGATACCTGATGCAATTTACAGGATGTGCATAATAGTGACATATTAAGTTATGCACATGAAATTGAACATGGCATATTACAGTGATTTAAAGGGAGGCAGTGGATGATTGCCTAACTTCAAACAGTACAAGAGAATTTGAAGATGTAAGGAAGTGAAATTTCAAACAATACACCAATTTGACAATGCACAGAAAACTACAGAATCTACCTGAAAATTTGAAGATGAGATGAACAAACTTATCTCATTGCTCAGTAAGGAAGTCAGGATTCGATGAGGAAATGCATGTGAAAGGAACCCTGGAAACTAGAGGTACCAACAGAGTTGTATCAAGATCAACTAATGCCACTGCCTTAAAGAATTTGCACCCAATTATACTGACTGTTAATCCAGATGGCAAACTGGCTGGAAAGTTATTTATTGAGCTGCAAGAAGTTGGATGTGCTTTGCCCTCTACGATTCTGTCTCGTGTGTGAGATCTTGCAAAGAAGGTAGGGAATATTTACATCACAGCAAGCATGGGGAAATGAGTGTAAGAGAGCTACGACTATGGTACGAGCACTGCTTATGGCCAATAGTTGATCAAAATAACTTGCTTTTGCCAGATCCCTGGTGTGCATATAAAAATTATTCTCCTTTAGAACAAACTATCCCTCCTAAAAAGTGTGTGACATTGCAATTCATTCCACCTGGAACCACTAGATAAATTCAGCCTCTGGATATTTGTTTTTTCCATACATATAAAACATATTATCATGCTATCTGTAGCTATGCAAAATAGGATAGCTAGTTTTACGATAAGCTCCACAACAGATTGTTTCACATTTAGTGCATGCCATCACATTCCACCAGTTGTCATCGCCCTGTTACATCAATAAGGTTCTATATGAGTTCTTTAAGAGTGGGTGCCTTGCTGAACATCCTGTTTGTAACTCCCAAGGAGTTCACTTTCAATCTTGATGGTGTAAATCTTAGTGATCAACGTAGCATGCCATTTTTCATTTGGCGTTCGTGGTGCAAGTTAATGGTTTGTTTTGAACATTTCTTGAATATCAGCAATGTCCATTTTGTGAAGTATAATACGTACATCTCATAGAAGGTTGATCACAGCACCTCCCGGACACTCATTTTCTGTTGCTCTCTTTATGCAAATGTTGTGTCATAAGCACCTAATATTTTTCTTGTTGTAATTGTTAACACGACACTTTCAAATGAACCATGCTAAAGACTGAACTTGAGACCTCGCACTCAAGCAGTTTCTTGTGAGTCTGTCCTTCTGACAGTCATCCCTTTTTTGGTTTCCTCACATTTTTCATACAGCTATTTTGCCTAAGCTTCCGTGTCCTTTCTATTCATTTAATTCCTAACTGACGTGTATTTCTGTATTCTTGAATTTCCGTGAACAGTTTTGTATGTCCTCCTTTCATTGATCAACTGAAGCATTTCTTCTATTATCCATGGTTTCTTTGCAGTTACCTTTCCATTACCCACTGTTTTCTTTCCACCTTCAGTGCTAGCTCTTTTTACATATGTCCACTTCCTTCAACTGAACTGCCTGCCTTATCACAGTATCCACATCTTCAGTACTTCAATATTGCACTACCTTCCACGGTGATTCTTCAATACAGTTTTCTTTAACAACAGTCTTCTCTTCATCATTATTGAATTGTGATCTGAGCCTATAATCTGCTTCTGGGTATGCCTTAAAATCCAATATCTCTTTTGAAATCTCTGTCTGACTGTGATGTGAACCAGCTGGAATTTTTCCACATCTCTGAGCCTTTTCCATGTATACTTTGTAGCAGTTCTGCCTGCTTTTTAATTCTTCGTTTGTTGTCCTCGGTGTCAACGTACTGCGTTGCTACACTGGCTGAAAAATGGGGTTTGTAATTTGGACACTGACTACTGTAAATAATGTAGCCGACAGGTACACATCTGCGTTTCACCGTCGTTTACTTTCACTTTGCACAACCCCCCAATAACACACAGTTATACATGTATGGCCAGTGCACTACTGTTTAAACTTTCCATAAGCCTCATTAATAGTTTTCAGGCAAACCTCCACATACTGCTACAATAGTTTTCTGTTGAACATATACGAGCAGTAAAAATATAACCACATAGTTCACAGTCCTTCAAATAAATTGAACGGTCACTGTCATTGCTTTAACAGACAGCCTATTGGTGTAACACTTATTTTACTGTTAAGTTTATGCATTGTTGTCATTCTAACCAACACAGGTTCCGCGTCTGAAACTCGGCCATGGACTGACTGTCTCATGACCAAAAATCGGGCCCTTATATATCATCACAATAATAGGTACTGAAACTACACATTGTTTAAAGTTAAATATACAGAAATTACAATTAAAACTTAACTCATTCGAATAACTGAATACATCGAAAGATTGCGTCTTTTTAACACTTTCTTCTCCACTGAGAGTTAGGCCAAATTATTTGTTTAAATCATGAAATTAATAAATATAGTTATGCAAACAATAATTTTGATAAAGCTATTAATTACTAAGGAATTAATTATGGGCTGGCTTTGCTAACGTGTTTTAGAATAGAGCCAAATAGACACTTTAAGATTACTAGTAATTTGTCTTGCAAATGTTTATAATTAGTACAGGATTTATATTTGATTATACATCAACAATAGAATTTAAGTTACAAAACAATTACTGATTTCACCCTATAACAAAAGATACTAACTAGGAATAGTCAAAATAAATTAGAAAATCAATTACATACATAAAACTAAGCACAAAATTAGATCTGGTGTTATACTCTTTAACACTGAGGGCCAACCTTTCTTTTTTATGAAAATGCATATTATATTCACATATGTGAATGTGATATCAAATTTTCACCTCTCTTTACACGCTGAATTACCTGTTCAATATCATACACTTTATTTCTCTATCCAGGTGGAGGAGGAGGAGGAGAGTAGTGTTTAACGTCCCGTCGACAACGAGGTCATTAGAGACGGAGTGCAAGCTCGGGTGAGGGAAGGATGGGGAAGGAAATCGGCCGTGCCCTTTCAAAGGAACCATCCCGGCATTTGCCTGAAGCGATTTAGGGAAATCACGGAAAACCTAAATCAGGATGGCCGGAGACGGGATTGAACCGAACTGAATGCAAGTCCAGTGTGCTAACCACTGCACCACCTCACTTGGTTTCTCTCTCTCCAGGTTCTGCTTGTGATGTCGGCATATATACCTAAACTATTGTTGTCAGCATTAGCATGCTGTCAATTCTGAAGAGAAAAACCATATCACAGAACAGTCACAGTAACTCCCTCTCTGCCCTAGCTTCCTGTTCATAACTAACACTGCTCCCATTATATCAATTTCTGTGCTGTTGATGTTACCCTATATTCATCGGATCAGAAATTCATTTCACTTCACTAACTCCATTATATACAGATTGAGCCTTAGCATTTCTCTTTTCATATTTTGTAGCTTTCCTACCATATCAAACTTCTGACATTCCATACCCCAACTCATAGAATGTTACCCTTTCGTTTGTCATTGAATCTATTTTTCATGGTCAACTTCCCTTTTGGCAGCCCCTATCTGGGGTGCGAATGGGGAAATAACCTGCAGTCTTCTGCTAGTAGAGTGATCATCTTGACACTTTCACAATTACAGGCCACATGTCTTCTGGATATACATTATGTGTCCTGGAAAATTATTTGTCCTGGAAAATTCTTCACCTAAATCCAGCCGCATGTAATCACCTGACTGAAAACTCACCCTCACATTGTTTGCTTGTGTGAGAGCACATGTGAGCTGAATCACAGACATCTATGTATACACGTTAATGCTTCCCCAAGAATGCAAGTTTGAAAGCTGAGGCACAGTCCTGACTTCTTGTTTATGCATATATCCACTGCCAAACACTTCAACTTCTTTGTTAGTGTATGTGGCACGTTTTACTATTACAAAGATCAATAAGAAACATGTACTGAGTAAAAAAAGCAAGTATTTTGAACATGTGAGATAAGGAGTTCTGGGTTTTCAATTGATTGGTCCATGTTGGCTGCCTGAACTGTCTCAAACCAAACACAGTTATGCAGTTGTTAAGAAAATGGTCTCACATTTGTGCGGAAAGGGCTTCAGATCCCTATCTGGTCATTCAACTTGGTTTTTTGTGGTTTCCCTAAATCACTAAGAGAAAACACTGGGATGGTTCCTCGATAACGATGACATCGATATACTTCACCATTCTTAATTAATCAGAGCTTGTACTCTCTCTTCTCACTAGTAGGGCATAAAACACTGAATGGTTCCTTGAAAAGGATGTCATCAATATACTTCTCTATTCTTAATTAATCAGAATTTGTGCTCTTTCTCTTGTCACTTGTACAGCATAAAACACTAATCTCCTCACCTTCCTTCTTAATTTGTGTCAACAATTTCAAGAACAGATCCAGTCACAAAAGCGCGATTCCATAACAATTAAACTAAATGACAATGTTGTGACTGATAATTCACAAGTTAGAAGTACTTTTAACAATCACTTTATAAATTTAACAGCAAATACAGGATTAAATGGTTCACTTGGAGAAGCAAGAGAGTATATTAAAAACACCATTTCACAAAACTTTAAGCAACTGGAAGTAGCACCAATGTCCTTCAGTGAAATTAATGCAATTCTAAAAATTCTAATAAACAAAAGCACATGTGAGGTTGACACAATTTCAAACAGAATTCTGAAAACTTGTTTCAACTTGATAAGTAACATCCTTAGGGATATACGCAATGCTTTACTGGCACAGGGAATTTTTCCAGGCAGGTTAACCACTGCATAAGAAAGTTGTCAAGACAGACTTAAACAATTATTGAGCCATTTCCTTACTGATGTATTTTCGCAAAATATCTAAAAAAGTAATGTACTCAAGAGTAGTCACACACTTAAGTGGAAACAATTTACTTAGAACTTTACTAGAACAGTTTGGATTCCAGAAGGGCTGCTCGACTGAGAATGCTATTCATACGTTCACTCATCAAATAGTACAGCTCTTAAATAACAATATATTGAAAGTTAATATTTTTTGTGGTCTTTTCAAGACATTTGATTGTGTAGATCATGTTGTTACTCTTAGTAAACTCAAGTTTTATGGAACTGACAGCTTTACACACAGCTTGTTTGACAAACAATGCAAAATCTTGTGCTGAATAATTCAGGAAAGCTCAGAAAGGTAGAAAATTTAAGTGACTGGCAGGGGAAAGGGGGGGGGGGGGGGGGCGAGATCACAATGGAGGTCCCACAGGATTCAGTTTTGGCTCCATTCCTACTCCTTACGTATGGGAATTCAGCAAACCGTAGACAACACTAGTGTTATAATAAATCCCATTGGAGAGAAAACAACAGAAGAGTTTGTAAATTATATTTTCCAAAGAATTATTAAGTGATTCTCTGAAAATGGACAATCCATAAATTTTGAAAAAAAGAAGTTACATTCAGTTCTGTGCAAAACAATTGCTACAGCACATGAGCATGAGTCAGTAAATAGGGTAGAATGTTCCAAATTTTTGAATGTACATATTGAAAACGTGATCTGGAAGAAGCTTCTCAAACAATTAAGTTCAGCTACTTTTGCTTTTTGCATGATTGATAATCTTGAAAACAAAAGTATTAACCTGCTAACTTCCTGACATATTTTGCATTTTTCTACTTAATAATGCCTTTATGGAATAATTTTCTGGGGCAACTCATCAGTTAGAAAGAATGTATCAATTACACAAATGCAAGCAGTAAGAATGATATGTTGTGTTCACCCATGAATGTCACATGGGTACCTCTTCCAGGAGCTAGCCAAGCTACCTGCATTGTCACAATACATATATTCACTAATTAATTCATCATAAATAATCCATCACAATTTGAGAGGGACAGTGATGTATCTACAACACTAGAGGGGAAAAAATGATCTTTATTATCCATTGTTAAAGCTGTCAGTGACTTAGAAAGGAGTTTAATATGCAGCTACAAAAATTTTTGAACATTTACGCAATAATATACAATGTGTGATGGGTACTGAAACAAGTTATAAATCATTTCCCCTGGACAGCTCATTCTATTCCACAACAAGTGGTGTAGCTGCATGAATAGGACAAAATACATACTATAAAGAAAAGAGAGAGACACACACAAGCAAGCACACCTCATGCATACATTCATACACGACCACCAATTCCAGGATATCTGGCTACTACTTGCAGTTTCCATTGTTTAAATACAAAATGTATTCATTAATGCATTAATGTTAAACTAGCCATGTACATATATGTTGTAGACTGAGTTGTTCCACACCACTTTGATAGAAGAATAGTTCAAACGATCTATGGAAATGTAACTAGCTCAAACACAATTTTATTTAGTCTGTTAACATATGTAAATATGGCACACCAGGAGAGAAAGTGAGGATAAATTACAATATCCTATATAATTAGATAGTAGCACTTTGGCTGAAATTCAACAAAGACAGATGAATCAACTGTGAACAAGTTGTGCAGACATAACCAATCTTAGCAGTACAAAAGATGATTTCACTCACCAAACCAATATCTGAATAGCCTATTCTGTATGTCACTGCAAGTGACTCCAGACAGAGCATAATGGACTAGACTTTGTTGCTTCAACAATGGCATCATCTCCCCAAAGAAGGCTAGTTTCTTTTCTGGCTGTCATACAATGAAATTATTTTTTTGCCTTTTCCTATCTTCTCTTTTTCTGTGTGCTCAGCACAGGGAACCATGGAATGCTATGATTAGGATTCCACTTATTCTCTATCATCCGAAAAATATAATGCTTGTAGGCCTTCTTTTGCCCTGTATATCCTTCTCTTTTTAAGTCTTTGTGCAGGTATTGTGCAACCTGGTACCATATGTTTACCAATCTTTTGCACCCTAATCACATATCTGGCCAATTTTAGGATCCTGAACTTAATCAGTCCCACAATTCTGCACTGTCGGTTCATATCATCTGCAGTAGTTCTGCAAAGTTGTGAACTTCCTATCCATAGGATTTGCTGTCTCTTTTGGTCTGAGAACACTTCTCTCTAAAACGAGGAGCTATTTCTCATAAGGTAGTATAGAATATTTTCTATTTTGTGGCTGACAAAGAAAGCAGTTTTGCTACAGGTTTCTTCACTTGTTTAATTCCTTTTGGCCCATTCTATGAGTCTTATCAATATTTTTTACCTTAAAAAAGACATTTGGGCAAAAAGTGTAAAAGTGTTCAAACACAAGCAGAATGAAGCTTCTGAGAAAAGAAAGAAAGAAAAAAAATTCTTTCTAACTAATGCACGACAAAGCAGCAATAGTTAACCATATCGACATTATCTTTCCAGTTTGCATTAGTTAAATAATTATAATTATAAAGTATCTCATTTGATATGTTTTTTCAATTTGTGTTGATCAAATAATTGTGCAGCATTTCATTTCATATTTTCCAGGAAAGGTATCAGCATAACACCTTTGTGACCTGTACGTCTCCTGGAATGTAAAACACTTCAAAAACTCATTCATCCAGGAAAAAGAGAGGGGAAAAAATTGTTGGAATTTTCTGAAATGATCCTACCTCTGTATTACAATTACATTCACTGACATGACAGATACGTAGTTTTGAAGGGTGCCACATATTCCATTTATATAAATTCATTGTTGGCTGTGATGCATGTATTCTAGTCAATAGATAATGCTATTTTATTTTGACTCTTTATTTATTGTAACTAAGTGTAGATTAATAGAGCTAAACTGTAAGTATATTATGTACGATGATATAGTTCTCATAGACATAATTTATAGAGAAAAATCAGAATGTATTGAAGAAACTTGTGTTTTGTTTTTAACATTATGCAATGTCAGAGATGTTCTTTATAAGAAGTATGAATGCAGAGTTAATAGTCACCAAAAGAAAAGATTTTGTCTGAAAGCATGTTGAAAGCCATGATTCCACATTTTCCTACATCTTGCATAGCTACAAAAAATTATGTCAGTGTATATTCTTCTCATAATGTAAATTAACACATGAAAAGCCAAAGATATGGTGAGCAACGCCAAGTATAAATACTGTCAAATACATAACAAAGATCTTAAAATTTGTCATTCATAATTTAAAGATATGCCTTCCGGTTTTCCTACCCTGGTAAAGATCACTTACAAAGAATGCCATAAAATATACATAGCACTACAAGTACAGAACAGCTGTTTTGTAAAAGAAGTTACGATGGCAAGAAATGTGATCATAACAGACAAAAAAATAGACTGAATCAACAGGTGAACAGGTAGCATTTACCTGTGTTACACTGGAACACTACTCGAGAAACAACTAAAATGAGTACAATGGAAACCGCACATGCCACTATAGTGTTAGTTTAAAACAAATGTTAACTTCAGTAACATTTACTTTAAAAAAACTGTCTGCCTTATGTTATATGGATTTCTCCAAATTCAAATGTCTGTGAAACATTCCAACCAACTGCTTGAAATGCTATGTGCAAAACTATTTACAAGTAATTTTATGACAAGACAAAAACCTGTCACTGTTTGTAAATACTATTTAAATCGCATATTTGTTGAAAAAATAAAATTTGTTCAGAGATATTATCCTGCTATGTTAAAATATCTATGTGTTTGTAATATGAGTGAAACAAGTCACTGCAGTGATGTATCTGGAAAGCCTGTGTATCTATCAGAATTAAATTTCTGCAACAGTAAAATTACAGTTTTTATATCATAATTGTACAGTACAATTAAACATAACTTGCAAATGCGCAGAGAGACACAGCCAGTAAAAGCTTTGCTACTTCAGAAGCTGCTGTAAAGTTTTTTTTTATTTTATTTTTTTAAGGTTCTTCTAATGCTCACACAAACCATTTTATACCTAAAGTCAAACTAACTCACACACGTGTGTGCACTCCGCACCACATTTATATCCTTTTCCATTCCTCAATTATTCCTTCATGTGAAAGTTTTCCATCATATTAACTGATATTCATAATATTTTACATGAATTTGATAAATGATACAAATCTGAAATCCTTAAAATGAGTAAGCAGTAGCTGCTTTGAAACTGTCATTTGCTTAGCATAGTCCACACTTGTTATAAGCATGGATATGAAGAAAATGCCAAGCATTGCCATTTCAACAGTGTACACTTACAACACACTTTCATCTATGAACATATTGTTTTGCAGTCCATTTTCATTGTGTGGCTATCAACCTCCAGCATTTTTAATTTTATTCTTCTGTTCTGTAAATTTCTAGTACCTACTATGAAGGAATTTTCCTTGGTAGCAGGACTTTAGCAGGGTGCACCTCACCTAGAGATTGTGATCTATGAGCAACTTGAAGCAGAAGTCTTATTATAGTTATTACTATACTATCAATCTCCTGACTAAGAGTTCTGAAAAGACATACAAGGTGTGTGAGAAAAATAATGACACTGACAACATTGTGAGCTATCTGATGGTGCTGTGTTGCTCTACTTGTGTAGACCTGACAGTTCATCCTTTCCAGATGCTCAGTTTGAGTTTCAGCTCTGTACAGCCTGTGCATGATTTTTGAGAGCACTACTGGTGAAGCTGTGTTTTTGTTTTGAGTTACTAAAATGGGACAATTATGCCATCAAGTTTTGTTTTAAACTTGGGGAGTGTGATCTTTGAAAAGTTGAAACAGACCTAGAGGAAACATTCCTTATCAGGAGTTTTTCACTGACACAAATCATGTTTGAAAGGCCGTGAACAAGTTGATGATGAACCTTGTTCAGGGAGACCTGCTGATATGCCTTTCCGACAGTACAAGTATAATGCATAAAGAATTTGTTCCTCCAGAACAAACTGTCAAGCAAGTATTTACACAGATGTCCTTGAAAGGCTCAGGAAAAGGGTGAATGAGCAAGACCAGAGATTGCAGACAAGTCAATGATGCATCACGATGTCCCATGTTACACGGCTACTTCCACATTTAATTTTTGACCTCAAAAAGCATTGCTATTGTTCCAAAGCCTCCCATACTCAAGTGCTCTGAGAGCTTGTGGCTTGAGACTCCAGTAAATGTGACAAAATGTTAAAGGCCCCATCAGTTGAGGCCTTTCAGTGCTGCTACCAAGATTGGGAACAACAACTGTGATGGTGTATACCTGTCAACAGGAATTACTCTGAAGGAGACAATATCGTCATTTGAAAAAATATATATATAGTTATAATAGAAGGAAACATTCCACGTAGGAAAAATATACCTAAAAACAAAGATGATGTGACTTACCAAATGAAAGTGCTGGCAGGTCGACAGACACACAAACGAACACAAACATAAACATAAACATAAACATGTGTATGTAATAGAGGGAAACATTCCACGTGGGAAAAATATATTTAAAAGATGATGAGACTTACCAAACAAAAGCGCTGGCAGGTCGATAGACCACAAACAAACACAAACATACACACAAAATCTGGCTTTCGCAACCAACGGTTGCCTCGTCAGGATAGAGGGAAGGAGAAGGAAAGACAAAAGGATATGGGTTTTAAGGGAGAGGGTAAGGAGTCATTCCAATCCCGGGAGCGGAAAGACTTACCTTAGGGGGAAAAAAGGACAGGTATACACTCGCACACACACATATATCCATCCACACATACAAGACACAAGCAGACATTTGTAAAGGCAAAGAGTTTGAGCAGAGATGTCAGTTGGGACGGAAGTACAGAGGCAAAGATGATGTTGAAAGACAGGTGAGGTATGAGCAGCGGCAGATTGAAATTAGGAATTAGCGGAGATTGAGGCCTGGCGGATAGCGAGAAGAGAGGATATGCTGAAGGGCAAGTTCCCATCTCCGGAGTTCTGACAGGTTGGTGTTAGTGGGAAGTATCCAGATAACCCGGACGGTGTAACACTGTGCCAAGATGTGCTGGCCGTGCACCAAGGCATGTTTAGCCACAGGGTGATCCTCATTACCAACAAACACTGTCTGCCTGTGTCCATTCATGCGAATGGACAGTTTGTTGCTGGTCATTCCCACATAGAACGCTTCACAGTGTAGGCAGGTCAGTTGGTAAATCACGTGGGTGCTTTCACACGTGGCTCTGCCTTTGATCGTGTACACCTTCCGGGTTACAGGACTGGAATAGGTGGTGGGTTCCACTTTCCACCTTCTAGTACCATGTCACCCTCACAACACCTCCACAACGACCCCATTAAGTTTTATTTACATTCCCTCCGCAAACATGCCTTCGCCCTAGCCAGATTACACTCCCATATTTTATTTTCTCAGGCTTGTCTGACATTTGGCATCACCCCCAAAGGCCTCACACTTAAAGTTCCCATCTCTGGCTGCAACCCTTCTTTCCATCAGTCCCTATACCAGTTCCAAACCGAACAATCCATTGCCCTCACCCACCTAATCCCACACCTACACATCCACTCAGCCAATCAACACACCCATCAACTCCTGTCCCTAATAAAAGTCCTCAATCTTTCCTCTCCCACATCCACACCGGTTGTTCAGAGCATCCTCCTACAGGCCAACCGCAAATTAGAAAAGCATGCCACCCCCCACCTTAAAAAACTATCCAATCTCCTGGTTTCCCACCTCCGGAAAGGCAACTCACTCACCCTTCACAACCTTTCCAGCAAACCTCAACCTCCTCTCATTGCACACAAACCCAGTCGCTCCCATCTACTCAATCTCCCACATCCAGCTCCACTCACTCCAAAATCTCAAAATTCCAATAAACACAATCTGGAACCACAACACCCCAATTCAGTAGTTAACCTCTCCTCCAAACCTCTCTCCCAATCTGAAACCTCTGTCCTATCCAAAGGCCTCACCTTCAGCCCCACTCCCAGATTTAACCAAACAGCCCTTGTCAAAGATTTACTGTCCTACACCCGTACTCTCTGCTGGAAATATCACTTTGCCACAAAGAAAAATGATCCTAATCCTACTCCTAATGATCCAACTCCCCAAGATACTATCCAAATTGAACCATGCCTGGAACAGTTCCGTCCTCCGTCACAGCGGGACCCACCTCCTCTTCCTCAAAATCACCCTCTCCTAACCTTCCAGGAATTTCTGACTTCCAGCCTTGCCTCTCAATCCTTCTTAAAAACCTTAAACCTACTCCCAACATCACCACTGCTGAAGCCCAAGCTATGCGCGATCTGAAGGCTGACCGATCGATCGTCATTCTTCCGGCGGACAAGGGTTCCACGACTGTGGTACTTGATCGTCGGGAGTATGTGGCTGAGGGACTGCGTCAGCTTTCAGACAACACCACTTACAAAGTTTGCCATGGTAATCCCATTCCTGATGTCCAGGCAGAGCTTCAAGGAATCATCAGAACCTTAGGCCCCCTACAAAACCTTTCACCTGACACCATCAACCTCCTGACCCCACCAACACCCCGCACCCCTACCTTCTACCTTCTTCCCAAAATTCACAAACCCAATCATCCTGGCCGTCCCATTGTAGCTGGTTACCAAGCCCCCACAGAACGCATCTCTGCCTACGTAGATCAACACCTTCAACCCATTACATGCAGTCTCCCATCCTTCATCAAAGACACCAACCACTTTCTCGAACGCCTGGAATCCCTACCCAGTCTGTTACCCCCAGAAACCATCCTTGTAACCATTGATACCACTTCCTTATACACAAATATTCCGCATGTCCAGGGCCTCGCTGCGATGGAGCACTTCCTTTCACGCCAATCACCTGCCGCCCTACCTAAAACCTCTTTCCTCATTACCTTAGCCAGCTTCATCCTGACCCACAACTTCTTCACTTTTGAAGGCCAGACATACCAACAATTAAAGGGAACAGCCATGGGTACCAGGATGGCCCCCTCGTACGCCAACCTATTCATGGGTCGCTTAGAGGAAGCCTTCTTGGTTACCGAGGCCTGCCAATCCAAAGTTTGGTACAGATTTATTGATGACATTTTCATGAGCTGGTCTCACAGTGAAGAAGAACTCCAGAATTTCCTCTCAAACCTCAACTCCTTTGGTTCCATCGGATTCACCTGGTCCTACTCTAAATCCCATGCCACTTTCCTTGACGTTGACCTCCACCTGTCCAATGGCCAGCTTCACACGTCCGTCCACATCAAACCCACCAACAAGCAACAGTACCTCCATTATGACAGATGCCACCCATTCCACATCAAACGGTCCCTTCCCTACAGCCTAGGTCTTCGTGGCAAACGAATCTGCTCCAGTCCGGAATCCTTGAACCATTACACCAACAACCTGAAAACAGCTTTTGCATCCCGTAACTACCCTCCCGACCTGGTACAGAAGCAAATAACCAGAGCCACTTCCTCATCCTCTCAAACCCAGAACCTCCCACACAAGAACCACAAAAGTGCCCCACTTGTGACAGGATACTTTCCGGGACTGGATCAGATTCTGAATGTGGCTCTCCAGCAGGGATACGACTTCCTCAAATCCTGCCCTGAAATGAGATCCATCCTTCATTAAATCCTCCCCACTCCACCAAGAGTGTCTTTCCGCCGTCCACCCAACCTTCGTAACCTCTTAGTTCATCCCTATGAAATCCCCAAACCACCTTCCCTACCCTCTGGCTCCTACCCCTGTAACCGTCCCCGGTGTAAAACCTGTCCCATGCACCCTCCCACCACCACCTATTCCAGTCCTGTAACCCGGAAGGTGTACACGATCAAAGGCAGAGCCACGTGTGAAAGCACCCACGTGATTTACCAACTGACCTGCCTACACTGTGAAGCGTTCTATGTGGGAATGACCAGCAACAAACTGTCCATTCGCATGAATGGACACAGGCAGACAGTGTTTGTTGGTAATGAGGATCACCCTGTGGCTAAACATGCCTTGGTGCACGGCCAGCACATCTTGGCACAGTGTTACACCGTCCGGGTTATCTGGATACTTCCCACTAACACCAACCTGTCAGAACTCCGGAGATGGGAACTTGCCCTTCAGCATATCCTCTCTTCTCGCTATCCGCCAGGCCTCAATCTCCGCTAATTCCTAATTTCAATCTGCCGCCGCTCATACCTCACCTGTCTTTCAACATCATCTTTGCCTCTGTACTTCCGTCCCGACTGACATCTCTGCTCAAACTCTTTGCCTTTACAAATGTCTGCTTGTGTCTTGTATGTGTGGATGGATATGTGTGTGTGTGCGAGTGTATACCTGTCCTTTTTTCCCCCTAAGGTAAGTCTTTCCGCTCCCGGGATTGGAATGACTCCTTACCCTCTCCCTTAAAACCCATATCCTTTTGTCTTTCCTTCTCCTTCCCTCTTTCCTGACGAGGCAACCGTTGGTTGCGAAAGCTAGATTTTGTGTGTATGTTTGTGTTTGTTTGTGAGTCTATCGACCTGCCAGCGCTTTTGTTTGGTAAGTCTAAAAATATATATATATATATATATATATATATATATATATATATATATATATATATATATATATATATATATAATAGAAGGAAACATTCCACGTGGGAAAAAATATATCCAAAAACAAAGATGATTTGACTTACCAAACGAAAGCGCTGGCACGTCGATACACACACAAACAACACACAAAATTTGTAAAGGCAGCCCAAATTCTTTGCCTTTACAAATGTCTGCTTGTGTCTGTGTATATGCGGATGGATATGTGTGTGTGTGCAAGTGTATACCTGTCTTTTTTTCCCCCTAAGGTAAGTCTTTCCGCTCCTGGGATTGGAATGACTCCTTACCCTCTCCCTTAAAACCCAAATCCTTTCGTCTTTCCCTCCCCTTCCCTCTTTCCTGATGAGGCAACCGTTGGTTGCGAAAGCTAGAATTTTGTGTGTTTGTTTGTGTGTCTATCGACCTGCCAGCGCTTTTGTTTGGTAAGTCTCATCATCTTTCTTTTTAGATATATATATAAACTTTGGTAGATAAAAAATCAGACTCATTACTTATATAAATTATTTATTTGTGTGTCTATCGACCTGCCAGCGCTTTTGTTGGGTAAGTCTCATCATCTTTCTTTTTAAATATATATATACACTTTGGTAGATAAAAAATCAGACTCATTACTTTTCTTATACACCTCGTATTTTAATAGCTGCAACCTTTATTATTTTCCCATATGTTTTTCCTTCTTTCTCATATTTGGATATTCACTGGTGAAGAAGCAACTTCTATGTCAAAAGATTTGTTATTTTGCATGTGTAGCATATCATATGCTATCAACTGAAGCTTTGGGTAAGTAGAACAATTTTCTCTTTTTATAGCACAAGGTTTGCTTTACTACACAGAGTTTATGATGATAATTTTTTTATTTTAACAAGCAAGTTAACAGAAAAAAACGAAAATCAGAAACAACACAAATTACTATCAGTATACAAGTATTCAAATTAAGTTAAGAGCTTCACTGACAATTACAGAGTACAAAAAATAGTGAATCAACAGTTAAATTAGACTTACTCTGACGGCACATAATTAATAAAGCACTTAGGTAGCTTTAAGGGTCTTCATTTTTTGTAGGGAAATTTATTGCCAGTTACAGACTCCAAATTTGAAGATCACAAGTAAGTAATAATCATTAGCTACTCTTTCAATTTATCAAAACATTTGGTCCCAGGAATGTAAGTTCAGCATAACTCCTGTGGTTTTATTCACAGACCTTGACTTTGCCAGTATATAAACAGCTGGTAAGTTTGTGTAGAGTTACGTAAGCGTTTTGTTTGAAATGTTATATACGAACAGCAGCCGAGCAGTACAGGAGGAATTGTGGTGGCTTTAGTTCAAAGTAGCTGTTTTCTTTTTCTTCCCCCTCATACTTGTATACACAGTAATCTATACATAATCACATATACATACACATCGAAATAAGTGTCCAAGGAATAGAAAAGCAACTGAAATCACTCAACAGAGGAAAGTCCACTGGACCTGACGGGATACCAATTCGATTCTACACAGAGTACGCGAAAGAACTTGCCCCCCTTCTAACAGCCGTGTACCGCAAGTCTCTAGAGGAACGGAAGGTTCCAAATGATTGGAAAAGAGCACAGGTAGTCCCAGTCTTCAAGAAGGGTCGTCGAGCAGATGCGCAAAACTATAGACCTATATCTCTGACGTCGATCTGTTGTAGAATTTTAGAACATGTTTTTTGCTCGAGTATCATGTCGTTTTTGGAAACTCAGAATCTACTATGTAGGAATCAACATGGATTCCGGAAACAGCGATCGTGTGAGACCCAACTCGCTCTATTTGTTCATGAGACCCAGAAAATATTAGATACAGGCTCCCAGGTAGATGCTATTTTTCTTGACTTCCGGAAGGCATTCGATACAGTTCCGCACTGTCGCCTGATAAACAAAGTAAGAGCCTACGGAATATCAGACCAGCTGTGTGGCTGGATTGAAGAGTTTTTAGCAAACAGAACACAGCATGTTGTTCTCAACGGAGAGACGTCTACAGACGTTAAAGTAACCTCTGGCGTGCCACAGGGGAGTGTTATGGGACCATTGCTTTTCACAATATATATAAATGACCTAGTAGATAGTGTCGGAAGTTCCATGCGGCTTTTCGCGGATGATGCTGTAGTATACAGAGAAGTTGCAGCATTAGAAAATTGTAGCGAAATGCAGGAAGATCTGCAGCTGATAGGCACTTGGTGCAGGGAGTGGCAACTGACCCTTAACATAGACAAATGTAATGTATTGAGAATACATAGAAAGAAGGATCCTTTATTGCATGATTATATGATAGCGGAACAAACACTGGTAGCAGTTACTTCTGTAAAATATCTGGGAGTATGCGTGCGGAACGATTTGAAGTGGAATGATCATATAAAATTAATTGTTGGTAAGGCGGGTACCAGGTTGAGATTCATTGGGAGAGTCCTTAGAAAATGTAGTCCATCAACAAAGGAGGTGGCTTACAAAACACTCGTTCGACCTATACTTGAGTATTGCTCATCAGTGTGGGATCCGTACCAGATCGGGTTGATGGAAGAGATAGAGAAGATCCAAAGAAGAGCGGCGCGTTTCGTCACAGGGTTATTTGGTAACCGTGATAGCGTTACGGAGATGTTTAACAAACTCCAGTGGCAGACTCTGCAAGAGAGGCGCTCTGCATCGCGGTGTAGCTTGCTCGCCAGGTTTCGAGAGGGTGCGTTTCTGGATGAGGTATCGAATATATTGCTTCCCCCTACTTATACCTCCCGAGGAGATCACGAATGTAAAATTAGAGAGATTAGAGCGCGCACAGAAGCTTTCAGACAGTCGTTCTTCCCGCGAACCATACGTGACTGGAACAGGAAAGGGAGGTAATGACAGCGGCACGTAAAGTGCCCTCCGCCACACACCCTTGGGTGGCTTGCGGAGTATAAATGTAGATGTAGATGTAGATGTAGATTCCTTCCACTGTCAGCATGAGTAGATTAGCAATTTTGTCTAATTTAAATCAGTTGGCATCTGAAGTTGGAATATTGTCACAACAGCTACTGCCTGAAGATAGCCACCATAGAAGTCCACGACAATATTAAATTACCTTAATGTCTCTATTGCCTACAAAAACCACATAATCATATTGAAATTCGCTAACAGTATAGACCTCTCTAGTGGCTCTAACCAAGTAAAATATCTGATCTTAATTGTAATTAGGGCTAGAATTCTGTAAATGTTTTCGAGACAGATGAAATTTTGCTATTTGGGAAACAGTTTTGAATTGATCGTGCCATATACCAAAAACCATTCAACTCTCTGAAATACTTTTTGCCTTGACTACCAAACTTCCTCACAAGACAACACATATTTTCAAAACATGTTTGATATGAGTAAGGTCCACAAAAGATCATTTTTCAGCAGATGTGTCAATATTTAACTCATACAAAATATTAAATTTAATGTTTCTGTCTCCTACAAAAATCATGTACAAGTACTGACATTCATGTATGGTATATGACAAAGCAGTGGGAGGTGACAAGTCAAGTACAGCTCCAATTGCTGTATTGCTGCCTGCTGCAGTACTGTCAGCTCACTGTCAGACGCCATATAATGTAAACAGGGTTATGGTCATACATTGTTGCTAATATAGTTTACAGAAGCAGCCTGCAGTGACACGGAAGAATAAAGAATGAAATCAGATGGTTAATAAGTTGTTTAGTAACCAGAATTGGATACAAACAGGAGACGCTGGCCATCCAGCTGAGGGCATCAATGGTGAGTCGCTGAAAACCACAGAAAGTTAACAATAGTAATGGATGAACAATGAAGATAACACGGCAGAATTACAAGTTCCGAGTCTGAACCAAATTGAGAATCTAGACATACAAATATCAGGAACCAAACAATGATGAGTACAATGAACAATACAACAGTGCAACTGAAACAGGACTGAGGTCCGGGCCCCTGTGCATCACGATGAGGCAGCAACAGCAGTGCTTGCAATTTTTAGGAGCACTGCCTACTGACCGTGGTCTGGGTCCATGCCTTCTGGTGGATTGGGACACCATAAGTTTACTGTCAACTTCAAAATATGCAATAGTTCAACTTAACTGAAATCACAACTTGTTATTGATTAGAGACAAGCAAGTAAATTGCTGGCAGGGAAAGTTACTCAAAAGATAAAAGGCTGTCTTTCTTCAAGAACTACATAGTCCTCCTCCCAAGTTTCCAGCATATTATAAACACTAATAAACCAAAACACTGTGATCACCTGTTTAATAGTATGATGGTCCACTTGCAGAACACATCACAGTAGCAATTTTGCAAGGCACGGATTTGCCAAGTCTTTGGTAGATTTCTGGAGGTCTATTTAAAACAGCAGATAAAAATTGGCTTGATGACTTCCTAAGAGAGAGTTTCCATTCCTTCCAAACTAATTATGTAAGTGTAGACCAGATATGGCTTAAATTCAAAGATACAGTATCGACAGCAATAGGTAGATTCATACCGCATAAGTTAATAAGAGACGGGACTGATTCACCATGGTACACAAAACACATCAGAACACTGTTGCAAAAGCAATGAAAAAAAGAGTGCCAAATTCAGAAGAACGTAAAATCCCCAAGACTGGCTAAGTTTCACAGAAGCTCGAAATTTAGTGCAGATGTCAATGCGAGATGCTTTTAATAGTTTCCACAATGAAACATTGTCTCAAAATATGGTAGAAAACCCAAAGAGATTCTGGTCATATGTAAAGTACACCAGTGGCAAAAGCAGTCAATACCATCACTGCGCGATAGTGATGGAAATGTTACCAATGATGGTGCCACTAAAGTGGAGTTACTAAATGCAGTTTCCCGTAATTCCTTCATGAAAGAAGATGAAGTAAATATTCCAGAATTCGAAACCAGAACAGCTGTTAGCATGGGTGACATAAAAGTAGATATCTTAGGTGTTGTGAAACAACTCAAATCACTTAAGAAAGGCAAGTCTTCCAGTCCAGATGGTATACCAATCAGGTTACTTTCAGAGTAAGCAGAAACAATAGTGAAACTTCCTGGCAGATTAAAACTGTGTGCCCGACCGAAAAAATATGCAATAGTTTCATATCAGCGCACACTCCGCTGCAGAGTGAAAATCTCATTCTAGAAACAATAGTGCCTTTCTTAGCAATCATATACAACCGCTCACTTGACGAAAGGTCTGTCCCTAAAGACTGGAAAGTAGCATAGGTCACACCAATATTCAAGAAAGGAAATAGGAGTAACCTATTGAATTACAGACCCATATCAATGACCTCAATTTGCTGTAGGATTTTGGAGCATATACTGTAGTCAAACATTATGAATCACCTTGAAGAAAATGACTTATTGATACATAACCAACGCGGACTCAGAAAATATCGTTCTTGTGCAACACAGCTAGCTCTTTATTCCCATGACGTAATGAGCGCTCAGTTGTGTGACTGGATTCGTGATTTCCTCTCAGAGAGGTCACAGTTCGTAGTGATAGACGGTAAATAATCAATAAGAACAGAAGTGATATCTGGCATTCTGCAAGGTAGTGTCACAGGCCCTCTGCTGGTCCTTATTTACGTAAGTGATGTAGGTGATAATCTGAGCAGCCCCCTTGGATTGTTTGCAGACGATGCTGTAATTTACTGTCTAGTAAAATCATCAGACGTTCAATTCCAATTACAAAATGATCCAGAGAGAATTTCTGTATGGTACGAAAAGTGGCAATTGGCACTAAACAAAGAAAAGTGCGAGGTCATAAACATGGGTACTAAAAGAAATATGATAAATTTTTGGTATACAATAAATCGCACAAATCTTAAGGGCTGTCAATTGGACTAAATACCTAGGAATTACAATTACGAGCAACTTAAATTGGAAAGACCACATAGATAATTTTGTGGGGAAGGCAAAACAAAGACTGCTCTTTGTTGGCATAACACTTAGAAGATGTGACAAACCCACTAAAGAGACAGCCCACATTACACTTGTCCGTCCCTTGCTGGAATATTGCTGTGTGGTGTGGGATCCTCACCAGGTAGGATTGACGGAGGACATCGAAAAAGTGCAAAGAAGGGCAGCTCGTTTCGTGTTATCGCACAATAGGGGTGCGTGTGTCACCAAGATGATACATGTTTTGGGGTGGCAGTCACTGAAACAAAGGCGGTTTTCTTTGGGGCGAGATCTATTTACGAAATTTCAATCACCAACTTTCTCTTCCGAATGCGAAAATATTTTGTTGACGCCCACCTATGTAGGGAGAAATGATCATCATAATAAAATAAGAGAAATCAGAGCTCGAACGGAAAGATTTAGGTGTTCCTTTTTCCCACGCTCCATTCGAGAGTGGAATGGTAGAGTAGTATGAAAATGGTTTGATGAACCCTCTACCAGGCTCTTAAGTGTGAATTGCAGAGTAACCACATAGATGAAGATGTAGATGTAGAAGTGACACCAGAAGTATGTGCAACACTAAGTTCCCACATGTTTTGGGCCAGTGGTTTATGGGGATGGAACTAGTACCCAACAGTATCCATGATGTGTTCAATGGATTTATATCAATTGAATCTGCTGGTCAAGACATCAACATGAGTTCACTATCAATCTCCTCAAACAACTTCAACATAACTCTGACATTATGACATGGACAGTTATCCTGCCACTGCTGTCGGGGAAAAAAACGAGCAGGAAGCGATACAGTTTGTCTGCAATAATATTCACATAGTCCACAGCTGTTATGATGCCTTCAATTACTATCAGAGGTCCCAGTATAATACTGCCTCCACTGATCTAAGTACCAGGCATGGTGCATGTTTTCAGCAGCAATTAGCCTGGATGATGGCATATTTGGAAACAATCACTGAACTGGGGCAACAGCAAATATGATTCACTCAAACAGGTTTCAAGTTTCCATTGATCTATGGTCCAGTTTCAATGATTCCATATCTACTGTAATCATAATTGATGATGTTTTTGGATCAGCATGGAAACATGTAGGAATTGCCTGCTGCAGAGCCTAATGTTCAAAAATGTGCACTGAATGGTGCACTCGAAACACTTGCCAAACTTATTCAAATACTCCATGCTATGATGCCATGGTAGGATGAATTTCTTATTAAAACCCAATATTTTGTCCCCATCAGCAGATGAAATCAATGGGAGGAGGAGGGGAGGAGGGGGGGGGGGTGAGTTGTAGCTTCTTCGAAGCAGTGATGCATACCCCGGCTCAGTACAAACTGAAGTGAAATTCAGTTTCTGCATGCTCGTACTAGATTTATATTGAATCAGGGTGTGCGTCAGACTTTCAAAGAACTTAAAACCACCCTTGAAGACATTCTCCACAGATGGAGACAAAACTTCGTTTTTCAATAAGAAATTCGTCCAGCCACTGCATAACAGCCTGGAATTATGTAATAAATGTGAGATTTCCAGATGTGAAATCACATTTTATAATTCAAAAAACCTGAACCTGCCTAAACATTATACTCTGCCATCAGATTTGCAATAGATTGCTGCCTATTTTGGCATTTCACAGCAAGCAAGCTTCTGACCTCCATAGTTGGTCATGAGGCATTTATGTCCAACTTTCTGTTACCTACTTGCAATTTCAATGTCCTTCAATGACTTTCCACATGCCCATGGCAGTAGCATGTGGACAGCTTATCAGGTTCCTCATTTCAGTGATGCTCTTTCTGAGGTGCTAGGCCGTAACACTTTGCCCTTTGTCAAGTCACTTATATTAGTGCCTTTACCCATTTGTGTCCCATATTGTAACTAGAACAATTCCCCACTTGTCCCTTACCAAGGCACTGGTCCACAATGGCAACAAAAGGCATTCAGTGTTGCATGGGAGTGGTCATTTTCTTTTTACTGTTTTTTTTTAAATTTTTTCTTTGTATTTCTATTTCTCTTGTTCTCCACTACACAATATTTTCTCCCTGCCATTTTCTCCCTCTTAATCACACAATATTCCTACCACCTCTCCCTACTTTGTTGCTCTTTTTGCTTCTTATCTGGACATTTTCTTGCCACAATTGGATATAAATTGGCAGAAACAATAGCGAGCATAATAATGATAAGTAAGTCAAATTGCTAGCTCATAAAGACATATGAAAGATATTTTCCATAATGGTATTCTGTCACCCATCCATCCTACACAACATCCTGTTGTATCCATATGCCACTCCCCATCCCTGCTCTTTACCAAGGGGTGACCAATGTGCAAGACCTGCCCAATCCATCCTCCCCGCACTTCCTGCTCCAGACCTGTAACACACTTATCCTATCCTGTCAGAGGCAGAGTCACTTGTGAAAGCAGCCATGTTATATACCAACTAAGCTGCAATCACTGCACACCTTTTTATGTCAGTATGACACCCAACCAGCTGTCTACCAAAATAAACTATCACCACCAAACTGTGACCAAGAACAAAGTTTACCACTCTGTGGCACAACATGCTGGAGTTCAATGGCTGCTTCACAACCTAGGCCATCTGTGTCCTTCCCTGCAGCTTCAGCTTTTCTGTACTACACTGATGGGAGTTACCCATTCTTCACTCCCATAATCCCTCTGGCCTCAATCTACACTAACCCAATGTCCCCCATAACCCACTCATCAGTTTATCAGTTTCCCCTTGCTCTGTACTGACACACCTTCCAGTGCATGTGTATGTGTTTGCACTTTTGTGTGTTGTTGGGGTGTTTTTTTAACCTAGTTCATCAAAGGATTTAATCTGAAAGATAACAAGTTTTCTTCCGTCATTGTGTTACTCGTTAAGTGGTCTTGTTTACTCCTAAATTATTTACATTTGGCATTCTGATTTCTTATTGTTGTAACCATTTCTGCTGATTTCCATCTTCCTACAGTTCCAGACTCATGCCATGCAGTCATCTAACAGCCAGTTTTGGCTGCAGGATGCTCGGAATGGACACCACTTGGCTGCAGTTGTGCACCGTGAATATAAAACATAAAGACCATAAATCAACTCTTAAACTAAACACATAACAAGAAAATCAAATAAATCCTTTCCTTTACTTACTGAGAGTGGATGAAGCATGGATATGTGCCTCACACTTCATATTTTGTGATACTACACACTTTTCCCCTAAATTTCTTTTACACAGTTTTACAGCTTTGTTTTAGCTTCTCTTTTCTGTCCTATGCATAAACCATATTTTTCTGCATTTCCACTTTCCTTCTGATCTTTTTACTTCACTTTACTGTTGCCTCTTACTCTTCTGTATCGCCCTGCATACAAACCTACCTCTCTATCTCATGGAAACATGGTTCATTCTTTATCTGCTGCAATTTCATTGCACTCAGCACATTTTTCCTTTCATTATTACTTTTCCTTTCCTTCATTCAAATGTGAATAACATCAGTCCCAATGGAGTGTTTCTGGGTGTCTATCCAAATTGTTGCTTTCATTTTATGCACAATACTTTGACAACTGACACTGTCTACTTCCTCAGGTGCTAAAAGTTGTGCTGTTTTGTGTACTCACTGTATGAATGAGTCCAGGCAGCAAGTACACATAACAGCACAACTTGTAGCACCTGATGAAACAGAATGTGTCAGTCATTGTAGTATTGTGCATAAAATGTAAATAACAAATCGACTGAGCACACAGAAGCATACCATTAATCAATTATGGTGAGAAAACTTGAGAGATCACACTGTCAACCTTAAATCATAATAGTAGCTTTGAAGCTTTGGCAGATTTTTGCAATATCCTCAAAATTTTACAAAAGCAGATGAATTTAACATACTTTTTTAAAATGTGTAGCTTTAAGAGTAGAAAGTTCCTGGCAGATTAAAACTCTGTGTGTGATGAGCCTGTAACCTTTGGCTTTCACAGCCAAGTGCTCTACCAAAAAAACTGTAAGAGTGCATCACATAATCTACCCTCACAGCTTTACTTTTGCCAGTACCTCTTCTCCTATGGTCCAAACTTCACAGTTTTCCTGCATACCTTGGGAGAACAGCACTTCTAGAAGAAAGGAATAGTACCTTCATGATATTAAGACACACATTTGTTAGTTATGAACTCTAAAATGCAAAGCACAATAAATAATTAATTTTCTAATCTCTAGATAAACAGAATCCATTTATTTTACAACAATGAAACCTTACTTTGCAATTAATATTTTAATATTTTGACTAAAGAAGAATGGAAAACATGTGAGTGCAATGCCTTCATATTAATATTTAAAGCAGAAACATATCCTGTAGCAAACTATTGTTTATTATACACTATTATTATTATTATTATTATTATTAACAGAGCACTATTCCAAGAATACTAAAGATCTATAAACTCTTCAAAACAACAACAATGTATACACATTTATAAGCAATTTTTCATAGTGAAAAATAAATATTAATGACCAAATATAAGAAGTTATTAATATATGGTTATATTTGTAATAAAATAGCGACTCCTGCCAAAGTCCATTTTGCTGGTTTCTCACGTGTTCGCAAATTAAATGTCCAAACATATGTTTGATTCCGTACACGTGTTTTGTATACTGGGCACTCATACATGTTGCGGAGATCTTGCTTATCTTGTGTTATAGCCTTAATGAAAACAACAGGCATAGTAGGAAATAGTTCTTTCAAACGAGCTTCTACAATGGCTCCAGTCTGCGGATCCCATCTTGCTCCCTCCATGAAAAGACTGTGAATGTATGCACCTTCTCTAGGTGGAGTTCTGTAGGACAATGAAAAATCATAAAAATGATGATCTCATTTTCTATATATTCACAAATAGAAAACTGGTCATGATTTTCACTTTTCACTTACGTAAATTCCTCCTTTTGCTTTTTTGTTACTTCACAGTGAAGGCACATTCTGTCCAAAGGCCATTCATTTTTTCTTGCAGTAGACTGCATAATTGCAGTTAAGAATGATTGTGGGTTAAAGAAACCAGCAAGCCAAACAGATGATGGCAACTAAAAAAGAATCACATAATCATATTTAGGAATTTTGCAAGGCAACAGTCTACAGTTAATACAACGATAATGAATACGTAACACATTACCATCTGCATTGCATATTAATACAAAATTTTGCAGCAATAATGTACTGAAAATAAGCTGCTTTGACTACTATGGACCTACAGTAAAAGAGGGAGGGACAGAGAAAGGGGGATGGGGTGGAGGGGGAGAGGGAGAGAGGAGAGAGAGAGAGAGAGAGAGAGAGAGAGAGAGAGAATTAGTCTAAATTGATTGCGCGATAGTGATTGAAGGTTGTATATCATGTTTCCAGTAATACTGAGTTATCACTAGAATAAAGAGATACATCACATGAGAGATGCTACCATAGCAACAGAGGCCTTTTTTATGTTTACAAATTGAGCTCTTTGTCATTGTACAGCTGACCTCCTGGAAGATCAATGTATATCAGTGAAAATGGTACTTTTGGTGAAGTATTATAATGTAAAACTGTACACTAAAATAATTTGTTTGGTCTGGCCATAGGTCTGGGCAAAACAAAAATGGGACATTGACACTTTTGTACAAATGCCTTATTCTGGCAGTATATTTTACAACAGTATAGCAGAAGTTTATTGTTCCGAGACACTGCTTTCTGCCCTGGGACTATACTTTCGCATTAATTGGAAACAAAAGAAGAGTAATGGATGTCATGGTTACCTCTGAATGGAAATATGTAATATCTGAAGCTTGTTTAAGGATATTTTTCATTACGAAGGAAAAGAGACAGCATCACTTTGTTGCTGGCAGTGTTCTTGAATGGATTACGAAGTGTGACCCAAACTTGAAAATTACTAGTTACATGGTTGAATATCAGTGCAGATAACCCCAATTCAGTGTACCTGCATCTTAGTGGTAATGTCATTCACCCTTGGGTACACCATTCTCTGCTAAAAACTAAAGGAAAAAATTGCTTCAAATTAATATACCTATACCTCTTACAAGCTTTTGTGCATCTACATGACTACTCTGTAATTCATACCAGAGGGTTCATTGAACTAATTCTCACTATTTCTCTACCATTTCACTCTATAACATCATGAAAGAAAAATGAACCCTTCAATCTTTTTGTGCAAGCTCTGATTTCCCTTATTTTATTACTATGATCATTTCACCCAATGTAGATGGGTGCCAACAAAATATTTTTGCACTTGGAGGAGTGAGTGGAGATTAAAGTTTTGTGGAGAGATCACACCGCAATGTAATACATCTTTGGTTTAATGATAGTCACTCCAACTCATGTATCATATCCATGACACTCTCTCTCCTATTTCGTGATGATACAAAATGAGCCGTTGGTGGGGAGGCTTGCGTGCCTCAGCAGTAGGAAAAGGGAGAGAAGGAAACATAGTAGGTGAATATGGATTGGGGGGAAGGAATGAAAGAGGAAGCCGCCTTGTAGAATTTTGCACAGAGCATAACTTAATCATAGCCAATACTTGGTTCAAGAATCATAAAAGAAGGTTGTATACCTGGAAGAATCCTGGAGGTACTAAAAGGTATCAGATAGATTATATAATGGTAAGACAGAGATTTAGGAACCAGGTTTTAAATTGTAAGACATTTCCTGGGGCAGATGTGGATTCTGACCACAATCTATTGGTTATGAACTGCAGATTGAAACTGAAGAAACTGCAAAAAGGTGGGAATTTAAGGAGATGGGACCTGGATAAACTGAAAGAACCAGAGGTTGTAGAGAGTTTCAGGGAGAGCATAAGGGAACAATTGACAGGAATGGGGGAAAGAAATACAGTAGAAGAAGAATGGGTAGCTCTGAGGGATGAAGTAGTGAAGGCAGCAGAGGATCAAGTAGGTAAAAAGACGAGGGCTAATAGAAATCCTTGGGTAACAGAAGAAATATTGAATTTAATTGATGAAAGGAGAAAATATAAAAATGCAGTAAATGAAGCGGGCAAAAAGGAATACAAACGTCTCAAAAATGATATCGACAGGAAGTGCAAAATGGCTAAGCAGGGATGGCTAGAGGACAAATGTAAGGATGTAGAGGCTTGTCTCACTAGGGGTAAGATAGATACTGCCTACAGGAAAATTAAAGAGACCTTTGGAGAGAAGAGAACCACTTGTATGAATATCAAGAGCTCAGATGGCAACCCAGTTCTAAGCAAAGAAGGGAAGGCAGAAAGGTGGAAGGAGTATATAGAGGGTTTATACAAGGGCGATGTACTTGAGGACAATATTATGGAAATGGAAGAGGATGTAGATGAAGACGAAATGGGAGATAAGATACTGTGTGAAGAGTTTGACAGAGCACTGAAAGACCTGAGTCGAAACAAGGCCCCGGGAGTAGACAACATTCCATTTGAACTACTGATGTCCTCGGGAGAGCCAGTCATGAAAAAACTCTACCATCTGGTGAGCACGATGTATGAGACAGGCGAAATACCCTCAGACTTCAAGAAGAATATAATAATTCCAATCCCAAAGAAAGCAGGTGTTGACAGATGTGAAAATTACCGAACTATCAGTTTAATAAGTCACAGCTGCAAAATACTAACGCGAATTCTTTACAGACGAATGGAAAAACTAGTAGAAGCTGACCTCGGGGAAGATCAGTTCGGATTCCGTAGAAATGTTGGAACACGTGAGGCAATACTGACCTTACGACTTATCTTAGAAGAAAGATTAAGAAAAGGCAAACCTACATTTCTAGCATTTGTAGACTTAGAGAAAGCTTTTGACAATGTTAACTGGAATACTCTCTTTCAAATTCTGAAGGTGGCAGGGGTAAAATACAGGGAGCGAAAGGCTATTTACAGTTTGTACAGAAACCAGACGGCAGTTATAAGAGTCGAGGGGCATGAAAGGGAAGCAGTGGTTGGGAAAGGAGTAAGACAGGGTTGTAGCCTCTCCCCGATGTTATTCAATCTGTATATTGAGCAAGCAGTAAAGGAAACAAAAGAAAAATTCGGAGTAGGTATTAAAGTTCAGGGAGAAGAAGTAAAAACTTTGAGGTTCGCCGATGACATTGTAATTCTGTCAGAGACAGCAAAGGACTTGGAAGAGCAGTTGAACGGAATGGACAGTGTCTTGAAAGGAGGATATAAGATGAACATCAACAAAAGCAAAACGAGGATAATGGAATGTAGTCAAATTAAGTCGGGTGATGCTGAGGGAATTAGATTAGGAAATGAGACACTTGAAGTGGTAAAGGAGTTTTGCTATTTAGGGAGTAAAATAACCGATGATGGTCGAAGTAGAGAGGATATAAAATGTAGACTGGCAATGGCAAGGAAAGCGTTTCTCAAGAAGAGGAATTTGTTAACATCGAGTATAGATTTAAGTGTCAGGAAGTCGTTTCTGAAAGTATTTGTATGGAGTGTAGCCATGTATGGAAGTGAAACATGGACGATAACTAGTTTGGACAAGAAGAGAATAGAAGCTTTCGAAATGTGGTGCTACAGAAGAATGCTGAAGATAAGGTGGGTAGATCACGTAACTAATGAGGAGGTACTGAATAGGATTGGGGAGAAGAGAAGTTTGTGGCACAACTTGACTAGAAGAAGGGATCGGTTGGTAGGACATGTTTTGAGGCATCAAGGGATCACAAATTTAGCATTGGAGGGCAGTGTGGAGGGTAAAAATCGTAGAGGGAGACCAAGAGATGAATACACTAAGCAGATTCAGAAGGATGTAGGTTGCAGTAGATACTGGGAGATGAAGAAGCTTGCACAGGATAGAGTAGCATGGAGAGCAGCATCAAACCAGTCTCAGGACTGAAGACCACAACAACAACAACAAAATGAGCTGCCCTCCTTTGAACTTTTTCAATGTCCTCTATCAATCTTACATTCCTTTGTTGCATAAAGAATTTCTTCCTCTGTCAGCAGAGAAATTGAGGGAGTTGTTGGACATGTGTAAATACCTACATGTACATACAGGAAATTTTATGTGAACTTACATTCTGGGTCAACAGTTCGATTTATTCTTCCTCTCTTTAACTTTTTATTTGTTATTGTTTCTTTTCCTGTATAGAACTAGTTCTAATTCAGAGGTTAATTAAATAAACACATTGAATTATTTCTGCATATCAGATAATATATACTTTTAGCACTGTCCACTGTCATTTGCCACTGAATAGAAAAAAAAATCAATTTTTGACAATATAATGTAATGGATGGATTAAAAAATCTATTCACCAAGTGGCAGGAGCAGAACATACACACACACACACACACACACACACACACACGCACACACACACACACACACACACACACACACACACACACAAAGTTTCACTTATGCAAATTCACCAAGTGGCAGCAGCAGAACATATACACACACACAAAAAAAAAAGGTTTCACTTATGCAAGCTTTCGAATGCAGTGGCTCCTTCTTCTGGTAGAAGGGTTGAAGGCGAAGGAAGAGGAGTGAACGAAGAGAACTGGTGAGGTTTAGGAAAATGGGCAGAGTTTAGAAAAGTTGCCCAGAACCATGGATCGGGGCAGAGTTACCAGACAGGATGAGAAGGAAAGACTGATTGTTGGGGACTGCACCAGATGAGATGTGAAAACTTTAGAGCTGAAAGATGGAAGACAGGGTAATATGCAAGACAGAGATTACTGCTATAACATTGTGTATGAGATAATAAGAGTGAAAAGCTAAGTGCATTGTACGTAACATAGGTGGGAGGGGGATGAGAAAAAATAGACAGGTCAGAAAATGAAAGATGCAGAAAACTAAAACAGAGTGAAGAAAAGAGGAGTTACTGTGAACAGAAGGAAGAAATTAACATAAATTAAGGCCAGGTGGGTATCGAGAACCAAGAACATGTTGAAGTACTAGTTCCCACCAGCAGAGTTCTGACAAACTGGTGTCTGGAGAACGAATTCAGATAGCATATGTGGTGAAACAGGCACTGAAGTCGTGACCGTCATTTTGTAGAGCAAGCTCTGCAACAGGATACTGTGTGTTACTGGTATACACACTCTGCCTATGCCCATTCATCCTCACTGATAACTTTCTGCATGCTGCTGTAAAAGGCTGAACAGTGTTTACATAAAAGCTGGTACATGACATGTCTCATTTCACAAGTGGCTCTCCCTTTGATAATTTTGCCAGTTACAGGGCTGGCACCGGTGGTGGTGGAATGAAAAGGGTGCCTGACAAATTTGTGCCATGACTGCTGACTGCTAAACAAAAACAAGTTCATTTGGAAGCACACTGAGCTTTGAAAGATGAGCCCCAAAATGATCCAAACCTTTTTTTTATTATCACAGGTGATGAAATTTGGTGCTATGCTTAGAATACTGAATCAAAGCAACAATCAAGCCAGTGGAAGACTTCAAGTTTGCCTAACCCCATGAAAGCTCATCAGGTTGTAATGTAGAAAATTATTACGAGCTGTCATCTTGCATTGAAAGCACAGTTTGCCGTGGAGTTGGGAGCAGAGTAGATTTGGTTACCACGCTGACACAGCTGATGCTGGCTACTGGGCCAGATGAGCCGTATGCTTGACAACATTACACATACTCTCAATGAACCTGAAGAAGTACTATTAAATATTAATCCATCTTTGTAATACTTAGTATACCAAATTTTATATATATATATATATATATATATATATATATAAAAACAAAGATGATGTGACTTACCAAATGAAAGTGCTGGCAGGTCGACAGACACACAAACGAACACAAACATACACACAAAATTCAAGCTTTCGCAACAAACTGTTGCCTCATCAGGACAGAGGGAAGGAGAGGGAAAGACGAAAGGATGTGGGTTTTAAGGGAGAGGGTAAGGAGTCATTCCAGTCCCGGGAGCGGAAAGACTTACCTTAGGGGGAAAAAAGGACGGGTACACACTCGCACACACACACATATCCATCCACACATATACAGACACAAGCAGACATATTTAAAGACAAATATGTCTGCTTGTGTCTGTATATGTGTGGATGGATATGTGTGTGTGTGCGAGTGTGTACCCGTCCTTTTTCCCCCTAAGGTAAGTCTTTCCGCTCCCGGGACTGGAATGACTCCTTACCCTCTCCCTTAAAACCCACATCCTTTCGTCTTTCCCTCTCCTTCCCTCTTTCCTGATGAGGCAACAGTTTGTTGCGAAAGCTTGAATTTTGTGTGTATGTTTGTGTTCGTTTGTGTGTCTGTCGACCTGCCAGCACTTTCATTTGGTAAGTCACATCATCTTTGTTTTTAGATATATTTTTCCTTCGTGGAATGTTTCCTTCTATTATAACTATATATATATATATATATATATATATATATATATATATATATATATATCCTCAACCACCTCTCATTGCACACAAACCCAGTCTCTCCCATCTACTCAATCTCCCACTTCCAGCTCCACTCCCTCCAAAACCTCAAAATTCCAATCAACACAATCTGGTACCACAACACCCTAATTCAGTAGTTAACCTTTCCTCCAAACCTCTCTCCCAATCCGAAACCTCTGTCCTATCCAAAGGCCTCACCTTCAGCCTCACTCCCCGATTCAACCAAACAGCCCTCATCAAAGATTTACTGTCCTACACTCGTACTCTCGTACACAGAAAAATGATCCTAATCCTACCCCTAATGATCCAACTCCCCAAGACACTATCCAAATTGAACCCTGCCTGGAACAGTTCCGTCCTCCGTCACAGCGGGACCCACCTCCTCTTCCTCAAAATCACCCTCTACAAACCTTCCAGGAATTTCTCACTTCCAGCCATGCCTCTCAATCCTTCTTAAAAAACCTTAATCCTATTCCCAACATCACCACTGCTGAAGCCCAGGCTATCCGTGATCTGAAGGCTGACCGTTCCATCGTCATTCTTCCGGCGGACAAGGGTTCCACGACCGAGGTACTTGATCGTCGGGAGTATGTGGCTGAGGGACTGTGTCAGCTTTCAGACAACACCACATACAAAGTTTGCCAAGGTAATCCCATTCCTGATGTCCAGGCAGAGCTTCAAGGAATCCTCAGAACCTTAGGCCCCCTACAAAACCTTTCACCTGACACCATCAACCTCCTGACCCCACCGACACCCCGCGCCCCTACCTTCTACCTTCTTCCTAAAATTCACAAACCCAATCATCCCGGCCGCCCCATTGTAGCTGGTTACCAAGCCCCCACAGAACGAATCTCTGCCTACGTAGAACAACACCTTCAACCCATTACATGCAGTCTCCCATCCTTCATCAAAGACACCAACCACTTTCTCGAACGCCTGGAATCCTTACCCAATCCGTTACCCCCAGAAACCATCCTTGTAACCATTGATGCCACTTCCTTATACACAAATATCCCGCACGTCCAGGGCCTCGCTGCGATGGAGCACTTCCTTTCACTCTGATCACCTGCCACCCTACCTAAAACCTCTTTCCTCATTACCTTAGCCAGCTTCATCCTGACCCACAACTTCTTCACTTTTGAAGACCAGACATACCAACAATTAAAGGGAACAGCCATGGGTACCAGGATGGCCCCCTCATATGCCAACCTATTTATGGGTCGCTTAGAGGAAGCCTTCTTGGTTACCCAGGCCTGCCAACCCAAAGTTTGGTACAGATTTATTGATGACATCTTCATGATCTGGACTCACAGTGAAGAAGAACTCCAGAATTTCCTCTCCAACCTCAACTCCTTTGGTTCCATCAGATTCACCTGGTCCTACTCCAAATCCCATGCCACTTTCCTTGATGTTGACCTTCACCTGTCCAATGGCCAGCTTCACACGTCCGTCCACATCAAACCCACCAACAAGCAACAGTACCTCCATTACGACAGCTGCCACCCATTCCACATCAAACGGTCCCTTCCCTACAGCCTAGGTCTTCGTGGCATACAAATCTGCTCCAGTCCGGAATCCCTCAAGCATTACACCAACAACCTGACAACAGCTTTCGCATCCCGCAACTACCCTCCCGACCTGGTACAGAAGCAAATAACCAGAGCCACTTCCTCATCCTCTCAAACCCAGAACCTCCCACACAAGAACCACAAAAGTGCCCCACTTGTGACAGGATACTTTCCGGGACTGGATCAGATTCTGAATGTGGCTCTCCAGCAGGGATACAACTTCCTCAAATCCTGCCCTGAAATGAGATCCATCCTTCATGAAATCCTCCCCACTCCACCAAGAGTGTCTTTCCGCCGTCCACCTAACCTTCGTAACCTCTTAGTTCATCCCTATGAAATACCCAAACCACCTTCCCTACCCTCTGGCTCCTACCCTTGTAACCGCCCCCGATATAAAACCTGTCCCATGCACCCTCCCACCACCACCTACTCCAGTCCTGTAACCCAGAAGGTGTACACAATCAAAGGCAGAGCCACGTGTGAAAGCACCCACGTGATCTACCAACTGACCTGCCTACACTGTGATGCATTCTATGTGGGAATGACCAGCAACAAACTGTCCACTCGCATGAATGGACACAGGCAGACAGTGTTTGTTGGTAATGAGGATCACCCTGTGGCTAAACATGCCTTGGTGCACGGCCAGCACATCTTGTCGCAGTGTTACACCGTCCGGGTTATCTGGATACTTTCCACTAACACCACACTATCCGAACTCCGGAGATGGGAACTTGCTCTTCAATATATCCTCTCTTCCCGTTATCCACCAGGCCTCAATCTCCGCTAATTTCAAGTTGCCGCCACTCATACCTCACCTGTCATTCAACAACATCTTTGCCTCTGCACTTCTGCCTCGACTGACATCTCTGCCCAAACTCTTTGTCTTTAAATATGTCTGCTTGTGTCTGTATATGTGTGGATGGATATGTGTGTGTGTGCGAGTGTATACCCGTCCTTTTTTCCCCCTAAGGTAAGACTTTCCGCTCCCGGGACTGGAATGACTCCTTACCCTCTCCCTTAAAACCCACATCCTTTCGTCTTTCCCTGTCCTTCCCTCTTTCCTGATGAGGCAACAGTTTGTTGCGAAAGCTTGAATTTTGTGTGTATGTTTGTGTTCGTTTGTGTGTCTGTCGACCTGCCAGCACCTTCATTTGGTAAGTCACATCATGTTTGTTTTTAAATTATATGGATAACATGACTAAACCATTAAAATTTCAAATCAATAGCTTCACTACTTTCAGAGATATAAATTTTTACCTAACACATATTACAACTGTGCTGGCATTCTGAAACTGAGTTAGGGACTGCAATGTATTCATCCACAGTATCAACTGAAACTACAGCCAAGAGGAGAGGTTCACGTAATCTTATTTTCTGGGATTTTCTTTAGTTTCATTGCCACAGATATCTGATGTAATTAGAAGTTTCTTTGGATAATTATTGTTTCACCATGTTTCGGTTGTGTGAGTGTTTTGGAGAGACAGGGAGTGAATGGAGGACATACATAAAGTTAGGATGTGATATTTTATTAACAGTATGTAAATGTATGCATGAGAAAGTTGTTGTCCAATAGGGGAATTTGTAAGGTATGTCAAAGTGAACTTGATTTTGTAAAAGGCAGCCAGAAGGGGCGTAGAGTATTAAATTTATTAATACTTTATCTTGTGGAAAGGAATTGTATTTTGTTTTCTTTAAATTTTATTTATTTTCGGAATTACAAAACTTCTAGCCTAAATTGCTTGTGGTAATCTGATTGGGTGACATTAGAAATAACCCAAGTATACAAGTGCTCGAGATGATCTGCTTAACATACTAGCCAATAGGAATTCAGTATTTGCTGCACAGTTGAGTAGGGCTTTGTGCCTCAGATCTATGAGTCGAGAGAGTCACTCAGCAGCTGTCTGCTGGTAAACACCTATGTTAAACCACATGAATCAGATTTGTACCAAAATGAAGTTCATGTATTTGCTCAGTTCTCATGTCACTGATGAAAAGCAACTACATTGTTGAGTATTTTGTGAATGTTTGAGCTTTGTGAGTGGTTTATGTTAGGAGATATTTGCATGTGAACATTTCATGTTGCACATAAGCTCTGTGTCGCATGTTTCATGCAGATTACGAGACATTATGGCGAGCACTTATTTGCAAAAAGCCTACTGAATGGCTGAATGTGTTGACTCACAAGTAGTCATACGTCAGTGACTGTTTAGGATGCTCAAAATATTGGGTTGGACTAAATATCTTGTGGCTGCTTTTGGGTGTGAACTTGTAAGAGAGACAATCAGTACCATTGCATAACTGGTATTGAGACATTAAATATGGACCTGATAGCCACTTTATGTGTTATAAGGACAATAAACCAACTTAAAGGAAATTTTGGCTTTTTCAAATGAGTCGTGTAAGAATCCAAAATGCTGGATAGTTTAACTAACTTTCAGCTACTGCCCATGGACTGGTGTTATGTGGCCTTTGCATGGTAGGTATTTAGTTAAATTTTCATCAAGGCTGCTTTTGTCGGTCAAACCAGTATCTACCAGTGCAGAGTGAAGGGGCACACAACCTGAAACCTATCCAGATAGATGAACTGATTGTTTGAAGGATATTGAGAGCACAACTTACCCTGTCGCTAAGGTGAAACCAAGCTTTAAAATAATGCTGGTCAACAAGGCTTTTGTCGAAAATAGATGATGGGCACACACACACACACACACACACACACACACACACACACACGACTGTAGCCTCTGGCAACTGAAGCCACACTGCAAGCAACAGCAGTAGTGCATGATGGGAGTGGCAACTATGTGGGGGTAAGGAGGAGGCTGGGGTGGGGAGGGGGAGGGATAGCAGGGTAGGGGTGGGGGGACAGTGAAGTGCTGCTGGGGAGTGTGCAACAATGAGGTGGAGAGAGGGTAGGGGCAGCTACGTACATTTGGGAGGGCAGGGAAGTGGTTGGGATGAGGGGGTGGGGGTAGTGGAAAAGGAGAGAAGTAAAAAGACTGGGTGCATTGGTGGTATGAGGGCTGTGTAGAGCTGGGAAGGGGGTGGATGGGTGAGAAAAATGACTATCAAAGGTTGAGGCCAGGAGGATGACAGGAACGCAGGATATATTGCACGGATAGTTCTCAAGTGCGCAATTCAGAAAATCTGTTGTTGGTGGGAAGGATCCATATGGCACACACTGCGAATCAGTCATTGAAATGAAGGATGTCATGCTGGGCAGCATGCTCAGCAACAGGGTGGTCCACTTGTTTCTCAGCCACAATTTGTTGGTGGCCATTCATGTGGATAGACAGCTTTTTGGTTGTGATGCCCACACAGAATGCAGCACAGTGGTTGCAACATAGCTTGTAGATTACATGACTGGTTTCACAGATAGGCCCACCTTTGATAGTGTAGATGATGTTTGTTACTGGACTGAAGTAAGTGTTGGTGAGAGGATGTATGGGACAGGTCTTGCATCTAGTTGTATTACAGGGATATAAGCCATGAGGTCAGATACTGGGAGAAGGGGTTGTGTAGGGATGGACAAGTATATTGTGTAGGTTCTGTGGACAATTGAATACTAGTGTCAGAGAGCTGTGATGGATAGGGGGCAGGACATATCTCATTACAAGGCGTGAGGAGAGGTAGTTGAAACTCTGAGGGAGAATGTAATTCAGTTGCTCCAGTCCTGGGTGGTACTGAGTTACAAGGGGGATGCCCCTCTGTGGCTGGATGGTGAGTCTTCAGGAGGTTGTGGGAGACTGGGAAGATAAGGCATGAGAGATTCATTTTTGTATTAGATTGGGAGGATAATTGTGGTCTGTGAAGGCTTCAGTAAGACGCTCAGTATATTTAGAGAGGGACTGCTCATCACTGCAGATGCGATAACCATGGGTGGCTAGGCTGTATGGAAGGGACATCTTGGTATGAATGTGTTGCAGCTATCAAAGTGGAGGTATTCCTGGTGGTTAGTAGGTTTGATATGGACAGAGGTACTGATGCAGACATCTATGAGGAAGAGGTCAACATATAGGATGGTGGTTTGTTGGGTTGAGTAGGACCAGGTGAAGCAAATGGGGGAGAAGCTGCTGAGGTTCTGGAGGAATGTGGATAGGGTGTCCTCACCCTTGATCCAGATCGCAAAGATGTCATCAATGAATCTGAAACAGTTGAGGAGTTTAGGATTCTGGGTTTTTAGGAAGGTTTCCACTAGATGGCACATGAATAGGTTGGCTTAGGACAGTCCCATGCAGTTGCCCATAGCCATACCCCAGATATATTTGTAGGTAATGCCTTCAAAGGTGAAGTAAGTGTGAGTGAGGATACAGTTGGTCATGGTGACTAGGAAGGAGGTTGTTGGTCTGAAATGATTGGGCATTGGGAAAGGTAGTATACAACAGTGGTAAGGCCATGGGCATAAGGGATGTTGGTGTAAAGGGAGGTGGCATCAAGAATGACAAGCATGGCACTGTGTGGTAAAGGGACAGGAACTGAGGAGAGTCCATGGAGGAAATGGTTGGTATCTTTCATATCGGAGGGTAGGTTCCGCGTAATAGGCTGAAATGTGTTGGTATGCGAGAACGGAGATTCCCTCAGTGGGGTCACAGTAACTGGAAACAATGGGGCATCCTGCATAGTTGGATTTAGGGACCTTAGGAAGCATGTAGAAGGTAGGAGTGCAGGGAGTGGTAGAGGTGAGCAGAGATATGAACTCTGGGAGAGGTTCTGGGACGGACCTAAGAATTTTAGGAGGGACTGGAGATCCTGCTGGATTTCTGGATTGGGGTCACTGTGGCAAGGTTTGTAGGTGGTGAGCCATGGCAGACTGGCGCCAGCACTGGGTGTGCTCGTTATATCGTTGTGATCGATTTTGGAGGTTATATGGGATCTTTGGATATCATGTGGCTTTCTTCCGGGTTGGCGGGCTTCAAGAGTCGGCCATCAGCTATAAAAAATAAAAAAAACATTGAGAGACTTGGGACTTCTCCAGAGAAAGTAGTGTTGACTGCAACCAGGTGTGCCCTATCAGCATGGTATGCCGCGGAGTTATATTGGTCGGAACTGTCTGTGTTTTGGGGCAGCTCGGATATTCAAGTTTCGTGATTTCTATCAAGGAAAAGGTCCCTGAAGTAAAGTGGTTAAGCTGCTCGAGCCGCTGACTTGTGCTGTGTGCAAACATCAAGTAAGCTGGCTGAGTGATGTGTTAAGAGGCGTTTTGCTCAATAGATGATTGTGGAACTTACACAGCCATTAATTGAAAAGTGTATGGATGAGCTCCTTGTGAGCGGGTTAAATGTTGGCTTCGCAGTGAATTCTTAGTTATAACTGTACTGGTTGTTCTCTAATTGATTATTAAGGGTGTTAAGTGCTTGAAAACTGCACCTAAGTGATATTATTATTATCAGTGAACTGTCCTTAAACGGTTTCCATTTACAGGTCAGTGATTGCTGTGGACGGAACATTTTGTACACTTACGCACATATGTCTGGTTCAAGGATTCTGCCCTGTATTTTTGTGTGTGTTTGAGAGAGATGCAGTTGTCCTGTGTTTGTCAAAAGCTGCTGTCAGTGCCAACATCTTGATGGGGAGTAAGGTGTAACCCACAGCCTAGGTCCTGCTGTGTTTATGTAACCCTGCCATGGCTGGATTGTTTTGGGCGAAGACCCCATACCAAAAGTTTAGTATACCTTTCCTTTCTCATAAAGATAGACCTGCAACTAAGTAAACGTTAGCAAATAGAGAAGGTGTAAAATTACTAAATTGTCTCTATTGATTGTCATGTAATTTTGGGCTAATTGCAGTGATCTGTCTCTGTAGAGTGCTTGTTGAGTCGATGTCATATCTCTAAGTTACAGTGTGTAGTCACGTAAAGTGTAATCTGGGTTTGTTTCATGCCAATCTTTCTTGCTTCTGTTACATATCCATGTTCTAGTGAATTGTGGTTAACCATGTGAGTTTTAAGTGTTGTTTGGACCATGTTGGGCTGTGTAGTAATCAAATGCAATTAAGTGGCTGGCCCACTCTGATAGGAACTGTACTGTCAATTGTAAGCTTTTGTTAAGTGTGGTAAAGCCACGGCAATACCATGTTTGCTAGTGGTTTGTCTCACTGATTTTATATGCATTTTATGGTATACTTTTTGGGTTCTCATAACTGTCTTGTTTCGATAAGAACTTATTCTAAGTAACTGCTGCATTGTACTGAAGATTGTGGGGAATTATCTGAAGGAACCTTATGTTAATAAATTAAGTATGTGTAAATCAAAGTATGACTACCAGCCATGATTTGTGATCCTGTTTCCCGTCCTGATAATAGTTGGGGTATGGATTGTGCAAGGTCATATTAAAGGGGCCATGTACCATTTGGTAGCAGAGGATACAAGGAAGGGAGGGGGGAACTTGTCTTTCTATCCACTCTCGTCTGGTTGCTAGTCGTTCTTTCCCTTCCTGTATTCTCCTAATTGCTCTTGTATCTTTCAGGGACTCACGTAACATGAGTATCCAAGCCTGCCCCAGTCTCACTTATTTACGTAAGGACCAGTTGCTTTACAAACTCTGTATATGCGGGCTGCCAGTGGACAGAAATGTTGGTGATTTGATAGCTCGATTTTGCACAGCGGCCAACACTCCTATCACCCTACCACCCACCATTATTACTGAGGTAGGTGATTCGTTGTTTAACATTACAACAGCTTTAGATGATATCGGCTGAATGGTTGCCTTTCTTGCCTCTGATCAGCCGTCACTTAAGCAGATTTATCGCGTACAGGCCCACTTGGCACATTACTGTAATTGTCAGATTTAGCCTCCCTCGATCTCGATGGTCTACTGCGGCCCCTTCTGAGTAAATTACTTGCTATTTCCCAGGGTTTACAGTCTCACGCCATAGCGCTTGTGTTAGGGGGAGGAGGATTAAGTACTGATGCCATGCCTGAAAGAGAGGCTGAGGTCCCGCAAGTCGAGTGTAGGGAGTAAAATTTGAATTGTTTTCCCAAATTATCCAATCCCATTATGAGTCTGTTGAAAGACAAATCTGATCTATATCTTGAAAACTTGGGCCACATTCAATCTTTCCTGTGGTTATTAGTCCATCTACAAACTCATGCTGACATGTTGCATGTGCCGCATTCAGTGGTGTTAGCTTTGTTATACCCAATGGCTAGAGGCGTGCTTAATAGTATGATAGCTGAGGAATTGCGGTGGCAGGATACATAAGCACAGCATGTTGACGGGTTTTCATGACCCAGTAAATTTCTCATCACAAAACATTTGAGGAATCCAGTATTGCTTGGGTGTGATTTTATTCGGTGTACCGGTTTGATATTGGACTATGTTGGAGGTACCTTTTACTTTAAGTTCATGCCTCATACCGAATTCTTTCCTTACGTTCTTGTAAGTCATCTTGTAAGACTAATATGAGATTTTTGTGCGTGATTCAAGTTGACATGAGGTGTCTTACAGCACACCAAGTCAATCCCTCCATCAAGTTTTGTAGCATTGCCTGATGGTCTCGTCTGATGAATTAGGGGAAACCAAGATCCTCGAGTGTGATATTCAATTGAGAGGGTTGTCTCCGCCTAAGATGAAGGTATTAAGAATGAAGATAGAAAAAATGCTCCAGGAGGGAGTGATCAGACCGTCCACTTCACCTTATGCCTCTCCGGCATTCTTAGTGCCGAAAGATGAGGGTCATGATTTCCGTATGGTGGTTGACTACTGACAGCTTAATAAAAAGTTTGTGTTAGAGTCAGTGCCTTTACCTGATTTACACAACTGTTTTACGTGGTTTGCTGGTGCCCAGGTATTTACCATCTTAGACCTTAATCAGACGTATTATCAGATTCCCCTGGCCGAGTCATCCAGGCCTGTGACAGCATTCTGCATGGACTGGAACTTATTTGAATTCAACTGGGTACCCTTTGGGTTGGCGACTGGTGTGGCAGTTTTGTCCTGGTTGTTGGATGTTGTGTTAGGCGACTTGAAGTTCGTCTGTGTATATAACTATTTAGATGATGTAGTTATTCATAGTCATACCTTTGAGGAGCATCTCGTCCATCTTGAACAGGTTTTACAAAGGTTGCGTTCTGCTGGCCTCACCATTAGACCATCAAAAATTAAGTTGTGTTGGCAACAGATTCCCTTTTTAGGCCATTTGGTCTCTGGCAAAGGGGTCAGCATTGATCAAGATAGGACCAAAGTCTTGCGGGATTTCCCACCTCCCAAGAAAAAGAAGGACATAGCTCATTTTGTCTGTATGGCGAATTTTTTCCGGAAGTTAACTGCCAAATTTGTGCAGCTTGCAGCCCCCTTTAATGACCTTTGCAAGAAGAACAGCGAGTTTGCATGGGGAGGAAGCCAGCAGAGGGCGTTTGAGGACAGTAAAAGGGTGATTACCAAACCGCTGTTACTGGCTGTGCCCGACTTCAACAAAACCTCTGTGGTACAGACTGATGCTTCTCATACCAGGATGGCAGCAGTGTTGCTTCAGGAGCACAAAGGGAAGAGGCATCCTTTAGCCTATGCATCCTGGAAACTGACCACCTTGGAATCTAATCACTCTGTGTATGAATTGGAGGCTCTTGCCGTAGTGTTTGCGTTGGAGAAATTTTGTTTCTACCTGTAGCACAAAGATTTTGTGCTAGAAACGGAAACCAAGCCTTAAGCTGGGATTTGGCCAGGTGGTGGAAGACAGACCGATTTGCCCTTTGGGTAAGATAAGATAAGATAAGATACTTTATTGTCACATAACATGTTTTTATACAATCATTCGATTGAGAACATTGGTGACTCGTCAGTCTTTAACCTAAGTTGTTACAGTATTTTATATACTACAGGAAATATGTCATACATACATTGCTTATTATAATAAAAATACAACATTATATTTTACATCTTTTCGTAACTCATCGAATCATTACTATAGCCTTCACACACCTATAGGAAGTATGGATGTACTGAACGGGATACAAACCGCCATATAATTCTATATATAAACATGAATATAAAGTGAATGTGTATACTTTGTATCTATATGGCTTCGAAAGAATACCATTTGTACTTGGCACCTTTACTCCCTATTCCTATTTATAAATTCTTCTAAACTATAACATTGCTTTTTATTCATTTAGAAATTCTTCTAGACTATAATAACATTTGCTTTTTAGGTATGTGCCAATGGTCTCCAATGTGGATTCACCAAATATCGACCTTATCTTATTTCTGATCTTCAGTGCCATGTAATATGGTGTATTTTCATATACTGTGAGTCGGTGACAAGGTAGCACGTATTTCAATTTATGTCTAGTTTCATAGGCATGTGTGAATGTATTTCCTTCAAACAGATGTGAGTTTTTCTGTTCAAGGAGAAGTATTTCATATATGAAGATGGAAGGGATTGTCATGAAGTCCAGGCTTTTGAATAGTGGTTTGCATGAATGTCTACTATTGGTTCCTGTCATTGCTCTGATTTTTTTTTTTTTAGATTTGAAGGAGGTTTGTCTTTTCAGCACCCCAAAATATTATTCCATATCTTATAAGTGTTATGAAATACACATGGTATACAGTTGTCTTCACTGTTAAATCCGTTACTTTGTGTAGTACCCTCACTGCATAAACTATACTATTTAATCTCTTCAGTAAACTGTCCACATGGTCGGTCCATTGCAAGTTTTTATTTAAAGTTATCCCAAGAAATTTTACAGAATCAACTGTGGTCAGTTCTTTACCTGAATATTCTATTTGTGATATACATTCAGTAGTTTGTTTGGTCCTGAAGTGTATGATTTGGGTTTTTTCAAGATTTAATTTCATAGCATTATCTTTTATCCATTGTTCAAGTTCTTCTAGAGTTTGTTTCGTGGTCCTTACTAATTCGTCAGTGTTTTTGCAGCAGACTACAGCATTGAGTCATCTGCGTCAAGTATTGTATCTGTATTTACTTTGCTAGGCATGTCATTTACGTAATATAAGAACAGAAGTGGTCCTAATATCGAGCCCTGAGGCATGCCTGCTTGAATTTCTTTCCAGCTAGAGCAAGTTTTCTCTCCCTTTTGATGTATCACCACCCTTTGGTATCTGTTTTTGAGATAAGATGAAAACCATGTTATAGATTTTCCATGGAAGCCATAGGTACCCAATTTTTGGAGCAGTAGCTTATGGTTTACTGTGTCAAACGCCTTTGAGAGGTCACAAAAAATACCAGATACACTTTGTTTGTTGTCAAGGCATTTAGTTACTTAGGTGCGTATATCTGCATTCCGTTTCCAGGTGAAACACATTAAAGGTTCCAGTTATGCAATTGCAGATGCCCTGAGTCGCATGTTCATGCAGGACTCCCAGGAAGAACAGGCCCCGGAGGGAGAGGTTAGTGTCGGAGCCATCTTGTCAGAACTGCCAAAATTATTTTGCAACCTTAAGGAGAAACAATCATAGGACCCGTTGTGGGGACCAGTTCGTGAAAACTTGATGGCCAGGGTTTCTGTGCAGGGTTATTGCCTTAGGCAAGGTGTGTTGTGTAAGCAGGTTAGTGGAGACCAGCAGTGGAGAGTGTTCTTGCCTACTGAGTTGGTGCTACCGTGACTCGGTACTTGGGGGTCACTTGGAGCTATACAAGACCTTAGCGAAGGTACGGGAAAATTTTATATGGCCACATCTTTATTGTGACATCAGGCACTTAGTTCGTCAATGTGACCTCTGCAAAAGGGCGAAACCTGATTCTGGGGTTTGTAGAGGCCTGTTGCAGTCTCAGAGGGAACAGTACCCACTTCACAAGGTGTTCATTGATTACACTGGCCCGTTACCCCAGACCAAAATGGGCAACCGGTACATCATAGTTGTGGTGGGCACTTTTCCTGGTTCACTTGGTTGCTGCCTACTTGTGGGATTACTGCTGAGATTACTACGCAGCAATACGCAGCAACTCTCAAAGATGATAGCTTGGTTTTGGCCATCTAAATCACTGGAAAGTGATAATGTGCCTGCTTTTCTCTCGCGAGTGTTTAAGGCATATAGTTTTAATCACGGTATTAAGCACATTACGACCACACTCTACTACCCTAAGGCATCTTTTGCGGAGAGGGTTAATAGGAATTTGAAGACCTCATTAACCACCTATCATGCCCACACCCTGAATAAATGGGGTACCACTCTCCCATAGATTAAACCGACCTTCAATACTGCAAAACAAGAGGCAAGCGAGGTACCACCAGCCATGGTGATGTTCACATATACCATCAACTCTCCATTGTCTAATCTGTGGAGCATCAAAGATCTTTTACCATCAGTCATTACTCTGGAAAGTCTCTGAGAGAACTGGCAACAGGCAAGGCAGAACATTCAATTAGCCCACCGGCGACAGCAACTGAGGTATAACAAGGGTCACAGGCTGTTTGTGGGGAAGACTGGTGATTATGTCTTCATTCGTAACTTGGCAGCTCCTTCTAGCCAGGACAAGAAGGGCAAGCTAAATCTCAAATACAGGGGCCCTTGTCAGATTTGTAAGACTCTGAGCCCTGTTTATTTGCAAGTGAAGGAACTGGGTTCTGGTAAGGTATTCCGAGTTCACCTGAGCCAAGTCAAGCTTGCATGATCCACAAGAATAGGAGTGCGAGGTTGAGCCATGGCGGACTGGCACCAGCACCAGGTACGCTCATTATATAATTGCGATCCATTTTGGAGATTATATGTGATCTTTGGATATCGTGTGGCTTTCTTCTGAAACGTCCTGGCAGATTAAAACTGTGTGCCAGACCGAGACTCGAACTCGGGACCTTTGCCTTTCGCGGGCAAGTGCTCCACCTACGAGCTACCCAAGCAGGACTCACGCCCTGTCCTCACAGCTTTACTTATATTGCGGAGACATGGCTTAGCCACAGCCTAGGGTATGTTTCCAGAACGAGATTTTCACTCTGCAGTGGAGTGTGCGCTGATATGAAACTTCCTGGCAGATTAAAACTGTGTGCCGGACCGAGACTTGAACTTGGGACCTTTGCCTTTCGTGGGCAAGTGCTCCACTAACTGAGCTACCCAAGCACGACTCACGCCCCGTCCTCACAGCTTTACTTCTGCCAGTACCTCATCTCCTACCCTCCAAACTTTACAGAAGCTCTCCTACAAACCCTGCAGAACTAGCACTCCTGAAAGAAAGGAACACTTGCCCGTGAAAGGCAAAAGTCCGAGTTCGAATCTTGGTCCGGCACACAGTTTTAATCTGCCGTAAGTTTCATATCAGTGCACACTCCGCTGCAGAGTGAAAATTTAATTCTGGAAACATCCCCCAGGCTGTGGCTAAGCCATGTCTCCACATTATCCTTTCTTTATTTTTTTATTTATTTATTTATTGTTCCATGAGACCAAATTAAGGAGAAGTCTCCATGGTCATGGAACGAGTCAATACATGAAATTATAACACGATATTAGAAACAGATAAAATGAAATATAAAAAAAACATATTCAGGTGACAAGTCGTAAGTTTAAATGAAGGCAATCAACAATGTAACACTGGAATTTGCTTAATTTTTTAGCTCTTCCAGGAGCTCCTCGACAGAATAGAAGGAGTGAGCCATGAGGAAACTCTTCAGTTTAGACTTAAAAGAGTTTGGGCTACTGCTAAGATTTTTGAGTTCATGTGGTAGCTTATTGAAAATGGATGCAGCAGAATACTGCACTCCTTTCTGCACAAGAGTCAAGGAAGTGCATTCTACATGCAGATTTGATTTCTGCCTCGTATTAACTGAGTGAAAGCTGCTAACTCTTGGGAATAGGCTAATATTGCTAACAACAAACGACATTAAAGAAAATATATACTGTGAGGGCAATGTCAGAATTCCCAGATTTTTGAATAGGGGTCGACAAGAGGTTCTCGAACTTACACCACATATAGCTCGAACAGCCCGTTTTTGAGCCAAAAATACCCTTTTTGAATTGGAAGAATTACCCCAAAAAATAATACCATACGACATAAGCGTATGAAAATATGCGAAGTAGAATACTTTTCGTGTTGAAGTGTCACTTATTTCAGATACTGTTCTAATGGTAAATAAAGCAGCATTTAGCTTCTGAACAAGATCCTGGACATGGGCTTTCCACAACAGCTTACTATCTATCCGAACGCCTAGGAATTTGAACTGTTCCGTCTCGCTTATAATATGCCCATTCTGTCTGATCAAAATATCGGTTCTTGTTGAATTGTGAGTTAGTGTAAAAACTGAGTCTTACTGTGATTTAGCATCAAATTATTTTCCACAAGCCACGAATTTATTTCATGAACTACATTATTTGTTACTGTTTCAGTATTACACACAAGATCCTTCACTATCAAGCTGGTGTCATCAGCAAACAGAAATATTTTTGAATCACCTGTAATACTAGAAGGCATATCATTTATATAAATAAGAAACAGCAGTGGCCCCAGCACCGACCCTTGGGGAACGCCCCACTTAACAGTGACCCAGGAGTGCTAGTTCTGCTGGGTTCACAGGAGAGCTTCTGCAAAGTTTGGAGGGTAGGAGACGAGGTACTGGCAGAAGTAAAGCTGTGAGGACGGGGCGTGAGTCGTGCTTGGGTAGCTCAGTTGGTGGAGCACTTGCCCAAGAAAGGCAAAGGTCCCGAGTTTGAGGCCCGGTCCGACACACAGTTTTAATCTGCCAGGAAGTTTCATATCAGTGCACACTCTGCTGCAGAGCGAAAATCTCATTCTGGCTTTCTTCTGGGTTGGCGGGCTTCAAGGGTCAGCCATCAGTTTTCAAAAGAAAAACATTGTGAGACTTGGGACATCTCTGGAGAAAGGAGTGACAACTGCAACCAGGTGTGCCCTATCAGCATGGTATGCCACGGAGTTGTATTGGTCGGAACTGTCTGTGTTTTGGGGCAGCTCGGATATCCAAGTTTCGTGATTTCTATCAAGGAAAAGGTCCCTGAAGTAAAGTGGTTAAGCTGCTCGAGCCGCTGACTTGTGCTGTGTGCAAACATCAAGTAAGTTGGCTGAGTGATGTGTTAAGAGGTGTTTCGCTCGATAGATGATTGTGGATCTTACACAGCCATTAATTGAAAAGTATGTGGATGAGCTCCTTGTGAGCGGGTTAAATGTTGGCTTCGCAGTGAAGTCTTAGTTATAACTGTACTGGTTGTTCTCTAATTGATTATTAAGGGTATTAAGTGATTGAAAACTGCATCTAAGTGATATTATTATTAATGGTGAACTAACCTTAAATGGTATCAATTTAAAGGACAGCGACTGCTGTGGATGGAACATTTTGTAGACTGATGCATGTATGTCTAGGGCAAGGATTCTGCCCTGTATTTTTGTGTGAGTTTCAGAGAGTTACAATTGTCCTGTGTTTGTGCTGCTGTAAATGCCAATTCCTTGGTGGGGAGTGAGTTGTAACCCGCATCCAAGGTCCAGCTGTGTTTACGTGACCCTGCCATGGCTGGATTGCTTTGGGCGAAGACCCCATACAAAAAGTTTAGTATATCTTTCCTTTCTGCCAAGCCAGGTAAAACACGTTTTGTAATTTGACTGTGACTTTCAGATGTGTAAATAAATGTTTCTTTTTTTGGTTACATAAAGATAGACCTGCAACTAAGTAAACGTTAGCAAATAGAGCAGGTGTAAAATAATTAAATTCTCTCTATTGATTGTCATGTAATTTTGGGCTAATTGCAGTGATCTGTCTCTGTAGTAATAGACAGTCCACAGTGCTTGTTGAGTCGATGTCATATCTCTATTTAAGTTACAGTGTAAGCTTTTGTTAAGTGTGGTGAAGCCACAGCAATACTGTGTTTGATGGTTGTTTCTCTCACTGATTTTATATGCATTTTATGGTAATACTTGTTGGGTTCTGATAACTGTCTTGTTTCAATAAGAACTTATACTACATAACTGCTGCATTGCACTGAAGATTGTGGGGAATTATCTGAAGGAACCTTATGTTAATAAATTAAGTATGTGTAAATCAAAGTATGACTATTAGCCATGATTCGCGATCCTGTTTCTTGTTCTGATAATAGTTGTGGTATGGATTGTGCAAGGTCATATTAAAGAGGCCACATACCAAGTGGGTGTGTCTGACAGCTGGTATAGTCTTTCTGCCAGGTAATCCTTGCGGTTCAAAACAGCAGTGGTGGAACCTTTGTCTGCAGGTGGGATTATAAGGTCGGGATCAGTTTTTAAATGGTGACTGTGGTTCTTTCTGCGAATGTATGGTTAGTTTGCATGTTGAGGGATTTGGGGAATGATGTTGAGTCAATTTTCGTGGTTAAGAAATTCTGCAAAGTTAACATAGTACGATTTGGGGCCACTGGGGGTGGATCACAGTTGGCTGACTCAGTTCACTCCTCCGTCCAACCATGATCCACCCCCACTGCCCTTAAATCACCCTCTCTTAACTTTCCAGAATTTCTTAACTTCGAACCATGCCTCACCATCATTCCCCAAATCCCTCAACATACAAATTAATCTTACATCCACAGAAAGAACAGCAGTCCCCCATTTAAAAACTGATCCTGACCTTATGATCCCACCTGTGGACAAAGGTTCCACCACTGTTGTTTTGAAATGTAAGGATTACCTGGCAGAAGGACTCCATCAGCAGTCAAATACATCCACCTACAAACCTTGCCACTGTGACCCCAATCCAAAAATCCAGCAGGATCTCCAGTCCTTCCTAAAATCCTTAGGCCATCCCAGAACCTCTCCCCAGAGTCCATATCTCTGCTCACCCCTATCACTCCCTGCACTCCTACCGTCTACATGCTTCCTAAAGTCCATAAACCCAACTACGCTGGATGCCCCATTGTGGCTGGTTACTGTGCTCCCACTGAGAGAATCTCTGCTCTCGTATAGCAACACAGTCAGCCTATTACCCGGAACCTACCCTCTGATATGAAAGATACCAACCATTTCCTCCATGGACTCTCCACAGTTCCTGTCCCTTTACCACACAGTGCCCTGCTTGTCATTATTGATGCCACCTCCCTTTACACCAACATCCCTAAAGCCCATGGCCTTACCACTGTTGTATACTACCTTTCCCAATGCCCAATCATTTCAGACCAACAACCTCCTTCCTAGTCACCATGACCAACTGTATCCTCACTCACACTTACTTCACCTTTGAAGGGATTACCTACAAATATATCTGGGGTATGGCTATGGGCAACTGCATAGAACTGTCCTAAGCCAACCTATTCATGTGCCATCTAGTGGAAACCTTCTTAAAAACCCAGAATCCTAAACTCCTCAACTGTATCAGATTCATTGATGACAACATTGCGATCTGGATCAAGGGTGAGGACACCCTATCCACATTCCTCCAGAACCTCAACAGCTTATCCCCCATTTGCTTCACATGGTCCTACTCAACCCAACAAACCAACTTCCCAGATGTTGACCTCCACCTCAATGATGGCTACATCAGTACCTCTATCCATAAGAAACCTACTAACCACCAGCAATACCTTCACTTTGACAGCTGCCACCCATTCATACCAAGAAGTCCCTTCCATACGGACTAGCCACCCATGGTTATCGCATCTGCAGTGATTAGCAGTCCCTCTCTAAATATACCGAAGGTCTCACTGAAGCCTTCATAGACTGTAATTATCCTCCCAATCTTATACAAAAACGAATCTCCCATGCCTTATCTTTCCAGTCTTCCATAACCTCCCAAAGTCTCACCATCTGGCCACAGAGGAGCATTTCCCCCATAACTCAGTACCACCCAGGACTGGAGCAACTGAATTACATTCTCTGTCAAAGTTTCAACTACCTCTCATCATGCCCTGAAATGAGGTATGCCCTGCCCATTATCCTTCCCACTTCTCCGAAAGTGGTATTTTGCAATCCACTGAACATACACAATATCCTCATCCATCCCAACACAAACCTTGCTCCCAACTGCTTACCTCATGGCTCATATCCCTGTAACAGACCTAGATGCAAGACCTGTCCCATACATCGTCCGACCACCACTTACTCCAGTCCAGCCACAAACATCCCATCCAAGGCAGGGCTATCTGTGAAACCACTCATGTAATCTACAAGCTATGCTGCAACCACTGTGCTGCATTCTATGTGAGCATGACAACCAACAAACTGTCTGTCCACATGAATGGCCACCAGCAAACAGTGGCCAAGAAACAAGTGGACCACCCCATTATTGAGAATGCTGCCCAACAAGACATCCTTCATTTCAACGACTGCTTCACAGCATGTGCCATATGGATCCTTCCCACCAACAACAGCTATTCTGAATTGCGCAGATGGGAACTCTCCCTGCATTGTATCCAGTGTTCCCGTAACCTTCCTGGCCTCAACCTTCATTAGTCATTTTTCTCATCTATCCACCCCCTTCCCAGCACTGCACAGTCTTCATTCCACCAACACATCTTATCTCTTTAATTCTCTCCCTTTCCACTAACCCCCCCCCCCCCCCGCAAACCCCATCTCAAACCCCCCCCCCCTTCCCTCCCGACTGCACCTAGCTGCCCTATCCTCTCTCCACCTCATTCTTGTGGGCATTTCATTATCCCCAACACCTACCCTGCTATCCCAACTTCTACCCTGCCATCCCTCCCCCTGCCCACCCAGTTGCCACTCTCAACATGCACTGCTGCTGTTGCTCGCAGTGTGGCTTCTGCTGCCAGAGGCTGCAGTCATGTGTTTGTAAGTTGCATTTGCATGCGTGTGTGTGTGTGTGTGTGTGTGTGTGTGTGTGTGTGTGTGTGTGTGTGGTCCATTTTCAAAAACGGCTTCGTTTGCCGAAAGCTTATATTGTGACATTCTTTTTGTTGTGCCTATCTGTGACACAGCATCTCCGCTGTATGGTGAGTAGCAACTTTCCTTTTCATAATATTGTTACACACCCAGAGTGTTATCCCATAATGTACTTTTACAGGACATGCGATGTACTTACACAAAAAGCTATTTAAAAATTAATTTAAATTAAATATTGTAAAATGTACTACAACAGGCTACCCAAAAGAAACTGCACTTATTACTTTTTTAAATTTATTTGTTTACATTTTAAGCACAAACCTTCAATTCCCTTCAAAGTACTCTCCACTTGCACTAGTACACTTGGGTTAACTCTAATTCAATTTCTCACAGCATTGTTTAAATTCATCTTTTGAGATGTTTGACAGTGCCTCTGTAGTTTTTTTCTTCATCTCAGCAACACCAGAAAAAGACTTGGCTTTCATGTCTCTTATCATTCCAGGAAACAAAAAAAAGTCGCAACAAGCATGATCGGGTGTGTATGGGGGTTGCGTAGCGGTGATCATACCAGTTTTTATCAAGAATTGCTGTACAGACGTGGCTGTGTGAGCAGGGGCACTGCCACGATGGAAAAACCAGTCACACAGCTACCACAAATGAGGCTGCTTCTGCTGCACAGTATTGTGCAATCTTTTCAAAAGATTCATTTAGAAAGTTTGGTTAACTGTCTGACCCTGTGGAACAAGCTCTCAAGGGACGACTCTCCTCACACTGAAAAAACAAATCAGCATTGTTTTAATGCTTGATTACATCTGACAAGCATTCTGGGGTGAGGCAAACTTGACATCTCCTACAGGCTTGATTGTTGCTTTAGTTCAGTATTCCATAGCACCAAGTTTCATCACCTGTGATTTTTTTTTCCTTTCTGAAAAAAAAAAAGCTTTTGGATCTTTTGGGATGCATCTTTCAAAGCTCAGCATGTTTCCACACAATCTTGTTTTTGCTCAGCAGTCAGCAGTCATGGTACAAATTTGGCAGCCACCTCTGTCATTCACAAATATTTTGTCACATTTTGCTACACTGAACTCAAAGTCATTCCCAACAGCTCCATAATTTCTTCAATGTCCATCATCAATCTTCATTGATGATTGTAGAAATGTTTTCAACATTTCCACGTGTTCAGGCTGTGGAAGGATGACCATATGAGGTATGTCATCAATTGACATTTCATCATTTTTGAAACAGAAAAAAAAATCAAACATTTGAGTTTCCCCATAGCATCACCCTTGCACACCATTTTTAACATTTCAAGAGTTTCTGTTCCACTTTTTCTGAACAAAAACCAGAATTTTACCGCTGCACAATGTTCATGAAAAACAGCCATTGCAAAACTGACAACCAAACAAAACAGTTGTCACTATAAATTCCCACAAAACTTGTCCTTACCTCCTTCAGTGACAGCACTGACTCTGGAAAATTCACTCTATGCACTCCTAGTGGCAAAACAGAGTACTATAAAAGCTCTGCCCAGGAAAAAATTACCGTAGTTCAGTTTCTTTTGGGTATTCCCTAATACGAGCTGCTGCTGTGTGATTCAAACTGTATCACTTGAAGATACATGATAAATTGTATAAATAAATAGAACCAAAGGAAAACAACAATTATTTCTGCTTCCTGAAAAATTATGAAACTCTGATATACAACCTTCTTTGAGTGAACACTTTGATGTTTATGCTGAACAGTCTGAACATAAAAATACTGAACTGCAACAGTAACTATTATCTGCTGTCACCTTGTTCAATCCTTATGTGAAGAATGAGAAGGTTTAACATGGTAAAGGTAAAGCTGGCTTCAACCTGAAGGTAGTTTTGAATGCCGCAGTGATTTATTTAGCAATGTTTCTAATAGAAGTGGATGTCCTGTCTTCCTCCAACCTTCAAAATGACTTAACCCAGTCACTTACAGGGGGATATAAAGTTTAGTGTAGACTTCAAACCATGGTGCAATTCACATACAAAAAAATTTGCCAGAGGTGAAAGATGTGATAAAATGACAAATAAAAATGCTAAGACTGACAGATTTTTTTTCCAAAACAAGTAATTATTCAGCATGATTAACTCACACTGATGTGTTTCAAAACAATAAAAGAAGTACAAATAGAAAATTCACAAACAAAAATGCTAGAGATAAAAGTCAAACATGGGATTAGATTACATCAAATAATTACCACTTTATTGGATTCGTACCCAGTGGTACTCTCCTCCATTAAGAACATTATTAAAAGCTTTAAGGTAAATATTTATACATGAAGATTGGTCACACAAAGAAAAAAATTCATTGAATACAGGTCACAATCTTCGATGTTCCTGTTTCATCTTTAAGCTGTTGTATACCAATTCCCTATTTACATTGCCTACAAACTAAAATTTACACAAATTTTGTGTATTAGAGCCACACAAGAAAGCTGCCCAGCAATTCCAGTGAACAGCTGAGGTAAAGTGAATCCCATGATAGATAGCTAGTTGTGTCCATTTCTAGGAAATGACAGATGGAAATTATCATTTCAGTATGAGTGAAAGTCCAGAATGAAATCAGAAACAGCTTTTTCTTTTCAGATGAGTTAACAATAAAGTATAGAGTTCCTCAGGCCTTGATATAGGGCCTGTAACTCTTTCTGATTTATGTAGATGACATTGTTAAACACATCCTCCAAAAAATTGTTCTATTTGTTCATGATACTAGTGCATTACTCTGCATCTATCATAGAAATTATGGAGTTAGCAGCAGAAAACTCTATGTCAAGATTGTTGAGGGTTACTGGAAGCAAACTAGCTCTAAATTGTAAAAAAAGAAGTCAAACAATAGAAAGTCCACATTGGAATAACAACAATATTACGGAAAGGATAGACTGCTATTCACCACCAAGATGACAAGTTGAGTTGCAGACAGACACAATGAAAAGACTGATACATATAAGCTTTAGGCCAAAGTCTTCTTCAGAAAGGAGAAAAACACACACACACACACACACACACACACAATCACACAAGCAATCACACCTCATACTCACATGACTGCTTTCTTCTGCCATTCCGGCCTGACTGCAACAGAAATGTGTTGAATGGGACCAACAATTCTGAGCAGGGAGGGAGAAGGGGAGGGATAACAGGGTACAGATGGGTGAAAAGGAATTAGCACTGCCTCTCGGAGCATGCAGGGACAAGTGGTGGCAGGATAAGGCTGACAGGTGCGGAATTGGGAGACTGTGATGGAGGGAGAGGTGGGGGGAAGTCAGGGAGCAGAAAGGAGAGCAGCACGGAAGGGGAAAATACTAGTGCATGTGCTGGCAGAGAGCAGCACATGATTAGGGTGAGGGAAGGTGAATTGTGAGGAGGTGACAGGGGAGAGGGGGGGGAGGAGGGAGAGACAGGTGAGTGGCAGGTGTGGGGACTGTAGGTCACCACACGTTGATGCTGGGACAATTTCGGAAGCAGAGAATGTATTGTAAGGATAACTTCCATAAGTTAGCTGTGGAGGAGAGGATCCAGCTGGCCCAAGTTGTGAAGCAGCCATTGAAATCAAGTATGCTATGACTGGCTGCATATTGTGCCACAGCATGGTCAACCAAGAACTTGTCCACAGTTTGTGGTGGCCATTCATCCTCGTTGACAGCTGGTTGGTAGTCATAGCTATACAAAAAGCAGAATAGTGATTGCAGCAGAGCTGGTGTATAACATGGTTGCTTTTACGGGGGCCCAACCTCTGATGAGATAGGATAAGCCAGTGACAGGCCTTGTGTAGGAAATGCTGGGTGGGTGGATTGGGCTGGTGTTGCACCTGGTCTTCCACAGGGACATGATCCACTTTAGGAAGGGTGGGGAGGATGTTGGTTAGGTTGCTCTTAATTTCAGTGTATGATGACAAATAATCAAAGCCCTGACAGAGGATGTGATTCATTTGTCACAGTGTGGAGTGATAAAGGGGGCACTCCTCTGTAGCTGGCTCTTGGGCGAGGTGGGAGGATTGGGGGCATCTCCCAACACACACCCAATCCACCTCCCCCCCCCCCCCCCCCCCCCCCCCTCCAGGAAATATGTTTGTGGACTAGATGTAAGTGCTAGTGTCTGTGAAGGCTTTTGTGAGGCCTTCAGCATACTGGGCAAGGGAGCTCCCGTCATTGCAGATACGCCTTCCCTGGCTGGCCGGGCTGTGCAGGAGGGTTTTCTGGTATGGAAGGGTTGATAGCTGCCAAAATGCAGGTTGTTGGTTCCTTTAATGTGGACCCCATGCACCCACCTTCTACATGCTCTCCAATATCTGCAAACCCAACAATCCTGATGTCCCACTGAAGCTCGTTAATGTGCTCCCACTGATAGGATTGAAGAACAGCTGCAACCCACTGCTCAAACTCTACCCTCCCACATCAAAATGCCAATCAATTCCTTCACCAAATCTACACCATCACCACCCCTTTACCTCTTGGGTCCCTAATCTTCACTGTTGACACCACTACCCTACACATCAACGTCCCTAATGCCCATGATATTGCCGCTACTGAACACTGCCTCTCCCAATGTCCTTCAAATTCCAAACCCATTCCTCACTCTTCAACACCTTACTAACTATATCCTAACACTCAACCACTTCTCCAGGGATAGTACACAAACAAAACTGCAGCACAGCTGTGGCAACCACATGGCATCCTCCTATGCCAATCTGTGTATCTGTCTAGAGAGAACCTCCCTAGCCTCCCAAAACCCCAGACACCTGGTCTGGTTCAGGTTCATTGATGTTATCTTCATGATCTGAACCCACCTCAGAACCTTCTCTCCCATCCACTTCCCTCAGTCCTCCTCAACCTAGATTGCCACCTTCCTGTACGTTGGCCACCTCCTCTTTGATGGCTCCACCTACACCTCTGTCCATATTAAACCCACCAACCTCCAACAGTACCCGCATTTCAACAGCTGCCATATCTTCCATACCAAAAAATCCCTCCCATACAGCACGGCCATCTGAGAACAACGTATTTGCAGTGTATGCTGAAGGTATCACACAGAGGTCTTCATTGATAGGAAATAGCCCTCAGACCTAGACCACAAGCAGATCTCCTGTGCCTATCCCCACACACCAACAATCCTTCCATTACCCCATCAGAGGCTGGGCCACATGTCAAAACAGCCATATTATATATCACCTCTGCTGCAATCACTGTTCAGCTTTTTATGTTGGTATGACTGCCAGCCAGCTGTCCATCAGGATGAATGGACAATGCAAATTGTGTCCAAGAACAAGAATGACCATCCTTTGGCACAACATGCAGCTGTACATAACATACTTGATTTCAATGGCTGCTTCACAATCCATGCCATCTGGATCCTCCCCGCCACCACCAGCTTTGCTGACTGCAAAAAGAGTCATCCTTACAACACATTCTCCATTTCTGAAATAATCCTGGCCTCAACCTACAATAACCTACTGTCATCATACCCTCCACCCAACAGCTACAGCCTCCTCCCATTTCACATCCCGTCCCTCTCATTTTGAGGTACTCTCTGCCAATGCACATACTGGTCTTGTCCTCCTCTCTGTTCCTCTCCTTCGAGCTTTCCCCTCCTCACCCTCCCCCACAGCCTCCCAACTGCACCTGTCATCCCTATTCTGCCACCTCTAGTCCCTGCATGTTCCACTAGGCAATGCTAATTGCTAATTCCTTTTCCTTCCATCCGTAACCTGCTACCCCTCCTACTCCAGATTGTTGCTCCTGCTCAATGTGTTTCCACTGCAGTCTGGCTGGACTGGTCGGAGGTAGTGGTCATGAATGTCTGAGGTGTGCTTGCTTATGTGAAAGTGTGTGTGTGTGTTTCTCTTTTCTGAAGAAGGCTTTGGCCAAAGGCTTATATGCATCAGTCTTTTCCATTGTGCCTGTCTACAACTCAACTTGACATCTTTATGGTGAGTGGCAATCTATCCTTTTCCTAATATTGTTGAAAAAGAACAGTGTCAGTATTAATTTATTAAAGAGATGAAAAATTTATCCAGCACAGTTAAAAGAAGAATTGTAAAAAATGTTTGTAATACAAAATTTTTGGGTCTGTTATTTTAGTAGCAGTCACCCCATAAAATAATTTCTCAACTGTGCACTGCGGTCTGACATTATTGAAAGTTGCATCAAGTGAAGACACATTGGCACTGGAATACTATGCACAGTTCCATTCACTTCTTTGCTGCAGACTAATTTTTTGAGGAAATGCTATTCTGAACATAAATGTACTTACAGTCAAAAAAGCACTGAGGATAATTCTTGGAATTACAAAACTGGAATCTTGTAAACCTACTTTTACTGATCCTGGCATTTCAAATGTCCCGTGTTTGATTATACATGAATCAATTATCTTCACTAATGACTATTACTGAAAAGTGGTGAACTATCGCAGAATCCAGGTACCAGAGAACAGTCAAATATGCACCAGAAGTTTTCCAGAACTTCACACTGAGACACCACCCTCTACTGTAGCATGTTGGGGGTGTAATGTTCACTATGGGTGGTGGGAGCTGTTTTCGTGTTTGTCAGGAGGCACTCGACTCCCATCTGGGGTGTCCTGGGTTTGGATGATGGTGAGAGGGGCAGGAAGACATTGAAGCAGGTTGCAGAGAAGCAGACAATGCACAGAACAGTTATTCATAGCTCCATCTGATTTGGATAATTATATGAGTGCGCCCTAATCTCTGGCATAGTGCGATGTCATCGCATAATATTTCCTCTTGGTACAGCAGCCAAGATAGGCGTCGAAAACAGCCTGTGGCATACACATGCTGCAAGGTAGTGAAGGTGTCTTATGCTTAGTTGGCAGTGTCTTAGTGGTGTGACGGCAAGTATTGCCACCCAGGGAGAGGAACCCTGGACTGTGGGCTGTGGCACTGTGTCATAGTTACGGCAAGGCTGTGTTCATAGAATTTGTGGCAACAGCTGACACATAGCAGGTGCCGAGGATGTCCCTGTCCTGCTGATGACCTACTCAGCTGGACGGGGGTTTAAACACAGCTGTCCAGTGCTGACAGTGAGGAAGACACTGCGTTTCTGTTCCATGTGGAAATGTCTCTGACACAGGCCTGTGACTGAGTGTTGACTGTTGCCATACGGTGATGGGTCAAACTGTAAAAGCTTCCTACAAGTTGGCCAGCATCCCAGGCCATTGATCTATGGCATCTCAGCATGAAACAACTTGCTGCTAATAATATGGCAAGTTGTTGTCCACAGCAGACCCCTAGTTACAACTCTGGGCTGTGACTGTTGTAGTCCATTAAACTTCTTCCCTCCTTAAGAAAAATCCAGCCCTCCAGATTGCTGCTGGCTGAAACAGAATCACTATATATTACAATAGTTGTTATGGTTCACATCCTCCATCTTGAGACTGTGGTAAACACTCCTGAATAACCTTTGTCACATGGTGTCCCCTTCTTCTCTGCACACAGTTCACCATTTCACAACAGAGAGACTGTAGGTCATTGTTTGCACTAATTTCACTTCAACTTGAACTCTCAGCCTGTAGTCCTGTTAAAACTGCATCATCCCACATTGTGGGAAAGGAATAGAGATTAGGAAGCCATCCTTAAGTGTAGCCTCACTAGTCTTCCCACTTAATAATTCATGCTAAACTTCCACACTTTCTCACATTATACACATCACATACCTCACATAATTAATCAGGAAAACTTGAAAAAAACTCTCATATACATCCTTAAGTTGCATTCTGCATTAACCTACACAAACAATATAACATCCTCTCAGGCTCTAAAACCAAACGTCAGGCACTTCTTGACCTGTACAACTCATGTATATTAATCTACATGCACTCTTCCCTGTTGCCTTGTCTAAAAAATGGGGAAAAGTATCCAAAAACAAAAGGAGTCAGTGGTAGTGTTGCTATGGTTGCATTTGCAGATGCATTGATAGGGAAAAACTCTATGATTCAATGAATCCATGACACCCCCATAACACAAATTTCATCCTAACAATACATCAATAAACACACATAACTCTTCATCATCTTCCATTAAAAATTTTCTATACTTCACATTAAACCTCAATATCTCAACTCAAAGTTACCTCTCACCCCAAGGGACTACAAGTACCCATTGGCCCCACTTCACAAAGCCCTTAAATACCACAGACCTACTATCAGGGTCACAGTCACTTTTAGCTTCCCCCCTGTGCTCTTAATACATCTCTGAAGCTTCATAAAACTTTCCCTAGGGCCCAATGCATTCTCCTGTAATGTCAAATATCTAGCCTGTACAGATATCATTGGCAGGTTTTCTGCTATCAAATGTTCTGTATCTCAGCAGACCTGGAGTGGTTTAGTTAACAAAGTCAAGGCCAATGACTCATATTCCATCTGTGTGCTGTCTCAGCATATTGCTGATTTGGTTCAATGTTGCATGATACAAAGACAGGAAATTATAATCATCTGATGCTGTTATGACACCCACACCATGTTCTACTCTATCAGTGCTGTACAACCTCTGCTTACATCTGCCTCACATCTGTGAATTGAATAACATTCACTATTGTTCTGGTGGTCATACTGCTAGAATATCCTATCTCCTAGTACTATGTTACTACATTTTGCGCAACAAAACATCTGTGTTTCTCACTAAATGAAATATACTGAGTTTCAGTTATTCTTTTATCTCACCTAAAAAGTTCTTTAATATATTATCTAAACCCACACTTCAGCTATTTCCAGTATACATTCTACTTTATGAAATTCCTACTTGCAAGAAAAACTGTATGGCTATTCTGCCTATTTCTGCACTTTCTTAGCACCTACTGTATCCTACATATAATGCCAGCTGCTTCCAGCCCTCGCTAGAGTAACGTCCTTTTTGGTAGCATGGTCAACAAATTACATCATACAGCATGGTGCACTGGGCTGTCTGTCCCAGTAAAATGCACTGAGTGCACGTTACCGAGTTAATGGCTCAGCTTTCATGCCTTTACCAAACATTACAACTAAGACAGTGAAAAAAACAGATACAAGGACCCCAGAAGTGAAAATTCAAAATCTGGGTTGCTGAAGTGTTCTTGACCCTCTTCTTATGTGTCTGGATCTGAGTCACAAGATTCACATGTGACCTGTCACCTGACACAACATGTGTTGATTTACCTTTAATATATTGTTGTGGGAGGAAAAATGTTATCTACTCTAATTATGAAATGACATCAGTATGGCATCATTGACCGTCTTATATTTGTTTCAGTGAGTGTACAGATCATAATTATTTCATAACTCAGAGCAGACAGATTATAAATTAAATATAACATCCACCTTGAAGGCTCGACAAGAAGTCAGTGACATTTCATTTTAGAGGTTCCTTTGTTCATCGCTGTTTACATTTTTGGAGAGGAAGACTGTTTCTTGACAGTCAAAAAACCACCAAGCCACAACACCAAAACATAAAAGGCCCCACCCACAGCAGGTAAAGATGTTTACTCTGTGTCACGCCTTGCTGTTCAACAAACATGAAACAAAACAATCGGACACAGGATGTGTTTCACAAATTAGTCCCTTCCTAATACTACTTTACTATTTTTTCATGATCATCTCTCCTTGTCATAAATTGGTAGCACGAAATGTCATTTGCCTAACAGCTCTACATTACCACTTACAAATGTTGCTGACCCAGTTCAGTCACCACTGAACTCTCCACCTGCTTCAGTCATCAGCATGAAGTGTACCTTCCTCTTCATCTGCAAGCCTTCCCACTTTTGACACCAATAATGTACCGGGTTCAAAGTGCAACGAGCACCATTGGGTGGTGGGAGCTGTTTCGGTGCTTTTCAGGAGGCGTTTGAGTTCCATGTGGGACTTCCTGGGTTCAGATAATGGCGAGGGAAATGACAGAAGGATACAGAATGTAGTGGACTAGAAAGAGGGCTGGAGAGAAACATGAGTATGAACAAATCGGTGTGCCAGGAGAGGTATTTGTAGAAAACAGCCTGCAGGATACACACGCCGCAAGGCAGCGAAGGTGTAGCCAGCAGTGTCCTAGCGGTGCGATGACAGGCAGTGGAAGGGAGATGAACCCGGGACAGTGGCAGTGGTGCTGCAGTAGACTTCTGCTGCAGATTCTGAGTTGCTTTAGCAAAATAATGGCAATGACTGACACACAACAGGTGCCACATGTGGACCTGCATACCAATTACCTACCTGAGTGTTCAGTACTGGCCGTGTGGAAGAAGCTGCAATTTTGTGACATACGGAAATGCCTCAGACACAGGGCAGTCACCAAAGACTGGATGTTGCCATATGGTAGTGAGCTGAATCGCATGAGCTTCCTGTAAATTTGGCAGTGTTCCAGGCTGTAAACTCGTGAAAGTTATGTTTGGGAGGTTCTCAACCACAACTGTGCCCTAGTTATGCCTCTGGGCAGTGAATGTGCTCTAGACCATTACAATACAATAACACACGAGAAATTACTATAGTTCAAGCATTTAAGGAAAAGAACTAACAGCATTCCTAATAAAGCACTACTTTTACCCTGCAATGCTTGCATCCTGAACAAGAATTTATAAATATGCAAAGACAGTGTGTTTACATTACAGTATTCTGATCTGTCCTACGGTACTTGTACAGCCAGTCATATATGCAAAGGCTGGACTAATAAATATACAAAGCATCAGTGGAAGGTATGTCTATCAAAAAAAAAACCTCATAAAAACATTTTTTGAAACCAAAAGCATCTTTACAACAAAGAGTGTTTCTTTAACTATTTTCTACAAAGCTGTCACCATTGTTCAGACATTTATCATTGCAAGAAACCAACTTTTCTCTGCCCTCTTCATAGAAAGATGCCACCAGTTTTTTTGTCACTGTCAAAGTGCCTTCCTCCAAAATCATCCTTCAAGTTCAACAACTGCTATTCGGCAAGTTTGAGATAGGCACAATTCAAAATCAAAATGTGTGCAGATTGCTCAGTCAAAGCACTGTGTTGATTCATGACAACATTCTCATTCTGCTGGTGTTACTCAAAATTCTATTCAACGATTCAGTTGGGAGCAGTTCAGTCATCCACCATACTACCCCTATCTCACACCTTCTGACTTCCACTTGCTTCTCAACTCGAGGTGGGATTGTGGAGGAAGGCAATTTGACAGTAACGACAAAGCAAAAATCAGTGTTCAGCAGCAACTGTCTTTGCTTACATTATTTTTATAGAAAGAGGGCAAAGAAAAGTTGCTTTCCTCCTATGACATATGTCTGAACAATGGTGGCAACTATGTAAAAAACAGTTTAAGAAATGCTCTTTCTCATAAAAATAAATTTTGATTTGAAAAAATTTTTATGATTTTTTTTTTTTTTTTTTTAAACAGTATTTACTTTCCAAACACACCTCATACAACACAACACAACTTACGTAAGAAACAAATATATTTTGGAAGCCTGATTAGATTACACACCACTCCATTTATTTATTTAGTCCTTCAAATCCTACATGTATAGAATATATACAAGGATACTGGACATGGTTAGGTATTTACAAGATAAAATACAGTTTGTATTGCAATCCTAAGCACTAGATATTGAAGTAATTTAGCAAAGATTCATACATACAACAAGATCAATTTTCTCCAAAGCAACTGTCTATGAAACCCCGGCAGTCTGACATACATGATATTTTATTACTGACAAGTTCTATGAGCAAATTTTACATGTTATGGAATGGAAAGAGGTTAACCACTTTAATAAAGTCGTCTACTTAAAAAAATTAAAATGCTAAGATAACAAAAAAATTATGCAAAAAAATATACCACTCCTCCAAAATACATTTAAAGATTTTTTTTCTTTTTTTAAACAACACCCCACATTATACAAACTTCAATCTTGTCTGCAGCAATTTAAAGATTCTGCTACTACTGCACTGTGTAACTTTCTGTGCATAATGAAGGTTACTCGTCCTTCCTGTGTTATGGTCTTGACACATTTCATTAGCTTCATACTGTGTAGGTTTGTCAACCACAAAATTTATGGTAGATTAAATACAGGGTGATGCCAACATGGGAAATTCTGAAGTCCTGCATTATTAGCAGAAGTGAGAGAAGGGAATGAAATAGAGTAACAGACTTTTAGTTACCATGGAGCAGTGAGGTATATGCTGTTGCTGTACATATGTTTTAACACTGTGGTGACAATTTGACAAAGTCCCAAAATAATTTCAGTGACACAAGCACAAACACACACACACACACACACACACACACACACACACACACACACACACACAAAACAAGACACACCATGAAGGAATTATCTGAATGGGACAGCATGTACAGATAAACAAATGATTACAATTTCAGAAAAAGTGGGTGATTTATTTAAGAGACAGTGTTTCACAAATTGAGCAAGTCAATAAGATTTTGGTACACCTCTGGCCTTTATGCAATCAGTTATTGGGCTTGGTACTGATTGATAGAGTTGCTGACTGTTCTCTTGGGGGATGTCATTTCACATTCTGTCCAATTGGTGTGTCAGATTGTCAAAATCCTGAGCTGGTTGGTGGGCCATGCCCATAATGCTCCGAATGTTCAGAATTGGGGCGAGATCCAGCAGCCATGTTAGACAAGGTAGGGTTCGGCAAGTGAGAAGACAAGCAGTAGAAACTTTTGTCATTTGCAGGCAGGCATTATCTTGCCAAAATGTAAGCCCAGGATTGATTGCCAGAAGGGCAACAAAACAGCGCATAGAATATCATCAACTTACAATGTGGTGTAAGAGTGTTGTGGATGACAACCAAAGGGGTCTTGTTATGAAAAGAAATAGCACCCCGGACCATCACTCCTGGTTGTTGAGCCATATGGAGGGCAACAGTCTGGTTGGTATCCCACTGCTGTCCAGGGTGTCTCCAGACAAGTCTTTGGCCTGGGATCTTGTTGACTGGAGTGCAATGTTAAAGTTATTTAATTAAAGAATGAAAAATGTCATTTTGAAATGATAACAGTACAAGTCAAATTAATTTGTCTTCCCTAACAATGCCCATGTTCATAGTTCCTAAGCTAAATATAGACATAGACTGTTACCTAATAGACAAAGAGAAACAGGAAGTATCCCAGATCCCCATACTTTGACCATTAGAGCATGCAGTTAGACATTCAGATGACCTCAAGGTCACAGGTCATAAAATAGAAGACCTACACAATGAAAGAGACTACCAACAGCATAGGCCCTTCAGAGGATGGTCAAATCTTTAAATAATAAAATATCACCAGTTGGGATTTCAATCTTACAAGATGACAGTATAAGAACAAATGGCACTCACCATGTGAACTGAAACCTTCCTTCACGAGGCAGGAATCAACCAAATACAATGGCCTGGGTATCCACTCACATAATCCCAATTGATCATGCTTGTGATATATTAAATAAAAATTAATCTTACATCCCCATCAGAGGTATGGAAGATCATCATCACCCTAACAAATAAAAGTTCATATGAGGTGGACATCACCTCCAACAGGACACTGCAAATGTGTGGCCCTATAATATGTAATGTTGTTAGTCACTTACGTAGTACGTCATTAATTCAGGGTGTTTATCAAGACAGATTAAAATGCACCACTATCAGGCCGCTCTTAAAGAAGGGAAACTTCACAGTCGCAACTAATGCCTGGTGTCCCACATTTCATTATTTTCTAAATTTTTGGGAAGGTGATGTACTCCAGGGTTGTTATCCACTTGTGAAGCAATGAGATACTTAGTCAATCACAGTTTAGACTTCAGAAGGGTCACTCTACTGAATCAGCTATTTATACATTTATTGAGCACATAATAAAATCTTTAAATGACAAAATATCACCAGTTGGGATCTCCAGTGACTTATCAAAGGCATTTGTTCATGTCAATCATAACATTTTATTAGGGAAGTTAAGTTTTTGTGCTCTATGTAGTTTAACACATGCCTGGTTTAGTTCTTATTTAAGAAAAAGAATGCAGAAAGTTTCCTTAGGATCTTCTAGTAATACAAAGAGGTATGGTACATCCTTTGAATGAGGTGAAATTCAGAGTGAGTCCCACAAGGTTTGATCACTGGTCCACTACTGTTCTTTCTCTATGCGATCTACCATTTTATTTGAATCAGGATGTAGAATTAGTCCTGTTTGCAGATGATACAAGTATAGTTGTAAAACTAAGTGAAGAAGCAACAGAATTGTAACTGATGTTTCTGCAAAAGTTACAGACCAGCTCTGCAAAAATGGGATAACATTAAATTTGGAAAAAAAACAGAGCTCATGCATTTTTGTCCTGTCAAAATTAACCTAGTACACTAACAAGAAATAATAAAAAGTGTACAAAATTCTAAGTTCTGAGTTGTGCATGTTGATGAAAATTTTAAAGTGGAAAAAAACATAGTAGATCTGCTAAAACATTTATGTTTGCCTACTTTTGCCATTAAGAATGATTGCAAACTTTGGGGACTTAGAAGTCAGTAAGTTTCAACATTTCACATATTTCCATTCATTGATGTCTTATGGGATAATATTCTGGGGTAACTCCACATTTAGGCAAGAAGTACTCATTGCACAAAGGAAAAGTGGTAGATTTTGGAAAATTCACCCAGAACTGCAGTTAAGGGTGACTTTCAGAAAATCTATCCATTTTCCTAGACCTCTCCAGTCCTTTTCCTTCATCCACCTTCCTTCCCCTTCAACCTTCTGTCTGAAGAAGGAACCACTGGCTCTGAAAACTTGCCATGCTTGGTGAGTAGATTTTTTTATCTATCCTATTACATTATACTGTAAATAATTGATTGTTTTCATTGTTTTGTGTGTGTGTGTGTGTGTGTGTGTATCCATCTTATATTTTTACTTATTCTTAGACAATGGGAACTCAGGTAGGTATATCAACAATTAACCCAGAATTAATCCAGAATACGAAAATAAACAAATTTGTCTTGGCTGCTTACTACTGCAGGAATAACAGCAAACAGGGTGGGGTAGCAATTTACACAAAGGATAATGTAGATTTTATTACACTACCTGACTTAACTAGGGCAAATGTCGAAAAGGATTATGAAATTGCAGCTATAAAAATTACTCAGTTCAACCTGGTTATTGCTACAGTTTACCGATCACCGTCCGGGAATTTTGAACTTTTCTTAAACAAAGTGGAGTCATTGCTAAATAAAGTAAATAAAATGGATTGTGAATTGATAATCTGTGGTGACTTCAATATTGACTTCCTCACAAATAGTGGAAATAGGGAGACCATTTTGAACCTTGCAACGTCCTACAATTTAAAGGCTGAAGTAAAAGCAGCTACCCGAGTATCAGAAACTTGTCAAACAGCTCTTGATCAGTTTCTAGTAAAGAAGAGTTTACACAACACCTCACTAAAAATTTTCAATACAGGTTTTAGTGATCATCTTGCTCAAATATTAAGCATAAAAGTACAAGGCAGTATTATTAACAACATGTCTTTTAGAACAGCATATCGAAGTTATAATCAGCACAATGTGAACTACTTCAACAACTTATTACAGAAAGAAAAATGGCTAGGAGTGTACAAAATGAATGATATAAATGAAAAATTCGACACTTTCATTGATACATTAACCCATTTCTTTGAACTTGCATTCCCACTGAAAACATTAACCATACAGGGAAACTCTAGAACAAACAGCTGGATCACAAAGGGAATAAGGGTTTCATGCCAGAAGAAAAGACTACTTCATGAAATATGTAACTCAAAAAATTCCTCACCTGTAGTACGCGCATACTATAAAAAATACTCCAAAATATTAAGAAAAGTAATAAAAGCAGCAAAAATAATGCATAATGATGAAATCATTTATAATTCAGCTAATAAATCAAAGGCTATGTGGAGAGTTATAAAAAAAGAATGTGGAGAATACAGACAACCTTGGAAAAATATAACACTATCACATAAAAATAAAAAAGTAACAAACCCCTTAGAAGTAGCTAACACATTTAACAACTTTTTCACAGGTGTTGCTGAAAATATGTTACAATCAAACTTTAAGAGCATCCAGGCAAATGAATATAAAATAAGTACATGTAGAGGATCAATGTACATCAGTTCTGTTTCACAAGATGAAGTAGCTAAAGCAATAAAAGGACTAAAAAATTCCAAATCGGCAGGTATTGATGGTATACCTGCAACAATGTTAAAGAAGAGCGCATCAAACCTAATTGAAGTACTCACACATTTATGCGACTGCTCACTTCAGGCAGGCACTTTCCCTGATGTGTTAAAAACATCAAAAGTTATTCCTGTATTTAAAAAAAGGGGATAAAGACAATGTAAATAACTACAGACCCATCACAATTTCCTCCTGCATCTCTAAAGTACTGGAAAAAGTTATGTATGAGAAACTTATGAAATTTATAAATAAAAACAGCATCCTATGTAATGAACAACATGGATTCAGAAATAAGAGGTCAACGACAACTGCTGTCTATGAGTGCATCAATTCCATCCTAAACCTGTTGGACAAAAAACAGGAAACAATAGGAGTCTTTATTGACTTGTCAAAAGCTTTTGACATGGTGGACCATAAAATTCTGCTATCAAAGCTAGAAAGATATGGTATTCGAGGTCTGTCCAACAAGTGGATCAGTTCCTTCCTGACAAATCGTATGCAGGCAGTGTGCGTCAAGCACACAAATATTGAACTAAAAACTGTATCTAATCACTTATCTGACTATAAACAAATAAAATGTGGTGTACCCCAAGGATCCGTATTGGGACCCCTTCTGTTTCTTCTGTACATAAATGATCTAAGCTTAAATATTGATGCACACAAATCAATCATATTTGCAGATGACACCACGATTCTACTAAAAGGAGACGACGATGAACAGTTACAGCAGACAGTAAACACGGTCACGAAACAACTTAGCAGCTGGGCACAGAGTAATCAGCTTGTAATAAACAGTAAGAAAACCGTTGCTCTAAAATTCCACAATGTTCCTAACAAGGACATGTTTATCCCATCAGTCTCTATCAATGACGAACCAGTTGGTAACAGTACTGAAACCAAATTCTTAGGACTTTGGCTGCAGAGTAACATCAGATGGAATAAGCATATTGAATGTCTCAATGCAGAACTGAGCAAAACATGTTATCTTCTTTGTTCATTAAAATCATGCTGTAGTGAGAAAACAGTATTGAATGCATATCATGCGTACTTTCATTCTCGTCTTAGATATGGGGTCACCTTCTGGGGAAACTCTAAAATAGCTAATAGCACTTTTAAACTACAAAAAAGGGCCATTAGAATCTTGTTTGGGTGCAAGCCTAGAGACTCTTGTAAACCCCTGTTTAAGAAATCTGGTATTCCCCCATTACCGTGTGTATACATTATGGAAACACTTTTGTTCTTTAAATTAAATGTAATAGGCAAGGACCAGAGGCTACAAAAAAACTGTGATATACATGAGCACTTTACCAGACAAAACAGGAACTTACATATGACTCAAATCAGCACAGCACTGTGCCAAAAAGGTACTTTTCACATGGGAGTTAAGCTTTATAACAAACTTCCTGAAAACATAAAAGCTATCACTGAGGTCAATACATTTGGAAAATCTCTAAAGTCATATTTACAGCATCACTGCTTTTATTCCATTGAAGAATATTTAAATTTATGAAATGTGTTATATAAATACTTGTGTGTAAAGTGTATTATTGTAAGCTTAAATATGTATGCCTTGAAATTACTTTCAGCCTGTATATTTATAACTTGACTTGTCCAATGTCTTATGCATAAGCTGCTATGTAGACAACAGGACCAATAAAATACAATCTACAATCTACAATACAATGTAAGAAAAGACAGATTATTTCTGCTCCATCCTACGTGATATCGCATTCTGGCTCAAGCTGCCAGAGTTGGCTGTCATGTGCATATGAGATGTACATGCTTGTGTATGTGAATGGTGTGTGCACCTGTCTTTTGCTGATTAACGCTGTGGCCAAAAGCTTTATGTAAGTGTCTTTTAATTGTGCCTGTATGCAACCTAACGTGTCCACTTTAGAGCACATACCAATCTATCTTTTCCTATATTGTTTATTCTTACACTAACCTTTATTGCAAATATGATTCATGGAAGAAGCAACTAACTGACAAACTAAATCAAACTTCCAGATTGTTGTCGTCTCAGCAACCCCCCCCCCCCCCCCCCCCCCTTTATACACACCATATGACTGTTGGCAAGGCCGCTGTCGAAGAGAGGGAAGGCCTTTAGCAGAAACATCTTGGCCACCTCATGAGCAGCTCACCAAAGAGAATCAAAACATGTTATGATTTAGGCATGGGGCAACACAGTCCTGAAATTCCATCTTTGGTAAAATTTTGTTTTTATTGACAGCAACTTTTTTGCTTTGATATGGCTTATTCTTATGTTTCCTGCTTGAATACAAGCCCATGAATGCTCACAGACACGCAGGTGCTACGAAACATTTTTTACGCATTTCATATAGTAAGAAATTGTTTAAGTTTTGTGGTCCCAGCTGAGAATATCATTTACTCCTCTCTGTTGCCTGCAATCTGTTACGATGCAATTTACTAGGTGATGAGAACTGTGCAACAATAATGCATGACTGGAACAAGAAGGGCCAAGCTTTAGCTGCTACTGAGATTATAGTGATGTTTTGTTGTTTAGTACTTTTATAACAGAGGCTACAAAAATAAAATGGCCATTCCTACAAATTCTGCTGAGTTAGATATATTAACTGAGAGCTACCATACCTGGAAATCAGTTGACCACCCTTCTAGTTCACGTAGCCTTAGCATAAAATCGGCAAACCAAGGACCTAATGTCATCATGGATGGATAAGCAAGTTTTGTCCACCTTGCTGGGACCTGATCCATAAAAAGAGATGCTTCCAATTCCTCCATATCCGTTGTTATAGTCAGTTCACCCTGAAAATTTAGTTAGTTACAATAATCGAGAAATCACAAATTATCAGATTAACTTGTAACTACAAGCAGTAAGCATATACAGAGACTTAAATTGAAAGAGCTACCATTAAAATAAGGCAAAGGGCATCTGGTCAGTTACTAAATCTGAATTAGATTTCAATCTAAGACTCATATGGTGCACTTCAGCACCAGCCAAAGTGTGAGCAGATTAAGATAATTCACAACAACAAAGAAATAGAATAAATTGACTCAGTCAAATTCTAAGGATTAAATATGGATAAAATCTGAGTTGGCAGAATCGCACTCAGTACCCAGCTAACCAAATGAGTAGCTTTGCATTTGCAGTGCAAATACTGTCACCTGCAACTGACACTGGCACACTAAAAGCAGCACATACAAGTTATTTTGAATCTATTATTACATATGGTTTTGTTTCATGCGGAAACTTGGCTAACAAAGTACAGATACTAAAAATACAGAAAAAATTTGGAATATGTGCACTCTACAGTATTCAGAACATGTGCCCTGTACAGCATAAAGAATCATGTGGTCCATTATTTAGAAAACAACAAATAGCAATTCTCCCATCCCTATAAATTTACGAAAACTTTATGTTTCCCAGCTATTGCCTGAAACCATATTCTCAGATTTCTCAATAAATGAGGATAAAATTTATAGTAAATCAAATAGGAACAAGTAAATGCAGATGAAGTTAAGTCCACAGAAAAGAAATCAGTATGAGGCCTGATACTGAAATACTATTACTAAGTGGATGAATATATGCAGTACAAACTGGTAATTGTACTCGATACAATTTGTTACATATCCCACTAAATGTATCAGAGAAATATCATTTTGGCATTATATTATTAGTCATTAGTGTGAAAATTACTGTAACTGGAATGTAAATTTCTGACAAGTATCCTACACAAAAACCAAATGGATTGCAAATGTACCTAACAAAATGAACAAATCACAATCCATAATTCACAGTGGGTACAAATATATATCATGGAAAAAATAATGCATAAATGTAATGAAATTAAATTGATACAAACATAAGAAGATGAATGCAACTTATCTTCAAATCACACAGTAATTCAAAAGTGCTTTATGGGGAATGTCTGTAAATATGTAAGTTTGTAACCCTATACAGTGAGCACGCATAATTAAACATTGCACAACCCCATGGTTAGCCTAAAGAAGCTGCTGAATGTCAACACAGATGGTGCAGGAAAGTGCTGTGCCATGTGCAATCAGCTGCATATAAGCCTGGCACATCAGGTCCTTAGTTGTGCCAGTGTTTTCGTGACTATGGAACACTTCACTGTGAACAGTGTGCATTAATGTAAGCCCTGATTTCATGTGTGGTATGTATTACAACACTATTCAATGTGTTGGTATTTCCATTTAAGTGTAAGTGAATTAAGAATTAGTTGGTGGGAATTATAATATCGTGTTCGGGCAAAGTCACAATAGTAACTTTAACTTTCCTACTATTTTCCCAGCCAGTTTACCCTTCCCTTTCCTGTTGAGGTGAAGGTCATTCCTAGATGGGATTATACTAGGCATGGCCTTCACCTCAACAGGAAAAGGAATGGTGAACTGGCTGGGGAAATAGCAGGAAAGTTAAATGGGGAAGAACTGTCATGAGTGATAAAATACCAGTGGTTATAGGGTTCAGATAAGATCCTTATTTAGGATAGGGAGGACAGAAAGAAACCAAGTTTTAATACAGGTTAAGATTGAGACAAACCTTCGGTTTGAGAAAGAAACAAAAAAAAAAAAAAACAATTGTAACTTATTACATCAGCATAAACAGCTGTTGGTTAAGAATTTTCAACAATCAGAAGAAATTTCAACTCTACCCAATTTTAACTCAGTCAATGTGAAATATCAGCTATCTTTATTGCATCAAAATATTCAAGGACTGAGAAATAAAATTAATGAATTTTATTCTAGAGTCCTCAAACCCAGCTGACATAATCTGCCTCTCTGAATATCATGTGATCACTGGTATAGAAATTTTACACTTTTGTAGAGCAGAAATGGAGAAAGCAGGAGTTGCCACATTCATTAGCAACTGTCATAAATTTAAGAACACAGACATTAATAAATTTTGCCTAGAACAGCATCTGGAAGCATGTGCAACAGAAGAAGAATTTCATAACATTGAGTGTATATTGGCCCATTTAACAACCAAAAACAATGAAATAATGGTTGCTGGTGACTTCAATGTAGATTTTCTTAAAGGCTCTCCCAATAAGAACTTACTTCAGTTAGTAACACTGTCATTCAACTTAATTCCCACTGTAAAGTTCTCAACTAGGGTAGCCAATTTCTTACAAACAGCCATTGATAATATCAATATAGAAAAGTCCAATGAACAAAATTATATTACAAAACCAATAGTCAATGACCTCTCAGACCATGACATGCAGTTCCTTCTGTTAAATGTTAATACTGAACACGATATAAAATCTGATAAATCTGAATTCAAGAGGGTAATCAATAAGCCAAAAATTGATTATTTTAGGACACTCCTCAGAGACATTCACTGGACTGATGTTTACAGTGCTCATGGCATGAATGAAAAATATAACACTTTTGCTAATAAAGTACTTACCTTATTTGAACACTGTTTTCCCCAAAACTAACCAGGGTTACAGAAAAGTATCCAAAGGAACCATGGATTACTCAAGGAATAGAGGTATCTTGTAAAACAAAAAGAAAACTCTATCTGTAATCTGAAACAGTTCTGATTTTGATGCTATGGCACATTACAAGAAATACTGCAAAATACTAAAGACTGTAATATGGACATCAAAACAACTACATTACAAGGAAAAGACAATATGGCATATAGCGAAGGAGGAGACCAGTAGAACCAGACATGAAGAGGGGCTAATAGCATTAAGAGTAAATGTTACATTGGTGACAGATGTGTATAGTGTTGCAGAACTTTTTAACAAACATTTTATAGATGTTACTGAAAAGATGGGGTTTTCAGGTTCTGTAGATGCTGCCATGGGATACCTCAGACCAGACATTTCAATTAACTTCCATAATATGAATTTGACCCTCACTACCCCAGCAGAAGTAGTGTCCATTATAAAACCTTTAAAATCAAAAACATCTAGTGAATATGATGAAATATCAACAAAGTTAATTAAAGAATGTGATTCTGAGATAAGTAACATATTAATCTATCTGTGTAACCAATCATTTATCAATGGAATATTTCCTGAACAGTTGAAATATACTGAAATTAAGCCACTGTTTAAGAAGGGAAATAAATAAGTAGCATCAAATTTCCATCCAATTTCACTTTTGTCAGCACTCTCAAAAATTTTAGAAAAGGTAATGTACAATCGGCTTTATAATCATCTTATCACAAATAACATAGCGTCAAACTCGCAATTCAGATTTCTAAAGGGTTCTGATATTGAGAAGGCTATCTACACTTACAATGAAAATGTACTTAATTCATTAGATAAAAAATTGCAGGCAACTGATATATTTTGTGATCTGTCAAAGACATTTGACTGTGTAAATCACAATATCCTTTTAAGTAAATTAGAATATTATGGTGTAACAGGAAATGCTGCAAAATGGTTCAAATCTCATATCTCTGGCAGGAAACAAATGGTGTTATTAGGAAAGAGAGATGTATTAAGCTATAAGGCATCAACCAACTGGGAACTAATTACATGTGGGGTCCCACAAGGTTCCACCTTAGGGGCCTTACTTTTTCTTGTGTATATCAATGAACTTTCATCAATAACATTACCAGATGCCACATTTGTTTTGTTTGCCAATGATAGAAACATTGCAGTAAATAGCAAATCAAGTGTAGTCTTAGAAAGATCGCCTAGTAAAATATTTGTGGACATCAATCACTGGTTCCTAGCCAATTCTTTGTCACTAAACTTTGAAAAAACACACTACATGCAGTTCAGAACTTGTAAGGGGTGTCCCACAAGTATATGCCTAACATATGATAACAAGCAGATAGAAGAGTGGTCAGTGTTAAATTCTTGGGATTACAGCTTGATAACAAATTCAACTGGGAGGAGCACACCACAGAACTGCTGAAGAGTCTAAACAAATCTCTATTTGCAATGCGAATTCTGTCAGACATAGGGGACATAAAAATGAAAAAGTTGGCATACTATTCTTATTTTCATTCCATAATGTGATATGGGATTATATTTTGGGGTAATTCATCAAGCCAAGCTAAAGTTTTCTGGGCACAAAAATGTGCAATAATAATTATGTGTGGTGTGAACTCAAGAACATCCTGCAAATGCCTGTTTATGGAACTAGGGATACTAAACTACTGCTTCCCAATGTATTTATTCCTTAAGGAAATTTGCCATTAAAAATATATCACTTTTTCAAACCAACAGCTCCATTCATGGAATCAATACTAGAAATAAAAATAATATTCACAATGATTTAGAGTCACTTTCTCTTGAACAAAGAGGTGTGCATTATTCAGGAATACACATTTTTAATAACTTGCCAGCAGCCATAAAAAGCTTAACAACCAACGAAATTCAGTTTAAGACAAGCCCAAAGGGTTTATTGGTGGCCAACTCCTTCTACTCCATTGATGAATTTCTCAGCAGAACCAACTGATAAAATCTAACTTCTGCACCATTTCAGTGCAGTAATGTGTTCATTGTAAATAAGTATTGTAGTAGTTCTATTATATGTTTATTACCTTATAAACAGATAAAACTTTTTTTATTTTTAAATCCAGTGAATTAATGTGATCTTAGTACAACAACAACAACAACAACAACATACGATCATTCCACTTGGGTCCTGTGGAGGGTCCAATAGCTTATTTGTTTTAGTTGTAAACATTTGTCATGTATTATTGTTTTTCTGACATGTCTTATTTCCTGTAGGGCCTCCTCACTATGGAACATTTGCAATGAAAGTAAATCTGATCAAATCTAAGTACGTACTCCCTTTTTCATCATTGTGCAACAACAATTTTTTATCTTTAATAATAAGAGAGTCTGCAATCTAATGTCTTCCATATTTTTCTGATTAATTATTTAGTACAGAAAGTTAAATCTTTTGTCATTCTCAGTATAATATTCATACACCCTTCATCATGTGAGGAAAGGGGGGGAGGGGGAAGGGGGGGCAGGAGGGAGGGGGGACCTGGCAGTGAAGTCAGGTGAGCCAGAAGCATGATATAAAACTGAAAAGATTTTTTAAAGACTTGAGGTAGAGATGAAGTTGGGGTTCTTTCCTGGTGAAAAAGCACAGGCACAGCCTTATTCACTCATTTACTTGGAATACAGAAATGAACGTGACTGAGATGTATGTTTTCAGTTCGTAGTAAAGGCTGTAGGATTCTTTGGAACATACCGAGCTAGGACTACAACTTGTTAGTTCCAAAACAAGTTGTTGTTGTTGTGGTCTTCAGTCCTGAGACTGGTTTGATGCGGCTCTCCATGCTACTCTATCCTGTGCAAGCTTCTTCATTTTCCAGTACCTACTGCAACCTACATCCTTCTGAATCTGCTTAGTGTATTCATCTCTTGGTCTCCCTCTACGATTTTTACCCTCCACGCTGCCCTCCAATACTAAATTGGTGATCCCTTGATGCCTCAGAACATGTCCTAACAAACCGATCCCTTCTTCTGGTCAAGTTGTGCCACAAACTTCTCTTCTCCCCAATCCTATTCAATACTTCCTCATTAGTTATGTGATCTACCCATCTAATCTTCAGCATTCTTCTGTAGCACCACATTTCAAAAGCTTCTATTCTCTTCTTGTCCAAACCATTCATCGCCCATGTTTCACTTCCATACATGGCTACACTCCATACAAATGCTTTCAGAAATAACTTCCTGACACTTAAATCTATACCCGATGTTAACAGATTTCTCTTCTTCAGAAACGCTTTCCTTGCCATTGCCAGTCTACATTTTATATCCTCTCTACTTCAACCATCATCACTTATTTTGCTCCCCAAATATCAAAACTCCTTTACTACTTTAAGCGTCTCATTTCCTAATCTAATTCCCTCAGCATGTAACCTCCCCCTCACTTATCGACCTTAATGACAGTGAAAAATTAAACCGTGTGTACCTAATGGAAATTTGGGAAAATCAATCGTCACCGAAGTTAAACTGTCGGTAAAGAGGGAGGAAAGGGTTACATCTAAATGAAAGGAAAAATGCTAATGAAAAGGGGTAAAGTTAATAAAGAAAGTAAATGTGCGGCTGTTACGTTAAAAATTAACTAGCGGTAATTAGATATTTGAGATTTGGGGGAAATTACGGTCGCCAGTCCTAAGGACAATTACTATAGTAACTGAAAGAGAAAGGTTATTACACATATAATTAGCACTAGAAGCGTGGCAACTGAAGGTTGACACATGTAGTGTGAAAACTGAAAGTTTGTCAGAAGTAATAAATTTTGCTGCACTCTGACTTAATTTAGCAAAAGAATTAATAAAACCGGATAATCAAAAGTTAATTTAGTGACTGTAGTTAATAGTGAGCTTTCTCTCTGAAGCACATCGAAATTCAGTAAAATATGGTTAGTCTTGGACTACCTCAACAATCATTTCAAAAGCTACTTGAATCTACGCAATTTAGAAATAAGAGATATAACTTTGAACTTGAATTAAATGATTCTGAACAATTAACAATAGTAAAATTTAGTACGTACCAAGCTGAGCTGCAGTCACAGGTAAGCTAAAATATGGTAACAAAACTCACACTCTTAATTTGTGCTTGTGTAATCTAAATATTGTAGCCAGCTATTAAAACTTTAACTGAACCTTGAAATTAAAGCAGTGAAATAGAATTAGCTATATTACTTTAATGCTGGCGTTTGAATTTCAACGACACTCGGGTTCATTTCGGAAAAGGAAGGGACCCTGCTTGGTAATGCAACTGGGACAATGAGCAACAAAGGTTCATGCTACGTTGCTGTAATTTTGTGATTTGAACAGTTTTAAAAGCTGAGGTCTGCCATACACTTCTAAAACTTTACGTGCGTCCAGTCTTCCTTGTTGGTTGATTGAAGGTTTGAAGCCGTCGATCGAGGAGGTTGCGACAGTCACTCATTGTCGGCCGTCGCTGTTGCAGAAGCTGGATGTTGGCGCGCCTTCTTCTCGACACGGTCACCAGACGAAACGGGCTCTTGATGTGTGCCAGCTAATGCTTCCCGTCCGCGACACCATGTCAGAAACTATCATCGCAAGTCGAGCACAATTACACACTGCCAAACCCCGAAAGCGCAGCAACTCGCGGGAGCTTCACACAACACACCTGCTCCACTCGCTACTCCAGCCAGACTCTCTCTGCCCACGCTCCACGCGGCTGAGTTAATACTACCAAAGATACTACACACTTTGATTCTTCACACGACCTATCGATGTAATCGTTCGATAGCAGTTTTCCCTAGGCAAGACCCACCGTAAAATACAAATAATATTTACAAAACAAACCAACATATATATATATATATATATATATATATATATATATATATATATATATATATATATATATATATATATATATATATATAGTTATAATAGAAGGAAACATTCCATAAAGGAAAAATATACCTAAAAACAAAGATGATGTGACTTACCAAATGAAAGTGCTGGCAGGTCGACAGACACACAAACGAACACAAACATACACACAAAATTCAAGCTTTCGCAACAAACTGTTGCCTCATCAGGAAAGAGGGAAGGAGAGGGAAAGACGAAAGGATGTGGGTTTTAAGGGAGAGGGTAAGGAGTCATTCCAGTCCCGGGAGCGGAAAGACTTACCTTAGGGGGAAAAAAGGACGGGTATACACTCGCACACACACACATATCCATCCACACATATACAGACACAAGCAGACATATTGCTTGTGTCTGTATATGTGTGGATGGATATGTGTGTGTGTGCGAGTGTATACCCGTCCTTTTTTCCCCCTAAGGTAAGTCTTTCCGCTCCCGGGACTGGAATGACTCCTTACCCTCTCCCTTAAAACCCACATCCTTTCGTCTTTCCCTCTCCTTCCCTCTTTCCTGATGAGGCAACAGTTTGTTGCGAAAGCTTGAATTTTGTGTGTATGTTTGTGTTCGTTTGTGTGTCTGTCGACCTGCCAGCACTTTCATTTGGTAAGTCACATCATCTTTGTTTTTAGGTATATATATATATATATATATATATATATATATATATATATATATATATATATATATACACACACACACAAACAGTAAAACAATTACAATATATAAAGAGACAGAAATGTCATATCTTGAGGTAACAAAAGAAGGAAAAAGAATAATAGTACAATTGATGGAAATAGGAGGATATGCATTTCCGGCGTTACAAGCATCACCCGACTTAATTCGACTACATTCCATTATCCTCATTTTGCTTTTGTTGGTGTTCATCTTATATCCTCCTTTCAAGACACTGTCCATTCCGTTCAACTGCTCTTCCAAGTCCTTTGCTGTCTCTGACAGAATTACAATGTCATCGGCGAACCTCAAAGATTTTATTTCTTCTCCATGGATTTTAATACCTACTCCGGATTTTTCTTTTGTTTCCTTTACTGCTTGCTCAATATACAGATTGAATAACATCGGGGAGAGGCTACAACCCTGTCTTACTCCCTTCCCAAGCACTGCTTCCCTTTCATGTCCCTCGACTCTTATAACTGCCATCTGGTTTCTGTACAAATTGTAAATAGCCTTTCGCTCCCTGTATTTTACCCCTGCCACCTTTAGAATTTGAAAGAGAGTATTCCTGTCAGTATTGTCAAAAGCTTTCTCTAAGTTTACAAATGCTAGAAACGTAGGTTTGCCTTTCCTTAATCTTTCTTCTAAGGTAAGTCGTAAGGTCAGTATTGCCTCAAGTGTTCCAGTGTTTCTACGGAATCCAAACTGATCTTCCCCGTGGTCGGCTTCTACTAGTTTTTCCATTCGTCTGTAAAGAATTCGTGTTAGTATTTTGCAGCTGTGGCTTATTAAACTGATTGTTCGGTAATTTTCACATCTGTCAACACCTGCTTTCTTTGGGATTGGAATTATTATATTCTTCTTGAAGTCTGAGGGTATTTCGCCTGTTTCATACATCTTGCTCACCAGATGGTAGAGTTTTGACAGGACTGGCTCTCCCAAGGCTGTCAGTAGTTCCAATGGAATGTTGTCTACTCCGGGGGCCTTGTTCCGACTCAGGTCTTTCAGTGCTCTGTCAAACTCTTCACGCAGTATGATATCTCCCATTTCATCTTCATCTACATCCTCCTCAATTTCGATAATATTGTCTTCAAGTATTTTCTCCTTTCATCAATTAAATTCAATATTTCTTCTGTTACCCATGGATTTCTACTAGCCCTCGTCTTTTTACCTACTTGATCCTCTGCTGCCTTCACTACTTTATCCCTCAAAGCTACCCATTCTTCTTCTACTGTATGTCTTTCCCCCATTCCTGTCAATTGTTCCCTTATGCTCTCCCTGAAACTCTGTACAACCTCTGGTTCTTTCAGTTTATCCAGGTCCCATCTCCTTAAATTCCCACTTTTTTGCAGTTTCTTCAGTTTTAATCTACAGGTCATAACCAATAGATTGCGGTCAGAGTCCACATCTGCCCCTGGAAATGTCTTACAATTTAAAACCTGGTTCCTAAATCACTGTCTTACCATTATATAATCTATCTGATACCTTTTAGTATCTCCAGGGTTCTTCCATATATACAACCTTCTTTCATGATTCTTAAACCAAGTGTTAGCTATGATTAAGTTGTGCTCTGTGCAAAATTCTACCAGACTGCTTCCTCTTTCATTTCTTAGCCCCAATCCATATTCACCTACTACGTTTCCTTCTCTCCCTTTTCCTACACTCGAATTCCAGTCACCCATGACTATTAAATTTTCATCTCCCTTCACTATCTGAATAATTTCTTTTATTTCATCACACATTTCTTCAATTTCTTCGTCATCTGCAGAGCTAGTTGGCATAGCTTACCCAATCCCCTACGACATGCAACCTGCTGTGAAGATGTTCCCTAAATTATTTGTTTATTTATTTTGAAATAATGTACACCAAAGATCCTAAAGAAATACTGCTGCTGCAGCAATTATCCTCATACACAAACAATGAATATAGGCCTGATCATTTGCACAAGTTTACCAATCAAGTTCATTCATAGAGAACATTGATTTGTTTTATTGCTATACGATGCTCATTGTCATTTGAAATGTCACATGTTGTTTGTATCAACATGATGCTAGACAAATGTAAAACTCAACTGACAATGTGTTGAGATGAGTGTTACACTACATGAGTGTACAGAATGTATTTATTTCATGCAGTCCTAAACTGCACCAATCAATGAAAATACTTCAGACTCAACCAGCAGCACAGAGAGCAGTGTGCTCTGCATAGGTCTGTCAATCATGAATGCATCAGGATGCATGCACGAACAATGAAAAAATTCCTGGATTTTTTTCCCAGTTAAAAATATACTTTCGCCCCCAGGTGAAAATACAATTTTTCTTTGCAAAGGGACAATATACTTTCCCTCGGAACTGTAAACCTTATAAATCCATTGAATGGATAAGGTTCGATGCACCAGCATAGATCTTCCCGGCAGTTTTTTTAACAAAAGATGTTTGATGTGCAGTAACATGTAGGTTGCATATTTCTGTATTATGAGACACTGCATATTGTATTATGAAAGTATATATTCAAATTCCACCAAGCACAGCATGTTAGTTTTCGAAACATTGCAATCAAGATTGTGATGCACTTTTGTAAGCCAATCATTGATCATGTCATATGATGTCGCCAGGCGATGATAACAGATATTCAGAGCATAGGACACGTGATGTAGTTAGCCAATACAAACATCACTGTTAAGTAGTGCAAACACGCAAATAGGAAAAGTTGATGGTTTAAATTAATATACGAGTAGATAGTGTAGCTACAAGAAAAGCTAAAGTTTCATATATAATATTAGTCTTTTTTGAATGTGTTACACTTTGAGATGCATCACACACATGTGCCACAAAATTTTTTAATAATAACGTAAATGTCTGTCTTCTGGGCATAAAATTCTTACAAGTGGCTGGCCCTCAGAGTATTACATTTTAAATGAGAGTCAAACACTCTGTGATTTAAGAAATTCAAAGCACATTCTCAAACGTAACATAATTCATCCTACGTAAAATGAAATTTACTTTGAAAGTGACGCTTTTCAAACCTACATTAACAATATTTTCTGTGACCTGTCAGAATTCATTTCAGCAGTTGTTAGAGAGCACCAGAATACAATTGTTACTGTTTGTGGTCAGCTAAGATGACATAGGAAGCCTACATGTTTGTACGTGTATAGCATTAAGAGACCTTACATTACGTCATAAATGAAACAGGACATCAGAGGATACTCCAAGATCATTGGAATTTTGTAAACCATACTAAAATGCATAATTTGGCTTGAAGTACACATTGTAAGTCCAGATTCATAAAGAAGTAAGCCCCAACCTGATATTGAAGCTTTTCATGGTGGTTTTGGGAATCAAACTTTCTTGGAGTACCAGTACTGTTTCATCTCATGGTTGGTTCCTTATTATGGCATCATGCTATAAAATGAAAACATGCACTTGAAATTCACCAAACATTTGAAACTCGCCAATAGAGTGGGATGAAACACTTTGTTTCAAATAAATTGACTGCCTCTGTGGAAATGATTAATAAAAGCCAAATTTCTTTAGCAAATTGACAAAAATAACGTCACTGTTCCGTGAAGCGATTAATGCTTGACTGCAAAAAAGGTGGAAATAAAATAAATTTGGGCAACCAAAACTAATAACATTTTTTAACCTACTGTAATTAAATGAATGTATTTTAATTCACTTGATAGCTCCTGGCACAGAAATCTGTTTTATTTTCATTTGGAGTGAGAGCTGTAAATGAAGAGAAAACAGCAAAATCACTAACGTAAACAGGGGTCACGTGGAGATTACCTACTACCCCCCCCCCCCCCCCCAACCCCACCCCAAATTACAACTCAGACTGCTCTGCACACACATGTATCTGGCAGCTTGGGCACACCAGAAATATTTTTCTGGGCAGCATCTGGCTGCTTATTACTACAGCTGATCCAGCTAACAGCCACACATCAAGTAGCCAGAAATGGGAGAAGCTACTGCTCATATGCGACTCAACTGCACATGTGCATGAGCCCACTAGCAACTGCTCAAACGAATGTAATTAATTGTGTCGTCATGCCCATAAGAATCAGTTTCTTGTTATGAAGCATTGCACAATGCTCATCTTTGACACATTTTGCTGTTGGCAGATGCTTGAATATGGACTGTACTTTGTTGTGGTGGCACAATTCCTTTGCAGCTTATGTTTTATTTTGGTTTTTTCCTCTCATTTATGTCCTGTTGCTGCAGCCTGTAGTAGCATGATACAGTAAAATTCTGTTAGAGTCAAAATTACAAAAATTTCACTGAAAACTAAAACAATGAAAAATTCTAAAATTCCCGGGTTTTTCCCTGTTTCCTCCCGGATGAAAAAATTCCTGGGTTTTCTCAGTTTTCCGAGGCGTATGTACCATGTGCATACATAAAAAGTGTCTGCAAATTTTAAACTCAAGCACATTTCTGCAGCTAAGTCTCACAAAGAAGGGGTCTTAGAACTGGGATACATATAGTATTTGTGATCTTTTGGTATGATAATACTGTGGAATAAAACTGGGGCTCTGCATTATAACACATCAGTGAATGTGTTTAATTATACTACCTCACCTTAAGTCCAAGATCCAGTTCCCTCAGAGATTGCTTCATTTCTGACGACAGAATATTCATTCTTTCACATTCTTGGAATGCAACTATTATATATGGTGTTCTCTCTTCTACTTTAGCCATAATTTCAGCTATGTTAAAGCCTTCAGGTAGTTTGTCTAATATATCATCGAGAACCTGCTTAACCTGCACAAGGAAGAAAAATGCACAATGTTAACTTGTTATCAAAGCTTTAATGTAAAGCGTCTGTGTAACAATGAAGAAGTACAAATGGAAAACATCAAAATGAGTATATTTGGACCAAAATGTATGTACATTAATTATTTATACATGGTACAAAAGATGACTTCATGTCTATGTACTTTTCATCAGAATTTATTATTCTTGACTTTGTTTTGCTGACATTTCAGTGAGGCTTTGGATTATGTGTACCATGATGTCCTATGCAAAAACTAAAAGGTATGCAAATAAATAATAACACTGAAACTTCCTGGCAGATTAAAACTCGGTCCCGAGTTCGAGTCTCGTTCCGGCACACAGCTTTAATCTGCCATGAAGTTTCATATCAGCGCACACTCCGCTGTAGAGAGAAAATCTCATTCTGGAAACATCCCCTAAGCTGTGCCTAAACCATGACTCTACAATATCGTTCCTTTCAGGCGTGCTAGTTCTGCAAGGTTCGCAGGAGAGCTTCTGTAAAGTTGGAAAGTACGAGATGAGGTACTGGCAGAAGTAGAGCTGTGAGGACAGGGCATGAGTCGTGCTTGGGTAGCTCAGTTGGTAGAGCACTTGCCCGCGAAAGGCAAAGGTCCTGAGTTCGAGTCTCAGTCTGGCACAGTTTTAATTTGCCAGGAAGTTTCATATCAGTGCACACTCCGCTGCAGAGTGAAAATCTCATTCTGGAACATCCCCTCGGCTGTGGCTAAGCCATGTCTCCGCAATATCCTTTCTTTCAGGAGTGCTAGTTCTGCAAGGTTCGCAGGAGAGCATCTGTAAAGTTTGGAAAGTAGGAGACAAGGTACTGGCAGAAGTAGAGCTGTGAGGGCAGGGCGTGAGTCGTGCTTGGGTAGCTCAGTTGGTAGAGCACTTGCCTGCGGAAGGCATAGGTCCCGAGTTCGAGTCTCAGTTCGGCACACAGTTTTAATCTGCCAGGAAGTTTCATATCAACGCACACTCCACTGCAGAGTGAAAATCTCATTCCCAAATAATAACATTGATTAACTAAAAACTATGGAATAGTCTACACAGCAGGTTCTTGGTTTTCAGCACAAATCTTTATAGAAAACAGTTTATCAGTCCCATACACACCACACATAGGCATTCTGAATTTGGAGCAATCAGGTACGGTGCCTCCAGTGTTCTATGTTTCTAATATAAACATATATTCTTCTTAATCTTCTACTTGTAGTGTCACAGCACTGAAATCATCTTATTGAGGATCAAGGGCCCCCCCAGTGAAGATCTCAATGTTCAGTCCAGGAATTCATGTCACGCAGCCACTAGTACTCAGGTAACAATCTGGTGTATTACTTTATAGAGTAAACATATTGCAGTAATTCTCTGGTTAATACACCTACTGCCCACAGTGGACATTAGTTGGGCCAGTATGGCAAGTGTAATGTGTGCCAACATTCAAACACAAACGCCCACAGCTACCAGAGGTGGCCGCCAGGGACAGCTTAGTCACTGACTGCAGTCACTTGATGCTCTGCGCATATGAAGCATGACTCCAGTGACACCATATGGAGATAGCGTCTTTACAAGGCCATACTTGGGCTTCTGGGCCTCCTGTTGTCAAATGTATTCATTACTTGTAAATACATCTATTCTTGTTGTCACTCTGTGACCTCTACGACTGCGTGTTTCCTCATGTTCCAATTAGAACACAAGTGGTGATGAGTAAGGATAGGATGTTTGTGTGTTCCAGGTCCTAAGAGTTTTCTTCCATTTGGCTCTTGCATCGAGATGCTGCTGCAGTCATTCCTGAAACACTCCTTCTGTTGTGGTAGTGGATCCCGTGCCCCAGCAGGTTTTTTGCATGATACAACATGGGTGCCCCAACCAACTGCCGGGCTTGGCTTCTGATCAGCTTCAGAATTTTTATGTACTGTGCACCACTGCCTCTCCCTCTTGGATGGTTTTATTTTCCTGTCAATAAAAGGGATTACTTCATGTGTCACACTGCCAGCAGATCTGCACTGGGAGGTCCTCTGCTTATTACATCAAGGTCAACAGGGACTCTCTCGAACAAAACTGATGGCGAGCTGCCATGTAATTTGCCCTGAGATTGATCAGGAGGTGGAATACCTCCTTATCCCCTGCCACAGGTGTTTGGGTTCACCAGGCAGTGCTGCGTATTGTGTTTTCACCATGGCCAGGCCCTACACAGCCTTAGGAAAGAGTCCATGTTTGTTTGCTGATCCTTTTTCAGACACTTTCTGGTTATTGGCCATTGATGCATTCTCTCTTTTCCCACATGTTGTCTGTTGTCTGATTGTGGCAGCAGACGCAACTGTCAAGGCTGTGTTGAAGATATACTCCATAGAAGGCTTGTCTCGCACCCTAGTTTTGGACAGTGGTCCTCAATTTGTCATGCAGTCTTTCACAGACTTTTGTACAGACAATGGCATTTGCCATGTCACAGTACTCCCTCCTTCCATGTGAAGCCAAACTGCAAATCAGAATGCCTGGTTTGAACATTTAAGATGCAGATGCGCAAGTACGTAGACAATTTCCTGGCTGAGGAGGCTCTGACATTTATTAAGCCCTTACAGACCAACTCCAATTGGGGAAAGAGTCCCATCAAGCTCTTCCACAGCTGTCAGCCATGACTGCTGCTCACCCTCTTGTTGCCGGGCAGGCGCCAGTTTTGTTAATGTTCACGCTCGGCGCACTAGTCTAGGCCTTGGGTTTTGGATAGTCTATTCATTGGATTGTGGCCATTATTCACAGCCAGCACTGTCGCTGCGTCTTCATGGTTCACACTGAAGATAGACCTGCTGCATGCCACAAGAATCAGCTGCATCCTAGGACGGTCACCAGGCCCCCTTCTTAGGCTGTTGGCACAACACCTTGTTCTTCGTTGGTCCTGGATACTCCTGGGTTCAGGCAGGCCTGTCCATGCTCCACTGGATGGCAATCAGGGCTTTGGTACCACTGATGGTGAGTTTGCTTCTTGCAGGTGGTGCTAGCACTTTACACTGCATTGAGTCAGTGCCACCATCCATGGGCACGGAAGCCGCGTCTTTGTTGCCAGAGCCTCTCCTCTCCAGAACCCTGTTGTTACTGCCTGTACTGACGCCCATCATTGTGGACTTGGATGATCAGATGACTACTGCCACCCTGTCACTGGCCCTGTCCACCTGCCATCCCAGGATCTGCGGGCGGTAGGGGTTCCTTCGTGCCGATCACTTTCGGCCATAAGTGCCAGTCCAAACAGATCAACAGCTTCTTGTGCCTTTGGCTGTCACCACCACGGACACCACAGAACCACAGATGTCTCTGCAGTCACAGCAGCACAGACAGCAACACCTAGTCCTCCCCCCACCCCCTCCCCCCCTAAAGGAGTAGTAGTGTAGTAACCTGCCGGTTACCACACCTACTACCCACAGGGGACATGAATCAGGCCATGGCAAGAGTGTATGCTGACATTCAAACAGTGCCCTCACAGGCACGTGGGGTGGCTGCCCAGTCACCCATTGGAGTCACCCACTTCACTGTGTGTACACAGCATGACTCCAGTGGCACCAAGTGGAGACAATGTCTTTATAAGGCCATACACAGGACTCCAGGGCCCTCAGTTGTCAAATATTTTCATTATTTGTAACTACAACCAGTCTATTCCTGCTGTTGTTACTCAGTGATTTAATAAACCATAACTGTTTTATGACTGCATGTTTCCTTGTGTTCCTAGTTAGAACAAATGTGGGTGAGCTGCTCACCAGCCTGCATTCCAGATAGTTTCTTTAGTCAAAGTCTACAATAAACTCAATTACATGTATTACAGGTTACACAACAAATCACTGCTGGAGATCTTAAGGCTCTGCTAAGCCTTGGTCAGCATGCAAACTGGTCATATTAATCCCAGGCTTGAGATTCAGAATCACGTAGGTCCGGGCTGAGACTGCTGTAAGTACAGCCCTGCTGAGGTTTATTAATAATTTAAAAGTAATGAAGACCTCTCACCAAATAGTAGAAGCACTGAGTCGTCAATAGGCAAACAGACAAAAAAAAAGAAAATTTGTAGCTTTTGTAAAAAATACTTTGACCCTATGGAGGCACAGAGGTGTGTGTGTGTGTGTGTGTGTGTGTGTGTGTGTGTGTGTGTGTGTGTGTGCATGTTCTATAGCTCCTCATCAAAGGATTTATTCTGAAACCTTGCAAGTTCTCTTTCTCATTTGTGTGTGCCTTGATGACTCAATGCTTCTGCTATTCAGTGAGTGATCTCCTTCTAAATTACTTACATTCTGCACACAACTACCTTACTATATCTGATGAGGTTTAGCACTGTTCAGGTGTCTTGCTGAATGAAAGTTCTCAAAGGCTAGTATAACATGTATATGGTAGAATGAGGCTCTACTGCCATAGGTGAGAGATTACTGGGAACTCAGGAAATGGCTTCAGTCCAAGAGATGCACATGGATACTTAAGTACCAACAGCTTGCTACACAGTGTTTGATTAAATAGATAATGACATGAACTTTAAAAACCCAACTACTCCTACCAGTTTTTACTCATGGGTAACAAATTGCAAAATTCTAGGACAAGAAAACAGGTTAGTAAAGTTTAAAGTGGGTGTTACATAACACTAAACTGGATATAGTAGATGTGGCGAGAACTGCGATTTGGGAGGAGGTGGTTCTGGGTTGGAAGATGTGTACACACCCTAAAACCATTTATTTCTTCAAACACTGAAATCCCCACTCCAAGATGGTTTGTACCCACTTCCAAACTATGCGCATACAATTATTCCACAAAATATCACATCCTCTTAACAAAATTAAACCTTTGCATAATTTGTAAAAGCTAAAATATAAAAACAGGAAATTAGATTCACAAATTTACAATTTTCATAACACAGATCTGATAGATTCATGTTGGTCAAGCTCCAGCTACAGCACTCTCAAATTAATGACTTTAGATGACTAAACAAGTTTCTCAACCTTTATAAGTTACAGTTCCAAAACACAGGTGCTGGTGAAGTTCCAGCTTCAATTATGAAATCAATAACCTCCATGGTTCATATCAGAAGTTAACCTGCACTTAGCACAGCTACAGTTAATATCACAGTTTTAAGAGCAAACAGTACATTGCCCACGCATGCCACAATGACGCATGTGTAAAGAATAGTCAATACAAAATACCAACAGCCCACAACAGATTACGCAAATGGTCATTTACTGCCAAAGGGGAGAGAAGCAAGGCATGTGATAATAAATGAGGTTATGCTTGGCTATTCAACAGTTAAGAACCAACAGCACACATAATCACAGAACTCAAATTCACCAATGGATGGCTGTTTGTGTACGAATCATAGTTACATATTAAATTATCCACAACAATAACAACAACAAAGCTTTCTTGCAAACTACTCCTCAGCTGTGACATCCGCTGCTACAGACATACTTCACTGGTTAACAACGCAACAAATTTCACAGCATATGAAGCCACCAATAATTATCGAAAGGGCACGAGGGAACAGAAATATTGATGCCCACACAACACCCTTTGAGTATGACCCACTCTGACCATGGCACAAACCGTCAAGACTTGAGGGCCAGAGGATATTCAGATGTGCTCTCATTATTCAGAATCCTCCCTTGCAACAACTCATTCAGATTGGTGCCGATCAAAAATGCTTGATGGCCTCCAGTCCAGCCAGTGAAATCCAAACAGTGCAGTCATGCCATGCAGTACCACTTCATCTATGAGGTCCATCCTTACAGGGAATGTTGACCATCACTCGCTCACCAATCACTCACTGACCAACATGGGGTTCCACTAACTTCCAACATATGTCCCATTAATTGACTCCAGCCAGCACAGCACCAACATCAGTCATTACAGTGGCCCAGGTGTTTTCTCTAGTGGAGTGCTCCTCCTGTCCTGCAGCCAGCAGTGGGAATTTCAAATGTACGCGCATGTCGTGTTGGCTGGGAGGGACATACCTCCTCCCCTCACCCTGCCACTTCCTCCAATCCTGAAGTCTGGGAGAAGCTGGAAGCTGAAAACCTCAGACCATGCACCGAGCCATAGGCTCCATGTAATAACACAGATACAGTATTATAATAACTGTCAGTGACTTCCATTTCCTTAAATTACATCAATAAAACTTATGCTATTATGGAACAAAAACAGAGGTTACACACCACCACCATGAACACACTCTCAAAGCACGGACACCTACCACTCCCTTCAGAATCTAAAATCTAGGTCTCCTTGGTGACAGATATCTACTGTAATGGTTTTACTTGAGACAGATATACTCTCAGTATCAACTTATCATGTGGATTCGTTACATGAAACATGATGAGCATCACAAAACACAGGATCTGCGGTAGACTCACAAACCTAAGTAGCAGCTTCCCTTCACTTCCTCCAAGCCCATGTTTGCTGCTTCCCCATCACTTTCTACAACTCTCTGTTTGCTGCATTAAAGTTCTTAACCCACACTCCAACCCCTGGCTGTAGCAAGGTCAACCAGCTCCTAGCACTGTACTTCTGTTTCATTCTTCTGTGGGTGAGGTTTTTGCAAGCGTTTTTCCACTCTGTGCAAAATCACCCTCTCCAAACCTTCCAGGAATTTCTCACTTCCAGCCTTGCCTCTCAATCTTTCTTGAAAAACCTTAATCCTACTCCCAACATCACCACAGCCGAAGCCCAGGCTATCCGTGATCTGAAAGCTGACCGTTCCATCATCATTCTTCCGGCTGACAAGGGTTCCACGACCGTGGTACTTGATTGTCGGGAGTATGTGGCTGAGGGACTGCGTCAGCTTTCAGACAACACTACATACAAAGTTTGCCAAGGTAATCCCATTCCTGATGTCCAGGCGGAGCTTCAAGGAATCCTCAGAACCTTAGGCCCCCTACAAAACCTTTCACCTGACTCCATCAACCTCCTGACCCCACCGACACCACGCGCTCCTACCTTCTACCCACTTCCTAAAATTCACAAACCCAAACATCCCGGCCACACCACTGTAGCTGGTTACCAAGCCCCCGCAGAACGTATCTCTGCCTACGTAGATCAACACCTTCAACCCATTGCATGCAGTCTCCCATCCTTCATCACAGACACCAACCACTTTCTCGAACGCCTGGAATCCTTACCCAGTCTGTTACCCCTGGAAACCATACACAAATATCCTGCACGTCCAGGGCCTCGCTGCAATGGAGCACTTCCTTTCACGCCGATCACCTGCCACCCTACCTAAAACCTCTTTCGTCATCACCTTAGCCAGCTTCATCCTGACTCACAACTTCTTCACTTCTGAAGGCCAGACATACCAACAATTAAAGGGAACAGCCATGGGTACCAGGATGGCCCCCTCGTATGCCAACCTATTTATGGGTCGCTTAGAGGAAGCCTTCTTGGTTACCCAAGCCTGCCAACCCAAAGTTTGGTACAGATTTATTGATGACATCTTCATGATCTGGACTCACAGTGAAGAAGAACTCCAGAATTTCCTCTCCAACCTCAACTCCTTTGGTTCCATTAGATTCACCTGGTCCTACTCAAAATCCCATGTCACTTTCCTTGACGTTGACCTCCATCTGTCCAATGGCCAGCTTCACACATCCGTCCATATCAAACCCACCAACAAGCAACAGTACCTCCATTATGACAGCTGCAACCCATTCCATATCAAACAGTCCCTTCCCTACAGCCTAGGCCTTCGTGGCAAACGAATCTGCTCCATTCCTGAATCCCTGAACCATTACACCAACAACCTGACAACAGCTTTCGCATCCCGCAACTACCCTCCCGACCTGCTACAGAAGCAAATAACCAGAGCCACTTCCTCATCCCCTCAAACCCAGAACCTCTCACAGAAGAACCCCAAAAGTGCCCCACTTGTGACAGGATACTTCCCGGGACTGGATCAGACTCTGAATGTGGCTCTCCAGCAGGGATACGACTTCCTCAAATCCTGCCCCGAAATGAGATCCACCCTTCATTAAATCCTCCCCACTCCACCAAGAGTGTCTTTCCGCCGTCTACCTAACCTTCGTAACCTCTTGGTTCATCCCTATGAAATCCCCAAACCACCTTCCCTACCCTCTGGCTCCTACCCTTGTAACCGCCCCCGGTGTAAAACCTGTCCCATGCACCCTCCCACCACCACCTACTCCAGTCCTGTAACCCGGAAGGTGTACACGATCAAAGGTAGAGCCAGGTGTGAAAGCACCCACGTGATTTACCAACTGACCTGCCTACACTGTGATGCTTTCTATGTGGGAATGACCAGCAACAAACTGTCCATTCGCATGAATGGACACAGGCAGACAGTGTTTGTTGGTAATGAGGATCACCCTGTAGCTAAACATGCCTTGGTGCACGGCCAGCACATCTTGGCACAGTGTTACACCGTACGGGTTATCTGGATACTTCCCACTAACACCAATCTATCCGAACTCCGGAGATGGGAACTTGCCCTTCAATATATTCTCTCCTCCCATTATCCACCAGGCTTCAATCTCCGCTAATTTCAAGTTGCTGCCACTCATACCTCACCTGTCATTCAACAACATCTTTGCCTCTGCACTTCCGCCTCGACTGATATCTCTGCCCAAACTCATTGCCTTTAAATATGTCTGCTTGTGTCTGTATATGTGTTGATGGATACGTGTGTGTGTGCAAGTGTATACCTGTCCTTTGTTCCCCCTAAGGTAAGTCTTTCCGCTCCCGGGATTGGAATGACTCCTTACCCACTCCCTTAAAACCCACATCCTTTCATCTTTCCCTCTCCTTCCCTCTTTCCTGACAAAGCAACCGTGGGTTGCGGAAGCTCGTAATTCTGTGTGTTTTTTTATTGTGCCTATCTACCAGTGCTTTGTCGTTTGGTATATGTGTGGATGGATATGTGTGTGTGTGCGAGTGTAAACCTGTCCTTTTTCCCCCCTAAGGTAAGTCTTTCCGCTCCCGGGATTGGAATGACTCCTTACCCTCTCCCTTAAAACCCAATCCTTTTGTCTTTCCTTCTCCTTCCCTCTTTCCTGACGAGGCAACCGTTGGTTGCGAAAGCTAGAGTTTTGTGTGTATGTTTGTGTTTATTTGTGTGTCTATCGACCTGCCAGCGCTTTTGTTGGGTAAGTCTCATCATCTTTCTTTTTAAATATATTTTTCCCACGTGGAATGTTTCCCTCTATTATATATATATATGTATATATATATATATAGTAAAGTGTATCATTTTTTATGTGTCTCCTGTACCATAATCACGTGATTTGTAAGTATGTGTTATGAGACTAATAAATCAAAATTCACAATTTTGACTCAGCATTACAAAATCTGCACTGATAGACCTTGTGAAGGACCAAATTGATACAACAATATTATGAAAAGGATACAACAGGTAGAAATATCAACAATGTAGGAAAAGACAAATTACTACTCAGGCATTCCAGCTCGGGGTGCTGGAGTTGGTGGTCATGTGTGCATGAATGCTTGCTTGTGTGTATGAATGGTGTGTGTTTCTCTTTTGCTGATGAAGGCTATGGCTAAATGCTTTATGTAAGTGTCTTTTCGTTGTGTCTGTCTGTAGCTTAACATGACTGTTTTACAGTAAGTAACAATCTGTCTTTTTCTACATTGTTGTTATGAAAATGATATATTGCTACTCACTGTAAATATGACACATTTAATTGTAGACAGGCACAACGAAAAGACTGTTACACATAAGCTCTCATCCAAATCTTCTTTAGAAAAGAGAAACACACACACACACATACACACACACACACACACACACACACACACACACACACACACTTTCCCACAAGCAAGCACACCTCATACTCACATGATTGCTTCCTTCAGCCACTCTGGACTGCAACTGGAAAATGTTGAATGGGATCAACAAGTCAGAACACGGCAGAAGAGGGGGAGGGATAACAGGGTGTGGGTGGGTGAAGAGGAAGTGGCACTGTCTGGCAGAGTGTGCAGAGACTAGAGGTGGCAGGACAGGGCTGACAGGTGCAGTGCTGGGAGGCTGTGGGGGAAGGAGTGGTGGGGGAAAATGAGGATTGGAAAGGAGAGGAACAAAGAAGGGGAAAAGACTGATGAATGTGTGAGCAGAGAGCGACGCACACTGAGGGTGAGGAGAGGCAAATTGAGTGGAGGTGAAAGGACAAAGGGAGTGGAAACAGTTGGGTGAAGGTGGTGGGACATTAGGTTACCATAGGTTGAGGCCGGGATGATTTTGGGAGCGGAGAATGTGTTGAAAGAACAACTCGCATCTCTGCAGCTCAGGAAAGCTGGTGATGGAGTGGAGCATACAGATGGGATGGGTTTCAAGCAGTCATAGAGATCAAATATGTTACATACAGCTGCATGTTGTGCTACAACATATTACATGTTGCACATTGTGCACAACATTCAGTTGCACATACTAACCAGTACACTACATCACATGCACTACAGTTCAGGGTATTATTCCCTCTTCTAGAGAAACTGCAACCCACTGTTTCAGGAGGCTGACTACAGGTGTGTCTTGATCTTTTCCATGACCCTCTGTATAAAGGCATTGGCAGATCCTTGCATTCTGGTCATGTTGTTCTCTATGATCAGCACTGAAGGTAACCTCTCCCATCATAGTTTTGCAACTGTCGAGTATAACATCATCTGCGCCTTTGTTTTCTTGATGAAGGATCATATGTGATTTCTGACAAAGAACGAGGCATATGATATGGCCGAAAGTAGCTCTTAAGTAACTTTTCCAATAGTCTCACTTTCTGCAGAGGTATAAATATCTGTACTAAGTCTCCCATACTGTAACTCACTGGAAACTGCTTGGAATTATAGTGCTCTTGGTCTTTGTCCTGGATGTTCAGGGTCTGGATGCAAGCCAGGTGCTTTGTCTCTTCAGTTCCAGTGTGAGGTATTTCACATTGTCACCCGAATATCATCAGGTGGAAACAAGAATAGTGTAAGCACTGTTATTTTGTCCTTGTGACCTTGGAGCAGAAAGGACAGTGTGACTTGATTCACTGTGTTGTATGCGAATGTCATGATGAGAAGTATTGTATCCCAATCTCTGTTGACATCAATGTACATTGGAAGCATATCTACCAACATCTTATTGAATTGGTCTGTGAGAATGTTCATCTGTGCATGGTAGGTAGTAGTTATCCTCTGGATGATGTCACACCATGAAATTTTCTCTGATACTAGTTTTACTGGAAAATTTTTCCATAAGCAGGGATCATCACACGGGGTACTCTGTGTTTCAAAATAATGTCTTCAACAAGGAACTTTTCAGTTCCTGGAGCTTCAGCAGTCGACACAGGTTTGTTTACAACACTAACCAGTGAGATACTCAGTGCAAACTGTTATCCATGGATTCCCATGTGTTGACTTCAGAAATTACCTACAGAGGTCGATTCCAATTTGGTAGAATGGTGCTGCTGCAGGTGAGATTGCTACCAGATGCCCTTGAGGTAACTGTGGCAGGTGCTTTTGTTGTTAACGTTCCTTACAGTGGCTCACATAGCGCTTAACAGATTGGTACACGTGTGGCTAGAGACACCAGCATGTGATTTGGCCTAGAGTCTTCACGAATTCCAGGTGAGCAGATGTTGGAGCATCACGGAAATACTTCAGGAACTCTTCCTATCAGATCATAGTCTCCCTTATAATGTTCCATTTATTAATTGTAATCCTCCTTTGATAGGTTTCACATTTTTTCAAGACTTCTATGGTTTTCAGCAATGCGAGATCCTCTCCCTATTCAGAAATACCATCACATAATGCAGCAGTGACTGGTATTTTGTCCACACTTCTGCTTTCTGCCAAGGGATCCCCATGAAAGGCAGCTAGCATCCTTGTACTTGCATCCATTTTCATGCGATGTATATTCAGAAAGTAAGTATACTGTGACCATAATGAGCTGTGGACTTTTGTTTTTTGAGTGTTGGTAACAAAGAGAGGTAGAAGAGGATCCCATGACCAGAGTGAGTATCACAGGCAAACGGTAATGTGTAAATTCATGTTGCAGCATCCAGTTGCATGAAAGACGTCAGTAAGAAAACTGCCAGTGCGAGCCACATACTGTGACCTGCTTCTTACTCACAAAAGGATTAAACCTACCAAAGTTTTTTTGAGAAACAAAATAGTTCATGGTGAAGTGTTGTGAACAGAAAGAGTGTGTTTAAGGGGTGCATGGAATTTAATGGAGGCAGAAAAAATGTTCATGATGAATATACGACTGGGAGATATTCCATTTTGACTAATGAGTTGGTACAAAAAATCAAGGGAACTATTCTTAAAGACTGCCAATTGAGAGTGGATGAAATTTCTGCAATGTTTCCACAACTTTCTTCTATGAGACACTCACAGAAATGCTGGGATATTGGAAACTGTGGACAAGATGAGTCCCAAAACAGCTCACAGAGCAGCACAAGAAAAACTGGACCAATAGCACTCACGAGTTTCTTGACTCACTTGAATTGGAAGGTGAGGATTCTCTGAGCTCTACTGTGACTGAAGATGAAATGTGAGTGGTTCATTACGTGCCTGAGACAAAAAGATAATCACCACAGTGGTGTCTCATCAATTCTCCACCAACAAAACCGCTGAAAAATCACAATTTTTGGCAAAAAAATCATGGTCTCAGCGTTTTTGGACCAAATGCATCATTTTGCTCAAATTTCTGCCTCAGAGGGAGACCATTAATGCACAATGATATTGCAAGACCCTCAAAAAACCGAAAAGGAGAATTCAAAACAAAAGATGGGGAATACTACTTGCAGCACAACAGCGCCCATCCTCACACAGCCTCGACCATTAAGGAGTTCTTGGACTCATTTGGTTGGGATGTTTTGAACCACTCCCCATATTCCCTTGACCCGGCACCTTCAGGTTATTATCTTTCCATCTCCCTGAAGGAATATACGAGTGGAGTTAAATTTTCCACGAACAAGCAGGTGCAAAAATAGGTTCTGAAGTGGGGGAAGGAGATGGCAGCAGAATTCTTCGAGGGATGGCATAAAGCAGCTTATGCCACATCTCACCATATGCATTGATCAGATAGCAATTATGTGCAAGAATAGTCTACATATGTATCAACAGTAGTCTGTGCAATATTTTTTTTTCCAAATACATTTTTTCTTAAGAAATATAAATATCTAGCACAATTACTTTTTGCACGTCTCACACACCTCACTGCTAGTCTCACCAGCCAACGTGATAGCTTCTTCAGGCTCATCATCATCATTTGTATGGCACACACATGTCGTACATTTATAATATGGAATGCATGTCATTGCATAAAATAAAAATAAATTGACTTAATAATAATATCTAGGTTTCTTATCCATTCCACCACTGACAATGGTGTAGATAAAATCATTTCATGTGCACTTATAGCACTGTAGGATGCACTCTTCTCTTATACGTCTGACAGATTGTTTCAGTGTGCCACAGTCACAATTCAGAGACTCCAGAATATCTCATTTACAGAACTGACCAAATCTGGTGTCAATTCTATTTAATTTGACCCACAGTTTCCTGTCAAGTTCGACATCCAGAATACCACAGTTATGTTTCTCAAACCATTCCCATTCTTGGTAATTTTCAGTGTGTTGGCAGTTCTTGTTCCAGATATCTCTTAGTTTGGTATTAGTTGTAGCTAGCTGTTCAACATACAGTAGTGGTGGATGTCTTGAACAAAACCTATTTCTTCATAAGACAGATATGTTGTAATGATTAGGTAGTTCTATATTCTGTTGTATACTGTGGTAATCTCTAAGCAAAGCAGGGTCACAGTTCTGCAAATATGTGGTGGGTAGATATTGTTTGGGGAGGGGGAAGGGGGGGGGGGGGGAGGGAGCCAAGAGACAGGAGTTATTCCAACTGTACCAGTAATCTTGCACATCGTATTGGTGAGCTGCACATCGATAAGGTTGGCGTAACAACTGAAGCACAATACTCTACAGCCGAAAAAACAGTGCAAGAGCCAATGTATGGATAGTCTCCAATGAAACCTCCCAGGTTGTGCCACACAGCCTCTGAATGATGTTGCTGTGAGTTTTTATATTGATCAATGTGGTCTCCAGTTGTTTTTTTACAAGATAGAATGTGATTGAGTGTGATGCTAAGATACTTAGGGTACTTGTTCTGATTGAGAATGTTGTTGTTGTTGTGGTCTTCAGTCCTGAGACTGGTTTGATGCAGCTCTCCATGCTACTCTATCCTGTGCAAGTTTCTTCATCTCCCAGTACCTACTGCAACCTACATCCTTCTGAATCTGCTTAGTGTATTCATCTCTTGGTCTCCCCCTACGATTTTTACCCTCCACGCTGCCCTCCAATACTAAATTGGTGATCCCTTGATGCCTCAGAACATGTCCTACCAACCGATCTTCTGGTCAAGTTGTGCCACAAACTTCTCTTCTCCCCAATCCTATTCAATACTTCCTCATTAGTTATATGATCTACCCATCTAATCTTCAGCATTCTCCTGTAGCACCACATTTCGAAAGCTTCTATTCTCTTCTTGTCCAAACTATTTACCGTCCATGTTTCACTTCCATACAAGGCTACACTCCATACAAATACTTTCAGAAATGACTTCCTGACACTTAAATCTATACTCGATGTTAACAAATTTCTCTTCTTCAGAAACGCTTTCCTTGCCATTGCCAGTCTACATTTTATATCCTCTCTACTTCGACCATCATCAGTTATTTTGCTCCCCAAATAGCAAAACTCCTTTACTACTTTAAGTGTCTCATTTCCTAATCTAATACCCTCAACATCACCCGACTTAATTCGACTACATTCCATTACCCTCGTTTTGCTTTTGTTGATGTTCATCTTATATCCTCCCTTCAAGACACCATCCATTCCGTTCAACTGCTCTTCCAAGTCCTTTGCTGTCTCTGACAGAATTACAATGTCATCGGCGAACCTCAAAGTTTTTATTTCTTCTCCATGGATTTTAATACCTTCTCCAAATTTTTCTTTTGTTTCCTTTACTGCTTGCTCAATATACAGATTGAATAACATCGGGGAGAGGCTACAACCCTGTCTCATTCCCTTCCCAACCACTGCTTCCCTTTCATGTCCCTCGACTCTTATAACTGCCGTCTGGTTTCTGTACAAATTGTAAATAGCCTTTCGCTCCCTGTATTTTACCCCTGCCACCTTTAGAATTTGAAAGAGAGTATTCCAGTCAACATTGCCAAAAGCTTTCTCTAAGTCTACAAATGCTATAAACGTAGGTTTGCCTTTCCTTAATCTTTCTTCTAAGATAAGTCGTAAGGTCAGTATTGTCTCACGTGTTCCAGTATTTCTACGGAATCCAAACTGATCTTTCCCGAGGTCAGCTTCTACTAGTTTTTCCATTCGTCTGTAAAGAATTCGTGTTAGTATTTTGCAGCTGTGGCTTATTAAACTGATTGTTCGGTAATTTTCACATCTGTCAACACCTGCTTTCTTTGGGATTGGAATTATTATATTCTTCTTGAAGTCTGAGGGTATTTCGCCTGTTTCATACATCTTGCTCACCAGATGGTAGAGTTTTGACAGGACTGGCTCTCCCAAGGCCATCAGTAGTTCCAATGGAATGTTGTCTACTCCGGGGGCCTTGTTTCGACTCAGGTCTTTCAGTGCTCTGTCAAACTCTTCACGCAGTACTGTATCTCCCATTTCATCTTCATCTACATCCTCTTCCATTTCCATAATATTGTCCTCAAGTACATCGCCCTTGTATAGACCCTCTATATACTCCTTCCACCTTTCTGCTTTCCCTTCTTTGCTTAGAACTGGGTTTCCATCTGAGCTCTTGATGTTCATACAAGTGGTTCTCTTATCTCCAAAGGTCTCTTTAATTTTCCTGTAAGCAGTATTGATCTTACCCCTAGTGAGATAAGCCTCTACATCCTTACATTTGTCCTCTAGCCATCCCTGCTTAGCCATTTTGCACTTTCTGTCGATCTCATTTTTGAGACGTTTGTATTCCTTTTTGCCTGCTTCATTTACTGCATTTTTGTATTTTCTCCTTTCATCAATTAAATTCAATATTTCTTCTGTTACCCAAGGATTTCTACTAGCCCTCGTCATTTTACCTACTTGATCCTCTGCTGCCTTCACTACTTCATCCCTCAAAGCTGCCCATTCTTCTTCTACTTTATTTCTTTCCCCCATTCCTGTCAATTGTTCCCTTATGCTCTCCCTGAAACTCTGTACAACCTCTGGTTCTTTCAGTTTATCCAGGTCCCATCTCCTTAAATTCCCACCTTTTTGCAGTTTCTTCAGTTTTAATCTACAGGTCATAACCAATAGATTGTGGTCAGAGTCCACATCTGCCCCTGGAAATGTCTTACAATTTAAAACCTGGTTCCTAAATCTCTGTCTTACCATTATATAATCTATCTGATACCTTTTAGTATATCCAGGGTTCTTCCATGTATACAACCTTCTACCATGATTCTTAAACCAAGTGTTAGTTATGATTAAGTTGTGCTCTGTGCAAAATTCTACCAGGCGGCTTCCTCTTTCATTTCTTAGCCCCAATCCATATTCACCTGCTACGTTTCCTTCTCTCCCTTTTCCTACACTCGAATTCCAGTCACCCATGACTATTAAATTTTCGTCTCCCTTCAATATCTGAATAATTTCTTTTATTTCATCATACATTTCTTCAATTTCTTCGTCATCTGCAGAGCTAGTTGGCATATAAACTTGTACTACTGTAGTAGGTGTGGGCTTCGTATCTATCTTGGCCACAATAATGCGTTCACTATGCTGTTTGTAGTAGCTTACCCGCATTCCTATTTTCCTGTTCATTATTAAACCTACTCCTGCATTACCCCTATTTGATTTTGTATTTATAACCCTGTATTCACCTGACCAAAAATCTTGTTCCTCCTGCCACTGAACTTCACCAATTCCCACTATATTTTAACCTATCCATTTCCCGTTTTAAATTTTCTAACCTACCTGCCCGATTAAGGGATCTGACATTCCACGCTCCGATCCGTAGAACGTCAGTTTTCTTTCTCCTGATAATGACATCCTCTTGAGTAGTCCCCGCCCGTAGATCCAAATGGGGGACTATTTTACCTCCGGAATATTTTACCCAAGAGGACGCCATCATCATTTAATCATACAGTAAAGCTGCATGCCCTCGGGAAAATTACGGCCGTAGTTTCCCCTTGCTTTCAGCCGTTCGCAGTACCAGCACAGCAAGGCCGTTTTGGCCTATTGCTGTCAAATTGCACCTTGAGCTCAGTGTTAGCTTGTTTGTTGTTAAGGTGAAACACACAAACCTCACTGTTACCGGCATTGGGCTTCGGACCCCATTTTTTAAAATATGAGTTATGGCCCGCCAAGTCTTCTGTTAGTGCTCCCTCTAACTGAACAAGCTCTATTGACTGACAAGCCAGAGCAGTCTCATATGCACAGCAGAATTTCCTTGAAGATGTTCTTGGAAGGACAGAAACATAAAAGCTGAACAGGAGAGGTGCAAGAACTGAGTCCTATGGCAGGCCATTATTTAGTTTCCTTATTGAGCTTCTATTTTCACCCAAGCAAACCTGAAAGTATCAATTCCTTATCATGCTGTTAATACAAGGAGCTGTTGTTTGGGATTTAATTATTTTCAGTAATTTGTAAATCATCCGTTCCCTCCAGGTGGTGTCATATGCTGCCATAAGGTTGATAAAGAGCACAGATGTTTTTAGTTTCTCCTCGAAAATGGCCTGTATGAAAGTTGTCAGTGCTAGTACCTGGCCATTGCAACTAGGGCGAGGCTTAAATTCCACTTATTCCATTGCAATGTGTTCTAAAATATAACCACTAATTCTGTTGTAAATAAATCTTTCCAAGAGCTTATACTTGCAACTGTGCAGGAAAATTGGTTGAAAGCTCTGGAGTAGATCCACTGATTTGTTAGGTTTTAAGATTGCCACAATTCTTGTATTTTTCAGTTCCTTGGGAAATGTTTCTGTCTTCAAAGCAATAGAGAAGAAGTGAGTCATGAGGTTTCTGACAAGATTTATTAAAGAAGCCACCCAATTTACAGAGCAACAACCAAGCCTATCTACCAGAATATTTGAAATTCAAGTTTCCTACTGTCTGAGACCAGCAAACTTTCCTTGCAACATCAAGACCCTCTGCCAGGCACTTAAATGTGATTTGCAGAGTATCGATGTAGATGTATAAGACTAAAAAGAAGTTCATCGACATTTTCATTATCTCCACCTTTGTTAAACTGTTCATGTAGGTAGTCACATCTCTCATCCTATCTTGGGATATATTCTCTCCTATATCCACGAGGAATATGTTTCATAGCAGATTCAAGAACAGCTCAAGCAAAATGGCGGTAGTCTAGGGTTCTGGTGGAATGAAACAAATATATTTTTCCAGGTTGTCCAAGAAACCCTGCCAGTTTGCCTTTCTAAAATTCCATCAAGGTTGTGGCACTGTCTTAACCAGAAGGATGGACAAGCCAATACTGAGAATAAAAGGTCTGTGTAGGCTATGTGGGAAGCCTGACAAGACTCTTCTTGATGTACGAATTGGCTGGCCTTTACAATCATGGGAGACAAAACAGAGGTAAGGGTTAGAGCCTCTCTGCTACACAGCTAATCAAAATGTCTCTAAACCCTTGGCTCAAAAACTAGGTAAAGGTTTTTATTTTCAGCTCAGTCAATAAGTTACTTACCACAGTCATTATTCCGTGCACACTTCCACTGATCATGGTAGTTGTTAAAATCACCAGTATATATTCATGAATGGACGGTAATTGGCAGAACATTTGGTGGCCACTCTACATTAGGTGGTTTGAGACATTATGGATAGTGAGCTCTACAAGCTCTACTGAAACATTACAAATTTTATCAGCTTTATTTGCTGCGATTAGATGCGCATAATCAGTGCTAGCTCTAACGTAAGTAGCAACATCATAAACATTGTGGTAAGTTGCACCAATAAGCTCATAGCCATATATCCTTCCACTTTTATGAAGTTCTTCTCCATTTGACGCGTGGGTTTCCTGGATTATAACCATGTCAGTATTCCTACTTAAAAGAAATTTTGACAAGTAATCACTTTTAATTTAGCTACTTACTTTTACATTTTGTTGGCAAACAAGAACTGAAGGTCTGAGTTTTTTGGTCATTTGGTCTTGAGAAGGGCCCTTTGCTAGTATTTGGTTTCCTAGTGCACATGCAATATTTTACTGCAGATGCTTGCTAGAGTTACACCTCTGGCTAGTCAGCATAGAGAACAGTGATGCATCACAACACTGAAAGGTTTTTCAAATAAATATGGCTGGAACTTGTTGATGGCCCAAACAACTGCAAAGCACTACTTCTCAGTTGTAGAGAACTTCTTGGACTTTCTGGAAGCATCAGCTATCACCTTATCAGCTCCTTCGAAAATTTTTACTAGGACTACCCCTATCCCAAAACCACTAGCTTTAATATGAAGTTCTGCTTCAGCTTTCTCATCATACAATGCTAGAAGTGACGAAGATGCTAGTGCCTTGCAGTGTACATAGGCTTAGTTAATCACGTGAAGGTACCCATTCACCAGTGGGCAAGTGCACAACCGAAGAAAACTGCTATATGGCTCATCCACACAGGGGTTCTGTTATATACTGCTGCATTATGCCCACATGTAAGCAACTAAAGATCATCAGGAGTCTATGAAAGCAGTCAGTGAATGGTATATGGATGTAAAATGAATAAATAGAAATAATTAAATAACTGGGAATTAAGGTAATAACCCCACAGGATAATAATGTAGGATTACAGCACCTTTGAATTTTACTGTTGATTTATTCACAGAAGAAAAATTTACTTTGAGTGATGGCCCTACACAGGATAATACTATCCACATTGGTACAGATGAAATTAGAAATAACTGTTTTAGCAGAATGAGCAGAGTAGTTGCAGGAAATGGCTACTCATAAACCAAAATCATTGCATAGTGCACTGAAATTCAATCAAACTGCATAACTTCCCTGAACTCCATAAATTCAGTCAACACAGTTTAACATCCTCAAAACTACCAAATGATATACAGGCTGACTTAACTTCCAAATACGCATAGATACACCTCACTCAAAACACACTTGAGCACAAGCAGTATTCTGTCTACTCAACTAATCTTAACTCAGCAGTTTCCACTGGAAAAAGATCCAGATACCAGCCATGCACACTCTTTCCTCAGTTATATCATGTGACACACTACCTAGATCAAATGATTCTCTACATGCCTGAACATCATTTGTTTATACAATCATTTTACAAGTTCTAAATATTCCCAGTAAATACATCATATAGTTTAGCAAAGTACATTTAAATGTAGTTTCATTTCATTTACACGTCATATAATACATTTTCTTATTAAATTTTTAACATTGCACAAACTGGAACACCAATCACTAGGCGAAAGTGCTCCTTTACTCTTTTTTGTCAGTTCCCCACTATGTTATTTAAAAAATGTTATGAATAGCAAAGTTGCTACTCATCATATAGTGGAGATGCTGAGTCGCAGATAGGCACAACAAAAAGACTGTCACTTGCATTTGCATGTGCGTGTTTGTGTGTGTGTGTGTGTGTGTGTGTGTGTGTGTGTGTGTGTGTGTGTCATCTATTCTCGACAAAGGCCTTGTTGGCTGAAAGCTTATTTGTGACAGTCTTTTTGTTGTGCCTATATGCAACTCAGCAGCTCTGCTATGTGGTGAGTAGCAACTTTCCTTTTCACAATATTTTTGCATTCCATGCTGGATTTCATGTGTTATTTAAATGTCTTATTTACACATATGAATGTGCAATTTCTCATTAAATGAACACAGACAATTAAATATTACTGTAAACTATCCATGCAGAGAGTAGCTGCTTCACGTGTTTATGGATAACTTTGTTTTTTCGCGCACAGCATTAGTAATCTAAAATTTTTGCTTATAATAAAGAGGTAGTTTAATTTACCCTAATTGCAAACATATTCATTTCTTAGCAGATTTCATGTGTTAAGAGTTGCTACATTCTATACACATACAACGTGTTAGTCATCATTGTCATAGTTGTTAAATGATTTTAAACACAACTGTCAATAAGAGCAATTTATTTTGTATAAGTGGTGCAATCATGGCAACAGTTTTGTAGGAACAAATACAGCCAGAATCTCACCATTTTAGCATGCTGTTGCCAAGCAGTTCCTCAGTTCCCCCTCTACCCTCATCGAAAATTCCCTGCAACATCTGCTCAGTCTGGACTTATATGTGTTGCCTGGCAATCACATCACAGCATTCCACTACATTTATTACTCAACAGCAGACAACACAGGGCTGTCACTCTCAAGGCTGTCACACTATGTGACACTGTGCCCGTTAACTTACAGCCTCCTTAAGGACAAGAAAAGATCTTTCTTGCACCTCGATCCAGGAAAATTTGGTATCTTTCTTCAGTAGTTCTTGCAAGGGATATGCCTTGGTATAGAAGTCCTTTAAGAATTGCCAGTAGTGCAGGCATATTCTGAGAAAACTTCTCACATCATGAATGTGTCAAGGAGTCTGAAAATTTGTGATTGCTCTTATTTTCTCTGCATCACATCAGGATGAACTCCATCACCATTAGCTAGGTGCCCCAAGATTTTCTTTGGTAACAAAGACACACTTTCAGATTCAAATGGAGATGAAGTCTGAATACACTTCAACATAGCTGTTAGGCAGCTCTCTGATCTCTGAGAGATAATGCTGACACTATGGCCCTTCCAGCACACAAAGGGAATGCAATGGTACTGATGTGCATCAACAACTAACAGTATAAAAGTGGTTCGCCACTACAGGACCTGGCCTACAAAAAGCTCAAGAGGGATCCAGCTTTGATGGTGACTAGAAAACTGTGGCTCTGTTGAAGAGCTCAGATCTACCAGAAGAAGACTTCCCAAATTCCACAAGTAATAAGTAATGGGCACCTTGTGACCTATACTACCACCGCTAACTCCCACAATTATGGACTGGCCAGAAATTGGATACGTTTCTAAAGTCTCTTGCGGAACATTGTAGCTACCACATGAAGAATTTGGTCAATTTCATGAAAGCTCTTCAGAACATGCGACTACAGAGGGATGACCTGTTCGTGCGCTTTGATGTTATGTTGCTGTTCAGAGGAGTATTTTTTTTTAAAAAGATTCTTTGGTACTTCTTAATCTTTGCTTCTTGCAAACAGTTAAACTTTTTCAACATGCACTGATGACCACTTCAAGAGCAAAGGAGAGTTTTATGAAGCGATAGATGAAGTGGCCATGGGATCCTGACAGGCTTTTGGGAACACAAATCTTTGCCTGGAGGGGGAGCATACAAACAGCACTTGATGAGTTTCTGGACCACCTTAACAACACCCATCAGCACACTGCATTCACTAAGGAAAGAGTGGGGAGTGGTTGTCTCTCTTTCTCTGAAGTATTAATCAGGAAGAAGGCACACAGTACAGTAGACCAATCAATATATAGGAAGTGCATCCACATAGACTTTTACTTGCATGCAACTAGCCGCCATCATCCAGTGCAACAGCGGGTAGTGCTAACCATCCACATACATCGGGCATGCATCATCTGTGATAAGAAAAGATTCCAGCCAAACTACAACATGTGGAGGAACTGTTCTACAAAAAATTTGTGCAAAGAGGCACAGATTATTAAGGCATTTCAGAAAGGAAAGTTGCAGCAAACTAAGAAGAGGAAGAAGAAGACAGGAGGCTTTCTTTCTTTCCTTACTTGCTCTCAGCCAAAACTGTGAAGCTGCTTAAAAAATCCAATATAAAAACCATCTTCTGACCACTGTCTAAGATGACAGAGTATTTTGGCTTTGAAAAAGACCCACTAAAACTTAACATACCTGGGGTATATAGCATCTGGCAAATGCAGTGCTGTATCTTGAAGTACTGCGACGAGCACATCAGGAATATACAACTGGGACAAACAAATAAATAAGTGAGAGCAGAACACAGTACAAACGAAGGCCACACTTTTGACTTTCAGAACATTAAGGTACTATGCCAAGCGTTTAGTTACTGTGACATCATTGTTATGGAATCCACAGAAATAAGGAGTCACAAGAACCTGGTCAATAGGGACAAAGTTCAACATGGTGTCCTGTGCTGGCGGCAATATAATGAGACAGCATGCTCAGCATTGTTCTTCATGTGATATCATCCATAATGCCCAGAGATTTGAGTATGGCCTTTGGCACTCCTACTACCCCCACCACAGCAGCCTCGCATCCCTCCCCATCCAATGGCTAGACAGCACCCTGCCACCTGTAGCCATATCAAAGAGGCACACTCGCAGTATAAACATTACGACATCTGCAACATTGCACTTTGTTGGAAGATGACAAATATGACACTCTTCAAAATGCTATGCTATTTTAACACTGCCACTCGGCTGGAAACCCAAGGGCTTTTCATCAATTATTAACAAATAGTCTGATGCAACTGAATACTTCTTCACTGGTTTCCCAACAAAACGGTGCTCTGGAATCATCAGCATAGTATCCGTACTTAAGATATATCATTTATGTAAAATAAGAAGGGTAATGTGCCAAGTACTGACTCTGGAGGAACATCCGACCACATCTCTTTCCAGTTTGAATGGGTCCTCTCATTCTTTTGCTAAATAACTACTCTTTGCTTTCTACATTTTAAGCAAGAAGATAGCTGATGAAGAGCTTTTCCTGGAAGCCACATGTAGTCATTTTGCAAATAAGCAAGACATGGTTTACTATATTCAATGTTTTAGTAAAGTCACAAAAGATGCTGGTATATGAATCTTGTAATCAAGACACCTGCTTACTTTTGTAATAAGTTTATTAATTGTTTGTTTTGTAGTGTGGCATTTCCTGAATCCATGTTGCTTACCAAGGGTGATTTTGTGTATTTTATTACAATTTTCTGTTTGGTTGTACACTGAGGGCAATAAACTGAGGTGACAAAAATCCTGGGATACCTCCAAATAACATGTCAGACTTTCTTTTGGCAACACAGTTAAGCAACTCAGTGTGGCATGGGCTCAACAAGTTGCTGGAAGTACTATCCAGAAATACTGAGCCATGTTGCCTCTATAGCTGTCCATAACTGCAAAACTGTTGCTGGTGCAGGAGTTTGTGCATGAATTGACCTCTCAATTACATTCCAAAAATATTTGATGGGATTCATGTTGGGCAATATGGGTGGCCAAATGATTTGCTCAAATTTCCCAGAATGTTCTTCAAACCAATTGCGAACAATTGTGGCCTGGTGACATGGCACATGTCATCTGCAAAACTTCCATCACTGGATGGTCTGTAGCTGAAAATAATCAAGTCAGTCAATGATCGGTTCAGTTGGATCAGAGGGCTCAATCTATTCCATGTAAACACAGTCTACACTATTATGTAGCCACCACCATCTTGCATAGTGCCTTGTTGACAACCTGTGTCCATGGCTTCGTGGAGTCTGCGCCACACTCAAACCCTACCATCAGCCCTTACCAACTGAAATCGGAACTGATCTGACCAGTCAACCGATATGGTTATGAGCCCAGGAGAAGTGCTGCAGGCGATGTTGTGCTGTTACCAAAGGCACTCACAACAGTCGTCTGCTAACATATCCACTAACACCAAATTTCACCACACTGTGCTAACAGATACTTTCATCATACATTCAACATTGATTTCTGCAGTTATTTAATGTGGTGTTGCTTGTCTGTTAGCACTGACAACACTATCCCAATGCCACTGCTATCAGTCATTAAGTGACAGCTGTCAGCCACTGCACTGTCTGTGGTGAGAGGTAATGCCTAAAATTTGGTATTCTCATCACACCCTTGGACATATGTCACCTCAGTGTATGCTGCCCTTTTATGGACTGGTTGTACTTCTGCATATTTCAGTTTTTTAGGATAGTTATGTTCAAATGACAGACAAGTCATGAGGGAGAGGGGGGGAGTCCTATATTACAACATACAGTCTTTACATTATTATTATTATTATCATTTTATTCCAGTCCATCTTAATGAGTTCAGATTTATTATGTTTATCACATTTTTACAAGGTATAGTTTTAAATCTGATATTAGCAGAACTGTCTTGTTGATGTCAGGATAAATATATGGAGTGAAAGCATTATCTACTCCACTGGAATCAATAAACTGCCTGCACTTCACAGATATCTATGAGATTCATAATGGTTTCACCAACTAACCATCTACTACTAACTTAGATTTTGTTGATTGATGAGATGACTTTTGATTTCTTACTTGCTTCTAGGATAAGCTTACTATTAGCAGTTCTCTTGGCTGTTTTACTACTCTCTCAAAATTGTTTTATACCTTCCTTTTTACCTGAGTAAGGAACCCTGGGTCATGGTTGACTTAAGTCTCCACATGCAATTCTCTATTTCTAAAGCTGGGTATGTACATGAATAACTTTCAGAAAATATTCACCTACACAACAAACGCAAAAGGACAAGTGGTATCCTAATTCAAAGGCTGATATTTAAAATGGCCAACTTGTCCACAATCAGCTCCCTGAAAGTTTTTCAAAAATTACCATGTCACCTTAAATTAAACTGTATAATTGATTGTCAGAAAGTCCATTTTATAACATAGAATTCTTTGATGTAAGTAGTGTTAATACAATATTTTAAAATGCAAAGTGTACTCTGTATGTCTGTAATTTAAGCAATGAAGTCTCTTCATTGCATGTGATCAATGGCAAATAAAGATTCTAGACTGCAGTGGAGACTAGAATAGGGCACAAAGCCAAAATGCAGTTAATGTTTCCATGTACTATCTTACCTTTTCTTCTCGTGTAAGAGTACTTGTACCGCATGCTCCAGCCTCACGAGGTTGCATTTCTAAAACTGTACGAAACAAGGTCTCTGATGTGGTAGTCAGAAAACCTATTTCTGCATTTGGATGCAGCCCATATAAATATGGCGTCTCTGCTGGCAGGTAAGCATCAATGTAATTATGATAACCTTGTAAATCTGTATTTGGAGGTGCTAGGAAACCAGGTGCCAAAGAGAGGTCACCATCAAGGAGCTCTGGTCGTAGGTACTCTGAAAGGTATGTCCGACACAAGTGACGATCCCAGTCATCGGTAATATGACCCCCATACATTATTTCTCCAAACAGATAACGAAGATCCTCCCATGGTACTTTTGCACTATTCTCAAGATAGTTATATAGGACATTCACACTTATTGTCAAATCACCTGTAACAATAACTATGTTTCAAAACACACAATAAGTAAGTAAAAAAAGAAAAAAGAAACACTGGAAAGCACACTTCAGGAAAGCACAATTCATGTTTTCAGAACAAAGCTTACCAACATTGAAAGGATAAATTCTGTTCCAGCCTTGTGGCCCAAATTTTCGACGTTCTGCTATTACTGCGTGGAAGTAACAGAGAGAAAATAATATAGCTTTAAATTCTGCTTCTTTTGTGCTCATCTCAAGTGTCTCCTGTGAAAAATTATCAAGGGCTTTATGAAGATTTGCAAGCATTCCTGTAGGTGGCTCATTAGTAATTTTTATTGAAGACTCTAGAATTCCTTGAGGGATAATGTGGAAAGCTGGATCAGGTGATGGCTCTGCACTCATGAAAAGACGAAAGTTGGGATGTGCTATTTCAGCACAATGTTCCATTTTTTTCTCCAAATATGGCAACCAGTTCTTGACAAGATGAATATTCTGTAGTATAACCCAATGCCCTTCCCTAGCAGCAATGTCCATTGCTTCCTCAGCAACAACTTCCTGGCCTTGACCCAAAGAGACATTGTGAAAATTGTGTTTATCAAATGTAAAGCCAAGTTTTCTTCCAACTTTTTCTACATCTTTTAGTGGATCAACGCCTGGTGACAATATAAAGAACACTGGTGTGCTTGAACTCATTTCTTCATATGATTTTGAAAATTCAATAGTCCATGATTCAATGTACTTGCTGCCTAATTTTTCCTCAATAAATACTCTCATAGCGTATGTCATTCTGTCAGGCCTCAAAGCTCTCAACATACATAACCGTTGCAATGCTGACTTGTTCTTCCACTCCTGAGGAAACTTCTCTCTCTCAGGTGTTTCTGATTCCACAAATTTCTTCCATCGCTTCACTGAAGCTTCTATGTCACGGTCGAGATTTCTGAATTCGTCCATTGCAGAAAGTGTCTTGATCCCACCCCAGCTCAGATTAGTAAGAAAATCAACAGGACTGGTAACATTAGGGTTTGCTGGGTATCGTAACAAAAAGTCAAGTTCTGCTGGGTCTATCTCATTATCCATTAAAAGAATCTGAATAGCCATCTGAGCCATAAAAATTAATTTGTCACATTCAAAAAGTCCCCGACTTGTATACATATAAACACCAAATGTTATGCTGTCAATGAGATTGAATACCCTTTTCTGAATGTTATCATCTTTTCGTGCACACATCATTGCATTATAAAAGACAACACTGAAAGCCTTCAGTGAAAACTGGTATATTGGATTTATTTTGTGCAGGTCATTCAAAATAAAGTACAGCAGTGATGCTCTTGTAGCCGCTGAGCGGTATTGTTCTCTGGCTTCATCAATCTGAACAGAAGTTACCTTAGCTTCAGAAACTTTTATCTCAATTTCTGCTGCAGTCTTCTTTGTGGTCTCCAGATTTATCACTAGGGCTGTGTCCTTCAAAATATTTTCTCCTGCAGAAGCTAACCTATGCAGAAGGTCATCTTCAAGCATTTTAAGTGTAATTTTGAAATCATTCTGTTGCTTAGTGAGATCAGCCTTCAGTTTCTCTAGATCTGGGCGTTCAGCTTTTACAACCTCCGCTAATAGCTGTTCTTCTAATCCATCTCTTGTAACAGTAAAATTAATCAGAGTTGTTTGTGCTTGCATTTCAGGTTTATAATGAGGATTTGCCAACTTGGTGTGCAAAATTAGTCGAAAGTTTGGATTATAATCAACTTCCCTGTCACCAATTTTTATAGCTTTTCCTTTCTTTATCAGATTTCGACTCAATAACGGATCCAGAACAGCATCAATTGATTCACCAATATTTTCAATCAATACAGTGTCCCCATTTGACAGAGCCCCTTCAATCACTTCAAGATACATTTTCTGTCCTAAGCGAACAATTTTTAGGCTTTCGCCATATTTATTTTTGATCCACTTAATTCCTTGGAGCTGTGGATCTATCATAAGTGGCCAACGAGTTGAATTAGTCAAGATTGTTGCATTTTCTGCAGACATTCGATCACTTGGTAGGCCTTCATTGTTCCACTTGGCAATCTGAGCATCGTCAGTTAGTAGAGTCATGGGATCCACATCCAGTGTAAGCGGAATTTGTGGATCTAGCTTTTTCAGGTAAGGAAGCCAATATTTTTCTTGTAGGTCAATTCTGTATTTCCGAGTGAAGCAACCGACATAAGAAATAAATGCTGTTACCAAAAGAACGTCACCAGGCAGCATGTTTCCAGCTTGTTTAAGAGTAGCCACACTTTCTCTCCAGCGAATGTTCTCTGATCCTAGGCCATTAACAAGACGATTTGCTAAGTCAATAGTGAGTGAAGTAGAATCAGCTTCCTGCTGACATTTTACTTTTTCAGCAACAGCTTCTTCAAATTCATGTGTTAATGTTGCCAACTTGGCTTCAAGGGAATTCAATTGGTCTTTCAGGGAATTTAATCGTTCCCTAGCTGCAGCTAGCTCTGCATTGGCTTGGTTCAGTGCACGTCTCTTTGGCTCAACAACAACATAAACTTCATAGAATTTCATGATGTTTATAACCCAAGCACAGAGACCTGCAGCGGCAAGTGACTTGCCCTGTATGTTTTCAGGAACAAATTCTGGGTCTTGAAGGTATGGTTGCAAAGCTTTAATTACCTCAGGGTGGATGTTTTCCTTGTCATAATGTATTAAACTGTCCAGAAAAGAATCAACCTTTGCCATCATAACTTTACATGCTTTCCAGCTTCTATCTTTAGGGATTCTACCTTTTGGGGCAAACAGGACCATGACAGCAGCAGTAACATTGACCACTGCTGGCGGTGGTGCTCCAAATGATTTAAGTTCTGTGAGGTTACTTTTATTCAATGTATTCAATGCTTCTTGAGCAGCAACAAGTGCAGGTTCAGCCTTCATCAAATCTTCCTCACACATTTTTTGCTTTTGGCTCACATCTTCTTCAATTATTCTTACCTTTCTTTCTTCCTCAGCAGCAATTGCCTTTTCCTTAGAAACCTTCTCTGTTTCAACCCCAATAACTTGTATTAATTTGTCAGCAGCGTCATTCTTTTCTTTAAGAGTCACCTGCTGATTTGCCAGGACTTCTTTCAGACCATCCACTTGTTGAGCAGTGCAAGCTAATTTTTCCAGACCGTTTGTTAAACGATAAATACGAGCTTGTAGCTCAGCAGCTTTTTCGTGCAGAAGTTTTGAATACAAACTGATCTGTTCTAAAAATGATTTAGGTGTAGTGTAATTAAAGCGACGTTCATTTTGTAAATAAGTGAGTGACATTTCATTCACAACTGTGTGCACGTAAGCCATGAAAAGAGACACAGACTTGTGTAGCTTTGAAGGTAGCACAGAAATTTCTGACAGAAAACGTTCTGATACGGATTCTAGTGCCTTCTGTGGCCATTCATGAAACCAATTAATAGATGTGCAGTTCACAATTGCTGGGAACTTACGAGCCCTTACACGTAATGTAGATCCAACTGGAGAAAAACACAATACCACCTTTAGCTGTCGGCGAACACGATCGATAAAAAACTTCCAACAGTTTTCTTTGTTATCAATAGAACCTGATGCTTTAACTTCATTTCTTAATCCAGAAACAATATTTTCTACTTCATCATCAGAAAACAATTCTGGAATCTCTCCAGATGCTAGCATGTCATTCACAAGAACTAAGAACTTCTCTTCAGCCACTTGTGAATCAGTCATCAGAAACATTATCCCCACACTTTTCAAGCCAGCTTTGTAATACAGATTTCCCAAATCTGATTTCATGTCATTAATTGCATATCCTTTTCGTAACTGGATCTGGAAGACTTCAAGAGATGAAATAAATGCTGAAAGACGAGATAATGACTGTTTTCCACTTCCACCTACTCCAACAAGAAGGGCATTTCCTCTTGGAGATTCCAATATGCGATTTATACGACACACATGATGCATTGCATCCTCAAACATAACCAAGTTCATGGCAGCTACAAGATCATTATACTGTGCCAAAGCATCTTCAAGTAATCTTCTCAGTACATTCCAATCTTTCACAGGCATGTATTTGCTTTCTCCGATACCATCTGCGAAATGACAAAATATAAGTGGTTTATGAAATACACTTTCGTCTAGTTCTTCAAATGATTTCTTAACAATGTCATGTAGTATTTTGTTAAAGCTTTCAATATCGCTATTGTCCACAAGTTTATCTCCATACACACGAGTTGCTTCATGCATCCACAGCCGTATCAGTTCATTTTGATTTGGCAAACAATCAGCAACAGTGAAGAGCATTGCCTGAAAACACAAATTGGAACAAAAATTAGCACTGAAATCTTGTACTAACAATATCTTATAAATAGCTGGAGAATAAATGGGGTAATAATGCAATGAAAGGAAACAGGACAAGGAAGGACACTCCTAGCTAGAGAATAGAGGTCACGAGGTCCATCCAACCTTCGAAGAAAAGATTGCTTGCCAAGGAGGCCACCTACAGAAATGATAAATAGTGCTGTCTGTGTGTGCCACTAGGGCCTGACTGCATCTGAGCCTGAGATGTGCAGCAGAGATCTTTGCTGGAGTGGGTAGTGGAAGGATGTGGGGGGGGGGGGGGGGGGGAGAAGAGATGTGGGGTGAAGAGAGTGAGGAATGGCAGGGTAGAGCTGAGATGATGACATCAGCGCTACCTTTGAAAGGGTGCAGGGACATGGTGGGAAACCTTGGAATTCTCTGTGCTTGACTTCATTAACTGCTTCACAATCTGTGCCATCTGGATTCTTCCCACAACACCAAGCTTCTCTGAATAGAGCAGGTGGGAAACCTCCCTTCATTCCTATAACCTCCCTGGCATCCACTTTTGCTAGTCTCTGCCTTCCACCAGCCTATTCCTTTCCTTGCATCCCCCAAAGATCAGTCTCTTGTTGTGGCACCTAGCACCTTACTATTCCATCAATGCATGCTCCCACAAGCAGCATTAGCACCTTTCTTCACCCCTAACCTGCTATCACATCTCGTCCCCATCCCTTGCTTCATGGATGTGGAATGAGTCGAGTTAAACATTCAGAATGAAGTTTTCACTCTACCACAGAATGAGCACTGTTTTGAAACTTCCTACCAGATTAGAACCGTATATGATTGAGCGAGACGGCACAGTGGTTAGCACACTGGACTTGCATTTGGGAGGATGACAGTTCAAACCTATTGGTTTATTTCAAAGGACACGGCCAGTTTCCTTCCCCACCCTTGACACAATCCAAGCTTTTGCTCCATCTCTAATGACCTCAATGTTGACAGGACATTAAACCCAGTCTCCCTGCCATTTCCTTTAGAACTGTGTATCAGACACAATACCTTTCCAATGAATGAGACTTATTACCGATAAAACAGCACAATAAGTTATCACAAGGAAAAGCACGACTACTGTGTGAATCTATTATTTATTTTCATGTGGCAAGCCAAGTTGAGAGATGACATGCGTTTTAAAGGTTGCACTGTGAATGCAGTAACTTCAGAAGAGGAAGTAACTGAGTGGGTGTGATATTGAAGTTCTGTGTGTCACTAGTCTTCTTTGGAAAAGCATGTCATCCCAGAAATAAATGACTTACTAAAACAATGACAGTATAGAGTTTGGAAGATAAATGAGAACTGTAATGCAAATAGTATTCTGAGCTGTCAGTAAGAACTATCAAATTGAGATTTACATTCCCGTTCCGAATTATGAGGTTACTGGTAAGAATCAAATATTTGTTGTATTACATTTTTGTTTTATCAAAAACAGAAAAGCACTGTCGTATCTGTTTCATGATATTTTTATACTGTGCTCAACCACTGCCTTCCAGGGTGCTCTACTGATGCAGTGAAGAAGTCCATGTTTCTTGTATCCACACTCAACTAATGGCAACCAGAATAATATTTAGCATTTACTGTGCAAGATACATGAGTTAGAAAGAGAAAAGGGACCCCTTGTAAAAGAAATAAAATTTTCAGTACAAGCAGAAACATTTGATAATATCTGTAAATTTAAGTCATTCTGTACATGCTCATATCGATTTGAAAGTAGTTTGAACCCAACAGCAGTCAATAATACTGTTAAATGCAACTGACATCAGTCTTCTGAAAATGGACCTCTTGTTTTTATGGGAAAATAACACTGGTACCATAAGAGACTGCTTTTCAAAATCTCTCGGCTGTGTATGCAACGTTTCACAAAATAGCATCACCAAAATTTTAGAGGCATTTTATTGAGATCAGAGTAGTTTTGTATAAAAGAAGAATATTTTGTCATTACAATGATACCAACCTAGATAAGTGGACCCTTTTTATATCAGAGTTATAAATGCCTACAGATGTTGCCAATATGCAGTTGGTCATAACACAGACTAAAAGAAACAATACTTTGCCAAAAGAAAGCAGCACGGAGTTCACTAATTTCTCTCAATTTGGGGCCAATTTGTTTGGTTTTAAATTTGCGAACATTGCAATGTGCTATAGGTCTGAAGAAGTTAACCTTGTAATATGTAATGTGAATTTGAGAAACTCTGTACCATTTGGCAAAGGACATTCAAAGGGTAACATATATGCAGAAACTGTTTCTAAATATGTCCAATTAAACAATGGTAATAAAGTGAAACTTTAAAATGCATTACCTCAAAGTATCTATTTTCAATCACAAATATTCAACATGTCATAACTCACTCAAATTTATTTAAAGTAGGAGAATAATGAATGAAAACATACACAAGATTCATTCTGGAAAGAAACCCTGCGCTGAGGCTACGCCATTTCCCCACAATATACTTTCTGCAGGGGGTGTTAATTCTGCAAGCTGTGTGAGGGAACTGTGACGTCTGCAAATTAGAAGAGATGCACTGGCACAAGAGAAGCTGGGAGGGTGGATCTTGGATTGTGTCCAATTAGTTGGTAATTTATTGGGTGTACCAAAAGCTCAGCAACATATGTTGTTAACATTAATGTAAAGTTCACCATCTTTACTGAAAATTGTGCAATCTTTAAAGAAATTTTCTTTACAGTTCTTATACTACAATAGATCAATTATAAATAAAATATAAATTTCAAATGCAGTCAAGAGAATAAAATGTTTTTAATCTTACCTGAAAAATATTTGATAAGTCTCGAAGATTGAAGATGTAATGAAATTTTAAGGCCGTAGGAAGAAACATTGCTGCCATTTTTTGGTGTAATGCCAGTGCTGCTTTCACCAGTGCTGATGAAATCTTGCAGACATTGTTGCTGAATTTAAGTATTGGATTTGCCAAGTGTTGACTGAGGATTGAGTGATAGATGTGAAACAGTGGTTCATCAGATGGGAAATTCACAGCAAAGACACAGAAATGTCGCTGAAGTCTAGGATTGATTGTAAAACTTCCTGATGTTGGGTTCATGCATGAGACGTACTGACAGTTGTGAATGTCCTTGAGTGTCAATTTGTTGCGATCATACCAATGACAATAATCAAAATATTGCCTTATTAATGTATGAGGCTGTACAGTGCCGTATGCATCCACTTCTGGCATGTTCATGTCATCAATGAAATAAATCATTGTCTTATTTCCAGGTGGTCCAAAGTTGCGTCCTGCTTTCTTCTCCAATGGTTTTTCCAGAACTTTCTGTAGCATTTCGGATGTTGTATAAAAGTTGAAAGGTACATTGGTAATAACATAGTTCTCTGACAGACTTCCTAATTTATCAGCTACAATAACACTTTTGCCTGAACCAGACACTCCGACAAGCATAAGAGGTAACCTCTTTTGCATCAATAGATCCATAAAATAACGTATTCTAGTAGTTTCATTTGTGGATACCAAGAATGACTGCAAAAAGAAAAACCATTTCTTGAGAATTCTGTAAAAATAAACAATATTATCACAATTATTTTTCATTATGATAATAGGACAGAGAAAATTAGAATGATAGCTAACCTCCCTGTCCATTATGTGTACAATAAGAAGAGTTCATATTCTTTAGTTATTAAAGAATGAAAAAGTTACTTAGAATGCAAACAAGAAGAATGACAAAAACTTTAATTACAAAAATATATGGCATTCAGTAGCAGCTAAACAGGGCAACAACAAGAAATTGGAAGTTCAAACTCTGGCAAAGATAGGTATCAGCAGCTCGTGTTCATTGAAAGTGCCTCCGTAGGTTATTTTTTGCTAATAACTTATCTTTGGAAAATTATCTTAATTAAGATGGCAACTTACAGCCCAGTGTGATTTAGGAACCGGTCATTGTTTCCACAACAAGGTTCCATGACACGGCTTTCTCCCTTTTACACATTATAAATTATTGTGTATTTCTGTAATTGTTAGCTCCTGTAGATCAGTGGTTGCTATACAGCATCGAACATAACTGAAATTAATTGATTTCTTGTGTGTAGTCGTCTTGTGTATCCTTCAGGAGTAATAGACAATAATCAAAATTGGAGGACTGCTGGAATTTTCATCTAAATGCATGTAAAGCATTATATTAAGTAATGCAATATAATCCACTTGTTTTCTAAGGTCAAAACTACATCCTCTTAACTACTCATTGCCATATGTATTGGAAAGATGTTAAATCAGTACTGGTCTACCATTTCCAAATAGACACAAGACTAGGCCATTAAGTCGCCTTACACAATTCCATAAAATAATCAGAATAATAGTAATAATGTTAAGACTGGTCAGTAAGTTGTCCTTATATTGCACCACTTCCGACTGTGAAATCAAATGACATAATATTTAACTGGTGCACCTACCATGCCTCCTTCAGCCTCATGATAACTGTATCCCCAGCTGTACTGAATAGTAAGCTGTCATGTTTATTGAAAGTGCCTCCGTAGATTATTTTTTTGCTAATAACTTGTCTTTGGAAAATTATCTTAATTAAGATGGCAACTTACAGCCCAGTGTAATTTAGGAACCGGTCATTGTGAGGCTGAAGCAGATGTCGCAAATGTGGAATGTAAAGATTCTTATTTGTCAATGTGCCAAACACCACTGACATCACAGCCATTAACATGGAAATGTAAGGAAGAGACCACCAACCATACATTAGGAAGTTATCATTTGAGAATGGACAAGTAATACTGAGTCAACACCTCACGGAAGCTCAAGAAATTTTATTCAGAGTAATAATGTTCAGTTAGCTTATTATGTCTGAATGAAGGTTCATTTTAGAGGGCACATAAAATTTCAGAATGACTGGCCAGCATTTACTTCACACGGCAAAATTGCTGCACTGCCAATAAGATATATGAAAGTAGAGAAAACTACCTAGTGTCCATTTAAAATTACTTGATAGTTGGTATCTGTGATGGTCACTGCAGTGTTGCCACATCAGTTGCCGGGTATCCCTCAGTTGTAGGTAACACACAAACATGGCAAGTCACTTCACAAATGTTGTTAACATGTAATGAGGAGCAATGTTGGATGTGACCACCACAAGGTATGTCAGAAACGCAAGATACGCTGTCAAAAGCTGGTTTTAAGTTACTTATGACTGAATAGCAGCAGGAGATGAATTTTGTAGCCCTGAATTTAAATTCACATCCTAAGCTAACCACAACCTTGTGATGTGTAATACCAAAGAAAGTGATGGTCAACAATCTATGGCAAAGGTAAAATCACAATCGCTCTGTTCATGGCAATTAAAGCTAACCTCTATGGGCAAACTCAAGACAGAAAATGTTCACTTTCGATGCTAAAAGCCACTGTAACTTAATGCTTATCATTGGTTACCAGAAACTATCCTCTCACTGGCTACACCAAGCTGCCATGTTATCAGATGATGAGCAGTCTTTGTTGGCACTTAGTTGCAGATTATAGATGACACAGGCAAATTTCAGATGAAAAAAGAATGATAGATAGAACAATAAGAGCAAATAAAAAAGTCAATACAAAAATCAAACGATGTGGCAAAGAAATAAAAATTTAAAAAAATTACATTTAAACCAATTAATTGAATAAAAGTGAAAATCAAACTCTTTAACTCTTTTGATTAGATTTAGAAATAAAAAAAATTCACAAAATTTGATGAGGTTCAAACCTATAACCTTCCACATACTCTAACTATTACACTAAAGTACAATGCTGACTGAACTTGTTATAGTTTTGGCTTCACCCAGTTGCAATGATGAATTGCAGCCTTCAAAAACTGGCTTTCCACAATGTCGTGCGAAGCTTATTTAATGTAAGCTGATCTCTGTGATTACAATAACCACATTCGTGATGCTGAACTGCATTTTATGCAGAAGTATCCAGCAATGTTTACTTAGTGCTGTGTATGGAACGTACTATGTATTTCATTAGCATCATTATGTGTGTGTGCTGTTTGTGGTGTGGTTATCACAAATGATGAAATACGAAATAAAAGTGTCAGATACATGACTTGGGATCCAAATACATTACGAAAGAATGCCACACAAGGAACTGAAATCGAACTGACCAATTGTTGTGGCAGTTTGGCAATGATGAACAGTTCGAGTAGAAAGTTCAGCACTCTGATTGGAGGTAACTAACTCCAATGCATGAAGTGTCAATTTTAATCAAGGAATAGTTTGTTTCTCAGGGAGGACAGAGAGGTACTCTTGGGAAGCTTGAAAAAGAGGGATAGGTCAGTCCGACACTCGTTGAGAGGATGGGAGCGATAAAGATGAAGGGGAAGGTGTCAGAGAGAGTAGGAGGTCTAAGTACTGTGCCAGTTTCAATCAAAGATGATAGAAGTTCAGAGTGAGAAGTAAAGATCAATTATGAGAAAAAGAAATAACTACTAGTCATCATCATCATCTTGGACAGTTTCCAGCCTCTGGCTGAGACTGTTTGGAACATACGCCTCTCCGTCACCTTCTGTCTTGCCACCATCTCTCCATCTTCACCTTGGTCCAATCTTCTCCTTTCTTCTGGATGCATTTCTCCACCCCTTTCAGCCATCTGTCGGTCTTCCTCTTGGTCTCTTTCCTTCCAGTTTCACCTCATGTATCCTCTTCCATTTGCTTAACATGCCCATACCATCTCAGCCTTGATTTCTCCATCTCCTTCTGTAATGGTTCCACATTCATTAACTCTCTGATCCTCTCAGTTCTTAATCTGTTTATCTTTGTCACTCCAATACTGTCCCTCAATAATTTCATCTCACTAGCTTGTGCTTCGCTTTTCTCTCTTCCTTTCATAACCCAGGTTTTGGAAGCATATGTCAGGATCAGGTCATAGTATGACCGGTATATAACATTTTTACTGATTTGGGGTACATCCTTGCTCCATATTAGGCTTCTGACGCTCTTCCAAAATGCTTCTGCTTTTCTCCCACACTCGTTTACTTCTCTGTCGTTTTATCCATCTTCCTGTATCAGGCTTCCTAGGTACTTGAAACTCTCCACTCTCCTCAATCGTTCCCCACCAATTGTTATTCCAGTTGTTCCTTCCTCCTTCGTTCTTGTTGTGATAATCATCTCAATCTTACTTATACTAAATTTCATCCCATGTTCTTGTACTGTTCATTCCCATATGTCCAACTGATCTTGTATTTCCTCCTTCTCATTTCCCCAAATTATCAGAACATATGCAAACACCATAGCTTTCATCTTTCCTTCACCAATTACTTGTGCTACTGTACTCATTATATCATCCATCACTACAATGAAGAGTAATGGTGAAAGTGCACTTCCCTGCCTCAAGCCATTCTTCTGTTCAATCCTTCCACTTCCACACAGCTCACATTTCCTTGGTACATTTCCCTTATCCTCCAACTAATCTGTTTTGCTACTCCTCTGTTCTCTAGGGCTTTCAACATTGTGCTTATACATGCACTATCATATGCTTTTTCAATGTCCAGGAAGGTCATTAGTAGATCTATTCCATATTCATAGTGCTGTTCCTGCAGTGTCTTGCAGCAAAAATTAGATCCACCATGGATCTTCCTGTTCTGAAGCCATGTTGTTCTTCTCTCATCCCTCCTTCTAATTTTGCCCAAATTTGTGCTTCCAAAATTTTCTCAAAAATCTTTGCACAATGACTCATCAATGTTATTCCCGGATAGTTCTTGCACTCTTTTCTATTTCCATTCTTAAAGACTGGGATAATTATTCCCTTCTTCCAGTCTTCTGGGATCATCTTGTGGCTCCACACAATTTTCAATACTTGATATAGCCATTGTATCCCCACCTCTCCTGCTGCTCTCACTATCTCTACACTTAGCTCATCCAGACCTGGTGACTTCCCTTCCTTCATCTTGCCCACTGCCTCTTCCATTTATCCCTATGTAAGGTCTTTTTCTATTTGCTACTCCTCCTCTTTGTTCCCCTTGGCTTGTTCCTCATCATCCAGGTCTCCATTCAGGTTTAAGAGTTCTTCAAAATACTCATTTCACGTATTCTTTACTTCCTCCTTATTCTCTACATCTTGGCCAATTTTGTTCACCATTCGGGCATAATATGTCCTTTAGTAACTACTAGTATACTTAGTAAATTAGTGCCACTTGTGGTGATGTATGTGCAACTTCCAGAATCTCAGGAGGAAAAAATATGAAAAATGAAGACAATCTCACAGAACATGTCAAAGAAAGGTAATGGAGTTCTTTCCATGTTCCCCAGATTTAACAATACTGTACAACCAAGCACACAAAGTAACATAAAGGATATTATGTGCTGGCAGTTTCAGGGTAAACTGAAATAGTTTCCACAGCAATGTGGCTAAACCAGCAGTTCACTATTATCGGACTATCTAGATACTGGTTGTTGTCATGCAAAGTGACTGTTAGTTATATCAAAAAGAATAGTCTCCTGAGTAAACTAAAGTTACAAGGAGACAGAATGTCTGAACAGTATTCACTTCAACAAGAAAAAAGTCCAAGTACTTGTGACAGATACATTTAAAAGTAGGAAAAAAAAAATTACCAAACTTTCGCAGTAACCTGCTGCCCAAAGAAGACACAAGTTGGGCCACTATGGAAACCACAGTGTGCAACGACATTCAAATGGCGTGCCCAAAGCTACCCGAGGTGGCCGCCAGGGGCAGCACTGTCACCAACCACAGCCACTTGGACTGCTGTGTGTACACAACATGAAGCAGTGATACAAGGAGACAGCATCTTCAAAAGGCTATACATGGGGCTTTGGGCTCTAAGTCATCTACGAGGGCGGTTCAGAAAGTAACCTCCGATCGGTCACAGTGCGGGTTGTGGGGGGAGTAGCGACGCCATCTGTGCGGTCACGCACTCAACAGGTCAGTCGGCATCAAGCCGTGGTCGAGTGAACGTCGTACCTGCGCTAGTTTAGTTTTTGTGGCAGTTTGAAATGTGTGCTGCAATAGAAAACCCCGCCAAATGTGAAGTGCGTGCTGTCATAAGGTTTTTTACAGCCAAAGGATATTCTGCAGCAGCTATTCATCGTGAGCTTTGTGCCGTGTACGGACCAAGAGTTATGAGTGAAGGAGCTGTCCGAGAATGGGTACATTTATTTAAAAGTGGACGAGAAAACGTTCATGATGAAGAGAGGAGTGGTAGACCATCATTGATGACTGACGAACTCGCTCAGACAGTTGATGCAAAAGTTCGTGAAAATCGACGTTTCTCAATGTCGGAGTTGTCTACTGGTTTTCCACAGATTTCGGTTTTCCACAGATTTCTAAGACTCTCTTGTACGAGATAGTGACAGCAAGATTGGGTTACCGTAAGTTCTGTGCACGATGGGTGCCCAAAATTCTTACCGACCACCACAAAACTCAAAGAATGGCCTCTGCATTAGACTTTCTGTCACGTTATGAGGACGAAGGAGAACCATTGTTAAACAGAATCGTGACCGGTGATGAAACCTGGATTAAGTACGTGAACCCTGAGACAAAAGAACAATCAAAGATGTGGGCACATTCAAATTCGCCTACCAAACCAAGAAAAGCATCGCAAGATTTTTCTGCCAGAAAACTGATGGCAACGGTGTTTTGGGATGCCAAAGGGGTGTTGTTGGTTGAATTCATGGAACGTGGTACGACCATTAATCAAGACGTGTACTGTGAAACAATAAAAAAGTTACGACGGGCTATACAGAACAAACGCCGTGGTATGCTGACTTCCGGTATCGTTTTTTTGCACGATAACGCCCGTCCTCACTCTGCTCGCAGAACAACGGCCCTTCTTGAGTCCTTCAAGTGGGACGTTATCAACCATCCACCTTACAGCCCAGACCTGGCGCCAAGTGATTATCACCTCTTCATGCATTTGAAGAAATGGCTCGGGTCACAGCGGTTTGATGACGACGAAGAGCTCAAAGATGCGGTCACAGGCTGGCTCCAGGCACAAGCGGGTGATTTTTATGCAGAAGGAATTTCAAAGCTTGTGAAGAGATACGATAAGTGCCTCAATCGCTATGGAGACTATGTAGAAAAATAGTGCAAAGATGTAGTTGTAAGATGTATATATTAAAATATTTTTATTTAACTTGGTGTATTTTTTTAAATCAACCGGAGGTTACTTTCTGAACGGCCCTCGTATTTATTTGAGACTTGTAATTACCTTCACTGAGCTCTTGTTGTTGTCGTCACTTTGTGACTCTGCCTTCACTGTATTGTTTACGTCACTGCATGACCCAATAAATTTTTATTTCTTTTTATGCCCATGTGTTTCCTTGTGTTCATAGTTAGAGCACAAGTGGTGACAGGCAAGGGTCAAATTTTTGTGTGTTTCAAATTCTGTGGATTTCTGCCATTTTGCTCTTCCACTGAGGCTTGACTCAAGTAACTTCTGGAGCAACAGCAGGTGCATATGGCCATGTTGGAACACTTGTTAGCCTCACTGATGCAGGTTCCACTGCCAGTTGTTCATCTGCCACCATTCCCGCCCTGCGATGAATCCATGGAAGACTTATGATAAGTGGCTTCATCAATGTTTTGCAGCTTTCCGAATGATTGAAAAGGAGGTCCGAAAGCTCATGTCTTATCATGGACACCCTCATATGTATCACAACTGTGTCAGTTAATTCCTTTAAATAACCATCTTTTTTTTTCTTTTGATGATATGTGTAGTTTGCTGTCCACCTATAACCACAAGTGTACAAATTACTCTGCATGTTAAATTCTACCAATGTCATAAACAGCCACAACAATCATCTTGCAACTGGGCATCTAAGCTTGACCAGAGACATGATTATTCATTCAGATCTAGATTAGGAGATGTGTCAATGTGCCCTTCAGCTTGAGGACCCTACGCTGGAGGAGGTTTTGAATATTACACAGTCATTCGACGTCTCCTGTGCCATGGGCCACCAACTACCGTCTTTGAGTGACATCACCATTGTTGACAGTGTGCAACCCCAGATCACGGAGTCAAGCGCATTGGGGGGACAGGTGCTAGCGACAGAACAAACAAGCCAACCGGCCCAATACGGACAAACATGTCATCGGCAGCAGGAACAGCAAATGCCACGTAATTCATGCCCCTCGTTTCAAACAGCATGAGCAGGTGGCCTGCTCCAAGGGCTGTACCTCTTGCCACAAATGTAAAGAAAAAGGTCACACATCAGTGATATTTATATCTTTGTCCACCCATGGAAAATTTGCAGGACTCAATGGGCATCAACTTCATACCATTTTGTCATTGTGTTCACATTGCCATCAGGTCACAACATTAACTGAATTGTGGGTGATGGTTCAGCCATTACTACTACAAGTCGACGGAGGGGGGGGTGGGGGGGGGGGGTTACCGTGTCCTTGCTCAACTCTCATACATATACCAGTCTAGGGTTCCCACCACTGGCACACAGTTTACTGTCAATTCTAAGGTACGACAAACAGCAGATTCCTATTCATGGTAAATTTACACAATCTATAACTCAGCTGTCTGTAAGATTAAATATTTGGTGGTCAGTTATGTGAGTACTGAAAATTTGTTTGGGTTAGATGCCTTTACTGCTTTTGGTTTTTCCTATCATGAATGTGGTGCATCTGGTGTCAGATCAAGTGCCATATCACGAACTGGATTCTTTGTAGTCTGAGTTTTCATATCTGTTTGCCCCAGGATTAGGCTGTGCAAATAACTTCACAGTACAGACGGGAATCGAACCCGGGCCCTTAGGATTGACAGTCTGCCACGTTGACCACTCAGCTACCGGGGGCGGACAGTGTATTAGTGATCATAAAGAAGCTAACTGGTCGGGTTTGGTGCTGTGGTGACCTCAAGAACAACAATGCATAGTTGGTCATCAACACTTACCCCATTCCTTGAGAGGGGGAATTGCCCACAGAGCTGGCTGGGGGTCAATTCTTTCCAAAAATTGACTTGGCCGAAGGCTAGCTTCAGAGTCCACTGTATGAGAAACCAAAATAGTTGCTTGTGGTTAATATGGCTTTATGCCTTTTTCAATATCAATCACTAATGTTTAGGGTTGCTTGTACACCTTCCATCTTTCAACATTTTTTAGGACAGGTTATGTTGGTTGTCCTTTGCATTAACTGTCTTGACGACATCATCATGACAGATGCTAACACAGAGGATCACCTACATTACTTCTGTTTTCCAAGCTGTGAGTCTCAAATGTAATCTCACTAATTCTCTCTTTGCCAGCATTCCGTTGTTTATTTGGGTCATGAAATTTCCTGGCAGTGTGTGTCCCACAATATAACATCTCACCACCATTACAGCTTTGCCCCATGATGTATGCAATTTCGGTGAGTGCCTGTCCATACAGTTCATAGGCCCACTTATAGAGGCCACCTGGGTCTGCCCCCCGGTACGCTCTGGTGAACCGCGAAGGAAACAGCATTATTAAAACAATCAAAAATGAGTGTTCAGCCTATTCTTTACACTGTTACTGTTGTCCAATCAATGTGTTCAATGCTACGCACAACCTGTATCTTACATGTTGCACTATAAAGTACTTTGTTCCATAAATAGTGTTTGTTCTAGTTGTAAAGTGGGTTACGGACGGAAAAGACCCACTGTGGTTTAACAGCGCAATTCAGAGAATTCTCAGGAAGCAAAGACAGTTGCACTCGCAGTACAAGAAAGATCGGGAGAATGAGGAAAGGCAAAAGTTAGTAGAGATTCATGCTGCTGTAAAAAGAGTAATGCGCGAAGCATACAACCACTACCTCAGTCATACCTTAGCAAAAGATCTTGCTGAAAACCCAAGGAAATTCTGGTCTTACGTAAAATCGGTAAGCGTGTCAAAGGCTTCCATCCTGATCAGTCTGGCCTGGCAACGGAAGCCAAAATTTTAAATTTAGCATTTGAGAAATCTTTCACGCAGGAGGATCATACAAACATACTGCCGTTTGAGTCTCATACAGATTCCCATATGGAGGACATAGTGATAGACATCCCTGAGGTTGTGAAGCAGCTGAATGGGTTGAAAATAAATAAATCACCAGGTCCTGATGGGATTCCAATTCGGTTTTACAGAGAGTACTCTACTGCATTGGCTCCTTACTTAGCTTGCATTTATCGTGAATCTCTTGCCCAATGCAAAGTCCTCAGCGACTGGAAAAAAGTGCAGGTGACGCCTGTATATAAAAAGGGTAGAAGGATGGATCATCAAAATTACAGACCAATATCCTTAACATCAGTTTGTTGCAGGATTCTCGAACATATTCTCAGTTCGAATATAATGAATTTCCTTGAGACAGAGAAGTTGCTGTCCATGCATCAGCACGGCTTTAGAAATCACCGCTCCTGCGAAACACAACTCGCTCTTTTTTGACATGATATCTTGCGAACCATGGATAAAGGGTATCAGACGGATCCCATATTCCTTGACTTCCGGAAAGCGTTTGACTCAGTGCCCCACTGCAGACTCCTAACTAAGGTACAAGCATATGGGATTGGTTCCCAAATATGTGAGTGGCTCAAAGACTTCTTAAGTAATACAACCCAGTACATTGTCCCCAATGGTGAGTGTTCATCGGAGGTGAGGGTATCATCTGGAGTGCCCCAACAAAGTGTGGTAGGTCCGCTCTTGTTTTCTATCTACATAAATGATCTTTTGGATAGGGTGGATAGCAATATGCGGCTGTTTGCTGATGATGCTGTGGTGTACAGGAAGGTGTCGTCGTTGGGTGACTGTAGGAGGATACAAGATGACTTGGACAGGATTTGTGATTGGTGTAAAGAATGGCAGCTAACTCTAAATATAGATAAATGTAAATTAATGCAAATGAATAGGAAAAAGAATCCTGTAATGTTTGAATACTACATTAGTAGTGTAGCGCTTGACACAGTCACGTCGTTTAAATCTTTGGGCGTAACATTGCAGAGCGATATGAAGTCGGACAAGCATGTAATGGCAGTTGTGGGGAAGGCGGATAGTCGTCTTCGGTTTATTGGTAGAATTTTGGGAAGATGTGGTTCATCAGTAAAGGAGACTGCTTATGAAACACTAATACGACCTATTCTTGACTACTGCTCGAGCATTTGGGATCCCTATCAGGTCGAATTGAAGAAGGACATAGAAGCAATTCACAGGTCAGCTGCTAGATTTGTTACTGGTAGGTTTGATCATCATGCGAGTGTTACGGAAATGCTTCAGGAACTCGGGTGGGAGTCTCTGGAGGAAAGGAGGTGATCTTTTCGTGAATCGCTACTGAGGAAATTTAGAGAACCAGCATTTGAGGCTGACTGCAGCACAATTTTACTGCCGCGAACTTATATTTCGCAGAAAGACCACAAAGATAAGATAAGAGAGATTAGGGCTCGTACAGAGGCATATAGGCAGTCATTTTTCCCTCGTTCTGTTTGGGAGTGGAACAGGGAGAGAAGATGCTAGTTGTGGTACGAGGCACCCTCCGCCACGCACCGTACGGTGGGTTGCAGAGTATGTATGTAGATGTAACAAACTTGGAAACAAGGATGGGATCAAGTTTGTCATAGTAAGAACAAACATGAGGTATAGAGCAAAATGTAAGATACAGGTTTGCTTAGCACTGAACACATTGATTGGACAACAGCAATGCAGCATAAAAAATAGGCCGAGCACTCATTTGCGATTACTTCAATAATGCTGTTTTTCATAAGTGAAAATACATCCCCCCTCCCCTTCGTCTAATCTTCATGAACTTCAGGCATTTCTCAACAACATGGCATACTATTGTAAGTTTATTCCCAGAGCGGCAATTATTGCCTACCCACTGCATCTATTACTGCAGAAATGTTCTCCTTTTGTTTGATCTGTAGCTTATGAGCATGCTTTTGTGCAGCTTAATGATAGCCTTCACTCTGTGTCATGTTTTACAATATTCTATAGGGACTGGCCATGCTGCCACAGAGGATCACCTACATTACTTCTGTTCTACAGGCTGTGAGCCTCAAATGTAATTTCACTAATAGATGCGTCCAAGTACAGGATGGAAGTGGTCCTGGCCCAACACCATTCAGATGGCTCCGAACAGCCTATTACCTTTGCACCAACAACACTCAACTAGCTCAGCAACTTTATTCTCAGGTGGAAAGAGGTGTTCTTGCTATTGTCTAGGCCTTAAAAAATCCATTCATAGTGTAAAATTTCATTAAACTACTGACCATAAGCCTTTGGTTTCCCTGTTTAGTCCATCGTTGTCCTTGTCAGAGAAAGCCACTCGTCATCTTCAGCACTTGTCCCAGCACAATTAAAACATTCATTTTTGTCCCAAGTCGCAACATAAAAATGAGGATGGTCTGTACTGGCTCCCCATGGGCCTTGACGCCTCATTTGACAAGAAGTAACTGCTTGGTTCTCACCTGGATATCGAGGCAAGGAACATGGTGGATGTCTTCTCCATCACCAGTTCCCATGTTGCCTCTGCTGTGGCAGCAGATCGGATGCTATGGTGCAAGTTGTGCACATGGTACAACAGAAGTGGCCAGACTGTCGTTGGGCTGGGCATTGGACCCACTCTGCAATTATTACACATTGTGTTAGTGCCTCTCCCTCTTGTCGGTGGAAGGATTCATTCCCTGTGAGGTGGTTCTGGTGGCTATGTGGCAGGAGGTCCTCCTGACATTTGAGCCACTGGGGGATCTCTTGCATAAGAAGGAAGATGGACACAGAGGCCAAAAGTCTGCCGAGTTCCTGCACAGCTATCAGCAATTGATGCTGCTCAACCTCTTGCTGCCAAGCAGGTGTCCCCCAGAGGCACCAATTTCATTGACATTTGTGCTCAGCATACCAGGCTGGGTCTGGGGTTTTAGGTGGTGTCCTCACGCGATTCCAGTCATTGTCCATAGCCAGCACAATCACCACATCTTCATGGTTCACATTGAAGATCATCTCATGGCATGTCACCAGAGCCAGTTGTGTCCCAGGATGGGTGTGGGTCCCTCTCCTCAGGCTGTGGGTTTCCATCTCATTCTTCATCACCCCTGGCCACTCTGGACAGGCCTGACCATGTCCACCTTCCCCAGCAATGGGTGATGAGTTTGCTGCCTGCGATGAGTGCCAAAACCTCCCAATGCGCTGAGCATATGCTGCTGTCAGCAGCGACAGTATTTGGTTCTCTCCCCAGAGCCTCTCCTCTCCAGTCCACCATTGACTCTTGTTGTGGAATCTGACGTCCAGATGGCTCCTGCCCCCTATTGCTGGTCCTGTCCACTAGTCGCCCCTGGGTCCATGGGTGATGGGAGTGCCCTCATCCCAACCACTTTTGTCCATACACACTGATCGGGGTGGACTGGGAATTTTTCGCACATTTGACTGCCACCCCCAATATTGCCACAGACACCATAATATTCTTTGCAGAAACAGCATCACAGACTGCGGCACCTGGTCACTCCCCTAGCAAGGAAGGAGGAGTGTTGTAACCTGCCATTTACTAGACCTACCATTCACAGTAGACGCATGTGGGGCCACTACGGCAAGCATAGTGTATGCTGACATCCAAATGGCCTGCTGCCATAGACAGCACCATCACCAACTGCAGTCACCTGGATAGCCGCACACAAACAACAAGAAGCCAGCAACACAAGATGGAGACAGCATCTTCATCTTCATAAAGCTATACACAGGCCTCCGGGATCTCAGTTGCTGCGTGTTCAAGACTCGTAACTACCTTCAGTGAGTTCTTATTGTTGTCACTTCATGACTCTGCCTTCATTGTATTCTTGTTGATGTTACTCCATGACCCAATAAATCTGTATTTCTTCTATGTCTCTGTGTTTCTTTGTGTTCCTAATTAGATCAACTTTCAGAGTTGTTAGTTCCTATTTCAAGGAGGAAAGAGGAATACACTGGAGAAGCTTGGAAAAGAGGGGTAAGTCACTCAGTTCCCAAGTTGAGAAATACCCACCTTCAGCGAGGAACGAGGTGACAAACAGGAAGAGGGAGATGTCAGAGAGAGTAGGAGGTTAAATGTTGTATACTGGTAAGCACACTTCCACCTTCAGTCCAAAGATATTATACAGTCAGAGGAAAAGAACAGAAATAAGAATTCAAATAAAAAGTGCAATTAAAAACTAGGAGGAAATAGAGACACAGAAAACTTCTTGAAATGCATTTTCCTGCTTTTGGTACCCTGTGTAGTTTGCTGAATAAATGTCCTTTTGGAGAATAGTTTTAACTTTTGGGCAAAGATCTCCTTCTGAAGTAGAAAATACACACACATCCCTAAGGAATTTGTCTGAAAGCTTAAATATTTTAGCAGTCTTTTTCAGTATGCCTGTCTGCAATTCAAGGCCGTAGTCCTAATGGAAATTCTTTCACAATAAAAATGCCTTGCATCTTATCCCCAAAATGATGACAACAGAGATGTTACCACTGACAAAAAATTCAATTGCTTCCCTTCCTCAATTCAGACTTGTGAGTAAGTCTTTTATTATCATTTTTTATATTTATGTACTTTCTTCCTTTTCCCTCTGCTGCTCCCCTGTAAAATACTTTTAGATTTGAAAATTCATGCGTCAATATTTTCTTTTCCTTTTGTTGTTATTCTGCCCACAATTCTATGCTTTGCTGACAATGATCTCTCTGATTTATATTTTGATGTTAATTGCACAGGAAACTTTTACATTACCTGGAGTGGTATATCATAATCAAGTTCAAATTTTTGAACTTTTTCCTCCCAAGGTAGAAATTTCTTAGTTTCATGGTCAACAAAATAATTAAAAACAGTTCCTTGTGATGGAAATTTCACCGTCTTAAATTCATTTGCCCACCATTTTGAAAATTCCACACGGTAATCTATCAACTGTTCAGAAACAAGCAGACAAAAATGATAGACACAGTTACAAAGAAGTTATAAAGCCTATATTAATACAAATTAAACCATCCTTTTACTCACCTGATCTTGGCAAATTGCAGCACCAAAAGCCCAGACACAAGCAAAGACAAAATATATCTCATACCATTCCTTTGGACAGTCATTTGGCAGATTTGCAGGTATTATGAGACAGTCTAATAGGTGGCACAGCATTTGTATATGTGAAATTTCAGCTATGGGAGTTACTTTCTTAAATCGCGTTCTCAGAGCTTCAAGGCATGAAGGAATGTACTTGTCAAATAAGACAATGAGATTTGATCTCTCAGCTTGGTGTTCTCTAGTCTCCACCCAACTGGTGACATACCTAAATAAATGAATATTTAAAAAAGTTATCATACCTGTAACCAAATTAATATGCATTACTACTTAATTGATAAAGGATACATATAGAGTGTGTATAGTAACAAATACAACAATAAGGAAGAAACGTCCATAAATTATGAAACTGAGCAAAAGATTACAAGGCAAACATATTCCCTTCCGCACTGTGGAAGAAATGGATGAAATACAGACCTCAGGAGGGAATAAAGGGACTAGAATGATGGGAGAGAGAAAGAACTGGGAGGGGGGGGGGGGGGGAGAGCATATTTATTATCTGGTTAATGTAAACTGCTTCTTATCTGCACAAGTATGACCTCTTCACAATTTAAGTGCATATACTTTGCCAGTGGTCCTCCTAGGTAAGCTGCACTTGCACAACTGTGAGTATTGATGCAGATTTCAGTCATACTGTAAATTATTCCCGAAGAAACGTACTTGGCCAAACACAAGCTTCATACTTCGAGTATATGGAAATGTTACTACTTTCTTGAAACATACATATGCACAAAACATCTTACACCAATCCATCTATTAGATTAATCACAAAACAATGTTGTTCTGTCCATTTTTATCTTTAGCTTTCTTTTCCTGTATGCTAAAGCAATTGCATCCTTACAGCTACACATTATTCTAAAGCACATTTCTAAATCTTTGACATGGTCAACCTCAGGGTCTAAAACTGTCCAGCTATTTTACACATTTTTAAAGAGTTGACCTCCATTCACTCATAGACTCATTCAATATAAATCTGTGAAAAACATGAATCCTACACTTGTTACACTGAGCAAAGTTCCTCAATGTTTCATGCTCAATACTGCTTTGTCTTCTCTCACAAGTCGCACTTCTAAACAGATTGGATTTCCTTCTGGTATTTCTTCTCAATGTCAATGATTCATTTCTGTAAGTCAAAATTACGTTAAAATGAATGCAACAGTCTGGTTGTTTACAGTCAGCGGTACATTCTTGTGTCAAATAAGATATTTAACAACACCATACAGCTTGGTCTACCCAGTTAAAGATATAAAGCAGCTTACAACTTTATTTTTCTTCCTTTGCTTCTTCTCACACATCAAAATAAATATGAGAAGTAATGGGCACAAATGATGGTAAAATCCTTCCCCTTACCAAATATTCATGTTATCTTTTCAGCATTTTCATCCAGTGTTTCAGTGCCCTTTCCACACGCCACCCCTGATGCCAATTACAGTGATGTTCCTGTATAAGTCCAATACATGTGCAGTAGACGTGCTTTTCAAGCTTTGTGCTTGACAAGCCTATTACAGGACTTTACAGGTCCAACCAGATGCTGTTCTTCATCTACACTCTTCGAAGTACACAACAGGACTGTGAGACTCAGATAAATCAAAAACTGTTTGCCCATTCCCCACTCACGTACCTTATGACACAGTCACACTCATTACCACTGGCTCTCTCCCAATCTGATGCAGCAACCCTACAGCAAGCATTGAAAACAAGAATCAAGAATCAAGAATTTTATTCACCATAGATCATTTTACAATGATATTGGCTTTGTCATACAGGACGTAATAGTACATACATAAAATAAAATAAACTAGTGTCAGGACATTATTGAATACATTTTAAGCATGGTAGTGTACCAAATTACACCAGTATAGTTTCTAAAAGTTAATGCAATAAGCTATACTATAATATAATATAGTACTGTATTGTATATTGTATACACTATGTAATTACACATGATTAACCACAGCACACAATAATATGTTTAACTACAGACAACTTTTAAATGGTAATATCCTCATCAGGGATCTCAAAGAATTCTTTAATGTCACAGAATAGATGATATGACAGCCAGCTGTACCACTTAATTTAAAAAAAAATTATATCCATAGACTGAACATGAACTGGCAGTTTACTGAACATTTTGAGTGGGTTTACTTAGTGGGAATTTCCTGTTCTTGCTAATCTGTGGCATGGTATGTCTAAATTACCCTTAGCCCTGGTGTTGTGTTCATACATTTCTCCTCTGGCAATAAATTCTGAAACATTGTCTTTAATATAGAGTATAGACACATAGATATATAAATTTATAATTGTGAGTTTGGAAATAGCACCAAATGTGAAATCCATCCCATCATTGGTTTGTTCTGCTTACTGTCCTATATATATTAGTGCTTCAATCCATAAGGTAGCAAGAACTTCTTTACTAAGCTCCAGGCTTCAAAGATAATGGCAAATGTCTTCTACGTGCTTAATACAGGCCCACTGGCTCCAAGCTGCTGTCTTTCCTACATTCAAGTCAAACTTTAATTGCACATACAAAAATTCGTTTTTCTTTGATCTAAATATATCATACATATTTGCATCTCTCTCTCTCTCTCTCTAACACACACACACACACACACACACATACACACACACACACACACACACACACACACACACACGCGCGCGCAAACACAAACACACATGCCCACTGTCATCTCGGAGCACTAAGGTCTGACAGCTTCTACTGCATCTGGTGTTGAGCATCAATCATTGCTGTGGTGGGTAGTGGGGGTGTGGATGAGATACTGGCCAGGGAATGGGAAGAAACAGAGATTAGTGAAGGCTGGGGCTAGGAGGCATCACAGAAATTAAGGATATGTTGCAGGGAGAGTTCCCACCTGCACAATTCAGAAAAGAAGAAACTAGATAGCACAGGCAGTAAAGCACTCACTGAAGACAAGCTCATCAGGTTACACAGCATGCTCAGCAACTGAGTGATTCAGTTATCTCTTGGCTACAGTTTGGTGGTGGCCATTCAGGTGGAGAAACAGCTCATTAGTGGTCAGGCCCATGTAAAATTCACAACAGTGGTTGCAGCTAAGTTGGTAGATCATATGACTGCTTTCACAAGTGGCCCTGCCTCCAATGGGATAGGAGATGCCTCTGATAGGACTGGCATAGGTGATAGTGGGAGGATGTATGGGACAGGTCTTGCTTATAGGTCTACAGCATGGTTATGAGTCATGGGGCAATGGGTTTGGAGCAAGGATGGAATGGGAGCAGATAAGGATATTGTGCAGGATGGGTGCACAGCAGAATACCACTGTAGGAGGGGTGGGATATTTCTCATTTCAGAAAGATAGTTGAAAAGCAACAATCTCAGTGCCCGACTTCAGTGACTACTTCACAGCCTTTGCCATCTAGATTCTTCCATCCAACACAAGCTTTTTCTGAAATGCACAGGTGGGAAATCTCTCTGCAACATATTCCTCAGTCCCAAACCCCTCTGACCTCAATCTCCACTAGTCCCTGTCCTCCAGCTGCCTATATACTTCCCTGCTCCCACTCTAGACTCACATAAGCTTTCTATCCCACCAGCACACCTGCATAGTCCTTCCCCCCTTTTATATGCCTCTCATCTCACAACTACTCACATTAGATGCAGTAGCAGTTAGGCCTTAGCATCACAAGATGACAGTGGCCCTGAGTATGTGTGTTGTGTGTGTGTGTGTGTGTGTGTGTGTGTGTGTGAGAGAGAGAGAGAGAGAGAGAGAGAGAGAGAGAGAGAGAGAGAGAGAGAGTTTTGCATGTGTCAAGTGAATGTGCATTTTGTTTTGTCTGCATCTGATGAAAGACTTAGTTCAATAGTTAATACTACCTAGCAGTCCTTTTTTATGTATCTGCTAGTCAGTGCCTCCTACTTGTGGTGGATAACAGTCCATCCTTTTCTTATTGTTATGCCTTTGAATACAACCTTAAGTCTCAGGAGGTAAGCAGTGTCAGAATTCCACAGGAAAATATTTTTATTTTATTAAAAGTGGCTGCTGCATTTGTTGGCTGTTTAAGGATTTAGTTACACAGGCTTAAAAGAGTACAGAAAGAGGAATCTGTCTCAAAATTTACTGCAATGAGTAGCTATACCATGATACATAAATGATATGAATATAATAGAGGGAAACATTCCACGTGGGAAAAAATATATCTAAAAGGAGAGATGATGAGACTTACCAAACAAAAGCGCTGGCAGGTCGATAGACACACAAACAAACACAAACATACACACAAAATTCAAGCTTTCGCAACCAACGGTTGCCTCATCAGGAAAGAGGGAAGGAGAGGGAAAGACGAAAGGATTTGGGTTTTAAGGGAGAGGGTAAGGAGTCGTTCCAATCCCGGGAGCGGAAAGACTTACCTTAGGGGGAAAAAAGGACAGGTATACACTCGCACACACACACACATATCCATCCGCATTCTTGTCAAGTTGTGCCACAAACTCCTCTCCTCCCCAATTCTGTTCAATACCTCCTCATTAGTTATGTGATCTACCCATCTAATCTTCAGCATTCTTCTGTAGCACCACATTTCCAAAGCTTCTATTCTCTTCTTGTCCAAACTATGTATTGTCCATGTTTCACTTCCATACAGGGCTACACTCCATACAAACACTTTCAGAAACGACTTCCTGGCACTTAAATCTATACTCGATGCTAACAAATTTCTCTTCTTCAGATACGCTTTCCTTGCCATTGCCAGTCTACATTTTATATCCTCCTACCTCGACCATCATCAGTTATTTTGCTCCCCAAATAGCAAAAATTCCTAATCTAATTCCCTCAGCATCACCCAACTTAGTTAGGCTACATTCCATTATCCTCGTTTTGCTTTTGTTGATGTTCATCTTATATCCTCCTTTCAAGACACTGTCCATTCCGTTCAACTGCTCTTCCAAGTCCTTTGCTGTCTTTGATAGAATTACAATGTCATCGGCGAACCTCAAAGTTTTCATTTCTTCTCCATGGATTTTAATACCTACTCCGAATATTTCTTTTGTTTCCTTTACTGCTTGCTCAATATACAGATTAAATAACATCAGGGAGAGGCTACAATCCTGTCTCACTCCCTTCCCAACCACTGCTTCCCTTTCATGCCCCTCGACTCTTATAACTGCCATCTGTTTTCTGTACAAATTGTAAATAGCCTTTCGCTCCCTGTATTTTACCCCTGCCACCTATAGAATTTGAAAGAGAGTATTCCAGTCAACACTGTCAAATGCTTTCTCTAAGTCTACAACTGCTAGAAATGTAGGTTTGCCTTTCCTTAATCTTCTTCTAAGATAAGTCGTAAGGTCAGTATTGCCTCACATGTTCCAATATTTCTATGTAATCCAAACTGATCTTCCCCGAGGTCAGCTTCTGCCAGTTTTTCCATTCGTCTGTAAAGAATTCGCATAAGTATTTTGCAGCTGTGACTTATTAAACTGATAGTTCAGTAATTTTCACATCTGTCAACACCTGCTTTCTTTGGGATTGGAATTATTATATTCTTCTTGAAGTCTGAGGGTATTTCACCTGTCTCAAACATCTTGCTCACCAGATGGTAGAGTTTTTTCAGGACTGGCTCTCCCAAGGCCGTCAGTAGTTCTAATGGAATGTTGTCTACTCCTGAAGCCTTGTTTCGATCAGGTCTTTCAGTGCTCTGTCAAACTCTTCACGCAGTATCATATCTCCCATTTCATCTACATCCTCTTCCATTTCCATAATATTGTCCTCAAGTACATCGCCCTTGTATAGACCCTCTATATACTCCTTCCACCTTTCTGCTTTCCCTTCTTTGCTTAGAACTGGGTTTCCATCTGAGCTCTTGATATTCATACAAGTGGTTCTCTTTTCTCCAAAGGTCTCTTTAATTTTCCTGTAGGCAGTGTCTATCTTACCCCTAGTGAGACAAGCCTCTACAACCTTACATTTGTCCTCTAGCCATCCCTGCTTAGCCATTTTGCATTTCCTTCATCAATTAAATTCAATATTTCTTCTGTTACCCAAGGATTTCTACTAGCCCTCATCTTTCTATCTACTTGATCCTCTGCTGCTTTCACTAAGTCATCTCTCAGAGCTACCCATTCTTCTTCTACTGTACTTCTTTCCCACATTCCTGTCAATTGTTCCCTTATGCTCTCTCTCTGAAACTCTGTACACCATCTGGTTTAGTCAGTTTATCCAGGTCCCATCTTCTTAAATTCCCACCTTTTTGCAGTTTCTTCAGTTTTAAACTACAGTTCATAACCAATAGATTGTGGTCAGAGTCCGCATCTGCCCCTGGATATGTCTTACAATTTCAAACCTCGTTCGTAAATCTCTGTCTTACCATTATATAATTTATTTGATACCTTCCAGTATCTCCAGGATTCTTCCATGTATACAACCTTCTTTTATGATTCTTGAACCAAGTGTTAACTATGATTAAGTTATGCTCTGTGCAAAATTCTACCAGGCGGCTTCCTCTTTCATTTCTTACCCCCAATCCATATTCACCTACTATGTTTCCTTCTCTCCCTTTTCCTACTCTCGAATTCCGGTCACCCATGACTATTAAATTTTCGTTTCCCTTCACTACCTGAATAATTTCTTTTATCTCATCATACATTTCATCGATTTCTTCATCATCTGCAGAGCTAGTTGACATATAAACTTGTACTACTGTAGTAGGCGTGGGCTTTGTGTCTATCTTGGCCACAATAATGCGTTCACTATGCTGTTTGTAGTAGCTTACCCGCACTCCTATTTTTTTTTATTCATTATTTAACCTACTCCAGCATTGCCCCTATTTGATTTTGTATTTGTAACCCTGTATTCACCTGACCAAAAGTCTTGTTCCTCCTGCACTGAACTTCACTAATTCCTGCTATATCTAACTTTAACCTATCCATTTCCGTTTTTAAATTTTCTAACCTACCTGCCCGATTAAGGGATGTGACATTCCACACTCCGATCCGTAGAACGCCAGTTTTCTTTCTCCTGATAACGACGTCCTCTTGAGTAGTACCCGCCCGGAGATTCGAATGGAGGACTATTTTACTTCCGGAATATTTTACCCAAGAAGACGCCATCATCATTTAACCATACAGTAAAGCTGCATGCCCTCGGGAAAAATTACAGCTGTAGTTTCCCCTTGCTTTCAGTCGTTCGCAGTACCAGCACAGCAAGGCCGTTTTGGTTAGTGATGCAAGGCCAGATCAGTCAATCATCCAGACTGTTGCCCCTGCAACTACTAAAAAGGCTGCTGCCCCTCTTCAGGAACCACACATTTGTCTGCACAAGAACCAAACATTGTCCGGATTTCATACATATGTCATTTTGAAGCGAAACCCTGAAAGGCCCCCCACCCCACCCCCCTTCTCCACCCCATGTATACTGTGAGGGCATAGTTTGGTAATTTTCCAACAGTCATCGCTATTCGCAAACATGTCCGTGCTACAGAAGAGGATAGCTGTTTCACAAAATGGCATCCACCATCACCAGATCTCACTTGGTGTTACTTTCTTCTGTGGAAATCACTCAAACTAACTCCAATCATATCTTTTCACACCTTTCAAACCCAGAATACCTCAATATAGGAGTCCTCCAAGGATGTGTGCTGGGCCCAATCCTCTTTTTAATAAACATCAACGATTTTCCACAAAGTGTCAAACATGGTGCATCAGTACTGTTTGCTGATGACAGTAACATCTTAATCAAAGCTGAGTCACCAAGTGTACTCAATGAAAAAGCCAAGGAAACACTTAAGCATGTATGCCAGTGGACAGAGGCTAATAAATTAACCCTAACTGTAAGAAAGAAAAAAAAAAAAAAAAAAAAAAAAAACCAATAGTATTAGTTTCCACTTAAACAGAAAACCGAACAGTACCAAGCTAGTAGTTAATGACGAGCACATAGAATGTGTACCATCAACATGTCGACTCTCAACTAAATTGGACCAAGCACACCACGGTACTTGGAAAGCGAATAGCTTCAGCATGCTATGCACTTAGGATAATAAATTCAGTGTGTAGTAGCTCATGTACTAGAAATGCATATTTTGTCTATGTCCACCCTATAATTAGTTATGGCATATCCTTCTGGGGATCAACAGTGCAGAACAGACAAACAATATTTAAGTTGCAAAAAAGGGTCGTACAAATCATAACAAAAAGTAGCGATAGATCCCATTGCACAGAGTTATTCAAATCTTTGGGTATAGTGACAGTTCTGTGTGAATAGACTTTGCAGACAGTAATATCCATAAAAAAACACATTGAGCAGTTCCTGACAAACAGTTGTATACATGCACATCAAACCAGACACAGACAACACTTCCACCTCTATAAGAAAAACAAATCAAAAACTCAAAATAGCATGTTATATAATGGAATTAAATTGCACAACAACCTTCCACAAGGGGGAAAAAAAAAAAAAAAAAAACCCTCTTCGAAAAGTGTCTTTATACTGTCAGGGACTACTTGGAATGAATCAAACAATGGAAAATCTGGGATGGAATGTAACAATACCAGAAAAGGAAAGTTGCTACTCACCATATAGCAGAGATGCTGAGTTGTAATAGGCACAACAAAAAGATTCACACAATTATAGCTTTCAGCCATTAAGGCCTTTGTCAGCAGTAGACACACATACACGCACGCATACACACACACTCCCCCAAATGCAACTAGCACACACGTCTGCAATCTCAGAGAGCTGAAACCACACTGCGAGCAGCAGCACCAGTGCATGGTGGGAGTGGCGACTGGGTGGGGGTCAGGTTGAGGCTGGGGTGGGGAGCGGGAGGGATAGTATGGTGGAAGTGGCAGACAGTGAAGTGTTGCAGTTTAGACGGAGGGCAGGAAAGAAGGTGCAGAGGGGGAAGGGGGTAAGTAGCAGATAGGAGAGAAATAAAAAGAATTTAAAAGACCACGTGTGGTGGTGAAATGATGGCTGTGTAGTGCTGGAATGGGAACAGGAAGGGGGCTGTGTGGGTGAGGACAGTGACTAACGAAGGTTGAGGCCAGGAGGGTTATGGGAACATAGGATGTATTGCAGGGAAAGTTCCCACCTGCGCAATTCAGAAAAGCTGGTGTTGGTGGGAAGGATCCATATGGCACAGTCATTGAGATGAGGGATATCATGTTCGGCAGCGTGTTCAGCAACAGGGTGGTCCACTTGTTTTTCGGCCACAGTTTGTCGATGGCTGCTCATGTGGACAGTAGGCTGTTGGTTGTCATGCCTACATAGAATGCAGCACAGTGGTTGCAGCTTAGCTTGTAAATCACATGACTGGTTTCACAGGTAGCCCTGCCTTTGATGGGATAGGTGATGTTAGCGACCGGCCTGGAGTATGTGGTGGTAGGAGTATGTATGGGACAGGTCTTGCATCTAGGTCTATTACAGGGGTATGAGTCATGAGGTAAGGAACTAGGACCACAGGTTGTGTAAGGATGGACAAGTATATTGTGTAGGTTCGGTGGAGGGCGGAATACCATGGTATGAGGGGTGGGAAGGATAGTGGGCAGGACATTTCTCATTTCAGGGCACGACGAGAGGTAATCGAAACCCTGGCGGAGAATGTAATTCAGTTGCTTCAGTACCGTATGGTACTGAGTTATGAGGGGAATGCTCCTCTGTGGCCGGACTGTGGGACTTTAGGAGGTGGTGGGATACTGGTAAGATAAGGCACAGGAGATTTGTTTTTGTACAAGGATGGGAGGATAATTACAGTCAGTGAAGGCTTCAGTGAGACCCTCAGTATATTTTGAGAGGGACTGCTCGTCACTGCAGATGTGACGATCATAGGTGGCTAGGCTGTACAGAAGGGACTTCTTGGTATGGAATAGGTGGCAACTGTTGAAGTGGAGGTATTGCTGGTGGTTAGTAGGTTTGATGTGGACGGAGGTACTGATGTAGCCATCTCTGAGGTGAAGGTCAACATCTAGGAACGTGGCTTGTTGGGTTGAGTAGGACCAGGTGAAGCAAATGGGAGAGAAGTTGTTGAGGTTCTGGAGGAATGTGAATAAGGTGTCCTCACCTTCAATCCAGATAACAAAGATGTCACTAATGAATCTGAACCAGGTGAGGGGTTTATGATTCTGGGTTTTTCAGGATTCCTCTAGATGGCCCATGAATAGGTTAGCATAGGATGGTGCCATGCGGGTGCCCATAGCCATACCATGGTTTTTTTTTGTAGGTAATGCCCTCAAAGGAGAAGTAATTGTGGGTGAGGATATAGTTGGGCATGGAGACTAGGAAGGAGGTTGTTGGTTTGGAATCCATAGGGCGTCTGGAAAGGTAGTGTTCGATAGCAGTAAGGCCATGGGCATTAGGAACGTTAGTGTACAGGGAGGTGGCATCAATAGTGACCAGCAGGGCACCGTGTGGTAAACGGACAGGAACTGTGGAGAGTCGGTCGAGGAAATGGTTGGTATCTTTTATATAGGAGGATAGGTTCCAGGTAATAGGTTGAAGGTATTGGTCTACGAGAGCAGAGATTATCTCAATGGGGGCACAATAACTGGCCACAATTGGGCGTCGTGAGTGGTTGGTTTATGGACTTTAGAAAGCATGTAGAAGGTGGGAGTGCTGGAAGTGGTAGGGGTAAGTAGAGAGATGGACTCCGGGAGAGGTTCTGGGATGGGCCTAAGTATTTAAGTAGTGACAGGAATTACTTGGAATGATGTAAATATATAATTATAAGTAAAAATTATCAACTGTGGTATTAAGTGGTTTAACAATATATCTTCATGTTACAATATTCATGAATTTCAACTGTGATAATTATAAATTTGTGAACCTATTGTATATACTGTGCTGACAACATCCATACAATCCTGATTGCCTACGGATGGATAAATAAATAAATAAATAAGAAAGATCTGGTGTATGTACCACCTCTACTACATGATGCAGCAGAGCTCCGGGAGAGAATGCGTGAAGCGACTGCCACAGTCAATGATGCCATGCTGGGACGGGTACGGCAAGAATTCGATTACCATATTGACGTCTGCTGGGTCACTCTTGGTTCACATATTGAATGTTTGTAAAAAAAACTTCCAGAGTATCTCTTCAAAATGCAATATGTATGACATCTGTAAAATGTTTAGATCTTGTGCAATAAATAATTTAAAATGTTCCTCGACCTAATGTACACCCTGTATATAAGGAATAGGAGTAGACCCAAAAATGAATCCTTTTGAACACCCTTTGTGATTTTCACCAGCTCACTAAAATGTTCTACCGTTTCAACATTGAATTACTCAGCACCACTTTTTGCATTCTGTTTGTTGAATATGATTCAAATCAGCTGTGTGTAAAGCTATAAGTCCATAAGACTTAAGTTTTTATAAGAGACTGTCATGATCTACAAAACAAAAAGCCTTGAAAAGATAAAAAAAATACCAACTGGTGACATACTACAGTACTATTTAAGGCTTGTTCTATTTGATGAGTGAATTTATACACAGCACTTATTATCTGCCATTTAGCAGCACACACACTACTTATGTATGTGTTATAATATATATCTAAAAACAAAGATTCTGTAACTTCCCAAATGAAAGTGTTGGTACGTTGATAGAAACAATAACAAACACAAACACACACACAAATTTCAAGCTTTCGCAACCCACGGTTGCTTCATCAGGAAAGAGGAAGGAGAGGGAAAGACGAAAGGATGTGGGTTTTAAGGGAGAGGGTAAGGAGTCATTCCAATCCCGGGAGTGGAAAGACTTACCTTAGGGGGGAAAAAAACAGGTATACACTCACACACACACACATATCCATCCGGACATATACAGACACAAGCAGACACTTGCAAAGGCAAAGAGTTTGGGCAGAGATGTCAGTTGAGGCGGAAGTACAGAGGCAAATATGTTGTTGAATGACCGGTGAGGTATGAGCGGCGGCAACTTGAAATTAGCGGAGGTCGAGGCCTGGTGGGTAATGGAAAGAGAGGATATACTGAAGAGCAAGTTCCCATCTCCGGAGTTCTGATAGGTTGGTGTTAGTGGGAATTATCCAGATAACCCAGACGGTGTAACACTGTGCCAAGATGTGCTGGCCGTGCACCAAGGCATGTTTAGCCACAGGGTGATCCTCATTACCAACAAACATTGTCTGCCTGTGTCCATTCATGCGAATGGACAGTTTGTTGCTGGTCTTTCCCACATAGAAAGCTTCACACTTCACAGTGTAGGTAGGTCAGTTGGTAAATCACGTGGGTGCTTTCACACGTGGCTCTGCCTTTGATTGTGTACACCTTCCGGGTTACAGGACTGGAATAGGTGGTGTTGGGAGGGTGCATGGGACAGGTTTTACACCGGGGGCAGTTACAAGGGTAGGAGCCAGAGGGTAAGGAAGGTGGTTTGGGGATTTCATAGGGATGAACCAAGAGATTACGAAGGTTAGGTGGACGGCGGAAAGACACTCTTGGTGGAGTGGGGAGGATTTCATGAAGGATGGATCTCATTTCAGAGATATATATATATATTGATACTTTTAGTGACAAGAAAAACAGACTCACGGGTTCCATCCAAGGTCCTGAGGATTTAGATACAATATTCCTGCTCGAGAAACTGTGGCAGGTGTGGCAGTTCGTAAACTGGATATTTCAAAAAGCAGGCGCATCACAGGTGTTAGAGCAATACGCTCATTACTAGCAAGTGTCAAAATTTTATTGTCATCCATTACTGTGTTTAAAGACTCAATCCACATAGGGTCAATGTCTCCATCAAGAACAATCCATTTTGGTCCATCACCCGATAAATTGGCCTGATCTCGCATGAGGGCTGAAAGAAGGCCTGTAACAAGATAATAAATGGCAAAATCTTTCATTTCCATAAGCTTAGATATTGTTAGACCACAGCACGTGGTCACACACTGAACAAAAATGTGTGCCACATCTTAATATTGCACTGCTCTGCCAGACTATAAATGAGAAGGATATAACTTTCTTTGTGAACACAGTTGTACTCAGCAAACAGCCTTGGCTCATGATTTCATTTCCAAATACACAGCTTTCCTGTCATGTAGACTACTATCACAACATGCCACAGACACTAAATCATTTCTAACACACTGTTTCCAAAAGTTAATTGATTTCTATCAAACCAAACTACAGTATTTTATCCTGTAACTGTTGGTAAAAATCTGATTGGCTATTAGATTGCTATTCATACAGGAGTGTCTGAAAAAAGGCATATCCATTACACATTCTCCATGGAAAATGTGTCATTCAAATGCATTTACTGCATAATTATTGGTCACTACAACATATCCTCAAAATGTGTTCTACATGAGGAATACCAAATAGGAATCATTACTTCCTAGAATAGTGGTTCATGTTGCTTTTCATGTACACGCAACAGCATTCTTATGATGCAGATCTGACAGATAATCAGTTATTTTGTTCACTCCCTCAACATTTACTGCTACAACCATTCCATTTCTGCCCAGCAAATTATAATACACTCATACCTCTGATGACTAGATAACAACATATGGTGGCCATGAACTCCAAAAATAGTAAAAGTATCTTTCTTTTTTTTTTTCATTTTTTTTCCACACTGAGTCATAAAACCTTTTATTCTTGCAACACTTCTACAATGTTATCTTCCAGTGAATAGCAATCACCTACAGTAGTTTGTACAGATGCTTTCTCATGATGTGGTCGAGAAATTCTACTTTGATTATGATTATAAAGTTCATTTCATTATTTTCAATGTTTCAAGCCCAGTTCTCTTTTCTACTTCACTTCAGCTCCCTGTCTACATCAGGACAGTGTGTCATATAACTAATAATCTCTGTAACATAAAGAGAAGTTAGCACTATTACCATAATTTTTCTTCCTTTTTTTGTGAAGTACTTATTTAACTCAAAAGTGACAGAACTTGACAGCTCTGATTATCAAACAAAATTAACTGGGCACCTTCTCATGAGAAAAAGAGAGCCTTTGCATGAGAAAGAGAGAGAGAGAGAGAGAGAAGAAGAATGATCCCCCTGCTTCTCTCCATTAATCCATATAATCTTAGGAACTCAGTCTTACATTCATCACCATTCATCATCATTTGGTCCTGTAATCATTAATATGAAACAGCATTATGGCATATGTTTATATATGGAAGGAACGTTATAAGGGCTGGGACACATGTGAAAGTTTTTTGCTATCAGACTGTCAGGTACTCCCAGATAGTACTCACAGAATTGTTTGCACTAAGGACAAATTTTTGCATTTTTGCTAACATTTACTGTCCGATAGTCTCTTGTGAGTACTTCCTTTGTGTGTCTGAGAGTCTTGTGTGAACAGATGTAGGAGCATTCACACAGCATGATGAGAGTGTCCATGAGAGATGAGAGAAGCTTGCATAGTCAGTCAATGTGACCGACAAGTTCATGACAGCAACCATAAGAGCCTGCTGCTGCTCAAGGAGAGATTGGAGCACTGCCTCCATGGACAGAAGAACTAAAGGAACAATCAAATAGAATGAGCATTCAAAACTGAACACCACGCTCTTCACCATTTGTGTCGCACTTTAAGACACAAACAACCGTACAGCCACAGTGAGCAAAACTTTATTCTTCTTACACATACAAATAAACAACAGTTGAGAATATAGATACCACATAGAAACAATCAAGTTACTCATACAAGCAGCTGCAGACAATAAGTATGAGCACAATATGAGGGCAAATGCCTGCTACACTGCACTTATAAGCAGGTAGACAGTGCAGTGGATACCATGCCATGTGCACAAGCCATGTGGCCAACTGCAGCCAGCCTCTGGTGATCGGCCTGCACAGATGCAAATGGTGGAATATTTGATGTGTCGTGTGCCACCAGCCTTGTGCTGGAACAAATATCCAAGTATTATGTACAGGGTTATAGTAAGAACTAAAACAGCTCACGAATCTCAGAGACCCTGCACATAGGCATACAAGCTATGCCCTATGCCTGACAATCATACTGCATAAAGCAGAAGCAGAACAGAGTAAGTAAAGCTGTGAGAAATGCTAAACTTAACTATGCCCACACATTAATAAACAACAGAGATATATCAGCTGTCCAATGGTCTTGATATAGGCAAGGTAAAAGATGCTGCTGATCCCTTTGTTCCAGCCTAAGAACTGAACCGGTACTTCATATTACCTGTAACCACAGCTGAATCGGGATTGAAACATAGACTCATTGTTTACTTCATGGGGGCAAATGACTGTAGATATAAAAAATTCTATCTAAAGCATGTTAATTGCAATACCATCAAAAGCCATCATGTGTGTCAGACTGGTCATGATGAAATTTGTTATTGACCCACTACTGACCACTATAACAGATATCTTCAACCACTCCTTAACCACAGCTGTTTTCCCTGAAACCTGGAAGCAGGGACAAGTTAAGTCACTACCTAAATGGACATTGACACAGCACCCTATGATTACTGACCTATTTGCAATATTCCTGCATAGTCCACAGCCAGCTAACAAACTACATAACTACAAACAACCTACTAGACATATATCAATCAAGTTTCCATAAACATAACAGCACAACATCTGTCTTAATAAAGGTAGCAGATGACCTCACACTTGCCGTGGATGCACTAGAGGCGACTATTATGTGTGTCTTAGACTTCAGCAAAGTCTTTGAAAAGGTTGATTTTGGCATGTTACTGATCAAACGTAGTAGCTAAATTTCTCACCAAGTGCAGTGCAATGGCTTCACTCAAGTCTGAGTGTCATGTCCGGCACCATAAAGTCGCAGTGGAGGCGAGTAGTACCAGGTGTCCCCCTGGGTTCAGTTTTAGGTCCTATACTCCTTTCATTGTATGTCAATGATTTGTCATTGGTTTTGTCCTACCGCAAATACCACATGCGCGCTAATGACCTCCAGTTGTACCTTAGTGTAAACCCAATAAACCTGGAGACAACTCTCGAGAATCTCAGTATGACCTGTGTGCACTATCAAAGTGGGTACAGAATATAGGGTTAAAGTTCAAGCCATGCAAAACCCAAGTGGTACTGGTTGGTCATTGCAGGCTCATTAGCCAGAAAAACTGAGAATCTCTATCGTGTTTAATTCTAAATGAGACAAATATCACTTTCTCTCCCTCACCAAAAAGTCTAGGACTAATAACAGATGAAAATCTAAATTTGCCTGAGCATGTAGCTGCAATTTGCAAAAATGCTTCAGCATCTCTCCATGACCCACAAAAATATAAAAAGCTCTTCCATCTTGACCTCAAAAAGAATCTTGTATAAACACTTATATTCTCAATAATTGATTACAGTGATGTTATCCTGCAAGGTCTTTTCCAAGAAAGCTCATGGTACCTGGAACTGGTTATCAATGCTTGTGGTCATTATATGTGTGATGTTTCCCTCTCTGACCATACTTCACCATCATATGCACAGCTATCATGGCTGTGTACAGACAAGTGTAGACATTTCCTTAACCTCCGTCTTATCTGCTGTCTTATCAATGTACACTGTCCCTCATATCCATCCTCAACCTTAACAATCTTGCCTGAACAATGTGGTAGAAACAGCTGTTCCCATCAGAGCAAAATCCTTTCTGCCCCATTCCACCATTTAGCCACTTTCTCGAAGTTCTTCTCAGCAGCAGGAGCCCGACTCTGGAATAACCTCTTCCATTATACTAGAGAACTGATTAACATCTCCAGCTTCAGAAGACAGTTAATGAAATTTTTACTGAAACAACAAGAATGACTACCGCTGTCCCTATACACACTTGTTACCAATGTGCTTCATTCTTTCCAACCAGACGTTCCTCACTTCTCACAAGCAGCTGCTGCAGTTACATTTTATATGCAAACATTTTAAGTTAGGTTTTACTGTGACTATTACTGATATAAAATAAGCAATAAGTTCCACTGTTACCAGTCATTTCGATGGTTTAAATCTCCATCATCAGGTGGATCTACATGTGTTCAAACAACATGTGTCTGTTGTGTTACAATTTTGGGGTAACTTGTGGGGCTGTTCAGTGGAGAAACAAAACACTATTTTACAACATGTTTTTGAGGAGATTTTTGACTAAAAACTAAACATATATCTAAAGGTTGAAATAAACAAGTGAAAAAGAATACAGATGGGGCCTGGAACTACTAGGTGCGAAGAACAATATAGCAAAAAGAAAGATGATGAGACTTACCAAACAAAAGCGCTGGCAGGTCGATAGACACACAAACAAACACAAACATACACACAAAATCTAGCTTTCGCAACCAACGGTTGCCTCGTCAGGAAAGAGGGAAGGAGAAGGAAAGACAAAAGGATATGGGTTTTAAGGGAGAGGGTAAGGAGTCACTCCAATCCCGGGAGCGGAAAGACTTACCTTAGGGGGAAAAAAGGACAGGTATACACTTGCACACACACACATATCCATCCACACATACAAGACACAAGCAGACATTTGTAAAGGCAAAGAGTTTGAGCAGAGATGTCAGTCGGGACGGAAGTACAGAGGCAAAGATGATGTTGAAAGACAGGTGAGGTATGAGCGGCGGCAGATTGAAATTAGGAATTAGCGGAGATTGAGGCCTGGCGGATAGCGAGAAGAGAGGATATACTGAAGGGCAAGTTCCCATCTCCGGAGTTCTGACAGGTTGGTGTTAGTGGGAAGTATCCAGATAACCCGGACGGTGTAACACTGTGCCAAGATGTGCTGGCCGTGCACCAAGGCATGTTTAGCCACAGGGTGATCCTCATTGCCAACAAACACTGTCTGCCTGTGTCCATTCATGCGAATGGACAGTTTGTTGCTGGTAATTCCCACATAGAACGCTTCACAGTGTAGGCAGGTCAGTTGGTAAATCACGTGGGTGCTTTCACACGTGGCTCTGCCTTTGATCGTGTACACCTTCCGGGTTACAGGACTGGAATAGGTGGTGGTGGGAGGGTGCATGGGACAGGTTTTACACCGGGGACGGTTACAGGGGTAGGAGCCAGAGGGTAGGGAAGGTGGTTTGGGGATTTCATAGGGATGAACTAAGAGGTTACGAAGGTTGGGTGGACGGCGGAAAGACACTCTTGGTGGAGTGGGGAGGATTTCATGAAGGATGGATCTCATTTCAGGGCAGGATTTGAGGAAGTCGTATCCCTGCTGGAGAGCCACATTCAGATTCTGATCCAGTCCCGGAAAGTATCCTGTCACAAGTGGGGCACTTTTGGGGTTCTTCTGTGGAGGGTTCCGGGTTTGAGGAGATGAGGAAGTGGCTCTGGTTATTTGCTTCTGTACCAGGTCGGGAGGGTAGTTACGGGATGCAAAAGCTGTTTTCAGGTTGTTGGTGTAATGGTTCAAGGATTCCGGACTGGAGCAGATTCGTTTGCCACGAAGACCTAGGCTGTAGGGAAGGGACCGTTTGATGTGGAATGGGTGGCAGCTGTCATAATGGAGGTACTGTTGCTTGTTGGTGGGTTTGATGTGGACGGACGTGTGAAGCTGGCCATTGGACAGGTGGAGGTCAACGTCAAGGAAAGTGGCATGGGATTTAGAGTAGGACCAGGTGAATCTGATGGAACCAAAGGAGTTGAGGTTGGAGAGGAAATTCTGGAGTTCTTCTTCACTGTGAGTCCAGATCATGAAAATGTCATCAATAAATCTGTACCAAACTTTGGGTTGGCAGGCCTGGGTAACCAAGATGGCTTCCTCTAAGCGACCCATGAATAGGTTGGCGTACGAGGGGGCCATCCTGGTACCCATGGCTGTTCCCTTTAATTGCTGGTATGTCTGGCCTTCAAAAGTGAAGAAGTTGTGGGTCAGGATGAAGCTGGCTAAGGTAATGAGGAAAGAGGTTTTAGGTAGGGCGGCAGGTGATCGGCGTGAAAGGAAGTGCTCCATCGCAGCGAGGCCCTGGACATGCGGAATATTTGTGTATTAGGAAGTGGCATCAATGGTTACAAGGATGGTTTCCGGGGGTAACAGACTGGGTAGGGATTCCAGGCGTTCGAGAAAGTGGTTGGTGTCTTTGATGAAGGATGGGAGACTGCATGTAATGGGTTGAAGGTGTTGATCTACGTAGGCAGAGATGCGTTCTGTGGGGGCTTGGTAACCAGCTACAATGGGACGGCCGGGATGATTGGGTTTGTGAATTTTGGGAAGAAGGTAGAAGGTAGGGGTGCGGGGTGTTGGTGGGGTCAGGAGGTTGATGGAGTCAGGTGAAAGGTTTTGTAGGGGGCCTAAGGTTCTGAGGATTCCTTGAAGCTCCGCCTGGACATCAGGAATGGGATTACCATGGCAAACTTTGTAAGTAGTGTTGTCTGAAAGCTGACGCAGTCCCTCAGCCACATACTCCCGACGATCAAGTACCACAGTCGTGGAACCCTTGTCCGCCGGAAGAATGACGATGGATTGGTCAGCCTTCAGATCACGCATAGCTTGGGCTTCAGCAGTGGTGATGTTGGGAGTAGGATTAAGGTTTTTTAAGAAGGATTGAGAGGCAAGGCTGGAAGTCAGAAATTCCTGGAAGGTTAGGAGAGGGTGATTTTGAGGAAGAGGAGGTGGGTCCCGCTGTGACGGAGGACGGAACTGTTCCAGGCATGGTTCAATTTGGATAGTATCTTGGGGAGTTGGATCATTAGGAGTAGGATTAGGATCATTTTTCTTCGTGGCAAAGTGATATTTCCAGCAGAGAGTACGGGTGTAGGACAGTAAATCTTTGACAAGGGCTGTTTGGTTGAATCTGGGAGTGGGGCTGAAGGTGAGGCCTTTGGATAGGACAGAGGTTTCGGATTGGGAGAGAGGTTTGGAGGAGAGGTTAACTACTGAATTGGGGTGTTGTGGTTCCAGATTGTGTTGATTGGAATTTTGAGGTTTTGGGGGGAGTGGAGCTGGAAGTGGGAGATTGAGTAGATGGGAGAGACTGGGTTTGTGTGCAATGAGAGGAGGTAGAGGTTTGCTGGAAAGGTTGTGAAGGGTGAGTGAGTTGCCTTTCCGGAGGTGGGAAACCAGGAGATTGGATAGTTTTTTAAGGTGGAAGGTGGCATGCTTTTCTAATTTGCGGTTGGCCTGTAGGAGGATGCTCTGAACAACCGGTGTGGATGTGGGAGAGGAAAGATTGAGGACTTTTATTAGGGACAGGAGTTGATGGGTGTGTTGATTGGCTGAGTGGATGTGTAGGTGAAGGATTAGGTGGGTGAGGGCAATGGATTGTTCGGTTTGGAACTGGTATAGGGACTGATGGAAAGAAGGGTTGCAGCCAGAGATGGGAACTTTAAGTGTGAGGCCTTTGGGGGTGATGCCAAATGTCAGACAAGCCTGAGAAAATAAAATATGGGAGTGTAATCTGGCTAGGGCGAAGGCATGTTTGCGGAGGGAATGTAAATAAAACTTAATGGGGTCGTTGTGGAGGTGTTGTGAGGGTGACATGGTACTAGAAGGTGGAAAGTGGAACACGAGGCTGAAATGAAAATGAAAATAAATATAAAAATATATGGGGAGAGATAAAGGTAAAACTAGAAAGCAAATGGAGATCTGGTGTGAAAAAAGGAGAAAAAGGGTTGGTTAGAGCTGGGCTATGTTGATCCTGTGGTGAACTTGTGTAGGTAAATAATGATGTGCATAAAGGTTAGGTGGTTGTGTTGCTGCCAAAACACGTTAAATGGTGGAGAAATACGGGAAAATTTCGAAAAAACTACGTGAGGATGTATTAAAAGGGTGGTTTGGTGGTGGCAGATTATGGAAATGAAGCTAACAATTGTCTGATGAAGAAATAATGACGTTAAAACCTGTGGGAAGCGGCTAAAAATGATCGATGATGTGAGAAAAACGGAAATGGAAATAAAGCAAAAGATATTAAAACTAGCCGAAAAGGTTGTTTAATAGCTGAAAGGAACTGTTTGTGAACTGGAAACGGTGGATTTTATAGCAGCGGTAGTGTTGAAAGCGGAAAAAAAAAAAAAAAAATTTTGGTTATGGTTTGGAAGTGGGTTACGTATTGTTACGTATTATTGAGTATATATCGGCGGGATAAAATTGTATACTGGATTACGGTAAAAAAAGGAGAAGGTGAATAGAAAGTAAAACTGCTGGCAAAAACAGAAGGAGGAAATAAGATGACAGAAAAGACTACAAAATGTAACAGGGACAATAACAATAACAATAACAAACGTGATTGTTGGGTTCAAATTAATGATATGAATATAATAGAGGGAAACATTCCACGTGGGAAAAATATATTTAAAAAGAAAGATGATGAGACTTACCAAACAAAAGCGCTGGCAGGTCGATAGACACACAAACAAACACAAACATACACACAAAATCTAGCTTTCGCAACCAACGGTTGCCTCGTCAGGAAAGAGGGAAGGAGAAGGAAAGACAAAAGGATATGGGTTTTAAGGGAGAGGGTAAGGAGTCACTCCAATCCCGGGAGCGGAAAGACTTACCTTAGGGGGAACAAAGGACAGGTATACACTCGCACACACACACATATCCATCCACACATACAAGACACAAGCAGACATTTGTAAAGGCAAAGAGTTTGAGCAGAGATGTCAGTCGGGACGGAAGTACAGAGGCAAAGATGATGTTGAAAGACAGGTGAGGTATGAGCGGCGGCAGATTGAAATTAGGAACTAGCGGAGATTGAGGCCTGGCGGATAGCGAGAAGAGAGGATATGCTGAAGGGCAAGTTCCCATCTCCGGAGTTCTGACAGGTTGGTGTTAGTGGGAAGTATCCAGATAACCCGGACGGTGTAACACTGTGCCAAGATGTGCTGGCCGTGCACCAAGGCATGTTTAGCCACAGGGTGATCCTCATTACCAACAAACACTGTCTGCCTGTGTCCATTCATGCGAATGGACAGTTTGTTGCTGGTCATTCCCACATAAAACGCTTCACAGTGTAGGCAGGTCAGTTGGTAAATCACGTGGGTGCTTTCACACGTGGCTCTGCCTTTGATCGTGTACACCTTCCGGGTTACAGGACTGGAATAGGTGGTGGTGGGAGTGTGCATGGGACAGGTTTTACACCGGGGACGGTTACAGGGGTAGGAGCCAGAGGGTAGGGAAGGTGGTTTGGGGATTTCATAGGGATGAACTAAGAGGTTACGAAGGTTGGGTGGACGGCGGAAAGACACTCTTGGTGGAGTGGGGAGGATTTCATGAAGGATGGATCTCATTTCAGGGCAGGATTTGAGGAAGTCGTATCCCTGCTGGAGAGCCACATTCAGATTCTGATCCAGTCCCGGAAAGTATCCTGTCACAAGTGGGGCACTTTTGGGGTTCTTCTGTGGAGGGTTCCGGGTTTGAGGAGATGAGGAAGTGGCTCTGGTTATTTGCTTCTGTACCAGGTCGGGAGGGTAGTTACGGGATGCAAAAGCTGTTTTCAGGTTGTTGGTGTAATGGTTCAAGGATTCCGGACTGGAGCAGATTCGTTTGCCACGAAGACCTAGGCTGTAGGGAAGGGACCGTTTGATGTGGAATGGGTGGCAGCTGTCATAATGGAGGTACTGTTGCTTGTTGGTGGGTTTGATGTGGACGGACGTGTGAAGCTGGCCATTGGACAGGTGGAGGTCAACGTCAAGGAAAGTGGCATGGGATTTAGAGTAGGACCAGGTGAATCTGATGGAACCAAAGGAGTTGAGGTTGGAGAGGAAATTCTGGAGTTCTTCTTCACTGTGAGTCCAGATCATGAAAATGTCATCAATAAATCTGTACCAAACTTTGGGTTGGCAGGCCTGGGTAACCAAGATGGCTTCCTCTAAGCGACCCATGAATAGGTTGGCGTACGAGGGGGCCATCCTGGTACCCATGGCTGTTCCCTTTAATTGCTGGTATGTCTGGCCTTCAAAAGTGAAGAAGTTGTGGGTCAGGATGAAGCTGGCTAAGGTAATGAGGAAAGAGGTTTTAGGTAGGGCGGCAGGTGATCGGCGTGAAAGGAAGTGCTCCATCGCAGCGAGGCCCTGGACATGCGGAATATTTGTGTATTAGGAAGTGGCATCAATGGTTACAAGGATGGTTTCCGGGGGTAACAGACTGGGTAGGGATTCCAGGCGTTCGAGAAAGTGGTTGGTGTCTTTGATGAAGGATGGGAGACTGCATGTAATGGGTTGAAGGTGTTGATCTACGTAGGCAGAGATGCGTTCTGTGGGGGCTTGGTAACCAGCTACAATGGGACGGCCGGGATGATTGGGTTTGTGAATTTTGGGAAGAAGGTAGAAGGTAGGGGTGCGGGGTGTTGGTGGGGTCAGGAGGTTGATGGAGTCAGGTGAAAGGTTTTGTAGGGGGCCTAAGGTTCTGAGGATTCCTTGAAGCTCCGCCTGGACATCAGGAATGGGATTACCATGGCAAACTTTGTAAGTAGTGTTGTCTGAAAGCTGACGCAGTCCCTCAGCCACATACTCCCGACGATCAAGTACCACAGTCGTGGAACCCTTGTCCGCCGGAAGAATGACGATGGATTGGTCAGCCTTCAGATCACGCATAGCTTGGGCTTCAGCAGTGGTGATGTTGGGAGTAGGATTAAGGTTTTTTAAGAAGGATTGAGAGGCAAGGCTGGAAGTCAGAAATTCCTGGAAGGTTAGGAGAGGGTGATTTTGAGGAAGAGGAGGTGGGTCCCGCTGTGACGGAGGACGGAACTGTTCCAGGCATGGTTCAATTTGGATAGTATCTTGGGGAGTTGGATCATTAGGAGTAGGATTAGGATCATTTTTCTTCGTGGCAAAGTGATATTTCCAGCAGAGAGTACGGGTGTAGGACAGTAAATCTTTGACAAGGGCTGTTTGGTTGAATCTGGGAGTGGGGCTGAAGGTGAGGCCTTTGGATAGGACAGAGGTTTCGGATTGGGAGAGAGGTTTGGAGGAGAGGTTAACTACTGAATTGGGGTGTTGTGGTTCCAGATTGTGTTGATTGGAATTTTGAGGTTTTGGGGGGAGTGGAGCTGGAAGTGGGAGATTGAGTAGATGGGAGAGACTGGGTTTGTGTGCAATGAGAGGAGGTTGAGGTTTGCTGGAAAGGTTGTGAAGGGTGAGTGAGTTGCCTTTCCGGAGGTGGGAAACCAGGAGATTGGATAGTTTTTTAAGGTGGAGGGTGGCATGCTTTTCTAATTTGCGGTTGGCCTGTAGGAGGATGCTCTGAACAACCGGTGTGGATGTGGGAGAGGAAAGATTGAGGACTTTTATTAGGGACAGGAGTTGATGGGTGTGTTGATTGGCTGAGTGGATGTGTAGGTGAAGGATTAGGTGGGTGAGGGCAATGGATTGTTCGGTTTGGAACTGGTATAGGGACTGATGGAAGGAAGGGTTGCAGCCAGAGATGGGAACTTTAAGTGTGAGGCCTTTGGGGGTGATGCCAAATGTCAGACAAGCCTGAGAAAATAAAATATGGGAGTGTAATCTGGCTAGGGCGAAGGCATGTTTGCGGAGGGAATGTAAATAAAACTTAATGGGGTCGTTGTGGAGGTGTTGTGAGGGTGACATGGTACTAGAAGGTGGAAAGTGGAACACGAGGCTGAAATGAAAATGAAAATAAATATAAAAATATATGGGGAGAGATAAAGGTAAAACTAGAAAGCAAATGGAGATCTGGTGTGAAAAAAGGAGAAAAAGGGTTGGTTAGAGCTGGGCTATGTTGATCCTGTGGTGAACTTGTGTAGGTAGATAATGATGTGCATAAAGGTTAGGTGGTTGTGTTGCTGCCAAAACACGTTAAATGGTGGAGAAATACGGGAAAATTTCGAAAAAACTACGTGAGGATGTATTAAAAGGGTGGTTTGGTGGTGGCAGATTATGGAAATGAAGCTAACAATTGTCTGATGAAGAAATAATGACGTTAAAACCTGTGGGAAGCGGCTAAAAATGATCGATGATGTGAGAAAAACGGAAATGGAAATAAAGCAAAAGATATTAAAACTAGCCGAAAAGGTTGTTTAATAGCTGAAAGGAACTGTTTGTGAACTGGAAACGGTGGATTTTATAGCAGCGGTAGTGTTGAAAGCGGAAAAAAAAAAAAAAATTTTGGTTATGGTTTGGAAGTGGGTTACGTATTGTTACGTATTATTGAGTATATATCGGCGGGATAAAATTGTATACTGGATTACGGTAAAAAAAGGAGAAGGTGAATAGAAAGTAAAACTGCTGGCAAAAACAGAAGGAGGAAATAAGATGACAGAAAAGACTACAAAATGTAACAGGGACAATAACAATAACAATAACAAACGTGATTGTTGGGTTCAAATTAATGATATGAATATAATAGAGGGAAACATTCCACGTGGGAAAAATATATTTAAAAAGAAAGATGATGAGACTTACCAAACAAAAGCGCTGGCAGGTCGATAGACACACAAACAAACACAAACATACACACAAAATCTAGCTTTCGCAACCAACGGTTGCCTCGTCAGGAAAGAGAGAAGGAGAAGGAAAGACAAAAGGATATGGGTTTTAAGGGAGAGGGTAAGGAGTCACTCCAATCCCGGGAGCGGAAAGACTTACCTTAGGGGGAACAAAGGACAGGTATACACTCGCACACACACACATATCCATCCACACATACAAGACACAAGCAGACATTTGTAAAGGCAAAGAGTTTGAGCAGAGATGTCAGTCGGGACGGAAGTACAGAGGCAAAGATGATGTTGAAAGACAGGTGAGGTATGAGCGGCGGCAGATTGAAATTAGGAACTAGCGGAGATTAAGGCCTGGCGGATAGCGAGAAGAGAGGATATGCTGAAGGGCAAGTTCCCATCTCCGGAGTTCTGACAGGTTGGTGTTAGTGGGAAGTATCCAGATAACCCGGACGGTGTAACACTGTGCCAAGATGTGCTGGCCGTGCACCAAGGCATGTTTAGCCACAGGGTGATCCTCATTACCAACAAACACTGTCTGCCTGTGTCCATTCATGCGAATGGACAGTTTGTTGCTGGTCATTCCCACATAGAATGCTTCACAGTGTAGGCAGGTCAGTTGGTAAATCACGTGGGTGCTTTCACACGTGGCTCTGCCTTTGATCGTGTACACCTTCCGGGTTACAGGACTGGAATAGGTGGTGGTGGGAGGGTGCATGGGACAGGTTTTACACCGGGGACGGTTACAGGGGTAGGAGCCAGAGGGTAGGGAAGGTGGTTTGGGGATTTCATAGGGATGAACTAAGAGGTTACGAAGGTTGGGTGGACGGCGGAAAGACACTCTTGGTGGAGTGGGGAGGATTTCATGAAGGATGGATCTCATTTCAGGGCAGGATTTGAGGAAGTCGTATCCCTGCTGGAGAGCCACATTCAGAATCTGATCCAGTCCCGGAAAGTATCCTGTCACAAGTGGGGCACTTTTGGGGGTCTTCTGTGGAGGGTTCCGGGATTGAGGAGATGAGGAAGTGGCTCTGGTTATTTGCTTCTGTACCAGGTCGGGAGGGTAGTTACGGGATGCAAAAGCTGTTTTCAGGTTGTTGGTGTAATGGTTCAAGGATTCCGGACTGGAGCAGATTCGTTTGCCACGAAGACCTAGGCTGTAGGGAAGGGACTGTTTGATGTGGAATGGGTGGCAGCTGTCATAATGGAGGTACTGTTGCTTGTTGGTGGGTTTGATGTGGACGGACGTGTGAAGCTGGCCATTGGACAGGTGGAGGTCAACGTCAAGGAAAGTGGCATGGGATTTAGAGTAGGACCAGGTGAATCTGATGGAACCAAAGGAGTTGAGGTTGGAGAGGAAATTCTGGAGTTCTTCTTCACTGTGAGTCCAGATCATGAAAATGTCATCAATAAATCTGTACCAAACTTTGGGTTGGCAGGCCTGGGTAACCAAGAAGGCTTCCTCTAAGCGACCCATGAATAGGTTGGCGTACGAGGGGGCCATCCTGGTACCCATGGCTGTTCCCTTTAATTGCTGGTATGTCAGGCCTTCAAAAGTGAAGAAGTTGTGGGTCAGGATGAAGCTGGCTAAGGTAATGAGGAAAGAGGTTTTATGTAGGGCGGCAGGTGATCGGCGTGAAAGGAAGTGCTCCATCGCAGCGAGGCCCTGGACATGCGGAATATTTGTGTATAAGGAAGTGGCATCAATGGTTACAAGGATGGTTTCCGGGGGTAACAGACTGGGTAGGGATTCCAGGCGTTCGAGAAAGTGGTTGGTGTCTTTGATGAAGGATGGGAGACTGCATGTAATGGGTTGAAGGTGTTGATCTACGTAGGCAGAGATGCGTTCTGTGGGGGCTTGGTAACCAGCTACAATGGGACGGCCGGGATGATTGGGTTTGTGAATTTTGGGAAGAAGGTAGAAGGTAGGGGTGCGGGGTGTTGGTGGGGTCAGGAGGTTGATGGAGTCAGGTGAAAGGTTTTGTAGGGGGCCTAAGGTTCTGAGGATTCCTTGAAGCTCCGCCTGGACATCAGGAATGGGATTACCATGGCAAACTTTGTAAGTAGTGTTGTCTGAAAGCTGACGCAGTCCCTCAGCCACATACTCCCGACGATCAAGTACCACAGTCGTGGAACCCTTGTCCGCCGGAAGAATGACGATGGATTGGTCAGCCTTCAGATCACGCATAGCTTGGGCTTCAGCAGTGGTGATGTTGGGAGTAGGATTAAGGTTTTTTAAGAAGGATTGAGAGGCAAGGCTGGAAGTCAGAAATTCCTGGAAGGTTAGGAGAGGGTGATTTTGAGGAAGAGGAGGTGGGTCCCGCTGTGACGGAGGACGGAACTGTTCCAGGCATGGTTCAATTTGGATAGTATCTTGGGGAGTTGGATCATTAGGAGTAGGATTAGGATCATTTTTCTTCGTGGCAAAGTGATATTTCCAGCAGAGAGTACGGGTGTAGGACAGTAAATCTTTGACAAGGGCTGTTTGGTTGAATCTGGGAGTGGGGCTGAAGGTGAGGCCTTTGGATAGGACAGAGGTTTCGGATTGGGAGAGAGGTTTGGAGGAGAGGTTAACTACTGAATTGGGGTGTTGTGGTTCCAGATTGTGTTGATTGGAATTTTGAGGTTTTGGGGGGAGTGGAGCTGGAAGTGGGAGATTGAGTAGATGGGAGAGACTGGGTTTGTGTGCAATGAGAGGAGGTAGAGGTTTGCTGGAAAGGTTGTGAAGGGTGAGTGAGTTGCCTTTCCGGAGGTGGGAAACCAGGAGATTGGATAGTTTTTTAAGGTGGAGGGTGGCATGCTTTTCTAATTTGCGGTTGGCCTGTAGGAGGATGCTCTGAACAACCGGTGTGGATGTGGGAGAGGAAAGATTGAGGACTTTTATTAGGGACAGGAGTTGATGGGTGTGTTGATTGGCTGAGTGGATGTGTAGGTGAAGGATTAGGTGGGTGAGGGCAATGGATTGTTCGGTTTGGAACTGGTATAGGGACTGATGGAAAGAAGGGTTGCAGCCAGAGATGGGAACTTTAAGTGTGAGGCCTTTGGGGGTGATGCCAAATGTCAGACAAGCCTGAGAAAATAAAATATGGGAGTGTAATCTGGCTAGGGCGAAGGCATGTTTGCGGAGGGAATGTAAATAAAACTTAATGGGGTCGTTGTGGAGGTGTTGTGAGGGTGACATGGTACTAGAAGGTGGAAAGTGGAACACGAGGCTGAAATGAAAATGAAAATAAATATAAAAATATATGGGGAGAGATAAAGGTAAAACTAGAAAGCAAATGGAGATCTGGTGTGAAAAAAGGAGAAAAAGGGTTGGTTAGAGCTGGGCTATGTTGATCCTGTGGTGAACTTGTGTAGGTAGATAATGATGTGCATAAAGGTTAGGTGGTTGTGTTGCTGCCAAAACACGTTAAATGGTGGAGAAATACGGGAAAATTTCGAAAAAACTACGTGAGGATGTATTAAAAGGGTGGTTTGGTGGTGGCAGATTATGGAAATGAAGCTAACAATTGTCTGATGAAGAAATAATGACGTTAAAACCTGTGGGAAGCGGCTAAAAATGATCGATGATGTGAGAAAAACGGAAATGGAAATAAAGCAAAAGATATTAAAACTAGCCGAAAAGGTTGTTTAATAGCTGAAAGGAACTGTTTGTGAACTGGAAACGGTGGATTTTATAGCAGCGGTAGTGTTGAAAGCGGAAAAAAAAAAAAAAAAATTTTGGTTATGGTTTGGAAGTGGGTTACGTATTGTTACGTATTATTGAGTATATATCGGCGGGATAAAATTGTATACTGGATTACGGTAAAAAAAGGAGAAGGTGAATAGAAAGTAAAACTGCTGGCAAAAACAGAAGGAGGAAATAAGATGACAGAAAAGACTACAAAATGTAACAGGGACAATAACAATAACAATAACAAACGTGATTGTTGGGTTCAAATTAATGATATGAATATAATAGAGGGAAACATTCCACGTGGGAAAAATATATTTAAAAAGAAAGATGATGAGACTTACCAAACAAAAGCGCTGGCAGGTCGATAGACACACAAACAAACACAAACATACACACAAAATCTAGCTTTCGCAACCAACGGTTGCCTCGTCAGGAAAGAGGGAAGGAGAAGGAAAGACAAAAGGATATGGGTTTTAAGGGAGAGGGTAAGGAGTCACTCCAATCCCGGGAGCGGAAAGACTTACCTTAGGGGGAACAAAGGACAGGTATACACTCGCACACACACACATATCCATCCACACATACAAGACACAAGCAGACATTTGTAAAGGCAAAGAGTTTGAGCAGAGATGTCAGTCGGGACGGAAGTACAGAGGCAAAGATGATGTTGAAAGACAGGTGAGGTATGAGCGGCGGCAGATTGAAATTAGGAACTAGCGGAGATTGAGGCCTGGCGGATAGCGAGAAGAGAGGATATGCTGAAGGGCAAGTTCCCATCTCCGGAGTTCTGACAGGTTGGTGTTAGTGGGAAGTATCCAGATAACCCGGACGGTGTAACACTGTGCCAAGATGTGCTGGCCGTGCACCAAGGCATGTTTAGCCACAGGGTGATCCTCATTACCAACAAACACTGTCTGCCTGTGTCCATTCATGCGAATGGACAGTTTGTTGCTGGTCATTCCCACATAAAACGCTTCACAGTGTAGGCAGGTCAGTTGGTAAATCACGTGGGTGCTTTCACACGTGGCTCTGCCTTTGATCGTGTACACCTTCCGGGTTACAGGACTGGAATAGGTGGTGGTGGGAGGGTGCATGGGACAGGTTTTACACCGGGGACGGTTACAGGGGTAGGAGCCAGAGGGTAGGGAAGGTGGTTTGGGGATTTCATAGGGATGAACTAAGAGGTTACGAAGGTTGGGTGGACGGCGGAAAGACACTCTTGGTGGAGTGGGGAGGATTTCATGAAGGATGGATCTCATTTCAGGGCAGGATTTGAGGAAGTCGTATCCCTGCTGGAGAGCCACATTCAGAATCTGATCCAGTCCCGGAAAGTATACTGTCACAAGTGGGGCACTTTTGGGGGTCTTCTGTGGAGGGTTCCGGGTTTGAGGAGATGAGGAAGTGGCTCTGGTTATTTGCTTCTGTACCAGGTCGGGAGGGTAGTTACGGGATGCAAAAGCTGTTTTCAGGTTGTTGGTGTAATGGTTCAAGGATTCCGGACTGGAGCAGATTCGTTTGCCACGAAGACCTAGGCTGTAGGGAAGGGACCGTTTGATGTGGAATGGGTGGCAGCTGTCATAATGGAGGTACTGTTGCTTGTTGGTGGGTTTGATGTGGACGGACGTGTGAAGCTGGCCATTGGACAGGTGGAGGTCAACGTCAAGGAAAGTGGCATGGGATTTAGAGTAGGACCAGGTGAATCTGATGGAACCAAAGGAGTTGAGGTTGGAGAGGAAATTCTGGAGTTCTTCTTCACTGTGAGTCCAGATCATGAAAATGTCATCAATAAATCTGTACCAAACTTTGGGTTGGCAGGCCTGGGTAACCAAGAAGGCTTCCTCTAAGCGACCCATGAATAGGTTGGCGTACGAGGGGGCCATCCTGGTACCCATGGCTGTTCCCTTTAATTGCTGGTATGTCTGGCCTTCAAAAGTGAAGAAGTTGTGGGTCAGGATGAAGCTGGCTAAGGTAATGAGGAAAGAGGTTTTAGGTAGGGCGGCAGGTGATCGGCGTGAAAGGAAGTGCTCCATCGCAGCGAGGCCCTGGACATGCGGAATATTTGTGTATAAGGAAGTGGCATCAATGGTTACAAGGATGGTTTCCGGGGGTAACAGACTGGGTAGGGATTCCAGGCGTTCGAGAAAGTGGTTGGTGTCTTTGATGAAGGATGGGAGACTGCATGTAATGGGTTGAAGGTGTTGATCTACGTAGGCAGAGATGCGAGATGCGTTCTGTGGGGGCTTGGTAACCAGCTACAATGGGATGGCCGGGATGATTGGGTTTGTGAATTTTGGGAAGAAGGTAGAAGGTAGGGGTGCGGGGTGTTGGTGGGGTCAGGAGATTGATGGAGTCAGGTGAAAGGTTTTGTAGGGGGCCTAAGGTTCTGAGGATTCCTTGAAGCTCCGCCTGGACATCAGGAATGGGATTACCATGGCAAACTTTGTAAGTAGTGTTGTCTGAAAGCTGACGCAGTCCCTCAGCCACATACTCCCGACGATCAAGTACCACAGTCCGTCCCGACTTCCGTCCCGACTGACATCTCTGCTCAAACTCTTTGCCTTTACAAATGTCTGCTTGTGTCTTGTATGTGTGTATGGATATGTGTGTGTGTGCGAGTGTATACCTGTCCTTTTTTCCCCCTAAGGTAAGTCTTTCCGCTCCCGGGATTGGAGTGACTCCTTACCCTCTCCCTTAAAACCCATATCCTTTTGTCTTTCCTTCTCCTTCCCTCTTTCCTGACGAGGCAACCATTGGTTGCGAAAGCTAGATTTTGTGTGTATGTTTGTGTTTGTTTGTGTGTCTATCGACCTGCCAGTGCTTTTGTTTGGTAAGTCTCATCATCTTTCTTTTTAAATATATTTTTCCCACGTGGAATGTTTCCCTCTATTATATGCATATCATTAATTTGAACCCAACAATCACGTTTGTTATTGTTATTGTTATTGTCCCTGTTACATTTCGTAGTCTTTTCTGTCATCTTATTTCCTCCTTCTGTTTTTGCCAGCAGTTTTACTTTCTATTCACCTTCTCCTTTTCTTACCGTAATCCAGTATACAATTTTATCCCGCCGATATATACTCAATAATACGTAACAATACGTAACCCACTTCCAAACCATAACCAAAATTTTTTTTTTTTTTTCCGCTTTCAACACTACCGCTGCTATAAAATCCACCGTTTCCAGTTCACAAACAGTTCCTTTCAGCTATTAAACAACCTTTTCGGCTAGTTTTAATATCTTTTGCTTTATTTCCATTTCCGTTTTTCTCACATCATCGATCATTTTTAGCCGCTTCCCACAGGTTTTAACGTCATTATTTCTTCATCAGACAATTGTTAGCTTCATTTCCATAATCTGCCACCACCAAACCACCCTTTTAATACATCCTCACGTAGTTTTTTCGAAATTTTCCCGTATTTCTCCACCATTTAACGTGTTTTGGCAGCAACACAACCACCTAACCTTTATGCACATCATTATCTACCTACACAAGTTCACCACAGGATCAACATAGCCCAGCTCTAACCAACCCTTTTTCTCCTTTTTTCACACCAGATCTCCATTTGCTTTCTAGTTTTACCTTTATCTCTCCCCATATATTTTTATATTTATTTTCATTTTCATTTCAGCCTCGTGTTCCACTTTCCACCTTCTAGTACCATGTCACCCTCACAACACCTCCACAACGACCCCATTAAGTTTTATTTACATTCCCTCCGCAAACATGCCTTCGCCCTAGCCAGATTACACTCCCATATTTTATTTTCTCAGGCTTGTCTGACATTTGGCATCACCCCCAAAGGCCTCACACTTAAAGTTCCCATCTCTGGCTGCAACCCTTCTTTCCATCAGTCCCTATACCAGTTCCAAACCGAACAATCCATTGCCCTCACCCACCTAATCCTTCACCTACACATCCACTCAGCCAATCAACACACCCATCAACTCCTGTCCCTAATAAAAGTCCTCAATCTTTCCTCTCCCACATCCACACCGGTTGTTCAGAGCATCCTCCTACAGGCCAACCGCAAATTAGAAAAGCATGCCACCCTCCACCTTAAAAAACTATCCAATCTCCTGGTTTCCCACCTCCGGAAAGGCAACTCACTCACCCTTCACAACCTTTCCAGCAAACCTCTACCTCCTCTCATTGCACACAAACCCAGTCTCTCCCATCTACTCAATCTCCCACTTCCAGCTCCACTCCCCCCAAAACCTCAAAATTCCAATCAACACAATCTGGAACCACAACACCCCAATTCAGTAGTTAACCTCTCCTCCAAACCTCTCTCCCAATCCGAAACCTCTGTCCTATCCAAAGGCCTCACTTTCAGCCCCACTCCCAGATTCAACCAAACAGCCCTTGTCAAAGATTTACTGTCCTACACCCGTACTCTCTGCTGGAAATATCACTTTGCCACGAAGAAAAATGATCCTAATCCTACTCCTAATGATCCAACTCCCCAAGATACTATCCAAATTGAACCATGCCTGGAACAGTTCCGTCCTCCGTCACAGCGGGACCCACCTCCTCTTCCTCAAAATCACCCTCTCCTAACCTTCCAGGAATTTCTGACTTCCAGCCTTGCCTCTCAATCCTTCTTAAAAAACCTTAATCCTACTCCCAACATCACCACTGCTGAAGCCCAAGCTATGCGTGATCTGAAGGCTGACCAATCCATCGTCATTCTTCCGGCGGACAAGGGTTCCACGACTGTGGTACTTGATCGTCGGGAGTATGTGGCTGAGGGACTGCGTCAGCTTTCAGACAACACTACTTACAAAGTTTGCCATGGTAATCCCATTCCTGATGTCCAGGCGGAGCTTCAAGGAATCCTCAGAACCTTAGGCCCCCTACAAAACCTTTCACCTGACTCCATCAACCTCCTGACACCACCAACACCCCGCACCCCTACCTTCTACCTTCTTCCCAAAATTCACAAACCCAATCATCCCGGCCGTCCCATTGTAGCTGATTACCAAGCCCCCACAGAACGCATCTCTGCCTACGTAGATCAACACCTTCAACCCATTACATGCAGTCTCCCATCCTTCATCAAAGACACCAACCACTTTCTGGAACGCCTGGAATCCCTACCCAGTCTGTTACCCCCGGAAACCATCCTTGTAACCATTGATGCCACTTCCTTATACACAAATATTCCGCATGTCCAGGGCCTCGCTGCGATGGAGCACTTCCTTTCACGCCGATCACCTGCCGCCCTACCTAAAACCTCTTTCCTCATTACCTTAGCCAGCTTCATCCTGACCCACAACTTCTTCACTTTTGAAGGCCAGACATACCAGCAATTAAAGGGAACAGCCATGGGTACCAGGATGGCCCCCTCGTACGCCAACCTATTCATGGGTCGCTTAGAGGAAGCCTTCTTGGTTACCCAGGCCTGCCAACCCAAAGTTTGGTTCAGATTTATTGATGACATTTTCATGATCTGGACTCACAGTGAAGAAGAACTCCAGAATTTCCTCTCCAACCTCAACTCCTTTGGTTCCATCAGATTCACCTGGTCCTACTCTAAATCCCATGCCACTTTCCTTGACGTTGACCTCCACCTGTCCAATGGCCAGCTTCACACGTCCGTCCACATCAAACCCACCAACAAGCAACAGTACCTCCATTATGACAGCTGCCACCCATTCCACATCAAACGGTCCCTTCCCTACAGCCTAGGTCTTCGTGGCAAACGAATCTGCTCCAGTCCGGAATCCTTGAACCATTACACCAACAACCTGAAAACAGCTTTTGCATCCCGTAACTACCCTCCCGACCTGGTACAGAAGCAAATAACCAGAGCCACTTCCTCATCTCCTCAAACCCGGAACCCTCCACAGAAGACCCCCAAAAGTGCCCCACTTGTGACAGGATATTTTCCGGGACTGGATCAGATTCTGAATGTGGCTCTCCAGCAGGGATACGACTTCCTCAAATCCTGCCCTGAAATGAGATCCATCCTTCATGAAATCCTCCCCACTCCACCAAGAGTGTCTTTCCGCCGTCCACCCAACCTTCGTAACCTCTTAGTTCATCCCTATGAAATCCCCAAACCACCTTCCCTACCCTCTGGCTCCTACCCCTGTAACCGTCCCCGGTGTAAAACCTGTCCCATGCACCCTCCCACCACCACCTATTCCAGTCCTGTAACCCGGAAGGTGTACATGATCAAAGGCAGAGCCACGTGTGAAAGCACCCACGTGATTTACCAACTGACCTGCCTACACTGTGAAGCGTTCTATGTGGGAATGACCAGCAACAAACTGTCCATTCGCATGAATGGACACAGGCAGACAGTGTTTGTTGGTAATGAGGATCACCCTGTGGCTAAACATGCCTTGGTGCACGGCCAGCACATCTTGGCACAGTGTTACACCGTCCGGGTTATCTGGATACTTCCCACTAACACCAACCTGTCAGAACTCCGGAGATGGGAACTTGCCCTTCAGCATATCCTCTCTTCTCGCTATCCGCCAGGCCTCAATCTCCGCTAGTTCCTAATTTCAATCTGCCGCCGCTCATACCTCACCTGTCTTTCAACATCATCTTTGCCTCTGTACTTCCGTCCCGACTGACATCTCTGCTCAAACTCTTTGCCTTTACAAATGTCTGCTTGTGTCTTGTATGTGTGGATGGATATGTGTGTGTGTGCGAGTGTATACCTGTCCTTTGTTCCCCCTAAGGTAAGTCTTTCCGCTCCCGGGATTGGAGTGACTCCTTACCCTCTCCCTTAAAACCCATATCCTTTTGTCTTTCCTTCTCCTTCCCTCTTTCCTGACGAGGCAACCGTTGGTTGCGAAAGCTAGATTTTTGTGTGTATGTTTGTGTTTGTTTGTGTGTCTATCGACCTGCCAGCGCTTTTGTTTGGTAAGTCTCATCATCTTTCTTTTTAAATATAGTTTTCCCACGTGGAATGTTTCCCTCTATTATATTCAGAACAATATAGCAAAATAGAAACATTATCTTGAAGTACAAAGAATATATACCATAACATCATTATTTTGGAATTGTGGAGAGCTCTGTTTGAATTGTTGAATACATGCATTGGAATAAAAATTTCAAGGGTATGCAAATCCTTTTCTCCACTTGACAGTGCTCAAATTTCCCCAAAATCACAACACAACACACACGTATGTCATACTAACACATGTAAATCCATCTGACGATTGAGGTTCAAGCCTTCAAAATGTGTTGTGCATATAAATCAACAGTGACTGGTAACAGTAAACTTATTGCTGCAGTTCTCTTAACTTTCTTTTCCCCAGAACTCCCTGTACCAGAAAACATCTATTTTGTATAACTATAAATTCTTTTTATATCTGCAGCTATTATTATTGTTATTGTTGTCCCCATTATTATTATTATTATTATTATTATTATTATTATTACTACTAATATTAATATTGTTAATATTAGTGGCAGCAGCAGTAATAGAAGTTCTGTCAGTAGTAACTTCATTAGTTCATAGTCAGTATTATTTACTCACACTGCCTCTATAGACACTCAAATCATTTTAATACTATTTGTCATATTAAAATTGTCATTTCATAGATAAGTATGATTTAAAAATGGTACTGTAGTTGTGAAAGCCTGGTCTGATGTAGGAGAGGGCCTGATGACCCTAATCAGATATGATTAAATTATTATTATTATTATTATTAAGCATTACAATCCATGAAGGCTTTTTGCTGCAGAATGGACAATGTTGAACCACTTTGCTCTGTCTTTACAAGTAATTTGCCACTGTCTGTCATGTCCTAGTTTTCTGAGATCATCTTGAATATTGTCCAAGTATCTCATGCGTGGGCGTCCAAGAGGTCGTCTTCCGGTGGGAATCTCTTCAGTCACTTTCTTGATGGTCCTGTTTGGTGGTGCTCTGATGACATGCCCTATCCATTTCAGTCTTTTGGCTTTAATTTTGGCCACTATATCGGAGTCTTTATATAATTTGTAAATTTCATTGTTATTTAGCAATCTCCATTCATCACTGATCCTATCTCTTATGGGTCCAAATATTTTTCTCAAAATTTTTCGTTCAAATACTCTTAATCTGTTTTCCTCTTTTTTTGTGAGAGTCCAGGTTTCAGATCCATAGGTGAGTACTGGTATAATCAATGATTTGTATACTTGTAGTTTGGTGTTCCTAGATATTAACTTGCTTTTGAAAACTTATGATTAAATAAAAAATAAAAATAAATACACAGGAGACCATGTATAGAATGCAAGAGTGACCCATTCTTGAGTACTGCTAGAGAGTTTGAGAATTCTACCAGGTCAAATTACAGGAAGACATCAAAGCAATTCATGGGCTTGCTGCAAAATTTTTTGCTGGTCAGTTTGACAGTGTTACAGAAATGTTTTATGAGCTTATATGGTGCTCCTAGGAGAGAAAAAGACAATCTTTTCACAAAACAGTAATCACAATTTCAGAACACCAGCATCTGTGACAGGCTGCAGAATGACTGCACTGTCCTCAACATTTGGCTTTCATATGGACAGAATAAAAAATAAGGGATATGAAAGCTCATACAGAAGCACACAGGCAACCATTTTTCACTCACTCAACTTGTGAGAGGAACAGCAAAGGAAATGACTGGCAATACCGCAAAATTCCCTCTGCCAGCACTGTACTGGCTTGCAGACTATGTACCTAAATGCAGAAATTCATTGTGGAGTTCAGTTTAGTTAACATTTTTATTTACATTTACCCCTTCTTATAAAATGTATAGCAGGCAAATGGAATCAGTCACTCACCATCCTTCCACTCTCTTGTTGCTGGATTGATTATGCCAAAAAGTTCATCGTTTATAACTGCCTTAGGATTAAGATCATTGAATACAGGTTTTCTTCTCATATTATGATATGTTTTGAACAATGAGCGCCAAACCATAGTTTTTCCTGTTCCGGCATTGCCAACAATAAATACCGAATGTCGTACTTCTAATAATTCTTCAAGTTGAACAATCTACAAAAGAATAATACTACATCACTGATATTCCAACAAATAATGAACATAAAAAAGTGGTTCGTACATGTGGAAAACTAAAATGATGGTAGAGGAATAAACACATATACTTCTACCACAATACAGGCTTACAAACAATTCAAAGGATAAGTTAAACAATGAAAAGTCCAGTGTTATTTTTTGTCATACCTTATGCTTTAACTTTTACATATATTGCAAATTTTTCAATTCAGCTGTTTCTTCAAAATATTGAAATTTTGTAACTCACTCTATTTTACCTATTTATGCTCCTGTGTATTCTGGTGCATTTTCATGTTTGTCATATTTTTTTCAGCTGGAATTTTGAGACTAGTTCTATTTATTATTTTTTCCAGAAGACTTATATGAGTAACTACTTCTATGACATACTGTAAAAGTACTTCAAAACTGAGGCATTTATCTTAATTCCATCAGACTTCTGTCCCAGAATTATTACTTCAATTTTGTGATTTTTTTAGCTCAAAATTCCAGATCATTACAATTTTTTTCTAGAGTGTTGTTAAATAGTAAGATTTATACTTGTATTTTTATTGATCAACTCAATCATTCAATGTACAGAAGTGTACAACATGATATGGGACAAGTCAAAAAAATGACACAAGAACTTATACAGACACAGCACTGTTTCTTACAGGGTACATGTCACTGAAGATATATTACATATGTATTCATAATAATAATACCAGAATAAGAATAATTTCAAATAATAATTTTGGTCATAATCAGACAGCAAAAGTCATTCATGGACAATAAGTTATTTCTAATGGAACAGTTTGATTTTGAAACATAAAAAAATATATAATTTAATTTGTGATAGATCACATTCAAGTAAGTCTTGTATGCTGTAAAAGCAATGCTTTGTAAGGAGTGCTCTTAAGGTATATACCGTATTTACTCGAATCTAAGCCGCACTTTTTTCCGGTTTTTGCTATCCAAAAATCCGCCTGCGGCTTAGAATCGAGTGCAAAGCAAGCGGAAGTTCTGAAAAATGTTGGTAGGTGCCGCCACAACTAACTTCTGCCGTAGAATATATGTAGCGCTACACGGGCATCCTTTGTAGGCACAAAGATAAATACTGGCGCCAAAACCTCTGCGTCAGTAAATAAAATTTAAAAAAAATTGGAAGACGAGCTTTTTTTCTCCGCCCGAGTTTCAACCACTGCATTTTCATACATTATCCAACGAAGTAAATACAAATTCCATATTGTTCATCTTCGAATGTAGCAGAATTTCAATGTACTACGAAAATCCGACTGGCAAGACTGGGATTTTTGTCAATATGGCCAACTCTACGTTCTGAATTTTTTCCTACCTGTGAGAAGAGATGGTTGCTAATAGGAACCTGATGAAATATGAATCACATACAGTATTCTCTTCACCATAAGAATAATACGAATATAAACATTTTGCCATGTATTCTTTCGTGTTTGCTGCTATCTCATTTAAATCCTGTCTGCCTAATAAACTACGAAAACTAGAGTGAGACAACAGCAAACGCGGAAGAATATACGTATCGTGTCATGTTTATATTCGTATTACTCTTATGCCTAATAGTGATACAGTCAGAAATGAAGCACGGCAACTGACTAGATTTTTAAATCTAAGATGACTAATTTCTGTGCAGAATTTTATGTACTAAAGAAGCGGCCGCAAAGATTTTCAAACGGAGAAAAATTTTCGCCAAACTCTCGTTCAGAACATGTCCTATCATACGCAGTCTATTATTTGGTTCTTGTTGATCATTATCAAAGAAAGCAGCAGTGTAAGTAACAACAAATAGCAGTCTCTTGCCATTGTTTCGCTAATGAGACGATTCCTCTCTTTTTTTAATTGTAGGCGGCGGTAGCGCGCACAAAAGCAAGCCATGCCGCGAGCAGCGACAGGCTGTAAACACGCACTATCAGAATGCGACAAACAATGCATCACACAGTATAGTAATGCATTTTCAGCTTAGAGTTACTGACGTAAACACCTATAACATAGAAAACGGCACTTATCAGATCAAAGCAAAATAAGCAATTGATTCAAACCAGACGAAGCACGTGAAAAAGGAAGGGTATCCGTATAAATACGGATGGAGCGCCTGACGCATAGCAATGGCTACCTGGTAAAGCTTAACTGCTAAGCTGACGACGCGAACCAAACTACTGTAGCTGTATCGTCATTCGTTCGGCCTAAATTGTGTCTCATATTACAATGGATCAACTTTGTTTCGATTTGGAGGTGCGGCCTAAAACTTTTCTCTCCCCTTGAATTTCGAGTCTCAAATTTCAGGTGCGGCTTAGATTTGGGATTTTTTTTTTCCCTTTATTTCAAGTCTCATTTTTCAGGTGCGGCTTAGATTCGAGTAAATACGGTATATATTTTTCCCCTAAATACTTTCTACTTCTTTCAGGAGATGGTTGTAGAGTTTGATTCCCATACATTTAACACTATTGCTATACAGTTAAGTAGAATGGGGAACTAGTCTTAACAACTGTTTTGACCTTCTGTCATTGTGGCAACTGTCCAGATTCTTATGCAATCTACTGATGTTTTGTTTAATAAAATAGGGAATTTCAAATATATATTGGCTAGGGAGAGGCAAGATGTTTAATTTTTAAACATTGGTTTACACATTCCTCTTTGTTTTTGTACAGGATTATTCTGATTGCTTTTTTTTTCAGTATAAATCATTTTCTAGATTCAGTACTATGACCCCAAAAAATAATTCCATAGCATAGTACTGAATGGAAAAGAGCATAATCCATACATGTCAATGTGCTGTCATTTTGCTCATCCCTCACTGAGTGGAGCATAAAACAAACTTTGCTTGGCCTGGATAAGATACAAAAGCCTTTTTTATTTTCAGAAGATCTGAAGAATGTACAGCAGCTTAATAAAACTGGTTATCACTGTAGAAAAGCATGACTTCAGTCTGTAATAAAAAACATTTCAATAATTCAGATTTTATGGAATTCTCTACTTTCCAGTACAACAAGCCTTCACATAGAGAAGAAAACTGACGATAATTGTGGCCAAGAGGAACAGCTCCCTATCAATGAATAAAATAAGAACAGTGGAGGGACACGGTTGACAGGTTTTTAATTTTCCCAGAATATAGACACAATTTATAGTATTCTCTTAAATCAGCACGATTATCTAAATGTTCACTACATCAATGAAAATAATCAATTTTTGAAAATATAATGTAATTGGATAGATAAAACATTAGCGGGAGAATATACATGTACAGACATTGAAATTTGCAAGTGTTCAGGGTGAATGTCTTCTTCTTCTGGCAGAAGAATGGATTGGGAAGGAAGAGGGATGAAGGAAAAGTACTGGGAAGTTTAAGAAATAAGGAGAGTTTGGAAAAGTTACCCAGAAACCTGGTTCAGTGCAGACTTATTGGACGGGATGAGGAGGAAAGACTGATTCAAATTATTTAGAATGAATTAGTAGATAAAAAACAGCTATGTATTTTAAGAGAAAGAGCAGTGTGTTTCTCCAGAATAGGTGCTTTTCTGCTGATATCAATAACGGCTGTTCAAATACAAGCTGGAATATCGTAACATAGCTTTATTGGTGACGTAAAAATGGCGTGCTTTATTTTCTTACATAGTTTCCATCAAAAGAAATACATTTTTTCTAATAGATACAAAGCTTTCCAATTCCTTCATTGAAGAAAGAAGTTGGCTGCCCCAGTACCCACCAGCACACAACTTGCTCAACAACAGTGTCATCTTCAAAGTTCTGTCGTCCTAACGCCTTCTTCAGTGAATCAAATGTGGTAGTCACATGGGGGCAGTATGGATTGTAAAGTTACCAGTGCTGCTCAGTGAGTTTTTCACAAGTTAGTGCCACTGTATGCAGCCATAAAATGCCATGCAGAAAGAGGACATCACGAACCAGTTGCTGGCACTGTTTGTTGTGGTAAGTAGTCATGGCACTATCAAGTAGCTTCCAGTAGTATGTCGCATTCTCTTTCCTTCTCCCATTCAGGTAGTCAATGAGTAATATATCTTTTGAGTCCAAAAATACAGTTGTCAAAACTTTTTTGAGCATTGGCCTTGATCAGTGCTGCCACTTGAACTCTCCTAGACTCCATACGCATCCTGGGTATAGTGATGGGCCCATGTTTCATTGCAGGCTGTAATTTGGCCTGCTTCTTCATAGTGATTCAGAAGCTGTCAACAGATGCCTTTCTATGCATTCTATTGAATCTTGGTGAGAAGACATGAAATCCACCTTGCCAATATTTTTCCATATCCAAGTTTGTAAGGTAAAATGGTATCGACATGGCCAACACGTATTCCCACCGGCAATGCAATCTTGGCAACAGTAATGCAGCAATCACCTTCTACAATATCACACACAGTCTGAATATTGACTTCAATGCTACGGGTCACTGGACATCTTTTATAGCTTTGATCTTTCACTTTATCATAACTATTTTGAAACTTCTGGGCTTAAATTTTTCCAAGCCTGTTTTTCCACTCACTCCATCCTCCTCATAATTCATTTCTTTTATCCTTTTAAATATGTGAGGGATTATAGGTTATTATGCTACCATTAAAAAAATGCAACATAAGGTTGCTTAACAATCTTATTTTCTTTTACACTAGTTTTTAAAACTACATGTGGTGTTTTATTTAGTGTTGTTTAGAATTTTTTTCTGTGTCTAACTTCTACAACATTCTCGTGGGTGAAGTCCAGGGTCTTCCTTTTATCTCTGAATTTGTATTTCTCACATGGCCGACTAGCTGTCTGATTAGATTTCTTCTACAGGAAAGCTGAGTCTGCAGTTGTTCTCCACATACATTTTGCTGCATCCAGTAAAGCATATAACTAGAATAACTTCAATCAGCCAAAAGAATAATTTTTTCCACCAGTTATATGATTGTCTTGTAAAACTGTACCGTATTTACTCGAATCTAAGCCGCACTTTTTTTTCCAGTTTTCGTAATCCAAAAAACCGCCTGCGGCTTAGAATCGAGTGCAAAGCAAGCGGAAGTTATGAAAAATGTTGGTACGTGCCGCCACAACTAACTTCTGCCGTCGAATATATGTAGCGCTACGCAGGCATGCGTTGTAGGCACAAAGATAAATACTGGCGCCTAAACCTCTGCGTCAGTAAATAAATTAAAAAAAAAAAGTGGAAGACGAGCTTATTTTCTTCGCCGCGAGTTTCGACCACTGCATTTTCATACATTATCCAACGAAGTAAATACAAATTCCGTATTGTTCATTTTCGAATGTAGCACAATTTCAGTGTATTACGAAAATCTGACTGGCAAGACTGTTTGGGATATTTGTCAATATGGCCAACTCTACGTTCTGAATTTTTTTCTATCTGTGAGAAGAGACGGTTGCTAATAGGAACCTGATGAAATATGAATCACATACAGTATTCTCTTCACCATAAGAATAATACGAATATAAACATTTTGCCATGTATTCTTTCGTGTTTGCTGCTATCTCATTTAAATCCTGTCTGCCTAATAAACTACGAAAACTAGAGTGAGACAACAGCAAACGCGGAAGAATATACGTATCGTGTCATGTTTATATTCGTATTATTCTTACAGTCAGAAAGGAAGCACGGCAAGTGACTAGATTTTTAAATCTAAGATGACTCTAATTTCTGTGCAGAATTTGATGTAATAAAGAAGCGGCCGCAAAGATTTTCAAACGGAGAAAAATTTTCGCCTAACTCTCGTTCAGAACATGTTCTATCATACGCAGTCTATTATTTGATTCTTGTTGATCATTATCAAAGAAAGCAGCAGTGTAAGTAACAACAAATAGCAGTCTCTTGCCATTGTTTCGCTAATGAGTAATGAGACGATTCCTCTCTCTCTCTCTCTCTCTCTCTCTCTCTTTTTTTTTTTTTTAAATTGTACGCGGCGGTAGCGCGTACAAAAGCAAGCCATGTCGCGTGCCGCGACAGGCCGTAAACACGCACTATCAGAATGCGACAAACAATGCATGACACAGTGCAGTAATGCATTTTCAGCTTTAAGAGTGACGCAAACACCTATAACAAAGAAAACGGCATTTATCAGATCAAAGCAAAATAAGCAATCGATTCAAACCAGACGAAGCACGTGAAAAAGGAAGGGTGCCCGTATAAATACGGACGGAGCGCCTGACGCATAGCAATGGCTACGTGGTAAAGCTTAACTGCTAAGCTGACGACGCGAACCAAACTACTGTAGCTGTATCGTCATTCATTCGACCTAAATTGTGTCTCATATTACAATGGACCAACTTCGTTTCGATTTGGAGGTGCGGCCTAAAACTTTTCTCTCCCCTCGAATTTTGAGTCTCAAATTTCAGGTGCGGCTTAGATTCGGGAAATTTTTTTTCCTTTATTTCGAGTCTCATTTTTCAGGTGCGGCTTAGATTCGAGTGCGGCTTAGATTCGAGTAAATACGGTAACCACAATACTGATAAGCCCTGACAACTCCGTCAATAAACTTAGAGTATTGCAAAATAACAGACAGTTTTAGGAACTGCAAAGGCTCTTTCTTTCTGTAACCAGTGATCAACTAGGTTTGAGGACCAAAAAATGTATGGAACATTGCCACGGACTAAAAGATATGTAATTTTCATCTTTCTGTGATAGGTGTGTAACTCAGATTCATCAAGTTTCATCTTCTTCAAATAGCATGGAAAGTCTTTCCTAGAAGATATAGCTATACATGTTAGATGAAATTGCATTTCCTACAATTTTGAGCAACTCTGGGGGCTTGCATGGAACCTGTCAGTAAAGATACGATAGTCTAAACCATCTGGACAAGCTTGCAATTGCTGTGCAAAGTGAACCACTCTTCGGGTTCCACAAGGTAAATCAGAACGAACTACACTTTTCATAGTTGTCTTACCATAATAAAGAATTTGGGGAAAACACAATCACTCTCTGACTCACAGAAACACAAATCTCGTAAACCTCCCTTCATAGGCTTCTATGGATATTAGCACGTAAATTGAATTCTTCCTTTGAATCCTACTGTGCTCTCATCTACAGCCAAATTTCTTTTTGGTATACATCAAGTTCTTTGCATTTACCATCAATATACTCACTAACATCCTTCACCTTGTCCCTCTTATACAGTGACACACCTGTGCTGTGACAGGTGAAAATAAATGCAGCATTCAAAATATTTGAATAAAAAAGGAGACAGGGGAAAAGATCCTTGACAAATGGAGTTTGTTCTAACCAGTCTACTGTAAAACAGTCAAATAGTTCTGCATTCAAATTCAAGGCCCCGTTCAATATTACACCAAGCTCGTAGTGAAATTGCGTGCTCATGGAATATCGTCTCTGTTATGTGACTGGATTTGTGATTTCCTGTCAGAGAGGTCACAGTTCATAGTAATTTACAGAAAGTCATCGAGTACAACAGAAGTGATTTCAGGCGTTCCCCAAGGTAGTGTTATAGGCCCCTTGCTGTTCCTTATCTATATAAATGATTTGGGAGACAATCTGAGCAGCTGTCTTTGGTTGTTTGCAGATGACGCTGTCGTTTATCGCCTAATAAGCCATCAGAAGATCAAAACAAACAGCGAAATGATGTAGAAAAAATATTTGAATGGTGCGAAAAGTGGCAGTTGACCCTAAATAACAAAAAGTGTGAGGTCATCCACATGAGTGCTAAAAGGAACTCGTTAAACTTCAGTTACACGATAAATCAGTATAATCTAAAAGCTATAAATTCAACTAAATACCTAGGTATTACAATTACGAGCAACTTAAATTGGAAAGAACACACAGAAAATGTTGTGGGGAAGGCTAACCAAAGGTTGCATTTTGTGGGCAGGACACTTAGAAAATGTAACAGACTTACTACAGAGACTGCCTACACTACATTTGTCAGTCCTCTTTTAGAATACTGCTGTGCGGTGTGGGATCCTTACCAGATAGGACTGACGGAGTATGTCGAAAAAGTTCAAAGAAAGGCAGCACGTTTTATATTATCGCGAAATATGTGAGAGAGTGTCACAGAAATGATACAGGATTTGGGCTGGAAATCATTAAAAGAAAGGTGTTTTTCGTTGCGACGGAATCTTCTCAAGAAATTCCAGTAACCAACTTTCTCCTCCGAATGTGAAAATATTTTGTTGACACCAACCTACATAGGGAGGAATGATCATCACGATAAAATAAGGGAAATCAGAGCTCGTACGGAAAGATATAGGTGTTCATTCTTTCCGCATGCTACACGAGATTGGAATAATAGAGAATTGTGAAGGTGGTTCTATGAACCCTCTGCCAGGCACTTAAATGTGATTTGCAGAGTATCCATGTAGATGTAGATGTGGACCTTCAATTTTTCTAATGAAACATCATTCCATGAGTGCCATGTTCAGCGTTTTGTAAGCGGAGTGATATTTTTCCTTTGTTAATATACATGTTTGTAGATTTCACAATTTCACTAATAAGATTGTTAGTGAAGATGATGTGGAAATAATAAAGTATAGATTTCGGTCAAAAACCATGAGGAATGGTGAAATCTTGTTGCTTGACAGAAAAATTAAATTTCGTGAAACCATCATCACCATTGTGATGAAACTTCCAGGTATTTGCTATAGATTGGGTCTCTTCAAGACTTTGCACTCCATTAGTAGATTGTGATTCAATAGCTTTTATATCACTGCACACAGCAATCTCTCCATGATCACTTTCATCACTAATTCTCCTTCATTCTCAATGTCTTCGAGAAGCCACTTAGCAATATCATCACTTACATATTTTCTACTGGTCATTATCCTACTAGAAAGGTGCAAACACAATATGGTTTGAGGTGTCAGTGCTTCATACTAAGTGCTGCCATGCACCTAATGAATTCCAAAAATGGTGCAGGTGGAAATTACAATAGTGAAAACATGTCAGAAATTCATCCAAAATTGAAGCCATATCAGAAAATTGTGTCAGATACAGTCTGACATTTTATTCAAAAGGATTAAACAAACACTTGGGTTTTACACAGAGTACTTTCACCAAGCTGTGCTTGCAGTCTCTTCAAAATGTCACTTGCTTTCACTCCTTTTTGGTGAAAAAACGAATAATAATTCACTGTGGAACAGAAACAGCTATTACCTGTTTACTCAAAGTGATAATGAAATGACAGACTTGAGTGTGTTGACTACGTGTCTGGCTATCCCCTCTTCTATCCCCTCTTCATTCTACTATAAAAGATTTCCCAAGATGCCGGACTGCTCATGCCATGTGAGTCCAATGAACAAAGTTCAAGTTTACATTTGGATGGCCATCATATAGTATCATGATTTGTAATGGATTAAAAACTGAAATCTACAAGTAATTTCTGTAATCAACTATGTTAACAGATTAGTGTTAATTGTAACTCACTACAGTGTACATTTGCAGAAGTAGCATGGTGGACACTACAAATCACGAGTGTGTTAGTGCTTCAAATATAGAATGAAGAGTGAAAAATATGTGTAATATACAGATATCGAGGTTTTTATAGTGCTCCTAAGTGTATTGTGCATCATATCATCACAAAAATAGAGGAAAAGAGGAAGTAGAAACAGTTACACATAGTGAACAGTTAAACACAGTGAAACAAACCAAGATAGCTAGTGTTTAGTGAAATAATACTGTGAATATAGTCAAATTTGTGAAAATAAACAAGAGAAGAATCAAGTCTACATGAGTAATTTTCGACATTACAAGAGAGTTTGTTACAATATCAAGCTAGTGAAATTTGTATAAACTGTGGACACAGTGTAAATATAAATCAGTGCATGTACTAGTGAAAACCTTTGAAATAAGTGAGTAGCACAATTCTGAACTATATGTTCAAAGTGCACAAACGAAACGGAAACGAAGACACAATAGTACCAGTATTCCAGGTATGCTTACTCTAATAAAAATGTTTTTCTGCGAAGCATGGTGCAGAAAAGTAAATCATCATAATGCACAGCATGTAAATTGGTCAGCGCAAGGCACAGAATGAAATCAATGGCTCGAAACTAAACATGGTACAAGGAAATACTCAGGATGAAATTACCCGACAACGAATGAAAGATGAAGTTTTGCGAGTGGATGCTCTAACTGCACACCCTACTGACAGTTTGAAGGCTCTAAAAGAACAAATAAACTGTATGAGTGCAACAAACGGTGCGTCAATTTGTTCAGATGACTGAAAATGTAGACCAAATTTATAAAAGGAAAAACAAAACAGTGATATTTGCTGAATGTTCCAATAATTGTGTTACATAACACATCCCAGTAAAAGTAAATATTGTACAAACAGAAATGCAATTAGCAGGGAAAGGAATCAGGAATCAATGTAATACAGCTATGCCAGAAACTAAAGTTCTTATGCTGACTGACAAAAATGACAGAAACTGTGTAAGCCTGTTAAATGAATTATCACAAGAAATACTCTCTGTAACATCCTTTTGTTAAACCAGGTGTGTTATTTAATGAAGTTACTAGAGACAATCATAGCAGAATCGAACACCTAGGAAAAGAAGACACCCTGTCTGTGCTGGATCAAATGACAGCAGAAACTGTAATATTTGAAATGCTGTAGAAGAGTTAATCAGGAATACGTTACACACAAGGGTGATACTGTGTACAATTCCATACCAGCAAGACAGGGTACAGACAAATTATGTCATATATCAGCTGAACAAGTACATTGTAAAAACCTGTGAACAATACAATCGTGTCTCAGTACTTGATGTAAACAGATTCCTAAGAAGACAAGATTTCACATGGCAAGGATTGCATATAAACAAAAGAGGAAGAAAGAAACTATGCAGAGAATTAAAGTATGCAATAACAACCAAAAAGCAGACCTTAGTCATGGGAAACAACTTAACAGTAACCATCATGCCAGAAGTAGAAAAATCAAAAAAACCAGGAAGATGGAAAAACTGGACAATCACATTCCAACAATGAGATTGACCACACTGAACCAAGAAAAATAGAAGCAGATGCAGCATTAACAGCAGTACTGGAACAAGCAACATCATCATCATCCCAGTCAACAGCAGAACCACAACCACCATTGGCAACAGCAGCAGAACCACAGTCACCAGTGGCAGCAGCATCCCAAGAATCATTATCATCAGAAACACAGGCAACGGAAAATGCAACATCAGCACTGGCAGAAGTAATAGGAGCCACTCATCCCCTTAATAAGACAAGAACTTCACCACCATGACATCTGAAGGAGCAGTCAACATTGGAAAATCCATCAAATGGCCATATCAGTATGTCAAGAAGAGGAAAGCAACAGTTCCATCCCATCTCAATGATTTTTTGCTGAAGGGCTACAGGAAAACCACAGTAAGATAACTACAAGTGTAATGTTCTTACATATTAATGTGTAGTCTCTTAAGAACAAACTTAATGAACTTCAGTATTGGTTGGAAAACTTAAACTGCATTGTGATTTCAATAAATGAACACTGGTTTAGCAATGAAGAACCTAAATTAAGTGTACCATTCGGATATGAATTGTCAACTAGCTACTGTAGAACAAGTATTAAACATGGTGGTGTATCTGTATATGTAAAAATAGTGTGAACCTAATCTACGAAGTTATAGATGTAAGTGGACTGTGCGTAGAAGCAAAATTTGAAGCTGCAGCCATAATGTTGCCAAACCCGGAAATTATAATAGCTTCAGTACACTGACCCCCAAAACACAATGAAGACCTTTTTGTGCAGCTTCTGGAGAAACTGATACTCTTGCTACTCAAATACAAAAATTACAGAATACTAATATTTGGTCATATCAATATAGACATCAGGTTTAAGAACAGAAAGGTTGATCACTTGCTAAATACATTAAGGTCCCTTAACCTCAGTTGCATAAATGACACACCCACAAGACAGGAAGCATGTCTAGATAACATAATTTGTAATTTTCATCTAAACAAAACAGAATTCAACACAATCAAGCTAGGCATTTCAAATCATGAGGGACTATGGCTCAGACAAACTCTTATCAGTAAAGCACCTGTAACTTCCACAGACTGTAGAAAAATTTTAAGACCAATTAACAAATCAAAGCTAAACAAGTTGATAAGTAAATTGAATTTAATAAAATCGCATAAAATAATAACCACTGCAGGTGCAAATGAATCTACCAACAAATATCTAGAGCTGTTAACTGAAAATTTTGAAGCATGTTGTCCTAAACGCTGCAAGAAAATATCAAAGCAAAATTGTAACACCAAACCACAAATCCTAAAAAAACTGGTACACCCCAAATCTAAGTAGAATAAGAATCATAATGCTACTCTGTCATGATAGGTCCAAGCACAATAATGCTGACAAGGAAATGTATATAAAAGTGAAAAAGATTAACTGATTGAAATCAAGGCAGCTAAGTGCAAAACAAATGATACATATATACTGAACTCAATGAATAAATGCAAAGCTGCATGGGAAATTATTAAAACAGAAACTAACTGTGATGATAAAGTATACCAGACACCAATTCCACCTAATATTCTAAATGCACATTTTGTCAATCCTCTATCAGATAACAGCATAATGGAGAATGAGAGTAAGGCAGAGGCATTGCTGCCAGAAATGAACAGTTAGTAGACAGACAGCTTTCACTGGACTTGTGTAACTGAGAAGATGGTAATAGCTAAGCTCAGTAATTCTAGAGCAGAGGATTACTATGGTCTCTCAAGTTATGTTATTAAATATATCAGAAATCAAATTATAACACCACTGACTAAGATAATCAACAAAATCTTAAATGAAGGTAATTATCCAGGATGTTTAAAAATATCTGTAGTTAAACCAGTACATAAGAAATGATATATAGCATCAACAGACAACTATCGACCAATATCACTTATACCCATAATATCAAAAATAATAGAATACTGCATGCATAAACAGATGAGTCAATATTTTGAATATAATGATATACTCACCTCCTCACAGTATGGTTTCAGATCCAGCCTTTCTACAGTCAAAGCAGTGGAGAGTATGGTAGCAAAAATACACAATTGGTTTGAAAATAAAGATATTATCTGTGCATCACTGTTGGACCTCAGGAAAGCTTTTGATATGGTCTTATCTGGTATTCTCATAAAGAAACTCTACCACTACGGAGTGAGAGAGAATGCTCTATGCCTAATGCAGTCATACTTAGAAAATAGAAAACAGTTAGTTAAGGTAAATAATCAAACGTCAGAATGTCTCCCAGTTGTAAAGGGCATACCTCAAGGATCTTTTCTTGGACCTTTCCTTTTCATTATTTATATAAATGATTTACCTGCAGTTGTATCATGTGATTCAGTGCTATATGCTGATGACACAACACTCATCACTTGTGATACTAATCTTGAAAATGTGCAACACAGCATGGCAGTGGCAATAGAGAGGTGCACTTCTTGGTTTGAGGCAAATGTACTGTAGAAGAATGATAGTAGAACTGAAGCTATTGTATTCAATCTGAATGATCCCAGTCATCATAAAACAATAAAATTATTAGGATTTCAAATAGATCAAAAGCTCAGCTGGGATACCCACACAGGGAAGATATGTGGCAGAGTGGCACGTTCCATATATCTGCTGTAAAAGCTGAGGAGCACAGTCAGTAAAGAACTTCTGTTATATGTATATTGTCACAGAAGAAGCTGAGTAGTACCATGGTGCAGTGGTTATGATACTAAACTGTTGCCTGGAGGGTCATGAGTTCAAAATTCACCTAGACTGTACAATTTTAATGTCCATATTCGGTTCGAGTACATTCTAGAAGTATCCCCAAATGTCAAGAATCATTGTACTGGAATGTGCTGCAGCTGTATATATACTATATGTGTTCTGGCTGGAGGCAGTTCGGTCCACACTCTTGTATGTGCAAGTGCTGAATAAACCTTCGTTAAGTGAAGTTAGTGGCCGTCATTCATCTAGTTACACTTCTTCTACATGACATTATTCTGGTGGAGGCACTGGGTATTGGAACTTGTGATAGCGCACATTATCGACGACACAGTGGCTCCCATAAGGCCACGACAGAGCCACCATTTATGTGGCGAGTAACCCGAGTTCGAGCCATATTCAACAGATCTCAATCTACCAGAGACACAAGAAGAAGAGGACGTTACGATGAAAGCAACTGTGTGCCACCACATGAGACGTCCTTCCAGGTTCTCTAGTGACAATGGCCAAGATCCAAACAAGTGGCTGAAGGTATATGAGCGTATAGCAGAATTTAACAAATGTGATGACACAGTGTGTTTGGCTAACGTATTTTTCTACTCAGAGGGCGCTGCCAAGCAATGGTATGAGAACAATGAGGAGAAGTTCACAAGTTGGGAAGTATTCCAGGCAGAACTGTGCAAGTATTTTGGCCACACACAATGACAGAAGTGCAAGGCTGAAGATAAATTAAAGTGCCAGGGCACAGTGTCCAGGAGAAACTACAGCATCCTAAATTCAAGACGTCTTGGAGCTGTGTAAAATAGTGGATCCTAGAACGAAGAAGGAAGATGAGGTTGCACATCTCATGAAGGGTGTTGCTGAGGACATGTATCAAGTCCTACTCCTGAAGGTGGTTTCAACAGCAGATGACTTCATAAAATGGTGCCATTATATCGAGACAATGCAACAAAAAAGAATTACAGGCAAGAAGTTTGAACAGCTTCCAAATATTGTATCGATGCCTGTGATGGAGGAAGCAACTGATTTCACAAGCATTCTTCATCAGATAGTGAGAGAGAAAGTTCAGAAGGCACCTGGATTGCACGGCGAGCAAAAAACTGAGATGCTTCAAGAGGTCATAAGGGACGAAGTGGAACAGACATTGAATCCAATCTCTCGTCCTTCATTTCCAATAAAATGGTGAAAAAGTCAAGACCCAGGTGGAGTTACGTTCCTACAATGCCCCATGAGGAACCTATTTGGGCACCAAGGAAGACTGGCTTCTGGAGGACCTAGGATAACCAACCAGTATTTTTCCACTGCAGACAACCGGGATATGTGATGTGGTATTGTCGAGAAAGGCAGTGGATATTTGATGATGCCCGCACCAGAAGACAGCAGGCCGAACTTAGCCGACACCAACTCTGGAACGATGAAGATGTGGGTGCAGGACGACATAGGTCACCATCGCCACAAGCTAGCCACTGGAGAGGATGCTCCCCAACACACCGATCAAGATCTCCATCGCTGTTTAGAAGCTCCAGCTGATCACCTAGCCACTGTGACCTGGAAAACTAAAGGATGCGACCTTCATTGGAGGTGAGACTGTCGAAGACAAATATCCTCCACCGTTGATCACTACAAAAATGATAGGAAACTACGTCAATATGGATGGCCAACCAGCCCAAGCTCTTGTGGAGTCTGGAGCATCATATTTAGTCATTTTGCAGAAGTACCATCGCCAATTGCAGAAAACCGTATTCATCGACAACAAAACATCTCTGCTGAAGGTGGCTAATGGGAAATATATAAAACCTACAGGATGATGTACCATTCGTGTGGGTTTAAGTGGCCATACACAGCCCTTAGAATTCATTGTCTTACAAGAGTGTAGTCATGACATCATTCTCAAATGGGACTTTTTGAAAGCTTCGAAGATTAAGTTAGATGATATGAGATACTGTGGACAGGAAGATGTGCACCCAAGTGTGTGGAGACTATGTGTGCTGGATGAAGTGTTCATTCTTGCAGTCAGCGCTAGAAAGGTAACTGTCATGTGTCATGCCATGCATCAACACTTGGATCTTGTAGTGGAATGTAAGAGAAGCATACCAGTGAAGTATAACTTGGTCATTACAGCCTCTGTCGTCTCGTTTAAGAATGGATTCGGCGAATTGTGGATAGTTAACTGTTGCTGAGAACCACAGATCCTTCTTAGATGCATGTGCATAGCAAACACTGAGCCATTAATTGAAGAACAGCTGAACATCATAGAAACCTCCCATGCCGAGTCTGTGGGCGCTACCACTACGAAACAAGATCTTCTAGCTCGATTATCACCAGATCTCACTAAGGAACAACACAAGAAGCTACTTGCCATTCTTCAAGAGTTATCTGAATGCTTCAATCCACAGGTGAAGAGCAAATTAGACAAATCAATGGTGAAGCACTGGATTAGCATTGGAGACCATCAATCAATAAGCCACAGAGCATAGCATGTGTCAGGAACGGAATGTCGAATAATTCGTGATGAGGTAAAGAAAATGATGAAGAATGGCATCATTCAGCCTTTGCAGAGCCCATGGTCGTCATCAGTTGTCCTCGTGAGGAAGAAGGATGGCAGTTGGCGCTTTTGTGTTGATTACAGGAAGCTTAATAAGATGACTAAAAAGGACATTTACCCTCTTCTACCAATTGACAATACACTAGATTGTCTGAAGGGGGCTGAGTTTTTCTCAACCATGGACATGTACTCGGGATACCGGCTCATCATAAGAAAACAGCATTCATCACCCCTGAGGGCCTACATGAGTTTAAGGTAATGCTGTTTGGTTTGTGTAATGCACCAGCAACTTTTGAGCGGATGATGGGTAATCTTCTAAGGCACTTGAAGTGGATGATGTGTCTTTGTTATTTAGATGACATTATAGTGTTCTCCGAGACATTTGATGAACATATAAAAAGACCGAGGGCCATTCTTAAGTGTCTCCAACAAGGGGGACTGAAACTTAATCCAAGAAAGTGTCTATCTGGAGCAAAAGAAATCAAAATACTTGGACACCTTGTGTCAAATGAAGGTGTGTGTCCAGACCCATAAAAGGTGAGATCTATAATGGAATTTCCTATTCCTAAAAGTATTAGAGAGGTGAGAAGCTTCCTCGGATTATGTTCTTATTACCGTCGTTTTATCAAAGACAGGCCACTCCAAGAGTTGTTAAAAGCTGATGCTAAATTTATCTGGCGTGGTGCTCAACAAGATTATTTTGAAGTTCTGTGAAAAGCTCTGACAAATTACCCTTTACTTGGTCTGTATGATGAGAGAGCACCTACAGAACTACCGTATTTACTCGAATCTAAGCCACACTTTTTTTCCTGTTTTTGTAATCCAAAAAACCGCCTGCGGCTTAGAATCGAGTGCAAAGTAAGCGGAAGTTCTGAAAAATGTTGGTAGGTGCCGCCACAACTAACTTCAGCCATCGAATATATGTAGCGCACAATGATAAATACTGGCGCCAAAACCTCTGCGTCAGTAAATAAATTTAAAAAAAGGTGGAAGACGAGCTTTTTTCTCTGGCCCGAGTTTCGACCACTGCATTTTCATACATTATCCAACAAAGTAAATACAAATTCCGCATTGTTCATCTTCGAATGTAACAGCATTCCAATGTACTACGAAAATCCGAATGGCAAGACTGTTCGGGATATTTGTCAATATGGCCAACTCTACATTCTGAAATTTTCCTACCTGTGAGAAGAGATGGTTGCTAATAGGAACTTTTTGAATTGTGAATCACATCCAGGATTCTCTTCACCATAAGAATAATATGAATATAAACATTTTGCCATGTATTCTTTCGTGTTTGCTGCTATTCATTTAAATCCTGTCTGCCTAATAAACTACGAAACTAGAGTGAGACAACAGCAAACGCGGAAAAATATACATCATGTCATGTTTATATCCGTATTATTTTTATGCCTAATAGTGATACAGTCAGAAATGACGCACGGCAATTGACTAGATTTTTAAATCTAGGATGACCCTAATTTCTGTGCAGAATGTAATGTACTAAAGAGGCATCTGCAAAGATTTTCAAATGGAGAAAAATTTTCGCTAAACTCTCGTTCAGAACATCTTCTATCATACGCAGTCTATTATTTAGTTCTTGTTGATCATTATCAAAGAAAGCAGCAGTGTAAGTAACAACAAATAGCAGTCTCTTGCCATTGTTTCGCTAATGAGATGATTTTTTTAAAAATTGTAAGTGGCGGTGGCGCGCACAAAAGCAAGCCATGCCGCGAGCGGCGACTGGCCGTAGCGTAGACACTCATTATCAGAATGTGACAAACAATGCATGACACAATACAGTAATGCATTTTCAGCTTAGAGTGACGTAAACACCTACAACAAAAAGAACGGCACTTATCAGATCAAAGAAAAATAAGCAATCAATTCAAACCAGACGGAGCACGTGAGAAAGGAATCGTACCCGTATAAATACGGATGGAGCGCCTGACGCATAGCAATGGCTACCTGTTAAAGCTTAACTGCTAAGCTTACGACTCGAACCAAACTACTGTAGCTGTATCGCCATTCATTCGACCTAAATTGTGTCTCATATTTCAATGGACCACCTTTGTTTCGATTTGGAGGTGCGGCCTAAAACTTCTCTCTCCCCTTGAATGTCGAGTCTCTAATTTCAGGTGCGGCTTAGATTCGGGAAATTTTTTTTTTTCCCTTGATTTCAAGTCTCATTTTTCATGTGCGGCTTAGATTCGAGTAAATACGGTATGCACAGATGTCAGCCGGTATGGGATCTGTGCTGTTCTGGTGCAAATATCGGATGCAAAAGAGAAGGTTATAGCCTATGCTTCTAGGACACTTACAAAAGCTGAGAGAAACTACTCAATTACAGAAAGACGATGTCTTGCTGTCATCTGGGTCATGTGCAAATTTTGACAGTATCTCTATGGAAGGCCATTCACAGTTGTTACAGACCATCATTCACTTTGTTGGCTGACACATATTAAGGATCCAACAGGATGACTCGCTAGGTGGGCACTATGTCTTCAAGAGTATGACATAGTGTACAAAAGTGTAAGAAAACACCAAGATGCCAACTGTCTCTCAGGAAACCTTGTGCAAGACCATCAAGACTTTGATGCAGGTAGCGACTGTCTCGCTGCACTCCAGGATGTCTCTGCTGAGCAGAAGAAGGACGCCAAGATATTGCAAATTATGCTTGCCTTAAATCAGTCAGAGGATGTGAAAGGACAATTTAAGGTAGTTAAATGGATTACTTTGCAAGAAACACTTTGATCCATTTGGAAAGAGGTGGCTACCAATGATTCCTAAACACATGCACTTAGATCTTCTACAGAAATTCCATGACATACCTAAGGCCAGACATTTAGGATTTATTAAGACCTATGATAGAATCCCCAAGAGATTTTTCTGGCCAACTTTATTTGGAGTGCCCATCACTATGTATCACGCTGTAGAGAGTGCCAGAGGAGGAAGGCAGCTCCTCAGAAACCACCTGGCCAACTCATACCAATTCCACCAGCTGAAACGCCTTTCCAGCGTGTTGGGATTCACCTCCTCAGATGATTTCCAACGTCTGCTAGTGGCAATAGATGGATTTTTGTTTGCACTGATTATCTGACACGTTATGTCATTACAAAAGCCATGAAAACGGCTGAAGAATCTGAGATAGCCAAATTTATCATGGAAGATATTGTATTAAAACACGGTGCCCCAAGGTCATTAATTACGGGTTGAGGGAAAGTTTTTCAATTGAGTCTTGTGACAGAGGTAAACAGTCGGCGCAACATTACTCATCACATGACGACTGCCTACCATCCAAAAACTAACGGGCTTACTGAATGCCTTCATAAGACCTTGGCCGACATGCTATCAATGTTCGTCAATGTTGAGCAGAACAACAGGGATGAGGTGCTCCTTTAGTGACGTTTCTCTATAACACTGCCAAACAAGACATCACTGGATTTACGCCATTTTTCCTGGTGCATGGGCGTGAGGCGACTACAACGATGGACATTGTGTTTCCGTTACATCCTGACGACGTGGACGATGACTACAACGGCTAGATGTTAACCAGAGTTGAGGAAGCTTGGCAGTTAGCTTGACTCTGCATGCTGCAGGCTCAAGAAAATGATCACTGAAGGTATGACGTGGGCCACCGCACTGTTGTCTACCAGCCTCATGACCTCGTCTCGATCTCTGGATCTTCACTCCTGTTCAGAAGGTTGGTCTCTCTGAGAAGCTCCTTAGGCACTGCTTTGGACCTTATAAGGTAGTAAGACAGTTGTCTTATGTTACTTATGAAGTTGAAGATTTCGATCCCGGCGGTAGACGACGAAAGATTAGAGATACGGTCCACATCCTTCAAATGAAGCCATAAAAGGATCCTGCAACCCAGGGTAAATTTGAAGCTCCACCGACATGCAACAAGCAGAAACGTGATGACGAGCGTAGCAGCAAAAGAAGTTCCAAGAAGATCACTGCCAGGACAAGCATCAGTCATTGGGAGTCAGAGTATGCAGGACTGATGACTTGTTCCCGGACTAGGAGGACATAACACCGAGATGCTGTTGTCTTAACGAGAGAGCAATGTCAGCAGAAGAATCTGAGTAGCACTGTGGTGTAGTGGTTATGATGCTAAACAATTGCATGGATGGCTGTGAGTTCAAAACTCACCTAGACTGTACAATTTTGATTTCTATATTCGGTTTGAGTACATTTTAGAAGTATCCACAAATGTCACCAATCATTGTACTGGAATGTTCTGTAGCTATATATATGCTGTATGTGTTCTGGCAGGAGGCAGTTTGGTCCTTGTATAATCTAATCTAATCCGCACTCTTGTATATGCAAGTGCTGAATAAACCTTCGTTAAGTGAAGTTAGTGTCCATCATCATTCATCTAATTACACCTTCTTCTACATGACAATGACAGTATTTTGCATTCTTCCATTCACACCTGAGTTATGGAATACTATTATGGGGCAATTCTGTAGGCTCAAAATTAGTGTCTAAATGGCAAAAGAAAGCCACAAGGTGCTTAGCAGAACTTAGCCTTAATTCATTAGATAATAAATTAGAGGCTACTGGCATTTTCTGCAACCTGTCATAAGCCTTTGAGTGTGTGAACCACAGCATTCTCTTAAGTAAATTACAATATTATAGTGTCACCGGCAAACTGGTTTGAGTCTTATCTGTCTAACAGGAAACAATGGGTGTCGTTGCAAAATACCTGTGCTGTAAGCAGTCAGTCTTCATCTGACGGGGAATTAATTACATGGGGTGTTCCTCAATGTTCCATCTTGGGTCCTTTGCTTTTTCTTGTGTACATTAATGACCTCTCATCTGTTACATTGCCAGAGGCTAAGTTTGTTTTGTTTCCAGATGATACAAACATTGCAATAAGTAGCAAGTCAAGTACAGATTTAGAAATAGCTGCTAATCAAATTTTCACTGACATTAATAAGTGGTTTAAAGCTAATTCACTGTCATTAAACTTTGAGAAGACCCACTATATGCAGTTCAGAGCCTTTAAGAGATTTCCTTCCAGCATCAGTATAACATATGAAGACATGCAGATCAAAGAGGATGACAGTGTTTAATTTCTGGGATTACAACTCGATAATAAATTCACTTTGGAAGGGCACACCACAGAATTGCTTAAGTGCCTAAACAAGTCTGTGTTTGCCATGAGAATGATGTCAGATGTAGGAGATATAAATATAAAAAAACTTACATACTTTGCTTACTTTCATTCTATTATGTCATATGGGATCATATTCTGGGGTAACTCATCAAACCGAGCAAAAGTTTTTATGGTGTAAAACATCTACATCTACATTTATACTCCGCAAGCCACCCAACGGCGTGTGGCGGAGGGCACTTTACGTGCCACTGTCATTACCTCCCTTTCCTGTTCCAGTCGCGTACGGTTCGCGGGAAGAACGACTGTCTGAAAGCCTCCGTGCGCGCTCTAATCTCTCTAATTTTACATTCGTGATCTCCTCGGGAGGTATAAGTAGGGGGAAGCAATATATTCGATACCTCATCCAGAAACGCACCCTCTCGAAACCTGGCGAGCAAGCTACACCGCGATGCAGAGCGCCTCTCTTGCAAAGTCTGCCACTTGAGTTTGTTAAACATCTCCGTAGCGCTATCACGGTTACCAAATAACCCTGTGACAAAATGCGCCGCTCTCCTTTGGATCTTCTCTACCTCCTCCGTCAACCCGATCTGGTACGGATCCCACACTGATGAGCAATACTCAAGTATAGGTCGAACGAGTGTTTTGTAAGCCACCTCCTTTGTTGATGGACTACATTTTCTAAGGACTCTCCCAATGAATCTCAAGCTGGTACCCGCATTACCAACAATTAATTTTATATGATCATTCCACTTCAAATCGTTCCGCACGCATACTCCCAGATATTTTACAGAAGTAACTGCTACCAGTGTTTGTTCCGCTATCATATAATCATACAATAAAGGATCCTTCTTTCTATGTATTCGCAATACATTACATTTGTCTAGGTTAAGGGTCAGTTGCCACTCCCTGCACCAAGTGCCTATCCACTGCAGATCTTCCTGCATTTCGCTACAATTTTCTAATGCTGCAACTTCTTTGTATACTACAGCATCATCCGCGAAAAGCCGCATGGAACTTCCGACACTATCTACTAGGTCATTTATATATATTGTGAAAAGCAATGGTCCCATAACACTCCCCTGTGGCACGCCAGAGGTTACTTTAACGTCTGTAGACGTCTCTCCGTTGATAACAACATGCTGTGTTCTGTTCACTAAAAACTCTTCAATCCAGCCACACAGCTGGTCTGATATTCCGTAGGCTCTTACTTTGTTTATCAGGCGACAGTGCGGAACTGTATCGAACGCCTTCCGGAAGTCAAGAAAAATAGCATCTACCTGGGAGCCTGTATCTAATATTTTCTGGGTCTCATGAACAAATAAAGCGAGTTGGGTCTCACACGATCGCTGTTTCCGGAATCCATGTTGATTCCTACATAGTAGATTCTGAGTTTCCAAAAATGACGTGATACTCGAGCAAAAAACATGTTCTAAAATTCTACAACAGATCGACGTCAGAGATATAGGTCTACAGTTTTGCGCATCTGCTCGACGACCCTTCTTGAAGACTGGGACTACCTGTGCTCTTTTCCAATCATTTGGAACCTTCCGTTCCTCTAGAGACTTGCGGTACATGGCTGTTAGAAGGGGGGCAAGTTCTTTCGCATACTCTGTGTAGAATCGAACTGGTATCCCGTCATGTCCAGCGGACTTTCCTCTGTTGAGTGATTCCAGTTGCTTTTCTATTCCTTGGACACTTATTTCAATGTCAGCCATTTTTTCGTTTGTGCGAGGATTTAGAGAAGGAACTGCAGTGCGGTCTTCCTCTGTGAAACAGCTTTGGAAAAAGGTGTTTAGTATTTCAGCTTTACGCGTGTCATCCTCTGTTCCAGTGCCATCATCGTCCCAGAGTCTCTGGATATGCTGTTTCGATCCACTTACTGATTTAACGTAAGACCAGAACTTCCTGGGGTTTTCTGTCAAGTCGGTACATAGAATTTTACTTTCGAATTCACTGAACGCTTCACGCATAGCCCTCCTTACGCTAACTTTGACATCGTTTAGCTTCTGTTTGTCTGAGAGGTTTTGGCTGCGTTTAAACTTGGAGTGAAGCCCTCTTTGCTTTCGCAGTACTTTCCTAACTTTGTTATTGTACCACGGTGGGTTTTTCCCGTCCCTCACAGTTTTACTCGGCACGTACCTGTCTAAAACACATCTTACGATTGTCTTGAACTTTTTCCATAAACACTCAACATTGTCAGTGACGGAACAGAAATTTTCGTTTTGATCTGTTAGGTGGTCTGAGATCTGCCTTCTATTACTCTTGCTAAACAGATAAACCTTCCTCCCTTTTTTTATATTCCTATTAACTTCCATATTCAGGGATGCTGCAATGGCCTTATGATCACTGAATCCCTGTTCTGCACTTACAGAGTTGAAAAGTTCGGGTCTGTTTGTTATCAGTAGGTCCAAGATGTTATCTCCACGAGTCGGTTCTCTGTTTAATTGCTCGAGGTAATTTTCGGATAGTGCACTCAGTATAATGTCACTCGATGCTCTGTCCCTACCACCCGACCTAAACATCTGAGTGTCCCAGTCTATATCTGGTAAATTGAAATCTCCACCTAAGACTATAACATGCTGAGAAAATTTATGTGAAATGTATTCCAAATTTTCTCTCAGTTGTTCTGCCACTAATGCTGCTGAGTCGGGGGGTCGGTAAAAGGAGCCAATTATTAACCTAGCTCGGTTGTTGAGTGTAACCTCCACCCATAATAATTCACAGGAACTATCCACTTCTACTTCACTACAGGATAAACTACTACTAACAGCGACGAACACTCCACCACCGGTTGCATGCAATCTATCCTTTCTAAACACCGTCTGTACGTTTGTAAAAATTTCGGCAGAATTTATCTCTGGCTTCAGCCAGCTTTCTGTACCTATAACGATTTCAGCTTCGGTGCTTTCTATCAGCGCTTGAAGTTCCGGTACTTTACCAACGCAGCTTCGACAGTTTACAATTACAATACCGATTGCTGCTTGGTCCCCGCATGTCCTGACTTTGTCCCACACCCGTTGAGGTTGTTGCCCTTTCTGTACTTGCCCGAGGCCATCTAACCTAAAAAACCGCCTAGCCCACGCCACACAACCCCTGCTACCCGTGTAGCCGCTTGTTGCGTTTAGTGGACTCCTGACCTATCCAGCGGAACCCGAAACCCCACCACCCTATGGCGCAAGTCGAGGAATCTGCAGCCCACACGGTCGCAGAACTGTCTCAGCCTCTGATTCAGACACTCCACTCGGCTCTGTACCAAAGATCCGCAGTCAGTCCTGTCGACGATGCTGCAGATGGTGAGCTCTGCTTTCATCCCTCTAGCGAGACTGGCAGTCTTCACCAAATCAGATAGCTGCCGGAAGCCAGAGAGGATTTCCTCCGATCCATAGCGACACACATCATTGGTGCCGACATGATCGACCACCTGCAGATGGGTGCACCCTGTACCCTTCATGGCATCCGGAAGGACCCTTTCCACATCTGGAATGACTCCCCTCGGTATGCACACGGAGTGCACTTTGGTTTTCTTCCCCTCCCTTGCTGCCATATCCCTAAGAGGCCCCATTACGCGCCTGACATTGGAGCTCCCAACTACCAGTAAGCCCACCCTCTGCGACCGCCCGGATCTTGCAGACTGAGGGGCAACCTCTGGAACAGGACAAGCAGCCATGTCAGGCCAAAGATCAGTATCAGCCTGAGACAGAGCCGGAAACCGGTTCGTCAGACAAACTGGAGAGGCCTTCCGTTCAGCCCTCCGGAATGTCTTTCGCCCCCTGCCACACCTTGAGACGACCTCCCACTCTACCACAGGTGAGGGATCAGACTCAATGCGGGCAGTATCCCGGGCAACCACAGCTGTAGTCCGATCGGGGGATGCGTGGGACGAGCTGGCCGTTCCCGACAAACCCCCATCCGGACCCCCACAGTAATGCCCATTGGCAACAGCCTCAAGTTGTGTGACCGAAGCCAACACTGCCTGAAGCTGGGAGCGAAGGGATGCCAACTCAGCCTGCATCCGAACACAGCAGTTGCTGTCCCTATCCATGCTAAAAACTGTTGTGCAAAGAACGTCTGAACTAATCTACAGAGAGCACAAACAAATCGACACAAAATTTAAACGGTTATTAAAATACAAGATTGCCTAGTAAATGCAGTAATGCTGCCACTTGTGCACTGCTGAGACAATGCTCAGCGGCGGAAGGAGACTACGCGATTTTACACTATTCAGGTACTAAAACGCGATGCTACAACTCTCAAATACTATAATACGCCTGAAATTTATGAATTAAACAATGCAAGTACGAAAAACATGCAAAGAAATTAAGAATTAAACTATGTAACAAGTGAGTGAGCTAGGAGTATACGACTTGCTGCTGCAGCTGCTTATCCAATGGCGGCAGGGAGCACACTGCTGTGTGATAAGAATCATTTGAGATGTAAATACAAGAACATCTTGTAGAAACCTATTCAATGAACTTTGTATTCCAACCACTGCTTGTCAGTATATTTATTCCTTGACGAAATTTGTTGCAAGTAATACATCTCTATTTCCAACGAATAGCTCAATACATTGTATCAATACTATGAATAAGAACAATCTACATAAAGACCTAAAATCACTTACCTTGGTCCAAAAAGGGGTTCAATATTCAGGAACATACATTTTCAATAAATTGTCAGCAACGATTAAAAACTTGGTTTCAGAGAAAGCACGGTTTTAACAGAGTTTGAAAGACTTTTTGATAGGCAACTCCTTCTACTTCATAGATGAATATCTTAACAGAGACTGTTAAGTCAGCTTAAGTAAAAATATCTTTTAGATTTCAGTTTTGACAACAACTGGTCACAACAGTCAAGATTAGGTATTTGTTTATGATAAATTTACTAATAGTTCATAACAGTGTTTCATTCTGACAGTATGTTAATTCTGTAAATATTAGCTGTTACAGTTTATTGCATTGTACTAACCTATTTCGACTATCTCCTCAGAAATGATCAGGGTAGTAAGTATTATATTCAAATGCTGTATGTTATCTTTTCTGAGATGTTCCACACCCACGAGAATCACCTCTTTTTTGGGTCTATGGAACAAAAACTGAATCTAATCTAAATGAATCATGTCGAGATTATTTTAAGAAACTGTATATTTACACTTGCCTTGTCTTCGTTAACAAGAATCTGAATAAATTTGACTTAAGGAGAACAGTTCATGACCATAACATAAGAAGTGGACATACAGTTAGTATGCCATATGCTATGCTTGCAAAGACACATAACAGCTACAAATATCTTGGTCCTGTTTACTTCAACAAATAATGTGAAAATGCCTACACAGTGCCAGTAAATAAATTTAAAACTAGTCTTTTGAGGTGGATCAAAAGTAAAGTAATTGACTCTGCTCAAGAGTTCCTTAAATATATGACAAATGACCCACTTTCCTTATGAGAATGAACTATAAATTAACTGCAAACTACGAATATGCCGCACTGTGCAACTACTTTATTACTGTTTCATGTACTTATTGTTAATTATCCGTTTGATTATTTGTTTGTCAAACATTGAACTGTGTAATTCATTTACCTTGTAACTGATCTGTTGGGAAACTTCTTGTTAATATTGACATTTGCACAAATATGTATTGTATCCATCTTGGATTATTATATTGTAGTTAATAACATTTGTCATGTCAAAGTTTATATTATTATTATTGTGTTAACACTGACAACATCAATTGCATGTAAATATGCTCAATGGTGTAATAAAACATTTGTATTTGTATTTGTAAATTGCCTGTTAATGAATTAATTCCCTCAGCCCACATCCTTGAAGACTCCCTTTCACGATGGGATTCATGGAACATATTGTCTGAAGAATGAATGAAAAGAAACCCAAAGATTCCATTATCAACACAAAGTCAAATAAAATTCTAAAATACAATGATACCTTTAAAATAAAATTGTCTTCAGGCTGTAGTTTCAAGTCAAGTGCAGCCTGCTTTACCATTTTTTCAAATTCTAAGTCTCTCTTTCTTGGCACATCAAGAGCTGGAAACAAGTCACCTATAAGTCCCATGAAAACTGGTATGTCATCTGTTACAATTTTAGGAATGTTGAAGTCCCTCAAAGCTCTCATCAATACTTGATCCTCAGGTCTGCCTCGATCTCCACGCTGAAACATTAAAGGATTGAACCACTACCTATCTAACACATTTCCCACAAAATAAGGTAAAAAGATTTGTTATAAAAAAAAGACAAGAATACCATGCAAATGCATGTTTTCATAGGATCATTGGACAGAGCTCAAACTTAGTATTTGTCTATTTCATTACTGTCTGGTTCCAAATATGTATACTTTTTCTGTACATATTTTGGCCTTTTGGGTATAAAAACATACATAATGCATTATAAGGTGTTTTCAGCGTGATTATGCATATAATATACATTATTTTCACTTTAAATGCATATTTTAATGATCTTAAGCAGACATCTGAGTTCTTTGATTTTTATTATTCTTATTTTTGCTTCAGGAATAAGAAGTGAAGAAAGACAGGTTGGAATAACAGAAATAGAAATTTAGGACCCTCAAAATAGGGTGCCTTCCCATAATTCTACTGACTGCCCTCTGCAGGGCGCATGTCATAAATAGAGTTATTTCTCCACAACAACCACTGGCAAGCCTTTGATCTTGGAAAATGGAAATTCAGCCTGATGCAACAACTACACAGCTGCAGAGTGATGTTGTGGAATTCAAACAAACCTTGCTAACAATTGAAATTCTTCTAAAAGTGAAATCATTCCCTAAACTGCCTTTGCAGTGTGTGTGTGTGTGTGTGTGTGTGTGCGTGTGTGTGTGTGTGTGTGTGTGTGTGTGTGTGTGCGTGTGTGTGTGTGTGTGTGTGTGTGTGTGTGTGAGTGTGTGTGTGCATGTGAGTGTGTGTAGGTGGGTGTGAACTTCGTAAGTTTGTGTAATACTGTCTGAATGTGTTAATGTGCTTCTAATACGCCTCCAACTAAAAGATCCAGAAGTGTACTTGCACAGTGGATGAAATGACAGGATTTTATTACATAAGCTGGAGATGTAGTATTCTGTGAGTGTTACAGTAACCAGGTAAATGATTCTTTTTTGGAAAATTTCGTGTGGTACTTGTTATCTGTAAAGTGTTACAAAATTTACTTTAAACCGAAAGATTTATAATATCAGATAATATGAACTAAAAAATTTCAAGTTGAACAGCATGCTGCATCTGAATCACATATTACAAGAATGCTAAAAACTAAAGAATCTGCAAAATACCAAATACAGTCATTTATTACTGCTCGCATATGTAATGCATCTCAAAATAATATTTAGATGGAATTGTGCAATGCTTTTCTAGGAATAAATATACCAGTTGAGAAATTCAAAAACCTAACTCTTAAGGGCTTTTTGGCGAAGTATTCATCCATGAACGATGGACCTTGCTGTTGGTGGGGAGGCTAGTGTGCCTCAGCGTTACAGATAGCCATACCATAGGTGCAAACACAATGGAGGGATATCTGTTGAGAGGCCAGATAAATGTGTGGTTCTTGAAGAGGGGTGGCAGCCTTTTCAGTAGTAGCAGGGGCAACAGTCTGGATGACTGACTGATCTGGCCTTGTAACATCAACTAAAATGGCCTTCTGTGCTGATACTGCGAATGGCTGAAAGCAAGTGGAAACTACGGTCACAATTTTTCCCAAAGCCATGCAGCTTTACTGTATGGTTAAATTATCATGGTGTCCTCTTGAGTAAAATATTCTGGAGGTAAAATAGTCCCCCATTCAGATTTTTGGGCAGCGACTACTCAGGAGGACATCATTATCAGGAGAAACAAAACTGGCATCCTCCAGATCGGAGGGTTGAAGGTCAGATCAGAAAATTTAAAAAGGGAAATAGGTTAAAGTTAGATATCGTGGGAATTAGTGACGTTCGGTGGCAGGAGAAACAAGACTTCTGGTCAGGTGAACACAGGGTTATAAGAACAAAATCAAATAGAGGTAATGCAGGAGTAGGTTTAATGATGAATAAAAAAATAGGAGCGCAGGTAAGCTACTAGGAACAGCATAGTGAAAACATTATTGTAGCCAAGATAGACACAAAGACCATGCCTACCACAGTATATATGCCAACAGTTTATATGCCAACTACTTCTGCAGATGATGGAGAGATTGAAGAAATGTATGATGAAACTAAAGAAATTATTCAGATAGTGAGGGAGACGAAAATTTAATAGTTATGGGGGACTGGAATTCGACAGTAGGAAAAGGGAGAGAAGGAAAAGTAGTAGGTGAATATGGACTGGGGGTAAGGATTGAAAGACAAAGCCGCTTGGTAGAATTTTGCACAGAACATAACTTAATCATAGCTAACACTTGGTTTAAGAATCATGAAAGAAGGCTGTATGTGTGGAAGAGGCGGGGAGACACTGGAACGTTTCAGATAGATTATATAATGGTAAGACAGAGATTTAGGAACCAGGTTTTACATTGTAAGATACATCCAGCAGCAGATGTGGACTCTGACCACAATTTATTAGCTATGAACTGTAGATTAAAACTGAAGTAACTGCAAAAATTAGCCATGCGGTCTAACGCACAGCTTTCCGGGCGGGAAGGAGCGCCAGTCCCCAGCACGAATCCACCCAGCAGATTTGTGTCAAGGTCCGATGAGCCGGCCAGTCTGTGGATGGTTTTTAGGCGATTTTCCATCTGCCTCAGTGAATGCGGGCTGGTTCCCCTTATTCCGCCTCAGCTACACTATGTCGACGATTGCTGCGCAAACAATTTCTCTACATACGCATACACAACCATTAATCTACCATGCAAACATAGGGGTTACACTCATCTGGTGTGAGACGTTCCCTGGAGGGGGGGGGGGGGGGGGGGGGGGGGGGGGGGGGGGGGGGAGGGGGGGTGTCGACCGGGGGCCGAACCACACAATAACCCTGGGTTCGGTGTGGGGCAGCGGAGGGGTGAAGTGGACTGCAGTAGTTGTCGTGGGGTTGCGGGCCACTGCGGCTGTGGTGGGGACGGAGCCTCTCTGTTGTTTCTAGGTCCCTGGTTAACATAACATAACTGCAAAAAGGTGGGAATTTAAGGAGATGGGTCCTGGATAAACTGAAAGCACCAGAGGTTGTAGAGAGTTTCAGAGAGAGAGCATGAGGGAACGATTAGCAAGAACAGGGGAAAGAAATACAGTAGAACAAGAGTGGGTAGCTTTAAGAGATGAAATAGTGAAGGCAGCAGAGGATCAAGTAGACAAAAAGATGAGGGCTAGTAGAAATCTTTAGGTAACAGAAGAGATATTGAATGTAATTGATGAAAGGGGAAAATATAAAAACGTAGTAGATGAAGCAGGCAAAAAGGAATGCGAATGTCTCAAAAATGAGATCGACAGGAAGAGCAAAATGGTTAAGGAAAGATTGCTAGAGAAGAAATATAAGGATGCAGAGGTACATATCACAAGGGGTAAGATAGATACTGCCAACAGCAAAATTAAACAGACCTTTGGACAAAAGAGAACCACTTATATGTATATCAAGAGCTCGGATGGAAAACCAGTTCTACACAAAGAAGGGAAAGCAGAGAGGTGGAAGGAGTATATATTGGGTCTATACAAGAGTGATGTACTTGAGGGCAATATTATGGAAATGGAAGAGGACGTAGATGAAGATGAAATGGAAGATATGATACTGCATGAAGAATTTGACAGAGCACTGAAAGACCTAAGTCGAAACAAGGTCCCAGGAGTAGACAACATTCCGTTAGAACTACTGATAGACTTGGGAGTGCCGGCCCTGACAAAACTCTTCCATCTGGTGAGCAAGAGGTATGAGACAGGTGAAATACCCTCAGACTTCAAGAAGAATATAATAATTCCAATCCCAAAGAAAGCAGGTGTTGACAGGTGTGAAAATTACCAAACTATCAGCTTAATAAGTCACAGCTGCAAAATACTGACATGAATTCTTTAGAGGCAAATGGAAAAACAGGTAGAAGCTGACCTTGGGGAAGATCAGTTCGAATTCTGTAGAAATGTTGGAATGCAATACTAACCCTACGACTTATCTTAGGAGATAGAGTACGGAAAGGCAAAACTACATTTCTAGTATTTGTAGACTTAGAAAAAGCTTTTGACAATATTGACTGGGATACTTACTCTCTTTCAAATTCTGAAGGTGGCAGGGGTCAAATACAGGCAGCGAAAGGCTATTTACAATTTGTACAGAAAGCAGATGGCCGTTATAAGAGTCGAGGGGCATGAAAGGGAAGCAGTGGTTCGGAAGGGAGTGAGACAAGGGTGTAGCCTACCCCCCCCCCCCCATTTTATTCAATCTGTATATTGAGCAAGCAGTAAAGGAAACAAAAGAAAAATTTGGAGTAGAAATTAAAATCCATGGAGAAGAAATACAAACTTCGAGGTTTGCGACAACATTAAATGGGTAGATCGTGTAACTAATGAGAAGGCACTGAATAGAATTGGGGACAAGAGAGGTTTGTGGCACAACTTGACTAGAGGAGGAGGTCGGTTGGTAGAACATGTTCTGAGGCATCAAGGGATCACTAATTTAGTATTGGAGGTCAGTGTGAAGCATAAAAATTGAATAGGAAGACCAAGAGATGAATACACTAAGCAGATTCAGAAGGACGTAGGTTGCAGTAGTTACTTGGACATGAAGAAGCTTGCACAGGCTAGAGTAGCATGGAGAGCTGAATCAAACCAGTCTCTGGACTGAAAACCACAGCAACAACAACATTCATCAAAAGATGTCCATGATCCCTTGGCACTGAGAAAAAATTATATTCCAAAATCTTATAATTAGGCAGGCATATTTAACAAATTTGCCAAAAAAAATAGAAACTATTTTCACTCACATAAAATTACTTCTTCTTTTGCTAACCAGGTTTTGGACAAAATTTGTGAGGACCTGGGAACTTGAAACATATGTGGATGAAAACAACCAATCCTGTGGGGCCCTATGTTGCTAATCTGGTTGCAGGAAAATTAACTGAGCATGGACCTGGTGACAAGCAAATAATTCCACAGTTGCTACTCTCTTTGATGACTGACAGCTTAAGTTTTCCTAAGAAATTGTAATTGAATAACATTTGAAGTAATTATTGTATTCTCATTTAAGTCTCTGTTTTCATAAATCATTTTCTGAGAAAATGATTTATTTTGTTCCATATAATCTAAATAAATGCATAGCTCTTTTGCTGTTAAGTGATGCTGCCCCTTACCTGCTGAAGTCTGGAAATGCGACTAAAATATCCTATCAAATACAAAACACATTACATATCTTACTCATGGGCTCCATAATGTTGCAGTAAAAATTTGCTCTAATTATAATAATGTCAAAAATTTGATATCCTCAGCTAAAAAGGTATGCATGTAAAATTTAGTGGTATATCAGTTTTAATGGTTCCAAAGCTGTAAAAATAAATTAGTCATTTTAAAATGTTATATTATTCTATACAGGAGTTCTCAAAGCCTGCTGCAGCATGTGTAGCTGCTTACAGAAAACATCTACCAGAGTTACCGTCACCCTCTTAGCCAATCCTTACTAGGTGGGTTACTTGGTTGGAAGCTGTCATGTTTTACTCTGACAATTTTGATGCCATTAAATTGGTACAAAATAAAATTGATATATAGTTAATCGTGACAAAATTAATACTTCAGTATTTAATTCTAAAGTAAATACTTCTTTCACTTTAGGCAGTACACAGTTCCTCACCAGATGATGCAGTATGTATAAGAGATGCACAACCAGCATTTAAAAGAAAAAAAATCTGCAGCATGATTTAATTAACTTTAATATAAACTTTTCTAAATTGCTCTCTACTATAACAAAATTAGAAGTGAAGGCCTGAAGATGGCACACTGAAGTACCAAAACTGGTAGTCATATGATAAATGACCTCATAAGGACCACTGTATGTGTTTCACTTTCTTACATGAGATATCTCTGGAAATCCCCAACAACTGACAATGAGTCTACCAGTTTTGGTGCTTCAGTGCACCATCTTCATGCCTTAGCTGATGACAAGAGGATTAACACAATCCGTACACACGTGAGTGGCCAACGTCAGTGACTAGTATTCACAGACTACCTGTAACCGTGATGTCTCTCCAGCCATCAACTATCAACTCTCAACTCAGTCATATCCAAGGAAAAGAGAGAGTAGATGCAAGGAACAAATTGGACTCCGTCACACACAGGAATCCAGACTATGGGCTCAGTAAAGAAGAAATTTTTCTGGTTTAAACGTGACTGAAGGACTTGACACGGTCATAAATACGTTCATTCAAATTTGTGCCTGTAACTTCTTGTGATGTAGAGAGGTCATTTTCTGCCTACAAAAATATATTGATTGATCAGCACAGGAACCTCACAGAAAATAATTTAGAAATATTAGTTGTTAACTGCACAAAAAGGAGAGTGAATTAATATATGAAGAACAAAAATTATAGTCCTTATTGTAACGTATTTTTCACTTGATAGAGCATGTATTGTAGTCTGATAGTGCATGAATGCATACAGCTTCTGGGATTTTATAGTGCATGGAATTTTCGTCTTTAATAACCAACAAAGCTGGAAGAAACTGTCATAATTTTTGTTTAGAGAAAATAATGATAAGACTAATTCTACTGAAATCAGTATCCAACAAATTAACTAAAGACTGTAATTTAACTACAGCAGCACAGCCTACATTTGTACTCCATAATCTGACATACAACTCACAGCAGAGGGAAAATGTTATATATGCAGGGCCAGGCACACTCCATATTTGGCCACCACACTTCAGGGGCCAGGAATGGCCCCTGCCTCACTTCAGAGGTAATTTATGAATAGCCAGAATATTGTGTACAGTCAAGTTTCCTGCAGCCACCACAGCATCCGGGGGCTCCAGCCCCACCACGAAAAGGCTTGTGAATCACAGCACAAATCACAGTGGTCATAGGTCCTACTTAAATCCATACCATCACATGCTCTTGTGGCACTGCAATGTATTCTTCCAAAGACATCTACTTGTGTCAGTACTCCACACTTTGAAAGCCAGTTACATTCTGGGATCCGACAGACCAAGAGCTGCTTGACATCTCTGCTATCAGTTCTGGTAATAAGCAGTTGTTATTTCAAAGAGAGCATTTCAATACTGCCAGCCAGTCACTCTGATAAAGGAGGGTACAAAAAATATTGGAAAAAATCATTTCTCCTTTTCCTGTTCCAACTGTGGATGGCATACTGGAAGAAAAAAACAGTCAGTATGGTTCTGTGTGAGCCCAAGTTTTAGTGCTGCGGTCATTATACAAGACAACTGTTACAGAAAGTGGTATGTTTCTTGAGTTGGTTTAGAATGTGGGCCTTTGAAATTTTGTGTGTAAGGCTCTCACTGCAGCATGAGGACTTTCTTCTAACATTGCCGGCTGCAGTGTATTGAGCGTCTCTATGAGATTCTCATGCTAATAAACCAAACTGTAATGAATTATGAAGCTCTTATTTAATTATTCTCTGCCTCACCCATTAATCCAACTTGACACAGATCACTGACCAATAAACATTATTTAAGAATTGACTGAATGAGGGTTCTTTTAAGTGGTGGTTTAGAACATGAATTACACATCCTTAGGAATTTTCTAATAAATGTGAGTGTGGCTTCCGTTCCACCAACAGCTAAATTTATGGTGTCATTCCAATTTAAATCACTATAGATAGACATTATTCATACGTATCTGAAGGTTCTGAATGATTCAAGTGATTTATCAACAATGATTTTTATATGGTATTATGTCTGTCCATATATTTACAAGCATTACATTACATTTATATCTAACAGCTTCCCAGGACAACAAAAATTTGATTTTCAATATTTCAAACAATTATTGACCAAATTTAAAAAAATTTAAAGTGTTGTCATAATTAACTCATTAAGATTCACAATTCTGAGTTAAAAATTTAACATAATAAGACAAGTACTACAGTTAGAAACTGTGTGTTTGTCTTGAGGCAGCAAAACTGACAGCGCACAAATAGTTAGACTAGATTCATCCAGTATTTAAGAATGAAAGCACTTAGCAACTTCCATCACACATGACACATAATTTCAAACAATTACAAAGCTTTATCTCACCCACCCCCCACCTCACCCCCCAGGAAAAAGAGGAACAAAAAAAGTTTATCATTTACTATCTTCCTGCTGTTCATGTAGTCAAACTACAGGATAAGACATCATGTTTAAATTTATTTCTTTGTTACCAACTCTGATCGAAACATACTTTTCAGACAGTATCCAAATATACCACTGACTGTACCTCGAAAATGATACCATTTCACAATGCATAGACAGAAAGTATGATGTGATACACATTTAAAAGAGTGAAAAACTAGTACTTGCTTGCTTAATCTATCTACTTGTATGTAATTCTTTTTTTTTTTTTTTTTTTTTTTTTTTTTTTTTTTCATGGAGCCACCACAATGATGCCTTTTGCAAATGTCAGAGATGATAGTACAACAACAATTACATTTACAAAATATATTATATAATGCAATTGTTGTATCTTATATCTATTTGTTACATTTATTACTTTACAGCTGATATGCTACTGGTTCATGTTACAAGGTGTACAACTTTGCTTCTGCTGTTTCCCGATAGGTGGCGACAATGGTAAGTAGCGGTCGAAAGAAACAGATCACAGATGTCAGGCAGTTAGCTTGGACCTCGGTCAACATAAACTCATTCAAACATTAGGTGGTTTGTGTCTGCATCATAAAGTTATTCTTGATTGAAAATGTCAGTTTACGAGCCTAATGCTTGTCATTTGTGTGAGGTGTTATTGTTTTGTTTCAATATGAAGAAAACAGTGCCTGAGTCTCATCGAATGCTCTCAAGTATGTATGGTAAGGACGCTATTAGTGAAAGAATGTGCCGTGAGTGGTTTCAACGCTTCAAGAATGGTAATTTTAATGTCATAGACCAGCATGGTGATGGAAGAGAGAATGTTTTCGGAGATGCAGAACTGGAGACATTGCTGAATGAAGACTCGTGTCAAACTCAAGAAGAATCAGCACAATTAGTGGAAGTGACACAGGAAGCCATTTCAAAACATTTAAAGGCTACAGGCATGATTCAGAAGAAAGGAACTTGGGTCCCGTGCGAGCTGAAACCTAGAGACAGTGAACTGCATTTGTGAACAGTTGGTTCTGAGGCAAAAACAGAAGGGATTCCTGCATCGCATTGTGACTGGGGACAAAAAATGGGTTTATTACGATAACCCTAAATGCAAAAAATCATGGGGATATCCTGGCCATGCTTCCACGTCAACGACCAAACCAAATATTCACGGCTCCAAGATAATGCTCTGCATTTGGTGGACCAGCTCGGCGTCATGTACTATGAGGTGTTAAAACCAAGTGAAACAATCACAGGTGCTCATTATCAAATGCAATTAATGCGTTTGAACAGAGCATTAAAAGACAAATGGTCACAATACAGCAAGAGGCACGGTAAAGTGATTTTGCAGCACAACAAGGCTTGACTGCACGTTGCACAAGAGGTCAAAACATACTTGGAAACATTAAAATGGGAAGTCCTACCCAACCCGCTGTATTCTCCAGACATTGCTCCCTCTGACTCATGAAGAAGACACAATTTGGATTGATTCATGAATTGCTTCAAAAGATGAACAATTTTTTCGATGCTGGATTTGTACACTGCCCGAAAGTTGGGAGAAAGTAGTGGCCAGCAATGGAAAATACTCTGAATGATACATGTGTAACCAATTTGTTTAATTAAAACCTCAAATGTTGGGGAAAAAATGACAGAAGCAAAGTTGTACACCTTGTACAATCAGTGTCTTAAAATTTGTTGAATGCCTATAAAGGTTGTTCTATCAGAAAAGATTTTAATTTTGAGTTAAAACCGTTTCCCATGTATGTTACTAGAGAGTTTGGTAGTTTGTTAAACCAAATCAAAAAATTGATGTGTGTATTTCTATCCTTCATTTTTAATGTCGTTCTTTTTTGAAAATAGTTAAATTTTGTGCTTGGAAAATAGTTAAATTTTGTGCTTGTGTTGTGATCATGTGCATCACTACAGTTGATAACTTCTTCTGATTGATTTACAAAAAAATATAACTAATTTAAATATGTACAGAGAACATACTGTGAGGTATCTGTGCTGCACAAACACTTAATAACATTAATCTCTATAGCCTACCCCATGTATGAGTCTTATTGCTTTTTTCTGTAACAGAAGTGTTCTTTTTAAGTGTATGTCAGTTGCACAGCCCCATAATTCAATCCCATAACTGAGAAAGAGGTAAATTGTTCCATAACATACAGTTTTCAGTGTCTGGCTAGGAGTGAGCTTGCTAAGGAGATATAAGGCATGACTGACTTCTCTGCATACAAAATTGATGTGGTTTGTACACCACAAATTTTTCAACAAAATACATATCTGGGAATTTACAGCTTCCAGTATCTGTTGATGAAATATTACTTACATTTTTTATATTGTTGTGGTGAGAACTGTCCATTTTCAAAGCCAGCAATTGAAATTTGGTGACATTCACCTTGAGACCCTGATCACTGGAAGTATTCTGTTACTTCTGTTACATAACTAGCAGCATAATATTCTAGCTCCTTACATTCTCTGCCATAGAATATGATTGAGGTGTCATTTCCATAGGTTAATATATGGGAGTTAATGGGTTGTGCAATGTCATTAAGATACAGGCTGCTCATCTTAACTGAAAACATTGAAATACCTTGAAAACTACACATTGGATCAAAAAAAGTTATAATTCCAATTTGTTTGACTCAGAAGCGGACATCCAATGACACCACACTTGACCCCCACCACACATAGCCCCCACCACACACTGCACGTGGGTGGTAGGGGAAACTTTGAAATCTTCAATGGGAACCACCATTTTTATGTTGCAGATTACGATTCTATGAAAAACCTTTATGTGTTTTGTATGAAGCATTTTCTTCATTTCACCATAGGTGATGCTGTAATCAGAGGAAGACATATGGATGCACAGTCATAATTTATAACATACTACTCAATGGCCCTTGAATATCCAAAGGCACTGCAAGGGTAGAACAGGTCAGTATTTCATAACTTCTAATTGGAAAGCCCATTTGCAATTCTGTGTTCTTGTGACATACCAAACAGGGCACTGCTCGACTCACCACTGTGTCCATGTCTCGAGGTGAATGCTACTCTACTTTTCTAACTAGAGTAAGTGTTCCAACGTAGTACTGCCATCTTCAATACACTTAGTGATCCTACACAGAACAGAAGAACATCTGCAGGAATTTACACACATGCATTTCTGATGCGGTCGACCATGTCTTCAGGGCCTATTGGCACTTGCTGGTGCATCTTATCTTTTAAATACCCCCACAGAAAGAAATCCAACAAAGTAAAATCCCATGGCCTAGTGGGCCAATTAATAGGATCACCTCTGCTGATCCACCAACCAGTGTAAACATGGTCCAATACCTCCCATATTTCAATTATGTGATACGTTGGCCAACCACCATGCTGAAACCTCATACATTAGACCTGCCGGAAACACAATCAAGAAAGTTCGGGTATGCTGACGGGCCCTCGCTACAAGATGTAGCACAATTGAAGCATCTGAGGATATCCTAACGAAAGACCTGAAGATAATGGGTGAATATTCCCGTAAGTGGACACTTCAACCAAATGTTTCCAAAACAGAGGTTAGTTGCTTCCATCTCAACAGCAAACTCGCTGGAAAGGAACTCAACATTCAATTTGAAAACACCGTTCTCAGGCATAATAAAACTCCGAAGTACTTGGGCATGACGCTGGACAGAACACTATCTTTTAAAGAGCATCTAACAAAGACTGCCAAAAAATTAAAGACAAGAAACAACATTATTCAAAAGCTCTGTGGTACTACCTGGGGAGGAACGGCCTCCACTCTCCGCACCTCTGCTATCGCAATTGTATTCTTGGCTGCCGAATACTGTGCTCCAATTTGGCTAAACAGCCCACATGTAAAAAAGGTGGATGTCCAGTTGCATGACACTCTAAGGATGGTTTCTGGAGTAATTAAACCCACTCCAGAACAATGGCTCCCAATACTAAGCCACATCCCGCCGCCACACCTGCGACGTATGTGTATGGGAAATCGAAGACTGCCAAACCACCAAGACATTGAGGCTGCAAACACTAATAGGCTTTGATCTAGGAACCTGTCAACAAGAACAGCAAGGAACTGTGTACAAGAAGGTTTCAGTATCACAAACACATGGTCTGAAAAATGGAACACATGGCAAAATCATAACATGCCTTGCATCACACAAAAACCACCTGGTTTTGACCTACCACGCAAAACGTGGTCCACTCTAAATAAGATTAGAACTTGTCATGGCAGATGTGCTTACTCCCTGTATAAATGGGGTAAAATACTATCCCCTCAGTGAGACTGCGGAGAAAGTCAGACCATCAGCCACAACAATGTTCCAGAAGAGCCTATAATGGGAGCCCCAACGACTTCCTGCTCGCAACTCCAGAGTCGATAGATTATATTAATAGACTTGATGTTTGTTTGTAATCCTTAAACTTTGTTATATTAGTAATGTTTGTTTGCAATTATTAACGTTTGTTATATTAGTGATTTGTCTGTTTCTTTCTTATGTGTCTGTATTGCCATACGATAAATAAAAATAATACCTCATACATTGTCTAACATCCAGGGCAACGTCATGCAGTAGTATCTTTAGTTCTTGTTCCAAAAACACTTCATATTTGGTGACAGCGATAAAATATGGACCAATGAGTTTTTTCCCCACAATGCCACATCACATGCTAACTGACCCAGGATGCTGAGGTCAACTTGCCATAACCAGTGGGGATTGTCTGCACTCCAGTAATGCATGATATGCGGGTTGACACTACCATGGTTTGTGAATGTAGACTCATTGTAAAACAGTATCTCGGCAAAGAATGTGGGGATTTTTTGCATTTGTTGATGTGCCCATTCACAAAACACTGTCCAATTATGGAAATTGGCACCATGAAGTCCTTGATGCAGTGACATGTGGTATGGATGATTCTTACGATGATGCAGTATTGTGAAAATACTATACTACCTACTAGTACTGTAGTGTAATTGTTGGGTGATTATCCATGGTTGTGGTCCACTATTGCTAGTATTTATTTTATTAGTTTCTCCTGTACCACGTTTGCTTCGTTTCCTTTTGCCAGTCTGCATACTGCCATCCAACATGACCTTGTAAAAGAACAAGTGAGTGAGATTTCTCTGGTAAATGCTCAGCATACAAGGCAAAAAGCAGCCCCAACATTTCTCCTAAATTCTCCATAAATCAAGATCATTTCAATTTTTTCTTCTGTGGTTGCAACATTCATTGTACACTTGCACATATGATCTCCAAATGAAAGGTAGGTGTGCAGACAATAAACACTGAGCAATTATTGTAACATTTAGAGCCATTACCCGTTCTATGTCTGTATCACAAGTGAGCTTGGGTCAAGTTTGCTACATGGCCCCTGTGACATGTTGAGTACTCTCCTGTTCGATGTGTTGGAGGAATACAGTGTTGTGAATGGGGTTTCCTATTAGAAGCTACGAAATACTGGCCTGTCCTACCCTTGCAGCATGGAGGTGGGGTCCCACTGCCATTGAATATTCAAGGGTAATTGAGTAGTGTGTCATAATTGTATACCCATTTCTATTCCTCCAATTACAGCACCATCTGGGTGAAATGAAGAAAATGCTTCAGACAAAACATATATATGTTCTGCTATAGAATTATAATCTGCAATAAAGAATGCCCCCCCTCCTGCACCACCCATGCATGGGTTGGAGTGGCAGGTTGAGTATGGTATAGTTGGATGTCCTCTCCGAGACAAACAATTTGGAATTATAACTTTTTTGATCACATGTATAGTTTTCGAGATACTTCCAGGTCTTCAGTTAAAATGAACACCCTGTATATGAGGAAGAGAAACGGATCAAAGATTGAGCCCTGAGGTACACACTGTGTTACTGTTTCACTAGTAGACTGACAGTTCTCATCTAATTTGTAAGACAGTTTAGTGCATTGCTCGCAATTCAACGGGTATGTGGCTAGAAGATTCAGGGTTGGGTTCCGGACATGATATGACCAGTTTTTTTTAGAAGCAACTTGTGGTTTACTGTGCCGAATGCTTTTGTCAGTCTAAAAATATAACTGCACTCTACATCCTCTGGTCCACTGGATAGTAACTTTCTAGAAGAACTGCTGTGGTTGTACTTAGTTATTTTCTGAAGCCATACTGTGACTCTACAAGCATTTTGTGTTTAAATCTACAAGCAGTTTATGTTTAAAATGGCTCACAGTCAAACTTCAGCATCAGGCATGAATTTTTAATGTGTTAATTCTTTACTATGAACACTATCCATGCCACACTTTTGTGGATTGTATCTACATATACCGGTATCATTGAACTTTAAACATTACCTAAAAACTTTTTCACAGTTATATGCTTATCATCAATGTTTTATACATAGGAGTTCAATATTTTAATGAACAAGGATTCACTGATTGTTTACTTATTTGGTCTGTATGCAAACATGCTTACTACAACATAGAGCAGTATTGTATAAAAGGCTCCCTGCAAGTCAACCTGAGCTCTTTCATTTTCTGCATTCTGCATCTCAAGAATAAAACAAAGTGAGTGTCCAAGTACAAAATATGTTCCATAATTCAACAAGAAATTTCACAGTCAATACTTCAAATGTATGTATGTTTATCTTTGGCCAGTTTAAACCAAACCATATAATGCTCATAATTACACATAATCATCACATCAAATAGCAATACACAATAAAATGAAATTAGTGCACGCAGTCAGGCACAGGCTGGTGGATTTTCAAAGGAAAATTAATTGGCAAACAGAACTTGTGATAAAAGCCTCCTAGGCAGGTATTTGTGGAATTTCAAGTTGACTGAAAAATGTGACATAACACAGGTCTGCAAAAAAATATTTTTTGAAAGTTGTTTGAAATTTGATAACTGACTTTTATGTACTTTTCAGCACTGATTGCAAAAATGCAATCCATTTTTTTCTGTCATGTCAGGTCTTCTCACAAAAAAGGGAGTATTTTTAGGTATAATAACAAAATTTAAGCAATTTATCACATATTTTCCAATGTTATAAAATTTTATTTTATTTATAAATCATGTTCTAAACTACATTTTCAGTACACTTCCATTTCTCTTTAAGCTCATACATCCTTATAATAACACTTTTGCTTTTTGTACGAGCTTCTTTTATTGCTTTTTGGATGTGGACTCATTGAGGATCATCTCTTTTTATCATCCAGCAATAGTCCGCTATCATGTTGACGTTCCATCTTCCTTGATATCTTCTTTCCATTTCTTTGATGTCTTGATGGAATCTTTCACCCTGCTCTTTACTTACATTACCAAGGTTTGTAGGGAAGTAGTCAAGATGTGAGCGGAGAAAATGAACTTGAATGCTTCAGGCCCATGAGGAACAGGGCAAATGGCTGATTGAATGTTAGGGTAAGAAATATCCTTTTAGTTTTTCAAATTGAAATCTTGTACATTGCAAGAACAAAAACAGCAGTCATCACTATGATTTTTGGGCTCCCGCCAGACGATTGGTATTTCTAAACGTAAGGACTGCTTTTTACGTCGAAACCATTGCCTCAGTTCTACAACACACACTGAACAAACTTTGTGTGGGGCCCAACATCATACCTGACTTTATACCAAAATAGGCGAAATATATTTTTTCAATAAAATCGGAAATGTTTCTTAGTTGCTTTTTAATGGTATAGTTACCACAAATGTGGCAGAAGCAATCTGGCGAGTTTATACATCCTCTGGTAGCCATTGTCCACTGTCCATGAAACAGTTTCACTACACAAGAAAACAGTCACCACTTTAAAGCACTAGTAACAACAACATATGAACAGCACAGAGTGAAGAGGTACTGTGAACTGAAGGACAATAGCAGAAACTCACTGTTTGGTGATGGCGGGGAAAGGGGCAGTGCGACAGACAGGCACTGACATGAAAATACTGCTGGTTTCTCCTAATTACTCTTTATTTTACATGTATCTAGTATAAAAATGACTAAATAACAGTTTATCGAGATCCTAAAAACCAAAATTCAAACTCACTAGAGTGCTGAAATATTGAAAAAAGCTAAAACTAGACAAGCAGTTAGTGAAATAACTGTATGTGATGAAATTTTTTCATATTTTCCCCGAAATCAGCGTTGAAAACACTATAAAAATCACTTAATAAATTTGAAACCATTTTTATGTTGCAGACCTGTATAATTAATACCTTATAATTCACACTACTGACATTGGCATTTGTGGGCATTGTCTTAAAAAAAAAGTGCTAGAAAAAAATCCTGCATTCAAAGCTAAGCCCACGAACTTTATTTATTGAGCCACTATTCAGCTTGCAACAAGGTGCTTCATTGTTCCTCAAGAAACTAGTGCATTTCAGGGAAGAGCATATCAGGTATCTATGTATTGACACTTCTGTCCCAATGCCTTAAATGGGTGCACCTACCGCTCAATGGTAAATTTAACTACATAAGAAACAACAAAACACATATTCACTCAATTCAATAACTACTACACACCACATATGACAAGGAAAATTAATTCAGTTCAATCCTTGAATAATCTCGTGCATCAACTACAAAGCTTTTCACCCATCACTAATGTCAATTCATGGACATTTTAGTGTGCAAAGACAGCTCCATCTACATCTTTACCCTGCAGTCCACTGCGTGGTGTATGACGGGGTACACAGGGTACCCTAGAATTCTTTTCTCCCTTCCTATTACAACTGTGGAAGGTGTGAGACATGAAAGATTGCCAGTATGCCTCTGTAGGCACCAAACTGTTTCTAATTTTATTTATGGGATCACACACAAGATATGTGGTGAAGATTTGTTGACACAGTATTGGAGCAAGGGCACTCTGTAGCGCACATGCCTGTTGCTTTTCGTGTGATTGCTCTGGAGTGTATGCTGTAGTGTCTCCCCTTAAAATTCATTGAGTACTTGTGTGAAAACTCTCATACTGCCAAAACAAACTTAACATCAAATACTGTGGAAAGTTCTTGCAAAACGTAAATACCTTTGGATTAATGGAGGCCACACACCAAAAAGCAGAAGTGTTCAGTTTTCACTAGGCACACACTAAGGGAAGAAAACTTGCTTCGGCTTGGATTTTTCCCTTGATGAGCTTCAGTAAAACAAACCACACACACACACACACACACACACACACACACACAAATGCCTATGGCCCTGTGTGGTGCTAGCTAGACTGACAGTGGCAATGCTCTTTTGTAGAATGTGGATTGGCTGTGGTAGGGATATTATTATCAGGTGGGATTGGTAGAGGAAGAGGGAGGCAGGATGCAGGGAGAGGAAATAGGGATGGATGGTAGAGGCTCGAGGGAGGTGGCTGGCTAGCTTGCCAGCAATTTGGTGCCAACCCACTTACCTGCCACCCCTCTCACCCACAATCTAGCCAGCAAAACTGTCACCTCCCTCTGAGCTACTAGCCACAGACCCCCAGTTTCCCTCCCTGCCTCCCACTGGTGCCCCTCCACCGACAGGCGCATATACCTAACTGCCTCATACACAGCAAGCAGCTAGCGATCATATGCGATCCACACTGCTGCGGGTCTGTGAGCTTTGCAAAGAAAAATGACAGAAGTTTCCAAGTCCCCTTAAGGTGTTGCTGCACGATTGCACCTAGGGCAGATTGGATGGCGTTGGTAACAACTGCAAGCAGGATGGTCATGTGAGGGTGAGCAACGAGGGCAGCTTGCGAGAGGTCATGCTTCAGTTGCTCAAAACCGTCCAACACTTGTGCCATCCAGGGAACATGCCTGTTGCTTTTTGTGTCATTGCCCTGGAGTACAGCCTTGAGTGGTGCCTGCATGCTTACTGCATCCCTCAGATGGTGAATAAAGAAATTCACTATTCCAAGGAACCAGTGTAGTGGTGCATTGCAACCAGGACAGGGCCTGGATCTTCTCATCAAAGGAGTGGGAGCTTGCAAATGATATCTTGTGTCTCAGGAAGTTGATCTCAAGAACACTGAAAATGTGTCCCCCAGTTTGATAATGAACCCACCTCCTGGAGGCAAGAGAATACCTCCCAGAAATGGTGGCAGTGCTCCTCAAGATTGCATAAGTAAATCAGGATATCGTACAAGTAGGCAAAACACCCTGAACCCCATGTAAGATGTTGTCAAGGAAGTGTTACCACGTCAGAGCTGTGTTTTGGAGCCCAAATGGGGAGGAAAAGTTCTCGAAGAGGCCAAAAGATGTAATAATGACACTCTTCTTCACGTCCTCAGGGACCACTGGTATCTGCATAAATGCTTTTTCGCATTCCACTATCCTAAAAACAGTTGTGCCATACAAGTCATCCCTATAGCTATGCAAAAATGGAAAGGGTCAGGCACTGCTCTGGGTTTTAATACCCAAAAATTTGTGCATGGGTGCCAAACACTATTTTTCTTGGGTGCAAGGCATAGGGCAGAGGCCCACAGGCTCTTGGAGGGGTGGAATACACCTGTGGTGATTGCTGCCTCGATCTTAGCTGGCACGGCTCTCCGTTTGTGGGTGGTAGCAGGCGGGGGCAGCAGAAAACAGGAGTCCCTGTGCTGTGGCCATATAGTGCCAGGTGTCATGGTGAACCTCACAGGGGGCACTGGAGGGGCAGGTGAGGAGGGGAAATGCAGCAAGGAGGCCATTAGCTGTGCCATATCTATAGCGCATTTCTGGGCTGGGGTGTAGGAGTTGATACAGGCTGCATGAGTGTATGGTCATGCAAGGGGGCATCATTATGGTCTGCAGTGGCGAGGATGGTATGTGGGTCAAGAGCCTCAAAAACCATCCTGACAGAGGTACTTGGAAAATTTTACATGCACACTGTGGCAGACAAACGTGCACACCAAGTCACTATCAGTAACCTGTCAGGAAGCATTGCCAGCTCAGCCAGCATGCAGATTTGCTGAAGCAGATGCAAGTGCCACATGTTGCCACCCTCCTACAATGAGAAAAATGGATGTCTGAGCCGTAATTAAATGCAACAAGTCTCTCTGTTAACCAGACTCATAAGATACCAAATTTGCCACTGTTTGAGGAAGGTTGGCATTAATGTTGCATGCCACCATGGCAACTGAAGACACAATAGTGAGTGCCAGTAAGTGCAAACTGCATTGTTGTCCATGGTTGGTGAGCCTGTGAATATTTCTTATGTGGAAGTGAACCACAGGCAAGGAAAGGCTGAGGGGTGGGAGCAGGTAATAGCACCTGCAGGTGGAGGCTTCTGTGAACTGTGTGAAGTGGCTCAGTAACGCTTGGAGGCTGTACATCAGTGCCTGCAGATGGGGGGGGGGGGGGGGGAGGGAGGGGGGGGAGGGGAACGGGAGTGCATTTTTACATCAGTGGAGGGCCAAACATCTGGGAGTTGTGTACCAGGATTGTTTTGCACCATGGTGCGCTGCTCACTTCACTAGTGTTGGGCAGACAGAGGGCTGGAGAAAGCTGTGTGATGCACACAACCCAGTAAGGCAAGCGGCAGCCAGCACATGAGGGAGAATGATGCCAGCAACTGCTTGGGGCGGTGAGAACTGGGGTAGGTTTGGGGCAGGAAGGAGAGGTGTGGGGATGGACAGTGTTCAACCACATCACCAGAGTGAGAAATATGTTCCTCACTGTTTTGGTATGACATGAGCTCAACTTGTGCTCTACGCTGGTGCGCATAGCACTGGGTCTGCAAATTGAAATAACGGGACACTGAAATGTTCTCATGGTTACTTTATTGGAACCGCACACAACTACATATAACATATGAGGTATGATCATAAAGTAATGGTAATTTTTGTTTTTCTTAAAGAATCTTTATTTATTCATCAACATCAACTTTTTCTTCTTCAAAGTAACCCCCTCAGATATAACACACTTGTACCAGGCCTTTTTACAGTCTTAGAAGCACTTCTGGAACTCATTTTTCATTATGGTTTTCAGCTCCTTCAGCAATTTGGTTTTTATCTCACCAATGTTAGTTAAATGGCGTCCTTTCATGGTTATCTTTAGCCTCGGGAACAGACATAAGTTGCAGGGGGCCATATCCGGCACATGTGGTGGCTTGGTGACATAATGTGTTTTTTTTTTTTTTTAGTTTTTATTTATTTATTTATTGCCAAAATATCATGAACAAGCATTGAGGTGTGACTGGGAGCATTACTGTGATGTAATTTCCATGAGTGGTTTTGCCACAATTCTGAATGTTTTTTTTCGGATTGCTTCACGCGAACAGGCCATTACTTCCAGATTGTATTCCTTATTGACTGCATGACTACAAGGCAGGCGCACTCATGATGCACTATCCCATTGCAAAGTAAGAAAACAGTGAGAAGAACCTTCATATGTGATCAAACTTGGTGAATTTTTCCATCTTGGCTCTTCAGGCAGTTTCCATCAGAACGTTTGGCCCCTGGTTTTGAGTTATACATGAATACCCATGTTTTGTCACCTGTTATAACATTCTTTAGAAGTTCTGGATTGTTGTTGACTTCATTCAGTAATTCCTGAGTGATGTCTATGTTATGTAGTGTTTTTTTGAAATTAAACAATTTCATAACAAACAACTCTGCAGCATGTTTCATGACAAACACATCCAAAAATATTGCTTAGCATGAACCAAAGGAAATGCTCACATTATAAGCAACCTCTCTGACGGTGATTCGCTGATTTTTCAGGACCATTTTCTTTACTTCTTCCACATTGTCATCAGTAATTAATGCACTAGGGCATACACGGCAGTCGTCATCTTCAACGCCTTCTCGACCCTCTTTGAAATGTTTACACCACTTATAAACTCTTGTCTTACTCATAGTAGATTCGTCAAAAGCCACAGGCAACATTTTGAATGTAGTGCTGCTCTTTATTCCATTTTTCAAGCACAATGTAATACAAATTCTTTGATTCATCTTTGGAAATTATAAATTCACCGAGCACTCAAAAACATGTATAACCTTTTAGACTGAAAAAAAAAAAAAAAACTAAATATTCAAAACAGCTGAACATGCAAATATACATCTGGTACATATGTACCAACAAGATTTTTTTTCTTTTTTTAAATCGAATGTATAATGCCCACAAAGTTAGAAGGTTTCTGTTACTTTTTGATAACATCTCACATAGAAGGTTTACATAGAATACTGTACTAACTATTCGCGTGCACTGGGAGCTGGCTTGCAAACCAAAGTGAAACTACACAGTAGCTTGAAGGCGTCAGTATTGTTTAATATAATATCTTTTGGTATAAGCATGATTACAGGGGGGCTGTCTGTACTTGGCTTAGAGAGGGCAGACACCTAACTGCGAATAAGTCACGGTGTGTGTTACACAGTGGGTGCTCGCAGTTTGGGGTGTGGACATTGTTTATCACACACTACCCTGTTGACAAGGCAATACACTATCTATAACTTGTGAACATGCTTGTGGTAGTCTACATAACTTAGACAAATATGTCAGCACATAGATATAACCAGACTGAGCACATGCATTGTTATCGTGACAACAAAACACTATCATACACTCATAATACAAGAGGAGGTGGACGAAATGACCACGAATGAATTTACTCTAAGCTTAATCACATATGACACAAACAATAAAATTAAAACATTTAAATACTATCTCTACAGTGGCAAGGGAAAGGGCAAGCTATCCACACTAATACCATAACACACATGAGACAAAAAGGAAACATGTACATAAAAGGACACGCCATGTATGAATTTACTCTACAATAATTACAATGTATGCAAGACAATATGACTAAATCCTCTTGCTACCATGGAGAAGGAAATGTCTGGTTATCACTTAAGAACAGTCCCAAGCTGGTGAACATATGCACTCCTTTGATACTACATGTGGCAAGAGTGATATGGTCCATCAAGCCGTAAATATGAATGCAAGGGATTTGATGAGGTACACGTAGTAAGTTGTGAAAACAAAGCTGCTTGGCGGCATGTAAGGATAGATTTCAAAACTTTGTCTGCATCAAGAGAAAATGAAACACTTTGCCATTCACTCTAGATAAACCTTGCAGTTGCTAGAAAATTACAGTTCAGCCAAAGTGTGCAGTACTGACTCACGCGTGTTGTCTTCTCTTCACTCGTACCTACCTGGAGCACTGTTAGAGGAAGCCGTCAAATTTTCATTCCTCTAACATAAAACACTCAGGAATTAACAGGCAGAAAAACAATTTCTCATTTAAACAAAGACGAGAGTCACTCAGTGTCAGCATGTGAATTGCCAATCAGGGAGCACTTTCTACTGTGCACCTTTCTGCGAAAAAAACTGAGCTGCAGCAAGGAAGCGCATGGCAGAGAGAGAATCCAAATCTTGCGTCCGCTATTGCTCATAGCCTGATCCTATGCTGTGTGACGTTTTGTATGCCATCTTCTGCAGCAGAAGCAGAAGGGCGGGCGCATAGGTGCTGTAGTATGTCACCACAATCTTAAAAGTCTAGCTGTAGTTATATTTGTTGTAGCCAAGACAGACACAAACCAAATCTACCACAGTAGTACAGGTTTATATGCCAACTAGCTCCACAAATGATGAAGAGTTTGAAGAAATGTATGATGCGATAAAAGAAAATACTCAGAGATTTAAGGGAGAAGAAAATTTAATTGTGATGGAGACTGGAATTCGATAATAGGAAAAGTAAACAATGGAAAAATTGTAGGTAAATATGGACTGGGGGAAAGGATGAAAGAGGAAGCTGCCTGGTAGAATTTTGTGCAGAGCACAAATTTAATCATCATTAACACATGGTTTAAGAACCATGAAAGGAAGTTGTATATGCAGAATAGACCTGGAGACACTGGAAGGTTTCAGATTAATTTTATAATGGTAAGATAGAGATTTCAGAACCAGATTTTCAGTTGTAAGACATTTCCAGGGGCAGATGTGGACTCTGACCACCATTTTTGGTTATGAACAGTAGATTAAAACTAAAGAAATTGCAGAAAAGTAGGAAATTAAGGAGAGGTTGTTGAGAGTTTCAGACAAAGCATTATGCAATGACTGACTAGAACAGGGGAATGGAATACCATAGAAGATGAATGAGTAGCTTTGACAGATCAAATAGAGAAGACTGCAGAGGATCAAATAGGTAAAAAGACAAGACCTAATAGAAATCCTTGGATAACACAGGAGATATTGAATTCAATTGATGAAAGGAGAAAAAATAAAAATGCAGCAAATGAAGCAGGTGTAAGGGAATACAAAATCTGATTAACAGAAAGTGCAAAATGGCTAAACAGGAATGGTTAGAAGACAAATACAAGGATTTAGAAGCATATTTCACCGAGGGAAAGAAAGATATGCCTACAAAAATTAAAGAGGCCTTTGGAGAAAAGAGAAACAGATGTATGAATATCAAGAACTCAGATGGGAAACCAGTCCTAAGCAAAGTAGGAAAAGATGAAAGGTGGAAGGAGTATATATAGGGTGTCAAAACTACTGACAGCCTTGGGAGAGCCAGCTGTGACAAAACTCTTCCATCTTGTGTGCAAAATGTGAGAGACAGGTGAAATACCCACAGACTTAAAAAAGAATGTAATAATTCCAATTGCAAAGAAAGCAGGTGCTCACAGTTAAGAATATTACCAAACTATCAGTTTAATAGGCAATACTGACCCTATGAATTATCTTAGAAGACAGGTTAAGGAAAGGCAAACCTATGTTTATAGCATTTGTAGACTTTCAGAAATCTTCTGAAAATGTTGACTGCAATACTCTCTTTGAAATTCTGAAGGTAGTAGTAGTAAAAAATAGTGAGCAAAAGGCTGTTTACAACTTTCACTGTAACCAGAACAGCAGTTAAAAGAGTTGAGGGGCACGAAAGTGAAGCAATGGTCGAGAAGGGGGTGAGATAGGGTTGTAGCCAATTGCCAGTGTTATTTGATCTATACATTGAGCAAGCAGTAAAAAAAAAAAAAAAAAAAAAAAAAAAAAAAAAAAAAAAAAAAAAAAAAAAAAAAAAAAGAGTAAGAATTAAAGAAATAAAAACTTTGAGGTTTTATGATGACACTGTAATTCTGTTAGAGACAGCAAAAGACTTGGAGGAGCAGTTGAACAGAACGTAGAGTGTCAAAAAAGGAGGATGTAAGATGAATATCAACAAAAGCAAAAAAAGTATAATGGAATGTAGTTGAATCAAATCAGGTGATGCTGAGTAAATTAGATTACGAAAAAACACACTTAAAGTAGTAACTGATTTTCATTATCTGGCCAGTAGAATAACTGATGATGGCCGAAGTCGAGAGGATACAAAAAGTAGACTGGCAATGGTCAAAAAATGTTTCTGAAAAAGAGAAATTTGTTAACATCGAATATAGGTTTAAGTGTTAAGAACTCTTTCCTGAAAGTATTTGTATGGAGTGTAACCATGTACGGAAGTGAAACATGGATGATAAACAGTTTAGACAAGAACAGAATAGAAGCTTTTGAAATGTGGTGCTACAGAAGAATGTTGAAGACTAGATGGGTAGATCTCGTAACTAATGTGGAGGTACTGAATAGAACTGGGGAGAAAAGAAATTTGTGGCACAACCTGGCAAATGAAGAGATTGGTTGATATGGCACAGTCTGAGATATCACTAATTTTGTACTGAAGGGAAGTGTGGAGGGGGGGGGGGGGGGGGCACTGCAGAGGGAGCCCAAGAGATAAATACAGTAAGCAGATTCAGGAGGATGTAAGTTGCTGCAGTTATTTGGAGATGAAGAGGCTTGCACAGGATAAAGTGGCATGGACAGCTGTACTAAACCAGTCTTCAGACTGAAGATGACAATAATGGCTGTATTTTAAAACAGTTTTATAACATGCCAACATTCCTGGCAACAACTATGTTTAAGTTGCCTGCATAACTGCTTGTAGAGCTCCTTATGATCAACTAAGTTATGTAAGTTCAAAGAAGCTTTTTAGGGGATTTATATGCAACAGCTGAGGAAATTTCTAACTGAAGCAATTAGTGGCTTCCTGTTGTCTGTACAAATTCAACAAATGTTTGTAAATAAGCAGGAAGAATGAAACAGTAGACTGAGAACTCTAGAATGCTACCTGACACAGAACTGTTGAGGCATGTTTTACATACTATGATCTTAGGTAATTTCAATTAACATCTAAACTCATAGCAAAGTGCTGGAACAGTGATAAAGTCTTTGGAACACTTTGAAGGCCACAGATATTTGTTGATACAGTTGATACCATGAGGTCAGGGGGAACACTGAATAAATAAAATTAGTATTTTTGTTCCATTTAATTACACATCACAAGGAAACAACAAAAATTGAAACCTTGTGGCATATAAATAATAAAAATACCTACAAATCTCTCTAGAGGCAATTGTGACTCTCAACATCAAGTCAGAAGCAACATAAATTTCTTTGTTAATCTTCATTTCTCTCTTACATAGAGCCAAGTTTTACTCTTCTGTTAACATATTTTGTTCTCATTTGAATATTTATTCCAAGAAAACCGTCACACATGGAAAGAGATGTAACCACTGATTTATGTTTTTAAGAGAATTAGACATCTTTATGCAATGTTTACCACCATTAGCAGTTCTTTTTCTTCGCTTTGAAATTAAGAACATGTACTGGAAGGTCAAGATATCTGTAACCATCCTTGTGTTCTTGTTAGACAGTTCTTGATACTCCCAGTTACTAGTATACATCAGTTTCATACAGTTTATATAAATATAAATAGAATTTACATAAGATTAATATCTCAACTGCAATCATCACAGTCCAGGTGTCAAAGTGCATAAAATATGAATACTTTGATGAAGAGTTAAAAATAATTAATAGTGATCATAAGTAGCTAACAGATTTCCTTTCTGTTACCTTGAGTGAGCCAGCCACAACAAGAACAGACTTGATGGCCCTTAAACCCCAGTCATAATGATCCTGTTTAGACAGTAGTTCTCTACAAAGAGTGTATAAAGTAATGAATTTCCGAGCCAAGATACGAGCCTCTTGAAATCCTTCAGCTACCAACATTATTTCACATATTAACTCAAAATCAGGCACCACCATGGCACACGGTCTGAAATTTTATAATTATGGCATTAATATTTTTGAAGTACATAAAAAATATGTACACATTCTGAACAATATAAAAATATAAAATTACAGACAAACTGACTAACAGAACATTACTTACCTTCAGGCGGTGAAATTCCAGTACATTTAAAAGTGAAAAAAATTTTCCTATCTTTTAGAACTATAGTTCCCATCTCAGGGAGGAAAGAGGGTTAGGTTGAGCAAAAATACAAAAGAAGGACAGATCTCTCACATTCTGGGATGGTAGGGACCCACCTGTCATGAGAACAAATGGAAAAAAGATGAAGGTAGAAGTGTTAGAAAGAGCAGTAAGTAACAAGTAGTACATTGATAAGCACTGTTCCCAACACTTACCCCCAGCGAATAAGGATGTCTTTGAAGTATCACTACTGTGAAGCAATAGAACTTGTTTCTAATTGTATTTGTTGTAAATAGAAGGTAAAACTTAAAATTGCTCAGATGAGGTTTACAGCACACATAATAGGAGATGATTCAAAATGAGGCAATTACAATTTACTAATCACAAATGTATATTACAAAGGAAAGTTATGCTTCTTATTGGTTACAACATTAATTCTGGGAACATGACAATTTTCATTTTCTGTGACAATACTATGAAAAAATCAGATTGCTACTCACCATATAGAGGAAATATTGAGTTGTGGCCTTCTTTTGAATTCGACAACACACACACACACACACACACACACACACACACACACACACACACACATTCACACAAGCACAACTCACACTGATCTGGCCTCTGTGGCCAGAGACAGTGGGCATGTGTGTGAGTTACATTTGTGTGAAGCTACATCTACATTACATCTACCTGATTACTCTGCTATTCACAATAAAGTGCCTGGCAGAGGGTTCAGTGAATCACCTTCAGGCTGTCTCTCTACTGTACCACTCTCGAACAGTGCGCGAGAAAAATGAGCACTTAAATTTTTCTGTGCGAGCCCTGATTTCTCTTATTTTATCGTGATGATCATTTCTCCCTATGTAGGTGGATGCCAACAGAATGTTTCCACAATCAGAGGAGAAAACTGATAACTGAAATTTCATGAGAAGATCCCATAGCAATTAAAAACACCTTTGTTTTAATGATTGCCACTCCAATTCACGTATCATGTCTGTGGCACTACCTCCCCTATTTTGTGATAATACAAAATGAGCTGCCCTTCTTTCTACTTTTTCACTGTCATACATCGGTCTCATCTGATGCAGATCCCACACTCTACAGCAATACTCCAGAACAGGGCAGAGTAGCATGTTGTAAGCAGTCTCTTTAGTAGACCTGTTGCATCTTCTAAGTGTTCCGCAAATGAATCACAGTCTTTGGTTTGCTCTACCCACAAAATTATCTACGTGATCGTTCGGATTTAGGTTATTTGTCATTGTAGTCCATAAGTATTTAGTTCAATTTACAGCCTTCAGATTTGTGTGACTTATCGCGTAATCAAAATTTAGTGGATTTCTTTTAGTACTCATGTGAATAACTTCACACCTTTCTTTATTCAGGGTTAACTGCCACTTTTTGCACCATACAGATATCTTATCTAAATCATTTTGCAATTTGTTTTGGTCATCTGATGACTTTACAAGACGGTAAATGACAGCATCATCTGAAAACAATCTAAGACAGCTACACAGATTGTCTCCTACGTTGTTAATATAGATCAGGAACAATAGAGGGCCTGTAACACTTCCTTGTGGAATGCCGAATATTACTGCTGTTTTATTCAATGATTTTCAATCTATTACTACGAACTGTGACCATTCTGACAGGAAATCATAAATCCTGTCGCACAACTGAGGTGATGTTCCATAGGCACACATTTTGGTTAGAAGACGCTTGTGAGGAACGGTGTCGATAGCCTTCTGGAAATCTAAAAATATAGAATCAATTTGACATCCCCTGTCAATGGCACTCATTACTTCATGAGTAAAAAGAGCCAGTTGTGTTTCGCAAAAATCATATTTTCTGAATCCGTGCTGACTATGTGTCAATAAATTGTTTTCTTCAAGGTACTTCATAACGTTCAATTACAGTATATGTTCCAAAACTCTACCACAAATCGACATTAGTGATATGGGCTGGTAATTCAGAGGATTACTCCTAATTCCCTTTTTGGGTACTGGTGTGACTTGAGCAATTTTCCAGTCTTCAGGTACGGATCTTTCTGTGAGCGAGCAGTTGTATATAACTGCTAAATATGGAGCTATTGTATCAGCATATTCTGAGAGGAACCTGACTGGTATACAATCTTGACCGGAGGTCTTGGCTTTATTAACCCTAGAAACACCAAGGTATTTCAGGTTACACGGAGCACCAAACAAGGGCAAATTTTGCCCGTGTTACAATAAGTTGTTAATCTTGTAATTTGTTGTAATATGTATTTATTTTATATAATTCTGTTTCCATTGAGATATTAGTTTAACAGGAAATAGTGACAACATAATTGAAAGCTTAATTTTTTAACACTCATAGGGTGAATATAACAACCAAGAATGGTCAAATCTTGGTCAATGAAAGTTTGTGTAAAAAGATAAGAAGGTTTATAATTGAATACAAAGGCTCTCTAAGGTTTCTATTCACTCTTTGATCTATTAACTGAATAATACGGCTTTGTCACTGAGAGAAAGTTTCGAAAACAGAAATGAAAACACTTGCTAAAATACATGTTATTGTACATTGAAAACTCTCGGAAAACACTTTTCACTTGGAGAGAATATTTTCACTTACAGATGACATTTACCTCCTGCACACAAAATGGTTGATTCTGAGTGAGTCTTACACGATGGCGCCCACAGCTTCCACATGTTAACTTGGTTTTTGTGATGATGTATCTTGCTTTCCGGTTACTTGCATTCTTCAAGCATAAGTAGCACCTTGCTTTCCTAGTTGTTCTTTATTTGCAGCATTTTTGTTTACCTCTAGTTTCGTTCCTAGGATCTCTCCCATCACACAAATAATAGGCAACTGGAGTCCTTTCAAATCCATGGCTCGCTCTTCTACGTATGATTTCAAAAGTTCGTGGCCTAATTCATGGAGATACAGTTTTCTGGCATTCGATTTCCCTTCATTCTATTTAGGCGCATTCATCTTGAACAGTGTGTATGAGTTAACTGAAGCTATATCAAGTAGGCTGTAGAACATTGACAGTCGCCACCTTCTCGTACCCCATTTTGTAGAGTATGTCCTAACCATTTGAGCGACGGCATCCACTCCTACCTTAGTGGAATTATAGTACAGGTTTATGTGTGTTTTCTTTTTTGGTGTATCAACATGTACTCCTGCATTACAATGTTGTGTAGACAACATCAACAGATTTTTCTTTGGTTTTTCCTTTGTGATGTAAGAGACCATTGTAACTCGCGGCTTCTTAGAAGATGGGTCTGTGAATGCTAATTTGGAGGAATACAGCTCTCTGCCTGCTGTCATCTTAAGTTCCTGCGGTACATGTTTTCTGTTTGATTTGAATGTCCCAACCAATGGAAGTTTGTAGTCTTCATAGAGAATGTCCGCCAGCTCCACAGAAGTGTAGAAGCGGTCAGTTGTGACATTGTAGCCTGTATTCTTTATTGGCTCCACCAGTCTCTTCGCAACCTCAAGAGGACCTCGTTCACTGGCAGGACTACTGTCTTTTCCAGCATATACTTCCATTTTTATTATGTATCGTTCAGTTGCACTACAAAGCATTCTGACTAATATTCCATATTTTCCAGGTTTGTTTTTGAGGAAAACTTTGAAAGGACAACGACCTCTGAAAAGACACAACCTTCATCAATTGTATTCTCAGGTCCACTTCTGAAGTACCATGGGGATATTCCATTCAATACTTCAAATACTTCACGCAGCGGCACAAATTTGTCACGTACACATCTTTCTGACCTGGTGCCTTCATCAAAATGAAGAAGTTTCATAAGCTGATATGCTCTTGTCTTACCCATAGCTCCTCTATAAATCACTCTTCCCAAGAAATTTGACCATAAATCAGATAAAGAAATATTTGTGTCCTGGTAAACTCCCATTAGTATTAAAATTCCCATCAATGCATATATTTTAGAATCGCTAACAGGAATACGTTTTCTCATCTTGGCAGTTGTTCTTGACTGGAATTCAGGAATATTTACTTCATCTTCTTTAGTGAAGAAGTTTTGGAAAACAGTCTTTAGTAACTCTGCTTTAGTGCCACTGTCATCAGTGACTTCACCATTGTTACCGCTCAGTGAAGGTATTGATTGTGTCTTGCCACAGGTGTCCTTTATGTATGACCAAAATGTCTTTGGGTTTTCTGCCAGATTAAGAGACAGAATTTAATTGTGGAAATTATTAAAAGCATTTCACTTTGAAGTATGTCCTATATTTTGAACTTCTGCAAAATTTTGCCACTCTTGAGGATTTTGCATTCTTTTAAATCTGGCATGCTTTTTTCGCTGCTTCTGCAACAGCTAACAGCGATCTGGCCCATTTTGTGAACCATGTGGTATCAGTACCATCACTTATTAATTTATGTGATACAGAGGCAAAGAGTTTTCTTTGCCTCTGTATATGTCTGCTTGTGTCTGTATATGTGTGGATGGATATGTGTGGATGGATGTGTGTGTGTGTGCAAGTGTATACCCGTCCCTTTTTCCCCCTAAGGTAAGTCTTTCCACTCCCGGGACTGGAATGACTTCTTACCCTCTCCCTTAAAACCCAAATCCTTTCGTCTTTCCCTCTCCTTCCCTCTTTCCTGACGAAGCAACTGGGGGTTGCGAAAGCTAGAATTTTGTGTGTATGTTTGTGTTTGTTTGTGTGTCTATCGATGTGCCAGCGCTTTCGTTTAGTAAGTCACTTCATCTTTGTTTTTAGATATATTTTTCCCACGTGGAATGTTCTGGTGCTTTTCATTTACCATTCCAATACTTTTCTACACTTACATGATCAGATCGGAATGAGTGAAGACTGTCTCTTAAAAAGGTGTTAAAAGCACTTTTATCAGCTTTTTTAAATATATATACTTTGCATTTCTTTTTGGTGGTTGTAGGTGTTATGGTATTCAGCCTAGCACCAACTGCCTTGTGGTCGCTAAGCCCTGTATTCATCACAATATTCACTATTTGTCCAGGATTATTTGTTGCTATGAGGTCAAGTATGCTTTCGCAACCATTTACAGCTTGAGTGGGCTCATGAACTAATTGTTCAAAATAATTTTCTGAGAAAGCATTCAGTACAATTTCCGATGATGTTTTATGCCTGCTGCCAGCTTTAAACGTATAATTTTTCCAGCATATTGAGAGGAGTTTGAAGTCACCACCAACTATAATTGTATGAGTGGGGTACCTATTTGAAATGAGACTCAAGTTTACTTTGAACTGTTCAGCAGCTATACCTTCTGAGTCGTCAGGTCAGTAAAACGATCCAATTAATAGTTTAGTCTGATTGTCAGGTATAACATCTACCCACACTATTTTGCAGGAACTATCTACTTGAATTTCACTACAAGGCAAACTACTTCTGACAGCTATAAATACTCCATCATCAATTGTATTTAATCTAACCTTTCTGAACTCTGTTAGATCATTTGAAAACATTTCAGCTGAACTTATTTCTGGCTTTAGTCAGCTTCCTGTATTTATAACTATTTGAGCTTCAGTGCTTTCTATTAGGGATTGGAGCCCTGGTTCTTTCTCAACACAGCTATGACAATTTATAACTACAATACCAGACATTTCTACAAACCTTAATGTGTTTTACCTGCCTCCTTTTAGATGGATGCCCTTCCAGTGGTTCCCTGAGACCCACTAACCTTAAATACCACCCAGTCCCTTCCACAGGAATCTTCAGCCTACACGGTCACAGAACTGCCTGAGCCTCTGGTTCAGACCCTCCACTCGGCTCTGCACCAAAGGACTGCAGTAAGTTCTATTGACGATGCTGCAGATGGTGAGCTCTGCCTTAATCTCAGAAGCAAGGCTGACAGTCTTTACCATTTCTGCTAGCCGCCTGAAAACAGAGAGAATCTCCTCCGATCCAAAGCGACACACATCATTGGTACCGACATGAGTCACCACAAGCCCTGCACTCTTCATGGCATCTGGAAGCACCCTTTCCAAATCCAGAATGACTCCCCCCAATACACACGGAGTGCACACTGGCTTCCTTCACCTCGTTGGCAACCATGTTCCTAAGGAGCCTCATTATGCACCTAATGTTGGAGCTCCCAACTACCAGCAAACCCACCCTATGTGAATGCCCAGACCTTGCGAGCTGAGAAGCTTTCTCTGGAACAGGGTGGATGACTACATCTGGCTTTCAGACATCGTCAGCCACAGAAAATGCCCGAAACCTGTTCGTCAAACAAACCGGGAAGGCCCTACGATGTGCTGTGTTGCCTACTTTTGAAGAAAGCCTTTTGGCTGAAAGCTCACATTTAGCTGTCTTTATGATGATCCTATTTGCAACTCAAGATCTCCTCTATATGGTGAATAACAATGTGTTCTTTTCATAATACTGTCATTATTCCATCCTGGATTTTCCATTGTTTCATTTTCTATGAAGAGTATTAAAAAAATAAGTGCCATTTGGTGCCTACAAACAGAGTGTTTACAAATGATTTATCGAGTTCTGGGCATTGGTATTTCAGAACGTATTACAAACAAAATAGTGAATGATACATTGCATGGAAAGTACATTTTCAAGTTTCTTACAAATTTTCTAGGTGCTCTCCTAATGTTACAACAACAAACATCTACCGGTATGCAGTAGTCAAGTTCAACCGATGCACATTTGAGCATGTCCCTATCAATGTACACCAGCACAGGAGTGATGTAATCCTGGAGTTCAGCGAGTGTTGCAGGTGAAAGTGGTACATAAACATTGTCTTCAAGTAACTCCAAAGAAAAAAATCACAAACTGTAAAATCAGCAGATTATGGGGCAACCTGAAAAGTGCCAAAGCATCCTGAGGACAGTGTCCAATCTAACAGTTTGGAAGTTCCTAGTTCAGACAGCAGCACACTATTCTATACCAATGAGGTGGAACTCTGTTTCATTGGAATATGAAGCTTGGGTAACAGCTACGTGTTTAGGAAAAAAGTAGTCCTGTTTCACATTTAGGTATGTTGTACTCATCGCAGCTTTCCCCAGAAATAAGTAGGGCCTGTGCACTTTGCTTCGTGAAACAGAACTGAAGACATTCACCTTTGGAGAATTTCTTTCAATCTCCACTGCAACAGTGGGATTTGTCATACCCACTGTGCTGGTGTTGGGACAATTCACTTGACCATTTATCTGGAACATCCCTATTATCACTGAAAATAAGTTAAGGTGCAAACCCATCATCTTCCAATGCTTCCTGGAAAATTTCAGAGGTGACTCACAGTGAAACCAGCAAAGACATAAACAAAACTTTTCAATAAGCTTTTTTCTTTCATTATTAGTACACTTGTGTGGGCATTATGTATTTGATGCTATAAGACATCAAAACCCAATTACTTATTTGTAAATATCCTATATATTCATTAGAAAATGATTTTACTGCATGTTTTAGTTTCCTACAAACCTACTTCACTTTTTTACATAGTTGTTATTCACTTCTATGTAATTTTCATAATGTTGCATCAGACTCTTCAATCCATCTCCATAGAAGTTCTCTACCTAAGAATGACAAGGTTAGTCCTAAGATTCATGTTATCCTGAAACTGTTGCACATCAAAACATTGTTTCAAGGTAACAAGAGGTAACAGTCATGGGGTGCAAGGCTGGTACTGTAGAATTGGTGACTGAAAGTTTTCTAACACAAATGCTGAATCTTAAGCATTTTGGCACCCAACTGGCACAGTAGTTGCTATAACCAAATTTTTCCATGAAAATTGTGTAAATAGTGTTGCGTTCAGCCAGAGCACAAATCATCATCACTCACTGATCATATTGCAGTTATTGTTCATTTTCTGGGTGATTCAAGTCTGGATACAGGCCCAGCCATGCCATTCTTCATCATGAACATTTTTAAAACCACTTTGAAAGTCTCAACAACACTGTCTAATATTTCCATCACCCATTACGGCAAGTCCATAAACAGGGCACAACTCTTCATGAATTTGAACAGACAAAAATAAAGTTACATCAAGCAATTTGTGACCAGTTGGAGCAATGATGTTTGTAGTTATTTTTGTCGGTTTTTACTTACATTCAAACCAGTACTGAATATAAACAATGATTTCTGTTGCTTCATAAATGTAATTTTATTCTGAGCTACCAACATTTTTTTATGCAAACAGCCCTTAATTTTTGAAGGTGCCTCATACATGAAACTTATTTAAATGGTGTAATGTAATGATTATACACATACCTGAACAATGCCTTCAGGTTCTCAGGTAGCTCTGTCCTGCCAGCATATCCAGGATTCATGGTGACAAACATGCCAACTGTTGGCACAAGTGCTATTTCCTGGCCCATGAAGCTAAAGGTTTTTTTGGTGCCTTTTATGGCATCTAGTACGGATTTCACCTGCACTGCTACTACAGATAATACTTCCACTGAAATTCGGTTGAATTCATCAAAACATCCCCAAGCTCCAGTCTGTGCAAGGCCTTTGTAGATGTTGCCACATGACTGCATGGACACAGAAGGCAAAGTAGATAAAACAACAAATTAAGTCACAATTATATACAATATCTGTTACCACTGCTAGGAAATATGATAGGTTCTTAAACTCTCTCATAAGCTTACCTTGTAATCCATCTGTTCAGAGCAGTTGAACACATATACCATAACACCCATGGCCCTCCCTAAGTCTTTTGTGGTCTCTGTCTTCCCAGTACCAGCTGGTCCTGCTGGGGCTCCTCCCATTGTCAAATGCAAGGACTGCAGAAACAAAGTCTCAAATAACATGATTTAAAACACAGTGAAGGAATGCATTTACCAGTATCCAAACAAATAGCTGACTTAATGATAATGTGCACATCCTACATTAAATGATATTACAAGAACATGAACCATTGGCTAAGTTCTCCAACTTTGTTGTCCTGAAGAAATTTTTTCGGCAGTGTTTGCTGATTAGTGTGGGGTGGTCCCTAACTACAAGAGGCACTCGAATGAAACCAAGACATGTGGAAAAAAAGTAAGTAAACTGTTTATTATTTCAAAATTAATCACTATAACTATTAATACAACACTACTGTTAGACAAGAAGGTCAATATCTTCATGGAGAAATGTTTTTGGTCACCTACGGAACTGTGATTGTACCCAGGCAGCCACCTCTTCATTCAAGGCAAATCAGTGGCTACAAATGTCTTTCTTCAGGGTTCCAATAATATGGCTATCACATAAGGACAGATGAGGACTGTATGGAGGATGTGTGAAGGTATACCAGTGAAACTTCTGCAGTGAGTCAAAGCAACTTTGGAAACATGTGGGCAGTTTTCCAACATTTGAATTATTCTTGATTTGTGAATTTTGAGCTTAATGAAATTGTAGTAACAACTCTTTCCCATTCAAAGGTGAGTGGCACTCAACATTATGAATTTTGTTTTCCACTCTGATGTTGAGCCTCATACGATATGACTTTTCATAATCTCGAATCTGACTGTTCTAGACATCAATGCTGTGTAGCACTGCCATCTAGGGAAACCTATTTTAACCTGGTGTCAAACTGTAGCAGATGTTCTGAAAGAAATGTTGTAATTATTACATTCAAGTTAGTAGGTGCAAAATGGCTAGTTCTTCACGCAGAATCCTTTCTGAGGAAGTGACTGTAAAGCTTTGGGAGGAATGTCTAAATGAACACGAGAGCGGCAATGATTCTGATGATGCCAGTGACTCTTCTGTAAACAATTTAAGTGAAATGAATACAGAAACTGTCCACCCTGAAGAGATTCAAAAAATATCACACAATGAAAAATTGTGTATTGTCATTGTTATGTCAATATATTTTAATGAATGCAAACTTCTTTTTTTAATGTATACCCTAATTGTTGGTCAGTGGCCTCTTCAGTTCAACAAAGAGACTCACACAATTCTCAGTGGCACACCCAGATGGTAGAGATTTAAATAAGAGCACATGGAGATTCCCTGTGACTGCAGTGTTAACAAAATAACTATTTATAATAATTTGGTACATCTTCTTTTTTCAGTATTAACATTTTCCACATTTTTGAGAATGATATCCTGCTTTTCACATCTCTTCCGTGTTTCAGTCTTCAACATTCCCTAAATAGCCTTTTGCTTCTTATCAGACTGCCTTATTAAGCTATCATCAGTCAGAACTTCTGTCTTAGTGATTACTTTTTGATGCAGACTTTCATAAATCTTAACATATTCTATAAACCATGGAGTTGTTAATGTTTTCATTTTAAAAATTAGTCTTTTTAGAGTTATAATAGAATTTTTAATGGCAGATGTGTTGTAGGAACTTGCCTTTGTGTTATCATGAAATCTGATTTTGACAGCTTCTTTGGAATAGACATCTTAAAATTTTCCAAGAAGGTTGAAGAGGTATTTGTTTGGGCTATTACTTTTGCCCAGGATTTACTGCTTACGATATTTGAAAAATTCATACAATTTTCCACAGAAAAACTTCTTTTATACATACAACATGCTTTTGTTTCTTTCCATGGCACTGAGAGGATCTTGAGGACAAGAGCACTGTGGTCAGATAACCCTAACATGTATTTGTTATTTCTACTTCAGTAAGTCCTGTATTTGAAAATATGTTACGTAATGGTTATTTGAGGTTTAAATGTGAAAAAATAGGTTAAAGCAACAAAAGAGATTTAAGAACTGATCTTTCAGCTTACTTTCGCTCATAAGATTTACACTGATCTCCCCACACACAAATTAGCACCCCTTTCAGTAAATAGAATTATTTGAATTAGTACTCTGAAGAATCTTTGAAGCAAGTCAAATTCTTCCAGACTGCAAGAAACGACAATTAAATTAATTATAGGACAAGACCATAGAACATCAGACAGGCAACTAAGTGCTTGACAAAACCCACAAGAGAAGGAGGAGACAAAATGAAATTCTATATGTGTTGAGAGAGTATACGATAATACTTCAGTGATTACAAATTGAGTAACATTTACAAAGAATTTGCCAGTATGAGCCCATTTATCAGTATAATGTTGTACCTTCTGTGGCTTGTATGCATGCACTAATTCAGTTAGTAAGGCTGTCTTAAAGCTATTGTGTCCTCTCTTCAAGCAAAATGGCCAACAACTGTTGTAACTGGTCCTTGGTATCCTGGATACTAGCACTGGGGAGGGAGACAAGATCCAAGTTGGTTCCAGAAATGTTCTGCCGGGGTCAGACATAGGGATGCTGCTGAACAGAAAAGGACATCAGCATCGTGCAGACATTTCATAAGAGACATGTGCACTGTGTGACAGACCATTTGGCAAGCCAGTACAAAAATGTGCATAATTTTTAATTATGTTACATAATTCTTATAAAAAAGGACAATTTGAGTAATGACATTTAATGTTATATGGAACTACAGCATCTTATACACCACAGCAATTGTGGAAATTTTTTTAATATATTAGTGAGTGAACAGCAAATAGCTGTGAGAGCCTGTAAGTTCATAGCACTTCATGCTATTCTTTAAACTGAAAAATTCTTGAATGAGAGTTTCACTCTGCAGCGGAGTGTGCGCTGATATGAAACTTCCTGGGAGATTAAAACTGTGTGCCCGACAGAGACCGGGCATGAGTCGTGCTTCGGTAGCTCAGATGGTAGAGCACTTGCCTGCGAAAGGCAAAGGTTCTGAGTTCGAGTCTCGGTCGGGCACACAGTTTTAATCTGCCAGGAAGTTTCATGAAAAATTCTTGTTCATCGTAGTAAGAAAAAGGATTGCTCCCAGCACCTCCAGCACCCCTCCTCTTTCTGTCATTGATTAAGAAATGCGTATTGGTCAGCTAGGCAATTAAAGATTCTTATTGTTGGCCTCCCACCATATTTAATGTTGGATTTTCCAAAGTTTTTTTAAGTGCTACAGTGTTATCAAGTTAGAAAGCGTAACCTGGTTATTCAATGAGTGTTGCACAACAAATACAAAATGATTTAAGATAGACTTTTTCACTGAAGTTACCACTGAATACTGCCTGAACAGCTAGATTCCAAACAAACTGATTACCGATGAGAGCCTGCACATGGACGAGCTTTGTAAACTGAGAAATGTTCCACTGGCATAGTGATTATTTTCAAGATTAAACTTATTCTTTCTGATATCAGTAATCATGCCAATGAGGAACAAGCTACATAGCACACCCTTAGTCTCCAGCTGGTCATTATCCTTTGCTGAATCTATTTCAAGTTTTAGATTACTCAAGAAGACTTTAGTAATCTAAAACTTGAAATAGATTCAGCAAAGGACAATGACCAGCTGGAGACTAAGGGTGTGCAAGAAGACTTTACCCGTGTGGAGTTTGCTGGTCTCCCATCGGGCGCCTCCCCAGGTGGCGGATAGGGGAATACTCACCAGATATGTTGGTTTCCGGGAAAATAAAATACCTGGGGTGGACCAAAACTAGCAGCTGCTGTCTTGTAGTATGATATTGGCTTATCAAAGGCTAAAGGAAGAAAACCTTGAGTAAAAATTACCTGGTCCTCCGGGTTGGGGGTTGTGCAGTGGGCCAGCTCCTCACTCACATAAAAACATAAAAATGCTAAAAAAACCTAATAATATGCCTCGGAAAAAGTGGAACTTTGGACGACGAACTGGCAATGAGAAACGGAAAATTATGTTTGGATGCTGGAATGTGCAAGGTATTTCCACTAAAATAAATTTACTCCCTGCAGAACTTGACATGTTCAACATGGATGTTGTCGTACTCTCTGAAACAAAGAAGAAAGGCCAAGGAGAAGAAGAACTGGATAATTATGTACATATCTGGAGTGGGGTATCAAAAGCAGTAAGAGCCAAAGCAGGAGTCTCCATTATGATAAAGAAATCATGGAAAGAAAGAATCACAAATTGGACATTCATCAATCAACGTATTATAACTGTTGAAATGACATTATTTGCTAGGGAAATTGTGATTATTGGCGTATCTGCACCCACGAATGACACAAAAGATAAGGAGAAAGATACATCTTGGGACACCCTCAGGGAGACTATTGAAAAAATCCCAAAAAGAAAGGAACTGATTATCATGGGCAATCTGAATGAAAGGGTAGGAATTAGAGAATCTTGTAGAATAGTAGGAAAACATGGAGAGGACAAATATAATGACAATGGGGAACGATTGATTGCAATTTGTGAACAATTTGATCTAAAAATTACCAACACATTTTTCAAACATAAGGACATTCATAAATATACTTGGCAACAGAACACCAAAGAACTTCGTTCTATAATAGATTATATTATCATTAGGCAAATAAGTAGTTTCAAGGCAGTAGACGTCAGATCTTATAGAGGAGCCCAGTGTGGATCAGACCACTATCTAGTTAAAATGAAGTCTTTCTGGCCATGGAAGAATGCAAGGAGTGATACAAGTAACATAAATAAAACGAACCAGACTGAGAAAGATGAAAATTTACCTTTTAATATTGACAGTCTACAAGACGAAAGTATCAGAACACTCTTTGCGGCCAGGATGGAAAGGAAACTGGTTGAATCATTTGAAGGAAGTACAGAGTAAATATACGACTATATAAAAGCTAATTTGAAAATCATAGCAACAGAGGTGTTGGGTAAAAAAGATAGCAACCACAACCATGCAGCAGAGTGGTGGTCAGAGGAACTAGAGGTCCTCGTTAGAGAATCCAGATTTTAGAAAGTGAAGTACTTCAGGCATTGAGAACAGGAAAGAATGGTAATTCACGGGGACCAGGCAATATCAATCTGGAGTGTCTGAAATATGGTGGTGACAAAATTGTGAAACTGATAACACAGCTCTTCAACAAAATGATACATGGAGATTCAATACCCAACGAGATGAAGCTAGGTTACATTAATACAATATTTAAGAAAGGGGATTGCAAAATTTGTTCAAACTATCGAGGAATTTGTGTTAGAAACACATTAATGAGAATTTTTGCGAAAGTAATTAAAAACAAACTGGAAAAAATTTTAGAACCCAAGAAGAGCAATGTGGATTCACGGCTGGGAGATCATGCGTAGACCATATTTTCACATTAAGACAGATTTTGGAGAAACATAGGGAAAAATCAAAAAATATAGGATTAATTTTCATAGATCTAGAAAAAGCGTATGATACTGTACCAAGAAAATTACTTTGGAGAGCACTACATATGGCAAACATAAACCCTTCCTTGATTAAAATAATACAACAGATGTATAAAGATAACATTTGCCAAGTGAAAGTTGGTAATAAACTTTCACAGAAATTTAGAACAAGCAAAGGCCTTTTACAAGGCTGTCCCATGTCACCATCATTATTTAAAATCTATATAGATATTAGCCTTAGAACATGGTCTCATAAATGTAATAGTATGGGATTAGAAATAAGAGATGGAGTTTACCTACATCATTTATTATTTGCTGATGATCAAGTAGTCGTAGCACAAGATGGGGAGGATGCTAACTATATGTGCAATCAACTAGCAGTAGCATACAAAACTTGGGGTTTGAAGATTAATTACCAAAAAACAGAATACTTGACTAATGATTCAGATGAGCTATACATTGAAGGAAAGAAAATCAAAAAGATAAACACTTTCTGTTATTTGGGATCCATTTTAGAAATCGAGGGAAAATCAGAGTCAGAAATCAATAAAAGAATTAGTAGCGGACGGAGGGTCATTGGGATGCTTAAGTCAGTCTTATGGAGCAGGAATGTAATGAGCAGAACTAAAAAATTAATATACAAATCCATATTAGAGAGTGTGGTTCTGTATGGAACGGAGACCTGGACAATTAACATGAAGCACATTAAAAAATTAAAAGCTCTAGAGATGGACTTTTGGAGAAGATAGGCAAGAATCTCCAGGAAAGAAAAGATAAGGAACACCAAAGTAATAAGGAGAATGGAAATAAAAGAAAGAATATATGACGTAATGGATAGGAAGAAATTACAGTGGTACGGGCATGTACGACGAATGGAGGAAGCCAGAATACCAAAATTGATACTGGAGTGGGAACCAGAGGGGAGAAGAAGAAGAGGATGACCTGTGACCACCTGGCTCCAAAATGTACAGCACACAATGAGGAGAATGGGCGCAGAGGAAGAGGACAAGCAAGATCGAAACACCTGGAGAAATATTTTGAGAGTATAGTTTAAGAACATTTGTTGTTTGTATTGTAATTTCCAAGTAAATTATTATGTTGGAGATAAGCCTCTGTAATGAGGAAAAGCTCAAAAATAATAAAATAAGAAGACTTAAGCTGCAGTGTCATTGAGCCTCAAAGGATTAAGGCTACCAGATTATTTCTTTGAAGCTCTGCAAGATCTTCAGCATCATGTTGTACTGTCACACTAAGAAAGCAATTACCATTCAGCATCATTATGCGTGGAACAAACATTCCACACTCTATGAATTACTAGAAAAATTTTTATTCAGTATTTTGATTGAGAATTTTTATTGCTAGTGACATTTTCTATTCAAACCAAATAACAGTTATTTGTTGAGCTCTAAATGTATTTGCAGTAACCATTCATTCATAAATCTTTTTTATGAATAAAGCCATAAACAATAACGGAAACAAGCCTCTTGTGACTCCAGATGTAACAAGACACACAACAACTGATGTGAGCAGTAGAAGCCGGAAGAACATAGAGAGTGTCAGTCAGTGCTACTCCAAGTATATATAGGGCAAGTCACTGCAGATGGTGCAGAGGAGACTGCACCATGAGCACACCTCCCACAGGTGGCCTCCAGCGGCTGGCCCACACTGATACAGTTAGCAGTTGATTGAAGCACACACACACACACATTGACACCACACTTGCTACACTCATGCTCACACACACTAGTAGCAGGAAACAGCAATATACTAACATTTAAGTCCTAGCCTTGCCTTTGAATGATTACATTTCAAATTGATTAATGCTGATAGATATTTTGAAGAGGCACTTCAATTTTACAGGTTTGGCTTTCATGGCTGGTATTGACATCACTTAAAACTTCTGAGCTACTAGGTCACGGTCGATGTAAAACTCTGTCTCCTAACATTTCCTCTCTGACTGCAGTTTTGACGTCCTTCAGAGGTAAAATGATGAACTGCCACTTTACCTCTGAAGATTTCTCCTGCAGCTGGAGAGGGAATGTTAGGAGGATGTTTTATACATTCATCAGGGCCTATTAGCCTGGAAGATTTAAGTGAGGCATTTCAATTAATAATCATTCAGAAGTAGGAATCTTCTGAATTGGTGACTATGACAGGACTTTGGGAAAGATGGAATTTTGATGATTGAGGAGGATTATTTTGCCTTGAATGCACTTTTATATTACTTTCTACATACTGTAATTAATACATGTCTTGCAACTTGTTTCATGCAATACTGGGAAGCAGAGGTGCGATCACGGAACCAGAGCAGCCTCATCTAACACAAGCAGATTTCCTTCAGCAGCAGAAAAAGCAACAGCCACGCACTTATTGCTATTCTTTGACTGAATTCTACCTCTACCAGTCTGCAGGCACTCTCTTACTATTAGTGTTAGTTTTGTTTAACTTCATAATTAGTAGGCTTAGTAGATTAGTGTGCTGTGTTCCACCAAAAGTGAAATTTTGTGTACATATGATTAAATGTGTACTGAATATAGTTTATACTTGTCAAGCATCATTAAAAGGGGAACTATTTATTTTGAAGTAGGATCCTGTGTTATTGTAATGACTCACTCTAAAATTTTTAAAATACAGCATGACCAGGAATCATATATACAATCAATTTCAGAGGTTTCTGGTGTAGGTGAATCATTGGTATCAACACAGATAATAATGGATCCATTCACTGAAATTCAACTGAAACTGTTTGCTACCAATCATTCTGAGATGACAAAGGCCTAAGCTGAAATGTCGACCATAGTATCAGACACAGAACGGGGTCACACACAATTGTCGACCACAGTACCACATATTATTATTATTATTATTATTATTATTATTATTATTATTATTATTCTCATGTCAGAAATATACAGGTACATGTGCATATATTTTACACAGTTATGATTTAATTACTTTTGACCAAAACTTGGCCACTTCCAGTGCATTTTCTGTTGCTTGTTGAAGATAATCTTCTGTACAGGAGACTGGGCACAATTGACACTGAAGCATGTGCCAAACTGTCTGTTCTTCTCCACAGGCATACTGAATATCATTCGGATCAGTGTATCCCCACCCCATCTTGCCAAGTTAACTTTTGATCTTCCAAATCCAGATCTCAGTCTATTCAGGGACTTCCAAGTTGTCCATTCCCCATCATGGCCTGGAGGTAAAGCTTCAACAGCTCTTTTCCAACCAGGGGGAAGGTAGGTCATAGCCCACCATAGTAGTAACCTAGCTTTTTCAGCAGTGGTTCTAAGTTCCTCTGATGTCCTAAGGAAACTCTTCTGTGACTTCAGTCACTGTGGATGTGGTTCATGCCCAGACAGAGTATGGATAATGTCCTGTTCCACTGCCTTTCTTTCCTTGTTCGCAGCTATCTCTCTTCGAACGGGTGGTGCTGCTATTCCTGCGAGGTGGTAAAGCCATTTGACTGGAGTGGATTTCAAGCAAGACTGGAGTGGATTTCAAGCAATGTGCTATATTTCTGCAGATTTCGTTGAGAGCTGCATCCACCTGTTTGGCATGAGTTGAATTTTACCAAACAGGAAAGGCATACTCTGCCACAGAATAGCATAGTACTATTGCAGATTTTCGGATTGTTTCAGGTTGACTACCCCACTGTGATCCAGCCAGTTTCCATGGGAGACTGTTCATGGTGGAAACTTTTGAATTGCATTTCATGCAGTGCTTTTTGAAAGTGAGAGATCTGTCAAGTGTCACTCCTAGGTATTTTGGAGTTTCGTAGTGTTCCAGTTCGAAGCCTGACCATACTATTTTCAACATGCGAGTGGCTTCCTTGTGTCTCAAATGAAAAGCACACACTTGGGTCTTTGAAGGGTTTGGTTTAAGCTGGTTTGTGTTGTAGTATCTGGAGAGATCTTCAAGGGCATTCATGAGATTGTTCTCCACTGATCCAAAATCTGTGCTCTGGGTGGCTAGAGAGAGGACGTCAGCATATAAGAAGCTCCTGGTGTTTGGGGCTGTAGGTTGGTCGTTCGTGTATATATTAAACAGAATTGGAGCCAAAACACTTCTTTGTAGGAAGTCAAACCAATCTGAATTATCCCAGAAAGCTGAGAATGTGGTCACAAAACAAGACTTAGAACCAGTGACTTTTCAAGTTTTGCATATAGCTAAAAAGCACGAAAAGCTTTTGAATGAGCTTGCACAACTGTGCCATACTCAAGGAAATTTTTCTAGTGAAATTTCAAAGCTTACTCAAGAATTTCAAGACCTGAGGAGCAGGCAGGTTAATGCTGAACTGACTGTAGATCGAACTGGGAATACTAGCAATAAAATTTCTTCTGGATGTAAGAGCTTATTGAAAGCAAATTTGAAGATCATAAGGACCGATTTTCTACAAAATTAGATGACTGGGCTACATAAGGAGATGCATAGAAGATGTTATATCAGATCTCTCAGTCACTGATTTACCAATAAATGATCACTTTAAGCAGCAAGAAATCAAGGAGGCAAAAGAAAAGCTCAGTTCAGATTTTGTTCAATGGAGAGGTCACATTGCTCAGTTGGTCAAAAATGTGTTGCAGGACTTAAGAGTAGGTCCAAGGGTATTCTCACTCCAAAAGATTGTATAAAATCTATGGATTGAGAAGCCGTTGAAACACCACCAGTTTCAGCCTTTTTTTCCATCAGACAGAAGGACAGCAAACTTGGTTGTTTTTATAAGAGGTTTCAGACGAGTATTGCCAAGAACATGGATCAAGATCTAAATAATTAGTCATGTCACATGCTACTTCCAAGGGGGTACCTTTCTGTGGCCCACTAACATGGTGGATACCTGTGAAACATACAAAGAGTTAGTGGATAAAATTCTTGCAAAATACTCGACAAGAGGTGTACAGGAGTGCTTATGAAAAGAAGGTATTTAATCCTGAGCCATTCTTATGCTGAAATGGTAATTTGAGGAAGTATTTTGAAAAACATATGAACAAAGCATGACACTGAGAAGAACCAGTTATGCACAAAGATCTGTTAAGGATATTGAAAGCCAAATTACCATTTGAAATCAAGGCAGAAACTTATACATGTGAATGAAGAAAGTGTAAAAGACTATATGTCCATACTTGATTCCATAAACTTAATTCAAGATTATTTTAAGTCCGAAGATGTGGAAAATAATGAAAAATCACTAGTTCCAAGCAATCTGAAATGATGAGCATATAACCAGAACCATCATCCATATAATAATAACAATTACAATGGGAACAGACCAAATAGTTACAAAATAGTAAACAAAATGGCAATGGATCAAGCCTCCAACCAAATCAAGGGAGGAACAATCAATCGCAGAGAAGGTTTAACTCATTTTATGATAACAATACAAACCAGAATCAACAACATTGGACTCTATCCATAATTTGGAGTCACTATCCCAGAACAGTCATCAGAACTGGAGGGAACCAACAATGGGTTGAAGATTACAGATGAACTCTGTGCAGATGTCAATGAATGCAACAAGGTACATAAAATGGTACCAATTTCTGCAATTAAGGCACGGCAGAAAGAATTCCTCACAATCTTATGGTGGATATCAGGGCATTGTGTAACGGAACATATTAAAGGCTTTACTGTACCGAAGTATGCGATACCCTCCAAATTCAACCAGTTTAACGAGTATTTATGATTATAGAAAAGTTATTGTGTATGTTAACAATGATTGCATAACATGTCTCCATAAACAGTCAACCCATTAAATTATACTGAATAACTGATCCACACAAAAGTTTATATCACTTGATCACTGATACAGCAAATGTCATCATGTAAAAACACTAAGTTCATCTTAAATAATTAATATGAAGTACGAAAAATAGTGGCCAACTTAGGTATTTTGGATCTGCTTAAATAAAAATCACCCAGTGAAACCTATTTGTTCGCTAGGAGCGTTTTCACTCAGTATTCACGAAATCAATCCTATTTTAGACGAAAACCAATGTAATTCTTAATAATTCATGTTATTTACTTATTTATGCAAATTAGAGAAGTCAATTGACAAACTTCTAAAAAACGGCCTTTTTGTAACAAAGAATTATTCTGTCAAGTCAACAAATCTGTCTGTCATTTTAATAACATGTTAAATTATGTCACTCGATGCAAATTAATAACTTTTCTGCACAAATTATGATAACAGATGTACATGTGACTTGTAAACTATATCTCTTTTTAGTAGTTCTTTGACAATGTTATAAATACAAGCAGCAAGAACGGTCGGGAGGCAGTCGGAATGTCACTTTGGTAAAGTGTGTTTGTGTGTTATTGTTTGAGGTGAATAAACAATGCAAAGAACATGTAACGGAAGTACTACTTTGTGTTGAGTCATGGTCTTTGGTGGACAGTGGAATTAAGATGGCCACCAGAGTAATAAATATTCGAAGTTTACATATGTGTTGGTTTCGCTCGTTCTTTTTCATCAAAAGCACATAAAAAACACGGGACCTCATGTTTTTAACCCTAGACAACCAGATGTAGAGCCAGCATCAGCATCGAGAGACAGCAGCGATCCAGCAAGTAGCAGCGATTACTACAACACAATGCATTTTAATGGCGCCAACCTAACATCAAGTGCTAACAAGCTCCGTAAATGGGAGTGAAATAGTGCGATTACAGCAATTAGCAATATCTACGACCAGGCGACCATTACAAAAGTGGAGGCTCAGCCGGGATCTTTAAGTGCATCGATGATAATAGTGCAGCGATAAATTTCGTAAGTGCTTAGCATTCCAAAAAAGTTTATTTGTGCAGTGTGTCAACAGTGAAAATATGTTAAAAATCAATAAATAAATAAAGTGTGTCTGTGCGACTATGAAAAACTATCATCACACCGCTCGGAAGATTAACGTCTGGATTATGTCAATGGAATTCATCAATCAAGACTTCAGCTTCGATAAAACCGAATATAAGTGAAGAAAGCCAACAAGAACACCGATCACGACATCATAGCATAGCTACATAAAGCAAGGTATTTTGTTGTTGTCATTTAAAATAATTAATAGTTAACATGTCTCTACCTGAGAGCGATGAGATCGTAGGAAATGTAAAAATTGAACCAGGGGATGGTGAACAATTAAACTTAACAGAGTGGCTAGCAGGGTTTGCAACTCAAATAAGCTCGCAACTTAAACAATCAAGTGAACAAGTAAGTTTGGATTTTAAACAATCAAGTGAACAAGTACATTTGGATTTTAAACAATCAAGTGAAGAAGTAAGTTTGAAACTTAAAGAAAACACAGACAGACTGGATAAGTTAAGTTTCAATTTTGATCTATTAAGTACTCATCTCAATGAGAAGTGTGAGGAAATTAAAACTACCCTCAGTAAGAACACTAGAGAACAGTTGATGTACTTCAGAAAAGAATTTCAAGTTAAAGTTGAAAGTTTAAATGAAAACATACAAGCTAACACAGACAGCATTGCTGGCATCTACAACAGAGTAGATACTGAAGTTGAAAGATTAGATCAGAAAATAGACAAAACATCAGAAAACCTTAAACAAGAATACAACCTGTATACTACTAATGTAGATACAAAAGTAGAAAATATACACACTAAATTTACACAATTGGAGGATGCATTGATGTCCAAACAAACGATTTACAATCAAAATACAATGTACGGGCACATCCAAGTGAAATGCTTTCCTGGTGAAAATCTGCACCCTATTGACTTTATTCACCAATGTAAGGATATGTTTGTTGTAGGAATGTCAGATAACATAAAAATTAAGTTAGTAAAACGGTTTCTAGAAAGGGAGGCCCTATCCTGGGCAAATGAGAATAATGATTCTTGGAATACTTTTGAAGAGTTTGAAGCTAAATTTATTTGTAAATATTGGTCACAATCCATACAAGCCAGATTAAAGTCAGAATTTCTAAATGGACCAGTGTATAGAGGGAATGTAGGGGGAATGCAAAAATTTTGCAGAGATCAATTGAAAAAGCTTGCTCACTTGAATAACTCTTTTGATATTATGACACAAATTGATGTTTTAAAAAGAAGGTTACCAGAGAGACTGCAGTGGGAATTGGTCCATGGACCAGACGATTCAATGGAAGAGTTCCTGAAATTTGTAGATAGATTAGATAGGGCCTTGGAAAGAGAAAATAACCAAAGTTTTGGCTCTGGCAACAACCAGTATGGGGGGTGGAACAGGAATGTAAATAGAGATTATTATGGGAGGAGAGACTTTGAAAATTCTGGAAATAATGCTCCAAATAGGGGAGATAGGAGATATGAAAATGATTTCAGAAACAATACACAAGAGGGAGGATGGAGGAGAGATAACAGGAATGATAGAAATAGGTATTGGGGAAGAGAACAAGATAGAAGGGGGTTTGTTGAAACTAGTGAACAAAACGACAACTACAAACGGACAGACCGAGGGAACCAGCCGGGAAACGGTGGACAGTCCCACTAGATGTCCGTAGTTTTGGGGCTAGACAATATTATGACAGGACAACACATAACCGAAACTGGAGAAGGAGAAGATACAATGTAAAGAGTAAGTACCATGAAAATACTGATGTTGTTAGAATGAATAAATTAGAATTTAATAAAAGGTTTTGGGATACTATGAGTAAAAGTGATACAGTTAATAAAAACAGTGTTCAAGCACAGGTAGTTAGTGAAAGTGCAGAAGTTGAAGGTATTGCAGAGTTCCATAGTTGGGCTGAAAAAGATACTGGTGTTAATAACAAGTCAGACACACCACAAATAGAATCTATTTTGGGGGGTTTATTTGATAAGAAGGGGGATGACGAAGTTTTTAATGGAGCCAAAGACTCAATTGCTGAGATTCAGATACATAGGGGGGAAACTGAAGATGGGGTTGTTGTGGAGGAGGAGGAAGAAGTAATAGAGGGACATTTAAATAATGATCCTAAATCAAGTGATGTTATTGATGAGAGTGTGGAGGAAGAAATAAAAGTATTTGTAGAATTGAAAAGTGATTATGTGGTAAAGGTGAGTGATGTGACAAACATGGGTAATAATGGGGTTAATTTAAGTGAAATGCAGACTAGGGAATGTGTATCTGAGGACAAGCTATTGCCTATTGGGAACTATGAAACACTAATCTATGAGAATGGTAATAATAATAATATTAAAGAAAATATAAAGGGATGGACTGTAAATGTGTGTTTTCAAGAAAAAGGGGAAAAGTTTTTAGAAGTTTTGTGGAACAACTATGGAAACTGTATAAACAAAGATGCCTTTTGGAAAGAATTAGCAAAGGTAAGTGCAACCCTGTATCCTACATGGTGGACAAGAATCCGTAGTGGACTTTATAAAAAAGGGGGTGAAAACAGTAGTTTAAGTGACAACACAGTGTTAAAAGGAACAGATGAAAACAAAGGTTTATGTTTAAATGTCAATGCTTTGCAAACAGAGAGGGATGTGTCTAAGTGTAGGAAAGAGACATTAGACTTAGGAACTAAAGAAACTGAAAATGATCTATTGTTTGAAAATACTGAAATAGACAAAGATGTTGAGCTAGGTTGTCCATATGTTAAAGTAAACATTGACATTTGTCCATTTGAAATAAAAGAAAGCCCACATACTAATGCGTATAGACTTATCTTTCCCAGATCAAGAAGGTTATTTGGATTAAGAAACATCACTGAATTGAAACCATATAAACATGATTAAGCACATTTCCCTGTTTGAATACAGTTACTTACCCATTTTCCATAAAGCATGTTATCAGCAAAGATTTTTACTGGGTGTGTCAAATAGCAACTACCACTCATCCTACAGACCCTGGAAAAGTTCCAGATTTCTGAGAGAATGTTTTTATACTTTTATTGTCACTATTGAATATTAAATTTTGAGACATCTTCTTTACTTGCAACGGGCAAGAAGGTGACAAACATTTATTACTTTCTTTTTGTATTGTTGAATATGGGACATACTTGCACCAAATAAAAGACAATGTAAAAAAATCGTTGTGCAAGACCCATCATTTTGTTACTATTCTTTTCTTAGGCATAAGATTTGGGTACAATTTTCTACAGCTAATCAGATGTTCACCAAGTTTGATGTTTGTGTTATGTTGTGACGAATTTAAGTGTCTAATTTTAATATTCATATGTTCTTGTACTATCTTGACTGTGTCTCAATGGGAGACAATATTTAAAAAACTTTTCTTTTTTTTTAAATGCATATTACATTCATACACGTGACTCTTCTAATGTTTGTGTTTATATATCATGTCCATACTTATAATTATGTTCTTTGTTTTCATTTCTTTTATGTGGCTCAAAAAGAGCAGACAATTGCAATATTTTCCTATGGACATATGACCTGTCCATCTGTGTAATATATTTATGCTCCTTCTATTATCTTGATTAATCTGTCTCAATGAGAACTGACTTTGAAATAATTTACATATATTTTTTATATATCTTAAAATCGCATGTGATATATTTGTGTCTGTTTTTGATCATTTTCCGTGGGAGCAAAGATTAACATTTTTTTTTACTTTCATATATTACTAAATATTTTTAATATGCTGTCATACTGAGAGCCATAACACAAAGTGCATTTGAAACAACACAACTAAAATATTTGCAGGAAAAAGTCATTTCGAAATGGTGTAATGGTCATTGCATACATACACATTATGCATAGTAAAACAAAAAAATTATTAAAGTAGTACTTTTTCCAAATTTTAACCATTTGATACATTTGTCCTAGTCGGCTAATATCATTAACGTTCTGTAAATGATATTACCCGAGGGGGGTATTGTAACGGAACATATTAAAGGCTTTACTGTACCGAAGTATGCGATACCCTCCAAATTCAACCAGTTTAACGAGTATTTATGATTATAGAAAAGTTATTGTGTATGTTAACAATGATTGCATAACATGTCTCCATAAACAGTCAACCCATTAAATTATACTGAATAACTGATCCACACAAAAGTTTATATCACTTGATCACTGATACAGCAAATGTCATCATGTAAAAACACTAAGTTCATCTTAAATAATTAATATGAAGTACGAAAAATAGTGGCCAACTTAGGTATTTTGGATCTCCTTAAATAAAAATCACCCAGTGAAACCTATTTGTTCACTAGGAGCGTTTTCACTCAGTATTCACGAAATCAATCCTATTTTAGATGAAAACCAATGTAATTCTTAATAATTCATGTTATTTACTTATTTATGCAAATTAGAGAAGTCAATTGACAAACTTCTAAAAAACGGCCTTTTTGTGACAAAGAATTATTCTGTCAAGTCAACAAATCTGTCTGTCATTTTAATAACATGTTAAATTATGTCACTCGATGCAAATTAATAACTTTTCTGCACAAATTATGATAACAGATGTACATGTGACTTGTAAACTATATCTCTTTTTAGTAGTTCTTTGACAATGTTATAAATACAAGCAGCAAGAACGGTCGGGAGGCAGTCGGAATGTCACTTTGGTAAAGTGTGTTTGTGTGTTATTGTTTGAGGTGGATAAACAATGCAAAGAACATGTAACGGAAGTACTACTTTGTGTTGAGTCATGGTCTTTGGTGGACAGTGGAATTAAGATGGCCACCAGAGTAATAAATATTTGAAGTTTACATATTTGTTGGTTTCACTCGTTCTTTATCATCAAAAGCACATAAAAAACACGGGACCTCATGTTTTTAACCCTAGACAACCAGATGTAGAGCCAGCATCAGCATCGAGAGACAGCAGCGATCCAGCAAGTAGCAGTGATTACTACAACACAATGCATTTTAATGACGCCAACCTAACATCAAGTGCTAACAAGCTCCGTAAATGGGAGTGAAATAGTGTGATTATAGCAATTAGCAATATCTACGACCAGGCGACCATTACAATTGGTACATGTGATCACAGGAAATTTCTTCAGTAAACTATTGCAAATGAAGAATTTGCCAACATATCCAGTGATATGGATAGTTGGTGCAGTGAGCAGTCGGGCCCACCCAGTAAAATTACAGATGATGCTGCCTGTCAGAATGGGAAATTTAGCTTTTAATTGCCCATTCCTAACAATAAATAAGGTCATCATCAGTAGTATACTGGGATTGAATGAGATTCATGGGAAGGACTGTAAATTAGACTTCTCAGCAGAAAAATTAAATATGAAGATTGACAGAACTGACATACAACTAGACGATTTACACATGGAGTGAAGAGCGATACTTCCAATGACAATGAATTATGGAGACCAGCAGCCAACAAAATCCAAAGGAAATGGAACTAGCAGACTGGGAAGTTAATTTACTAGAGAAAGCCTAAAGGAAGTTACAAGAGCCAAATCATCTTACCCCTGAACAGAAGAGCAAATTAGCCAATTTACTTAACCATTACTGTCGAGTTTTCTGAGAAAAATCTGGTATTATTAAACACTAAACCTGTAATTTGGAAGCATTCCCACATAATATCTACTATCCCATACTAATGAAGCAGAAACAAGCTGCGGAGGATGGGATAAACAAAACAATAGTGTGGGATGTAATCAAGCCTTCGAACAGCTCATACTGCAATTTGCTTTAATCGAGCCTTCGAACAGATCATACTGCAATTTGCTCCAAGTCGTACTAAAAGCTAGTGGGAAGGTCTGATTTGTCCTCAATGCCAGGTTATCAATATTATCACAGTTCCAGTTACAATGCATCCAGAAACCATAGACATAATCATCTAAAAAGTTCCATGGTATAAAGTACTTGTCTAGCATAGATACACAACGCGATCAAAAGTATCCGGACAAATGGCTGAAAATTACTTACAAGTCCGTGGCGCCCTCCATCCTTTATGCTGGTATTCCATATGGTGTTGGCCCACCCTTAGCCTTTATGACAGCTTCCATTCTCATAGACCTACATTCAATCAGGTGTGGGAAGGTTTCTTGGGGAATGGCAGTCCGTTCTTCATGGAGCGCTGCACTGAGGAGAGGTATCGATGTCGGTCGGTGAGGCCTAGCACAAAGTCGGCATTCCAAAACATCCCAAAGGTGTTCTGAAGGATTCAGGTCAGGACTCTGTGCAGGCCAGTCCATCACAGGGATGTTATTGTCATGTAACGACTCCACCACAGGACGTGCATTACAAATAGATGCTCGATTGTGTTGAAAGATGCAATCGCCATCCCCGAATTGCTCTTCAACAGTGGGAAGCAAGAAGGTGCTTAAAACATCAATGTAGGCCTGTGCTGTGATAGTGCCACACAAAACAAGTTGTGCAAGCCCTCCATGAAAAACACATCCACACCATAACATCACTGCCTCCGAATTTTACTGTTGGCACTACACACGTGGCAGATGACGTTCACTGGGCATTTGCCATGCCCACACCCTGCAATCAGATCTCCACATTGTGTACCATGATTTGTCACTCCATACTATGTTTTTCCACTGTTCAGTCATCCAATGTCTACGCTCCTTACACCAAGCAAGGTGTCGTTGGGTATTTACCGGCATGATGTGTGGCTTACAAGCAGCTGTTCGACCATGAAATCCAAGTTTTCTCACCTCCCGCCTAACTGTCATAGTACTTGCAGTGGACCCTGGTGTAGTTCGGAATTCCTGTGTGATGGTCTGGATAGATGTCTGCCTATTACACATTATGACCCTCTTCAACCATCGGCGCTCTCTTGTCAGTCAACAGATGACATCAGCCTGCACGCTTTAGTGCTGTTGTGTGTCCCTCCATGTTTCTACTGCACTATCGCATCAGAAACAGTGGACCTAGGGATGATTTGGAGTGTGGAAATCTCATGTACAGACGTATGGCACAAGTGACACCCAACCACCTGACCACATTCAAAGTCTGTGAGTTCCATGGAGTGTCCCATTCTGCTCTCTAGTGAAGCCTAATGACTACTGAGGTTGCTGATATGGAGTACCTGGCAGTAGGTGGCAGCACAATGCCCTAATATGAAAAACGTATGTTTCTAGGGTTGTCCGAATACTTTCGATCACACAGTGTATGTGTCCTTCCTACTCGCAAGTGAGCCTGGGACAGTCTTCATGAAAATACACCACCTTCCTATATGCCAGATGCAGTTATCAATTTAAAGTTATGCTGTTTGGACTTAATTTGAGTTCAGGCATGTTTATTTTGGTACTGGACTATGTTCTAGAGCCATCACTACAAAACTTCTCTTTTAATTGCCACATCAATTAGGGAAGAACATCTGTAACTTATAAGCAAGGTGCTAGATACGTTTCAAAAAGCTGAAGTCACAGCCAGTTTCCAGAATTCCCATTCTAGGCTTGAAAGGATTAAGTTTCTCAGACTTATGTTAGCTTCCAAAGATATTTTACCCAATGCAGAAAAGGTAAGGGCAATCAAGAAATTTCCATCACCTGGGACCAAGAAGTAACCAAAAGGATTCCCAGGGCTTGCATCATTTTTCCGCAGATGTGTGTCTTTCCGTTGTGCCTACCTGCAACTCAGCATCTCCGCTATATGGTGGTGAGTGGTAACCATCCTTTTCATAACACTGTCATTATTCCACCCCGGACTTTCCATTGTTTGAAACATGGAAAGACATATACAACTGTAAGGACACATGTAAAAATTTTGAAATTTTCCTGGAAATATTCTCACATTATTTTGATATTTCTTTCCAGTAAAAAAAAAAAAAATAAAAAAATAAAAAAAAATGAATAAATCTACACTAACAAAAGAAATTTTCTTGGCTGACAACAGGCATTAAAATATCTTGTGCTGAAAAAAGAAGACATAATGAAATTTCAAAAACACAAAATGTTACTAGAGAATTTCTGGTTTATTTAAAGAATTATGAGAGAGTGCTTCACAAAGTCATAAAAGAACCTGAAAAATGGCAAATGATCACCACACAATAATAGCTGGGAACAAAGTGAAAGCCCCCATATGTCAACTGCCTTCTAGACAAAGATGCCAAACAAATTACAAACACAGAAGAAGGAGCTAGTGCTTTTAATACATACTTTGCAAATATTAGTGGACAAATACTCTGTGATATAAAATCTTCCAGTAAAAACTCTACCAGGTCACCAACAAATCTAAACAGAAACCCTGACTCCCTGTTTCTTCCCCCAGCTAACCCTAAAGAAATTATACTAGCAATTAGTTAGTTAAGAACAAAATCTTGAACAGGTATGGAAGAAATTCCAGATTATGTCATTAAAAATGCAGGTAACCTCATTCCAGTACCATTAACCCACCTTTTCAACAGTTCAGTCACTAACTGGAATCTTTCCTTCCTGCTTAAAGATAGCGAACTTAAGCCACTGTTCGAAAAAGGTAAGTAAGAAGACATAGCCATCTATAGCCCTATTGCTTTGCTATTTGCATTTTTTAAAATACCAGAAAAACTTTTTAATAAAAGGTTTCTAGAGTTTCTAGAAAAGTGTAATGTATTATCCACAGCCAAACATGGTTTCAAGATAGGCTGACCAGTAGAAACAGGAATATTTGAATTTCTGAATCAAGTGCTCCAAAAAATTGATGGAGACAATTAACTGGCATATGCCTCGATCTGTCTAAGGCCTTTGAAATCATAGAACAATGCAGAAACTTGATAGTCTTGTTATCAGAGGTATACCTAACAATTGGCTTGGGCCATATCTTACAGGCTGCAAGCAGGTAGTAGAAATACAATTTCAATAAACTCTATTTTGATTGCAATGAAGTAAAGTATGGCACACCACAGGGGCTCAGTACTAGGCCCCTCCTATTTCTGATATTATAAATGACCTAGCATTACCCAAACAGTGTCATAGCAGCATCCTGTTTGTACAGGGTGGAGCAGAGGAAAGGCACATTTTTTGAACTGCTAGTATGCGGCAATGAGAGGTGGTATTGACCTTGAATGAATGTTGGCAGACTGCCCATACAACGCAGTTTCAGTTGCTATGGAGCATTGGAGCATAGAGTATTGTGTGTTCATTGTCGAGCAGTACTTTAGAAACAATGATTTCACAGTCACAGTGCAACATCTTTTCTGTCAAAATTTTAAGAGTTGGACATCGAGGTGCAATGCCTGACCGAAATACTGTACTACAATGGGCTGCAGCATTTAGAAGTACTGAATCTGTGATGAAAATGAAACCACCTGGTCTTCCCCATTCGGTTTGTACTCTGGAAAATGTAGACTGAGTGAGAATGGCAGTTCTTGCTAGTCCAAAACGATCAGCTAGACGACAGGCTGTAATGCTGGGTATGTCACGTCATTCACTTCACCACATCTTGCATGATGATCTTAAAGTTTAACCCGTACAAGATAATGATCATCCAGCAGCTTAGTGATGGGGATTTTGTGCAACGCAGAGAGTTTTGTCTCGTAATGCACGAAATTTTTACGTAAGATGCAGATGCTACAGTCTTCATGAGTGATGAAGCACATTTTCATGTAGACGGTTTTTCAATGTTCAAAATTGTTGGTATTGGCCACTGGAGAACCCACATGAATTACACCAAAGACCTCTCCACAGCTTAAAAGTAAGAGTATGGTGCTGCATTTCAAAGATGGGGATTGCTGGACCCTATTTTTTTTGAAGAGGAAGGAACTGCAGTTACTGTGACATCAGCATGCTACGTTAAAATGTTAAACAACATTCTTCGTCCAGAACTTGAAAGGCATCAAGTGAACATGAGATAAATATGGTTCCAGCAGGACGGTCCCACAGCTCACACGGTGGGAGCATCCATGGAAGTGGTTCGACAAACATTCCCAGGACATGTTATTTCGAGATATGGTGATATTTACTGGCCCCCTCACTCACCCGATTTGTTGATATGTGACTTCTTTTTGTGGGGATATTTAAAATCAAAAGTCTACATGAACAAACCTCATACAATCAATGACCTGAAGAATTCCATTAGTCAGGAAATTGAGGCCATGCTGAATGAAATGTTGGAGAGAGTCATGCGTAACTTTCGGAAGAGGATCCCAATTTTTATCCAGCAAGAAGAACGTTATCTCCAAGATATTATTTTTCAAACCTAATTAAAGTATGTATATTTTAAAACTGCTTTTAAAAAATCTATCACTAAATGCTTGTTTTTATTAATTTTATCAAACTGTGTCCCAGTCATTCAATAGCGAAAAACGAATTTCCTCTGCTCCACCCTGTAGATGAAACAAGCATTTTAGCCAGTGGGAAGACAGCCAAAATGTTACACAAAACACCATCTAAGACATTAAATACTGTTTTAAACTGGATCAGCAAAAACAAACAGATAATAAATAAAAGCAAAACAGTAGTGTTAAATTCTCATAATGTCACCAGAAACAGTGAAGAGGATATAAAAATTCAGATTTCATACATAGATATTGCAAGTGTAGCTAACACAAAATTTGTGAGGATCTAGCTACAAGATAACCTTAGCTGAGATAACTCACACTGATAGTATAATTATTTAACAGACTAAGTACCATGTGCTATTTAATATGAGCACTTGAAACCTGTTATCATAAGGACTGTCTAATGACTGTTCATTATGTTAACATACATTCTGTTCTGAAATATGGGATCAGGGATCACTTCATGGGGCAACTCACCATACTGCCTGATGCTCTTTAAGATGCAAACACGAATAGAGAGAATCATGTCTGGAATAAAAAGGAACAAATCCTAGAGACTACTACTCAAAAGGATGGGGATTCTTCCTCTTCTGTGTATTTACAAGTATGAAAGTGCAATGCTTATTAAAAAAATATGCAAAAAAAACCTAGTTTCCTCCTCAAAAATGGAAATGCACCATCATAACACAAAACAGAAAACTGACTTTCACACTCTCCAGATAAAAACCAGTTTGTGAAAAAAAGAACAATTACATCAAGGTAAAATTATTTACAATAAGCTGCCACAAGATTAAAGTAATAAATGCTCTACAACATTTAAAGCAGTATTGAAAGAATAACTATTAATGTATTGTGTCTATAGCCTGGAAGAGTTTCTCCAAAATCTTTGAAAGCCTAAGAAGGTTAATGTTAAGCATATAAGCCACATTCTTTAACACTTGCAAAAATATTGTGTAAATGCAACTATTTTACTTGTAGCATGTAAGGACTGTAATCATTAATATTAGTTTATTTATATTATCAGTTGGCATTTACCAGTTAAAGTGGCTTAATTATAAGTCAGAGCTAAAAAAAGGTATTCGTTAATGCATAGAAAACATCACGTAAACGTGAAGATATATTTACACTGACCTGTACAATATCTGATGTGCTGTACTGTGAATCTAAGATTTACTGGACCACATAAATACAAATACAAAACATACTCATCTGTAGATAGATTGCATTTACCTAGCAGCCTACTACTGAACCATAGTCTGTCATTTGCTTTGCCTATGACTGAACCTATGTGACCATTTCCTTTAATATCCCTACATAATGCTATCCCCTGGTATTTGTTTGACTGATACATTTCAGCTGTCACTCACTGATGTTGTGTTCATAACAAACAATTTTTTTTGTTTTGAAAGTGCATGATTTTACATTTGTGAAAGTTTAAAGCAGGTTCCTAATCTTTGCACTGCTTTAAAATCTTGTCAAGAGCTAATTGAGTATTTATGTAGCTTCTACCAGGCACAAATGCATTGTACACAAATGCATAATCTGCCAAAAAAGTTGGAGATCACTATTAACATTGTCTGCAAGGACTGGTCCATTGTTTCAAGATGGTGTCCAATACAGTGGCATGTAGTGGCCAAATGAGTAAAAGTTACAGTTCTACTGCAAAAAAAGGAATTTGTGGTAACTGTAATAATGAAATCATGAAGCTATATGAATCCATCTCAAATTTAAAACTTATTGTGGATATTATAAGATGTGATATTTCACATACAAGAAATAAAAATTCCGAGCTGTAGAAACTGCATCATGTTCTGAGTTAAAAAAACAAGTAAATTGCAAAATGGGAAGCACAAATGGACGAAAGGTGGAAAGGAAGTGACATACAGGTATCGAACTTAGCAAAAGAAACAATTTCTACGATAAAAATAGATGCAGTGTACCATCAACAAGACTGATGATGAGCTTCTTAATCAGTGTGTGAATAGAAAAAGAACAAACCAGTCCATGAAAGAAGAATTCAACAGAATTTGATCTCCAATGAAGAAAGATAGTAAACTTATAGAATGAAGTGGAAAAACAGCACTTAATAAGGGTAATAAATGCAGTAAATACCATGAAGGTAACAAAACTATACTAGGAAATCCACAGTGAAGTGCAATGCCTTTTTGCTTACTGACTGCCACTGAAGAAAGTTAGCTGATACTTTGAAAGCATAAACCATAAAATCCCAGTTACCAGTGTGGTGAAGCCTGGACTGAGGACGAAACACATTGTAGTAGACATAGACTTAGAAGGCAAAATGATCTTGCCATCAGTATAACAGGTGCAAGTGATGTGGCATATAATGAAGCAAATATTTGTGTTGGAGGTCAGACTAAATTTCTAGAACAAAACAAACTGAAAAACACTATTGTTGTTGCCATTCTATATTGGCATGATTTAATATTCAATTCAAATGTCAACAGAGAGATAAAAAAACTAAATTCAAGAATTAAATTATTATGCTCCGGATATGAAAAGAGTTTCAGTCTGGATATATGTACATTAGATAAAACATGCATACTAAACATGAATTACATTTGAATTATGAGGGTAAGCATTTGTGAGTGAACATGAAGCCCATTTTTTAGGGTAAAGCTGCTTTCAGTGTGCACGCAACAAGGCAAGACATCATCTGATGGACCACAGAAGACAGAAAGTGTGAAATAATGTTCTAGAAAGTCAAGTATATCACTAACAAGTTGACGAACTCCTAGGAAATAGTAAACCATACTTACACACGGTGTTTTTTCCACTGTGAACAAACTCTTGGGATTGATCAATGAGAGAATACAGAACAAAAAAGTTCTAATGAACTTATGTCCGGAAATTCTTGTTTTCCATGATAGAGACCATTTATTCAATCATACTTTGATACAGAGACTGTGTTCCAATACACACTATGCCATGCAGCCACAGTTACAGTATGCATGGCTTCTTCCCAGAGGATGGTACTGTTCCTCATATGTCATGCCCTAGCACCCTCTCCTGTCATGCCCTAGCACCCTTTCCTGTCATGCCCTAGCACCCTTTCCTGTCATGCCCTAGCACCCTTTCCTGTCATGCCTTAGCACCCTTTCCTGTCATAGTAATTGGTAAAATGGGGTCCGATTCACTTCTCTTGCCGACTCACCTTATAGTGGATGTGATGCAGTGTTGAACACAATGGTTCCGTATTCAAATCGAGAGCTTGTTAACATGACGTTTACTTACGGAAAGGCAAAGGGCAAGGGTGGTGGGCAGCAAGGTTGTATCAGGAGACCTATCCCCACTGACAATAATGACAGCAGTCAATGTTTGCATCAGTGTTTCACAGTGTGTCTCAGACAGGGTCGTTTCAGGAAGCAGGAAATTGTGAAGAACATAACCAAAGTGTTCGGACATCAGACTTGGAGGGAAATGTGATTAACATTGTGGAAGGCAACTGCCATATCAGTACCACGCAGTTGGCCCGCTAGTACAGGCTAAGCTAGACGACCACATGGAACATTCCCCATAACAATTGTTACCACCCTTACCAATTACAGCTTGTGCAGGGCTTACTAGCTACAGACTTTCCAAATCACGAGTAGTTTTGTCACTGGTTTCTTCACCAGGCAACCATGATTCTGGGATTTGTGTTATCCATCCTATTCACAGTAAGGCCACCTTTATGCGGAGTGGTATCTTCAAGATTCATAACAGTCATCTGTGGGATAGTATGCAGAACTCCCATGGCATGGTGACAGCAAATCATCAGCATCAGTGCAGCTGGAATGTGTAGGTCAGGATAATTGGTGACTGTATTTTGGAACCAGTCTTCCTTCCACATTGCCTAATATATCAGAATTATCAGTGTTTCTTGTGGGAGACTGCCTCCCATGCTGGAAGAAGTGCCATTGCTGATTCAAAGGGTTATGTGGCACGTACATGATGGCGCTCCAGCCCACTTCACCATTAACATCCAGACGTATCTCAATTGCATCTTCCCTCGTTGATGGATCGGACGAAGACAGTCTACCTGCATGACTTGCTTGCTGCTCCTTCACTGGATCTCAAGCCCTGCGATTTCTAGTTATGGGGCCATCTAAAAACTATCATGTATTCAGAGCACATTCCACTGTGATGTAAAGACACTGGAGTATGCTGTCTTTGACACTGTTCGGATGCAGCCTGGCTGATGTGAACGTGTGAGACAGAACATGCTTCGGTGTGTACAGGCATGCACTGAGGCACATGGAAACCATTTTCAACACCTACTGAAACTGTGGCTGCATGGTACAACACACATTAGACTGCAGTCTCTGTAACAATTTATGATTGAATAAATGGTCTCTAGGATGGAAACCATGCCTTTCTGAACATAAGTTCATTAGACCTTTTTTGTTCCATGTTGTTGTTGTTGTGGTCTTCAGTCCAGAGACTGGTTTGATGCAGCTCTCCATACTACTACACCCTGTACAAGCTTCGTCATGTCCAAGCACCTACTGCAACCTACATCCTTCTGAATCTGCATAGTGTATTCATCTCTTGGTCTCCCTTTACAATTTTTACCCTCCACACTGCCCTTCAGTACTAAATTGGTGATCCCTTGAAGCCTCAGAACTACCAACCGACCCCTTCTTCTAGTCAAGTTGTACCACAAATTCCTCTTCTCCTAAATTGCATTCAGTACTTCCTCGAGAGTTACATGATCTACCAATATAATCTTCAGCATTCTTCTGCAGTACCACATTTCAAAAGATTCTGCTCTCTTCTTGTCTAAACTATTTATCGTCCATGTTTCACATCCATAAATGGCTACACTCCATACAAATACTTTTAGAAAAGACTTTCTGATACTTAAATCTGTACTCTATGTTAACAAATTTCTCTTCTTCAGAAATGCTTTTCTTGCCATTTCCAGTCTACATTTTATATCCTCTCTACTTCAACAATCATCAGTTATTTTACCCCCCCCCCCCCCCCCCCAAGTAGCAAAACCTCATCTACTACTTTAAGTGTCTCAATTCTTAATATAATTCCCTCAGCACCACCTGATTTAATTAGACTACATTCCACTATCCTAGTTTTGCTTTTGTTGATGTTCACCTTGTATCCTCCCTTCAAGAGACTGTCCATTCCGTTCAACTGCTCTCCCAGGTCCTTTGCTGCCTCTGACAGAATTACAATGTCATTGGCAAACCTCAATGTTTTTATTTCTTCTCCATGGATTTTAATTTCTACTCAAATTTTTTTTTGTTCCCTTTATTGCTTGCTCAGTACACTGATTGAATAACATCAGGGATAGACTACAACCCTGTCTCACTCCCTTCCCAACCACTGCTTCCCTTTCATGCCCCTTGACTCTTATAACTGCTATCTGGTTTCTGTACAAATTGAAACACAGCCGTTCGCTCCCTGTATTTGACCCCTGCCACCTCAGAATTTGCGAGAGTATTCCAGTCAACATTGTCAAAAGCTTTCTCTCCTAAGATAAGTCGTAGGGTCAGTATTGTGTTCCAACATTTCTACAGAATCTGAACTGATCTTCCCCAAGGTCAGCTTCTACCAGTTTTTCCATTTGCCTCTAAAGAATTCGTGTCAGTATTTTGCAGCCGTAACTTATTAACCTGATAATTCGGTAATTTTCACACCTGTCAACACCTGCTTTCTTTGGGATTGGAATTATTATATTCTTCTTGAAGTCTGAGGGTATTTCGTCTGTCTCATACATCTTGATCACCAGATGGTAGAGTTTTGTCAGGGCTGGCTCTCCCAAGTCTATCAGTAGTTCTAATGGAATGTTGTCTACTCCTGGGGCCTTGTTTCAACTTAGGTCTTTCAGTGCTCTGTCAAATTCTTCATGCAGTATCTTAGCTTCCATTTCATCTTCATCTACGTCCTTTTCCATTTCCATAATACAATATAACCCTCAAGTACATCACCCTTGTACAGACCCTCTATATAGTCTTTCCACCTTTCTGCTTTCCCTTTTTTGCATAGAACTGGTTTTCCATCTGAGCACTTGATATTCATACAAGTGGTTCTGTTTTCTCCAAAGGTCTGTTTAATTTTGCTGTTGGCAGTATCTATCTTACCCCTTGTGATATGTGCCTCTGCATCCTTACATTTGTCCTCTAGCCATTCTTCCTTAGCCAATTTGCTCTTCCTGTCGATCTCATTTTTGAGACATTTGTATTCCTTTCTGCCTGCTTCATTTGGTGCTTTTTTATATTTTCTCCTTTCATCAATTACATTCAGTATCTCTTCTGTTACCCAAGGATTTCTATTAACCCTTGTCTTTTTACCTGCTTAATCCTCTGCTGCCTTCACTATTTCATCTCTCAAAGCTAACCATTCTTCTTCTACTGTATTTCTTTCCCTGTCCCTGTCAATTGTTCCCTAATTCTCTCTCTGAAACTCTCTACAACCTCTGGTTCTTTCAGTTTATCCAGGACCCATCTTCTTAAATTCCCACCTTTTTGCAGTTTCTTCAGTTTTAATCTACAGTTCATAACCAATAGATTATGGTCAGAGTCCACATCTGCCCCTGGAAATGTCTTACAATTTAAAATCTGGTTCCTAAATCTCTTTTAGTAATAATGTTTTAACTATAAATGCTATTTACTCTGAAACTAAATCTGAGCAAAAGCTACTACCATGTCACTAGCTGTATAAATGCTAATAATTTATCTTTGTTTTTCCTCTGCTCTAATCAAAAATTAGTAATTGGGAATAAGTTTACATGTCAACAATGGTAATGAAGGTTTATATTAATGGTATCTTGCAATTAGGACAGATTTTTGGTACACAAGTTACACCAATGACTTGTAATTAACTAAATGAATGTACTGGGTAATAAAGTCAAGAAAAAATGATCAGTCTGTTGGGAGGCAGCAACATTTTCACATCAGTGAACTGAACGCATTTCTGATTTTCTCAACAATATTTGTCTTTTCCTGCCCAATCTGATGAATACAAAACCTGACGAATATTAATTTTGATCTTTTGTAGGTACTGATAGCTGTTCGACCCACCTTGACAATGCTACATATAGGCATGACAGGGCACTTAACATAGAAGTCGAACCAAAAATAAACAATTGAGCTTTAAGGGAAGAATTTTGATGCAGTCAATATACATGACAGGTTTTGTTTTCCAACTGCAACTAGCAGCAGATAGCCACAAGTGTAAATGAAGTAGGATTTTGACTGCCAAACATGAGAGGAGCAGTGTGGGGAAACAAGCGCAACCTTGCTCTCGCACGGCAGCCAGCCTACACCTGTGTTATGTAAAAACAGAAGTGACACATTGTCACAAAAAAAGCACTGCATAATACAAATCATTTGGGAATAGTTACCGTGGAATTTCTTGTTGAGGTTGGCAGAGTATTGTTAATGAGGTAGTTTAGACCTGGCATCTAGCAATAGTCGGCACCACCACAGTTCAAAACATCTGTCACCTAAAAGTGCCAGATTAAGTATGTCTACATTATACCAACTTTTAACTTAAGCTAACAAACAAATTTAAGTTTCTCTTTTTTCTAAAATGCTAGGTCCCACAGCCGACTACTATGCTGCATCATGTGGCATGTAGCTTAGACAGATCATTCAACTGCCCACAATTGGCATGGCGCTAGAGTATCAAAAACACAGATACGGCATTCCATTCGTCCACTTTTTATTATGAAAATATGTTTGTAAGCCCATTATCTTTTGAAATTGGGCTTCGCCAGATGATGCACAATACCAGTGACCAAAAACTGATCACATTTTCGATATTTGTATGCATAAAATAAAGCTATTTCAAAGTATATCTCATAAAATAATTAATCTGGATACAATTTGCTATGAAATAGTGTCTATTTGCCAATTTTGTATTGTTGTTGTTGTTGTTGTTGTTGTTGTGGTCTTCAGTCCAGAGACAGGTTTGATGCAGCTCTCCATGCTACTCTATCCTCTGCAAGGTTCTTCATCTCCCAGTACCTACTGCAACCTACATCCTCCTGAATCTGTTTAGTGTATTCATCTCTTGGTCTCCCTCTACGATTTTTACCCTCCACGCTGCCTTCTAATACTAAATTGGTGATCCCTTGATGCCTCAGAACATGTCCTACCAAATGATCTCTTCTTCTAGTCAAGTTGTGCCACAAATTTCTCTTCTCCTCAATTTTATTCAATACCTCCTCATTAGTTATGTGATCTACCCAACTAATCTTCAGCATTCTTCTGTAGCACCACATTTCAAAAGCTTCTATTCTCTTCTTGTCTAAACTATTTATCATCCATGTTTCACTTCCATACATGGCTACACTCCATAGAAATACTTTCAGAAATGACTTCCTGACACTTAAATCTATACTGGATGCTAAAAAATTTCTCTTCTTCAGAAATGTTTTCCTTCCCATTGCCAGTCTACATTTTATATCCTCTCTACTTCGACTATCATCAGTTAATTTGCTCTCCAAATATCAAAACTCATCTTCTACTTTAAGCGTCTCATTTCCTAATTTAATTCCCTCAGCATCACCCTATTTAATTCGACTGACTCCATTATCCTCGTTTTGCTTTTGTTGATGTTCATCTTATATCCTCCTTTCAAGAGACTGTCCATTCTGTTCAGCTGCTCTTCCACATCATTTGCAGTCTCTGACAAAATTACAATGTCACCGGCGAACCTCAAAGTTTTCATTTCTTCTCCATGGATTTTAATTCCTACTCCGAATTTTTTTTTTTTTTGCTCAATATACAGATTGAATAACATCATGGATACGCTACAGCCCTGTCACTCCCTTCCCAACCACTGCTTCCCTTTCATGCCTCTCAACTCTTATAACTGCCATCTGGTTTCTGTAGAAATTGTAAATAGCCTTTCGCTCCCTGTATTTTACCCTTGCCGCCTTCAGAATTTGAAAGAGAGTATTCCGGTCAACACTGTCCAAAGCTTTCTCTAAGTCTACAAATGATAGAAACGTAGGTTTTGCTTTTCTTAATCTAGCTTTTAAAATAAGTCAAAGAGTCAGTATTGCCTCACGTGTTCCTATATTTCTACGGAATCCAAACTGGTCTTCCCCGAGGTCAGCTTCTACCAGTTTTTCCATTCGTCTGTAAAGAATTCGTGTTAGAATTTTGCATTATGAGGCACAATTTGCATCTGTATTTAATCATAGGATACTGCCTGGCTATAGCAGCCGGGGACTGCGGTCATGTGTGTTCGAGTTGTGCTTGTGTGAATGTGTGTGGGTTTTCCACTTCAGAAAGTAGGCCTTTTGAATGAAAGCTAAAATGTGTAATAGTCTTTTCAAAATGAATGGCACTCTTTTCTTGTGGCTTTCTGTTATTAAGTGTCCCCTCTATATGGTGAGTAGCAATCTGTCCTTTTCATAATACTGTTGTCATAGGATACTCAGTAATGAAAGAGCAACAGATCACAGACCACTTGCAGCTGTAATACAGTTCTGTAATATAAAGCAAATCCATGTAAATCTTTTTAAGGGCAAGTTGAAATAATTGTTTATTTTTTAAAAAAAATGATGTTTTTACTCACTCAAAGATTTCTGATCCCCCATCACTCCTTTCATATATTGTACTATATTAGTGGTGAATATTTTTCCTCTTATTTAATAATGAAAATCAGTGGTGCAAGGATCAATTGTAAGAAGGTTGGTACTGCTCTGCCTCCAAAAATAAATCCCATAACACTATAGCACTGTTGCTACCTCAATCTGCGGCATGTCAGTAGCATGTTAGAAGTGCAATTGTTAATTATGGCTGATTAACACTCATACACAGCAAAAAAGAAGAACTTACAATTATTGAAGAAGCAGAGAGCATTCGAAACTGTGCAGAGCAAGGAAAGTATGTGGGCAAATGTTGTATTTGTGACTGGCGAAAAAATGGAATGTGGCTTCAAGAAACGAACGGTAATCATTGAGCAGTTTGCAGCCAAAAAGCCTTGAACAAAGGTTCTGCGATTATGTAGATGAGAAGTGACAATATGAATGTGCAGTGACTAGTGAAATGTGCTGACTAAAAGCAGTGCACTTCAGCCAAAGAATAGGATCACAAGTTTCAATGCTAACTGGGGCTGACAATCAAGATTTTTCTGTCGAAATGGAATAGGCTTCTGGAGGAAAAGGACCATTGCTCAACAGCTTCCAGGCAAGTACAAGGAAAAAGTAGTGAATTTTCATTGCTGTGTGGTCAATTTGTACCATGAACATTCCTACTTATTACGGCAAATTGGTAGCATCAATCAAATGCCAGTCTATTTTGTGATGTTGCTTGACAACACCAAAATGGAATCCAGCAACATGGCACAAACTGTTGGCAATGAGTAGTAAAGATGTATGGTCATTATGTGTGTAACTAGCAATGGACAAAAGCTAACACTTTACATGAAACACTCCTGGAAATGGAAAAAAGAACACATTGACACCGGTGTGTCAGACCCACCATACTTGCTCCGGACACTGCGAGAGGGCTGTACAAGCAATGATCACACGCACGGCACAGCGGACACACCAGGAACCGCGGTGTTGGCCGTCGAATGGCGCTAGCTGCGCAGCATTTGTGCACTGCCGCCGTCAGTGTCAGCCAGTTTGCCGTGGCATACGAAGCTCCATCGCAGTCTTTAACACTGGTAGCATGCCGCGACAGCTTGGACGTGAACCGTATGTGCAGTTGACGGACTTTGAGTGAGGGCGTATAGTGGGCATGCGGGAGGCCGGGTGGACGTACCGCCGAATTGCTCAACACGTGGGGCGTGAGGTCTCCACAGTACATCGATGTTGTCGCCAGTGGTCGGCGGAAGGTGCACGTGCCCGTCGACCTGGGACCGGACCGCAGCGACGCACGGATGCACGCCAAGACCGTAGGATCCTACGCAGTGCCGTAGGGGACCGCACCACCACTTCCCAGCAAATTAGGGACACTGTTGCTCCTGGGGTATCGGCGAGGACCATTCGCAACCGTCTCCATGAAGCTGGGCTACGGTCCCGCACACCGTTCGGCCGTCTTCCGCTCACGCCCCAACATTGTGCAGCCCGCCTCCAGTGGTGTCGCGACAGGCGTGAATGGAGGGACGAATGGAGACGTGTCGTCTTCAGCGATGAGAGTCGCTTCTGCCTTGGTGCCAATGATGGTCGTATGCATGTTTGGCGCCGTGCAGGTGAGCGCCACAATCAGGACTGCATACGACCGAGGCACACAGGGCACTGAATAGTGCACGGTACATCCAAACCGTCATCAAACCCATCGTTCTACCATTCCTAGACCGGCAAGGGAACTTGCTGTTCCAACAGGACAATGCACGTCTGCATGTATCCCGTGCCACCCTCGTGCTCTAGAAGGTGTAAGTCAACTACACTGGCCAGCAAGATCTCCGGATCTGTCCCCCATTGAGCATGTTTGGGACTGGATGAAGCGTCGTCTCACGCGGTCTGCACGTCCAGCACGAACGCTGGTCCAACTGAGGCGCCAGGTGGAAATGGCATGGCAAGCCGTTCCACAGGACTACATCCAGCATCTCTACGATCGTCTCCATGGGAGAATAGCAGCCTGCATTGCTGCAAAAGGTGGATATCCACTGTACTAGTGCCGACATTGTGCATGCTCTGTTGCCTGTGTCTATGTGCCTGTGGTTCTGTCAGTGTGATCATGTGATGTATCTGACCCCAGGAATGTGTCAATAAAGTTTCCCCTTCCTGGGACAATGAATTCACGGTGTTCTTATTTCAATTTCCAGGAGTGTATTTAAAAGGAAAACAATTCCAGAAATGTAAGCGAAAGGCATATTAGAAAGAGCAAATCCAAAAGGGTGGATGGAAAATGATCTTCTGTTTAACTGGGTGATGCATGTTTGGCGTCACCCTGGTACATTACTGAATTAACTTAACATGTTGCTCTTGGACAGCTTTCAGAAGTATAGAACTCAGGAAGTGCAAGACAACACACAAAAACAGGAAACTGAATTGATCATTATCCCTGGCAGCCTAACATCCATACTGGAACCGCTAGATGTGTGTATAAATTGAGCATTCAAAGCTGTACTTAAACAGCAATATAGGCAACAGATGGCTGATGAAAACGACAAGTTCATGCCGAGGTGAAAAATCAAGATTGTCCCAGATTTGTGAGTGGGTTAAATGTGCATACAATGATTTCCCCCTCCCTTAAAATTAGGGTGTGTGGATTGTTCGTGTATGTATGGTGATACAGGGTGATACATGAAAAACCAGACCTGAGTACTAGACTGCTCACTGTCGCCCACCAACTGCCATCTACTGTTTCCAAGCTGTTGCAACTACATTTTGTATTATAACCATGAAAGCCATTGCAACTTGGATAAGATGTGTGAAGTAAATATCTCAGAGAGATGTATCCTCTTCAAGAAAGAGTCACAGTAGTGGACGTTCATCAAAGGAAAATTGGGACATTTTTGCAAAGAAGTTTCATGGCGTTTTCATACCAGCAAAGAGCAGTATACAGGATTTAGTGACAAAGTGGCATACTACAGGGTCAGCTGTATCCACAAAAAAGAATCAAGCCCCCTCTGTTTGTACATATGCTGTGATTGCAGATATTCAATCGCAAATGATCCAGAATCCAAAGAAGTTGACACATAAATTGTTGCAACAAGTGAATATTTTGTGGAGTTCTTGTCAATGTGTTTTATATGATATAGGGATGCAGACATTCGAAATGACATGTGCCCAAGAATTGAAGGAGGAAGAGAAAACAAAACATGTGAATTATTTTATCTGGTTAGTCACACAATTGAGAGTGTAATGTTGGATCCACTGCTGTACTTCATGCACAGCGATGAAGCCTGGTTCAATCTGACAGACATGTGAACTCCCAGAACACAAGATACTGGTCAACAAACAATCCATAATATGATTAATGAGGATCCTCTTCACAGTGAAAAACTCGGAGCATACTGTGCTGTGTCAGCAACTTGGATTGTGAATTCCATATTTTTTGAAACAGCAGTACACATGGCTGTGTATACGAGGTGTGTTCAAAAAGTAAAGTCACATTATATTTTTACGAAAAAATATTTAATTACTTGTCAATATTCATGTTGTCCCCTTCAAAGTAATCCCCCTCAGATACAATACACTTGTGCTAACACTTATTCCAATCCTCGAAGCACTTCTCATAAGCACTTTTTGGTACAGCAATGCAGTTTTTATTTCCTAAATCACTGAAAATCTTCATCCTTTCATAGGTCTCTTCAGTTATGGGAACAGGAAAAAGTCACAGGGGGCCAAATCCGGTGAATTGGTGGCTGAGGCATGTGTTGTGTTTGGCCCAAAAATCGCTCACAACCAACAGTGAATGAGCAGGTGCATTGTCATGATGCAAAAGCCATGAATTGTTTTCCCACAATTCTGGGTGTTTTTTTGATATGGCTTCTCACAAACAGTGCATAACATCAAGATAATACCCCTTATTGACCATACAACCATGAGGCAAAAATTCATGGCACAGTATGCCACAGTAATTGAAAAAAAAACAGTGAGCAAAACTTTGACATTTGACCGAACTTGGCATGCTTTTTTCAGTCTTGGCTCTCTGGGATGCTTCCATTGGGATGACTGCACTTTGGTTTCGATGTCATAACCATAAACCCATGTTTTCTCACCAGTTATGACCCTTTTGAGCAAATCAGGATCATCACTGAAGAGCTCCTGGGCAATGCTCATATAACGGTTCTTCTGATCAGAATTGAGAAGTTTTGGAACAAACTTCGCTGACATATGTCTCATCTGAAAAAATTGCATGACACAAGCCGACTGGTATGCCAACATCCTCAGCAACTTCTCTTACAGTAATTCAATGATTTTTCAAACAATTTTCTTCACAGCTTTGACATTATCAGCTGTTGTTGATGTGCTGGGGTGTATAGAGTGAGGTTTGTCATTTGCATCTTCTCGGCCATCTTGGAAGAGCTTTTACTACTTCTAAACTTTTTTTTTATTTAGAGCAGACTCAACTTATGCCACTGTCAACATTTCAAGTGTTTTAGAGCACTTGATTCCACTTTGCACACAAAATTTGATGAAAATTCTTTGCTCCAAGTTTTATAATAATTGAAAATTGCCAAGCACACTAAAACACATCTAACCTTTCTATCTATCAAAAACAGATGAAGTATGCTGTACACTTGAAACTGTGAACATATGTTCGGGATATGTGTGCCAACATAACAAAAAAAAAAAAAATTCTATAACGGAATGTATGTTGCCAGCGCAATTTGAAAAATCACCTTACCTTTTGAACAGCCCTCGTATGTGAATCTTCGAGGAATTTCACACACAGATGAGCCCCTATAAACGTACATAAGTTGCCTCTCAAATGAGGAGGTGACATGTCACACTTCATGCCAGTTAATCTCATGAATTCGTGGAAGACTCACAGGAGGAAAGACTGTCAGCAAACGATTGTAGCCACCTCGTTCTCTGACCTAACCAGTTGTGACTATTACCTGTGGGGCATCTAAATGGGAAAGTATACACAAATAACCCAGTAACATTAGAAGGTGGGAATTTAAGGAGATGGGACCTGGATAAACTAACTAAGAGGTTGTACAGAGTTTCAGGGAGAGCGTAAGGGAACAAATGGCAGGAATGGGGGAAAGAACTACAGTACAAGAAGAATGAGTAGCTTTGAGGGATGAAGTAGTGAAGGCAGCAGAGAATCAAGTAGGTAAAAAGACGAGGGCTAGTAGAAATCCTTGGGTAACAGAAGAAATATTGAATTTAATTGATGAAAGGAGGAAATATAAAAATGCAGTAAATGAAGCAGGCAAAAAGGAATACAAACGCCCAAAAATGAAATTGACAGGAAGTGCAAAATGGCTAAGCAGGGATGGCTAGAGGATAAATGTAAGGATGTAGAGGCTTATCTCACTAGGGGTAAGATAGATACTGCCTACAGGAAAATTAAGGACACCTTCGGAGAAAAGAGAACCACTTGTATGAATATCAAGAGCTCAGATGGAAACCCAGTTCTAAGCAAAGAAGGGAAAGCAGAAAGGTGGATGGAATATATACAGGGTCTATACAAGGGCGATGTACTTGAGGACAATATTATGGAAATGGAAGAGGATGTAGATGGAGATGAAATGGGAGATATGATACTGCGTGAAAAGTTCGACAGAGCACAGAAAGACCTGAGTCAAAACAAGGCCCCCGGAGTAGACAACATTCCATTAGAACTACTGACGGCCTTGGGAGAGCCAGTCCTGACAAAACTCTACCATCTGGTGAGCAAGATCTATGAGACAGGCGAAATACCCTCAGACTTCAAGAAGAATATAATAATCCCAATCCCAAAGAAAGCAGGTGTTGACAGATGTGAAAATTACCGAACTATCAGTTTAATAAGTCACAGCTGCAAAATACTAACGTGAATTCTTTACATACGAATGGAAAAACTAGTAGAAGCCGACCTTGGGGAAGATCAGTTTGGATTCCGTAGAAATATTGGAACACATAAGGCAATACTGACCCTACGGCTTATCTTAGAAGCTAGATTAAGGAAAGGCAAACCCACGTTTCTAGCATTTGTAGACTTAGAGAAATCTTTTGACAATATTGACAGGAATACTCTCTTTCAAATTCTGAAGGTGGCAGGGTTAAAATATAGGGAGCGAAAGGCTATTTACAATTTGTATAGAAACCACATTGCAGTTATAAGAGTTGAGGGGCATGAAAGGGAAGCAGTGGTTGGGAAGGGAGTGAGGCAGGGTTGTAGCCTCTCCCCGATGTTATTCAATCTGTATATTGAGCAAGCAGTGAAGGAAACAAAAGAAGAATTCAGTGTAGGTATTAAAATCCATGGAGAAGAAATAAAAACTTTGAGGTTCGCCGATGACATTGTAATTCTGTCAGAGACAGCAAAGGACTTGGAAGAGCAGTTGAACGGAATGGATGGTGTCTTGAAGGGAGGATATAAGATGAACATCAACAAAAGCAAAACGAGGATAATGGAATGTAGTCGAACTAAGTCGGGTGATGTTGAGGGTATTAGATTAGGAAATGAGACACTTAAAGTAGTAAAGGAGTTTTGATATTTGGGGAGCAAAATAACAGATGATGGTCGAAGTAGAGAGGATATAAAATGTAGACTGGCAATGGGAAGGAAAGCGTTTCTGAAGAAGAGAAATTTGTTAATATCGAGTATTGATTTAAGTGTCAGGAAGTCATTTCTGAAAGTATTTCTATGGATTGTAGCCATGTATGAAAGTGAAACATGGACGATAAATAGTTTAGACAAGAAGAGAATAGAAGCTTTCGAAATGTGGTGCTACAGAAGAATGCTGAAGATTAGATGGGTAGATCACATAACTAATGAGGAGGTGTTGAATAGGATTGGGAAAAAGAGAAGTTTGTGGCACAACTTGACTAGAAGAAGGGATCGGTTGGTAGGACATGTTCTGAGGCATCAAGGGATCACCAATTTAGTATTGGAGGGCAGCGTGGAGGGTAAAAATCGTAGAGGGTGACCAAGAGATGAATACACCAAGCAGACTCAGAAGGATGTAGGTTGCAGTAGGTACTGGGAGATGAAGAAGCTTGCACAGGATAGGGTAGCATGGAGAGCTGAATCAAACCAGTCTCAGGACTGAAGACCACAACAACAACAACAACAACATTAGAAGAGTTGAAGGGACAATATTTGTATAAATTTGGAGAACTGATGCGGCAGAGTTGTGCAAAGTGTATATTAACATGTTAGGGAGCTAGCACAAGGAGGTCATTCTCAGCACCTAGTGTAATGTAATGAAAAAGACAAGATCAATTCAGTAAATACAGACCTTTGCATTAGCTTATTTGTTATTTCTTTAGTATCTAATTCTTACATGTACTGCTCTTGCCACGCAACAATTTGTGTGTAACTGGCAAGCAATCTGCTGCACTCCATGCCAGTTTTTCATGTGTCATCCTTGGGTAAAATATGCCGGAAGTAAAGTAGTTCACCATTCGGATCTCCGGGCGGGGACTACTCAGGAGGACGTCGTTATCAGGAGAAAGAAAACTGGCGTTCTACGGATCAGAGCGTGGAATGTCAGATCCCTTAATTGGGCAGGTAGGTCAGAAAATTTAAAAAGGGAAATGGATAGGTTAAAGTTAGATATAGAGGGAATTAGAGAAGTTCGGTGGCAGAAGGAACAAGACTTTTGGTCAGGTGAATACAGGGTTATAAATACAAAATCAAATAGGAGTAATGCAGGAGTAGGTTTAATAATGAATAAGAAAATATGAATGCAGGTAAGCTATTCGAAACAGCACAGCAAACGCATTGTTGTGGCCAAGATAGACACGAAGTCAATGCCTACGACAGTAGTACAAGTCTATATGCCAACTAGCTCTGCAGATGACGAAGAAATTTAAGAAATGTATGATGAGATAACAGAAATTATTCAGATAGTGAAGGGAGACGAAAATTTAATAGTCATGGGTGAATGGTATTCGATAGTAGGAAAAGGAAGAGAAGGAAACTTAGTAGGTGAATATGGATTGGGGGTAAGAAATGAAAGAGGAAGCTGCCTGGTGGAATTTTGCACAGAGCACAACTTAAGCATAGTTAACACTTGGTTCAAGAATCATAAAAGAAGGTTGTATACATGGAAGAAGCCTAGAGACACTGACAGATTTCAGATACATTATATAATGGTAAGACAGAGATTTAGGAACCAGGTTTTACATTGTAAGACATTTCCAGGGGCAGATGTGGACTCTGGCCACAATCTATTGGTTATGAACTGTAGATTAAAACTGAAGAAACTGCAAAAAGGTGGGAATATAAGGAGATGGGACCTGGATAAACTGCCTAAACCAGAGGTTGTACAGAGTTTCAGGAAGAGCATAAGGGAACAACTGACAAGAATGGGGGAAAGAAACACAGTAGAAGAAGAATGGGTAGCTTTGAGGGATGAAGTAGTGAAGGCAGCAGAGGATCAAGTAGGTAAAAAGACGAGGGCTAGTAGAAATCCTTGGGTGACAGAAGAAATACTGAATTTAATTGATGAAAGGTGAAAATATATAAATGCAGTAAATGAACCAGGCAAAAATGAATACAAACGTCTCAAAAATGAGATCGACAGGAAGTGCAAAATGGCTAAGCAGGCGTGGCTAGAGGACAAATGTAAGGATGTAGAGGCTTATCTCACTAGGGGTAAGATAGATACTGCCTACAGGAAAATTAAAGAGACCTTTGTAGACAAGATAAACACTTGTATGAATATCAAGAGCTCAGATGGAAACCAAGTTCTAAGCAAAGAAGGGAAAGCAGAAAGATGGAAGGAGTATATAGAGGGTCTATACAAGGGCAATGTACTTGAGGGAAATGTTATAGAAATGGAAGAGGATGTAGATGAAGATGAAATGGGAGATATGACACTGAGTGAAGAGTTTGACAGAGCACTGAAAGACCTAAGTCTAAACAAGGCCCCGGGAGTAGACAACATTCCATTAGAACTACTGACAGCCTTGGGAGAGCCAGTCCTGACAAAACTCTACCATCTGGTGAGCAAGGGAAGCAGGCGTTGACAGAAGTGAAAATCACCGAACTATCAGTTTAATAAGTCACGGCTGCAAAATACTAACGCGAAATCTTTACAGACGAATGAAAAACTGGTAGAAGCTGACCTCAGGGAAGACCAGTTTGGATTCTGTAGAAATATGGGAACACGTGAGGCAATACTGACTCTATGACTTACTTTAGAAGCTAGATTAAGAAAAGGCAAACCTACATTTCTAGCATTTGTAGACTTAGAGAAAGCTTTTGACAATGTTGACTGGAATACTCTCTTTCAAATTCTGAAGGTGGCAGGGATAAAATACAGGGAGCGAAAGGCTATTTACAATTTCTACAGAAACCAGATGGCAGTTATAAAGGTCGAGGGACATGAAAGGGAAGCAGTGGTTTGGAAGGGAGTGAGACAGGGTTGTAGCCTCTCCCTGATGTTGTTCAATCTGTATATTGAGTAAGCAGTGAAGGAAACAAAAGAAAAATCTGGAGTAGGTATTAAAATCCATAGAGAACAAATAAAAACTTTAAGGTTCACCGATGACATTGTATTTCTGTCAGAGACAGCAAAGGGCTTGGAAGAGTAGCTGAAGGGAATGGATAGTGTCTTGAAAGGAGGATATAAGATGAACATCAACAAAAGCAAAACAAAGATAATGGAATGTAGTCGAATTAATTCAGGTGATGCTGAGGGAATTAGATTAGGAAACGAGACACTTTAAGTAGTAAAGAAGTTTTGCTATTTGGGGAGCAAAATAACTGATGATGGTCGAAGTAGAGAGGATATAAAATGTAGACTAGCAATGGGAAGGAAAGCATTTCTGAAGAACAGAAATTTGCTAACATCGAGTATAGATTTAAGTGTCAGGAAGTCGTTTCTGAAAGTATTTGTATGGAGTGTGGCCATGTATGGAAGTGAAACATGGACGATAAATAGTTTGGACAAGAAGAGAATAGAAGCTTTCGAAATGTGGTGCTACAGAAGAATGTCGAAGATTAGATGGGTAGATCACATAACTAATGAGGAGGTACCGAATAGGATTGGGGAGAAGAGGAGTTTGTGGCACAACTTGACTAGAAGAAGGGATCGGTTGGTAGGACATGTTCTGAGGCATCAAGGGATCACCAATTTAATATTGAAGGGCAGCGTGGAGGGTAAAAATCGTAGAGGGAGACCAAGAGATGAATACACTAAGCAGATTCAGAAGGATGTAGGCTGCAGTACATACTGGGAGATGAAGTAGCTTGCAGAGGATAGAGTAGCATGTAGAGCTGCATCAAACCAGTATCAGGACTGAACACCACAACAACAACAACAACAACAACAACAATCCTGTACTATTTAATGTGGTACTAAGGATCATCAATTTAGTTCTGGAGACGGGTGTCTGGGGTTAAAATTGTAGAGGGAGACAGATAAATACAGTAAGCAGGACATAAGTTCCAATAGTTATTTGGAGATGAAGAGGCTTGCACGGGTAGAGTAGCACAGAGAGCTGCATCAAACCACTCTTCAATCTGAAAACCAGAACAACTACTACTTCCTGTATATATACATTATGTTTATGCCATGATATCATTTTTGTAACTATACAAAAAATGATGATGTCCAAGATAAAGTACATAGAAACAAAGATTATTATTGTTATTGTTATGTCTACTCTACGGGATGTGGGATGAGCCAAGTTATAGACCAACAGACACAAGCAGCCACTGTAGGTTACTTCTGTTTATAGTAAATTATGACTTGCATTTATTTACTCACACTGGTAATTATGAGAATTATTCCACATTATTTTATATACATTTACTGTAAGAAAAACAGGTACTTTGAAAAACTCCACGGCTCCTTCTCTTGTGTTACCCTGGTGTTGTTTTTATCTAATACTACATAACCCCTGTTTAAGAAATCTGGTATTCCCCCATTACCGTGTGTATACATTATGGAAACCCTTTTGTTCTTTAAATTAAATGTAATAGGCAAGGACCAGAGGCTACAAAAAAACTGTGATATACATGAGCACTTTACCAGACAAAACAGGAACTTACATATGACTCAAATCAGCACAGCACTGTGCCAAAAAGGTACTTTTCACATGGGAGTTAAGCTTTATAACAAACTTCCTGAAAACATAAAAGCTATCACTGAGGTCAATACATTTGGAAAATCTCTAAAGTCATATTTACAGCATCACTGCTTTTATTCCATTGAAGAATATTTAAATTTATGAAATGTGTTATATAAATACTTGTGTGTAAATTGTATTATTGTAAGCTTAAATATGTATGCCTTGAAATTACTTTCAGCCTGTATATTTATAACTTGACTTGTCCAATGTCTTATGCATAAGCTGCTATGTAGACAACAGGACCAATAAAATACAATCTACAATCTACAAAACACAGACTGTTACACTATATGGCACTCAATGTCAGTTTTTATTTTGTACTTGTGATCTTGAGACATATCACATCTTGGAAGATTCCACTTGTTGATTGGAAACAGAAAATTTAGAGTCAATATGACAATGTATGGCAACACTATATAAAAGCAAAGTGATGCGAAGATATGTCAGCTTTCTGTACTAACCTGGGTTAATGTAATATAGCAGCGGTCTGTTAAAGGGGTTATCACAAGCCGTGGTGTGTTGCCAAGATACTCATGAGCATACTGAAATTGAGCATCACATATGTTGCAGAAGCAATCTCCTAACTGATCGTCCCATCTGAAATAAAGTATGATATCAGACATACGATCTACACAAAGTTAAGTACAAATATTTAAAAAATTAATGTAAATTTGTTTCCATGGATTTTAGCATATTTATTTACTATTTCTCACTTTGCAGCATGTTATCATCAATTTAACACAGGCTCATATATGCTTATTTTGTTTACTATCATCAACAGTCGACATTCTTTTCTACAGACTGGCAACTTTCATAATTAACATAATACTATTTGCCGTATTTGCTGTACTCATAGCTATTTCTACTATTAATTAAGCAGATACAGGTCACCATCAAACAGACATTATAAAATTCATGTTACCATGCTACAAGTAGTCTTTTGTTTTTATTAATGACTGATAAGAATATTTTCTCTTCCTCCTTTGCATGTAACATGTAAATGATTTACATCTGCACTTAAAACTTAAATTATGGCAGTAACAGTTTAGACACATTCCTCTCTAATAATGTAAACTTACTTTCCCATATTTTCACAGATACATTGTGACAACTCTTTGCGCATATCACATTAAATTACTACTGCCAGAACTAACTCTCACACTGTTATCCCATCTCTGGATTTAATCTGAAATTTCTTATAGATTGCTGTTGAATACAGATCAGTGAAGGAAGAGAAAAAAGGTACCCACAAATTTTACAGCCAGTAATACACTTCACTATTGTAATGTAACTTTTTATTTTAAACTTTTTGAGTCAAAGCAAACATCCAGTATGAAATATATTATTATTTCCCTACATTTTTCAGTAAAATGCCAAAAATCATACATTTTCAATAGAAAACTTTACATTCTTATCAATATAATTCATTTCAAAATACTTGGTTCAAATGGCTCTGAGCACTATGGGCTTAACATCTGTGGTCATCAGTCCCCTAGAACTACTTAAACCTAAATAACCTAAGGACATCACACACATCCATGCCCAAGGCAGGATTCGAACCTGCGACCGTAGCGGTCATGCGGTTCCAGACTGAAGCGCCTAGAACCGCATGGCCACACCGGCTGGCCATTTCAAAATACTGAGATCTTCAGAAGCTGTACCTATCAATCAAGAAAAGAGTATTTCACATATTCAAGCACTACCTGTTTGCTTTTTCTTGAGCACTTTGGCCATCTTGACCCACTACCACATTCACCAGAAAGAAAATAAGCACACAACACAGCATTTTCAATGACTACTACAGTGTTATTGCACGCAGAATTATTTGACCACTAAGATTTGAAATGGTTATGAATGAAACACTAATTCAGCTTATTAGTGCTTCATTTACAGCCATTCCAAACCTTAGTGGTCAAATAATACTGTGTGCAATAGCACTGCAGTAGGTACTGAAAATGCCGTGTTGTGTCCTTAATTTCTTGGTGGTGAAAGCAGTGATGGAGTACAGATACTACCTATGATTCTTTCTAAGAAACAACCTAACCTGGGATCAAGTGTAAAGTGTAAGTACAACGGCCACATTGTGTGAAAAAGGGAGAGGTTGCTCCCTCCATGCCACATCTATGCCTCCAGCAATCTACATAAGGATCAAGCTCGTTCCCTCTGTTTCCTACCTACATCCTTCTGAATTACCATTCAAGAAAAAGTGAACATGTAACACATGATATACATCTGATGGCAGAATGACTAGAACAATCTAGAAAAATTTAAAAACTGTAATTTGCTGTGCTGGTGATTAAAACTGTTATTCTTGTGCTGATAACTGAAGAGGACATCTTATAACTTTGATAGTAACAACTGCGAAACTTTCTCAATAAATGTCACACGACGGCAACAAATTGGACACATCTGACAGTATCAGCAGTACGAGTAATTCCGTTCCAGTTAACCCGCTCATCAGAAAGGCAGAAAAAATTTGAAATAGTCACAGTCTATTTGATATGTAGGCAATACGAAAAACTAGCCTTCATACCAATAAAATAATCTGATCACCAAATAACAATTATTTTTTAGACAATATATATGAGTAACATGGTCTTAAGCCCGCCCACTTAGCCGTGCAATCTAACACACTGCTTTCCAGGCGGGAGGGCATGCCGGTCCCCAGCACGAATCTGCCCAGCAGACTATTGTCGAGGTCCAGTGTGACAGCCTGTCTGTGGATGGTTTTTAAGGTGGTTTTTCATCTGGCTCAGCAAATGCGGGCTGGTTCCCTTTATTCCGCCTCAGTGCGGACACTTTCTCCACATACGCGTACACCATAATTTACCACCCAAACAGTGATGCCTCTCTGTCGTTTGTAGGTCCCCAACTCCGTACAATACAACAAGGACTTGTCAATTATAATGAGAAGAAAATTAAATACTTTAGCATACCATTGATATCTACATACTAAGCAGTTATATGGGCAGCCCATGTTTGTAATCATCTCATTTACACTGTAAGATGGAGTAGAATATGAAACTTCCTGGCAGATTAAAACTGTGTGCTGGACTGAGACTCGAACTCGGGACCTTTGCCTTTCGCGGGCAGTGCTCCATCAACTGAGCCACCCAAGCACGACTCACGCCCCATCCTCAAAGCTTTATTTCTGCCAATATCTCATCTCCTACCTTCCAAACTTTACAGAAGCTCTCCTGCGAACCCTGCAGAACTAGCACTCCTGAAAGAAAGGATATTGCAGAGACATGGCGAGTCTCGGTCCGGCACACAGTTTTAAACTGCCAGGAAGTTTCATATCAGCGCATACTCTGCTGCAGAGTGAAAATCTCATTCTGGGGTAGAATATGTTTGTTTAAGTTTTACCTGTGCCTCAGCTGAGACTGCCACTGAAATGCTGATGCACTCTCCACTTTCATCTGAATCATTTTAGCAACAACATCACGGGAATGAACATCTATGGTACATATTGTCATTATCTTCTGTCTGTCTCCTTTTGTTAAATCACCCAGTAAGAGTGAAATCAGAATACTAAGCTGCATTATCTGTATAACAAAGAAAATGCTACACTATACAATCTTCTAGTTAAAATTGTACACTACTCTCTCTCCTCTCTCTCTCTCTCTCTCTCTCTCTCTCACACACACACACACACACACACACACACACATGAGGTGTGAAGAGGAGGTATATGTGGAAAATAATTACGCTCCATGAAGAAAAAGTCTATCTCCTCTGTCCCTTCCTCCACCCCTGCAACCCCTCCCAATACACACCCATGTGTCGCCTGCAGGGTGTGCCACTTCTCACCAGCCACTACAAATATGCCATCCCATATACCTGCCACCCCTCCCTGCCACATTCCTAGCCTGCAAACCAGCTTCCTCCCTCTGAGCTGTTAGCTACCCACCCCGAGTCCCTCTCCCTGATTGCTGGCTCCCTCTCCCTCTACCCACACCACCTGACACTACTACCCCCACCACAACTAGTCCACCTGTCAAAAAACAGCATTGGCACTGTGTATATGTGTAATTTACTCTAGCTCATCAAAAGATGACTCCAAAAGCTAGCAAGTTTTCTTTATTTAGTGTTTGCCTATTGACAACTCGGCACTTTTGCTTTTTGATGAGTGATCTCCTTCAGTCCTAAGGTATTTAATTCTAGAAAAACTTTCCTACAATTATGGACTAGAAAGTTACAGCCAATTAATTACCTGGAGCTATTAAGAATAAGCATTGCCTTTTACATTTGCAAGTATATGGATAAATGCAATTCACACAAAAAGAATAGCAGCTTTTATTACTAACACTACATGATGTCAGCTCATCGGGGCAGTTAATAGCGAAGTTGGGAGTTGATAACATTTCTATGTGGAATGTTAGCCAAATCACTACTTGAGTTTTCTTTTGCTTATTTATGTAACATCTACAGATGTCTGTACCAGTGCCCACTAGCAGGTTCCATCATGTCTCTATTATCTTGCTCTCATAAAAAAAATCATTGTATCTTCTCTTCATAATTATCACAGTCACCCACTTCAAGCTGCTAATACTCAAGACAGAAATATCAAGTCTCGAAAAGAATGGTGCTGATATGCGTGTGAAGAAGGATAGTCCTTCCACTCAGGCTGCAGATAGCTACAAGACTTGTCCAACAGTGTCAAATGAGTTTATTTATTAATTTAATAGCTAATGAAATGACATATGTAGCCATACTACTTAAGGATAAATGTTCTTATCCTGTGTCTCCTGTGTATAATTGGCATACAGTAACTGGAGTGCCTATATACCACAACCACTATTATAACTTTTATCAAACAAATTTAACAGTTTCTACAAATCAATACCTACAAGGGCAGATCAAATATGCAATAACCTTAATCTGTTTGGAATAAAAAAGAAAATACTCCCCTAATTTTCCACAATTGCCACTCTTCATGTGGTATTTTTGCACAAATGGGAAGTATCTTGATTCCTGTGAAGTATAAACCACTGGAAACTGTACTCAATCTTTTGCATACCAACTGTTTCATACAACAAATACCTCTGAGCTGCTGCTCTATAACTGGCTAAAATTCTTCAAAATCACACGGTGAGAGGTCTGGACTAAAGGGGAGAGTTAAACTTCCTGATCGAATGAAACTATGTGCCACGCAGGATATGAAACACCAACACTAGAAAGTAGGAGAGAGGTACTGCAAGACTATGACTTTGAACTGAACTGTGAGCCATACCTGGATAGCTCACCATGGCTGGCCACAGCATTTTCATTTGTTTATTTGTTTATTTTTCCATATAAATCTCTTTTTCAGTACATATATCATACACATACATATATTGTACACAGGATATTGGGTTTTCAAATGTCAGACATACATTATTTATATTTTTATAACAAATTGGATCTATACAGTTAATAATTACAAATTTTTTAAAATACTGTATATTTATAACTTATTTCTACAATTAAAAATACAAATTACATTTTTTCTTGCTTAAAATACTGTGAGATTGAATAGTAGCAGTTTTTCAGAAGGTAGGCTGTCACAGACTTTTTAAAGCTCTGTAGTTCAGGAAGAGATTTTATATGTCTTGGTAATCTGTTGTATAGTTTTGTTCATGCATGATATACACTTTTTTGGCATAATGTGGTGTTACAATGATTAACATGTGTGACACTGTCTGACCTGGTACTGAAATCATGGACACTTTTGTTTCGAGGAAAAAGGTTTTCTTTTCTCAGTATACTTTTTTTGACATGCATGACTACTTCCAATATTTAAATGAAGGGAAGGGATGGGAAATTTAGACCTTTAAAGAAAGGTTTGCATGGTTTTCTGCTGCTCACTTGTTTCATTATTCTTATAATTGCCTTTTGTTTCCTGAAAACTGTTATTGCCTGGTGTACACTTCTCCAGAAAGTGATACCCTACTTCAGTACTGAATGTACACGAGCAAAGTATACAGCCCCAACTGTTTCTGCAGTAGTATTTTTGCAAATAAATCTTACTACATAGCTCATTTTTGCTAGTTTTGAATTTAGGAATGTGATATGAGTGCTCCATTTAAGATTTTCCTGGATATGAATCCCAAGAAATTTAGTTTCATTGATAGCACTAATGTTTTGGTTACCTATACATATTACGGGTTGTGCCGCATTTTTATTTTGATTCGTGTGGAAATTCATGAGTACTGTTTCTTGGGGATTAACTATTAGCCTGTTTCTGGTAAACCATACAGACACTCCTTTTGTAATATCTTTTGCAGATGCAGTAAGATTTTCTTCTTTATTCCCTTCAATCAACAGACTGGTGTCATCTGCAAACAGTACTGGTTCAGAATCCTTATTGTGTGACGGGAAATCATTAATGTATACCAAAAAAAGAAAGGGACCTAAAATGAAGCCCTGTGGAACACCATGACTTAGTCCACATGGTTCTGAAAGGTATACCTGGACTTCATTTCCTTCCATGTACTTAACTTCAGTTACCTGAGATTGATATTTCAAATATGATTTAATCCATTGATTTGGCACACCTCTTACACCATAGTGTTCAAGCTTCCTCAGGAGCACAGAACGATCAATCACATGAAATGCTTTTGTTAGGTCCGAGAATAAACTTGAGATATTTCTGTGATTGTCCACTGCATTTTAGACATGGTTTATCAGATTGAAAGTGGCTGTTTCAATCGATCACTGTGGTCTGAAGCCATGTTGACATCGAGAAATAAAATTATTCTTGTCGAAGAATGTAGTTAGTTTTGAAAGGAACAATTTTTCAATAATTTTCGAAAACCCTGACAGTGGAGACACAGGCCTACATACATTGATGATCACCTTTTTTATATAGGGGTATTACTTTCGCCATTTTCAGTTGCTGTGGGAAGACACCACATGATAACGATGAGTTGCGTATGTCCAATAAAGGCGAAAGTATTTGTCTTGGTGTTATTTTTATAATATAATCTGGAATATCATCAATACTAGTTGAATAATTACTCTTCAGTGAATTAATGGTATTTAGGAGCTCTGTTGGGCCTATTGGACTGAGGAACATGGATATATTATTTATTTCAATAGATGCAAGTTCTTTACGTGTGGTATTAGGCAGATTTCCAAATTTTTCCTTCACTAATTTTCCAGAAACAGTTGCATAATAAGAACTGAAACTGTTTGCAACTGCTCTAGAGTCTGTGACATTCTTGCCATCATGTGATATTACAATATTTTTGTGAGTTGTCTTCTTCCCCGTAAGATCCTGCATAGCTTTCCACATGGACTTAGTTTTATTGGATGACTTCATAATATATTTGTCATTTTCCTTAATTTTTGCCTCTTTTATGACACGTTTCAAAACTAGCTTGTGTTTTTTTGAAATAACTAAGAAATTCTGGACTGCTGTCAGTTTTTGACTGCAGAAAAAGTCCCGCTTCCTTTTACAAGATACTCTAATGCCTGATATAATGCAGTTTTTGAATCTATTTGTGCTTTTGGGAATCACTTTCCTTTGTGGAAAATCTATGTCAAAATTTTCCATCTTTTTGTTGGTAATAGAGGTATCATATACTTCTCTCCAAAATTATTCGCTGATGAAGTACTGGAAGTATTCAATATTTTTCCTACTATAAATCCTTTTATGGGTAATATTTTGTACACTGGTCAAAATGTGATTTACAGGTATGGTTAATAATTGCGAAAGGTGGTCACTATAGCCAGTATCAAAGTTTTCTGATGTACACTTGTCCCTGTTTGCACATACCTAATCAAGGAGAGTGACACTAGTTTTTGTTTCATGTGTTGGAGAGCTAACAGTCAGACAAAGATTGTAGGCTTTTATAACAATGGCTCAGAAAGGCAATATTAAAATCTCCACACAGTACCACTGTTTTCCCAGTTGTCTTAAGTTTGCCTAATGCAAGGTCCAGTTTCTTGGGGGGGGGGGGGGGGGGGGGACACCACTTGTGTTGCTAAAAGGAGATCTATACACACATAAAATAATAGTTTTTTCAGGCATTAATTCAACAGCTGAGGTTTCAAAGTATCTTTCACAACCAAGTTTGCAAACAGAGGCTACACTCTTATAATCTACATTTTCTTTTAAATATATACAAGTTCCCCCATGTTTTGATTCAATTGTACAAAAGCAGTTTGTGACTTTAAAATGGAATACTTTCAAGTATTGAAAATACTCGTTTTTTAACCAATGCTCACGAAAACATAAAACTGAAGCATTTTTCCATTCACTGTTAAGGAATAGATTTATTTCATCAACTTTGTTTGTTAATGACTGTACATTCTTGTACACAATCGTTAAGGAATACATTTATTTCATCAACTTTGTTTGTTAATGACTGTACATTCTGGTACACAATCTTCAATGTGTATTTGCAATTTAATTCTGCATCACATTTTTTTGTGATACAGTCTACTTCCCTAAAAAATGTCTTTCGCCCTTTTTATAAGTCATCTCATCTTTCTTTAAGACCCATTTGTCGAAAGTACTTTGGACTGCTTCTATATTATGCCTGTTGTGACTCAAATTTACTAAATGGCAGATATCTTCAACCAAAAATTGTTTCCCACTGTGATTTAAATGAAGGCCATGGCTGGTATGCATGGACCTGTCTAACGTGCTTACATTTCTTCAATAAAATTCTTCAGGGTATCAGACCGCATCGTCATAATTTAAAATGCGCCAATGTTTCGGCCAGCGTTGCAGCTAGCCTTCATCAGGGCCTTACGTTAAACTGCTAAATGAAACACACTTGGTTCCCTAAATAGCTGCACGAGAAAACCGTGTCGTTACTTGATTGGCTGTAAAAGGAGGAGGAGGAGGGGTGAAAGGTATGCTTTATTGGTGTTTCCTTTATTATCTGTCATTGGCTGAAATAGCTGTTTTCTATTGGTCTTTATATTAATCCACCCCATTGGAGGAGACGGACGAATAGTGAACAGGTGATGGCTGTGACGTCACACTGTTTACATGCTGTCCAGAAGCCGGCTGCGGCGTGCCATTGCTTTGTGTGCTCGCGACCACTACTGCGGCTCTCTGCGTGTCTGCATGGGCCGCCACGGCTCTGCCGCCGCTCCGTAGCCCTGCTATTGCAGGCAGCCAAGACCTCGGAAGCTTGTACCCGTCCTCTCTATTCATGTTGGCGGGTCTTTTGGCTATTTCTATCACCTCTCTAATCTTTATTTTGAAAGTGAGAGGCTGTTTTGCCAGGACGCGGGCTTCTTGAAAAAATATTGGTTTCCCGCACTCGTCTCGGTGTTCCGCCACTGCTGACTTAGTGTGTTGTTTCAGGCGGATATATCTTTCATGTTCCGAAAGCCTTGTGCTAATCAGACGTCCCGTCTCACCTATGTAGACTAATCCACATGCACAACCAATTTCATGCATGCCAGCTGTGTGTAGTTTGTCAACTGCATCCTTGGTAGAACCGAGCATGTGTGATATTTTGTTTCTGCTTCGGAAAATTGGTTTGATGTCGGCTTTTCGTAGAATTTTGCCAATACGTTCGGTGACCCCTTGTACATATGGTAACACAGCAATGCTCTGTTCCTCCTTCTCCTCTTCCCTATTAGTCTTCTCCCTTGTCGACATGGTGCTGTCTATCGTCTGCTTCCCATAGCCATTAGTTCCGAAGATGGTCCTGAGGCATTCAAGTTCTGTCTTCAGATGTTCTTCGTCGCTTATCCTGTACGCTCTCTTCGTTAGCGTGTGCAGGGCGGACTTCTTCTGTGTGGGGTGATGGTGGGAGGAGGCGTGAAGGTACCTGTCCGTACTGGTTGGTTTCCTGTACACTTTGTGGCCAAGTTTACCATCAGGTTTTCGATAAACTTCCACGTCGAGAAAAGGCAGCACCCCATTCTTCTCTGTTTCCATTGTAAACTGAATTTTCCTATGCTGTTGGTTAAGGTGCTTGTGGAAGTTCTGTAACTCCTCTTCTCCGTGGTGCCAAATGATGAAAGTATCATCGACATAGCGAAGCCAACAATTTGGACGTAATGGTGCGGACTGGAGGGCTGTTTCCTCAAATGCCTCCATGAAGATTTCTGCTGCGATAGGCGATAGGGGTGAGCCCATAGCTACACCGTCAGTTTGTTCATAAAATAGACCTCTCCACTTGAAATAGGTGGTCGTCAGACAGTGGCGCACAAGCTCACATATATCAGGTGCCACGCGTTCTTCTAGGATGTTCACAGTATCTGACACTGGGACATTCGTGAATAGGGATTTGACGTCGAAACTAACCATCAGATCTTGGTCCGTAACACGCATTTCCTTTAGGAGAGACACGAAGTGAGTGGAATCCTTAACGTGGACTCGGTTTGATGCACTAGGTGTCGGAGCCTAGGTGCCAGTTCTTTCACTAGGTAGTAGGTCGGCGAATTTATACTGTTTACTATGGGCCTTAAGGGGAAGTCGGTTTTGTGTACCTTCGGTACACCATATATCCTTGGTGCCTGTGTCACTTGCGGGATGAATCTTCTGGCCTTGTCGAAGTTGATTCTAGAGTGCTTGAGCAGTGCCTGCATTGTTTTGATTACCTTGGCCGTCGGATCTCCCTGAAGTTTCTTGTAGATAGGTTCTACAAGAATATCTTCCATTCGTTTGTTATAATCAGTTGTGTCCAAGACTACAGTGGCGTTGCCCTTATCTGCCTGTACCACTACTAAGTGGGGGTTGTCCCTGAGTTCCTTGATGGCATGGTATTCCTCAGCGTTGATGTTTTGCTTCGGTGGCTTTGCTTTATTCAGAACTCTGACCGTTTCCTGCCGGATCTTCTCCGCCTCGGCCTGTGGCAGATGACGTACCGAAGCCTCTACGGATTCTATGATATCTTCTTTTGGAACGCGCTTAGGTGCGACTGCGAAATTCATCCCACCAGGAAACACCAATAAAGCATACCTTTCACCCCTCCTCCTCCTCCTTTTACAGCCAATCAAGTAACGACACGGTTTTCTTGTGCAGCTATTTAGGGAACCAAGTGTGTTTCATTTAGCAGTTTAACGTAAGGCCCTGATGAAGGCTAGCTGCAACGCTGGCCGAAATGTTGGCGCATTTTAAATTATGACGATGCGGTCTGATACCCTGGAGAATTTTATTGAAGATGACAATGGCCGCGGAAGCCTACGCTTACGTGCTTACATTTATTTAATTCACATACAGAAATATTTTGCATAGATCATCTATCTCTTTGTTTACTCTTTCTATTAATTTATTTACACATGACCAAGGGAGTAGGTTGTATCTGTGTGGTTGATTTACAATGGCTACATTTGTATTGCCTAATTTGTTTAGCACACTTTCAAGGATTTGACATGAAGGTTCAACAAACTGCACAGCAAACATACTTTTCTTGGTACCTTCACTATTAGTTTCTCAGTTGGTAGTAGTTGGTCAATTTCAGATAAACAGTGCATTTGCATCACCAAGTACTGAACCCTGTGATCAAACAGCTCTTCAGTGCATGATTAACCATTGTTCTCTTGCACTACTTACTTATTTCTAATTTTAGATTTATGTGAAAACTGGTACCTATGTAACATTTAATTATTTATTAACTCTGTATGTCATTTCTCTATTGGTAACACTGGAGTTTGCTCTCTCTACATTGCTCCCATCCCAGTGGTGTACCTAAGTGTGTGAGATGGAGATCACTTCCTTTGCTTCCTACTCATCTGTAAAATGAGATCACGAAAATAATGTCTCATTGGTAATGAGCTCACTGGAACAGAATTCACGCTCAGATTGACGAAAAAAGGAATGGTTTCCTTTGGAAAGAAACTACCCCAGTATGCATCACAAATGATTTAGGAAAATATCAAAAACCTAACTCGGTAACTGACAGTCATTATCAATAATTATCTTGTTTAACAAATATTACATTAAGGTTCTGAAGCCATCCCTTATCATACTAAATCTGTAACAAGGAATGGGGATCTGAACCAAGGCTCTCTCAATCTGGCAGATTCAACAGAGAGAATAACTCATTTTTCTCCAAAAGTCCACGGTCTCTTTAACTTCAACATTTTTTTAAAATATGGCCTGTATATTATATATGCATACTTAATGTTTCTAATGTATACTGTTTATATTTAATTAATTCATGTCATGTACTAAGCCATACACCAAATAAATAAATAAACATAAGCGATCTTCTGTTGCAGAAACTCACTCTAGTCCACTTTATTGCACAAAACAAACTTTGACATGTCTTGTTTTTTAGCATAGCTTCGTAATTTCAGCACCAACCAATGGCAATTTATTTGAAACTACAGTCCACTTTTAATGATAGACTGCTTTTGGAAATAATATTAACCTTCTGTGAAAAGTTTCTTTACTCTACCTGATGATGGACCTTCACCAGGTTATGAAGTATGTTGATGTCGTCTGTTGTGACAGGGATCCCAGGACAGCAGCAGAGGCCCAGGTTTTGCATGGTGTCTTGTTATTCATTTTATTAATGCTAAATTTTGATATGACAGTTAAACAGTGTTGATCCTGTGTAATATCTGTACAGTGTCCTACAAATTTCAATTAGTTACAAATCCATGAAAACCAGCAAAAAATTATGTGTGGCAATTCCTTATTTATTTATTTGCTTGTCTAGGACTGTACAGTGTATTAAAGATGTTGGACCATTGCTTAATTACTACACACATCTCTTGAAATTTTTTACAAAGATCAGTTTAGCAAAAGGTAATATTACACAATACTTTATTATTCTATAACTTTACAAAAAAATCTTAACTGGTGATACATAATTTTGTTTTTCTTGATACTCCCTTACTTATGGATACACTGCTTCAACTGGTAATCCTTCGCTGTTAATTTGAAATTGTCTGTGCCCATTATTATTTTTGTGGGGTTTAGTAATGGGTTATACAGTTTGATGCCAGGACAGAGTATGCCTCACTGGAACAGTGCTGTATCTGTCTGTTGTACGTGTACATCATTGGTCTTGTGTGGAGCTGTGTACAGATTCATTACACCCGATGCCCATATTGCCAATGTTCAATTTTTCTTTTATGATAATTATATTTTTTCCTACTTGATGAGGTGGAGGTGGTTGGATTTTATTTTTCTAAAGTAGTGGCTTGCATGATGACCTTGGTCTACCCTTTCCATTAGTCTATCTAAATTACCTCGAAATTGCTCCACCATATTTGCTACACCATATTTCAATATTGAGAGAACATAAGCAAAATACATGGTCCTGAGATTATCATTTATACACAGTTTCATAGTACCCACAATCATATTACTGAAATGTACAAGTGGAAAGAGCTTTTACAGAGAATTAAAAACTCAAAATTAATTGATCAGGCAACTCAAGATCAACTTGATTCCCTGATCAAGGTGAGAGGTGGAGATTGGCTTTTTCAAAAATAAATATTATTCAATAACACTGGACTGTACACCAGATTAAAGTGACGAGGAACAATTAAGTGTGGTTTTAAGAGCGGTAGATGTGTTTTCCAAACTAGCTGCAAGTAAAGTGACACTACTGGGAAAGGTCTTACAGAATTATTACTTCAGATACTACATAACCTTGGCATATTGCTTGCAGATTGTAGGGGATACTTTAACGACAACAGAAGCAACATGAGGGGAAAGAAGAGTGATACTCAAACTTGTACCATTGAAGAAAATCTGAGAGCTCATTACATCCTTTGCTGAGCTCAGACTGAACTTGGTTGTTAGTGATGCAGTTAAATCATTTACAACTGTGCTGCTTTTTTTTTTCAGTGTAGTTCATAGATTGTTCACATTATTTTCTGACTCTGTGATGTGCTGTGAAACACTCAAGAATCATGCAAGGCTGACTCTGGAGCCACTGTGCGATACAAGATGGGAGACTAGGACTGAAACTGTTTGGGTTGTAAGATCTGAGTTTAATAATAACATACAACTTGCATTAACAGAGTTAAAAACACTTGCAAAAATGATACAATGTGTTTCTATCCAGTCTCTTGAAAGAACTCTCAGAAATTAAGTTTTCTTTGTGAGCAAAAAGGTATGCAACTAGACACTATAGAAAAATTAATAAAATCAACTCTTGGTATTACTGAAGAATAAACAGTCAACAGTTTTGAAAAGCTAAGAAAGAAGCTGAGGAATTGGTTGCATCTAGAAGAAATTTTGCTGAGTTAACAGAATCAAGATCTGCAACTATTAAAAGGCTGTTTTCTTACAAAAGTAAGAATGAACCAATTCCGGAGGGAGAGAAACACTTACAGTAAACCTCTTCTATGTTGTGGCAGATACCACTACTATATCTCTGAACTAAAGGTTTCAGCAGCTCATTAACTGGTGTGATGTGTTCAGTGTTATGTATGACATTAAGAACTTGGCAACACAGAAATACAATCTCAACATAAGCAGTAGAAATCTTGTAGAAGCTTAGGAACAACCTAAAATGCATTCAAGAGTTATAAATTCACAGGATCTTACAAACAAATTAGTACTGTTCTCTCCTATGCTTCCACAAACTGCGAACACATGTTTAGAAGTACTTCAGTACATCTTCGAAATATAACAATTGCATTATGAATATTTTTGGACATGCCAGTGTCTGTAGCTTCTGCTAAACATAGCTTTTCCATGTTAAAGATTATTAAAAGCTATCTCAGATCTTCAATGAGCAATGAGCGGCTAAAGAGGTCTTACCATAATAGCAGTGGGAAGACAGATTGCACATTTCCTCCACCAGTAGAAACTGGTGAAGGTCTTCACTGCTCAAAAAGCAAGAAAAATGAAGATTTAGATGAGTCATTTTTAAAATAATGTTTCCTCAATTTAGTAGGCTTTTCCTCATTTTATTTATCGTTAGAAAGTATCTATTAAGTTATATACCTAATTTTGCATGGTTATAGTGGTGCATGCAAAAGTTACTACTACCAAGTAAGCCGGGCATCACTCGTAAGTGTTGTTAACTATTACAAAGGTGTGGCACTCAATAATAAAAGGATCATGAAAACAAAATTTAAGAATGTATATAAATAAAGTTTATTGCTATGACAGCTCTAACCAGCTGCTTGCCCTGAATGTAATAAGATGGCTCATATGTAATAAGAGATCCATATTTCATACAATCTGGAAACCCAGTGTTGAACCAGCCACTATTGTTTTTTAACAAGTAAAAGTTGTGATGAAACACTAAGTCATTACAGCCACTGCAATATCTATAGTAAATTACATTAGGTTAGGTGTACTTTTGTTCCAATTGATCCACAGTGAGGAGATCCTCTAGTATGTGGAACATATTAGAAAACAAGTATACACAATAAATACTTATAAAATAAGGACGGATCTCTAATGTACCTTCCACAGAGCCCAAATGAAACTGCCCTTGTGGATGTGGAGTAGTCAAAAATATATATGTATTACAAAACTTGTGATCAATACACTTATAATCTGGGATTTCCTCAATTTATATGAAATACATTAAGTAAGACTTTAGTACATTTCAAAATCACCATACACTTGATTGCTGTTAAACTTATGAGTTAAAGAAAAACATTATATCAGGCATTATGATTCTAGACATAAGTTTTGAGGATTATTTTGCAATAATCATTTGTTGTTAGTTTTAGGCACAGGTTCGCCCCTTTTAAGTGCATATCACTATGTTTTTTGTGCATATTTTCTTTGTTTTAGTGTAATTTCAGGCATTTTTGTGAATTTTTTGACACATACGTGCTTACATTTAAAATGGAAAAACCAACTGTTGACCTAGCTATACTCCATGTAACAAGAACTGAATGCATTTTTACCAACAAGTATTTGCTTACCCACAACTTGACACAGGCCTACTGTGCGAAGTCATGGGTAATGTAGTACTTGATACACTCCTGGCCTGTTTGTACATAGATTCAAGGAACTTGCCCCCCTTCTTGCAGCGGTGTACCGTAGGTCTCTAGAACAGCGTAGCGTTCCAAAGGATTGGAAAAGGGCACAGGTCATCGCTGTTTTCAAGAAGGGACGTTGAACAGATGTGCAGAACTATAGACCTATATCTCTAACGTCGATCAGTTGTAGAATTTTGGAACACGTATTATGTTAGAGTATAATGACTTTTCTGGAAACTAGAAATCTGCTCTGTAGGAATCAGGATGGGTTCCGAAAAAGACGATCGTGTGAAACCCAGCTCGCGCTACTCGTCCACGAGACTCAGAGGGCCGTAGACACGGGCTCCCAGGCAGATGCCGTGTTTCTTGACTTCCGCAAGGCGTTCGATACAGTTCCCCACAGTCGTTTAATGAACAAAGTAAGAGCATATGGACTATCAGATCAATTGTGTGATTGGATTGAAGAGTTCCTAGATAACAGAACGCAGCATGTCATTCTCAATGGAGAGAAGTCTTCCGAATTAAGAGCGATTTCAGGTGTTGATAGAAGGGTTGATAGAAGAGATAGAGAAGATTTAACGGAGAGCAGCGTGCTTTGTTACAGGATCATTTAGTAATCACGAAAGCGTTACGGAGATGATAGATAACCTCCAGTGGAAGACTCTGCAGGAGAGATGCTCAGTAGCTCGGTACGGGCTTTTGTTGAAGTTTCGAGAACATACCTTCACCGAGGAGTCAAGCAGTATATTGCTCCATCCTATGTATATCTCGTGAAGAGACCATGAGGATAAAATCAGAGAGATTAGAGCCCACACAGAGGCATACCGACAATCCTTCTTCCCATGAACAATACGAGACTGGAATAGAAGGGAGAACCGATAGAGGTACTCAAGGTACCCTACGTCACACACCGTCAGGTGGCTTGCGGAGTATGGATGTAGATGTAGATGTAGAATCCATGAATTTCATTGAAACTGTCTGAGCTGCAAATAAACACACACACACACACACACACAACAATCATATAAAATAATTATACTAAGTGTAAGCAAACTTACATTCCGGAAAATAAAGGGGGGGGGGGGGGGGGCACAAACTCATGACTTCATTACTTCACAGGAGGCCCCAAAATTCCTTCAACTGGCCCTGGCACTGAACACTTTGATGGAACAGTATAAAATTAATCACCATTTTTTTCTGGACTGTTTGGTTGAGCACTAACCTTTTCTTTGCTTTCTGGCTTCTGTTTCTCATTACATTTTTTGAGCAGATGATGTACTTTACTGGAGGACAGGTATCTAATTTTTTTTTCTATTCTAATTTAAATGATAAAATCCTTTACGAAAAATCATCCTAGAAGGTACTTATCAAATACCAAGTGCTTCAAAATGAATATTGGGGTTTTAAGGCTTGGTAACATTCATTACACTCAAATTACAATTATAAATAATACAGCAAATGAAAGGACAAATCAAATAGTTTTTCTTACAAGTTTTCAATGTGAGCATCATTCATCAAACATCAACTTCATACGCAAGTTCTTCCCAAGCCCCGATCAGTGTGTCTGGAGTAATTGTTGCAACAACTGCTACAGTCCTGTTTCCTAAGTTGAGAAGATCAGATGGTGGTTGAGGCACATACACATGATCCTTTATGAATCCCCAAAGGTAAAAATTACATGGCATCAGATTGGGTGAACGTGGAGTCCATATGAAACAAGCGCTGCCACCTGACCCCTTACAGCCAATACAACGGTCGGGAACAATGTTGTTTAAACAATTACATACTAAGTTTTGCCAGTGAGGCAGTGTACCATCTTGCTACCAAACAATGTTCTATGGTTCAGATTCTTCCAATTGAGAAAAGAGTCATAGTTCCAGTGCATCAAGATAAGAAGGACGAGTTACAGTTGCCTCAGCAAAAAACAAAGGTCCATAAAGGTTCCTTTTGCTGGGATATAGCATAAAAATGTTCAATTTAGGGGAATCTCATTGCAACTGCACCATCTCATGGGGATTTGTTGACCCCCAGATGACAGGTTATGTGTGTTCACATTTCCAGTTATGTGAAATGTTGATTCATCATTAAAGACAGTAACATGTAGAAAATCTTCATCATCATGCAGCAATATTTCATTTGCAAAGTTACCACATATCAACTTGATGTGGGACACGTGATGTATTGTGCTCACAGTCAACACTTACAAGAAAAACTGTTTGAGTTGCTCTTCCATTTGATGTATTATTTATAACTGTAAATTGTATGTCATAAATGTTATGAAGTATTAGAACACTGATATTCATTTTGAAACAGCCAGTACAGCTGTATGTATTCCCTGCACATCACTATTTATTACAAAAAACAAGAGTGAGCTCATATTTCATGCAGCATTACATACTGATTCTATAAAAATGATTTAAACTAATGATTAGCACATGAAAAAATTCCTCTTTCATAACTCACTTGCTTTTTTTGGTATTCTTTAAGTGCATTTTCAAAACCCTCTTCAAGTCTGGAGAAAGACATGTTCACTTCAGATGTCCACCAAATCTGAGTACCACAGAGAGATGCCTGAGCTGGAAAGTCAAAAAGCCACTGTTCACGTGGTTTTTCATCATATGATGATACAGCTTCACCAAAGTAATAGCGACATGTCTGACGCATTGTGTCAGTTAATCTGCTCAACCAAACCTCCACCTAAAACATGGAGAGATTACTTCGGACAATGAAATAAATGAATGCGTGGTTTCATGAAATTTGTAGTAGTGTTTATAATATATTAATTTTATAATAAAATGTATATAATATTCATTAATTACCTCATATGCTAATTTTGTTGAGGCAAGAGTACTCATATATATTCAACTGTTATTGTTCCAATAAGAATCTAATGAGAATTTTAAGTGAAATGATATGAAAGAATTTCAGTGGCCTGCTTTCAATAAATCTCAAAATCTTCAACATTCTATTCTGTATAGAACAATATCTTCAAATCAGACCTGCAGATATGTATGACTAGTTTTACAGAAGAACGCAAAGTAGAAGGTCAGGATCATTCTATGTTCTAATATCTAGGCAATTAATTGCCTTAGTTATATCTATAACAATTTTCATAGCTAAAGAAATAATATTTAAAAATGAGAATGCAGACAAGACATAACAACAGATTTTTAAACCTCAGCAACATTTCCCCTAATGCTAAGTCTTGTTAGTAAGTATCTGTCCACAACTGCAAAATTAATGTATGACCAGGAATTATGATGTAACACCTTTGCAAACATTTTAAAAATATGGTAAATTCAAAATAAGTGCATATGGTATCTGATCCTAAACCAAAATGGATTGCAAAGGTGTTTTGTATATTTTGGAACAAACTCATTAAGATGCAGCAGCAAAGAAGAATTTACAAACGAAACAATAAACATGATTCATGTGGCAACAAGTGTCTATGAGGGATCCAGTCCCATATTTAGTGGAATCATAAAGAGGTCAGTGAGTTGCAAGTACAAGGGTGTGCTGAAAAGTAATGCCTCCAAATTTTTAATGTGAAAACTCTTAAAGCTTTTTAAATAAGTCAAATGTTATTAACATTCTGTATCTTTATTCTTCATGTCTACAGATTTATTTCTCACTACAATCACCCTGGCGACAAACACACATTTCTTCCAACGAAAGATCAGTTACTTGATACTGACACTGCAGCATGTTTGACCGTCTTGACAGAGAAACAACCTCACCTCTGCTTGCACTGCTTCATCACTATCAAAGTGAAGGCCTCAAATGTGTTCTTTAAGTTTGGAAGCAGATGAAAATTGGATGGGGCAAAATGGGAACTGTAGGGATGATGATCAATGACAGTGAACCCAAGGTGTTGGATTGTTGCATATGTTGCAGGACCCGTGTGTGGTCTGGCATTGTCATGCTACAGGATAGGGTGCTTCATGTGAGGACTAACTCTTTGAATTCAGAACTTGATTACAGCATGCTGTTTCTCAGGCAATGACACAGTTACGTTACACATCACCATGTTATATGCTAGAATTCAGAGCCCTCTAGTGGCAGAGTTCTGCAAATATGCAGACATAAAGAATGAAGATAACAGAATGTTAATAATGTATATTTTATTTAGAAAGCTTAAAAGTTTTCACATAGAAAATCTGGAGACATTTCTTTCCAGCACGCCCTCATGTATCTCTAAAATGAACTGTGTTATCCAAGAGCAATGTGATCACCTTGGGCTATCTTCACAGATCCAAAACAATTTGGAGTCTGTAACACTCAGGTACAGATATATGTAAGATCATTATAAATGAGGGAAACTAATATGGCATGAAGGGAGAGGGTGAAAAAGAAGAAAAAACAGATACCAGTGGAGAAAATTAACAGGCAAAAAAGAATGTAAGTGGTCAATTATTTATGCCTGAACTTCACAAAAGTACAAAATGTATGCTCTTTCATCTGAATGTACAAAGCATAGTCATTTCCCAATAAATCAGCAAATATGAAATATTCCTGTCAGATTTTGTAAAAGAAGCTCGTGCTTGAGTGACCACTGTTTGATGCTTAAAATCTTTAGAGGGGCCGGGAAAAAAGGACTTAGAAATTTCAGCTACAGAAAGAACTTCACTAAAAACAATAATAATTTGTCTGGACAGGAGCCCAGATGGAAACTTACATATTTCACAACAGATATTAGACAGTGTATTCAGTACACTTAAAGTATGCAGTGACTTTAATATAAATTTTCAGGAAAACTCAAATAAAATGCAAAAAATCTCATTCCGTACTTTCAACATATAACCGACTAGAATTGCAAAAACAACACAAACAACTATTGACCAAATATTTATAAATGCAAATTATAATGACTTCCAGGCTGGAACCACTACTATAGCATAAGTAACCATAATGGACAGTTTACTGCTTCCCACACAATATCCAAAACCACAATGCAACTTGAATTAGTTAAAGAACAACAAATTCTACATGGATAAAATATAGACATCTTCCGACAACTGCTGGCTACAGAAACAAGAAATTCAGTATCTGAGCATGTCAATACATACGAAAAGTGCAACAGATTTATGAATGTTTTTACTAACTGCTGCAAAACTGCATTCACAATGAAACACAGACTAAAGTCTAATAATAAAAACTATATCTCGATAACTGGTGGAATTAAGATCTCAAGCAAAAAAAGAGGAAACTGTATCATCTCTATATGTAAAAGGCAAGGTCCTGAATGACTTGACTCCTCATCACCCACCCTAAACTGCTAATGACAGGAAATTGAAACTTAAGAAGGGATTTTTCAATATTCCAACCTTAATGGGATAAAATTATTATTATTATTATTATTATTATTATTATTATTATTATTATGTCACTATTAAGGGTATTTTGAAGCTAGACCTATGAAAACTGGTACTTGTTTTCTCGGTCAGAAACAAAGAAATACGTGTTTCAGCATTTTGGGAAATTTAATGTTATGGTGATAAAATAGCAGGTGGAAGCTCGTTTTGAAAATGTATCATTATTACAGAACTACTACATATCTATGAACACTGGTATTTGACTTCTCAGTTACAAATAAAAAAAAAAAATACATGTTTCAGTGGTTTTGGAAATTGAACCCTTAAGGGGATAAAATAGATGATGAGAATTTTTTACAAAAATATTTTATTATGAAAGCACTTTTAAAGCTAAATCTACGAAAATTTAAATTTGGCTTCTCAGCTAAGAAATAAAAAATACATGTTTCACTGTTATTGACAATTCAACCTCTATGGGGGTGAAACAGGGAATGAAAGTTTTCATGGAAATATTTCATTGTGCAAGTGCTTTTGAAGCTAAATCTAAGAACATTTGTAGTTGGCTTCTCTTTCAGAAATAAAACATATGCATATCACTGTTTTTGAAACTTCAACTCCTAAGGGGGATGAAATAGGAGATGAAAAGTTTTATGAGAATATTTCATTGCGAAAGTAAGAATATTTAATTTTGAAAGCATTTTTACAGGTGAAATCTTTGAAAATTGGTGATTGGCTTCTCAGTTAGAGATGAAAAAATATATGTTTATTGTTGTGACAGTGCCACGAGATTTAAAAGTGCCGCTACGTCACACACGGCGATAGAGGCGCTCCGCAGCTCGGCTGAGCGCGGGAGCGCCACCTGGCTATGAACGGCGCCGGCCGCATGTCACGGCACGCAGTTGAGTGACAGATACGGAGTTGATAGCATGAAACCCACTATTGTTTCTACGTTTGTATATCCACGCAATTTATTAGTGAATTAAAGGTTATAACACTTTTTGGCGACGAGGTCGGATATTTTTTTTCCAGCGTTGGAGTATTGTGCGTTCGTGTCTGGGCAGACATGGAACAGCTTATGCAAGCACTCATTGAACAACAAACACAGCTGACGGCTGCTATTCAGGCGTTGTCGACGTCGCTTACTCATCGTCTGTCGTCCTCTTCTCCGCCTCCGTTCCCTCCTTACGACGAGGCCGCTGAAGACTGGGAGGATTATGAGAAGCGTTTGTGGCAACACTTCTTGGCTTTCGGCGTTGTCGACGCTCCGATGTGTAAGTCGTTATTTCTATCTTGGATTTCCCCACGGATCTATCAGCTGCTATCTCAGTTAGCACCTCTGCGGGAACCTGCCTCTCTGTCCTTCCAAGAAATGGGTGACTTATTGTCTAACTCTTACCAAAAAAACACCCACATCATTGCCGCCCGCGTGGCGTTCTACCGGTGTTGTAAACAGCCCCATCAATCTTAACGGGCTTGGGCGGCGGAACTACACGGTCTGAGTAGGAAATGTCAGTTTGTCACGGACACTCATCATGAGTCTTATGCTGATTCCATGGTTAGGGATGCTATTCTACGGCTTGCTCCTGATAAAGAAGTTCGGCAACATGCCCTACAACTGCCAAACCCGTCGTTGTCGGAAGTTCTAAGCATCGCTCAATCCTTTGAAGTGTCTCACCCTGCTGGTGCGCAAAAAGACGCATGGTGTAATGTAGGCGCTGTACAGTCAACTTTTGACACAGACAATTTGCCTGTTTCCCAGGAGAACAATGATGTGGCGGTGGTTCACTCATGTAAACGACGTCGCGTTGGGCCGCAACGCTCGCAGCGAAAACAGCAACCACAGAAAGAGGTTCGTTCCGCCCTTCCTTCTTGTCCACGTTGTTTCGTACAGCATGACAGGGCCGCGTGTCCAAAACGTTGGGCCACGTGTAATTCATGTAGGAAAAAAGGCCACATTGCTTCTGTGTGTCAGTCCCCTCACGTTCCTGTCGACAAGGACGACGCATCGGACATGGATGTTAACTGTGTGCTTTCTCAACCAAATAAGTTGTTTGTTACTGTTCGTGTTCTGGATAAAGACATTCGCATGCAAGTGGACACTGGCTCTGCAGTAACTCTCATTAATTCTCGCACGTATTTGGAGTTGGGCTCCCCTCCCTTGTCTCCAGTTACGCGAAATCTGAGAACTTATAATAAACAGAAAATTCCTATCGCTGGCCAGTTTGATGCTTCCATTGCTTACAAGTCTGTTGTTCGGCCCCCTCACGTTTTATGTGGTGGATCATGCGGGCACCGAAAATCTGTTCGGTTATGATGCTTTCCAGTTGTTTGGGTTCTCCATTGATGAAGATGTGCACCTCATATCTGAGGATATTCCGTATCAACAGCTGGATGGATTGTGTTCTGAATTCTCGTCCGTGTTCTCTGCCGGTCTGGGTCATGCCAAGGATTTTGAAGCACACATTACTCTTAAACCTACAGCTCGCCCTAAGTTTTTCTGGGCACGCCCTATTCTGATGGCGTTGCGTGCACCTGTCAAGGCTGAGATCGACAGGTTAACAGCTTCAGGGATTCTCCTTCCTGTTACCTCCAGCGAATGGGCATCGCCAATCGTGGTGGTTTCTAAACCCAACGGGCATCTGCGATTGTGTGGCGATTTTAAAGCCACTGTCAACACTCAGAGCCTCATTGACACTTATCCTCTTCCCCGTCCTGAGGAGTTATTTACCAAGCTCGCTGGGGGCCAGTTCTTTTCCAAACTTGACTTATCGGAGGCGTACCATCAGTTGCCGTTGGATGCGTCTTCCAAGGAATTTCTCGTCATCAACACTCCTTGTGGGTTGTATCAGTACCAGCGGTTACCATTTGGTGTCGCTAGCGTGCCGGCCATTTTTCAGCGGTTTTTGGAACAGCTCACGGCTTCCGTTCCTGGCTGCATCAACTACCTGGATGACATTGTTGTCACGGGGGCGTCCACTGAGGAGCACCTTCGCAATTTGCGTTCATTATTTCGGGTTCTGCATTCGGCTGGGTTGAAGTGCAATCTGGACAAGTCACAGTTCTGTATCTTGGTTTCCACTTGTCCCGTGAAGGTATACGTCCTCTACGTCAGCACGTTGCGGCCATCACCGCTCTCCCCCGGCTGTCTATGGTCAAAGAACTTCAGGCGTTTCTAGGCAAGATTGCTTATTATCACAAATTCATTCCATCCGCGGCGGCGGTGGCTCATCCTCTGCATCAGCTGTTACGCAAAAACGTTCCTTTCTGTTGGTCCGACGAGTGTGAGCAGGCTTTTGTTCGCCTGAAGGCTCATTTGCAGTCGGCGCCTTGTCTTGCCACCTTCCGTCCGGGTCAGCACTTGGTTCTGGCGACTGACGCGTCACAGTATGGCCTAGGGGCTGTTCTCACCCATCGGTATGAGGATGGGTTGGAACGACCCATCGCCTATGCTTCAAAGACCCTCAACGATGCCCAACGGCGTTACTCTCAAATCGAAAAGGAGGCGCTCGCTATCATTTATGCTCTAAAAAAGTTCAGCGTTTTTTGGTATGGTTCTAAGCTTCACCTCATCACCGACCACAAGCTGCTGGTCTCTCTGTTTAGCCCCTCGGCGTCACTTCCGGATAAGGCGGCTCACCGCCTGGAACGTTGGGCCTTATACTTGTCTCGTTTTCACTATGAGATTCACTATCGCCCCACAGCCCAGCACGCCAACGCTGACGCATTGTCGCGTTTGCCGATGGGCCCTGACCCGGTTTTCGATCGCGATGAACTACTCTGTTTCCACATTGACGAGGAAGAACGTCGTGCAGTCGAGGGTTTTCCGCTTACAGGTTCGCAGGTCGCGTCGGCTACTGCGGGGGACCCGGTCCTGCGTCAGGTGATCGGTTTTGTTCAACGGGGTTGGCCGGACAGGACCAAGGGCCAGGCATCGGATCCCCTTCGCAAATACCATGTCTTGCGCCTTCGTCTGTCTGTTCGTGAGGGTGTTGTTCTTTTGGCCACGGATGGCACATCTCCACGGGTCGTGGTGCCAGCTTCTCTTCGCAAAGATGTTCTCAAACTATTGCATGAAGGCCATTGGGGGATTTCTTGGACTAAGTCCCTGGCCCGCAGTCATGTTTATTGGCCTGGTATCGATTCGGACATCTCCCACATGGTCGCTGCGTGTGGTCAGTGTGCTCAACAACTGGCTGCACCCCGTACAATGCCCTCTCCGTGGCCTGATCTGGCGCAGCCATGGGAACAGGTGCACGCTGACTTTGCCGGCCCCTTCCTCGGCACTTATTGGCTACTGTTGATTGACGCCTTCTCGAAGTTTCCGTTTGTGGTTCGATGTCCGTCGCCCACCACTGCGGCGACGACGCTGGCTTTGTCCAAAATCTTTGCGCTAGAAGGTCTTCCATCCACGATTGTCACGGACAACGGCCCTCAGTTCTCTTTGCAGGCCTTCCGTGATTTTTGTACTGGACAAGGGATTCATCATGTTACAGCACCGCCCTTCCATCCCCAATCGAATGGGGAGGTCGAGCGCCTTGTCCGCACTTTCAAAAGCCAGATGAAAAATTTCCTTACTGATTTTTCTACCGATGATGCTCTGTTGCAATTTCTGAGTTCTTATCGCTTCACGCCTCTGGGTGATCGCAGCCCTGCTGAACTCTTGCATGGCCGCCAACCGCGCACTCTACTGCACCTGCTTCACCCTGTCAGGCCTAGTACTGCGTCCCCTTGTGCGGGAAAATACTCTGTGGGCACCGACGTGTGGGCACGAGGGTATGGATCTCGCCCTAAATGGATTCCAGGGGTGGTCAAGGCTCTTCGCGGCCGCCGGCTTTGTGAAATATGTACGGACGACGGCATGGTTGTTCGTCATTACGACCAGATGCGCCCACGAGTGGTGGCCACGCCGGTGTCACCGCCCCTTCTTTCGCCTCCACCAGCCCGAGAAGCCAGTCCTGTCGCTGCTGCCGATCTCCCATGCGTGTCGCTGCAGCCAACATCGCTGCCGCTTCCGAGTACGCCGGAACCGGCCCCAGGCGCGATGCCGCCTTCTCCGGGACGCATCTCGCTGGAGCACACCCCCAAGTCCACGACACCTATGGATGCTGCTCCGGAGTTTTCACCCATCATCTCGTCCAGGAGGCATGTTCCACGCACAAGCTTCCGTCCTGGACATTTTCGACCATATTCTCGTGTTTCTCCGCGGGATCTTCTCGGGGACTCCCAAGAGGCCATGGATGTCTCTGCACTGTCCGTGTCTCCAAGGAAGTGAGTGTCTTTTTTTTCAAGGGGGGGAAAAGTGTTGTGACAGTGCCACGAGATCTAAAAGTGCCGCTATGTCAGTACGCAAACACGGCGATAGAGGCGCTCCGCAGCTCGGCTGAGCACGGGAGCGCCACCTGGCTATGAACGGCGCCGGCCGCATGTCACAGCACGGCAGTTGAGTGACAGATACGGAGTTGATAGCATGAAACCCACTATTGTTTCTACGTTTGTATATCCACACAATTTATTAGTGAATTAAAGGTTATAACATTTATGTTTCACTGTTTTTGGAAATTCAACTTGTAAGCAAGTGAAAAAGGGTCAGACTGATTCACTGACTCACCACTGCCCAGGCCAAACCACTAAGGATAGAAACTTGAAGTTTGGAAAGGGTGTGGATCTTATACTGTAAGCACCATTTAAGAAGGGATTGTTCAAAATTCCACTCCTAAGGGGGTGAAATAGGGAATGAAAGGTTTTTGAAAGCATGTTGCTTTTAGGGGAATTTTGAAGTTAGGACTTGTTTCAGCATTTTTGGGAATTCAACCACTAAGGGAGTAAAATAGTGGATGAAAACTTTCTGAAAATAAATAGTCACTAAAGAACTACTCAAGGACTTATAAGGCTACATTGTGACAATTGGTAGGTGACTTCTAAGTTAAAAATAAAATAAAAAACATGTTTCAGTGTTTCTGGAAATTCAACCCCTAAGGAAGTGCCATAGGATGAGAATTTTTAAGAAAATATTTACAAAAATAATCAATTATTGATAATATAGTGTAAATTGACAGATAAAAAATGTACTCACCAAGTTGTGGCAGGGGTACACATACACAAAAGGGTTTAACAAGCTATTGGAGCCAATGGCTCCTTCTTCTTGCAGAAGAGTTAAAGAGGAAGAAAGAGGGGTGAAGGGATTGGACTGGAGAGGTTTAAGGAAAGTAGTACAGTTCAGACTTTTCTGAACTGTAGCAATTTCCAGCCTGGATGCGACCACTTGGAGTACCAAAAGAGGTATGTCACAACACAGTACACGATATTTAAACCACTAAAGAATGCCCTCTCTCATGTAGACCAGATGCTCAGCTCCTGACCACTTAGCCATTGCAAAGGCAGAATTTAACACCATGCTTAAGGAAGGAATTATTTGTCCATCCAGTATCCCTAGCATCTTGTGCCAAAAAAGGGTGGCCTGTGGCATCCATGGGGGGACTGTTGTGCACACAATTCTCGAACAGTACTAAATCATTAACCAGGGCCTTTATTACTAGATTATAATTACACATTATGTGGTGCAACCAAATTAAGTTCCTTGATTGTGCTAAGGCATTTACTCAGATCCCAATGTGAATGAAGATATACCAAAGACAGCCCTCATCTCCCAGCCTTTTTAAGATATTGGGACCATGGACTGCTATGCAATAATGGAAATGACTCATTGATTTGGTAGTGCAAGGTCTTCCTTTCCATTTGGATGACATTCTTGTTTTTTCATCCACAACGGAGCAGCATAAACAGCACTTAATGGAAGTTTTCAAGTGTTTAGAAGATTATGGTGTAGGGCTGAGCACAACAATTCAGCTTTCTAGGACACCAGATTTCATCAACGAGTTTCTACCACTACTTGAAAAAGGGGAATCTATTTTACAAATTGCTCGAACAAATACTGCTAAAGAACACGCCACTTCCTTGGCTTGCTCTACTTCTACTGCTGACTTCTGCTATGCTCAGCCAAGTTAAAAATACTGTTGACTACAGCACCCACTGGTCCAAAAATCAAGTGTAACTCACAGATTCAGTGGACAGATGCCATGAGCTTTGCCTTCAAAGCAGCAAAACAAAGCATAGCAGATGCACCACTTCTCACTCACTCTGAAGTAGATGCAACCCTCACACTAGTTATTGACGTAAGCCAAATAGCTAACTGTGTGGCACTGCAACAGTTCCATGATGTTGTGTGGAAGCCACTAGCTTCACAGCAGAAGTGGAGTGCATATAACAGAGAAGTTTTTGCTTTATATGAGGATATCAATTACTGTTGTCCACAACTGAAAGCAGTTGTTATTAGTTTTATGGATCACAAAAAACTCACTTATGCATTCTGGCAAAACAATAACAACTGCTCCCTTCACCAACATGGCTAAATGGTGTTTATCATGCAGTTCAGTGTGGACATCAAAGACATTTTGGGAACTGACAACGTAGTAGCTGACTGTCTTTCCCATGTCAGTAGCACCTCAAGCACCATCAATTTAACTCAATCTGCTGAGGCACAAGCATCTGACCAAGGCAAGTAATGATACGGCACTGTTCTCTGTTACAAGTCTGACTTATATTCTCCATCAGTGGAACTAGTTTATGACAAAGTACTGCAACATCCACGGAAGTTTGTAGATGCATAGTCCTTCCAGCTTTCTGATCACAACCATTGTGATTTTGTTCATCAATTGAGGGAAACTGCCCTTGCCAAGCTTTGAGACATGATACGCCTCCCCATTATGTACATTGCCACCTAGAAACATAATCACATGTCATGTCGTACAGATGGAGTCAGACCCTCACTTCACCCACGATACTCAAGTCCACACAGAGTTCCACATCGAGGAGCACGCACTCTGGACATGTTAGTGAATGGGTGGGCTTTGTGGAAGAGACTGGGTGATTTTTTAGGTTAGAGGGTCTCAGGAAACCACAGAAAGGGTGTCCGTCTAAAAGGAGGAGGTAAAACACAGTAAGGTAGTTGTAGAAACAATTGGTATTGTAGTTGTAAATTGTCATAGCTGGTTTGGGAAAGGACCAGAGTTCCAAGCCGTAATAGAAAGCACTGAAGCTCAAATAGTTATAGGTACAGAAAGACGGCTAAAGCCGGAAATAAGTTCAGCTGAAATTTTTTCAAATGATCTAACAGTGTTCAGAAAGGATAAATTAAATACAGTGTGTTGGTGGAGTTTTATTGTTGTCAGAAGTAGTTTGCCTTGTAGTGAAATTGAAATAGTAGTCCCTGTGAAATAGTAATGGTAGAGGTTATACCTGACAATAGAATTAAACTATTAATTGGATCATTTTACCGAACCTCTAGCTCTGAAGATATAGTTGCTGAAAAGTTCAAAGAAAACTTGAGTCTCATTTCAAATAGGTACCTCACTCATATAATTATACCAGTGGTGACTTCAATCTAAACTCGATATGCTGGAAAAATCATACGTTTAAAGCTGGCAGCAGGCATAAAATGTCATCCGAAATTGTACTGAATGCTTTCACAGAAAATTATTTTGAACAATTAGTTCATGAGCCCACTCGACATGTAAATGGTTGCAAAAGCATGCTTAACCTCTTAGCAACAAATAATCCTGGACAAATAGTGAGTATTGTGACGAATAAAGAGATTAGCGACCACAAGGCAGTTGCTGCTAGACTGAATATCATAAAACCCACAACCATCATAAAGACATGCTAAGTACACCTATTTAAAAAAGCTGATAACAGCACTCTTAATGCCTTTTTAAGAAACAGTCTCCACTCATTCCGATCTGATCATGTAAGAGCAGAAAAGATGTGGAATGATTTCAAAGAAATAGTATCAACAGCAATTGAGAGATACATACCATATAAATTAGTAAGTGATGGTACTGATCCCCCATGGTACATAAAATGGATCAGATCGCTGTTGCAGAAGCACCAAAAAAAGAATGTCAAATTTAAAAGAACACAAAATCCCTAAGATGGCAGTGTTTTACAGAAGTTCAAAATATAGGGCATAATTCAATGTGAGATACTTTTAATAATTTCCACAATGAAACACTGTCTCAGAATCTGGCAGAAAACCCAAAGAGATTCTGGTAATACATAAAGCACACCAATGGCAAGATGCGGTCAATACCTTCACTGAGTGATAACAACAGTGAGGTCACTGATGATAGTGGCACTAAAGCGGAGTTATTAAACACGGGTTTCTGAAACTCCTTCACCAAAGAAGACGAAGTAAATATTCCTGAATTCCACTCAAGAACAACTGCGAAGATGAGAAACATACAAGTACATATCCTTGGTGTAGCAAAGCAGCTTAAATCACTTAATAAAGGCAAGTCCTCCGGTCCAGATTGTATGCCACTCAGGTTCGTTTCAGAGTGTCTAGCAATTATATACAACCACTCGCTCGCGGAAAGTTCTGTACCTAAAGAGTGGAAAATTGCTCAATTCACACCAATACCCAAAAAGAGCAACAGGACTAATCCACTGGATTACAGGCCCATATCACTAAAGTCGATTTGCAGTAGAGTTTTGGAACATATACTGTATTCAAACATTATGAATTACCCTGAAGAAAATGATTTATTGACACATAGTCAGCACGAATTCAGGAAATATCGTTCTTGTGAAACACTCATGAAGCAATGAGTACTATCGACAGGGGATGTCAAACTGATTCCATATTTTTAGATTTCCAGAAGGCTTTTGACACTGTTCCTCACAAGCATCTTCTAATCAAACTGCATGCCTATGGAATATCGCCTCAGTTGTACGACTGGATTAGTGATTTCCTGTCAGAAAGGTCACAGTTCATTGTAATAGATGGAAAGTCATTGAGTAAAACAGAAGTAATATCTGGCGTTCCCCAAGGAAGTGTTACAGGCCCTCTATTGTTCCTGATCTATATTAATGACATAGGAGACAATCTGAGTAGCCCTCTTAGATTATTTGCAGATGATGCTGTCATTTACCACCTTGTAAAGCTGTCAGATGATCAAAACGAATTGCAAAATGATTTAGATAAGATATCTGTGTGGTGCGAAAAGTGGCAATTGGCCCTGAATAAAGGAAAGCGTGAAGTTATTCACATGAGTACTAAAAGAAATCTGCTAAATTTTGACTATGCGATAAGTCGCACAAATGTGAAGGCTGTAAATTCAACTAATTACTTAGAGGTTACAATTACAAGTAACCTAAATTGGAACGATCATGTAGATAATGTTGTCGGTAGAGCAAATCAAAGACTGCAATTCATTGGCAGTACACTCAGAAGGTGCAGCAGATCTACTAAAGAGACTGCTTACACCACGCTTGTCCATCATATTCTGGAATATTGCTGTGCAGTGTGCGATCCGCATCAGGTGGGACTGACAGATGACATCAAAAGAGTTCAAAGAAGGTCAGCTCATTTTGTATTATTGTGAAATAGTGGAGATAGTGCCACAGACATGATACATGAATTGGAGTGGCAATCATTAAAACAAAGGCGTTTTTCACTGCAACGGGATCTTCTCATGAAATTTCAATCACCAGTTTTCTCCTCCGATTGTGAAAACATTCTGTTGGAACATACCTATATAGGGAGAAATGATCATCACAATAAAATAAGAGAAATCAGGGCTCACACAGAAAAATTTAAGTGCTCGTTTTTCCCCCATGCCGTTTGAGAGTGGAACAGTAGAGACAGCTTCAAGGTGGTTCATTGAACCCTCTGCCAGACACTTAGTTATGAATAGCAGACTAATCATGTAGATGTAGATGCAGAATGACAAGCCCTCTGTTGTCTCAACCAAACTTGCGTATGTTTTCCAGGAAGTACTACCAATGATCAGGACAATGCATGCATTTCCCAGTAATTTCCTGGACGGCTCTCCGCTTTCTACAAGGGGACTAGTGTAGCGACCGAACTCTCCTGGTGCAGTGTCGTGCTGGTCAAGTGTAGACCATATGCTTAATGTGCTTATTCTTAGTCTTGTAGTCAGAGATATATTCCTGTTGAGTTACTTGGTTATGGACTAAATAACATATAGATTTAGACTTGTTTCTCAGGGAAGATTCTACATATTGTAAACTTTCTCCAGGCAACTACATATTAATACTTCCCATTTCCGCACAAAGCAATAAAGTTTCGTTTGTTTCTTGTTTGAGAGTTTACATTCATATGACAGTCAGGCTAGAGCTTGACAAAATAAATTTAAAGGCCAGAGGATGGCAAAGCAGCTGGCTCGACAAGGCAAATGTAATAGCAACACTAATGTATCACTTTCAGAAAATCCTCCTCATGGTGATATAAGCTTTAATGAGACTATAAGACTCGTCACTCTTTGTAATAATGGGAAGAAACACACAAAATTTACTATGTTTTAAAATAAAATGAATAGATACAGTTTATTGAAGTTCTGTTAATTCAAAATACAACATGTTAATTAATGGAAAGGAAAGAAAACTACGGTTCAATGTCTTGTCGAAGCCAAAGCTATTATAGATCATAATCACATGACTCATATGCTTTGGTTGGCCAAGGATGAGGAATGAAATTGACCATGCTCTTCTCCTAGGAACAATTGTGGTATTTTAATTGAGTTACTTAAGAAAATCAGGGAAAAATCTAAATCTGGATTGCCAGATGGGGTTTTAAACCACAATCCTCCAGAATATGAAAGCAACGTCTTAACTGCTATAACAGCTCACTCAATTGTTAAATAACATTTAATACTGGACTTTCATTCCTTTGGAAAATAAAGTATGGAATAATGATAATATTAGGGAAAGACTCGACTGCTATACATCATGTTGAGGAGACACTGAGTTGCAGACAGGCGCAACAAAAAGATTCTATACATATGAAGTTTTGGATACAAGATCGACTTCAAAAGAAAACACAAACACTACTCACACACATTACCATTGCCTCTGGTCCCTGAGGCTATACTGCACATAGCAACAGTACCTGATGGAAAAGCAGTATGTGGGTGATAGGGGTAAGGAGAAAGCTGTGACAGGGAAGGGGAGCAGTATAGAGGTGTGGGAAGGTGTAGTGTTGCTTGTGGGAGCATCCAGGGATGCAGTGGGGACAGGGTAGGGCTGCTGGATGCAGCAGCCAGTAGTTTTTTTACGATATTATACGGGGAAAGTTCCTTACTGTGCAATTCAGAAAATCTCATGTTGATAGTAAGGACCGAGATGACACAAGTTATGAAGCAGTCACCGAAGTGAAGCACATTGTGTTGGGCAGCATGTTCAGCAACTGTTGTGGTCCAACTGTGTCTTGACCACAGCTTGTCGATGGCCATCCATGTGGACAAGCAACTTGTTCCCCTTCCTTTGATGGGATAGGTTTTGCCTCTGACCAGAATAGAGTAAGTGGTGGTAGAACGATGGGACAGGTCTTGCAGTCTGGGTCTATTGCAGGGATGTGAACCATGAGGCAAGGGGTTGGCAACAGAGGTGAAGTGGGGATGGACAAGGATACTGCATAGGTTCAGTGGGCAAGGGAATGCCACTGTGGAGGGGTGGGAAGGATTGTGGGTAGGACATTCCTCATTTCAGGGTACAACGAGAGGTAGTCGAAACCCTGGCAGAGAATGTGATTGCTCCAGATCTGGGTGGTTTTGAGTCATGAGGAGAATTCCCCTCTGTGGCCAGGTGGCGGGTATGTGGGAGGTGGTAGATGACTGGAGAGACGAGGCAGGAGATATCTGTTCCCATACAAGGCTGGTTGAGTGATATCTGTCTGTGAAGGCCTCAGTGAGTCCCATGGTAAAGTTAGAGAGGAACTGCTTGTCACTACAGGTGTAATGACCACAAGTGGCTAGGTGATATGGAATGCACTTCTTGGTATGGAATGGGTGGCAGCTGTCACAGTGATGTATTACTGGTGGTGGTAGGTATGACATGGATGGAGGTACTGATGTACTCATCCTTCAGGCAGCGGTCAACATCAAAGAAGGTTATTTGTTTGGTTGACGGTGACCAGGTGAGGTGAATGGGGGAGAAGGCGTTGAGGTTCTGGGTAATGTGGATAGGGTGTTCTCATCCTCAATCCAGATCATGAAGATGCCATCAATAAATCTGAACCACTGTAAGCGATTCCTTCAAAGGAGAAGTAATTGTGGGTCATGGTGGTCAGGAAGGAAGTTGTAGGTCTGGAGTCAGTCGAGCATTGGTAAAGGTAGTGTTCAATAACAGTAAGGCCATGGGCACTGGGGATATTAGTGTAGAGGGAGGTGGCATCAACAATGATGAGCAGGGCGCGTTGTGGTAACAGAACAGAAGCTGTGAAGACTCAGTGGACCATGGCCTTTCCATTGTTTGATGGTTAGTTGGCTTGATGTGGACTGAGGTTCAGATAGTGCCCTTACTGAGATGGAGGCCGACCTCCAGAAAATGCCACGTTGTGCTGAGGAGCACCAGATAAAAAAGATAGATAATAAAGTGTGCAGAATTTTAGGTATCGCATCCCTGAGTGCACATCATGAAGGTATCATAAATGAATCTGGACTAGAGAGGAGGATTGGGATTTTGGGTGCTTAGGAAGGTTTCATCAAGATGACCCATAAGCAGGTTGGCATAGGAGAGGGTGCTCATGGCCATGCAGTGGATTTATTTGTTTATCTTCCTCTCTAAAAAGAGGTAGTTACATATGATTATGTAGTTAGTTAGGTGCACAAGGTATGAAGTGGTGGGTTTAGAGATGGAAGGACATTAGGAGAGACAGTGACCATGGGCATGTGGACTTTTGGTGTGCAGAGGGGCAGTGTCAACAGTGCCAAATGGTAATAGGGCAATGATGGTTGAGAGCCAGTGAAGGTAGTGGTTTGTGTTTTTAATATAGCAACCTAGGCTGCAGGAAACAGTTTAAATAAGCAATATAGTGCTTTTGTGGGCTTTAAACTGTGTGAAATACTGTAAGTAACTGCCACTTCTACACCTTTCATGAGAATGATGTTCATAATTATGACGGTAAAGACTGCAGGCCACTTTACATTAATAGAAGAATATGCTAATTGTATTATTAAATTCAACTGACAAAGTTACTGAGAGAGTAATTCTACACCCACTGTCAAATGCATATATTACAGCACGTTTTTCCAATTATAATATGCAGCAGAAGAGTTTGAGACAATTACAAGAGATTGTTGGGGATTACAAGTGAGTTTTTTGCTGTGTACCATGCAACATACTAGCATCTGCCGGTATTGCAGGGTAGTAAAGGTGAACATTATAAATTTTAGAATGTTAACTAATGGTAGTCACTGAAACAAAGTAGTGGTGGACAGTACCATAACAACTGTAAGGGTACAGTTGCTTTGCATGTTTGAATGAAATAGAATCACTGACACCAACAATGCTTCATAGCAGGCACGACAAACAAACATGTCTGACTTCAGTAAGCCACGGGCAAGCTCAGACAAAAGACTGTTTTCAAATTTAATTTAATGGCACACAATATTAGGAATGAGTAATGTTATGAAAGATTTATACAATGCAGAGTTGACTGACACTAATAAACATTGTTCAAATGGAATTCAAGTTTGAGTTATGTCATCCAAACAGATTTTTTTTGTGACTGATTCCTTTGGTTATGTCTTTATTCAGTCCTTTTGGATGGACATTTTCTTTAGTTTCAGTTGCCTCTACCTCAAATATTATAATACACAACCCATTTTGTAAAATCTCTACAAATGTAATGTGCCTTTGCAGTGTTTATTTAGACATGTTCTTCATTGGCTGACAACACATATGATATAAACTGTGTCAAGATCATCTGATATCTCAAATACTTGGCACAACTTCATATACAGCAGATTAGATTAAGATTAGATTAGATTAATACTAGTTCCATGGATCATGAATACGATATTTCGTAATGATGTGGAACGAGTCAAAGTTTCCAATACATGACATAATTAATTTAATTTAACAACATACTTAAGTTAATATATCAACTTTTTATTTTTTTGTGTTTTTTTATTATTTTTATTATTTATTTTAATATTTTTTTTCTTAATTTATATCTAAAAATTCCTCTATGGAGTAGAAGGAGTTGTCATTCAGAAATTCTTTTAATTTCTTCTTAAATACTTGTTGGTTATCTGTCAGGCTTTTGATACTATTTGGTAAGTGACCAAAGACTTTTGTGCCAGTATAATTCACCCCTTTCTGTGCCAAAGTTAGATTTAATCTTGAATAGTGAAGATCATCCTTTCTCCTAGTATTGTAGTTATGCACACTGCTATTACTTTTGAATTGGGTTTGGTTGTTAATAACAAATTTCATAAGAGAGTATATATACTGAGAAGCTACTGTGAATATCCCTAGATCCTTAAATAAATGTCTGCAGGATGATCTTGGGTGGACTCCAGCTATTATTCTGATTACATGCTTTTGTGCAATAAGTACTTTATTCCTCATTGATGAATTACCCCAAAATATGATGCCATATGAAAGCAATGAGTGAACTTTTTGGTATCCCTGAAATATCCTTGGCCAGCTTTTGTGTCATTTTGTTGCTCTTGGAATGTCTCCAATGTTGTTCTTGCTGTCACAAAATATATAAATAAATAAAAAATAAATGCGATAGTAACTGAGTCAATCACTACTCTATATCTTTATCTCTTTTTTTATAGATTTTGTCAACTGTTTAACTTAGGATCAAATTTGATGTTGAGGTACTGTTCAGCACTACTAAAATTAAAGCTAAGAAAACAAGCTGTTTTCAAACTATAGATATTTATATAAAAGTAACTTCAGATAAGATTATGCCAAGACTCTCCAACTGATTTTTAAATCTGTATAATATGGATTCACAAGAAAAATACCAACCTTGCCTGAACAGTCACACTGTCCATTGAACTCAACATATTCTCCATCCTTAGCAAACATTCCTTCTGCATACTTGGTATTTTTGCCATCTTCTTGACAGAATTTGAGTCTCGCAAGAGAATCATACAGCTTTGTGAGATGCCTTAAAATGCAAAACCAAGAATGAAACAGAAATAGGTTGTCACCTGAACTTTAAAAACATAATATTGTCTTTGAACAAACCTGACTAGCAACTATCTTTAGTATATATTTTAAGTCAAATGTAATGAGCATTCCAGAAGGAATCCCACAGAGACATTCAGAGGTTAATATAGAAAATTGAGGGGAAAAAATTACAAAGTGGATTGCCTAGCTTTAACAGTACTGAATGCTGATCTGGAAGAAACAACCAAAATTTCTATTTGGGGCAGAAAATGTAGTACATAGTGTCTTGTGCAATAATACCTAAATAAATATATCTTTAAGTATATGCCATTATGCAGTTCACAGTGTATAACAAGCCTTGATTCCAGAATCAGAATTTTTACTGTCCCATAACATACAAAGTTAAATCATAGATTTAATGTGCACGGGACTCATTAACACTGCAAATACAATTCAATGGTATTAAAGAAACAGTATATAATATAGGCATTAATATAAAAAATATATAATTATTACAGTCATTTATCTGACTTAAAACAGTTAAGCTTAATTATCAACCATTCGCGTTCTTGCTCAGATTTTCACATTCTCATTCAGAAAGTCTTCTAGAAATAATAGCATGTCTGCATTAGCAACTTTCATAGTTTTTGTTTTAGTAACCCTACCTCCACATTGTGGACTTGTTTCTTTTTTAGAATATTGCAAATTTACATGCCCATGTATTCTGGGGTTTTGCATATAACTTTAATCTATGAATGGGAAGCTTGAAATTCCCCCTGTACCTAATGCTGCACTGATGTTTAAAATTATTGTCTATGAGGAACTTAGGGTTACTGCATACAAAGTAATCAGTTCATAGATGCAAAAACAGGGGTCATTTTATATTCTAAAATTTCTTAACAGTGACAGGATTATTTTGGTTTTCCATTACACATATTTCTAACTATTGATTTTTCTAATTTTAATATTATAATCATTTTGCTTGTGTTACTCCAAAAAATAATTCCACACCTTGTAAATGACTCAAAATAACTCTGGTAAACTACTTCTCTCACCTCCATGCTAGCTGAATATGACAGAATCTTCATTGCAAAGGTCAGGCTGTTTAATTTATTTGTTAAGTACTTTCTATGTGAAGACCATAATAAATTTTGATTCAAATGAATTCCTAAAAACTTAACATAGCCTTCTTCTCTCAGATCTTGGTTTCTATGATTAACATGAGCTTCATTTACCTTTGAGTTTTCATTTTTAAACTATAGTAAATGTGTTTTTCCATTAATCAGTTTCAATCCATTTGGTTGTAACCAGTCTTCTAAACTGTCTAGTAGATTTGTGGCACTTGAGGGAATTTGTTCTGAGTCATCATTTCATTTATATAACAACTTTAGATTAATTTAGTCAGTATACATTCAATACATTCATTGTATGAGGCATGTAATGTCACAATAAAGCTTTGATTTAATGAATACTTAAGTAACAGTCTGGATGGTTGCCTGATCTAGCCTTGTAATGTTAGTCAACATGTCCTTCTTATGTTGTCTCTGTGGATAAATGAAAGCAACGGGAAACTTGTGACATTATATTTCCTGAGGAAATACATCTGTATAGTATGGTCTAATGACGATCACATCCTTCTGTGTAAAATATTGCAGAGGCAAAATAGTGGTTAATTCAGATTTTTGGGAGGCACTAATCAGGATGATGATGTCATCAGAATAACCAAAACTGGTATTCTACAGTTTGAAGTGTGGAATGTTAGTTCCTTTGACCTAGTATATGGGCTAGAAAATTTGAAAAGAGAAATGCTTAGGTTGAAGTTGGATGCAGTGGGAATTAGTGAGTACAGTAGCAGGAAGAACAGGGCTTTTGGTCAGATAAGTATAAGGTTATCCACAGAAATTCAAATCAGAGTAATGTAAGAGTAGGAGGACAAATAACAAATGAGAAAATAGGGATATAGGTAAATTACTATGAACAGCTTAGTGAATGGATCATCATAAACAAGATAGAGACAAAAGCTTACCTCAAATACTTAAAACTACGAACCCTTTAGTAGAATTGTGTTCTGACTACAAGTGGCTGGAGTGGGTCTCTTGAACAGGAATGGTACTCAACACTTGATACCCAGTCTTTGATTCATTCATAAGGGGACTGATCTTGCTTGCTGCCACCTCCACACTGTCACTCATCCATATCAGTTCTTGCTTAGATTTGTACAACAGGGTCACATCATCAGCAAATGCAAGATTTGTGATTTTCTTAACTCGATCCTTTCAAAATTCTTAAGGAAAGCTTCTCTCATTACCTTTTTCAGGACCAGGTTGAATATAGGGTGCCCCACAATGGGCTTTGCATGGTTAGAACTTTAAAAACTCAAATAAAAATAAAAATTATTAATATTTAAGTCACACAGACATTACTGATGATGCTTTAGTGTTGACATTGTTCAAAATGTCCCATATGGGCAGCAATACAGCATATGCAACACTGTGCAATGGATCAACACCCGTGTTATGGTTGCTACCGGAATGGATTCACAGGCAGTCACAATTGCCTCTTTCATGTCATCCAGTGTACGTGACTGTTTGGCATAGACAATGTCTTTCAGAGCTGCCCACAGGTACAAGTCTAACAGTGTAAGAGTTGGAGATTTGGGTGGAAACTCAACCCATCCCAATTGGCCAAATTTTCACCTCAGTACATTTGGTGAACAGTTAGTAGAATTCGTTCCTGCAACATGATAAGGTTATTTACACAACCACCACATTGATAACCCAGGATGAGTCACAGCTCATTCCTCCATGAGGATTATCTCTTGCCACTATACACACTTAGGGTGACTGATGTTTCCATCCAGCGTAAACATCATGTCATCAGTCCAAACAATGTAAGTCAACTGTTCGTTATCAAAAGCCCATTCAAAAAATTTGAGGCAACTGTCTGGATCATCCTCATGCATCATGTGAAGCATCCTGTGAATGTAGGGTTCCGAGTTTGCTTGCTCTGAAATATGGTGAACACTTGATTTGATTAAACCTAATTCATGTGTTGCTTGCTGTGGATCTTGTAAAAGCTTTTACCACTGCATCCATCCTTCTTTCATCTGCTACTGATTTATTCCTGCCACACCATCCTTTCTTCAGGTCACATACACTTCCTTCCCTCTCAAATTTGTTGTGTAATTTCGTTATTGTTATATGTGATGCAGTATCAGACTCTGCCCACCACCATCTCTGCACTTTTTCCATATTTTCACACTTGCAAAAACACTTTAAAATCCACTTCCTTTGCTCAAAGTACAAGTTTCAAGCCATCTTGTTATTGACATGTAGCTGTTGGCAAGTGGAAAAAATGAATGGCTACAGACACTAGTCATGAGATCACTATATAATCACAACTGGGTCAGGTTATCATTAATATCTCCTCAGTCACTGAAGTTCAAACAGTCTAAACTGCTTTGAGGAACACTTGTTAAGTGACACACCATCGCCTTGTCTCAATCCTGTGTTTTATGTTCAAGCTCTCTGTAACTTGGTTCCCATGCTTCACTTATGACTTTTGAATCAATGTGACACACTCAACCTAGGCTGAGCAGAGTCTTGGGTATTCCAAACTTCATTAGGCAATTCAGCAGGCTCTTTTTGTGAATGTAGTCATATGCCTTTTTAAAATCCCTGAAGAGCACAAGAAGGTCTTTGCCATATTCTCACATCTTCTCAGAGAGCTGTCTCACTACACAGATTTTGTCTAACGGCCTTTTTTTAACCCACCTTGATATTCAACATTCACTTCTTCTGTAAATGCCGGTACTCTATCAAGTATATACAGCTGGAAAAGATATTATAGCAGACATTTGGAAGAGTGATACCTCTGTAGTTGGTGCAGTCCATTTTGTCACCTTTCTTGTCTATAGGGAAGACTACAGATGTCTTCCAATTTTCTGGGCTACATTTTGGTAAAATGAAATAAACAAAAATAAATCGTTTACATTAATTTTTATCTTCATTTCCATTTTAGCTTACTAAGGCAGTCATTTGAGACATCATTATTTTTAATCATCACCAATGGAATCGCTATCTGGGATCATAGTTTCGGCTAACCAGTAAGAGACGTGAGCAGCAATGAACTTTATGATCTTGGTTGTCACAAATACTTGGCTATTTCTTATGAGTATATTGTGAGTTAGAGTAATGGTTAGGATGGAGTATGAAAACATACTTGTTTTTTCTCTGAACACATAGCAGATTTCACTTCTATATTGGCATAAGAGTGAGACAAAATTCCTATGTCTCTTGCTTCTGAACTGTGGTCTGTTCGCTGCTGTCTTATTGGCTGCATAGAACCAGCGGTTGACACGCCCACTTACGATGAGCACTGAGAATATAGCTATCCGAAACACTTAAGTGCACCACTCCCATTTATCTAAACTTTTACCGTCTCGTGCAGAAATGTATATTATTGTTGAGTATTTGTCCAATTTTAAAATCAGTTCAGTTTCAACTACAAATGAATTCAGGGAAACTGCAGTTTAAACAAGGTAGATGTTCATCAAATGCCAAGTACGTGGCACACATTCCAATTTCCATGGTTGGCAGCAGGATGAAATTTTCTGCGTGCTCACCACTCCTCTCTCCACATTCGTCCAAATGGCCAAAAAAGATGGACATAAAATGTACGCCACGAAAAACAAAGATGACAGTTCTGAAAAATATATATTTGTTAACACCATAGTTAAATTTAAATGTTAGGAAATCTTTTCTACAGAAGCTTTTGAAATATGGTGTTAAATAAGAAAACTTAAGATTAGATGGCTAGATTAGATTGAGCAACTAACGAATTGGGGGTGGGGGAAGAGCTTTATGCCACCATTTCACTAAAGCTGAGGCATCAAAATCAGAGAAAACTGAGAAAAAAGGGACTGAGATGTATAAATATAAATAGGAAGAGGGGAGGGAAAGTAGAAGTTATGAAATAGGAAAAAGTAACTTTTGTGTATAGTGTTTACACTAGGCAGAATACGAAAAGGAATGGAACAGTAAATAATAGCAGTTGAAGTATGAAAGTATTGATGCACTAGTCACAAATTCATTGGTTTGTGAGAAAATGTGGAGAGGTTTACTATCAAAAAGAAATATTCACTTTGTTAAAATCTCATACAGGGTTACAACTATGGGCCATACCTAGGCTTTGTCCTGAAGCTTACTTTTTGAAGGCAGTCTTCATTTGAACTATCTGTATATAGGCTCACCTCCTCTTACCAAATTGACTGAACAGCTTCAATATACCACTGTGTTGCTTTTCTATCAATAGGTACTCTGAAGTTGCTCTCTTGAGCTGCCTCGAAGTTTCTTACTCCTTCTATTTAAAACTCTGCAGAGACATCCCTGCAAATCCAGCAGGAGAAGCACTCTTGAGATGAATGGGGTAATGAAGAGATGAAATATTTTACTTAATGGCTGTGTTCAGCACAGAATGATATTTACCTTTTTCTGTGTGTTTTCATAGTTTTATAATTAAATTCCTTGCATGTTTTTTATACAAAGGGTGTTCAAAAAGTTTTTTAATTTTTTGCAGGAGGAGAATAAAATTTTTTGTGAACATATTTGGAACATTTAGTTATACATTGAGCCTACTCAATGTAGCCTCCATCAGCTGTGATGCATCTGGTCCAACGTTCTTTCCATGATGTAAATGCATTTTGGTAAAATTCTGGGGATTGACTTTTACACCATCGTTTGACACGGGAAACAAGGTCTTGATCATTATCAAATATTTTACCGCACAGGTGGGCCATCAGATGACCAAAGAGGTAAAAATCAGACGGAGTCAAGTCCGGACTGTAGGGAGGATGAGGGACAATTTTCCAACCCATTTTCCTGATTTTCTCCTGTGTCATATGGGCTGTACGGGGTTTGGCATTGTCATGGTGTAGTCTGAAAAGCTGACCCTGAAGCTGTGGTCTATGGGTCTTGATGGCACGTCACAGTTTGTCCAATGACAAACAGTAATGGTCCAGTTAATTGTGGAGTCAGGTTCCAAGAAGTCAATGAAAATGACGCCACACAGATCCCAGAAGAAGGAGGCCATCATCTATCGGCCTGCTGTTCGTGAAAGTCTTGGTTTCTTTTTCTGAGGGGAACGCGAATGATGCCACTCCATGGATTGGGTTTTGCTCTCAAGTTCAGACAAAAACAACTATGTTTCATCCTGGGTAATGCCATCAAAACACTGTTTCCACTCTTCAGTAAACATCTTCATGAGACCCTTGCGCACATTCTTCCTCATCGTCTTCATTTCCCTTGTCAATAATCTAGGCACCTAATGTGCACAGATTTTTCTGTACCATAGTGCCTGTACCAGTGATACCACACTACCCAATGACAAACGAGTCACTTCAGCAAGCTCTCGTGTCGTCACACATCTGTCATTTTGGATGATTTGGATCAATGGTCTCCTTATTCACATCACTCACTGCTGTACGTGGGCTACCATATCGAGGATTGTCCAGTAGAGAGAAATCACTTTCTTTAAACCTCTGCAACCACCGCTGGATACTGCTGCGATCCCCTGTCCTCCCCGTAAACAGGGAGCAACTTCCTGTGAATCGATGTGGCACAGTCATCACCAGTTGTAGCTGTCCCACCTGCCTTTAATTCTTCATTCGTTGATTGTCCTTGGTGTTGTCGTACTGTGTTGCTACACTGGCTGAAAAATGGGGTCCTTGGATTCCGACACTGACTACTTTAAATGATGTAGCCAACAGATGCACAGTTACGTTTTACAGTACTTTAATTTCACTGTTCACAACCCCACAATAATACACAGTTATATGGCCAGTGCACTTTTGTTTAGCATTCGACAAGCCTCATTAATAAACTCCACATACTGCTACAATAGTTTCTTGTTGAACATCTACGAGCAGTAAAACCTAACCACAAAGTTCACAGTTTATGAAGAATAATCAGGTGCATATGGAGAAGACACTGTCACTGTTTTTACATATGGCCTAACTGTTTAACATTTATTACACTGTTAAGCTGAAGCATTGTTGTTGTCCTAACCAGCACAGGTTACTCGTCTGAAACTTGGCCATGGACTGACTGTCTCGTGACAAAAAATTAGGCCATTATATATCATCACAATAATCGATACTGAAACTACACACTGTTTGAAGTTAAATTTACAGAAATTACAACTAAAACTTAACCCATTAAATTAAATGATTAGATCAAAAAATTGGTTCTTCTTGCAGTTCTTCTACTATGAGGGTTAAGACAAATTATTTGTTTAAATGATGAAATTAAGATATATGGTTACATAAACAATACTTTTGACAAAACTGTTAATTACTTTGGAATTGATGAAGGGCTGGTTTTGCTAACATGTTTCCAACTAGAGCCAAATAGGTACTTAAAGAATGCTAGCATTTTGTCTTCCAAATGCTTACAATTATTACAGAATGGAAAATCCAGGATGGAATGTAACAATACCAGAGAAGGAAAGTTGCTACTCACCATGCAGCAGAGATGCTGAGTCGCAGTAGGCACAACAAAACGTACCACACAATTACAGCTTTCGGCCATTAAAGCGTTTTTCGTCAGTAGACACACATACACACACGCACTCACACACACACACACACCCACACACACACACACACACACACACACACACACACACACACACACACACACATGCAAATGCAACTTGCACACATGTCTGCAGTCTCAGAGAGCTGAAACCACACTGTGAGTAGCAGCACCAGTGCATGATGGGAGTAGCAACTGGGTGGGGGTAAGGAGGACACTGGGGCGGGGTAATATGGTGGGAGTGGTGGACAGTTAAGTGTTGCAGTTTAGATGGGGGGCAGGAGAGAAGGTGCAGAGGGGGGAGGGGGTAAATAGCAGAAAGGAGAGAAATAAAAAGAAATTAAAAGACTGGGCGTGGTGGTGAAATGGCAGCTGTGTAGTGCTGGAATGGGAACAGGAAGGGGGCTGGATGGGTGAGGACAGTGACTAATGGAGGTTGAGGCCAGGAGGGTTACGGGAACATAGGATGTATTGCAGGCAAAGTTCCCACCTGTTCAATTTAGAAAAGCTGGTGTTGGCGGGAAGGATCCATATGGCACAGGCTGTGAAGAAGTCATTGAGATGAGGGATATCATGTTTGGCAGCGTGTTCAGCAACAGGATGGTCCATTTGTTTTTTGGCCACAGTTTGTCGGTGGCCATTCATGAGGACAGACAGCTTGATGGTTGTCATGCCTACATCGAATGCAGCACAGTGGTTGCAGCTTAACTGGTAAATCACATGACTGGTTTCACAGGCAGCCCTGCCTTTGATGGGACAGATCATGTTAGTGACCGGACTGGAATAAGTGGTGGCAAGAGGATGTATGGGACAGGCCTTGCATCTAGGTCTATTACAGGGTCATGAGCCATGAGGTAAGGGATTGGGAGCAGGGGTTGTGTAAGGATGGATGAATATATTGCGTAGGTTTGGTGGACGGCAGAATACCACTGTAGCAGGTGTGGGAAGGTTAGTGGACAGGAAATTTCTCATTTCAGGGCACAACAAGAGGTAATCGAAACCCTGGCAGAGAATGTAATTCAGTTGCTCCTGTCTTGGGTGGGAATAAGTTATGTGGCTAATGCTCCTCTGTGGCCGGACAGTGGGACTTTTTGAGGTGGTGGGAGATTGGAAAAGGCATGGGAGATTTGTTTTTGTACAAGGTTGGGAGGATAAGTATGGTCAGTGAAGGCTTCAGTAAGACCCTCAGTATGTTTTGAGAGGGGATGTTCATCACCGCAGATGTGACGACCACGGGTGGCTAGGCTGTACAGAAGTGACTTCTTGGTGGAATAGGTGGCAACAATCGAAGTGGAGGTATTGCTGGTGGTTAGCAGGTTCAATATGGACAGAGGTACTGATGTAGTCATCTCTGAGGTGAAGGTCAACTTCTAGGAAGGTGGCTTGTTGGGTTGAGTAGGACCAGATGAAGCAAATGGGGGAGAAATTTTTGAGGTTCTGGAGGATTGTGAATAAGGTGTCCTCATCTTCAGTCCAGATAGCAAAGATGTCATCAATGAATATGAACCAGGTGAGGGGTTTAGGATTCTGGGTTTTAGGAAGGATTCCTCTAGATGGCCCGTGAATAGGTTAGCATAGGATGATGCCATGTGTGTGCCCATAGAGATGAAATCTGACAAAGACGACAATAGTGGAAAGCGAAAACTCACTAAAATTGGCGAGAAGTCACAAGGGTCAAAGTAGAGAATAACTAATCAGTAATAAATATATGTATATTACTGTGGGTAGCACGTTTGAGAGCAGGTAAGCATATAGGGGACGGCAGATGTGACTGGATGAGGTGGATTTAATGGGTGTGAACAGGGATAAAACGGGGGAAAGAAGAAGTCCCTTCCGTACAGCCTAGCCACCCGTGGTCGTCGCATCTGCAGTGATGAGCAGTCCCTCTCAAAATATACTGAGGGTTTCACTGAAGCCTTCAATGACCGTAATTATCCTCCCATCCTTGTACAAAAACAAATCTCCCGTGCCTTATCTTTCCAGTCTCCCACCACCTCCAAAAGTCCCACAGTCCGGCCACAGAGGAGCATTTCCCTCATAACTCAGTACCATTCGGGACTGGAGCAACACCAGCTTTTCTGAATTGTGCAGGTGGGAACTTTCCCTGCAATACATCCTATGTTCCCGTAACCCTCCTGGCCTCAACCTACGTTAGTCACTGTCCTCACCCATCCAGCCCCCTCCCTGTTCCCATTCCAGCACTACACAGCCGTCATCTCACCGCCACACCCAGTCATTTAATTTCTTTTTATTTCTCTCATTTCCCTCCCCCTCCGCACCTTCTCTCCTGCCCTCTGTCTGAACTGAAACACTTCACTGTCCACCACTCCCACCATACTATCCCTCTCCCTCACCACTCCAGCCTCCTCCTTACCCCCACCCAGTCGCCACTCCCATCATGCACTGGTACTGCTGCTCGCAGTGTGGTTTCAGCTCTCTGAGACTGCAGACATGTGTGCAAGTTGTGTTTGCATGAGTGTGTGTGTGTGCGTTTGTGTACCCATGTCTACTGCTGACAAAGGCCTAAATGGCTTTAATTGTGTGAATCTTTTTGTTGTGCCTATTGCAAGTCAGCATTTCTGCTATATGGTGAGTAGCAACTTTCCTTCTCTGGTATTGTTACAACTATTACAGAATTTATATTTGTTTAAATGTCAACAATAGAATTTAAGTTACGAAACAATCACTGATTTCAGCCTATAACATAAGATACTAACAGGGAATAGTCAAAACAAATCAGAAAAATCAATTACATATCTAAAACTAAGCACAAAATTAAATCTGGTGTTATTTAATTTAAAACTGAGGGCAAATCTTTCTCTTTTATGGAAATGCAGATTATATTCACATATGTTAATGATAATTTGTTAAATGTAACAAAACGAATTTAAGGAGGCATATGGCAAAGCAATAGGGGAATTAAAATTATCCCAGCTTGCTTCATCACATGGTCTTGAAGAGGAACTCCATCACTGACCATAGTCGCAACCTGACATCTACCTCATGGTCCATTATGGCTCACTTATAAATAAAAGAAAATATTTGTGACAGGATACTTTCCGGGACTGGATCAGATTCTGAATGTGGCTCTCCAGCAGGGATACGACTTCCTCAAATCCTGCCCTGAAATGAGATCCATCCTTCATGAAATCCTCCCCACTCCACCAAGAGTGTCTTTCCGCCGTCCACCTAACCTTCGTAACCTCTTAGTTCATCCCTATGAAATCCCCAAACCACCTTCCCTACCCTCTGGCTCCTACCCTTGTAACCGCCCCCGGTGTAAAACCTGTCCCATGCACCCTCCCACCACCACCTACTCCAGTCCTGTAACCCGGAAGGTGTACACAATCAAAGGCAGAGCCACGTGTGAAAGCACCCACATGATCTACCAACTGACCTGCTTACACTGTGATGCATTCTATGTGGGAATGACCAGCAACAAACTGTCCATTCGCATGAATGGACACAGGCAGACAGTGTTTGTTGGTAATGAGGATCACCCTGTGGCTAAACATGCCTTGGTGCACGACCAGCACATCTTGGCGCAGTGTTACACCGTCCGGGTTATCTGGATACTTCCTACTAACACCAACCTATCCAAACTCCGGAGATGGGAACTTGCTCTTCAATATATCCTCTCTTCCCGTTATCCACCAGGCCTCAATCTCTGCTAATTTCAAGTTGCCGCCACTCATACCTCACCTGTCATTCAACATCATCTTTGCCTCTGCACTTCTGCCTCGACTGACATCTCTGCCCAAACTCTTTGTCTTTAAATATGTCTGCTTGTGTCTGTATATGTGTGGATGGATATGTGTGTGTGTGCGAGTGTGTACCCGTCCTTTTTTTCCCCCTAAGGTAAGTCTTTCCGCTCCCGGGACTGGAATGACTCCTTACCCTCTCCCTTAAAACCCACATCCTTTCGTCTTTCCCTCTCCTTCCCTCTTTCCTGATGAGGCAACAGTTTGTTGCGAAGGGTGAATTTTGTGTGTATGTTTGTGTTCGTTTGTGTCTGTCGACCTGCCAGCACTTTCATTTGGTATGTCACATCATCTTTGTTTTTAGACAAAGAAAATACTTTTATATACCAACTTACAGCTAAATGTTCCAAGTATGTTCACAAAAAATTTCATTCCCCTCCTACAAAAAATAAAAAAAAAATAGAGACGACTGTGTAAAACTTTTTGAACATCCTTCATATATAAGAGGCGTAGTTTTCTGTCTTAGAAACTGCAAATTGTAGATTCATGTAGTCTGTAACACAGTTGTAATTTCTTTTCAACAGTCAGCTACACAACCCAGTAAGGAGCCATCCTCTGTTGGTGACACCCAAGCAGAGCAGCAAGTTACATATTTAGCTTTCTCTGTGTACAGTTATAGTTATTTGGAATGACAGAATGTGTGCAAGCTGTGTGTAGATGCCAGAGGAGCTGGCTGCAGTTCACAGACAGCTGAAGATGCTTCTGGCCAGATACGCAACTGCAGGTTGTTGCCTTGGCATGTAGCAGCAGCAGAGAAACTAGTGTGTAGCATGGCAAACAGGTTCTGCTGCTGAGGCACCTTGTAGTGTACCCAACACATTAACCCATCCTCAGCACACGGGGAGTGGCAGGTTGTAAAACATCTGCATTGCGTGAAGCAGAGAGTCATTGTGGTAGAGGACGGCCATCTGGCCTCAGGGAAACAGCGACCAGCACTGGAAACAAGTCCAATGCGTGCTTAGTATGTCTGCCATGGGGGAGGAGAGGGCTATTCTGAGATGTGGAGGAGGCCTTGCCTGCAACTATAGAGGGTACAGGGTGGTACCATCTGTAAGTTGTGGCTCACTTTGGCACCAGTGACTGTTGTTTGGGTTCTGAGGCCATTCTCAGTTGATACAGATGACTGCAAAACTGGTGAAGACTGGATAGCAGAGTACTTGTGGACAGCAAACAAGATTCTTTTTAGGGTGGGCAGTAGTTTGAGGTCCTCTGATGAACACTCACCAGTCTACATGCAGGGACTGAAATTGGATTGTGTGCAAAGTAAAGACACTTTGACTGCAAAAATGTTTACAATAAATTGTCAAAGAATTTGTAACAAAGTTCCTGAATTTATTCCCCTCCAGGAAAGTTATCACATTCAAATTATTCTGAGAACCAAGAGCTGGCTGAAACCTGAAGTACAAATCTCTGAGATAATTAGCAAGGCATGAATGTATACTGAAAAGTTACATTAAAAGCTGTAGAAGGGAGTCTGCTCATTGCAGTTGACAAAAATGTACTATCTATTGAGGTCACAATTGAGTCCATGTTGTTACCTGGACATGAGTAATTGGCCTAGATGACCTCAAGTTAATTATCAGATGTTTTTACATTTTGAAAATATTTTCTGAAAACTCTTCAGTAGCTAGTTCAACAACTCACATGCAATGGAAACATCTTAGAGCTTATAGCTGCAAATATGACTGGCCTTATCATTAGTGCCAATACAGAGACAGGAATTAGTGACAATGAAGTCATCATAGTGATAACGGTTACTAAAGTTAATAAAGCCAACAAGAAGGCCAGAAGACTACGGGGCAAAGTTGAAACTGATTGTGAATCGTGCTCTCAAGAAGTGTACATTGAGTAACTGAATTAAGGACAAAAAAAACCACTGTGGTTTAATAACAATATTTGTAAAATTCTGATGAAACAGAGACTGTAGTACTCTCAGTTCAAAAAAGAGCACGCAAATGTTAATAAACAGAAATTAGTAGAAATTTCTGTGTCTGTAAACAGATCAGTGTGTGAAGCACACAATTTCCACCATCATATCTTAGCAGATTTTGCCAAGAACTTGGGAAAATTCTGGTCCTACATAAAATCGTTAAATTGTTTGAAGGCTTCTACCAGTCACTCGTTGATACATCTGGTATGGCAATAGTAGACAGTTTTACATTATATGTTTAAAAAATAATTCTAGTAGAAGGACTGTACAAACATACCATCGTTCGACGATACACAGACTCCTGTGTGGAGGACACAGTGATAGACGGCTTTGGCATAGAGAAGCATTAAAACAAATAAGTTGTCAGATCTGGGTGGAATCCCAATGCGGCTTTACACAGAGTACTCTATGGCACTGGCCCCTTACTTACATAAGGGACTGCACTCATACACTTACTGTTGTAGGATGGGAAAGCAAGGGGTATGGTGGTATATGCCAGCTGGCACTCTGGTGTGCTGGTGAAATCACATTACAAGACATAAATTTATTTCATTTAAGTATTACACCCAAATCATTTTCTCTGCAGTCGGCAGTGAATGCAGCATGCAGCCTTGGAATGCACTGACTTGCTCATCCATCTCAGCAGATTCTCTAGGCCATAGTATCCGTCATGGTTGCTCGTGTAATACCCCAGTGTCATGCAAGGCAGCTGGTGGCAGGTAAAGCTCATAAAGTGGCATCGACCTTCAGATCATGGGCTGCTTTTTACTAGAGCACTCTTGTGGACATCAATGGGGTATGCTCAAGTAAACTCCAGCAGCTCTGTACAGAATGTAGTGGTAGTGCAGAGTTACAGCAAGCTCTCTCCACTAGAGGTAGACTGTGGACGTCGGTGTCTGCTCACAGACACAAGTCAAGGTCAGCAGCCTTTAGCGTGCCTCCTGAATACAGCAACAAGTTGATGGTGTGCCAAAAACCATCTGTTCAGCTCTCAGAAATCCAGAGATACATGTCCCCACACTTCACATCAGCGAATGAGATGTCAGCAGCTCACAGCTACCAGGTTCAGCAGACCTCCAGGTAGCAATCAAACAGGCAGGAGAAATATGGGCAACGGTAGACACCACATCACAGGGTCTGCAGTGTAGATAGATCGCTGTAACTAAATCACATATGGGCTTGGAAGCCTGATTATTTATTGCTGTCCATCTGAGGCAAAGATGTTATGTTTTGCCAAGGATAACTCCATGTGTCCTTCTTTTCTGGGTGCATCAGCATTCTTTGCCGCACCTCAGTATTGCAGAAGTGGCTTTCAGTGCTTCAGTTTGGTGCATTTCCACTATGTCAACTGGCTGATATATCATGCTTCAGGCATAGTGCTGTGCTGTCATAATGATGTTATGACCCCTCCTCAATGAAGTCATGTTGCTGAATTAATGATTCAGACTTCTTACTTGAGTGAGGTGAAGCAACAACTTCCGGGGTGTGGCATATTGTTTGCAGTAGCAGCTCTCTGCCCATTTTTTATTCTTATTGCTACACAGCACACTAGCCTGGTTTGACTTGGCTTAGAACTGGCCAGAGAAAACTTCAATAAAATTTTGCATCTGCCAATGATCTCTTACCAAGTGCAGTCCAAAACGACTGCAAAAAAGTTCAGGTAACTCCTGTGCATAAATGGGCAAAAGAATGGACCCGTAAGATTACAGACCAATATCCATAACACTGATTCGCTGCAGAATTCTCAAACGTATTCTGAGTTCGAAAACAGTAAATTTTTTTGAAACAGAAAGGGTTCCGATTACAAATTAGTACAGATTTTGACAGCACGACTCGAATGAAACTCAGCTTGTCCTTTTCTCACATGATAACCTACGAACCACGGATGCCAAGTGTTCATCACAGACAAGAGTATCATCAGGAGTGCCCCAGGGCAATGTTATAGGACCACTCTCATTCTCAACATGCAGAAATGATCTGCATGAATTTTATCTGTTTCTAATATCGTGTTATAATTTCATGTATTGACTCGTTCCATGACCTTGGAGACTTCTCCTTAATTTGGTCCCACGGAACAATAAATAAATAAATAAAACGGACAGATTGAGTAGCAGTCTGTGTCCGTTTGCTGGTGATTCTGTGATGTACAGGAAGGTGTCATCATTGAGTGACTGTAAGAGCAGACAAGGTGACTAAAAACATGATTTATAGTTGGCGTGATGAATGACAGCTTGCTCCAAATGTAGAAAGATATAAGTTAAAGTAGATGAATAGGAAATGCAACCTCACAATGTTTGAATACAGCATTAGTAGTGTGTTGCTTGACACAGTCATTCTATGGCATATTGTTGCAAAGCAATATACAGGGTGTTACACAAAGGTACGGCCAAACTTTCAGGAAACATTCCTCACACACAAAGAAAGAAAATATGTTATGTGGACATGTGTCCGGAATCGCTTACTTTCCATGTAAGAGCTCATTTTATTACTTCTCTTCAAATCACATTAATCGTGGAATGGAAACACACAGCAACAGAACGTACCAGCGTGACTTCAAACACTTTGTTACAGGAAATGTTCAAAATGTCCTCCGTTAGCGAGGATACATGCATCGATCCTCCGTCGCATGGAATCCCTGATGCACTGATGCAGCACTGGAGAATGGCGTATTGTATCACAGCTGTCCACAATACGAGCACGAAGAGTCTCTACATTTGGTATCGGGGTTGCGTAGACAAGAGCTTTCAAATGCCCCAATAAATGAAAGTCTAGAGGGTTGAGGTCAGGAGAGCATGGAGGCCATGGAAGCGGTCTGCCTCTACCAATCTATCGGTCAGTGAATCTGTTGTTGAGAAGCGTACGAACACTTTGACTGAAATGTGCAGGAGCTCCATCGGGCATGAACCCCATGTTGTGTCGTACTTGTAAAGGTACTTGTTCTAGCAGCACAGGTAGAGCATCCTGTATGAAATCATGATAACGTGCTCCATTGAGCGTAGGTGGAAGAACATGGGGCCCAATCAAGACATCACCACAATGCCTGCCCAAATGTTCACAGAAAATCTATGTTGATGACATGATTGCACAATTGCATGTGGATTCTCATCAGTCCACAAATGTTGATTGTGAAAATTTACAATTTGATCACGTTGGAATGAAGCCTCATCTGTAAAGAGAACATTTGCACTGAAATGAGGATTGACACATTGTTGGATGAACCATTCGCAGAAGTGTACCAGTGGAGGCCAATCAGCTGCTGATAGTGCCTGCACACACTGTACATGGTATGGAAACAACTGGTTCTCCCGTAGCACTCTCCATACAGTGATGTGGTCAACGTTACCTTGTACAGCAGCAACTTCTCTGACGCTGACATTAGGGTTATCGTCAACTGCACGAAGAATTGCCTCATCCATTGCAGGTGTCCTCATCGTTCTAGGTCTTCCCCAGTCGCGAGTCATAGGCTGGAATGTTCCGTGCTCCCTAAGACGCTGATCAATTGCTTCAAATGTCTTCCTGTCGGGACACCTTCGTTCTGGAAATCTGTCTCGATACAAACGTACCGCGCCACAGCTATTGCCCCGTGCTAATCCATACATCAAATGGGCATCTGCCAACTTTGCATTTGTAAACATTGCACTGACTGCAAAACCACGTTCGTGATGAACACTAACCTGTTGATGCTACGTATTGATGTGCTTGATGCTAGAACTGTAGAGCAATGAGTCGCATGTCAACACAAGCACCGAAGTCAACATTACCTTCCTTCAATTGGGCCAACTGGCGGTGAATCGAGGAATGTTTCCTGAAAGTTTGGCCGTACCTTTTTGTAACACCCTGTATAATGGAACGAGCACCGAAGCACAGCAGTGAGGAGGGTGGATAGTCAACATCGGTTTATTGGGAGAATTTTAGGACAGCGTAGCTCATCTAAAAGGAGACTGCATGTAGAACACTTGTGAGACCCATTCTTGAGTACTTCTCGAGTGTTTGGGATCCACACCAAGTCAGACTAAAGGAAGACATTGAGGCAATACAAAGGCACACTGCTAGATCTTTTACCTCTAGGTTCTATCAACATGCAATGATTACGGAGTAGCTTCATTAATTCAAATAGGTATCCCTAGCGGGGAGACAACAGTCTTTTTGTGAAACACTGTTGAGAAATTTAGAGAACCTATGTTTTAAGCTGATTCCAGAGCAGTTATACTGCTACCAACGTACATGTTGCATTAGGACACAAATGTCCGATACGAGGAATCAGGATATGTATGGGCACATACAGACATTTGTCTTTCCCTTGCTCTATTTGTGAGCGGAACAGGAAAGGAAATGATTACTAGTACTACAAGGTACTCTCCACCACTCACCATATGGTGGCTTTTGTAGTATGTACATAGATGCTACCAAAATGAGACTATGGATGTGATGTAAGTGTATGGTTTAAATCCAAGAGGGCACGAGAGATGATATAATATTAAGACACTGAACTTATACTTTGGGGGGAATCACACTGATTTAATTTTACTACACTTGCTCCTAATCAGTTATCAGTACCAAGAATAACAGCATTTATGTATTAACAACTTTCATAGTTTTTTTTTTCAGTAACCCAAGCTCCATGTTGTGGTTTCGTTTTGTTTTTAAAATATTGCAAATTTTCATGCTCCTGTATTCTTGTGTTTTGCACATAGCTTTAATCTCTGAGTGGGAAGCATGAAATTCCCCTTGTTCCTAATGCTGCATTGATGTTTAAAACTATTGTCTATGAAAAACTTAAGGTTACTGTATGCAAAAATAATCAGTTCATAATTGTGCAAACAGGGGGCTTTTTATATTCTTAAGCTTCTAAACAGTGGGTGATGAGATTTTTTTGGTTTTGCATTGCACATATTTCTAACAACTGATTTTTGTAATTTTAATATTATATTCATTCTGCTTGTGTAACAACTTATAACTGACTCAAAATAGCTGTGGTAAACTATTTTTCTTGTCTCCATGCTAGCTGAATATGACAGAAGCTTCATTGCTTCTTTACATGAATTATAAAGTTGCAAAAAACAAGACAAGACATAAGAAAAACTTTATGCTCATCTCACATCGCTTAAAATTGCATGCTCAGACTCCTCAGTATATAGCTACGAAAATTCACAACACAATAAAAGAGTGTGACATAATGAATATGAAAATAAATACTTTAAAAAGGAAGTCGCATGATTTTCTAATTGAAAGATGCAACTACTCTGTGGAAGATTTTATGAAGGATGAAGTGATACTTTGAGCTGGATCCCTAAAATGGAATAAAAACATATGATAGTTATAGTGGATGTAAATATTGTAAGTTTGACAAATTTTAAATAAGTACATTCCTCACAAAGTAATATTATGTATGTGACAAAATTTGAAATACATGAATTGTAACCTTGACATGCCTCCTTTACATCAGACACATGTTCAAAAATTCTGTACATTATGAGATAAGTAAAACACATTTCACATTTTGACACAACGTTGCATTTGAACACATGCATTTTTATATACCTATGGGAGCATCATGTGGTACATAAATATATATATTATACGTATTACATTTTTGTTTATTACACCGGGTGTGGCAACATAACTTCCTTGTTTGACATGTGCACCATTATGGTTGTAGGGGGCAGGAATAGTCTCATTCAAGAGGCATATTTCTGAAGTGTTGTTCTCTTCCATGACATTCACCACCATGTGTTGGAACAGTGAGGAAAGTGTGCTTGCTGCTGAGGCCTACTTTTTGAATGGAATATGTGACTGCAACCCAGTGTACCTTCTGATATTGCTTCAGCATAGCTCTGTTAGACCATGTCCCAAACTGGAAATCAATTGTTACATGGATCAATACATTTGGACAGACCACAAATATGACAAACGAAGATCTGGAGTCCCTGAGTGCATCAGATCATGTGAGAACAGAGGCAGTGAGAGCTTCCATCTTGCAATCGTCATGGCATTCTGCCATTGGACTATCCAATCATCCAGTGAGGTGAATTCTTCAATACAACTTTCATTTTGATCCATACAAGTTAGCACTTGTGCAGGAACTCTCTGAACACAACTTCAATTCTTGGAGGATGCACTACTGCAGAACTGGACCAACACCAAACCCTGAGAATTGCATCATTTAAAGTCACAGTATGGTGTGCTATTGCCACAGATTGGATTGTTGATGGGGTCACAGTGACAGTGAATGCAGAGCAGTATGTGAACATATTAGAAGAATTCTTTCTTCCATGAATTTATGGATTGCACTTGGGGGAACATTTGGTTCCAACAGGATGGAGCAACGATTCACAGTTCAAGGGCATCAATGGCTGTTTTGAGGGAACACTTCCCAGAGCATCTCATCTCTATAACGGGTGATCTGGAGAGGCTGTTCACTCCCCTGATTTGGCCCCTTGTGATTTTTTTCTTTTTTGTGGTTTTTTGAAATCCTGCATTTTTTCAACTATCCAAGCACTCTGCAAGACTTGAAGGCCAACATCTGGGCACAAACTGGCAACATACCTACTGCTATGCTGGTAAGAGTCATGAGAAATCCCAGAAATTGTCTTATTCAGTGTATGGGTAATGGAGAGTACCATCTACCTGATTTGACTTTCAAAATTATGTAAAACAAAACTTTAGATATGTACCTACATTATTACAAAAATTATAAACAAACTGTTTCATAAACTAGGTTTCACTGAGTTTGAAATCAGGAAGTTATGTTGCTGCATCATATAAGTATGATACGTATATTTATCAAACAATGGAAAATCCAGGATGGAATGTAAGAATACTATGAAAAGGAAAGTCACCACTCACCATATAGTGGAGATGCTGAGTGTCGTGTCCAGTGTAAGTGCAGTGCAGAAGTTAATTACTGTGCTGTTTAACAACAAGGAGCAATGTGTTGCATCTTGATGCACCTATACTATGCTTTGGTTTTTGTTTTGTTATATTATAGACACTCCATGTATTGATTCCTTACAAGACATTCACACGTACCTCACGCTTATTTTTTCTGTGAAAGATTTTCCAAGTTTTTTTGTTCAGACTTGCTGTGGTAATCAAATCCGTGGTATCATGAGTTTCAAGGAAATGAATAATTTCTGCATCCAATAAAATTGTTCCCTCTAGAATATTATCTGTTTATGTTAATAGAACATAATGTTAAAGGAACAGAAAGAAGACCTTGATGTAGTAGACTAAGAAGAGATACGACAAGAATAATTCAACTAAGAAGATCCTGTGTGGGGTGTGTACAGCTCTCACATGCATCACGGGGCTGCAGATGCGGAGACAACATCCGACACCACTGGCACCAGTTGCTGCTAACTGGTGCTGATTCTACATCAGCTCACCGACACCGAAGCGGAAACCAGCAACCGACACCACCGACACCAGTTACTATTCACCAGTGCTGATTCCACACCTGCTCACCAACACAGCCTAAAACTCTATGCCGGGTGAGCGAAAAACAATAATTGTTCAAGTATAAAGTTGAAGAAACCGTTCACTAGACTGTATTAGTGATTACTAGATCTAATGTTGGTAAAACCATGGATAATATACAGCCAGCTGAAGAGACTTCCGAAGAACCAGCAGTTGCTGCGAGAATTAGTAGTGAGGGACCTGATTGGTCTGTTAGTGAATCTCGTCAAAGCTCAGAATTTACAATTAAATTCTAGATTAGATGCACAAAGTAAAGAATTAGGCTTCATGAATGCCCAAAATACTTCTTTAAAAAAGAAACTAAGTGAAGAATTAGGCTTAATGAATGCCCAAAATGCTTCTTTAAGAAAGGAAGTCTTAAATTAGATTCAGTAAATACTCAATTAAGTGATAAAATAGATGACCAGGGTGCTTCTTTGAGAAATGAAATAAGTGCAACTATAAGTGAAAAACTCAGTGCACATAGTGCTAATTTAAGTAGAGAATTGGATACAATTAATAATCAATTAAATAATACATTGGATGTTCAGAATAAAACTTTAGGATTGTAAAGTGCTAAGGTTGATTCACAAAGTAAAGACTTTAGTAATTTATGTGAACGTATGGGAAATTTGAAGACTGAATTTGACGCTTTAACTACTAAAGTAGAAAATCTTAAAATAGATTTGAAAGGTGAATTAACTAGTTCTTTAAGCAGTCACATAAATCAGCTGTTCACTGACTTTAATCAGAGACAGAATGATCAATTCCATAATTTGAAAAAAAGTTGGAGTTTAATATTGAAACGTTCAGGTACCTGCGAGGTAGGGGTCCTGGGGAAGAGGGGTGGGAAGGGTTTCCTGTCTTTGGGGCTGTCTTCTTTCTCTTCTTCGATCTTAACAACCACATCTATTTTTTTCCTTTCTTACTTCTCATTTGAGGACCTATCTATTTCTCCCTCTTTCCATGTTCATCTATTTCTATCGCGGAAGTCCTTCCTGGTTTCTGGGGTTTCCAATAACCTACAACTTATTTTCAGATAGGAAGGTCGAAGAATCAGGCTGCACAAATGCACATCAGCATACACACAAAGATACATGTATGCAAACAATGAAACTACTGACTAGAAACCTGTCAAAAGGTGAGAACCATGAAGTGTTGTAGGGGGAAGGTATATGTACATCGGGAAATATGCACACGTTGTTTATTGTGACTGAGTAAGGAAAGAGAACATGAGCCAGAGAGGAATCGATTGTAATAATTATTAAGGAATGTCAGAAATCCTTGGGTAACAGAAGAAATATTGAATTTAATTGATGAAAGGAGAAAATATAAAAATGCAGTAAATGAAGCAGGCACAAAGGAATACAAACGTCTCAAAAATGAGATCGACAGGAAGTGCAAAATGGCTAAGCAGGCACGGCTAGAGGACAAATGTAAGGATGTAGAGGCTTATCTCACTAGGGGTAAGATAAGATACTGCCTACAGGAAAATTAAAGAGACCTTTGGAGGTAAGAGAACCACTTGCATGAACATCAAGAACGCAGATGGAAACCCAGTTCTAAGCAAAGAAGGGAAAGCAGAAAGGTGGAAGGAGTATATAGAGGGTCTATACAAGGGTGATGTACTTGAGGACAATATTATGGAAATGGGAGAGGATGTAGATGAAGATGAAATGGGAGATATGATATTGCGTGAAGAGTTTGACAGAGCACTGAAAGACCTGAGTCGGAACAAGGCCCCCGGAGTAGACAACATTCCATTGGAACTACTGACGGCCTTGGGAGAGCCAGTCCTGACAAAACTCTACCATCTGGTGAGCAAGATGTATGAAACAGGCGAAATACCCTCAGACTTCAGAAAGAATATAATAATTCCAATCCCAAAGAAAGCAGGTGTTGACAGATGTGAAAATTACCGAACAATCAGTTTAATAAGCCACAGCTGCAAAATACTAACACGAATTCTTTACAGACGAATGGAGAAACTAGTAGAAGCCGACCTCGGGGAAGATCAGTTTGGATTCCGTAGAAATACTGGAACACGTGAGGCAATACTGACCTTACGACTTATCTTAGAAGAAAGATTAAGGAAAGCAAACCTACATTTCTAGCATTTGTAGACTTAGAGAAAGCTTTTGACAATGTTGACTGGAATACTCTCTTTCAAATTCTAAAGGTGGCAGGGGTAAAATACCGGGAGCGAATAGCTATTTACAATTTGTACAGAAACCAGATGGCAGTTATAAGAGTCGAGGGACATGAAAGGGAAGCAGTGGTTGGGAAGGGAGTAAGACAGGGTTGTTGCCTCTTCCCGATGTTATTCAATCTGTATATTGAGCAAGCAGTAAAGGAAACAAAAGAAAAATTCGGAGTAGGTATTAAAATCCATGGAGAAGAAATAAAAACTTTGAGGTTCGCTGATGACATTGTAATTCTGTCAGAGACAGCAAAGGACTTGGAAGAGCAGTTGAACGGAATGGACAGTGTCTTGAAAGGAGGATATAAGATGAACATCAACAAAAGCAAAATGAGGATAATGGAATGTAGTCGAATTAAGTCGGGTGATGCCGAGGGAATTAGATTAGGAAATGAGACGCTTAAAGTAGTAAAGGAGTTTTGCTATTTGGGGAGCAAAATACTGATGATGGTCGAAGTAGAGAGGATATAAAATGTAGACTGGCAATGGCAAGGAAAGCGTTTCTGAAGAAGAGAAATTTGTTAACATCAAGTATAGATTTAAGTGTCAGGAAGTCATTTCTGAAAGTATTTGTATGGAGTGTAGCCATGTATGGAAGTGAAACATGGACGATAAATAGTTTGGACAAGAAGAGAGTAGAAGCTTTCGAAATGTGGTGCTACAGAAGAATGCTGAAGATTAGATGGGTAGATCACATAACTAATGAGGAAGTATTGAATAGGATTGGGGAGAAGAGAAGTTTGTGGCACAACTTGACCAGAAGAAGGGATCGGTTTGTAGGACATGTTCTGAGGCATCAAGGGATCACCAATTTAGTATTGGAGGGCAGCGTGGAGGGTAAAAATCGTAGAGGGAGACCAAGAGATGAATACACTAAGCAGATTCAGAAGGATGTATGTTGCAGTAGGTACTGGGAGATGAAGAAGCTTGCACAGGATAGAATAGCATGGAGAGCTGCATCAAACCAGTCTCAGGACTGAAGACCACAACAACAACAACATGTCAGTTTAACAAATATTCTGATGATTTGTAGGATAGTGGGACTCTTATAACATAAGTAAACATACTATATATTGAAGAGTGTATAGAGATATAGTATATACCAAGTAAGTTGAAAAGTAGAGGAGGACTCCAGGGACTAAATGAAGTATCAAGAAGTGAGAGTGAGGTGTAAAATAGATTTTTATTTTTATCAGGAAATATTTAATTATAGTATACATAAAGATGTATACTAGGGCAATGAACCATGAGGCCTACTCACAAAAGACAAGGGGGCATGCCCGGCATTTGCTTAGAATATAGGGCACATGTACCTACATAGAGATAGGATGACCTGTGGCCTACGAATAGGGATGTTTTATGATGGGGCGTACCTACCAGAACGGGAGGAGGAAGTGCACTCATAGGGTCAACCAACATGTAAGGTATAGGTACTGATCTGAGGGCAAAAGAACAGTATTGAGACAGAAGTCACACATTTTATATGAATTATTCTGGTAAGTCTGAATTCTATATACACTAGCATTATTAAGTGTTATGAGTGTCGGAAAGAATACTTTCATTTGCCCAGAGTACCTCCAAACTACAAACTACTGTGAATAATGAAACTAGTACATGCTAAAGAAAAAACAGTACAAAGAATTCGAATAAAGGATGAAATAATCAAGTGCCTATGACATCTGGAGTTTACAATTGGAAATCAGAAATGTTGTCTGCACGATTCCTAGATATAAAAGAACTGCCTCCAACATTAGGTAAAATGCTCAAGTTGTTAGTATCAAAGTAGAATGAAAAAAAGAAGAGCTAAGTATTAAATAGAAGGTTGCTCTTGAATATTAAAAGAAATAGAATGTATACTGGTTAAAATGTGAAATAGTATTATGTGAGATATTTTCATATATGATGATTATGTATAAAATATCGCGTGTTCGAGCTGAGGTGAGGGATATGTAGTGCTTCGAGAATTTCTGTGTAAATTCTAGAACCACTCATCCCTCTACCATAGCGAATACATGATACTTTAAATATAAGTGGGACAGTGGAAACGTATCTACTGCGCCACCTGTTTCTGTGTGCAGGTTGGAGGTTTGTGATGAGAAGCCTGTAAGCATGGTGGTCAAACGATGCTGACAAGTGTTTGCCACTAGTGCCACAGAAGCTGTGAAGAAAGAACAAGGAGTAATTATGTAGTATTCTTTGCTGTTTTAGTGACTATGATTATTGTTAAAGAAAAATGAACAACTGAATATAGACTTTTAAGTACTTCATGTATTGGACTCTCTAGAAGCAAGACGGGTTCATAAATTATGTGGTTGTTAAACGAGTTTTATTGCAGATATATTTTATTGAGTCTAACACGAGACGAATCGGTTGACTTGAAAACATTCAAATAGTGAAAAATGGTGAATATGTTATAGGTGGAAGTTGAAATATACCAAGACTGAACTAAAAGTATTCTTCAAGTACTAAATTATTTCAAAAGTAGAGAGAGAGTCTTATAAATTCATGTAACCAGAATTATTCTTCTGAGAAGAAGATTTTGGAGATTGACGGAGCTGGCAATCCAGAGAAGATTGGCTGTCCAGATCAAGCAAGTAAACTGATGTGAGAGAGGCGTGAATTTTGCAATCCAACTTCATATTGCTTTGGGTCGTCTAAAGTGTTAGAGAGTGGAAAACATGCTCACAACAAGTTTACTCCTTTGATGATGTAGTGAGCTGTCAGAAGAACCGAAGGTTCCTCATGTGATCGTCCACCTACCTCCATTCTTGTCTCATAACCTCATCCTATGATTTGTGCAGGTAGGGGCAAACTTCAGTTACAATGGAGTTACTCCTGACATGGTAAAATTCGTGCTTGTGGTGCCTGATTGACTCGCCACAGTGAAAGCAGAATTTAACAGCCATGTTGCGCAAAGGCATTATCAGACCATCCAGCAGTCCATGGTCCTCTGTTCTGCACCTTGTGACTAAGAAGAATGGGGCTTGGTACCATTGTGGAGATTAGCACACACTAAATGCAGGAACAGTACCTGATGGGTAATCCATGCCATTCCTGAGAAATTATCACCATGCAACCATCTTTTGCATCGTGAATTGCACTAAAGCACATATGCAAATACCAGTGGCCAAGATGGACATTCCAAAAACAGGAGTAAATTCCAAAAACAGCTATGTAGCATCTTTTGTTATGTTCATGACATTCGGGCGGAGGAACATGCCACAGACTTGGCAAACGTTTGTAGATTTTTATCCTCCAAAGCCTTCCACTCTGCTTTGTGTATCTAGATGATGTGCTAGTGTTCCTGGTTGACAAGAAGCAACACTGCCAACACCTGACAGATATATTTAATCGCTTGGAACATTATGACATTGTTCTCAACACAGTCAAGTTGGTTTTCAGACTGTCAGAAGATCTCTTCAGCTGGTTCCCTGCCTCTGACAGTAGATGGAATAATGAGTACACGTACGGCCTCTTCAATCAAACAATTATGCAGATTCTTAGGTGTGTTACATTTTTATTGCCGTCACTTCCCGCACACTGCCAAACTGCAGGAGCCACTTACGACAGTGCTTGCAGGACCAGAGATGAAAAGCCTGTCTGATACAATGGACAGAGGAAATGACTCCCACCTTTGACATGTCAAATAGAATATGGCTACAGTAACATTGCTTGCACACCCAAAACTTGATGCACTGTGAGCTTTTGTCACTGATGCGAATCAAACAGTTACTGGCATCACACTTCAACAACATGTAGAAGGTGCCTGGCAGCCACTAGTGTTCTTTTCAAGAAAGCTACCACTATCACAAATGAAATGGAGTATTTACAACCGTGAGCTGTTGGCAGTGTATAAAGTTGTTAAGTACTTCCCCCCCAGATCATGGCTCGCATGTTTACTATATTTACTGATCATAAGCCCTTGACCCACACTCTCAAATGGAACAACACAAATTGCTCTCCATGTCAGTTCAACCAGCTCAAGTTCATGGCCCAGTTCTGCACAGATTTCAACATTTATCTGGCATAGACAATAACATAACAGACTGCCTTTCATATGTCAGCAGCATGACAAGCTATACAGATTTTACAGCATTAATGGAGGCAGAGCAAACTGATGATGAACTTCCCACTCTCACAGAAGGTACCAGTTCATCACTCCACTTGCAATTGGTGACATCCCCAAGACAGAGGTGAAACTATACTGCGACATCTTCAAGGAAGAAATTGTCCGCTCCCCCCCCCCCCCCCCCCCCCCCCGGCATTCCACAGGCAAGCATTTGATCATATTCACAATTTATGTCACACAGGTGTACGACCTACCTTCCGTCTCCTGTCTAAAGAGCTTGTCTGGCCAAGATTTGAGAAATACTGTTGGCAATAGGCAAAAGCCTGTCTTCAGTGTCTGAGAAGCAAAATATCTTCCCACGACCACGCATCTTGTAACTTCCCAGACATGACAGCATGTTTCACCCACGTACATTTGGATATTGTGGGTTTGCTGCCATGCTCAAATGGCAACAGATATCCATTCACAATGATTGATCGGTATATACATTGACCAGAAGCAGTTCCCCTGGATAATATTATGGCCAAGAGTTTAACCTCTGCATTCACCTCTATGTGGTTAGTGTGGTTTGGTTAGCCCCAGCGTATCAACACTGATTGGGGAGACAATTCAAGTTTGAACTCTTCAATCAACTCGCCAAGATCTGCAACTATAACCTTCACAAGGCCATGAGCTGCCACCCAGCCACTAAAAGGACACTGGAGCACTGGCACCTTTTGTTGAATGCGGCAATAATGTGTCATGACATGTCTTGGACAACCTCCTTGCCATTAGTTTTGTTGGTCATGAGGAAACTGTACAAACCAGACATTGATTCTCAGCCACTGAGCTGGTATACTGAGAAAGATTGTGCCACCCCAGCGAATTCCTTGGTACAGATATGCTGAATATCAATCAGGACGAATTGTAATTCTTGCACCACCTTCGCAAACACATCACACAAGCTCATCTGTCACAAGCTTCTCGACATGGCATGCCTTATTGTTACACACACAATGATTTTAAAACATACATGACTGTCATGCTACGCATGGAAGGTGTGAAGCCACCATTAGAGCCGCCTTACACTGGTCCACATTGAATATCTCAAGGACAGCTCTTGCCTCCAGTGCCCACAACCAGTTTTTTGCCGAAAGCACAACCACAACTACCAGTACAGAAACTTGCTCTGGATGCAGACTACTCTTTCCCACATGCTTCCTCAACAGAGACACTCTGTTTCCACCGAGGGGGCTGATTTAGTGACTACTTCGGCGATGTCTGCTATCACCACAGCCTGGGCTTTCACACGACATGCGGGTAAGATTTAGTTCTGTTGCGTGTGCATAGCATGTGCAGCACTGTGTTGTATCTTCGTGCAGCTGTGCTGTTCTTTGATGTTTGTTTTGTTATATTATAAATACTCCATGTATTGAATCCTTATGAGACATTTGGACAATGAATCATTTCTGCAGCCAATAAAATTTTTCCCTCCAGAACATTATCTAAAGGCAAAAGTCAGTCAGCTAAGTTGAGCCTCAAACTGACAGGCTCACAACATGACCCCTTTATTATCACATATATATTTATATACCACATCACATTCTAGCATATGTATAAAAGCAAACTCATATTTGAATGCAACATTGTGTCGAAATTTCAAATCAACTGGTGAAGAACTTTCAGAAATATATGATTTTCAAAAATTGAAAATTTTATATTATAATTCATATAGATTTATCCATCTGTATGCAATACAACGTGTGCAGTTGTTGTCAATAAATACATATATACATACAGACATATAAATATATGGAATTACAAACACATAAATAGATGCATACAATACTTGCTTTACTAAGTTATTTGTTTATACGCCATATTTCACTACTCTACTGAATATATTGTAAAATGCCTCTTAATCACAGCAGTTAATCATTAGCATAAATGTGAACAAAATTGTCATATCACTACAGGTAATCCTTGACAGTATAAAAGGACTACCTGGAATGATACGTAAATTTTGTTGACATTTATGCTAATGATTAACTGCTGTGATTAAGAGGCATTTTACAACACATTCAATAGAATAGTGAAAAGTTATGTACAAACATAATAACACAGTGAAGCAGATGCTACTCTCCACATGCTAGTGTATCCTGTGAAACTTCATTTCTCTACCCTCCATAACCTACATCCACTTAAACCTGCTACTGTAATTAAGCTCTGGTCTTCCTCTAATATTTTTACCCCACATATGCTCTATTAGCAAACTGAAAATTCCTTGACACCTCAAATAAAACACCGTATACATCCTTTTACTTTTTTCCTTCTTTTACATGACATTTGTAGCTGGCATTATCTCTTTCCTCACTCCCCTTGTTTCCATTCTTCCGTAACATTTTTACCTCCTTGCTTTATATTGTATAGCTTTATGAGACCGATTTCCAGAATCTCTAGCTGGAAATTATTCTGAAATAATTTCCTTTAATGTCACAAAGATGGAAAACGTTGCCATTTTGCAAACATATTACTACAACCTATTGCAGATAAACTTTCTTGTCATGTGGGGAACTTGTGCAGTATGAAAAATTATGGTAAAGTTAACGGTTTTACAGAAAGTACATCAAATTCACCATAACTCTGCTTCAAAGAAAGTACTAATATTGCTAACCTTGCTACAAGTTCAGGTTGGTTTCCATTAGATAAAATATCCAACAGGTCAGCAGAAGAAACAAAATAAAACCGTGGAAATGCCAGTCTCTTAGTTTCCAGATATTCAGCCAAAGCTTTTTCACACAGTGTAAGTTGTTCCTGAAGAACCTCCAGCCTTTCAAACAAGTGAGGACAATTTGTGGCTTGAACAACATTTGGCATCTTTGACATAACTTCTAACATTTCCTGAAAAAGAAAACAGACAATCTAAACACATTTCAACTGAAAATAGTAATGTTTTTAATAGGCAGCATAATGATCAGTTAACAAATTAATTTCCAGCTGAGGAGCACAGTATTTTATACAGACTGAACAATGAAGAATGGAAACCCATTGCAGAAAAATGGATAGTTGTTTGTTTGTTTGTCTTCTACACATTCCTATATTATTTATCTGATTACAGTGAAACTTTGGTTTGTTGTAGCGCAAATACCTGCAAAAGTTTTTGTAATGGTAGGGAAGTACCACCCATGGGCTAGGAGTGAAAATTGGGGTGACATAAAAGCATAATTCAGGAAGGTCTGGAGCAACCGCACTCAAGTTTTGTATGTACACAGTTCACAGCCACAGTTCATAGTAATCAACAGGAAGTCATCGAGTAAAGCAGAAGCAATTTCTGGTGTTCCCCAAGATAGTGTTATAGGCCCTCTACTGTTCCTTATCTATATATATGATTTAGGAGACAATCTGAGCAGGCATCTCATATTGTTTGCAGATGAAGCTGTAGTTTATCATCTAGTAAAGTCATCAGAAAATTGATATATATGCAAAATGATTTTGAAAAGATGCCTGAATGGTGTGAAAATTGGTAATTGACCATAAATAATGAAACATGTGAGGTCATCCACATGAATGCTAAAAGGAATCTGTTAAACGTCAGTTACATGATACCTCAGTCAAATCTAAAGGCCGTAAATTCAACTAAATACCTAGGAATTACGAACAACTTGAATTGGAAAGAACACACAGAAAATGTTGTGGAGAAAGCAAACAAAAAATGTGTTTTATTGGCAGAACAATTAGAAATTGTAACAGATCTACTAAAGAGACTGCCTACACTACACTTGCTAGTCTTTATTTGGAGTACTGCTGCGTGGTTTGGGATCCTACCAGATAGGATTATGCAGTACATCAAGAAAGTTGAAAGAAAAGCAGCACGTATGATATTATCGTGAAATAGGGGAGAGAGTGTCACTGACATGATACAGGATGTGGAGTGGACATCATTAAAACAAAGGCATTTCTCGTTTTGGTGGAATCTTCTCATGCAATTTCAATCACCAACTTTCTCCTCTGAACGCAAAACTGCTTGAGATTTAAATAATAGAGAATTATTGTGAAGGTGGTTTGATTAACCCTCTGCCAGGTACTTAAGTATGTTTTGCAGAGTATCCATGCAGTTGTAGATGCAGATGTACATTGCTTTTTATTTGCATAATTATTTATATAAAAATATTGTGTATGGGAACCACTCCTAAGACTAGGGATGAAAAGATGTGATATGTAAAAATATATTATTACCACTGATACTAGGGATCGCTAGACTTATTGGTGATGACCACAATGGAGTTTCATCCATACAGTTGGGGGTAGAAGATGGAGCAAAGACGGTGATAGATCAGCATATCTACATAACACCTGAAGGAACTTCTAGCAAAACTGGCAAATGTATCTCTTGCTATGGAAAAATTTACGATGACTGTGTCACCAAAAGCACTCCTATCAATGAAGGTGTAGGTGAAAAGACATGACATAAAAGCATAACTCAGGAATGCTTGAATGAATTCAACCAAATTTTTCATCTACATTCACTCATTATGCTACGGAAGTAAGATACCCCTATTATTTTAGGGGTGGGTGATGATGAGGAAGGTATATTTTCCTGTGATAAGTTAACTTGCAATACTTCAGAAATATTAAGCACTATCTGTCTCTTATTTGCGTTGTTCAGTTCATCAACCACTTCATGAGAATGAGCACTGCAATGAGCCAATAATTTTGCCAGCATGTTTTGGCGCCAAAGATCATGTCACATGGTGCAATTTCACAGATACATTTAACGTCCTCTCTAGTGACACATAAGTAAAACAGTGATAAATCAGACAGCTGCCAGTGACAGTCCTTTTTCTTGAAACAACGATCAGATACTGGCAGAATTAAAAGTTTTCTCAGAATTCAAGAGAAACAGCAGGGCTATGGATATGGATGAAATACATGTACAAATATGTTTGAAAAGTGTTAAATTTATGTGAATTATAAATATATGTGTAAAATATATGTGACATATGTATATACAGGTGAAGCTGCAGGCAAAAAGCTAGTTTATTTATAAAAATCCAAGTAAATGAATTGTTTGTGTTGGTACTTGTCACACAACATTAAATTTCATTATCATTGATTTTAATGTGGTGATGAAAAGTCCTTGGTGGTATATAAATAATGGAAGTAGTAAAGGTGACAACTCATCAAATAGATGAGGTGCTGATTTGACAATGGATACATTAACAAGACTGAACATTGCAAGCTTCCAGATGAATCCCTCTTCAGAAAAATCCTTGAGTTTTATAAACTGTAGAACTGTGACACTTAGCAAATGTCCACTTGAAATTCTCTCAAACTACTGCTACAGCAGGAACAGTTCTCTGATAATTCCAAGAATTCTGAAATAAAGTCAAGGCAAGAACTTTGTTTTTTTCCTTTTTATGGGTCACACCACTCAAAATTTAATGTTTCTTTTAGAAAAAAAAATCAATAATGAAACTGTTAAGACTTTTGTGGAAACTTTTATGTGCTGCCTAATCTACATATACACACATACCCTGTGAGCCACTGTGTGGTGCATGGCAGAGGGTACCATGTACCACTACTAGTCATTTCCTTTTCTGTTCCACTCACAAGTAAAGTGAGGGGAGAAACTGTCTAAAAGCCTACATATGAGCATTAATTTCTCACATCTTATCTTTTTGCTCCTTATGTAAAATGTATGTTGGTGGCAGTGGAATTATTCTGCAGTCAGTCTCAAATGCTGGTTCACTGAGTTTCTGCAATAGTAGCTCATGAAAAGAGTGTTGTCTTCCCTTTGAGTTTACGAAGCACCTCCATAATACTTGCATGCTGATCAAACCTGCTGGTAACAAGTCTAGCAGCACACCACTGAATTGCTATATCTTCCTTTAATCCAACCTGGTGGGGATCCCAAACACACGAACAGTACTCAAGAATGAGTTGCTCTAGCATTCTATACACTGCCCCCTTTATGAATGAGGTACACTTTTCGAAATTTCTCCCAATAAAAAAAAAGTAGAGCATTTGCCTTCCCTACTAACAGCCTGATATGCTAAGTTCATATGGGTTTGCAACATTACACCTAGATATTTAATTGGTGTGACTGTGTCAAGCATCACCTTACTAATGCTTATTCGGATGTTACAGGATTGGTTTTCCTACTCATCTGCATTACTCTACACTTTTCTTCATTTACAGCAAGCTAACATTCATCACACCAACTATATATATTACTGTCAGGGCCAGGAATTGAATCTACGTCTACTGCTTACTAGGCAGGTGTATTAACCACTAAACCACCTCAGCAGAGCGATTCACACAACTGCCTCCCTCCTCAATACTAATTTCCCCTTACACACAGACAGAATTGCTGAGGCTCTCCATGTTCTGGAATGACACCTCACCGACGAATGTAAATGGAGGATCCAGCCCTGAAACCCAGGAGCAGGTAGTTACACAGATGAAATGACACAGTTTCAGAGACTTTACTGGTCTCATATAGATATGATTTTATAGACTGAAGCAATAAGCGACAATTTGTACCAAGGACGGGAATCGAACACGGGACTCTGCTTACTATGCAGGTGTATTAGCTACTAAGATCACAAAAATGTGAGGGGGAATTTAAAGTAGACTGGCGCAGTAGTGAGATTTGGATTGAGGACGGGGGTGTGCCACGATAATCTGTGCAAATGTAAGGGGGAATTTAAAGTAGACTGGGGTGGCAGTGAAAATTTGGATCGAGGAGGGAGTTGTGCCAGGGTAATGCATGCAGTTGTGTGAACCACTGTGCTAAGCTGTCTTGGTGACTCACAAGCCTGCCTAGTGAGCAGGAGACCTGGGTTTGATTCCTGTCCTTGATACATTTTTCACTTACCGCTTCACTCTATAAAATCATATCTGTATGAGACCAGTAAGCTCTCTGAAACTGTGTCATCTATTTGTATAACTACCTGCTTCTGGCTTTCAGGCTGGATCCTTCATTTGCATTCAATGCTTAGGCGCTATTCCAGAAAAAGGAGAGCCTCGACAGTTCTGTACATGTGTAAGGGGGAATTTAAAGTAGACTTGGGCACCAGTAAGAATTTGAATTAAGGAGGGTCATATGCCAGGGTAATGTGTGCAGTTGTGTGAACTGCTGTGCCAAGGTGACTTAGTGGCTACTGCACCTGCCTAGTAAACAGGAGACCTGGGTTCGATTCCTGGCCTTGGTATAAATTTTCACTCGTCACTTCAGTCAATATACATAAAATCATTTCTGTATGAGACCAGTATGTCTCTCAAACTGTCATCTGATTTGTATAAATCTTTGTCTTTGATGAACACTTGCCATTGAGGGCAACATAATGGGATTGATTACTTAAAAAGTCTTCAAGTCAGTCATATACCTGGGAATTTAAAGCATATGCTCGAACCTTCAACAGTAGTCTGTAGTGGGACACCATGTCAAACACTTTCCGGAAATCTAAGAATAAGGAATCTGCTTGTTGTCCCCCATCCACAGTTTGTCGGATAACATACGAGAAAAGGTTGAGCTGATCTTCACACAAACAATGCTTTCTACATCTGTGCTAGTTTGTGGACAGAAGCTTCTCTGTCTCAAGAAAAATTTAGTATATTTGAATGTGTTCAAGAATTCTGAAGCAATTCAGTGTTAAGGATGTTGATCTGTTATTATGTGGGTCTATTCTTTTCCCATTCTTATACAGAGGAGTCACCTGCACTTTTTTCAAGTTTCTTGGGACTTTGTGCTGGGTGAGGGATTCATGATAAATGCAAGTTAAGTAACTAACCAAGGTCGCTGACTACTCTCTGTAAAACTGAATTGGGTTTCCATCTGGACTGGGTGATTTATTTGTTTACACCTCTTTCAATTGTTTCTCTATGTCATGGATGCCTATTTCTATGTCTACCATGTATCTGTGTCACAGTCAAATGACAGTATGTTTGTACAATTGTCTTGTGTGAATGATTTTATAAATGTGATATTTAAAACTCCAGCTTTTCTTTAGCTGTATTTTGTTGCCACCCCAGACTGGTCAACGAGTGACTGGGCAGAAGTTTTCAGCCTGCTTAGTGATTTTAAGTATAACCAGGATTTTCTCAGGTTCTCAGCAAAATCTTTCACTAAGGTGTGGAAGTTGTATGTTTTACACACTGATCTTCTTTGAGTGCAAAACTTTCTACTTATTTTTGCCTGCCAGTCGAGGTGCATTCTTTTTTAAATGGACAGTGCAACCATCTTTGTTTCCTTCAAACTTTCTGAATTTGATTATTAAAACACTGATAGTCCTTTCCATCCGTAATCCACTCTCTTGGCACATCCATCTCCAGAACAAGATTTACAATATGTTTGCCTATAATTCTTCTATGTCTATCATAATAGAGCTAAATGATGTCCACTCATTGTCTAAGTGGGATGCTAACAACTGAATATCAGTGTTTTCTTTTATGAAATGGCACTATTCTCAAGTTCCCTGGACAAAATTTGTTTGATTGTTTCTGGAACTCTTCCAGAACTCACTGCTAAAAGAAGAGGGAAAATGTGTCATAATTAACATAATTCTATCAGCAGAAGATATTTTGCCTATGCTGAAGCAGTAATGACAACCTTCCTTGTGAAAATGCCATGGACATATTCATATGAACTGTCAGGATTTTGCACAGAGTATCATTAATAAATATGCAGTTCTGCATGATGGTAAGACTAATAGGACCAAAGACTTTGAACAGAAGATAATTGGCTTATGGATTTGAAGCCCTACAGAAAACTTATAATGGAACAGTGTTCCTTCAACTGGCTCGTGGTGTGTTTCAAAAATATGATTTGATTGATTTATGAAAATGTAATGATGCTCATATAGAAAGAGAGGTGTAATCAACACCTTGCAAAATCGTAAGATTATCTGATATTGGGTATTTAAATATTGTCCTAGCCTTCAATGCATAAAGGAAAACAAAAGGTAAATGACCTGAGCTCATCCAATAGTTAACATAAATGATTTGTTACTCAATGCACTGCATTGGAGGTCTGGCAGCCATTGGACCTGAGGACAGCCAAGCCATTCCCCTTGTCATCCGGAAACACTTTTTTACAGGGGGAATCGTACAACAGGTTATCCCAGTGGAGAGCGTAGACCAGTGGTCATCAAACTTTTTTGCTTGAGAACCAATACTGAGATCATGGAGTAGCACTTTGGGCAGCATATGTATCGATCAGATTATTAATTAGAAACACATAAATTATTATGTTATTTATTTTTTGCCTTTAGTCTGTGGTTAACACTCTATATATGGGTATCAGGTTGGTCTTGTTTTGGAAGGAGATGAGCTTGAGCTGAGTTCTGTCTGGAGAGATACTGATCCATACTAAGCTGAATGTTAAAGTGTGGAAACGAAATTAATGGGATGAATGGAGAATTACGCCAATGCTGTCTAAGAAAATATTTGGATGCTACAATTGAAAGACCACTGCTGGTGAGGCTAAATTTCTCTAACTAGTCATAAAGGTCCTAAATCAATGGTACACGTATGATAAGGAGATGTCAGTTCAGTAGACAAGCCTACAGTAAATGATGAATAACAATTTCCATATCAGGACACGCCTTGCACCGAGTTTACTCCACTGGCTATAATTAATATGATTCCCCCCCTCCCCCCCCCCACCCCACCCCACCCCATGAACACCAAGAAAAGGAACACTCATTTATTTAGAGATTTGAAATTTACTCAATTACTGTAAGAGTAGAGTAGGTATGACATTTTAGCTTGGTAAGTTAGTTAGCAGTCCCAAGTACTGATCCTTAAAAGTCAGCATCATTCAGAACAGTTCCAGAGGACTTTATCTGTGTCATGTTGCTGCCACCCTCAGCAACCCCAAAGATGTGACGCTGTAATTGCCTGACAAACTGTTGTATTCGCTGTGTGTGTTGATGATTAATTGATTATTAACAGTAATTGTGCTTATACTTAAATGTGTCAAACAATATGAGACAAAATCACAAGTGTTTTGAATGTCATGTTTTTTTCTATTCATTGAATTGTATTACAACACCATTAATTTAATTTCCTGTTCCTTGCTACAAATATGTATCACTTTTGCAAATGACTCCTCTATATTGTGCATTCATTAATCCATCTTACTTCCATTTGAAATTTATACCACAGCAGCTGATCAGTTCCAGTTGGGCGCACCCATGAGTTGTCAGTAGTGGAACACGAAACAAAAAAGCATTCCCCCTATTACATACTCTAACTTCGCAGCGGCCATGCTACTTGCCCACCTGCCCCTGAGGTAAGCAGTCAGCTCTACCTAGCTTATAGCCAAACTCGCCAAATTAAGCACATGTCAAAATATTACTACCTCTGTACTACACTCTTAAGAAACTCTTAACATTAGCTGATATTTCCAGATTCAGCACTTAGTTGCTAGATGCATATTATTACATGATGCTGAATGAAGTTTTGATTGGGCTCAGTCCACAGTTAGATGACCACTGGCTTGCAGGAAGGTGGCAGCAGGTATGATGCAACATTTTCTGTTTTGGAAACACCTTTTTTGCATAGGAGGTATAACGCAGACAGATTGAGCTGGGTAGAGTACCCTGCTAGCAGTGATGGTGGAACGTCATGTTGTAGTGTGTTCTGCAAGACATGGAAAATTTGTGCTGACTTTGGGACAACTAAAACAACAAGCAATAAACAGCATTTCTGCAAATAAATGTCATCTCTATTATATTGTTGCTGTGGATGCAAGGCTTTCCCGGCATTATCAGGTACAGAAAATGTTGCACCATACTGTTTCACATAAGCTGGTGAAGGGCAGCCATTACGGTATTATTAGAGACTTGAAGAATATGGAAGAGTATCTTAGCACCACATCTCATTTGCATTGCTTCAGGCAAGGTATGCAATAGATAATTTATTCTTTATTATTGTGTAGGAGAGCCACACTCATATTAATCTGAAAGGTATGAGAAGCGTTTTGATTTAAAACACCAACAGTAAAAATTAACAGGTGTCTACATTTTATTTCATGTGCCTGTTTCATTTGTTTTAAATCTTATATTACAGTTACTACTTTCTGACTGAAAAGTTTCACCAGTTACAAAAATGGCATTGTTGTATATGGATGTAAGAAGAGGGGCCTCAGAAATTTGTTGTGTCATTGTTTCAGTCCTTGCTTGACTTTTATTGACATAATTCCAGTATTAAATACAGTTTTGTTAACAAATTCTTAATGTAATAACTGAATACGAAGTAATTTCAAGTCCACAAGTCCCATTCTGGTATAACAAACATTAAAAACATTCAGGAAACATCAAATTCAGTAACTGTTCTAAGTTGAACAAACAAGTTGCATTTTTCAAAATTTATCCTTCTGGGCTTGGTTAACATTGTGATAAACTGTTTTCAGAAAGAATGTTCACAAGATGAGTCAGTATTGATCCTTATCTGGTGATGTATGCTACTACTGCAATTTACTGGAAAACATCATCTATCTACGACCTCCTAGTCCATCCACTAAATGATTCATATGAAGCAGGACAGCCTATAGTTGAAACGGCATAAGTTGATCCCTGACAATTGCAGTGGGCTGAGTGTGAGAGATTTGCAGGCCAACCTCAGCTTGATTATCAATGTCTCTATGGCATCAGCTTATTGTTGTCACAACTCTGTAGACAGTTACTGTTTCCAACTGCAACACTTTGCAGATGAAGGCTGGCATCAGTGCTGTGAGCTGTCACAGATCTTCTTATGCTTCCCTGACTACAGTTAATTTTCAAACAGGTGCAAACACAGTTAATTATATTAAGAGTGTGTAGGTTATGAAAAATCAGTATTCAGAGAGTTTATATCATCGTGGATTTACTTGTGAGTCAAACTAAAATGTCCTGTGCCTTTGCAATTTTAACTGCAAAAAATCTATAAATATCACATTCCATTAAGAAGAATCACTTGTGCTTCTAGATTGTCAACATATCACCTGGAAAAGCATCTACCAACTCTGCTATGGCTGGTTATGGAACACTCCTTTCGCAGAGAAAGATACTGACCTGTAACTTAAATTGTATGGTACTGTGGTCAGTTTTATTGTTGTTTCTTTATTTATGAAGGCCCTCTAAAGCACCTAGGATATCATCAAGTTATTTCATATTGTCGCACGATAAGCTATTTCCTATGAAAACATACGAGAGTTGCCCAGAAAGTAATGTACCACATTTTTTTTTTCCCTTCAACAATTCTTTATTGAACATAATGAGAATTATACACATGAAAGAATGGTGTTTTTAATACACATCCTATTTTACCACGTAGTCTCTATCCCTTTCTATGGCCTTCCTCTAGCGGGAAACAAGGGCATATATGCCCTGTCAATACCAATCCTTGTCCTGGTGGCAGAGCCAGTGCTTCACTGTGTGAATCACCTCATCATTGACAGATTCAGCACCAACTGTCGAGTTGTAATGCATCTCTTCTCGTGAATGACAACATCACCTCGCTGCAACATGTTAGGTGCGACAGCCGTGGATGGTCTCCCCAACTGCTGAAAATCCTGGAGCTCAACCAGACTGCCTTCTGATGACCTCACCCTCCATGCCCAGCAACTAACTGCCTCTTCTGTCAACAGCAGATGCACCATAGACTTTGCACAAGCATTTGTGAATAATCCCCACAGTTCCTTTCTCTGCAGTAAGAAATTCAATGATGGCACGTTGCTTCTGATGTACATCATCTACAGATGCCATTTTTAAACTCTCTGCAGGTACATTGTCTGTTGGAAGTGATGGAAACTTGGCGTGCTCACTCTGGAGACTTCAAATAATATAAGTAACATTTAGCATTTGTAGCATTGTTTTCGGCTGAGAAAAAAAAATGCAGTGCATAACTTTCTGGGCAACCCTCATATTTTCTATAGACAGTAGAAGGCATTTCTATTTGAGCTCTGTTAAGTCCATACCTGCTAATTCCTTTAAAAAACAGCTCACAAAACAAGCTCTGGACTAGATAACTTTTAAATATATTGTGTGGTACAGATATGTGTGTGACACAAAAGAGTGAAGAGTCATAGTGATGAATGTACAGATGACTTTATGATGAAACATATGACCGATCTCTATCTTAGCATTTAATTTACAACTGACAAGAAAAGTAGCAATAGCTACTCTTTTTAGACAGGCTTGTCATCTGAAATGGCAAAAACCTCCTCTGGCGGTTAAGTTCCTCCAACCACGTCTTGAATATGCCGCATTCTGGAGGGTACTTACTTCAGTCTTTGCGGGGTTTCATCAATTTCATTTCTTTTCCTAGTTATTTTATCATTCTTAAATTATTTTGTTATTAGCTTCTGATGCTTTTTCTTGTACATGTTGTTATTTTTTATCTAGAATCACCTTTTATAATCACATTTTGCCACTTAAACATTTCTTTTTTAATAATTTTAAAATTTCACTTTATTCATGGCTTTAATTTATTACTGTAATAACTTACATGTATATATCAGAACTTGAAATACCAAGGCCAATATCTGCTCATACATTTAAATCATCACTTGAAGTAGAAAAAAATCAATATGGTGTTTTTTCTAATATGTGCAACATAAATATGTATCCTGCAGCCCCTTGGATGCAAGAAACAATACATTGTATATGTTCAGAAGAACAATGAGAATTTCACCAAACATGTCAGAAGTTTCATGATGTTACACACACAAGAGAAAATATTGGGAACAGCCTTCTGGCCAGATGTCCTCATGGTTACAGCATGAATAACAGGACTTGTCACAAACTGCACAAGCACAGTATAAAGATGGGCAAAGAACAAGACAAACCTACTCACACCACTGGAAGCATACCTCTTATCTGCTGAACGCCATAATACACAAGGAAATTCATTGTGGCTGACAGAATGAGTAACAGCAAAATTCAACAACAGACAAGTGCTTAAATAAATTTATTTCAACCTATGATCACAAAAGATTTTTTTTCCCTTAGGCTACAAGTTTTTGTCAGTGCTGACTGTCCTAAGACCTGTAATAAAACATTGGAGAACAAAATACGAGAGTTAGTGGACAGTTTACTCCTTACAACAATAAAATCTGCCATAACAAAAAGTATTAGTTCCATACATGTTGAAAACATATGCTTAAAATATGAAAAGGCATACCTGTTCTAAAACAAGTCCTAATATAATGAAGCCTTAGTGTTCTGGCATAAGCTATAGCCAGCACACTGTACGGCAAAGATGAAGTGCAAAGATCAATTACTAGGTGCTGAATCAAGCAAACCTAACAAGAGGAAGACCAGAGATGCACCCACAAGCAACCCACCACCAATGCCCTCTCGACAGAATGTATTTAGGCTGCCACCACTGACCGGACAGCTTCACTCACTCACTCCCTCACTCAATCATCCAGTTTGGAATCTGTAAGTTACTCGCTGTTAAAGCCGTGAGCGACCGGTGAGCAGTGAATGGCAGAGAATGGAGCCGCAAAGCCGCCAGACAGAGAAGCCGTTGTAGGTTTTGCTAACAACAAACAGACAGAACAAACAAACAAGTAGGGGACAACAGACACTACAAACAACCAGGACACAACACGAAGCGAGAACTTAGGTGATTACACGGTGAGACACGAACAATGCAGGAACACTCCAGACAACGACATTATGTATCTCAACACATGGAATTGGAATGCAGTATGGTAGAGATGCACATGCAAACTACGACAAGTACCAGACTGCCGGGGTAGCATTATGCAGCAGCCTACATACATGACTGTGGGAAATGTGATTGACCGTGGACTTCTTATGGCATGGAGAGTGGTGGACTCTGACGGCGAGACTTGTGCCACAGGCACACGCTGGAGCACAGAGACCCCTAGTGGGTATCCAGGTCCATGCCCTCTGGCGTGCATTCAACTTCCATGCCTTCCGCAATCAGATCCCTACCCCCTGAAACCTGTGCGTAGGGCAGGAAATGCCCTGGATGGTGCTGTGTTGGGCGGAGCGGGGGTATGAAGGGAGAGACCCTGTGTCATCAGCTGCCATTGGTGGGTTGGGAGGGCAGTCCGTAGAATCCAGAAAAAGTCACCGGAGGGCACAGCATTGTATGGCACCTCCAATCCTTGTGGACGAGGGAGGAGGGCCAGCATTTCTGCAGAGAGCCATTGGCTGTTGGCAATGGGGCCGACTCAAGGGCCTTTAAGTAATAGTTAATCCTCCCCAAAAAAACCTGGAGGTCAGATAAATCCTTGTGGCAGGGAAGGGAGTTGATGGCCATGACACTGCGATCCGATGGACGAATGCATCTTTACTGAGCCAGTGACCCAGGTATTTGACTTCTGGTTGAAAGAAACTATACTTCTCCACCCAAATGCATAAGCCTGCAACCTGCTGGGCATGAAATACGATACTGAGGCTTTGCAAATGCTCATGGCATGTACGGCCAGTGACCAAGATGTCATGGAGATAATTGACACAAGCCAGGATGGGCTATTTGTTCTGCTCCAGGTATCTCTGGAAAATGTGGCTGGCACTGAGGAAATACCAAATGGAAGGTGCTTGTATTTATACCATGGTAATTCCAAAAGTAAGGTCTCCTATTTTTTTATAAGTACATAGACCTGTTTATTTCTACAATGGTTTACATCAGTTTACAGCTTGAACATTTAGCTATTTTTCGACATAATCATCATTTCTGTCAACGCATTTTTGTTGACGCTGTGGCAGTTTTAGTATCCCCATCTCATACCAGCTCGCCGCCATGCTGTTCAGAAAGAATGAACCTCTTGTTCACCTCGTTGTCGGAGCTGAATCGCTTTACAACAAAATGTTCTTTTAACCAAGGGAACAGGTGATAGTCACTGGGCACCAAGTCAGGACTATAGGGTGGATGGGTGACTATGTTCCACTGAAACTATTGCAGGAGAGCAACGGTTTGCCGAGCGATGTGTGGGCGAGCGTTGTTATGGAGAAGGTGTATGCCATTGCTCAACATTCCTCTTCTCCGGTTCTGAATTGCCCGTTTGAGTTTTTTGAGAGTCTCACAGTACCTGTCAGGATCAATTGTGGTCCCAGCAATTCAGCTCCGATGATGAATTGAAAGAAGAGGTTCATAACTTTCTGAACAGCATGGTGGCAAACTGGTATGACATGGGCATACATAAATTGCCACAGCGTCTACAAAAATGCATTTACAGAAATGACGATTATGTCGAAAAACAGCTAAATGTTCAAGCTGTAAACTGATGTAAACCATTGTAGAAACAAACAAGTCTATGTACTTATAAAAAATAGGAGACCTTACTTTTGGGATTACCCTCGTATAATCTGAAAGGCGTGTTGATAACAACGATGTTCTGGGATCCTTCATCTAATGGTAATAGGTGGTAAGCCTCTGCCAGGTTGATCTTAGAGAAGTACTCGTCATGTGCAAGTTTGGTGAGAAGGTCTTCCTGCTGGGGCATGTGATAAGTTTCAAACAGGGACTGAGCATTGATTGTAACTCCAAAATCCCCAAATAGTAAAGGGAGCCATTGGGTTTCCTGATCACCACTAACAGGGTCGCCCAAGCACTCACTTTCATGGACTCGATGATGCCAGCAGCCTGCAGTCGATCGAGCTCTTGCTTGACTGCTGGATGTAAGACCACCAGAATGGGTCAAGCCCGGAAGAACCATGGCTGAGCATCTGACTGGAGAGCAATGTGTGCCTGTAAGTCCGAAGCATACTCTAAGTCAGACTGAAACAGAGAATCATAGGCCAAGCACAGATTGTTGAGGTCCTGGAAAGGGACAGCAGTGGAAATGACTTTAACTTCATCAGAAACAATGTGAAAACATCAAGTCAAAAAATGTTTCAAGCTGAGGGATAGTCTGCTACCAGTAGGGTCAGGAGCCGGGGAATGTGTTTATAGGTGGTCAGGACCGAGAACTGCCCGTGGAGAGTGATAGAACCATCACTGTATGCGACCAAGTGCCAAGAGGTGGGAGACAGCTCTGGGTAACCTAGGCATGTATAAGGCGCCAGACTGATCAAGGAGATGGTGGCCCCCATACCGAGCTGGAAATGGATGTCGACATTAAAAATGCAGAGCGTAAGGAACAACATCCGTATCAATGGGGCGGCCACTGGGATGACTGATTGCAGCATGTGCAATGTATCCTGATGCCCCATGGGTGAGGGGCAGGAGCGGGTTGAGCATTTGCAACAGACTGACTGGAGATGGCCGTCTTTCTGACGGAGCACACACATCTTCCAGTGATGGGGACAGTCGGCACGAGAGTGGGCAGGAAAGCACTGCGGGCAAGACAGAATTGACCTATGCATCCAAAGCCAGAGAGACATCGAACAAGGAGGAGTCCTGACGATGTTGCTCTCTGTGGGCTGCACCACACCACACCTGATGCCCCATGGGTGAGGGGCAGGAGCGGGTTGAGCATTTGCAACAGACTGACTGGAGATGGCCGTCTTTCTGACGGAGCACACACATCTTCCAGTGATGGGGACAGTCGGCACGAGAGTGGGCAGGAAAGCACTGTGGGCAAGACAGAATTGACCTATGCATCCAAAGCCAGAGAGACATCGAACAAGGAGGAGTCCTGACGATGTTGCTCTCTGTGGGCTGCACCACACCGACGACACAAGGGAGGCACCCATGGAGAGGACTCAACTGCTGCCACCTGTGGCCTCGCCATGAGATGCTCATTCGCCCCTTGTGCGATTTCAAAGGAGAGGGCTATTCGGACGATGTCTTCCAGTGAGGGGTTATCGAGTTTCAACACAGCCATGTGGATCTCTGGATTGGGTGCAAGACAACATCGTGAATCAAGAAGTCCGCATACAACACCTTGTAATGCTGATTGGTGCAAGCGAAGTCACATATGTGGCTGAGACCCTGAAAGTCTATGACACAAGAACGATATTACTGACCAGGCTGTTTGTGGTACTGGTGGCACTCAAGCCGATACGGGACAACATGGTATTGCTGGGAACAGTAGTTAGTTAACAGCGCACATATTTTGTAAAAGGGAAGAGCCACAGGGTCTGAGAATGGAACCAACTTGTGGAGCAGAAAGAAAGTGTCTGGTGATGCCCAGGACAAAAATAACGACCACTGTAGGGAGTCATCCATGACCTGAAAGCCTGTGAAATGCATTTTCAGACAACACAAATATGTTTCCTAGTCTTCTTAAGGTCGTTAAACAGCGGAAACGACAGGGGACGTGCGGAAGTGGTAGAAACCTGGACACCCAGGAGCTGGTGCAGTATGGCGGCCCGTGCCATGACTTTGTCCATCAGCAACTGTAAGGATTGCTATAAGATATTTAACTGGCACTGCTGCTGCTGGCAGATGAACAAGTAGGGGACGACAGACACTACAGCCGACCACAACACAACATGACGCAAACAAGCAAAAACTGAGGTGATAACATGGCAAGACAACAACAACAACAACAACGCAGGAACACTCCAAACAATGACAGTATGTATCTCAACACACAGAACTGGAACACAGTATGGCAAAGATGCATGCGTGAAATGGGCGAGTACCAAACTGCCGAGGGAGTGTCGCACAGCTGCCTAAGTGCATGACTACAGGAAATGCAATTGGCCACAGGCTTCACATGGTATGGAGAATGGCACATTCACACAGCGAGGCTCGCAGCACAGGTGTGCGCCAGAGCACATAGACCCCTAGTGGGTATCCAGGTCCATACACTCTGCTGTGCATTCAACTCCCGCGCCTTCCGACACCAGACTCGCAGAGCGAGTTAAGTTCGTCACAGGCTACAACAGTACATGGCAACCAGATTAGTGACTATGGTGGGAATGGTTTACCTCAACTGGAACTGTATTTTACTAGCAGTGAAAACTAAAGTTTATAATAGCAAGATTACCAATCAGTCTGCTAGAGGACTATTACTGATGAGCTTGTACCACATGGACTCTATTCAAGTTAAGTAAAGTTTCCAGTTCATGTAAATAAAGAAATGTATTGGTCCACATGTGCATTTGTGTTGAAAGAGGATACTGGCAACTCACAACAACATCCTCTCCCTTGCTTACTTGTGGTACAAGACTCCACACTTAGTGGCATTGTCAAAAAAATGCATTTACATAATGTATGTCACTGACTGCGTGATCTTATTAATTGACTGGTACAATGTTTTATGATTCTTCTCTTGGCATAGCAGACACAGTTTGCAAGAGGCCCTCTGGCAGTTAAGCTCCTCCAACCACTTGCATGTTCTGTGTACTATTGGCTACTTATTTCAGTCTACAGTAATTATTGGAGAAAATATGTGATTACTGTATAAAAAATGTATAAAACTTAATTACACTGTATATTTTGGTGAGATTTATTGCATGAAAAACACTGAAAGTTCTATAAATATTCTATTCCATTTTTAACTACATGTGTTGTTCCACAAGATTCCATCTAAGCGCCCTTACTAGTTCCTGCATGTATTAATGACCTATGATCAGTAAATTCAGCAGATGTTAAGTCTCTTTCGTTTTTAAATAATCTAAACATTCTAATAAATGGTAAAATCATTGTTAGTTCTAAGATGAACTGTTAAAGAATTCTTTATGAACGCTAATAAATGTTTTCTATCCAGTTCACTGTCATTATACTCATTAAGTCCAGTGCAGACACTGCAAAGCATTTCTATACAGTGTATACATACAATATAAAGATAGAAGAGGTTGATATTGTTAAATTCTTGTGATTAAAACTTGATAATAGATGCAGCTGGAAGGATCGTACCACATACCTGCTGAAATGCCTAAACAATGCTTTGTTTGTGATGCAAATGTTGTCAGATATAGGTGGTGCAAAAATAAAAAGCTGCCATACTTTTTTTTAGCCCATACATCATATCATATGGCATTAAAAAAAAAAAAACACAGAGAGAAATTAAGGACGAACATTTCACTCCAAGCCCTTGGGGAGGGGCTGGGGGGAAAAACCACCATTAAGGATTTATCTGAATGGGATGGAAATAATCGTTGTAAGTGATAATCACAAATTGAGCAAGGCAATAACATGTTGGTCCACCTGTGGCCCTTATGCAAACAGTTATTCGGCTTGACACTGATTGATAGAGTTGTTGAATGTCCTCCGGAGGTATACCATGTTGAATTCTGTCCAATTGGTGGGTTAGATCATCAAAATCCCAAGCTGGTTGCAGGGCCATACCCATAACGCTCCAAACATTCTTAGTTGGGAGAAGATTCAACGATCTTGCTTGCCAAGGTAGGGTTTGGCAAGCACAGAGACAAGCAGTAGAAACTCTTGCCATGTGCAAGCGGGCATTATCTTGCTGAAATGTAAGCCCAGAATGGCTTGCCATGAAGGACACTAAAACTGGCAGTAGAATATTGTCAATGTACCATTTAGCCGTAAGGGTACTGTTAATGACAACCAAAGAGGTCCTGCTATGAAATGAAATTGCACCACAGACCATCACACCTGGCTGTCGGGCCGTTTGGCGGGTGATGGTCAGATTTGCATCTCACCACTCTCTAGGGCATCCCCAGACATTCTTCACTGGTCATCAAGACTCAATTCAAAGTAGGGCTCATCGCTGAAGACAATTCTACGCCAGTCAATTAGATTCCAGGCTGAAGACATGTCTGGAAACACCCTGCACAGCAGTAGGATACCAACTATTTGTTCACTGCCACATGGTCTGACAACCAGGAGTGATGGTCTGGGGTGCCACTTCTTTTCACAGCAGGATCCCTTTGGTTGCCATTCACAGTACCCTTACAGTAAAGTAGTATGTTGACAATATCCTATGCCCCATTTTGTAACCCTTCATGGCAAACCTTCCTGGGCTTACAGTTCAGCAAGTAAATGCCTGCATGCAAAAAGCGAATGTTCCCACCACTTGTCTTCATGCATGCCAAACCCTACCTTTGACAGTAAGATCACGAGATCCCTCCCCAATTGAGAATATTAAGAACATTATTGGCATGGCTTCCCATCCAGCTCGGCATTTTGATGATCTACAGCATCAACTGGACAGAATTTGGCACAATACCCCCAGCAGGACCTCCAACGACTCTATCAATTAATGACAAGCCAAATAACTGCATGCATAAGGCCCAGAGGTGGACCAATGCATTACTGACTGCTCAATTTGTGAATAAATCAGACATTTTTTTCTGAATGTGCAATCATTTTTTTGTCTGTACATGTACATCAAATCTTGCGATTTCCATCCCCATCCCACTTGGATAATTTCTTCATAGCGTGTTATTTCTTTCCCCTCCTCCATCAGCCACTGCCCCATCTTAGAGGGTGTGTTTGGAGTAACTTACATAACTTTCTGATTATATAAATAACTTATGGCCCAAATTTAAATAAACCTGAATTCAAGAATGTCCTGCAGAAGCCCATACAGACTAATTCAGTACACTAACTACTAGAGTTCAGCATTTACAATTTGTAGAGAAACCAGATGGCAGTTATAAGAGTCGAGGGACATGAAAGGGAAGCAGTGGTTGGGAAGGAAGTAAGACAGGGTTGTAGCCTCTCCCCGATGTTATTCAATCTGTATATTGAGCAAGCAGTAAAAGAAACAAAAGAAAAATTCGGAGTAGGTATTAAAATTCATGGAGAAGAAATGAAAACTTTTGAGGTTTACCGATGACATTGTAATTCTGTCAGAGACAGCAAAGGACTTGGAAGAGCAGTTGAACGGAACGAATGATGTCTTGAAGGGAGGATATAAGATGAACATCAACAAGAGCAAAACAAGGATAATGGAATGTATTCGAATTAAGTCGGGTGATGTTGAGGGTATTAGATTAGGAAATGAGAACATGGACGGTAAATAGTTTGGACAAGAAGAGAATAGAAGCTTTTGAAATGTGGTGCTACAGAAGAACGCTGAAGATTAGATGGGTAGGTCACATAACTAATGAGGAAGTATTGAATAGGATTGGGGAGAAGAGAAGTTTGTGGCACAACTTGACCAGAAGAAGGGATTGGTTGGTAGGAAATGTTCTGAGGCATCAAGGGATCACCAATTTAGTATTGGAGGGCAGCGTGGAGGGTAAAAATCAGAGGGGGAGACCAAGAGATGAATACACTAAGCAGATTCAGAAGGATGTAGGTTGCAGTAGGTACTGGGAGATGAAGACGCTTGCACAGGATAGAGTAGCATGGAGAGCTGCATCAAACCAGTCTCAGGACTGAAGACCACAACAACAACAACAACCCCTTAACAAAATTTTGTCACAAACTACACATCTCTGCCAATTCAACATAACTTTCCAGCATTCATAACAAGTTTAGTTATGAATAAGGTGCAGTTTTAAACAGTGTAAATAATGTATTGACTGTCAACTCCTTTACCATGCTGAAACATTTCTTAAAAGAACCAGCTAATGCATTCTTTAATAATAATATCATAAAATATGAATGCATGTGATACCTGACATCTGCACTTCATCACTTAATGCTTCATAAACTGTTTTCCTTTCATTGTCATTGATTACAACAGTCTAGAAATAATTGTATGATTGTAGGTAGCTATAAATTTACATCTTTATGCAGCTATGCGTTTATATCTTTATGATAGGCAATATATTTTTTTCATCATAAAAATACTTAAAAATTGACTTATTGAATTTCAGATCCTTCACCACCATTTCTCACTAACATTTCACTTACAATCTGTGGAAAGAAGTTTTTTAACTGTGTGTTACATATTTTGTTTTTCTTATATGTTTGACCTCCTAAAGAAGTTCCTTACTATTATTTTATGGATCAAGCACTTGTCACTGCACTTTATAAAAGCAAATGGAATATACCCACAGTGTGACCTGTACGTGTTGCAAAATGAAAGATCAGGAAACTATAGGGGCGATTCCATTTGAAACTATACATCCTACCATAAATGGTAATGTAGAGAAAGGGAAGGGCATATTAAATTCATTATATCATGCCTAGTGAAGCAGACACAGGAGTGAGACAATATGTTTATTAAATGCTAGGAAAGGTAATGTCACAATATGCAACAAGCTTACTCTAAATTCTCTATCAATTTTATCAAATCTATTTGAATCTTCTGGTAACTGGTTACGGATATCTTCAGATCCAATAAATATAGATTCCAAATGCATCCAGGTGCGCTGAACTTCAAACCATATCGATATTACTTGATCTGCATTGGACAATTTCCTCTGCCAGTCTGAAACTTCTTCCAAAAAATATGCAATGTACTTTGAGCTCATGAGATTTTGTAACTGAACCTGAAACAAGAAACAGTACTTTATTTGTAATATTTGGAAGCACAGCAACTGAACAATAAGTAGCTTGGATGAATGCCAATAATAAGAAACTGAAGAAAATTGAACACACACACACACACACACACACACACACACATATATATATATATATATATCTAAAAAGAAAGATGATGAGACTTACCAAACAAAAGCGCTGGCAGGTCGATAGACACACAAACAAACACAAACATACACACAAAATTCTAGCTTTCGCAAATAACGGTTGCCTTGTCAGGAAAGAGGGAAGGAGAGGGAAAGACAAAAGGAATTGGGTTTTAAGGGAGAGGGTAAGGAGTCATTCCAATCCCGGGAGCGGAAAGACTTACCTTAGGAGGAAAAAAGGACACACACACATATCCATGCGCATATACACAGACACAAGCAGACATTTGTAAAGGCCTTTACAAACAGCTTTTGCATCCCTTAACTACCCTCCCGACCTGGTACAGAAGCAAATAACCAGAGCCACTTCCTCATCTCCTCAAACCCGGAACCTTCCACAGAAGAACCCCAAAAGTGCCCCACTTGTGACAGGATACTTTCCGGGACTGGATCAGATTCTGAATGTGACTCTCCAGCAGGGATACGACTTCCTCAAATCCTGCCCTGAAATGAGATCCATCCTTCATGAAATCCTCCCCACTCCACCAAGAGTGTCTTTCCGCCGTCCACCTAACCTTCGCAACCTCTTAGTTCATCCCTATGAAATCCCCAAACCACCTTCCCTACCCTCTGGCTCCTACCCCTGTAACCGCCCCCGGTGTAAAACCTGTCCCATGCACCCTCCCACCACCACCTATTCCAGTCCTGTAACCCGGAAGGTGTACAAGATCAAAGGCAGAGCCACGTGTGAAAGCACCCACGTGATTTACCAACTGACCTGCCTACACTGTGAAGCGTTCTATGTGGGAATGACCAGCAACAAACTGTCCATTCAGATGAATGGACACAGGCAGACAGTGTTTGTTGGCAATGAGGATCACCCTGTGGCTAAACATGCCTTGGTGCACAGCCAGCACATCTTGGCACAGTGTTACACCGTCCGGGTTATCTGGATACTTCCCACTAACACCAACCTGTCTGAACTCCGGAGATGGGAACTTGCCCTTCAGCATATCCTCTCTTCTCGCTATCCGCCAGGCCTCAATCTCCGCTAATTTCTAATTTCAATCTGCCGCCGCTCATACCTCACCTGTCTTTCAACATCATCTTTGCCTCTGTACTTCCGTCCCGACTGACATCTCTGCCCAAACTCTTTGCCTTTACAAATGTCTGCTTGTGTCTGTGTATATGCGGATGGATATGTGTGTGTGTGCTAGTGTATACCTGTCCTTTCTTCCCCCTAAGGTAAGTCTTTCCGCTCCCGGGATTGGAATGACTCCTTACCCTCTCCCTTAAAACCCATATCCTTTTGTCTTCCCTTCTCCTTCCCTCTTTCCTGACGAGGCAACCGTTGGTTGCGAAAGCTAGATTTTTGTGTGTATGTTTGTGTTTGTTTGTGTGTCTATCGACCTGCCAGCGCTTTTGTTTGGTAAGTCTCATCATCTTTCTTTTTAAATATATTTTTCCCACGTGGAATGTTTCCCTCTATTATATTCATATCATTAATTTGAACCCAACAATCACGTTTGTTATTGTTATTGTTATTGTCACTGTTACATTTCGTAGTCTTTTCTGTCATCTTATTTCCTCCTTCTGTTTTTGCCAGCAGTTTTACTTTCTATTCACCTTCTCCTTTTTTACCGTAATCCAGTATACAATTTTATCCCGCCGATATATACTCAATTATACGTAACAATACGTAACCCACTTCCAAACCATAACCAAAAAATTTTTTTTCCGCATTCAACACTACCGCTGCTATAAAATCCGCCGTTTCCAGTTCACAAACAGTTCCTTTCAGCTATTAAACAACCTTTTCGGCCAGTTTATTATCTTTTGCTTTATTTCCATTTCCGTTTTTCTCACATCATCGATCATTTTTAGCCGCTTCCCACAGGTTTTAACGTCATTATTTCTTCATCAGACAATTGTTAGCTTCATTTCCATAATCTGCCACCACCAACCACCCTTTTAATACATTCTCACGTAGTTTTTTCGAAATTTTCCCGCATTTCTCCACCCTTTAACGTGTTTTGGCGGCAACACAACCACCTAACCTTTATGCACATCATTATCTACCTACACAAGTTCACCATAGGATCAACATAGCCCAGCTCTAACCAACCCTTTTTCGCCTTTTTTCACACCAGATCTCCATTTGATTTCTAGTTTCACCTTTATCTCTCCCCATATATTTTTATATTTGTTTTCATTTTCATTTCAGCCTCGTGTTCCACTTTCCACCTTCTAATACCATGTCACCCTCACAACACCTCCACAACGACCCCATTAAGTTTTATTTACATTCCCTCCGCAAACATGCCTTCGCCCTAGCCAGATTACACTCCCATATTTTATTTTCTCAGGCTTGTCTGACATTTGGCATCACCCCCAAAGGCCTCACACTTGAAGTTCCCATCTCTGGCTGCAACCCTTCTTTCCATCAGTCCCTATACCAGTTCCAAACCGAACAATCCATTGCCCTCACCCACCTAATCCTTCACCTACACATCCACTCAACACACCCATCAACTCCTGTCCATAATAAAAGTCCTCAATCTTTCCTCACCCACATCCACACCGGTTGTTCAGAGCATCCTCCTACAGGCCAACCGCAAATTAGAACAGCATGCCACCCTCCACCTTAAAAAACTATCCAATCTCCTGGTTTCCCACCTCCGGAAAGGCAACTCACTCACCCTTCACAACCATTCCAGCAAACCTCAACCTCCTCTCATTGCACACAAACCCAGTCTCTCCCATCTACTCAATCTCCCACTTCCAGCTCCACTCCCTCCAAAACCTCAAAATTCCAATCAACACAATCTGGAACCACAACACCCCAATTCAGTAGTTAACCTCTCCTCCAAACCTCTCTCCCAATCCGAAACCTCTGTCCTATCCAAAGGCCTCACCTTCAGCCCCACTCCCAGATTTAACCAAACAGCCCTTGTCAAAGATTTACTGTCCTACACCCGTACTCTCTGCTGGAAATATCACTTTGCCACGAAGAAAAATGATCCTAATCCTACTCCTAATGATCCAACTCCCCAAGATACTATCCAAATTGAACCATGCCTGGAACAGTTCCGTCCTCCGTCACAGCGGGACCCACCTCCTCTTCCTCAAAATCACCCTCTCCTAACCTTCCAGGAATTTCTGACTTCCAGCCTTGCCTCTCAATCCTTCCTAAAAAACCTTAATCCTACTCCCAACATCACCACTGCTGAAGCCCAGGCTATCCGTGATCTGAAGGCTGACCAATCCATCGTCATTCTTCCGGCGGACAAGGGTTCCACGACTGTGGTACTTGATCGTCGGGAGTACGTGGCTGAGGGACTGCGTCAGCTTTCAGACAACACTACTTACAAAGTTTTCCATGGTAATCCCATTCCCGATGTCCAGGTGGAGCTTCAAGGAATCCTCAGAACCTTAGGCCCCCTACAAAACCTTTCACCTGACTCCATCAACCTCCTGACCCCACCAACACCTCGCACCCCTACCTTCTACCTTCTTCCCAAAATTCACAAACCCAATCATCCCGGCCGTCCCATTGTAGCTGGTTACCAAGCCCCCACAGAACGCATCTCTGCTACGTAGATCAACACCTTCAACCCATTACATGCAGTCTCCCATCCTTCATCAAAGACACCAACCACTTTCTCGAACGCCTGGAATCCCTACCCAGTCTGTTACCCCCGGAAACCATCCTTGTAACCATTGATGCCACTTCCTTATACACAAATATGCCGCATGTCCAGGGCCTCGCTGCGATGGAGCACTTCCTTTCACGCCGATCACCTGCCGCCCTACCTAAAACCTCTTTCCTCATTACCTTAGCCAGCTTCATCCTGACCCACAACTTCTTCACTTTTGAAGGCCAGACATACCAACAATTAAAGGGAACAGCCATGGGTACCAGGATGGCCCCCTCGTACGCCAACCTATTCATGGGTCGCTTAGAGGAAGCCTTCTTGGTTACCCAGGCCTGCCAACCCAAAGTTTGGTACAGATTTATTGATGACATTTTCATGATCTGGACTCACAGTGAAGAAGAACTCCAGAATTTCCTCTCCAACCTCAACTCCTTTGGTTCCATCAGATTCACCTGGTCCTACTCTAAATCCCATGCCACTTTCCTTGACGTTGACCTCCACCTGTCCAATGGCCAGCTTCACACGTCCGTCCACATCAAACCCACCAACAAGCAACAGTACCTCCATTATGACAGCTGCCACCCATTCCACATCAAACGGTCCCTTCCCTACAGCCTAGGTCTTCGTGGCAAATGATTCTGCTCCAGTCCGGAATCCTTGAATCATTACACCAACAACCTGAAAACAGCTTTTGCATCCCGTAACTACCCTCCCGACCTGGTACAGAAGCAAATAACCAGAGCCACTTCCTCATCTCCTCAAACCCGGAACCTTCCACAGAAGAACCCCAAAAGTGCCCCACTTGTGACAGGATACTTTCCGGGACTGGATCAGATTCTGAATGTGACTCTCCAGCAGGGATACGACTTCCTCAAATCCTGCCCTGAAATGAGATCCATCCTTCATGAAATCCTCCCCACTCCACCAAGAGTGTCTTTCCGCCGTCCACCTAACCTCTTAGTTCATCCCTATGAAATCCCCAAACCACCTTCCCTACCCTCTGGCTCCTACCCTTGTAACCGCCCCCGGTGTAAAACCTGTCCCATGCACCCTCCCACCACCACCTATTCCAGTCCTGTAACCCGGAAGGTGTACACGATCAAAGGCAGAGCCACGTGTGAAAGCACCCACGTGATTTACCAACTGACCTGCCTACACTGTGAAGCGTTCTATGTGGGAATGACCAGCAACAAACTGTCCATTCGCATGAATGGACACAGGCAGACAGTGTTTGTTGGCAATGAGGATCACCCTGTGGCTAAACATGCCTTGGTGCACGGCCAGCACATCTTGGCACAGTGTTACACCGTCCGGGTTATCTGGATACTTCCCACTAACACCAACCTGTCTGAACTCCGGAGATGGGAACTTGCCCTTCAGCATATCCTCTCTTCTCGCTATCCGCCAGGCCTCAATCTCCGCTAATTTCTAATTTCAATCTGCCACCGCTCATACCTCACCTGTCTTTCAACATCATCTTTGCCTCTGTACTTCCGTCCCGACTGACATCTCTGCCCAAACTCTTTGCCTTTACAAATGTCTGCTTGTGTCTGTGTATATGCGGATGGATATGTGTGTGTGTGCTAGTGTATACCTGTCCTTTCTTCCCCCTAAGGTAAGTCTTTCCGCTCCCGGGATTGGAATGACTCCTTACCCTCTCCCTTAAAACCCATATCCTTTTGTCTTCCCTTCTCCTTCCCTCTTTCCTGACGAGGCAACCGTTGGTTGCGAAAGCTAGATTTTTGTGTGTATGTTTGTGTTTGTTTGTGTGTCTATCGACCTGCCAGCGCTTTTGTTTGGTAAGTCTCATCATCTTTCTTTTTAAATATATTTTTCCCACGTGGAATGTTTCCCTCTATTATATTCATATCATTAATTTGAACCCAACAATCACGTTTGTTATTGTTATTGTTATTGTCACTGTTACATTTCGTAGTCTTTTCTGTCATCTTATTTCCTCCTTCTGTTTTTGCCAGCAGTTTTACTTTCTATTCACCTTCTCCTTTTTTACCGTAATCCAGTATACAATTTTATCCCGCCGATATATACTCAATTATACGTAACAATACGTAACCCACTTCCAAACCATAACCAAAAAATTTTTTTTCCGCATTCAACACTACCGCTGCTATAAAATCCGCCGTTTCCAGTTCACAAACAGTTCCTTTCAGCTATTAAACAACCTTTTCGGCCAGTTTATTATCTTTTGCTTTATTTCCATTTCCGTTTTTCTCACATCATCGATCATTTTTAGCCGCTTCCCACAGGTTTTAACGTCATTATTTCTTCATCAGACAATTGTTAGCTTCATTTCCATAATCTGCCACCACCAACCACCCTTTTAATACATTCTCACGTAGTTTTTTCGAAATTTTCCCGCATTTCTCCACCCTTTAACGTGTTTTGGCGGCAACACAACCACCTAACCTTTATGCACATCATTATCTACCTACACAAGTTCACCATAGGATCAACATAGCCCAGCTCTAACCAACCCTTTTTCGCCTTTTTTCACACCAGATCTCCATTTGATTTCTAGTTTCACCTTTATCTCTCCCCATATATTTTTATATTTATTTTCATTTTCATTTCAGCCTCGTGTTCCACTTTCCACCTTCTAATACCATGTCACCCTCACAACACCTCCACAACGACCCCATTAAGTTTTATTTACATTCCCTCCGCAAACATGCCTTCGCCCTAGCCAGATTACACTCCCATATTTTATTTTCTCAGGCTTGTCTGACATTTGGCATCACCCCCAAAGGCCTCACACTTGAAGTTCCCATCTCTGGCTGCAACCCTTCTTTCCATCAGTCCCTATACCAGTTCCAAACCGAACAATCCATTGCCCTCACCCACCTAATCCTTCACCTACACATCCACTCAACACACCCATCAACTCCTGTCCATAATAAAAGTCCTCAATCTTTCCTCTCCCACATCCACACCGGTTGTTCAGATCATCCTCCTACAGGTCAACCGCAAATTAGAACAGCATGCCACCCTCCACCTTAAAAAACTATCCAATCTCCTGGTTTCCCACCTCCGGAAAGGCAACTCACTCACCCTTCACAACCATTCCAGCAAACCTCAACCTCCTCTCATTGCACACAAACCCAGTCTCTCCCATCTACTCAATCTCCCACTTCCAGCTCCACTCCCTCCAAAACCTCAAAATTCCAATCAACACAATCTGGAACCACAACACCCCAATTCAGTAGTTAACCTCTCCTCCAAACCTCTCTCCCAATCCGAAACCTCTGTCCTATCCAAAGGCCTCACCTTCAGCCCCACTCCCAGATTTAACCAAACAGCCCTTGTCAAAGATTTACTGTCCTACACCCGTACTCTCTGCTGGAAATATCACTTTGCCACGAAGAAAAATGATCCTAATCCTACTCCTAATGATCCACCTCCCCAAGATACTATCCAAATTGAACCATGCCTGGAACAGTTCCGTCCTCCGTCACAGCGGGACCCACCTCCTCTTCCTCAAAATCACCCTCTCCTAACCTTCCAGGAATTTCTGACTTCCAGCCTTGCCTCTCAATCCTTCTTAAAAAACCTTAATCCTACTCCCAACATCACCACTGCTGAAGCCCAGGCTATCCGTGATCTGAAGGCTGACCAATCCATCGTCATTCTTCCGGCGGACAAGGGTTCCACGACTGTGGTACTTGATCGTCGGGAGTACGTGGCTGAGGGACTGCGTCAGCTTTCAGACAACACTACTTACAAAGTTTGCCATGGTAATCCCATTCCCGATGTCCAGGCGGAGCTTCAAGGAATCCTCAGAACCTTAGGCCCCCTACAAAACCTTTCACCTGACTCCATCAACCTCCTGACCCCACCAACACCCCGCACCCCTACCTTCTACCTTCTTCCCAAAATTCACAAACCCAATCATCCCGGCCGTCCCATTGTAGCTGGTCACCAAGCCCCCACAGAACGCATCTCTGCTACGTAGATCAACACCTTCAACCCATTACATGCAGTCTCCCATCCTTCATCAAAGACACCAACCACTTTCTCGAACGCCTGGAATCCCTACCCAGTCTGTTACCCCCGGAAACCATCCTTGTAACCATTGATGCCACTTCCTTATACACAAATATGCCGCATGTCCAGGGCCTCGCTGCGATGGAGCACTTCCTTTCACGCCGATCACCTGCCGCCCTACCTAAAACCTCTTTCCTCATTACCTTAGCCAGCTTCATCCTGACCCACAACTTCTTCACTTTTGAAGGCCAGACATACAATTAAAGGGAACAGCCATGGGTACCAGGATGGCCCCCTCGTACGCCAACCTATTCATGGGTCGCTTAGAGGAAGCCTTCTTGGTTACCCAGGCCTGCCAACCCAAAGTTTGGTACAGATTTATTGATGACATTTTCATGATCTGGACTCACAGTGAAGAAGAACTCCAGAATTTCCTCTCCAACCTCAACTCCTTTGGTTCCATCAGATTCACCTGGTCCTACTCTAAATCCCATGCCACTTTCCTTGACGTTGACCTCCACCTGTCCAATGGCCAGCTTCACACGTCCGTCCACATCAAACCCACCAACAAGCAACAGTACCTCCATTATGACATCTGCCACCCATTCCACATCAAACGGTCCCTTCCCTACAGCCTAGGTCTTCGTGGCAAACGAATCTGCTCCAGTCCGGAATCCTTGAATCATTACACCAACAACCTGAAAACAGCTTTTGCATCCCGTAACTACCCTCCCGACCTGGTACAGAAGCAAATAACCAGAGCCACTTCCTCATCTCCTCAAACCCGGAACCTTCCACAGAAGAACCCCAAAAGTGCCCCACTTGTGACAGGATACTTTCCGGGACTGGATCAGATTCTGAATGTGACTCTCCAGCAGGGATACGACTTCCTCAAATCCTGCCCTGAAATGAGATCGATCCTTCATGAAATCCTCCCCACTCCACCAAGAGTGTCTTTCCGCCGTCCACCTAACCTTCGCAACCTCTTAGTTCATCCCTATGAAATCCCCAAACCACCTTCCCTACCCTCTGGCTCCTACCCCTGTAACCGCCCCCGGTGTAAAACCTGTCCCATGCACCCTCCCACCACCACCTATTCCGGTCCTGTAACCCGGAAGGTGTACACGATCAAAGGCAGAGCCACGTGTGAAAGCACCCACGTGATTTACCAACTGACCTGCCTACACTGTGAAGCGTTCTATGTGGGAATGACCAGCAACAAACTGTCCATTCGCATGAATGGACACAGGCAGACAGTGTTTGTTGGCAATGAGGATCACCCTGTGGCTAAACATGCCTTGGTGCACGGCCAGCACATCTTGGCACAGTGTTACACCGTCCGGGTTATCTGGATACTTCCCACTAACACCAACCTGTCTGAACTCCGGAGATGGGAACTTGCCCTTCAGCATATCCTCTCTTCTCGCTATCCGCCAGGCCTCAATCTCCGCTAATTTCTAATTTCAATCTGCCGCCGCTCATACCTCACCTGTCTTTCAACATCATCTTTGCCTCTGTACTTCCGTCCCGACTGACATCTCTGCCCAAACTCTTTGCCTTTACAAATGTCTGCTTGTGTCTGTGTATATGCGGATGGATATGTGTGTGTGTGTGCTAGTGTATACCTGTCCTTTCTTCCCCCTAAGGTAAGTCTTTCCGCTCCCGGGATTGGAATGACTCCTTACCCTCTCCCTTAAAACCCATATCCTTTTGTCTTCCCTTCTCCTTCCCTCTTTCCTGACGAGGCAACCGTTGGTTGCGAAAGCTAGATTTTTGTGTGTATGTTTGTGTTTGTTTGTGTGTCTATTGACCTGCCAGCGCTTTTGTTTGGTAAGTCTCATCATCTTTCTTTTTAAATATATTTTTCCCACGTGGAAGGAAAAATATACATAAAAACAAAGATGATGTGACTTACCAAATGAAAGTGCTGGCAGGTCGACAGACACACAAACGAACACAAACATACACACAAAATTCAAGCTTTCGCAACAAACTGTTGCCTCATCAGGAAAGAGGGAAGGAGAGGGAAAGACGAAAGGATGTGGGTTTTAAGGGAGAGGGTAAGGAGTCATTCCAGTCCCGGGAGCGGAAAGACTTACCTTAGGGGGAAAAAAGGACGGGTATACACTCGTACACACACACATATCCATCCACACATATACAGACACAAGCAGACGTATTTAAAGACAAAGAGTTTGGGCAGAGATGTCAGTCGAGGCAGAAGTGCAGAGGCAAAGATGTTGATGAATGACAGGTGAGGTATGAGTGGCGGAAATTTGAAATTAGCGGAGACTGAGGCCTGGTGGATAACGGGAAGAGAGGATATATTGAAGAGCAAGTTCCCATCTCCGGAATTCGGATAGGTTGGTGTTAGTAGGAAGTATCCAGATAACCCGGACGGTGTAACACTGCGCCAAGATGTGCTGGTCGTGCACCAAGGCATGTTTAGCCACAGGGTGATCCTCATTACCAACAAACACTGTCTGCCTGTGTCCATTCATGCGAATGGACAGTTTGTTGCTGGTCATTCCCACATAGAATGCATCACAGTGTAGGCAGGTCAGTTGGTAGATCACGTGGGTGCTTTCACACGTGGCTCTGCCTTTGATTGTGTACACCTTCCGGGTTACAGGACTGGAGTAGGTGGTGGTGGGAGGGTGCATGGGACAGGTTTTACACCGGGGGCCAGAGGGTAGGGAAGGTGGTTTGGGGATTTCATAGGGATGTACTAAGAGGTTAGGTGGACGGCGGAAAGACACTCTTGGTGGAGTGGGGAGGATTTCATGAAGGATGGATCTCATTTCAGGGCAGGATTTGAGGAAGTCGTATCCCTGCTGGAGAGCCACATTCAGAATCTGATCCAGTCCCGGAAAGTATCCTGTCACAAGTGGGGCACTTTTGTGGTTCTTCTGTGAGAGGTTCTGGGTTTGAGAGGATGAGGAAGTGGCTCTGGTTATTTGCTTCTGTACCAGGTCGGGAGGGTAGTTGCGGGATGCGAAAGCTGTTGTCAGGTTGTTGGTGTAATGCTTCAGGGATTCCGGACTGGAGCAGATTCGTTTGCCACGAAGACCTAGGCTGTAGGGAAGGGACCGTTTGATGTGGAATGGGTGACAGCTGTCGTAATGGAGGTACTGTTGCTTGTTGGTGGGTTTGATGTGGACGGATGTGTGAAGCTGGCCATTGGACAGGTGAAGGTCATTCTTCCGGCGGACAAGGGTTCCACGACCGTGGTACTTGATCGTCGGGAGTATGTGGCTGAGGGACTGCGTCAGCTTTCAGACAACACCACATACAAAGTTTGCCAAGGTAATCCCATTCCTGATGTCCAGGCAGAGCTTCAAGGAATCCTCAGAACCTTAGGCCCCCTACAAAACCTTTCACCTGACTCCATCAACCTCCTGACCCCACCGACACCCCGCACCCCTACCTTCTACCTTCTTCCTAAAATTCACAAACCCAATCATCCCGGCCGCCCCATTGTAGCTGGTTACCAAGCCCCCATAGAACGTATCTCTGCCTACATAGATCAACACCTTCAACCCATTACATGCAGTCTCCCATCCTTCATCAAAGACACCAACCACTTTCTCGAACGCCTGGAATCCTTACCCAATCCGTTACCCCCAGAAACCATCCTTGTAACTATTGATGCCACTTCCTTATACACAAATATCCCGCACGTCCAGGGCCTCGCTGTGATGGAGCACTTCCTTTCACGCCGATCACCTGCCACCCTACCTAAAACATCTTTCCTCATTACCTTAGCCAGCTTCATCCTGACCCACAACTTCTTCACTTTTGAAAACCAGACAACCAACAATTAAAGGGAACAGCCATGGGTACCAGGATGGCCCCCTCGTACGCCAACCTATTCATGGGTCGCTTAGAGGAAGCCTTCTTGGTTACCCAGGCCTGCCAACCCAAAGTTTGGTACAGATTTATTGATGACATCTTCATGATCTGGACTCACAGTGAAGAAGAACTCCAGAATTTCCTCTCCAACCTCAACTCCTTTGGTTCCATCAGATTCACCTGGTCCTACTCCAAATCCCATGCCACTTTCCTTGATGTTGACCTTCACCTGTCCAATGGCCAGCTTCACACATCCGTCCACATCAAACCCACCAACAAGCAACAGTACCTCCAATACGACAGCTGTCACCCATTCCACATCAAACGGTCCCTTCCCTACAGCCTAGGTCTTCGTGGCAAACGAATCTGCTCCAGTCCGGAATCCCTGAAGCATTACACCAACAACCTGACAACAGCTTTCGCATCCCGCAACTACCCTCCCGACCTGGTACAGAAGCAAATAACCAGAGCCACTTCCTCATCCTCTCAAACCCAGAACCTCTCACAGAAGAACCACAAAAGTGCCCCACTTGTGGCAGGATACTTTCCGGGACTGGATCAGATTCTGAATGTGGCTCTCCAGCAGGGATACGACTTCCTCAAATCCTGCCCTGAAATGAGATCCATCCTTCATGAAATCCTCCCCACTCCACCAAGAGTGTCTTTCCGCCGTCCACCTAACCTCTTAGTTCATCCCTATGAAATCCCCAAACCACCTTCCCTACCCTCTGGCTCCTACCCTTGTAACCGCCCCCGGTGTAAAACCTGTCCCATGCACCCTCCCACCACCACCTACTCCAGTCCTGTAACCCGGAAGGTGTACACAATCAAAGGCAGAGCCACGTGTGAAAGCACCCACGTGATCTACCAACTGACCTGCCTACACTGTGATGCATTCTATGTGGGAATGACCAGCAACAAACTGTCCATTCGCATGAATGGACACAGGCAGACAGTGTTTGTTGGTAATGAGGATCACCCTGTGGCTAAACATGCCTTGGTGCACGACCAGCACATCTTGGCGCAGTGTTACACCGTCCGGGTTATCTGGATACTTCCTACTAACACCAACCTATCCGAACTCCGGAGATGGGAACTTGCTCTTCAATATATCCTCTCTTCCCGTTATCCACCAGGCCTCAATCTCCGCTAATTTCAAATTTCCGCCACTCATACCTCACCTGTCATTCATCAACATCTTTGCCTCTGCACTTCTGCCTCGACTGACATCTCTGCCCAAACTCTTTGTCTTTAAATATGTCTGCTTGTGTCTGTATATGTGTGGATGGATATGTGTGTGTGTGCGAGTGTATACCCGTCCTTTTTTCCCCCTAAGGTAAGTCTTTCCGCTCCCGGGACTGGAATGACTCCTTACCCTCTCCCTTAAAACCCACATCCTTTCGTCTTTCCCTCTCCTTCCCTCTTTCCTGATGAGGCAACAGTTTGTTGCGAAAGCTTGAATTTTGTGTGTATGTTTGTGTTCGTTTGTGTGTCTGTCGACCTGCCAGCACTTTCATTTGGTAAGTCACATCATCTTTGTTTTTAGGTATATTTTTCCTTCGTGGAATGTTTCCTTCTATTATAACCATATATATATATATATATATATATATATATATATATAGACACACACACACACACACACACACAGACACGAACTGTCTCTCCTGAGAGTCATCAGGCATATTTTCTCTGGTGCTTCGGCAGATATTTGTAATTTCATTTTTGCAAAGAGATGGAATTGGCCCACACAAATACTGCTCATCACATAATGGAAACTCCAGATTGGAATACCAACAATGTAAGGAAATTATAGATTGCTACTTCTCATACAGATGACATGTTAAGTTGCAGACAGGCACAATTAACAGACACTTACACATTACCTTTCAGCCACAGCTTTCATCAGAAAAAGAAATGAAACACATACACATTTGGTGCCACAAGCAAGCACATCTCACACATACATGACCGTTATCTCCAGCAGCTCACACCAGAATGCAACAGTCACATGGAATGGAAGCAGCAATCACATGAAACATAATTAGCAATACATTTTTTAGCTGCTGCCTTCAACTCCACATCGCAAATGTCTGCTGAAGCACAAGAGGCAATGTGTCCAATGACTCTTATGACGGACAGCCTATATATGATACAGTTTACTGTTTTGAGTCATGCCTCTTTGTCAATATGGAATTACTTACAGTCACAGTTAAATGTCCATGCAAATAATAGCAAAGCATAAATACTGGATACATAAAAATCAGCAACTTTCAAAATACATGTGTGCAGGGGAACAGAGTGCAGACAAACCTGAGTCATATCTCATGGAGGGTAATCGAAGTGCAATGTCCCAAATGTGCTGCTTGATATGCTGTGAGTCTGAAAAAAAATTTATTTCAGTGGTTATGTGATTTATTGCATTTAAGAAAAGCATACATACATAATGCAGTTTATATTGAAATTCATTATTCTGACTTTTGTAAAGATGATGAAACATTGGTTTATTTTAAGGTAATGATAAGCAGTGACACATCTCTGATTAAGATACATTCTGGAAAAATTGGTGGTGGAGGTTTAAACACGTTTTTAAGTGAGAGTATTGTGTACTTTAGTATTTGTGGCATTATAAACCATACATGCACATAATATTCCACCTGGACATATCATTCTCCTTCAGATGAGTCATTGAAGACCCATTTCCCACACTGCTCTGTTTATTTAGCACATGGGTCAAGACTACAAGAACAGATGTAAAACCACTATGTAAAAACAAAGGCAGGAACACCGAGGACAAATAACTATTGTTGTTAATAAGATTTGTCACTAAGTGTATCTCACAGAATCTTTCATATGAGAGTCCCTGAATGAAGCTGCTGTGTTTTAACTAATTGCTGTATCATATTCCACTGGATGTCTAGTGGAGGTACTGTGCTTGGCAATAGCAAACTTAGTGGGCTGCAAAAACAGGCAAGTGCATGTTGACATAAATGCAATGCTCTTCTACAATTCATGTGTGCTGAAGTGTGTGTGTCATTGGCAAAGCATTATATTAACTCTAGCCTTCCATACATCTGTTTCTTTAGTTAAACTCACCACATCAAAGAAGGGCAGTAAACACAGATGGTGTGTGAGCAGCTATGTTAACTTCAAAAATCTGGAGGATTCTGGCCACATTAGATGAAATATAACATACAGGAAAAAAATTGTTAATTTAATTGGTGTATTATTACTCTAATTCAGCAGTTGACTGATTTGTGGCTTTAGTTAATAATGTTAATATTAACCGAAGTAGAACTTTCCTTAGTACAGTCTTGGATGCAAAAGATTCTTACGCAAACTATTTGAATATAGTCATGCTACACACAAATGACAGTTCTGCTGCAGTTGAAAGGTGATTGCCAAATAAACACAAATGTCAAGTATCACATATCAAAATGTCAAGTATACATGTCAATGATTTGTTTAGGTACGGGAATTTCAAACTTCCATCTCTTTGAGATTATGAAGCATGTAGCAAGTCAGATACAATTTCCAAGCAGTAATACTAGCTTCAGTCTACTGGTTCATAATTTTAGGAGCCAAGAATATTTTTGGCAGTCATGTACATAGGGGACATTAGAATCACACTCTTCACAGGTAATCTCATCCTTTCAAGGTTAGTTTGTGACTCATGATATCACATGCGAAGAGCAGAAGGGGAAATGAAAATAAGCCCTGCTCCAACATACAATTTCCTTCATTTCTTCTCATTTCCAAAGTTTTTAGGCTGCTTAGTCTGACGGGTTGTCCTTCCTGTTAGAAAAGAGTTCCAACAGGTTAACTTTGCCACAAGTTCCTCTGTTAACGCATTATGGGTCTCCAACCCAGATGGCCACTCCACAAGACCACGTTCTCATCTACGGTGAGTTCATGAGATTGGTGATAAGAGTTTGTTTGCTGAGTTCTGTGGATTCATCCTCACAGACAATAATCAGATTTTGATTAATTGCTGATATGAATTCACCATCTGGAGGAGAAACATAAGGTCATTAGACACATTTAAAAGTACACTCACTATCCTAGCTTTTGGAATTATTAGTTACTTCCTAGGTGAGGAGAGGTATAGGTTGAGGAAGGTTGACAATGAATAGTAGGTAACTCAGGCCACATGATGAGAGCTCCAGCCTTTCTCTCTCCCCTGCTGCGTAGGAACTAATAGTTATGAGAGCTATGGTAGTGTCTGTACTTTTATATGTATCTATCAGCAGTACCATACATTTTGTTTCCAAAAGATAAGCAACTGCCAGCAACATGGCCTCACAAAATGGTAGATGTTGGCAAACTATTGTCAAACACTTCATTAGTATAAGAACTTATAATTCATTAAATAATGTACTTTATTGATGTACACACTCAATACTAATAAAGGACATGCAGGAAGTGAAATAGTGCTCATTAGGCATCTGAGAATGTGTCACATCAAATGTGGAAAAGGAGGCTAAAGCTGTGATTCATCATTAATGAATAAGACTTCAGAATGGAGTCCACAATTAGGACTAGTGGTACATTGAATATTGATTACTTTAAATATCTTTGATTCTTGATGCCATGTGGGATAATATGTTGGGACAGCTCAGTTCAGGCACAATGAACATTTTCAGACCAAAGTAAGCTATGAGGGCAAATGTGGTGTTAATTCACAAATATCATGTAGGCTTCTATTTAGTAAGGTGGGAATTTTTACAATAAAATCTAAGAATATTTACTTGCTTGTAACACTTGTGCTGGTACCACCAATGGACATACAAACTATAATAATGCCAGCCAATGATACTGGCAAAAATCAGAAAAATCGTTCACAAACCATCAACCGGAGATTCTGAGATGAAAGCCATCAACCACTTACAAACACATTCAGACACTTATCCTGACACTCAATTTCCTGCTGAGTATTATAAATGTTCAGATGTATCAAAAATACATGCTGATCACAGAAACAACTGATCACAGAAACAATTTGTATTGTTTAAAGACTCTTTCAAAACAGAATAGTTCTGGATGGAGATAATATGGATTGTACTATTTACAACAAACGATACAAATATTTTTCTTTGAAAAGCCAGGAGAAGCTGTGGAGGTATCAATTTTATTTTCTTGTTCAGCTATGGAGTTTATTGTTCTCTTATGCCCATATCTTATTAAATCTGATCAAAAATATATAAAAACTTTCAGACTCTTTCTTCAAACTAAAACCACAGATTCAAACTAAAACCACAGATTCATGTCTGCTTTATGGATATGATTTGCTTGGTAGAAGAACTGAAAAAGTTCAACTTTCTATTTCATCCAATATGGAAATGATAGCCATTAAATTTATCTTTGCATAAAATAGCTATATAAACAGTTGCCACTCATAAGCATGATTTATCAAATAATAGCTATTTATATTCATTTTCTTATCATAGAGATTAAAAATGAGCATATACACACTGCAATTATTTGTCTCTTTGTATTTGATAGCAACAACATTACAACAGAGCAGTATCTATTCAGTAGAAGAAGTTTTAAATCAGAAACTGGTACATGAAACAGGATGAAATGGTAGCTTCTCAATTCACTGAGGAATCTTCATGGAACCATATCAACATATTCTCACAAAAATTTAAAATTTTTTGAAATTATCCCCTTTCATATCCATATTTTGTTTCAGTGTTTCTGCTGTGCAATGAGTGCGTCACAAAAGGTGTCAATGGAAATGTCTTTCAGAAACTTTTCATGGCAGTTGGATCACTCTGATGGCCCCAAAATAGACTTCTTCCAACACATTCTACATTCTCAAGAGCAGAAAAATGTCCAACAGAGCAATGTCAGGAGTGAAGGAGGCCTGGAGCAGTACTGACCAGGAAATCCTGGACGCATATAGATGTGGGGCTGGGAGCAATTCCATTGTGATATTGGCAGTCTCCTTTTGTGTTCAGATGATCCTTTTTTTCACTCTCTTCAGCACGTCTATGGCATAGGCAGTATTGACTTTCTGCCCTTGGAGTACAAATTCTTTGTGATCAATGCTTTTGGTATACAAAGAAAGACTATTAGTGCAGATATCATTTCCAACTTATTCATTGATTCTTGGCATTCACCATTCAGAACTTTGGCACTTCATGCAAGGGCTATTATTCTGAGGGGTTTATTAATGGGAAAAGTAACTACAAATCACAGATGTAAAGTTGTAAATGACTTAAGCTCCCCAGAGTGAGCAGAATTTATTAGTACCCCTAAAAAACTAATACTGGCCTCAGAATTAAGATGGCAACACAGTGTTATAAGTGCAACACGTACATACACCACCAACACTTCGTCATCCTTAGTTGCACCCAAAACCATGGGAGAAAATTCACATGTGAATTTGTGTCATGAAAAAAAATGGCTCTGTCACTAAATCTACTTCTGTGGGTGCAGATAACACCTAAGCAGAATACTAGTCTTGACAAATTTAATTGTGCTGTATGTGTCAAATAAATTCACAAATAAAACTATTATGATCTTTATGGGTCACATTAATTACCAGTTCTGCCTTATTTCTTTACATATCCTGTTTCCCTTACCTCCCCTTCCAGTATACCTTTGTCTTCTTTTCCCTGTCTGTCCACTCACTTGTATCAAAATCTGTCCTTTCCATGAAGCTCAACCTATCACTTTGCTCACTACATCAGTTAATTCACTGCTGTAAAAAGGCATTCATGCATAGTCTAATACTGTACGAACTGTTTAAAAATCTCTGTGACTCTAAAAGCTGAAGCAACCATAGCAATCTTGGTTTATCAATATTAAATCCATGTATGTTGTGGGTAATTTAATCTTTGTACACTTTTATGGGATTAAGTATAACTATTTACAGATCCCTTTAGAATATTAGAAGAAAGAAATATAAGCAAAAGCAATACCTGGTTTTCTTCAAGAGTTTCTATTAGCTCCTCACTAGCTCGCAAAATAACGCAGTTAGTATGAGAGTGAACTTCGTGATCAAATTCCATAGCTGCCCAAGTAATTTCAAGTTCCCTAAGTACCTTCTCCATAGACATTTCTTTAACAGATTTGTCAACAATATTCTTAACTTCATCTTCAAACTCATGTAGGTTAAGAGCCAATAGATCAGCTAAAGTTGTTGAACCATCCATTACAAATTTAACCTGAAACAAACAACAATATTTATCTTAACAAACATTCAACTAACGAATTTTCTCCCACTGATTTTTCTCATTAAATAAGTAGCAAGTTCACACATAATAATAATTGGAGAAGAAGTCAAAAAAATTCATACTATCAATTATGACTGATAAACTTACATAACTGTAAAGCACCTACAATATTCAAAAAGATAAAAAATGAATTGCTGACACTTACTGATTTGAGTTTCAAGAGGCTTTTTAACTCCTTTTTGGAATGTAGAACTACATGAAACCAGCACAAGGACAAACAACAAAGACTGCAGTGGTTGCCTGTGCTTATTAATGTATAATATGATTCATTGCATATCCCTGAAGGCACTCCTTCATTACAGGGTTACGGAACACAATGTGTGAATGAATGAACTAGAAAGAGAGAAGGAGACCAAATTTCTTTAAATGTTGTCATCATAAACAGGCAGGAAATAGGCAGAAATGATGAGGATCTACAGATGAACACCAACAAAAATAACTGTGAGAAAATTATACTGTCAGAAAATACTGGGCTGCACAGTTTAAAGTGTCCAGTGTTACCTGTCTCGAAATATCCGCGTGTTACTCAAACATTATTTACTCTGGGAGAAGCGTGAAGTTCCCTGTTACTACATTCCTCTAGGGACATAAATTGTAAATAATTTGATGTTGTTTACACAGCAAGAACATTTTTTTTGAAAAAATTGAAATCTTGATGTCCACCTATCTGCTTTGAAAGAGACTTGTAGGCTACAGTACCTGTAAATGGAGTTAAAGTAAAGTTACATGCCGACTTTTCTTTCCCCCTTTGTATCTACATTTTTATAAGTGCTATTGCACCAGAATGAGAGGAAATGACAAGGAATCTGGAAGCTATACATTATACTCTAACATGACAATGAACTTTAGTCAGCCAGTAACTTCATAAAGGACAATGTCGTATATCTCATTTGCTTAAGTCAGAGTGCCTTAATCTGCATTTTGTACTATCAGTAGTTTCATTCATCTGTCAATATCTTTCACAAAGATATCAGACACGCCTTGGTATTATAATTCAAGAACGAAAAATATAAAGTAATTTACATACACAGACATTTACATACTTAAGGTCTAGTATGATACAGAACCATCCCGGCATTTGCCTGAAGTAATTTATGGAAACCAAAGAAAAACCTAAACCAGGATGGCTGGATGAAGACTGGATCCTCCACTCTCCCAAATACAATGGTACTCTGTTTAAAACAATGTTACCTGATTTGGTTAATCCCTAGTGTACAATACTGTTTTACAAGTAAGTTATCCAGTAATGTAAAAGGCTAATGCTACACTGTTCATTCATTTCTCACTCCCAACCTCCAGTTCTCAAAAACAAAGAAATTATCATGCTTGGTGACTTAAATGTAAGTTTTCTTACTTGTAGTAATGACAGAACAGATTTTGAGAATGTAATGAGCTCTTTTAATTTGAGGGTAGTTGACTTTCCCACAAGAGTAACAAAGGACTACAAAAGTCTGATTGACAGTACATTCATAGACAGTAAAAGCATTGATAAAATATGTGCAATACAAATCTTAAATTGCTTGTCTGACCATGATGGGCAGGTGTTAAAAATGCAGGGTGTAAGCCCTGCTAACAAGAGTAGTTTTATGAACAGATAATTTCGACTAATCAACAGTGAGAATCTAGAAACCTTAGCAGACATTTCCAGCAGCTACAGTGGGACACGTTACAAAGGCTAAAAATGTCAATGATAAATTTAACCTATTTCTGAATGAATTTTTTACCCTTTTTGAAGTTGTATTTCCTAAAAAAAATTCAAGAAGTGCCAACCTTAGTGATTAAAGGAAACAATGGCTCAGTAAGGAATCAAAACATTCTGTAAAACATAGAGAATGCTTTATGTTTCACTCAGAAATTATAACAAAATGCAGGATAGGGACCACTACAAATTATACTGTACCATCCTAAAGAAATTAATTAAAAATCAAAGAGCATCTTTATCAAATCTGAAATTGACAGCTCAAATCATAAAATAAAAACTATTTGGAAGGTGGTCAAAAGCGAAACAGGAAAAAATTCAGAAGATGCAGACAGTATCGAAGTGTGTCCTCATGGTAGCACAGTAAATCAATGTGATATAGTTGCAAATATCTTTAACTATCATTTTTTGTCAGAGGGTGATCAAATTGTTTGTAAAGGATCTATGATTGAACCTTCTTTAAAAAGCAGTGCAAAACAAAATTAGTCAGACACATATACTCTGTATTACAGCCAATGAGACTGAGAAGATAATAAACCAAATGAAAAATAAAAATTCCACTGGAGTGGATAATGTGTCTATGAAAGCAATGCAAATTTATTCTTGAAGTTCTCTGTCACAAATTTAATGAGTCTATACATCAAGGTACTGTTGCCAATAGACTCAAATATGCAACTGTTAAGCCACTGTTCAAAAGAGGTGATAAAGTTGAGGTTTCCAGTTACCAGTCAGTTTCATTGCTAACAAGTCTTTCTAAAATCCTATAGAAAGTAGTGTTGAAGAGAATTATGGATCATCTTAATAAACTTAACATCCTTAATAAAAATCAGTTTAGACTCCGAAAGAGTGTTTCAACTGAACCCACCATTTTCTCATTTGTCAACCAACTCCTCAAATCCATAAACAATAAAATATTACTCTTTGTAATCTTTCTTGGCACATCACAAAAATCTACTTATGAAGGATGAGCACTATGGTTTATGTGGTAAAGTTGGGATGTAGCTTGAATCATTTCTTAATGGCAGAAGGCAACACTTAGTGATTCTGCAAAGGCACTTGCCTGCTCTGACTGAGCACCGTGAAATATGGAGTACCACAGGGCTCGGTGCTTGGTCCTCACTTTTCCTAATCTTTATCAACGATTTGCCATAGTGTATGTCACAAAAAGCACACTTCACTCTATTTGCACATGACATAATCATTATGGTAAAGAAAGTACCAAACTGCAGTCTACAGAACTCTGCGACCACTATATTCAAAGAAGCTTTACATTAGTTCACTTCTAATGAACTGTCCCTCAATGTTAACAAGACTCAGTTCATTCAATTTCAAACATTAAACAAAAAACTGGAAAATATTGAAACAAAACGTGGAGAAAAAAAAAAGAAATATTGAGAGTTGAGTCTTCCAGCTTCCTGGGATTACACATTAACAACACTCCAAACTCTCTAAACTGAGCAGTTCACATCACTGACCTATTTAAAAGACTGAATTTGGCAGCATTTGCCATTTGCTCAATTTCATCTGTTTGTGACTTAGAAACAATTGAAGCTGCACACTTTGTATATTTCCATTCGCTTATGACATTTCACACCATCTTCTGGGGAAATGAGTCATGGCAAATAAAGTTTTTATTGCACAGAAGAGAGCATCAGAATTACAGGTAGAGGGCACCATAGGTGCTCCCGCAGAAACTGGAGATCTTCGCCATGCCATGCCAATACATTTTTTCACTAATGTGCTTTCTGGACAATAATCATAAAATGTACAGGACACACAGTGAATACTTTGATCATGATACAAGGGGTTACAAGATCTTCACAAAGATATAAAAAAATCTCAGCTTGGCGCACAGAGGAGTACATTATTCAAGAGTAAAATTATACAACAAAATTCCAACTCATGTTAAATCAGTCATTGGGAATAACACTAAACTCAAAAAGCAGCTAAGACTTTATCTTTTGAATAGTTCTTTCTATTCTGTACAGGAGTTTTTCACAATGTCTAATAATTAGCAAAATGTATTTAATTTTAAGCATTCCTATAAGAAATGACTATGTAGCACTGGTGTAGCAATTGCTGACAATGCTTTTTTATATGAATTAGAATGTAAGCCCTATAATTTGTTTGTGTAACTATCATCAAGACTATAGTCTATGTTATTTGAACACTTGTACCTTATTTATCTTTTTACACATGATTTAGATTGTAAGTCTCATGACCATTTAAATATGGTTATTATTGTAATAATCTAACACATTCTATATCCTAGCAATACACTTGTGTCAACAATCCACGGAACTTGAAAGTAAATAAATAAAACAAATAAATAAATCCCTCGATAACAGGTGAGATGTTGAGCTCATAAAGAGGATCAGGTGTTGGTATTAGCTACTATATAGCTTTGTGAGAAAGTTTTTCCACAAAAGAAAACATGAAGGAAGAAATACAGTGTGTATGTGTTATGAGAAATGACAGATATTTCTCATCATCATCATTATCATCATCATTATTATTATTATTATTTATGTTATATCCTAGCCAGTAATGCCAACCGAGCCCGCTGCCAAAAGGTTGGCAGCATCAAAGTCCGGACGCCGTCCGCATAAGCAGCGCCAGCGATACAGGAAATCGCCGCAAGTCTGCGCGCGCCACCGCTGGCTTCTGGCTTCTTAAGCGCTGGAGTCGCGAGCGCTAGGACAGTTCTGTATTCGCCGCTCAGTGGTATACTCGCCACTGATTTGTGTACTTGCTAGTCAGTTGTGAGTTCATCGCAGCAGAGTTGTTGTTTGTCGTCAGCCGACGCTGACCTAGCCGCTCCGACTCGAACTAGACAGATTTCTGTAGACACGGAATTCACTACTGTGTTTCTGTATCTTCGTTAATAAAGATAAGTACCGACTTTTATTTAATCAGAGTGTTTGGGTTTTCATCTTTCTGTTCACTGTTCCAGCGGACGGGTCGGCCCGCTATTAAAAGTGTGGCGGTGACTTCGTAAGCCATTTCTACAGCGAAGTGTTTGTCGCTACGAACGCCGCCACAAAACTGGCGACGAGGACTTCCGAACTCGTGTGCAGGGCTGGTTCAACTTGTTTCTTGTTATAATAATTAAAGAGATAAAATTTTGGGGGCTGGTTTAATTTGTGTTCACTATGTCTGCCGAATTACAACAGTTGATCTTGTTACAGATTCAGCAAATACAAAGTCTGGTGGAAGCAATCGCCAAACAAGCGGCTAATCCACCGACACAAAAGGAACAAGCACAGGCAGCAACCGCCTTTCCGTGCTTTTGATGCATCAAGAGAAGAATGGCGAGAATATTTCGCGCAGTTGCAGACACACATGACAGTCTACAAAATCACAGGTAATGAGCGGCAGCTTTATTTAATTTCCACTGCAGGCATGGAAGACTATAGACTACTTTGTAAGTTGTTCCCAGAATCCAAGCCAGAAGCTTTAGACTATGACGTTGTTGTTAACAAGCTTGCTGAGTATTTCGAGTCGCGAGTTCATGTGGCAGCAGCCGGATTCAAGTTCTTCAGATTAAAGAAACTGCCACATCAATCTAATAAACAGTGGTTAACAGATTTACGGGGCCTCACCCGTCAGTGCCGATTTAATTGTGTGTGTGGAGCTTCCTACAGTGATGTCATGTTACGAGACGCTATTACTCAAAACATTGCAGATTCTCGTATTCGTGCTGCTATCTTAAAGTTGCCTGACCCGTCATTAGAGACTGTGATGAACATCATTGAAGCCCAAGATACTTTTGACTATGCTGAGTGTGAGTTAGATCAGCCATGTATTTCTCAAATTGCCTGTGCTAAGCAAGTTATGTCACGCCCGCGGCCCCACCGGCAGAGTCAGACTGTAAACACTAGCCGGCCGCGTCATGTTAAAAACATTCGTCAGTCGCGTGTGCAAAATGATAGAGTTAAGTCTTGCCCTAAGTGTGTTCTTGCTCATCCTCGTGAACGTTGCCCGTTAAGAAACGCGGTTTGTCACTTTTGTCAAAGGAAAGGACACATCCAGGCTGTTTGTTTGCGTAAACGCAAGAACAATTCTAGTGCTGCCCAGCCCATGGATATTCATGTTATTCAAAGCCAGCCCGCCCAGAAGGTCGCGTTTAACGACTCTTCCACGGTTCGTGTGGGTAATACACTTGTTCGCAATAAGCCACCCACCCAGCCCTCTGCTATGCGACCCAAGCGTAATTCAAACGCTGTAAAAAGTAATGTACAGACTGCAAGTGAAGCGGGAGTTGTTGTTCCACCCGCCCAACCCACGAGTTGTCATAAGCAGCGAACACACACTAAACGCGCTGATTTTGTGTCTTCCGCCTCCACTGCACCGATCCAGAGACAGTGTAATAAACTATTTGTGAAGCTACGCATCCAGGATAAGACCTTCAATTTTCAATTAGACACTGGTGCGTCTGTGACTCTAATAAATAGTGCTACGTATGCGGCTATCGGCCGCCCTAAACTTTCAGCGGCAAAACATTCTTTGGCTACTTATAGTGGAGAACAAATTACTGTGTTAGGTGTATGTAGCGTGCCAGCCACATTCCGTGGCAATACAAAAACAGTTTCATTCACAGTGCTCCGCGCTACAGACAGTGTAAACATTTTCGGATTAGACTGTTTTGACTTGTTTGGCCTGTCTATCCACGACAATGTGTTGCAAATTAATTCTGTTGTTGTTCCTCAAGACAGCATAACCGATTTGTGTAACCAATACAGTGACATATTTAAAGACGAACTAGGTTGTGCTGCGAACTTTGCCGCTCATATTACGTTAAAAGATAATGCTCAGCCTCGATTTTTTCGTGCTCGTCCAGTGCCTCACGCCCTCCGGGCACCTGTAGAAGATGAACTTCGTCGTTGGCAAAACAACGGTGTTATTCAACCCGTTTCAGCGAGCCAGTGGGCTTCTCCCTTAGTTATTATAAAGAAACCGTCTGGCAAGTTACGTTTGTGTGCTGATTTTAAGTCGACAGTTAATCCTCAGACTGTCATTGATTCTTTTTCTTTGCCTAGACCGGACGAGCTGATGGATAAGTTAGGGGAAGCTCGTTTCTTTTCCAAAATTGATCTCCGTGAAGCATATTTGCAATTGCCCCTCGACGAGCAATCACAACAGTATTTTGTCATAAACACGTCGTTGGGGTTGTTCCGTTTTCTGCGTTTGCCTTTTGGTTGTGCGTCAGCTCCAGCTGTTTTTCAGCGTTTTTTGTCACAACTTCTGGCTAATGTGCCATCGTGTTGCAACTATTTAGACGATATTGTTGTGTCCGGTCGGACGCCTGCTGAACATTTCCGTAATTTGGAGTGTTTGTTTACAGTGTTGTCTCAGGCAGGCCTACGTTGCAACATCGATAAATGTTCATTTTTCCTTACGGAGATGGAGTATCTGGGACACGTTATTAATGCTCAAGGCATTCATCCCTCCCAGTCACATTTAGCAGCTATTCGTGATTTGCCCGCCCCTCGCAATCTGCATGAATTGCAAGCAGTTCTTGGCAAATTGACATATTATATTAGGTTTATACCTAATGCATCACAGATTGCTGCACCGTTGCATCGTCTCCGCCGTAAGAATGTTCCATTTGTGTGGTCAGCTGATTGCCAATCAGCCTTTCAGCAGCTTAAAGAGGCTTTATTGAATGATGGTTGTCTGGTCCATTACGACCCAAACAAGCCTCTAGTGTTAGCTTGTGATGCCTCTTCTTTCGGCCTCGGTGCTGTGTTGTCTCACCGAGTCGGTAACACCGAACGTCCTATTGCGTTCGCATCAAAATTGCTCAACAAAGCTCAGTGTAATTATAGCCAATTGGACAAGGAAGCGTTGGCTATTGTGTTCGGTGTCACAAAATTCCATCACTACCTCTATGGTAGACCATTCTATTTAGTAACAGATCACAAGCCTCTGACGTCACTGTTTCATCCGTCTAAACCAGTTCCTCAGCGGACAGCTCAGAGACTACAACGTTGGGCTCTTTTGTTATCACAATACCAGTATGAGATACTGTATCACCCTACAGCTCAGTATGCAAACGCTGACGCGCTTTCTAGATTGCCGATTGCTGCGGATGATGTCTTCGATTCCTCTGAAGACTCTTGCCATCAGATTGACGCCGATGAGCATCAATCCCTCCGGGATTTTCCGATTGATTATCATCAGGTGGCACGTGAGACAGCTACGGATCCTCATCTGAGTTTACTATTACGTTTTGTTCAACGTGGTTGGCCGTCCAAGGCAAAGGACATATCGGATCCTGTGGTTCGTCGCTATTATCCGCAACGTCATCTGTTGTCTGTTTCACAAGGAGTTTTGCTGTTACGCACCGAGAATGACCAGCTTCGTGTAGTGGTTCCCCAAGTGCTCCAATCCAAGGTCCTCGACTTGTTGCATCAAGGTCATTGGGGAGTGGTCCGCACCAAGCAGCTTGCCCGCCGTCATTGTACATGGATCGGCATTGATAAGCAGGTTACGCAGATGTCTACAGATTGTTCGACGTGTGCCGAACACCAAGCTGCTCCGCCTCAATGCTATTTTGAGTGGGCACGCCCTGCCGGTCCCTGGCAGCGAGTACATATTGATTTTGCTGGTCCATAGTGGAATTCTCGTTGGCTCATCGTGATAGATGCATTTAGTAATTTTCCGTTTGTTGTGCCCATGCAGTCTACAACGTCTGCACAAACTATACAGGCATTGACTTCGATTTTTTGTATTGAGGGTCTTCCAGAAGTTTTAGTGTCTGACAATGGTCCACAATTTACCTCTGCTGAATTTGAAAGTTTTTGTTCTGCCAATGGCATTCGCCATGTTCTTACTCCGCCGTTCCACCCTCAATCGAATGGTGCAGCGGAACGTTTTGTACGCACATTCAAGGATCATATGGACCGCCTTCGTGCTACACACTCTCGTCAGCAGGCCCTCATCACATTCCTGTCGTCGTACCGGACCACGCCACGCGTCGGCCCTTCACCTGCGGACCTTCTCCACAGCCGTTGTCATCGCACCCTACTACGGTTGTTGCACCCCCCGGATCGACCCGCCGCTTCTGAGCATCGCACGCGTTTTCAGCACAACGACGCCGTTTTTTTTTTTCAGAGTTTATCACAGTCGCCGTCGTTGGGAACGAGGCACCGTGATAAGTGTCCAGGGTCGCGGTTTTTATACTGTTCAAGGTGCTACTGGGGTGCACAGGAGGCATCATAACCAGTTGCGCCGCGCTGGCCACCCGGATTCTGCCGCTCGTTCTTTGTCCACAGATTTGGTCCGCGGCGGGTTCCAGCCGCGCCTTCCGACTTCGCTGCCGCCTCCAGGGCAGCAGCAGCAGCCGTCGCCGTTACCACGCCGACGGCCCGTCCTGTTGATGCCTCCTGCGCAGCTTCATCCGGGAGCGCCCCAGGTGGTCGCTCCAGCGCCTGCGGTCCCTCTTCAGTCGCCACCGCCTTCGGAGCAGATGGACGTCGACCCCTCAGCCGGGCCGCCATCCCAAGCAGTGGCTGTGCAGCCTGTCCTGCAGCCGCTTTCCTTGGGCACCCCCAAGGAGTATGACACCGCAGCGCCTTGTCCGGCGCCCACTCAGCAGCCGTCGACGCAGCGTCAGGAGACGCTGCCTCTCTTCGTGGGTCCCGACGCCCTGTCGCGTCCAGTACCAGAAGCTGCGCCCATGGTCACAGGCGTGCACCCTGACCTCGGTTTTCAGTCGGTGTTTCCCGAGGCCCCGCGCAGCCAATGCTGGGGTGCGGACCGGGGACTGCCACCGACAACAGTCTCTGCTCCGGTCTCTTCTGCTACGCCTGCGGCCAGACCCCTCCCCCGCCGTCGACGTTCGCCACGTCATTATTCCACGACGGTGCGGCGATTTGGGGGGGAGGAGTGTTATATCCTAGCCAGTAATGCCAACCGAGCCGCGCATAAGCAGCGCCAGCGATACAGGAAATCGCCGCAAGTCTGCGCGCACCACCGCTGGCTTCTGGCTTCTTAAGCGCTGGAGTCGCGAGCGCTAGGACAGTTCTGTATTCGCCGCTCAGTGGTATACTTGCCACCGATTTGTGTACTTGCTAGTCAGTTGTGTGTTCATCGCAGCAGAGTTGTTGTTTGTCATCAGCCTAGCCGCTCCGACTCGAACTAGACAGATTTCTGTAGACACGGAGTTCACTACTGTGTTTCTGTATCTTCGTTAATAAAGATAAGTACCGACTTTTATTTAATCAGAGTGTTTAGGTTTTCATCTTTCTGTTTACTGTTCCAGCGGACCAGTCGGCCCGCTATTAAAAGTGTGGCGGTGACTCCGTAAGCCATTTCTACAGCGAAGTGTTTGTCGCTACGAACGCCGCCACAAAAATTTATTTATTTGTGTTGCACTTTTTACCAAACCAATATTCTGTGGTACGTAAGTAATCCTTCAATGTATGGAATGTATTTCCGAACAGGTACTTTTTAACTACCCTTTCAAATAAGATGTTTTAGCAATTTCTTTAATTTCCTTTAGCAGTTTATTGCTCAGTTTTATACCTCCGTGGAATATGCTGTTTTGAGTTTTATGTTTATACTTTACTGGAAATGTAAATTATGTCCAGATCTTGTTCCATTGTCATGGACAGAGTAGTTAGTGCAGTAATTATCATGTGTATAGCTGATTGGAAAATGTGCTCACATAGTGCAGCTGTAATCTCCAATGTCATGAACAGATCTTTACAATGAGCTCAACTATATCCTTGGTGTAGTGAAGCAGGTTAAATTACTTAATAAAGGCACAGCCTCTGGTCCAGACTGTATATCAGGCAGGTTTCCTTCAGAATGTGATGATACAGTAGCTCCATACTAAGCAATCATATACAACCGTTGACTCATCGAAAGATCCGTAAAGAAAGGAAAGTTGCACAAGTTACACTAGTAATCAAGAAAGGAAAGAGGAGTAATCAACTGAATTACAGACCGATATCTCTAATGTCAATTTGCATTAGGATTTTGGAATGTATAGCATGTGTTTGACACTATTAATTACCTCAAAGAAAACAATATATTGACTAATAGCACAGATTCAGAAAATATCATTCTTGGAAACACAACTAGCTCTTTATTCTCAAGGAGTAATGAGTGCTATCAAAAGGGGACGTCAAATTGATTCCATATTTTTAGATTTCCAGAAGGCTTTTGTGCCATTCCTCTCAAGTGTTTTCTATTCAAACTGCTTGCCTACCGAGTCTCACCACAGTTGTGCGACTATACTTGTGAGCACGTGTCAGGAAGGTCGTAGTAATTAATGAAAAGTCATTGAGTAAAACAGTAGTAATATCTGGCATTCCCCAAAGAAGTTTTATATACCCTCTACTTTCCTGATCTACATAAATGACATGGAAGACAATCTGAGCAGCCCTCTTGGATTGTTTGCAGATGATGCTGTCATTTACTGTCTTGTAAAGTCACCAGAAGATGAAAGCCAATTACAAAATTATTTTTACAAGATACCTGTTTGGTACAATATGCGGAAACTGACTCTAAATATGAAAAGTGTAGTCTTCCAAATGAGTAATAAAAGAAATCTGCTAAATTTTGGTTACACGATAAATTAAAAAAAAAAAAGAAAAAAAAAATAATCTAAAGGCTGTAAATTCAACTAAGTACTTAGGGATTACAATTATAAATAATTTTAATTGGAATGTTGAACCAAAGACTGTAATTTATTGGCAGAACGCTATGAAAATGTAACAAGTGTATTAAAGAGATTGCATACACTATGCTTGTCCGCCCTTTCCTGGAGTATTACTGTGTGGTGGGAATCTGCATAGATGGGACTGATAGAGGACATTGAAAAAGTTCAAAGAACGGCAGCACATTTTGTATTATTGTGAAACTGGGGAGAGAGTGCCACAGACATTACATGTGAATTGGGGTGGCAATCATTAAAAGAAGGACATTTTTCTTTCCAGCAGGATCTTCTCGTGAAATTTCAGTCACCAACATTCTTCTCCGATTGTGAATATATTCTGTTGGCAACCACCTACATAGCGAAAAGTGAGCTTCATGATAAAATAAGAGAAAACAGAGCTCACACAGAAAGATTTAAGAGTTTGGTTTCCTAGCGCCCTGTTCGGGAGTGGAACGCTAGAGAAATAGTTTGAATGTGTTTCGATGAACCGTCTACTAGGCACTTAACTGTGAAATGTAAATGTAGATGTAGATGTACTGCAAGGGCAAGCTGATAAGTACTGCCTCCAAATTTTTTACAGAAAACTCTAAAAGCTTTTTAAATATAAAGAACTTTATTAACATTCTACATTTTTTATTCTTCATGTTTACATATTTATTTCTCAACATAGTCACCATGGCGACTAACACATTCCTCCCGACGAAAGACCAGTTTGTTGACACTGTCACTGTAGAATGTTTTACTTTGTTGACAGAACCACAACCTCACCTCTGCTTGAAGCACTTCATCACTATCAAAATGATGTACTCAAAGGTATTGTTTCAGTTTCGGAAATAGATGAAAATCAGATGGCACCAAGTCAGAACTGTATGGAGGGTGATCAGTGACAGTGAACCCAAGGTATTGCATTGTTGCAGAAGTCACAGTGCTCATGTGCATTCTGGTACTATCATGCTGAAAGAGAGGGTGTTCCACGTATGGATGAACTCTTCGAATTCAAAACTTGATTACAGCATGTTGTTTCTCAAGCACTGATGTTACATTACACACTGCCATGTTACATGCTGCAATTTGGAGTCCTCTAGCAGCAGAGGGTTGCAACTTGCAGCAACAAAGCAGAAAAGTCAACCGAGTAATATGCGTGACATGTAAAACCTCAACTGATAATGAGAACAGAACAAACAATTTGGAGAGATTACTTTTCAGCATGCCCTCACATTCTTATGGTTCTTTTCTGCAGATTGTGTTCATATTTTGTGCATTTCTTCCTCAGAAAAGAATACCATAGCTAAGAATTGACTGAACCTATGAGTAGTATGTAACTACTCATCACAAAGAGGAGGCATTGAGTCACAGACAGGCACAATAAAAAAAGAGTTCTAAGGTCTTAAGCTTTTGGCCACAAGGCCTTCATCAGAAATATAAAGTGTGGGACCACAAAACACACACACACACACACACACACACACACACACAAGCACAACTCACACACAGCCACTGTCTCTGGCCACTGTGGCCTGACTGGAGTAGCACTACAGTTTCTGTACCAATCCCCCCAATTTCTGCCAAATGTGACTACCAGAAGCTACGTTCCTTCAGGATGAAGTCTCTCTGTGCACTGTAACCAACAAAGAGGGTTGGTTCTTCCATTCAGTGATCTATTTTGGCAATCACCCGGTGCCATTTTCCTGACAAACTATTGCAGTCTTCATTGTAACTCTCGAAAGAGGCCCTTATGTGATGCTACCAACCAAGCCACTTGAACCAATGTCATGAACGCAGATCCCGACTTTCCACGTGAGATGGCATTTTACCAGGTTTAATTAACAGCTATGAAATGGTAAATCATTGTTAGATACACCACCAACTACAAATATTGCATCCAAATTAAAATTCTAAAAATGACAATTTAATCATCTTGCACACACAGTACCTGTGGATACACAGTTTTATTCCTGACATCAAACTATAGGAACAGTTTTCTAAAATGTATACAAAGTTGACACACTGTGGCAGTAACAATGAACAGAGTTTGATACAATGCCTCAAGGTTGTACTGTGACCAACAAAAGAATCAAGTGTCACTAGATGTTGAAGTAGGCAGTAATTTGCCTGGAGAAAAGGACTTCAAATGGAATTTGTTTTTAGCTGTAAAAATGATGAAAATTTCACAGAATTTGAAGAGATTCAAAGAAGTTACATAGTTAAAATCATTTCCCATTTCTCCTATGTAGGTAAATAGTAGAGTGGGACTGTGCTGTGAAAGCAAAATGTGTCTGAGAAGACACCTGTCACCCTGACTGTGTTGCTACCATAACTTCTTCGAGTTTCATTACTGAACAACATTGCAAATGTTTGGGGAATAACTTGGTTATAAAGATTAAAAACTGAATATTATTTCTAAAATAATACGAAACAAATCTTCAGTTTGCATATATCTTTCTTTGAGTTCTAACTGAAATCAGAATAATCATTTATGAGTTCTACTGGTACAACAATCACAACAGAGTTATCCTAGAAATCATGTGTAATGCATAAGTATCACCACATATAACTTACCGAATATTTTGCTGGAAGACGCTCTGAGCACTAGCAGCATGAAAAAGAAAAAAATGTTACAAGTCTCCAAAATTTAAATAAAGGAAAGCAAACCTTACAAACAATGGAAGGGGTCATGATCGGGAGGGAGAGAGGGCGGGGTATAAATCTCAGAAGATAAGAAAGCCAAAATCTGGAGTTAATCTCCATTTAAGACGAAAAAATTGCATTACTACATAAAAATTAAAATTATATGAAGATAGACACCACACTCATCTTATAATAAGCCGAAACAGATTTGTACATCTATTATTATTAAAACACAAAGAAATAATTGATGACTATAATTGATGTACAAGTCATACACAGAGGAAAAGGGGCTAAACTCTTTGCCTTTACAAATGTCTGCTTGTGTCTGTGTACGTGCGGATGGATATGTGTAGGTAAGTCTTTCCACTCCCGGGATTGGAATGACTCCTAACCCTCTCCCTTAAAACCCACATCCTTTCGTCTTTCCCTCTCCTTCCCTCTTTCCTGATGAAGCAACCGTTGGTTGCGAAAGCTTGAATTTTGTGTGTATGTTTGTGTTTGTTTGTGTGTCTATCAACGTGCCAGCGCTTTCGTTTGGTAAGTTACATCATCTTTGTTTTTAGATATATTTTTCCCACGTGGAATGTTTCCCTCTATTATATTCAGTTCCTTCTCTAAATCCTCGCACCAACGAAAAAATGGCTGACATCGAAGTAAGTGTCCAAGGAATAGAAAAGCAACTGGAATCACTCAACAGAGGAAAGTCCACTGGACTTGACGGGATACCAATTCGATTCTACACAGAGTACGCGAAAGAACTTGCCCCCCTTCTAAGAGCCGTGTACCGCAAGTCTCTAGAGGAACAGAAGGTTCCAAATGATTGGAAAAGAGCACAGGTAGTCCCAGTCTTCAAGAAGGGTCGTCGAGCAGATGCGCAAAACTATAGACCTATATCTCTGACGTCGATCTGTTGTAGAATTTTAGAACATGTGTTTTGCTCGAGTATCATGTCGTTTTTGGAAACTCAGAATCTACTATGTAGGAATCAACATGGATTCCGGAAACAGCAATCGTGTGAAACCCAACTCGCTTTATTTGTTCATGAGACCCAGAAAATATTAGATACAGGCTCCCAGGTAGATGCTATTTTTCTTGACTTCCGGAAGGCGTTCGATACAGTTCCGCACTGTCGCCTGATAAACAAAGTAAGAGCCTACGGAATATCAGACCAGCTGTGTGGCTGGATTGAAGAGTTTTTAGCAAACAGAACACAGCATGTTGTTCTCAACGGAGAGACGTCTACAGACATTAAAGTAACCTCTGGCATGCCACAGGGGAGTGTTATGGGACCATAGCTTTTCACAATATATATAAATGACCTAGTAGATAGTGTCGGAAGTTCCATGCGGCTTTTCGCGGATGATGCTGTAGTATACAGAGAAGTTGCAGCATTAGAAAATTGTAGCGAAATGCAGGAAGATCTGCAGCGGATAGGCACTTGGTGCAGGGAGTGGCAACTGACCCTTAACATAGACAAATGTAATGTATTGCGAATACATAGAAAGAAGGATCCTTTATTGTATGATTATATGATAGCGGAACAAACACTGGTAGCAGTTACTTCTGTAAAATATCTGGGAGTATGCGTGCGGAATGATTTGAAGTGGAATGATCATATAAAATTAATTGTTGGTAAGGCGGGTACCAGGTTGAGATTCATTGGGAGAGTCCTTAGAAAATGTAGTCCATCAACAAAGGAGGTGGCTTACAAAACACTCGTTCGACCTATACTTGAGTATTGCTCATCAGTGTGGGATCCGTACCAGATCAGGTTGACGGAGGAGATAGAGAAGATCCAAACAAGAGCGGTGCATTTCGTCACAGGGTTATTTGGTAACCGTGATAGCGTTACGGAGATGTTTAACAAACTCAAGTGGCAGACTCTGCAAGAGAGGCGCTCTGCATCGCGGTGTAGCTTGCTCGCCAGGTTTCGAGAGGGTGCGTTTCTGGATGAGGTATCGAATATATTGCTTCCCCCTACTTATACCTCCCGAGGAGATCACGAATGTAAAATTAGAGAGATTAGAGCGCGCACAGAGGCTTTCAGACAGTCGTTCTTCCCGCGAACCATACGCGACTGGAACAGGAAAGGGAGATAATGACAGTGGCACGTAAAGTGCCCTCCGCCACACACCGTTGGGTGGCTTGCGGAGTATAAATGTAGATGTAGATGTAGAATGTATGTAATGAAAAATACGTATGTTTTTACCATCAATATTTTCTGTTCCATGCCATTTCTACTTACTACACCCACATAAGTGGTCATACAACTATGTGAAGCATACCAGAAGGAAGATATTATTGTATACTTTGTGAAAGAACTACACTGAGTTCACTGCAAGTACAGTTTGGCTGCAATTTAATAAAATAATTTTTGATCAATTGTTAAGACAGAAAATGTTAGGAAACAGAAAAACACTGGTTACAAGCAGCATGATATCCTGAATACTTTTTCAATGTTCTTTTATACGCAATGTATGCATATTAATGTCCACAGTTTGTTAATATGTTTACAGTGATGTTCAATATCTTTTCCTGATATACCGCAACTCAAGTGTGAACATTTTCTGATTTATACTTCCTGTTCTCTTGTAAATGAAGGTTCCCTTTCTACTTGAGACCCGCAGTACCTAGGTCTACTTTCTGTTTTTCCTATTCAGTTTTCTCACTCTCCTTTTCCTGCAATGACTAAATATGAAGCAGACAGCTGTTCAGAAAGTTTGACCTGACTGTGTCACAAATTTTGCTCTTTCTCATAAACTAACTTCATTATTATTATTATTATTATTCACAGTGGAGAATACAAATTAGGATTTAAATCAGCTTGTACTGACCTTTGTGGCTGCCATTAGCTGTTCCCAGTGTCGCTCTCTTATTGCGGGATTCTGTAATTCTGTCACAGCCCTGAGAGAGGTCATCAAATTCTTCAGAGTAGCCTCAAGACCTACATAGGCATCCCAGGATCGCATTTCCTTATCGAGACCTATATGAAAAATTATCACAGTACCTTAACATGAAAGTATGTGGGTGTCTGTGAGAAAATACCACACAGGAAAATGAACATGAATTCCTTATTATATAATTATTCTCTTTTCTTTTCCTATTCTATGTGTATACAGGGCTTGGTATTAGAACTGTTAGCGCAATCTGATGTACAAACTGAATTTACTACAATTAATCCCTGTAATACAAGATAAAGTAATAATACTTCCAAGGCAGCATCTTGTTTGCAGCAATGCAGCTGACATGAAGTTCAACTTGCCAATTATAAGGCAGCAAACTCTATAGAGAAATACAAAGTAATGGCAGTCAGAGAAATATGTTCAGTAAGATATAAAACTGTTACATCTAATAACTCATTTAGATGAGTTTTACAATTGAGAAATTTGGTATATGACGTAAATTAAAATGAAAAATACATCATTTAATAAGTAAATAGGTTCCTAACTCTCTACAGAATAATAATAAAAAACAATGAAAGAAAAGTGTGTTCAAAACTGTAAAATTATTACAGTTTCAAAACTGCTTCTGTGAAACATTAACGATTTTCAGATTTGATAAAGACAAACTTCCAGGTGGCATTGATGAAATCTCTGAGAAATTGCCCATAAATGGCATTGTTCTGGGTTCAAGTTTCAGTCCAATATACAGTTTTATGGTAACTCTCTACAAGAAGTGTTACTGTGAGACAAAAAACTAGAGAAATTATTTGTAAGAGAAGGATTCAACATTTTTCTTTCCATAAATAACTTTACAAAACAGTAAACTCTATGAATCTGTCATATCTATAAATAAAGATTTCAGCATAGTAAAATAAGTTACTTATTGTGAGGGAAACATCTGGAGGCAACTTAATTTTTATACTTTATACCATAAGTTCATGAAAGAATAATAAGACTGAAATATTAAAAAAAGTTTGCTTTCTTATTTCAAAGTTGATGATACTAAAAATTTCAATAGGTAGATAATATCTGATTGAACAACTGGCTTTATCACTAAAGAAAAAGATATGTAGTGATTACTTTTCAGACTACATTCTCTTCTAAGCAATTAATTTCTCAGTTTCTCAACTTATAGGTAATCATGGCTACATCTGTACGTGAATATTTTTTTCGACAGAAAATAATAAATGAAAGCTGATCAGATACAATGCCCAACCATTAAAGTGAAGTCATATGACAATGAATTCTGATTTTAGAAATCTGTAGAAGAGAGACAGGCATTTGCAGGAGGACTAGATAAATTATAGTTATTAACTAAGATCCATTAGGAATGATTAATATTTCAGATAAAACCATTAAAATGTTTGGAGGAAGAAGCATGTTTGTCTCTTACTGCACCTTCCTCTCTATCATAAATCAGTTATTATTCTCAGCTTGTAAGAAATATATATTTTGATGGAGAAAGAAAACAATGGAAAATCCATGATGGACTGTAACAACATTATGAAAAGGAATATTTTGATGGAGAAGCTTTTATACATTAACAGTAATTTAACAAGTTCTATTGCAGTCACAACTGCAGCTTCATACTAGTTACAAACATATTCCTACAATGCTGTTTTCAGTAGTAACAACAGTGAACGCAAATATTTTAAAGTGGAAACATGATCTTAAGTATATAGAAAACATCTGTATAACAAGTAAACATTGGATACAATGTGCTTGAGGGAGAAAGTTTACAATCAGTGTCTATCACCTTATGATTTATGACCATGAGATATGTACTTCTGATGTGAATATCATTACAGAATGACAGGTATTCAGTACGCAATGGAGTGATTCATTTTAATGATTACTATGGAACAGAGGAAAACAAATAGATGGTGCAGGGAATACAACTGAGAGGAAGATATAATTATGATTGTAATGAAAATGAAATGGGAATTGCATGACATATGTAGCTAGATGAATGGACGATAGTTGACCAAGGAAGCTCCTTGGCAGGTTGCGAGAGACATGAGAAAACTGAGATTATGATGTAACAGGGTTGATGGATGACATTAGAAAAGCATGCATAAATAACATAATTGTGTACCACCAAGGACCGTGACATCTGTAAGAGATCTTTATCCAGTCATGGATGTCAAATGGCTGATGATGATGTGCCACAGTTTCCACTCAGAAATGAAGTAACATTATAACTACGAAAAAAGTTATTAAGACCATTGAAGAAGTGAGATCCAAGAAGCAAGTTACATAAGGTAATTGGTATTAAGTGTATATAAAAGCTTATAATACAATAAGCATTTGCACCCACTAGCCCCCCCCCCCCCCCTTCCACACAAACAAACAGACACAAACACACCTCTTCTCAAGAAGAAAAGAAAAGTCAGGTCAGTTCCTAACAAAGAAACACACAGGTCCAGAATCTCTAGTTTTATTGTCTTGCTTGAGTATCCTTTTTATTAACTGAATCATCAGACTGTGATTCCTGATTTTGGTGAGTGAAATTTAAATTTTGACTAGGATGTAACTACTGCTCTTTTATTCTGTTTTTAGTTTCTTTTAATTTTTAAAATAAACTTTACATATTTGATAATTCATTAAATTATACAAAAACAAACACAGAAATTCAGTACAAATGTAATGAACTTTCCACTAAAATACATTAATTTTCCTGAAAAATTTTCATAAACTTATAAAATACTCAATTTTCAACCACCAAATTTTCTTATCATTACACTACACCACAGTACGTAGCTACTGATAAGAGTATATGCAAAGCATTATAAATTCAGTTAGACTAATGCTCTGTAGCACTGTGACTACATATGGTGCATTGTCCAAGACAAAACATTTAGGACGAATCACATATTGCAACAGTAACAGAACAAACAACACAGAATTGTGCTACTAAGGAATAAGGGTAATTTGTTTTCTAAGAACTCAGATCACACACAAACAACACAATACACTACAATTTGATCATGTGAGAAAAACATCACATAGAAAAAGAACCAAAATGTTATATAAGCTGCACTTCTCACATTGTATTTAGTTACATGTGTTTTTATATCTAGAAGAAACATGTACCAATGAGCACAAAAAGAGCAAAAAGAGAAAGGCAAAAGAAAATGGAAAATGACTGGCACAACTGTGTGACTTAATAATCAACAAACAACCATAACAATGAAACATAATCAATCAAGACATGTAAAAACCTAAAACTGTAATAAACTCAAAAGAATTTAGAAAAGTGAGACACATAAAATGATAAAAAAGAAATATATAAAATGATAAACAACAAAAAATTAATAGAGGACTATTTATATTTAGAGAAAGCCAAGAGTAAAGAAAAGGAAATAGACATAAAATCTAGAACTTTTACTGCAAGAAGTGTCTTACTGGGCAAAATGAGCACAGTAGGAGAAGATAAATATGTAACAAATATTGGGTGACGATATCGCAGTCAGTAGCTGCATTCTTGTTACATTTCAGTGACGACTGCTTGCAAAGCTGTGTAGAGGAGCAGCCATGTTCACTCAACATGAGTAAAGTAAGCAAAAGGAAAAACTTCTGCTAAAGTACATCTACATCTACATTTATACTCCGCAAGCCACCCAACGGCGTGTGGCGGAGGGCACTTTACATGCCACTGTCATTACCTCCCTTTCCTGTTCCAGTCGCATATGATTCGCGGGAAGAACGACTGTCTGAAAGCCTCCGTGCACGCTCTAATCTCTCTAATTTTACATTCATGATCTCCTCGGGAGGTATAAGTAGGGGGAAGCAATATATTCGATACCTCATCCACAAACGCACCCTCTCGAAACCTGGCGAGGAAGCTACACCGCGATGCAGAGCGCCTCTCTTCCAGAGTCTGCCACTTGAGTTTGTTAAACATCTCCGTAACGCTATCACGGTTACCAAACAACCCTGTGACGAAACGCGCTGCTCTTCTTTGGATCTTCTCTATCTCCTCCGTCAACCTGATCTGGTACGGATCCCACACTGATGAGCAATACTCAAGTATAGGTCGAACGAGTGTTTTGTAAGCCACCTCCTTTGTTGATGGACTACATTTTCTAAGGACTCTCCCAATGAATCTCAACCTGGTACCCGCCTTACCAACAATTAATTTTATATGATCATTCCACTTCAAATCATTCTGCACGCATACTCCCAGATATTTTACAGAAGTAACTGCTACCAGTGTTTGTTCCGCTATCATATAATCATACAATAAAGGATCCTTCTTTCTATGTATTCGCAGTACATTACATTTGTCTATGTTAAGGGTCAGTTGCCACTCCCTGCACCAAGTGCCTATCCGCTGCAGATCTTCCTGCATTTCGCTACAATTTTCTAATGCTGCAACTTCTCTGTATACTACAGCATCATCCGCGAAAAGCCGCATGGAACTTCCGACGCTATCTACTAGGTCATTTATATATATTGTGAAAAGCAATGGTCCCATAACACTCCCCTGTGGCACGCCAGAGGTTACTTTAACGTCTGTAGACGTCTCTCCATTGATAACAACATGCTGTGTTCTGTTTGCTAAAAACTCTTCAATCCAGCCACACAGCTGGTCTGATATTCCGTAGGCACTTACTTTGTTTATCAGGCGACAGTGCGGAACTGTATCGAATGCCTTCCGGAAGACAAGAAAAATAGCATCTACCTGGGAGCCTGTATCTAATATTTTCTGGGTCTCATGAACAAATAAAGCGAGTTTGGTCTCACACGATCACTGTTTCCGGAATCCATGTTGATTCCTACATAGTAGATTCTGGGTTTCCAAAAACGACATGATACTCGAGCAAAAAACATGTTCTAAAATTCTACAACAGATCGACGTCAGAGATATAGGTCTATAGTTTTGTGCATCTGCTCGACTACCCTTCTTGAAGACTGGGACTACCTGTGCTCTTTTCCAATCATTTGGAACCTTCCGTTCCTCTAGAGACTTGCGGTACACGGCTCTTAGAAGGGGGGCAAGTTCTTTCGCGTACTCTGTGTAGAATCGAATTGGTATCCTGTCAGGTCCAGTGGACTTTCCTCTGTTGAGTGATTCCAGTTGCTTTTCTATTCCTTGGACACTTATTTTGATGTCAGCCATTTTTCCGTTTGTGCAAGGATTTAGAGAAAGAACTGCAGTGCGGTCTTCCTCTGTGAAACGGCTTTGGAAAAAGGTGTTTAGTATTTCAGCTTTATGCGTGTCATCCTCTGTTTCAATGCCTTCATCATCCTGGAGTGTCTGGATATGCTGTTTTGAGCCACTTACTGATTTAACGTAAGACCAGAACTTCCTAGGATTTTCTGTCAAGTCGGTACATAGAATTTTACTTTCGAATTCACTGAACGCTTTACGCATAGCCCTCCTTACACTAACTTTGACATCGTTTAGCTTCTGTTTGTCTGAGAGGTTTTGGCTGTGTTTAAACTTGGAGTGAAGCTCTCTTTGCTTCCGCAGTAGTTTCCTAACTTTGTTGTTGTACCACAGTGGGTTTTTCCCGTCCCTCACAGTTTTACTCGGCACGTACCTGTCTAAATTGCATTTTACGATTGCCTTGAACTTTTTCCATAAACACTCAACATTGTCAGTGTCGGAACAGAAATTTTCTTTTTGATCTGTTAGGTAGTCTGAAATCTGCCTTCTATTACTCTTACTAAACAGATAAACCTTCCTCCCTTTTTTTATATTCCTATTAACTTCCATATTCAGGGATGCTGCAACGGCCTTATGATCACTGATTCCCTGTTCTGCACATACAGAGTCGAAAAGTTCGGGTCTGTTTGTTATCAGTAGGTCCAAGATGTTATATCCACGAGTCGGTTCTCTGTTTAATTGCTCGAGGTAATTTTCGGATAGTGCACTCAGTATAATGTTACTCAATGCTCTGTCCCTACCACCCGTCCTAAACATCTAAGTGTCCCAGTCTATATCTGGTAAATTGAAATCTCCACCTAAGACTATAACATGATGAGAAAATTTATGTGAAATGTATTCCAAATTTTCTCTCAGCTGTTCTGTCACTAATGCTGCTGAGTCGGGAGGTCGGTAACACGAACCAATTATTAACCTAGCTCAGTTGTTGAGTGTAACCTCCACCCATAATAATTCACAGGAACTATCCACTTCTACTTCACTACAGGATAAACTACTACTAACAGCGACGAACACTCCACCACCGGTTGCATGCAATCTATCCTTTCTAAACACCGTCTGTACCTTTGTAAAAATTTCGGCAGAATTTATCTCTGGCTTCAGCCAGCTTTCTGTACCTATAACGATTTCAACTTCGGTGCTTTCTATCAGCACTTGAAGTTCCGGTACTTTACCAACACAGCTTCGACAGTTTACAATTACAATACCGATTGCTGCTTGGTCCCCGCATGTCCTGACTTTGCCCCGCACCCGTTGAGGCTGTTGCTCTTTCTGTACTTTCCCAAGGCCATCTAACCTAAAAAACCGCCCAGCCCACGCCACACAACCCCTGCTACCCGTGTAGCCGCTTGTTGCGTGTCGTGGACTCCTGACCTATCCAGCGGAACCTGAAACCCCACCACCCTATGGCGCAAGTCGAGGAATCTGCAGCCCACAGCCGGTACTCACAGCTTTACTTCTGCCAGTACCTCGTCTCCTACCTTACCTTACAGAAGCTCTCCAGCGAACCTTGCAGAACTAGCACTCCTGAAAGAAAGGATATTTCGGAGACATGGCTTAGCCACAGCCTGGGGGATGCTTCCAGAATGAGATTTTCACTCTGCAGCGGAGTGTGCACTGATACCGTCACATCATTACTAGTTGTCCAGATTAAAAATTGAAGTAGCCCACTATCTACAAATCCTGTAAAGTTGAAAAGTGTTTTGAAAAAGTAGAAGAGCTTTAAAGACATTTCAGGCAGCTAGCAATTTAAGCAATTTGGCTGCCTATCCTGTAGAAAGCTTCCTTCGTAAATGCTGCATACTCTTTCGCTCCATAAAACACAGTATCAGAATGGATCACTGACTTCAAAATTTTGACACTTTATCTCAAACCATCAGTTCATCTCTGTTTGAGTCTCAAGTACTTTCAGTTGGACAACTGGCTGATATTCACAAATTTTCAACCTTCTGCAAAGCTTCTTCATCCACAGACAAATTTGTTTCTCAGTATTGTGAGTGTCCTTTAGTAACTGGCCTGGTCTTTTATTCCACAAAGGCAGTGACCACAGCTCTATATTAGCTAATGCATCCTATCATTATTATGATGTTTTAGAAAATTCAATCTCGAGTTTCGCAAACTTAACAATATATGTTGAGTATGCACCTATATGAATTTCCTCTGTATGTTGCAGTCTACTGTACCAAGAGTACATAATAACATTAGTTTCCTCAACTGCATGGTATTTCATAATACTAGTTACAATCCATGACAATGACAGTTTGGCTTCATGGATATGGATTAAATTCCTAGAGCAAGTACAGCAACCAGCAGCTACTTTTAACTTTTTTATGCTAAGATGCCTTTTAGTTTCACCCATCTTCAGTTATATAGTTATGAATAGTATGAATGTATCAAATGAATTTTAAATGTTGCACATACACTGTGCAAAACAACAATTTCTTTAACTGCTATTTCTCCCCAATCTTCACACTAATGTATAATTTACAATTAATGCAGCTTAATTGTAGCTGATTTTAGTATGCAACAAGGAAAAATATAGCAGCTCATTAAAATACTTCTGGGGTAAAGGAGACCACCCACTGAAAAGCATAAGCCTTGAATCGCTGACCACCACACACAAAAAAGGAAACGAAATTTGATAGCTTCCAGTGTTATTCTTTTTTGAACTAAATACACATAGAAAACAAACACACACTAATGACATTTTCAAGTTGCACAGAGATGTAACAAAATTCAGTGAACAAAGTCACATTAATTATAAATATTTAACTGTTTCAAGGCAACTCAAGATGGGTCAAATCCAAAGTGCATCTTGGCATAAATGAAGTGAAAAAAAGTGGCTGGTTGTTGTCTTTCTTCTCATTCTCCATTTTTTGCTTGTGCTTTAAATGTCTTGTTTGTTCAGTGCTTTCTTCTGACAGCAGCAGCAAGTCCATTTTCTTAAAAGCTACCCATTTGCCTTTTAGCCATAATCTCAGTGTTCATCATACCTTTATCTGTGCAATAATTCCTCCTGCACTTCTGTGTCATCTGCAGAAGAGTTACAAGTGATTCACTAGTCTCCATGACAGTGCCCACAACTTTCCTATAATACTGATCACAATTTTTTTATTTGTATCACAAGAAACAAAATTTTCAAAAAGTTTGAGATTCCTAACAAAAATGCACAGCTTTACAGTTTCTGCATGGCATCTTCACATGAGTATTAGAAGAAAGAAGTAGAAGAAGAAGAAAGAAGTAAAGAAGGAAGAAAGAAGAAGAAAAAGAAGAAGATGGGAAAAAACTGAGAGAAATGTGATACTTTAACACTTACACCTGGAAAATATAGTTCTCCATCAGGAGAGGGACAGTAGGCCTTTGGATTCAATAGCTCATCTCAACACACAAAAGAAAGCAATTAGAATTAAGAGAGGTATGTTCAAATAGATCTAGTAGCCATCTGTTCAACATTACAGTACAGGTATTCACACTGGAATTTGTTGTCAAGAGTCTACTTGCGTTTGAAAGTAATACGAATGCTAACAAATATAATGCCAGAAGAAAGAATTATCTTATTTTACCATCAAATAAATTTAACTTTTGCACACAAAGTGAGACACAAGTAATGTAACTTCCTGGCAGATTAAAACTGTGTGCCCGACCGAGACTCAAACTCGGGGCCTTTGCCATTCGTGGGCAAGTGCTCTACCCACTGAGCTACCAAAGCACGACTCACGGCCGGTACTCACAGCTTTACTTCTGCCAGTACCTCGTCTCCTACCTTCCAAACTTTACAGAAGCTCTCCAGCGAACCTTGCAGAACTAGCACTCCTGAAAGAAAGGATATTGCGGAGACATGGCTTAGCCACAGCCTGGGGGATGTTTCCAGAATGAGATTTTCACTCTGCAGCAGAGTGTGCACTGATATGAAACTTCCTGGCAGATTAAAACTGTGTGCCCGATCGAGACTCGAACTCGGGACCTTTGCCTTTCACGGGCAAGTGCTCTACCAACTGAGCTACCGAAGCACGACTCACGGCCGGTACCCACAGCTTTACTACTGCCAGTACCTCGTCTCCTACCTTCCAAACTTTACAGAAGCTCTCCAGCGAACCTTGCAGGACTAGTACTCCTGAAAGAAAGGATATTGCGAAGACATGGCTTAGCCACAGCCTGGGGGTGTTTCCAGAATGAGATTTTCACTCTGCAGCGTATCCTTTCTTTCAGGAGTGCTAGTTCTGCAAGGTTCACAGGAGAGCTTCTGTAAAGTTTGGAAGGTAGGAGACGAGGTACTGGCAGAAGTAAAGCTGCGAGTACCGGCCGTGAGTCGTGCTTCGGTAGCTCAGTTGGTAGAGCACTTGCCCCCGAAAGGCAAAGGTCCCGAGTTTGAGTCTCGGTCGGGCACACAGTTTTAATCTGCCAAGAAGTTTCATATCAGCGCACACTCCGCTGCAGAGTGAAAATCTCATTCTGGAAGCATCCCCAAGGCTGTGGCTAAGCCATGTCACCGCAATATCCTTTCTTTCAGGAGTGCTAGTTCTGCAAGGTTCGCTGGAGAGCTTCTGTAAAGTTTGGAAGGTAGGAGACGAGGTACTAGCAGAAGTAAAGCTGTGAGTACCGGCCGTGAGTCATGCTTCGGTAGCTCAGTTGGTAGAGCACTTGCCCGCGAATGGCAAAGGTCCCGAGTTCGAGTCTCCGTCGGGCACACAGTTTTAATCTGCCAGGAAGTTTCATATCAGCGCACACTCCGCTGCAGAGTGAAAATCTCATTCTGATAAGTAATGTAAATCAAATATGTGACTGGCAGCAACAGCAATTCACATGAAGATCAAAGTTCTTTCATTATAATAAATCCTACAATCAAATGGAGTTCTTGAACGGGAGTAAGCAGTCAATTAATTATAAATTATTTGTTTGTTGCATACTTTTGGTCACATGCAGCCACAACAATTTCTTTAATAGCAAACTATACTGAGTATCACTGCAGCTGTACACAGACATATTTGGGTTCTGTGTAGTTTTTTTAGGCAGAGTGTTAGCTCAAGCCTGAAAAAGAGAAGCAGATCAAAAGCTGTTATAGCGCTTTCTCTTCAAAACATCAGCAAACCGATTTCTTAAATCCAACTATTTGCTTTTTGTTCATGATCTTGATGTTCATCATATCCTTATCTGTGCAGTAATTCCTTCTGCACTACCGTGTCTTTTGCAGTAGACTTATGAGTGCTTCAGTATTCTCCATGGAACTCCATATGACGTTCCCATAACTTTTACTATAACCCCGTTTTTCTCTGTATCACAAGAAATGAAAATTTTGACAATTTTGAGATTCCTTGAAATGAAAGTGCATAGATTATCAGTAAGTACACCTATGCACCACACTATCAGTCAGTAACTGGTGAGTGGTGGTCTTTCTACAGTTTTGTTTATTTTATTTCAAATTTAACTGAACAATTTAAAGAAAATAATTCTTCAAAATATCAAATTTATTTTTAAATTCTCTCTACAAATTTGTAATTAGCACATAAATAGAAATTCAAAATGCTTCATATCTTTTTGAATTTTCATGTACTCAAGGCCAAAATGTGTGCATAATTCCCCCCATGGTTTCCTGAAAAGACATGTCAATCATTTTTCTTGAATTTTCATAACAGTTCCCTTCTCAAGTGAACATACATACATCTGGACTGACTGAATCTCTTTCTCATCAGCAGACTAAATTCATGGTTATGATGCATTGATTACCAAACCATTTGTGATGGGTGGGAGCATTGGCATAAAGCTTATATTCCATTATACATTCATCCACAAAGAAAATCACAAACTCCAAACTACCCTTTCTGCTACCTGATCACTTGTCAATCACAAACAAATCCCATTTGGTAACTGCACGGTATAAAAAAATAAATAAAAAAGTGCAGAAAACAATCAACAAAATCATTTACACAACTGTCCAATTCAAATCACACAGAATGACCTGTAATGTAGTAGTAGTAGTAGTAGTAGTAGTTTTATTTACATTGGTGATGATTGACAGCCCCATGAAAATAGATAAAAGATAAAAATTGCTGAATGCAAATAATTTGGTGTCAGCTGTATCAGGTAAAGATGTTCTACCTGCTGGTGACATATGAGAATCTGTGCCCAATTTAGACTAGAACCTGGATTTCCTTCTTATTGCGAATGGTTGCCTTACCAGAAGGCTATCGATGCCTGGCTCCTGAACTGACCCAAAATTCCATATGGCACACTGTCTAAATCCCTATACTGTAGTCTGCAACAATATTATGAAAAGGAAAGCTGCCACTCACCATATAGCAGAGATGCTGAGTCGCAAATAGGTTACCGAGCGAGGTGGCGCAGTGGTTAGCACACTGGACTCGCATTCGGGAGGACGATGGTTCAATCCCGTCTCCAGCCATCCTGATTTAGGTTTTCCGTGATATCCCTAAATCGTTTCAAGCAAATGCCGGGATGGTTCCTTTGAAAGGGCACGGCCGATATCCTTCCCAATCCTTCCCTAACCCGAGCTTGTGCTCCGTCTCTAATGACCTCGTTGTCGACGGGACGTTAAACACTAACCACCACCACCACCACCAAATGTGTACAACAAAAAGACTGTCACAAACAAAGCTTTCGGCCCATAAGGCCTCTGTCAAAAATAAGACTACAGACACGCACGCGCGCGCGCACACACACACACACACACACACACACACACACACACACACACACAAACACAACTCACACTCACATGACTGCAGTCTCAGGCAACTGTAGCCACTATAATCTTTTACTTTCACCATTGAATGCTTTACAGAAAAGTTAAATAAGAATGACTGGATGAATACTGGGGCTTCCACACTCCACACTCCTAAACACAAGGCCCCTCTGTTTAAACAGTGCAATATCATTTGGTTTGTCCCTACTATACAATATTATTTAACAAGTAACTATTTAATAATGTAAAAGCCTAATGTTACACATTTCTCACACTCAGCCACTGCACATACAATACACACATTGTTTCATAACACTGCACCCAGTATCAGCTGATGTCAAGATGACTATTTTGTGAATGTGTAACTTCCTATTTGCTAGCCTGAAAACCTGAGTCCACATTCCTCTATAATGAGGGAATCATTGAGCTCATAATGAGGGTAAGGTGCTAGTATGATACATTGTACAGTTTTGAAAGTAAGCTCAATATATTTGTAATTTATTAAGGTTTCTATCAGAGCTGAAAATAACATTTTTATTAGTGACAAGTTTCGAACCTTTTGTTCATTTCCCAACCCTTACCTATATTACAAGCTACAATGTTAATAACAAGACACAAAATACAACATTTTCAAACATTTTGTGTGCACAGATTGCAGCAGTGCAATAAATCTTTCGTGGCATATCTGCATTAGTAGTGTTTCACTGTACATAATACATTATGTTTTATATCAGGTCAGTATAAAAATGTTATTTGACTGTTTTATGGTTGTCTTGATACATCCAAAATTTCATACCATCTTGTTCTAGTAAATTCTGACAGGTGTCTTCAGCTGTTTATTCTATGTCCATATGTTCTGTTGTTAGAGATCATTAATGTAGCAACAAAATACATAGAAGCTGAATTGGTAAAAGTCCCAGACATTATCACACTGTTTTTAAATTACTGATATGCAATAAGCTAACTGTTTTACTGATGCATGAATCATTTTTAAGAGTATAAAAAAATGGTATATGTGTGGATGGATATGTGTCTGTGTGCGAGTGTATACCCTTCCTTTTTTCCCCCTAAGGTAAGTCTTTCCGCTCCCGGGACTGGAATGACTCCTTACCCTCTCCCTTAAAACACACATCCTTTCGTCTTTCCCTCTCCTTCCCTCTTTCCTGATGAGGCAACAGTTTGTTGCGAAAGCTTGAATTTTGTGTGTATGTTTGCGTTCGTTTGTGTGTCTGTCGACCTGCCAGCACTTTCATTTGGTAAGTCACATCATCTTGTTTTTAAGTATAAAAAAATTGTTATATTTAAATTCAAAGTATATCTAACTTCATTCCTTTAGCTGCCACATGTAAAATTTTCACAGTACTGTCAGTACCACTCACTGTACATTCTGTGCTTCACAAATGATAGCCAAATGCAGTCTTGTTGCTTGGGCTGATATGTTACTTGTATCTAGTTACAAAATTACAATCAGTTTGCCCTATATAAAATCAACCAAATATTCCACATTGTAATGTTATACACAACACATGCCTCAAACTTTCTTTAATTTTTTTACAGTTTTATGTATTAGTTTATATCTTAATTGACCTGTGGTTCAAAATGCCATTTTGTACCGTTTAGGGAAAGTGTGAGCTAACTTTTTGGTAATACGGCCATAATATTTCAATGCAGGTATGCCACAAAGTTGTAATCTGTGAACACAATCTATGCCCTGTTGTAATCTGTGCACATAAAATGTTTGAAAATTATGTATTTCATGTTTTGCTAAAAACATTGTGTCTCCTAATACAGGTTTTGAGATACAGGTTTTTATATATATATATATATATATATATATATTTAAAAAGGAAGATGATGAGACTTACCCAACAAAAGCGCTGGCAGGTCGATAGACACACAAATAAACACAAACATACACACAAAACTCTAGCTTTCGCAACCAACGGTTGCCTCGTCAGGAAAGAGGGAAGGAGAAGGAAAGACAAAAGGATTGGGTTTTAAGGGAGAGGGTAAGGAGTCATTCCAATCCCGGGAGCGGAAAGACTTACCTTGGGGGAAAAAAGGACAGGTTTACACTCGCACACACACACACACATATCCATCCACACATACACAAGCAGACATTTGTAAAGGCCTTTACAAATGTCTGCTTGTGTATGTGTGGATGGATATGTGTGTGTGTGTGTGCGAGTGTAAACCTGTCCTTTTTTCCCCCAAGGTAAGTCTTTCCGCTCCCGGGATTGGAATGACTCCTTACCCTCTCCCTTAAAACCCAATCCTTTTGTCTTTCCTTCTCCTTCCCTCTTTCCTGACGAGGCAACCGTTGGTTGCGAAAGCTAGAGTTTTGTGTGTATGTTTGTGTTTATTTGTGTGTCTATCGACCTGCCAGCGCTTTTGTTGGGTAAGTCTCATCATCTTTCTTTTTAAATATATTTTTCCCACGTGGAATGTTTCCCTCTATTATATATATATATATATATATATATATATATATATATATATATATATATATATAAAAAAACAAAGATGATGTGACTTACCAAATGAAAGTGCTGGCAGGTCGACAGACACACAAACGAACACAAACATACACACAAAATCCAAGCTTTCGCAACCAACGGTTGCCTCGTCAGGAAAGAGGGAAGGAGAAGGAAAGACAAAAGGATATGGGTTTTAAGGGAGAGGGTAAGGAGTCATGTCTGCTTGTGTCTGTGTATGTGTGGATGGATATGTGTGTGTGTGCGAGTGTATACCTGTCCTTTTTCCCCCTAAGGTAAGTCTTTCCGCTCCCGGGATTGGAATGACTCCTTACCCTCTCCCTTAAAACCCATATCCTTTTGTCTTTCCTTCTCCTTCCCTCTTTCCTGACGAGGCAACCGTTGGTTGCGAAAGCTTGGATTTTGTGTGTATGTTTGTGTGTCTGTCGACCTGCCAGCACTTTCATTTGGTAAGTCACATCATCTTTGTTTTTAAATATATTTTTCCTTCGTGGAATGTTTCCTTCTATTATATATATATATATATATATATATATATATATATATATATATATATATATATCTCCCATGCCACTTTCCTTGATGTTGACCTTCACCTGTCCAATGGCCAGCTTCACACGTCCGTCCACATCAAACCCACCAACAAGCAACAGTACCTCCATTACGACAGCTGCCACCCATTCCACATCAAACGGTCCCTTCCCTACAGCCTAGGTCTTCGTGGCAAACGAATCTGCTCCAGTCCGGAATCCCTGAAGCATTACACCAACAACCTGACAACAGCTTTCGCATCCCGCAACTAACCTCCCGACCTGGTACAGAAGCAAATAACCAGAGCCACTTCCTCATCCTCTCAAACCCAGGACCTCCCACAGAAGAACCACAAAAGTGCCCCACTTGTGACAGGATACTTTCCGGGACTGGATCAGATTCTGAATGTGGCTCTCCAGCAGGGATACGACTTCCTCAAATCCTGCCCTGAAATGAGATCCATCCTTCATGAAATCCTCCCCACTCCACCAAGAGTGTCTTTCCGTCGTCCACCTAACCTTCGTAACCTCTTAGTTCATCCCTATGAAATCCCCAAAAAAACCTTCCCTACCCTCTGGCTCCTACCCTTGTAACCGCCCCCGGTGTAAAACCTGTCCCATGCACCCTCCCACCACCACCTACTCCAGTCCTGTAACCCGGAAGGTGTACACAATCAAAGGCAGAGCCACGTGTGAAAGCACCCACGTGATCTACCAACTGACCTGCCTACACTGTGATGCATTCTATGTGGGAATGACCAGCAACAAACTGTCCATTCGCATGAATGGACACAGGCAGACAGTGTTTGTTGGTAATGAGGATCACCCTGTGGCTAAACATGCCTTGGTGCACAACCAGCACATCTTGGCGCAGTGTTACACCGTCCGGGTTATCTGGATACTTCCTACTAACACCAACCTATCCGAACTCCGGAGATGGGAACTTGCTCTTCAATATATCCTCTCTTCCCGTTATCCACCAGGCCTCAATCTCCGCTAATTTCAAGTTGCCGCCACTCATACCTCACCTGTTATTCAACAACATCTTTGCCTCTGCACTTCTGCCTCGACTGACATCTCTGCCCAAACTCTTTGTCTTTAAATATGTCTGCTTGTGTCTGTATATGTGTGGATGGATATGTGTGTGTGTGTGCGAGTGTATACCCGTCCTTTTTTCCCCCTAAGGTAAGTCTTTCCGCTCCCGGGACTGGAATGACTCCTTACCCTCTCCCTTAAAACCCACATCCTTTCGTCTTTCCCTCTCCTTCCCTCTTTCCTGATGAGGCAACAGTTTGTTGCGAAAGCTTGAATTTTGTGTGTATGTTTGTGTTCGTTTGTGTGTCTGTCGACCTGCCAGCACTTTCATTTGGTAAGTCACATCATCTTTGTTTATATATATATATATATATATATATATATATATATATATATATATATAATAGAAGGAAACATTCCACGAAGGAAAAATATACCTAAAACAAAGATGATGTGACTTACCAAATGAAAGTGCTGGCAGGTCGACAGACACACAAACTAACACATACATATCAACAATATTGGGAAAAGGATAGACTGCTATTCATAAAGATGACCCACTGAGCTGCAGACAGGCACACCAAAATGACTGTTACACATTATAGCTCTCAGGCAAATCTTTCTTCAGCAAAGAAAATACACAAATATCTGCACAAGGAAGCACATATCATGCGCACATGACTGCTACCACCACCTGCTCCAAACAGAATGCCAATGGCACTCCAGTCAGAGCTACTGTTGGTAGCAATCACATGTGCTTGAGATGTGCTTCCTTGTGCAGATGTTTGTGTGTTTTCTTTGCCAAAGAAAGCTTTGCCTGAAAGCTATAATCTGCAACAGTGTTTTCGGTGTGCCTGTCTGCAACTCAATGGGTCATTTTTACAGTGAATAGCAATCTATCCTTTCTTGTAATGGTTGTTGTTATTATTATTTAATAATGTTACACTTTTTACCAAATCGTCTACTCTGTGTTACCTACGTAATTCTTCATTGTACTGAATGTATTGCTTAACAGGCACTTTTCAACTGCCTTTATAAATAGTTTGTCTTAGCAATTTCTTTAATCTCCTTTGCACATTATTGTGCAGTTCTATTCCTTGATAGAAAATGCTGTTTTACAATTCACAGAGAAGTTGTTGGATATCCAGAGCAAACTACTAAGTTCTATAGGAGCAGGAACTGCTAGAAATTCAATGGACAGTACATTTATAATAACAGTCCAATTCATACAGTATTAATAGGATTTCATAAAGTGAATATGTCAAAAGAACAGGAAAGAGCTTCACTTTTTTCAAAAAAGAAAGAAATGATAACCTATACATCATGCCAGTGATTTCTCCAATTTATTTGAATATAATAAGCTTAACAGGCACACTGAAAAACATAAAGCACATGTAATGTTCTGAGAATAATTGCATTCTTTTCTTGCTGAAACAAGACAATAATCAGTATAGAAATACGATGACAGAAAGCATAAATTATTGCAAAAGATGAATTAACAACCTTTCCTCATCAGTTTTTGCCTCCCATTTTTTCTTGAACCAATCATACCTCTCATGATTAACATGACGACAAAATTACCTGGTTGAAATATAAATACCAATATGATGAAGGATACTTCATACAGGAGGGAACATAAGTTCGTAGACACACATATATGACATTGAAGAATGTAGCTTGCATGTTGAACTTCCATTCTTCAGCAGACTGATTTCCTTCTTTTTCTTTCTCTCTCCCTCCCTCTCTACCCCCCCCCCCCTCTCTCTCTTTCCCTCTCTCTCACCCCCCCCCCCCCCCCACCTCTCTTTCTCTCTCTCTCTCTCTCTCTCACACACACACACACACACACACACACACACACACACACACAAACCACTCCTTGTCATCACAATGCAGCCTTTGTATAAGTGATCTGACAAAGAACGTGACACTGAGAGCTAATCTACTCTAATGTGTTCACTATCTTGTCAGATTCGTACCTACTACAAAATGCTTCTTGTACATGTTCTGTGGTAGTCCCTCAACCATGGTGTCATAATGAATTCCTAACACTCCTTTAATTTTCATCATTTTCCTTACTCAGCATGAAGTAAGACCCTTCAGTATTAGAAATCATCCTTCTACACTACTGTTTACCCCTTCAGTTGAAGTTACTGCAAGCACAATTACTTTTATTCAGATACACTGTTATTCAACCTAGCTTCCATCATTTCATTATTGCATTTTACATTGCTCTTCTTGCTCATGACTTTTACACAATATTATATGAAAAATCTCATATAAAGATGTGAAACAAATGCTAACAAAGAGATAGAGGGGCTGGCCAGTACTTACCTCAGCTCAGTACAGCTGATAGATACACATAAAACAGAACCGAAAATTTACGTTCCTAGCTTTCGGAACAAATGTTCCTTCATCGGGGAGGAGAGAGGGGAAAGAAAGGGAAGAAGGGAAAGGAGATTCAGTTACTCACAACCCAGGTTATGAAGCAACAGGGAAAGGAAAATAGGGAAGGTAGCTAGGATGGAGGCATGATTGTCAGAGGGAAGCCAAAGATATTCTACTGTAAGTACTGTGCCAGCTTCAAACCAAAGAGGATGCATACAGAAGTACAGAGGTATATAGTATAAAGATAAACACAACTATGTAGGATGAAAAGATGCGTGAATGGCTAAAGAGGAAAGGGAAAGAGGAGAAGACTGAAGAGTAAATGGGAGTGAGGTTGTTTAACGTAGGTTCAGTCCAGGGGGATGGTGGGATGAAAGGATGTGTTGGAGTGCAAGTTCCCATCTCTGCAGTTCAGAGGGACTGGTGTTGGGTGGGAGAAGCCAAATGGCACATACGGTGTAGCAGGTTCCTAGGTCCCTAGAATTATGCTGGAGGGCATGCTCCGCTACCTTCTCTACCCAGACTACCTTCTCTACCCAGCGGTTCCTACCCCCGTAACCGACCCCGCTGCAAAACCTGCCCCATGCATCCCCCCACAACCACCTACTCCAGCCCTGCTACTGGTAAAACATACACAATTCAAGGCAGGGCCACGTGTGAAACTACACATGTCATTTATCAACTGACATGCCTGCACTGCACAGCCTTTTACATCGGCATGACATCAACTAAACTAGCTGAGCGCATGAACGGACACAGACGAACTGTCCGCCTAGGAGATGCCCAATACCCAGTAGCGGAGCATGCCCTCCAGCATAATTCTAGGGACCTAGGAACCTGCTACACCGTATGTGCCATTTGGCTTCTCCCACCCAACACCAGTCCCTCTGAACTGCAGAGATGGGAACTTGCACTCCAACACATCCTTTCATCCCACCATCCCCCTGGACTGAACCTACGTTAAACAACCTCACTCCCATTTACTCTTCAGTCTTCTCCTCTTTCCCTTTCCTCTTTAGCCATTCACGCATCTTTTCATCCTACATAGTTGTGTTTATCTTTATACTATATACCTCTGTACTTCTGTATGCATCCTCTTTGGTTTGAAGCTGGCACAGTACTTACAGTAGAATATCTTTGGCTTCCCTCTGGCAACCACGCCTCCATCCTTGCTACCCTCCCTATTTTCCTTTCCCTGTTGCTTCATAACCTGGGTTGTGAGTAACTGAATCTCCTTTCCCTTCTTCCCTTTCTTTCCCCTCTTTCCTCCCCGATGAAGGAACATTTGTTCCGAAAGCTAGGAACGTAAATTTTCGGTTTTGTTTTATGTGTATCTATCAGCTGTACTGAGCTTAGGTAAGTACTGGCCAGCCCCTCTATCTCTTTGTTAGTATTTGTTTCACATACAATATTATACTGCAGCCATAATTAAGTCAAGTTACATATACAATACCAATAGTACTATAGTTATTCAACAGTTAAACATACATTGTTACTAGTTAATAAATTTAAGAAGTGTCATAAAACAAAAATATTACTATACAAATATAAGGACATGACACACAAGCCAATAGACAAAGACAAGACACAAGTGCAAAGACAGAGTTCTACATTTTGTATAAGATGGACAACTGCAAAAGCATAACAAACAGATTTATTGCCTGGTTACCTTTTTTACCTTTCTTCTTCTCCGGCAGGATAAGTGTTTCTTTTAAACAGAAATGAGATACCACAAAATTAACAAGTAAATAAATAACCAAAAGGAAATGTTGAGTGACAGAAATTGTTAGTGTAGTTTAGCTGTAAATGCTAAGATATTTCATTGTGCTATATTAGCAAAATAATATATCACACTGCAAAGATTAACAGTAGTTGCTCCAACAGTGTCTCTTCTGTTAAGCTGACTGTTCCATTGCTGCCTCAAAATCTTGACACGAAGTAAGGTCCTATTACTTCTGGTATTACACTCAGTGCACCCTGAGTGTGAATCATAGACTGATAATTACTGTTTTATGAAATAAATAGGGTGGTTAAATCAAACAATGGAAAGCCCAGGATGGAAAAACAACAATGCGGAAAGTATAGAGTGCTACTCATCTTACAGAGGAGGTATTAAGTTGCAGACTGATAGAACTAATAAGAATACTAGAAATATTTAAGCTTTTGGACAAAGTCTTTCTTCAGAAGTAGAACTCTCATACATCCACACAACAACTCATATGCAAGTGGCTACTGTATCAGGGTGCTAAGCCCCAACAAATAATGTCCAGTGGCAGTAGACAAGTGTGTGTGAGTTGCTGTTGTGTGAATGTGTGAGATTCCCACTTCTGAGGAAGGACTTTATCTGAACGCTTAAATATTTCTAGCATTCTCTCTCTTCTGCCTGTCTACGACCTTACATCTCCTCTATGTTGTGAGTAGCAATCTATCCTCTCCATATTGTTGTTAAAACGGGTGATTAAATTTTCAGTTTTTAATTACTCCAATAAAGCAAATACTTTATTTCTATTCTTCTTCAAAACATGTGATGCATTGCTCATGTACAGTAATGCCCTCAAGGTTCCACCTTTGACAACTGCCGGTATTTCAAGAGGTGAGCACTCCATCATTTTCAAGTGCAAACACAACAAGAGAGCACTGTGCAAGGAAATTTAAACCATCTGTAGGTGGGGCTACAACAACCAAGAACCATAATTCAACATATGCGGAAAGACAACAAACACATCACAAATAACTAGCATCACCACACAATCAAAGATGACCAATGTCAGAAGTTATCAAACGTGAACATGAAGCTTTTAATTATGTACCTCTGTTGTTTGATCAGGGAGAGAGCAAGATTCCAAGCAGAACTGAAGCAAAAACTTCAGTCTCCATTACCAACAGCACTTGCTAATTTAATCTCAACTACTTCCTTTGTAACACTATTCTAACAGTTGGAAGTGTGCATCAGAATCTCTGTGTTGTTATATTCCATAGGATGACTGTTACCATGACGGTGTTCTGCAATAGTACATTTGCTCAGCTGTCGCAAGCATGTGTGACATTCATGGTTCATACACTGGTATTGATTGTCTGACAACTGTATGACACGTCACATCTGCATGGTGTAATGGCAAGAAGCTGACGGTCACTATGGCAGGTGACAGAACTGGGTTGTTAGTATGTGGAACTGGAAGCTCATTACCCAGAGTGGGGTAGCAGTGGAGCTGTGGGTGGAAGCTCGGTAGCCAACTGACATAACATGATAACATCACTGATTAAACATATATTTTACTAGTGAACACACTACATCAATTGTAACAAAGCCGTGCAGTGGCAATAGCCTCCAGGACATCTACTGTAGAAGGCTGGTATGGAAAAATGGAGGTAAGAAGACTGCCTGCAGTTTATAATGTAACATATTATTTTACTATTTTTTCTTTCTATTCTTTTCTCCCTCATTCTCTTTATTTTATTTTCTCCAGAAAAAGACCTTAGGTATGGGACAAGTAATGTCAAACCGATTTCAAAAACATTAAGCGAGCCTTATTAAATGCTAATATTTTATCTCAACCAAACATTCAAAAAGATTTTTGTTTATGTACCGACGTGTCTTCTCACAGTCTGGGTGCATGCTGTCTGCAAATGGTAGAAGAAGAAGGAAATATCATCCCTAAAGTAACTAGCTTCGCCAGTCGCACCTTATCCAAAGCTGAACGTTCAATTTCAGTCACAGAGTTAGAGGGTTTGGCCATTATTTGGTCCTTTAAAAAGTTTGAATATTTTCTTTGGGGTAAGCCCACAAAAGTGTACTGTGACCATCAGTCCCCGTCATATATATTTTGTTAACTTTTAAGTTGCTACACCGATGGATAGCCAGATGGTGTATGTATCTTCAAGAAATCGACTTTGAAATAGTATACAAAAAGGAAATCAAAACATAATAGCTGCCGATCTTTCTTGCCTACCACAGGGCTTAGAGAAAATCAACGATCTTTTAGAGCAGCAATTACAGCAAGAAGACACAAGCTGGAGTAAGGTAAGAGCAAAATTTGCACATAACGGCCATGAAAAATTAAAAAGGTTTTTTACTATTCACAAAGGTGTTTTGTTCCATAGGAACTCTCCCGAACCAGAACAAAGATGAATGTATTTGCCAGAGGAATATGTGGATGATTTTATCTTATACACACAATAGTTGGGGCCATTATGGCACTGCAAAATGCACTGATAAAATAGCTAAATATTGTTATTTGCCCAACTTTAGATGAAGAGTACTACAGGTGGTAAGAAAGTGTATTGTATGCCAGAAAGCAAAACATTCTAACACATCCAAACAGATAAAACTATATCCCATTGTGGTTAAGAAACCTCTAGAAAATGTATTGTTAGACGTGGCTGGATCCTACCCCAGAGGTAAAGGGGAAGTAAAATATATAGTAGGCCTGTATGATATTTTCACTAAATACGTAAAACTGTATGCTATACAGAAAGCTACAGCCAATTCAATTATAAGACAAATTAAAGAGGATTATTTTGCAAGAGTAGGAGACCTGGAGGTCATGTTATAATGCCTCATATTTTGTTGGATGTAAATGAAAAGAGTTTGTAGATTTCAACCAAATAAAACACATTTTAGTATCCAAAGTTTGGTGTTTAAGGAATTCAAGAGGTTTGTGAGGACATATATACCTCGTAAACATACCAAGTGGATTGAATAGATCACTTCTTTCTTACAAGTTGTTAACATACATCCACTGGATTTACACCAAATGAGCTATTGGTCAATTGCAAACAGGTAGACGAATGGGAAAAACCTTTACCCAAAGTACCGATACCGGAATTATCACTGGATGATAAAATACGACAAGCAGTAGTCAACCTTGAAACCTGGACTACATATAGGAAAAGAATTTATGACAGAAAACTGAAACGTATGACACTGTTTTCCGTAAGACAAAGGGTGTTACTTAGAACACATCCCAAATCCACAAATACACCAGACCATACGTAATTACCAAAATACCCTACCCAGGAGCATACAGATTGGCACACACGAACACAGGTAAAGTCAAGGGCCTTTAACCACACAAAGACTTGAGAATGTTGATATACTGAAGAAGGCCATATACCCTCTAAGTTGTATATTGGTATAGTAATATTAAATTTATCATGCTAGAAAATCACATTCCAGAATTTATGTTGTTAGCTGATAAGGAAAATTTTTGTTTAGGTTTTGTCTTATGCGTCAAATGTATAAATGATAAAGTCAGTGGATGTAACAAGAAACACTTTTGTCTCTAGAGACGATGATACTTTACTCACAAAGCTTTGCCTTGCATGTAGCCCAGTTGTAAATGAACAAACAAACTTGTGAAACACACAGTAATGTACAATGCAATAGGTTGGTTGGTTTGTGGGGGTTGAAGGGACCAGACTACAAAGGCCACCGGACCCTTTTTCCGCAATCATGAAACACCCACAAGGAACAAAAACGGGGGAAAAAAAAAAAAAAAAGAAAAAAAAAAAAAGTAAAAGCCAACCACCAAGAGATACACTAAAGAGCCCAGTCTAAAACAGTAGGCCAAAGGCCAGACTCAGCACAAAAGAAAGAGACAAACCCTCAGATCGAGCGATAAAAGCCCCGTGCACAAATAAAACTCAAAACTAAGTCTGCCATGGCAGCATTATGCGTTAAAAGTGCAGGGAGAGTATCAGGCACCGTATACATCTGCTTGAGTGCAATTAAAAGTGGACAGTCCAACAAAATGTGGACCACTGTCAATGCTGAACCACAGCGACGGAGAGGTGGGTCCTCGCAGTGCAATAAATAACCGTGCGTCATCCAGGTGTGGTTAATGCGCAGTCGGCAGAGTACAACAGAGTCCTTGCGAGAGGCCCGCTAGGAGGAGCACCACACACCGGTAGTCTCCTTGATGATCCGAAGTTTGTTGGGTGAAGCCAGGGTGTGCCATTCATCACCCCAGGTACCAAGGACCTTCTGCCGCAAAACTGAATGGAGATAACACTCCAAAAGGCCAATCTCTAAAGCTGGGGCACAAACAGCCAGTTTGGCCAGTATGTCAACACGTTTATTACCTGGGATGCCAACATGACCCAGGGTTCACATAAAAACCGTGAAGCGGTCGCAACGGGCAACAGTATGGATGGACCCCTGGATAGCCATCACCAGACAAGAGCGAGGAAAACACTGGTTGACAGCTCATAAACCGCTCAGGGAGTCACTTACAGATTATGAAGGACTCACCTGAACAGGAGCGGATATACTCTAGCGTGCGAGATGACGGCCAGCTCGGCAGTGAAAACACTGCAGCCAGCCGGCAATGAGGGTTGTTTAGAATGATCCCCAAGAGTAAGAGCATAACCAATGCGACCAGCAACCATCGAACAGTCGGTGTAGACCACGTCAGAGCCATGAAACGCGGCAAGGATGGAAAGAAAGCGGCAGCAGAGGGCCTCAGGAGGGCCCTGTGGCAAATCCCGCCGAAGGCATGGGCGGGTCGTACACCATGGGGTTATACTTATATGGGCCTGGAAAAGAGGTGGGAAAGGGAAAAACTCAAGCCCAGAGAGAAGAGCCCAGGCGTGAACCGCGATCATACACCCTGACCGGGGCCGCTGTTCAGGAAGGTGGACGAGCGAGTTGGGGAACAGAAGACGATAATTTGTATGCCCGGGTAAGCTAAAAACATGTGCAGCATAAGCGGCCAGTAGTCATTGGTGCCGGATCCGCAATGGAGGGACACCAGCTTCCACAAGTACGCTGTTTACAGGGCTTTTGCGGAATGCTCCAGTTGCAAGTCGGATCCCGCAGTGAAGTATGGGGTCAAGCAACCGCAATGCGGATGGTGATGCCGAACCATAAGCCAGGCTCCCATAATTGAGACGGGACTGAATCAATGCCTGATACAGTCGTAGAAGGGCAGACCGATTGGCACCCCAGCTGGTGTGACTCAAGCAACAAAGAGCATTAAGATGGCGCCACAACATTTGTTTAAGCTGCAGAATATGAGGGAGCCAAGTCAACCAGGCATCAAAAAGCAAGCCCAAAAACCAATGTGTCTCCACCAGGGCAAGAGGTTTGCCATCAAGATAAAGCCATGGCTCAGGGTGAACAATGTGTTGCCGGCAGAAGTGCATGACGCAGGTGTTGGCAGCCAAGAACTGGAAGCCATGCGTGATAGCCCAAGACTGCGCCCTGTAGCCGCCGTTCAGTAACTGCAATGCCAGTGGGGTTATAGTACAGGCAAAAGCCATCAGCATACAAATAAGCCGATACAGACATTCCCACAGCTGCAGCTAGCCCATTGATAGCAACTAAAAAGAGGCAGATACTCAGTACATAGCCTTGTGGGACCCCATTCTCCTGGACTCGGGAGGAACTACGGGAGGAACCAACTTGGGTGCAGAAGGAACTAATCGACAGAAAATTTTGAATAAAAAGTGGGAGTGGGCTCCTAAGACCCCACCCATGAAGAGTGGTGAGGATGTGATGTCGCTACGTCATATCATATGCCTTCCGCATGTCAAAAAAGACGGCAACCAGATGCTGATGGCGGGAAAAATGCCACACGGATGGCAGACTCCAGACAGACCAGATTATCGGTGGCAGAGCGGCCCTTACGGAACCCACCCTGGGACAGAGCCAGAAGGCCCCGAGACTCAAATAGCCAACTCAACCTCTGGCTCACCATGCATTCGACCAACTTGCACATAACTTTGGTGAGGCTAATGGGGCAGTAGCTGTCCACCTCCAGGGGGTTCTTGCCAGGCTTCAACACTGGGATGATAATGCTTTCCCACCACTGAGAGGGTAATTCACCCTCAACCTGTAACGCCGGAAATGCATATCCTCCTATTTCCATCTATTGTACTATTTTTTTCCTTGCTTTGTTACCTCAAGATATGACATTTCTGTCTCTTTGTATATTGTAATTGTTTTACTATTTGTATATTTATGCATTTATGTCAATGTATAATTGGTTTGTTTCGTAAACATTATTTGTATTTTTACGCTGGGTCTTGCCTAGGGAAAACTGCTATCGAACGATTACGTCGACAGGTCGTGTGAAGAATCAAAGTGTAGGATCTTTGGTAGTGTTAACTCTGCCGCATGGAGCGCGGGCTGAGCAGAGGCAGTCTGGCGGGAGTAGCGAGTGGAGCAGGTGTGTTGTGTGACGCTCCCGCGAGTTGCCGCGCTTTCGGGGTTTGGCAGCATGTAATTGCGCTCGACTTGCGATGATAGTTTCTGACATGGTGTCGCGGACGGGAAACATTAACTAGCGCACATCAAGAGCCCGTTTCGTCTGGTGACCGTGTCGAGAAGAAGGCGCGCCAACATCCAGCTTCTGCAACAGCGACGGCCGACAATGAGTGACTGTCGCCACCTCCTCGATCGACGGCTTCAAACCTTCAATCAACCATCAAGGAAGACTGGAAGCAAGTAAAGTTTTAGAACTGTATGGCAGACCTCAGCTTTTCAAACTGTACCATTTTCGTAACTATAATAACAGCAACTTAGCATGAACCTTTGTTGCTCATTGTCCCAATTGCATTACCAAGCAGGGTCCCTTCCTTTTCCGAAATGAACCCGAGTGTCGTTGAAATTTAAACGCCAGCACTAAAGTAATATAACTAATTCTATTTCACTGCTTTAATTTCAAAGTTCAGTTAGCTGGCTACAATATTCAGATTACACAAGCACAAATTAAGAGTGCGAGTTTTGTTATCGTATTTTAGCTTACCTGTGACTGCAGCTCAGCTTGGTACGTACTAAATTTTACTATTGTTAATTGCTCAGAATCATTTAATTCAAGTTCAAAGTTAAATCTCTTATTTCCAAATTGCGTAGATTCAAGTAGTTTTTTGAAATGATTGTTGAGGTAGTCCAAGACTAACCGTATTTTACTGAATTTCGATGTGCTTCAGAAAGAAAGCTAACTATTAACTTCAGTCACTAAATTAACTTTCGATTTTCCGGTTTTATTAATTCTTTGCTAAATTAAGTCAGGGTGTAGCGAAATTTATTATTTCTGACAAACTTTCAGTTTTCACACTACACGTGTCAACCTTCAGTTGCCACGCTTCTAGTGCTAATTATATGTGTAATAACCTTTCTTTTTCAGTTACTATAGTAATTGTCCTTAGGACTGGCGACCGTGATTTCCCCCAAATCTCAAATACCTAATTACCGCTAGTTAATTGTTAACGTAACGGCTGCACATTTACTTTCTTTATTAACTTTACCCCTTTTCAAAATTGATTTCCACCAGTTTCATTAGCACATTTCCTTTCATTTAGATGCAACCCTTTCCTCCCTCTTTACCGACAGCTTAACTTCGGTGACGATTGCTTTTCCAAAACTCCCATTAGGTACACGCGGTTTCATCTTTCACTGTCATTAAGGTCGGTAAGTGAGGGGGAGGTTACACGTGGCGACCTGGTGACAGGACAATCTTCAGATTTGAGGTTGTTCTGGACACGAATTTTGCATTGTGCAAATCTCGTAACAAAGTATTGGTTACGTACAGGCCGTTACGTCAGCGAGAATAAGTAGTGGGAGTAATCCTAATTATATTTGAGATTTGGCATTTATATTGAAAATTATTAAAATGAGTGAAGGCAACAATTGCCAAAATTTGGTAGACTTGGATACGGAACAATCGGTCGAACAGTGGGAAACGCGCACCGCGGTACCCATTGTTCAGGGGCAGGCGGCTAGCATGAAAGACGCGACCGCCGAAACGCAACAAAGAGCAGAAATGGAATTCCAAACTTTAGAAAATGTTTCGGAATCGGAAGTGAAAATCAAACCTGAATCCCTTTATGACGAATACGGGGGGACAGTTAAAGAGGAAGCCGCTACGGAAGTGGAACCGGTAGTTTCCGGGAATTTAACTGATTTATTGAATGTTTTGATTAACGAGATCAAGAGTCAATCGGCCAAGCTAGACAATCAGAACAAAGCTATTAACGTTGTTAACAACAATGTTGGAGTTGTTAATACAATAGTTGATAAAATCAAAGAAGATATTGTTGTAATTAATACCGAAATCGGTAATCTTAAACAGGAAATGATAGGCGTTCAGGCGGAAATTGCGAGCATAAATACTCGTTTTGATTCCGAAATTAGCAGAATCGAGAAAAGTGTAGGAGAAGCAGTTGCTCCGATCATCGAGAATAAGGTGACGGAACAAATTCAATTAGTGAATAAAGAGGATCAACAGAAGGTGGAAACTTTAAAGGCTTTAGTAGACACTAAAGTGAGGGAGCAGGCTAATACCTGCGAAGAGAAAAAGAGGGAAGTGGAAACGCTTGCGACAACCACTTGCCAAGTAATTACGAGAGTGTCGGAATTAGAAAAGAAACTTGACGAAAAACAGAGCTATGTGCCAATCTGTGCACATAGTTCGGAATTGTTGACGAAAGAGGAGCGGTTCGACCCCTTGAAAAAAGGCGGTATACACGCGACGGATTTCATTAATAATTGTTAAAGAGTTTTACCCAGATCATGGACTAATGAGAGAAAAATTAATGCGGTTATTGATGTGCTGGCTGGTGATGCCAAGCGTTGGGGCTTAAACCTCAACATTACGAACCTGACTTTTGACGAGTTTAAAAACTTGTTTCTGGCTGAATACTGGTCAGAGCAAAAACAGCAAAGTGTTTGGCGCGAATTTGTCGTATCGAGGCCTTTCGATGCGAATTCGCGCGGCTCAATGAAGGAGTTTTGTGAGGGCTGGATCCGCAAGTTGGAATATTTGCGTGATCGCCGCACGGAATCCGAAATAGTCTGGGAACTCTACAAGAAGCTTCCAGATGATACAAAACGCTACGTAGGAAGCAATTATAGGACAGTGAATGATTTCCTGGAAAGAGTTGAGGACGAGGACAATTGGCGCAATAATCGCGACAGTGGTAGAGGCCGTGGTAACAACAACGAGTACCACAGCAACCACAACAATGATAACCATGGGAATAATGCATACCGCAGCAATAACAATAATGGTTCGGACCGTAATAACAATCGGTACAATGCAAATAATAACAGGAAATACAGAAACCAGTATCATACTAACGTGATACGGGCTTCACAGAATAGTAATAACGCCAGAGGGTGTGATCAGCCGCCTCAGCAGCATGTGTGATCAGCCGCCTCAGCAGCATCCGGGGAGCGTATCTGCTGGGACGAGACAGGGAAACCATTAGCCGCGCCGGTGAGGGGCCGAGCGGGCGTGGAGAAATTTTGGCGGCCCAATAACAGGAGAAAACCCAGGTATCGTCATTATGAAAATTCCGTGTGGAATAATCAACGGCGGGAGAGTGTGCCAGTGTTAGGAGAAAGGAGTGCGCCCACAAGTAGTAGATCAGCTGTATACACGGCAGTAGGTAGTACATTCACTGTCAGTGAGAACAATTTAAGTAGTGTTCCGGAAATCGATTATAAAGTGGCAGCTGTAATACCCACAGCGGAACTGGAGATTGAGTTTAAGAATGATTCGCAATTGTTGAGAGAAGGTCAGATGTCGGATAAAACGTCCGTCATCGAGCGAGGGGATGCAGAGAGGGATGAGGTCTGGTTAAGGCAGTTCGGTCGCTTATACGACGAACTAAGAGATTATAGGGGTCTGTATGGGAGAAGTGTTTATGGGGAGCGCGTGCAGGATTTGCCGCGTCTCGTCCCGCAGGAAGATAGTGTTTGTGAAATGATAGAAAGTTCTGGCCCTAATCGGCAGACTTTACTAGAAATAGCTGATGTTAAGGGGGAGCACGAGCAAGATTCGTCGTGTTTCGTCCCGCAGGAGTTAGATGTTGAAGTAGTAACGGAAAGTTCTGGCCCTAACCGGCAGACCTTACCGAAAGTTTCAGTGGTAGAAGTAACCGACCCATCCGACGCAAACCTCCAGTTTAAACATTGCGAGAGTATTAAGGAGAAAGATTGCGAAAATTTTAGTGATAGCCGGACACGATTGGTAGAAAAGCACATAGATTACAACGTGTATGAGGTTAGAGCTGACGTTATACGGTCAGACGGTAGCAGTGTGGGTTGCGCAGATCCAGAGGAAGTAATTGCAGATACTACTGGGCACATTTCTCCAGGTAGATTGGCGGATGAGATTAATCTGACCAGAGTGGAATCAACGAAGGTGACGATTAATGAATTGATAGCAAAGCAACACTCACTAGTTGACGAGTTACAGGAAAAGGTTTCGGTATTGGAGGCGAAGCTACAGACTACGCCTCAGGACAAACGTGTTGAAATTAAAACTGTATTTGAACAGAGGCTGAAAAAGCCGCCAGATAAGCCGGATTTAGGATCAAAGCCGGATGGTTTTTTCTGGAATGACCTGGATATAGACGAGGATTTACTGTGGGAAAATAAAAAAACAGCCGAGGACAAGTGTAGACAGATAGTAGTGTCTGTTAATATGCATGACCTACAACTAAACGTGTTGATTGACACCGGTGCAGAATTGAGTGCTGTATCTGGGAAAATATTTGAGTTACTGAAAGACAGACCTGGCATCGTAGTTATGCCAGTAACAGGAGTGAAAATTATCGGTGCTACTGGGAAGGCCAGTAAACCGGTCACAAAACAGATTTTTGTCCACTTCGAGATATGTGGGGCACGATTTGAACAAGAGTTTGTCGTCGTGCCAGACTTGACTACGGAAGTAATTATCGGGTTAGATTGACTATTAAAGTACCGTGCAGTGATTAATTGCGAAAGCTAGATAAAACGATAGTAGTTAGTTTTGACGAGGCAGGAGACGGTGTGCATAAGCAATATCAGCCTATACACATTGTTAACTGGCCGGATGACATTGACGTAGGAATGAATTTGAACTGCCGTAACGTGAGGAATTTCGGCATTGACAAAAGTGTAGAAAGTGAATTGGAAGAGGTAATCAAATTCCCTCCACGGATTGACATTAGTATTGGTGTGAAAAAAGATCGTTTGCGAGAAGTAATGAAGCTAAAAGCCGATGCTCGCATACGTCGTCATGACGCAAAAGCGCGTTTTGCTAAGTTTGCAATCGGAGACTTAGTACTTGTAAAAGCTCATGAGAAATCGAGCGAGATAGACAATGAAATCTCTAAATTTAAGTTTGTTTATAATGGACCATATAAAGTCATTGGTATACCTCACACAAATGCTTATTGCTTAAGTATCCAAGCTCTGGAAAACGATTAGGTATACGGAATATTGTAGACTTGAAATTGTACCAACCTAGGATCGATTAATACCACACAATGGGTAATTTGTACAGTATGTAAATATAGAGTGTAAGATTTAAGGATGTGCCATGTTACGATGCTTTTGCCTGACCTAGAGGTCATTAAATAAGTTGTAATTAATAAGTAATTAATTTTGACTAAATGATTTAAGAGTAACTGATTAGTAATCATCTGAAAAATCCAAGCTGCTAGTTTAAGTTTTCAGCTGAGTCACAGTAGATTAAGCAATGTAAATATGATTTTGTAACTTTCTGTAATATTTCATGAATGTGTGTTTTTATTAGTCATTGCCGATGTACTTAGACGCTGTTTTAAGTTTCAGGCTAGTACATGCGTGTGATGATGGACAGTGTTGAGTTATCCACTGTGATAGTATTAAGGGACTCCTTGAGATTACTCGGGAGTGAGTTTTTCCGAAAGAATTCAGTCAAACGGACGTTCTGGAAACGCCGTTACAAAGGGGAGTGAGATCAAGCGTGCCGCACCGGCGGGCGCAACAATAATGGAAAGACCGAGCCGCTGTCGGCTCTTGTGTCGCTGTCGGCTCTTGTTCCGCTGTCGGCATTCTTTGTACTCGCGAGTACGGAATGTGGAGTTGCTTTTCTTCCCGGACAGCTGATGTGAAAGGATTCTGCTGTCAATATTTATGTTTTATTTTATCTGCTGTATATTATTTTCTTGTTTAGCGTTAATTGGACATGACGAGAAAATTAATTATGAAAAGGTTACATAAAAATGTGTATTCTATGTAATTAATTATTAGTTTGAGTATTTTGATATACCTGTTTTTTATGACCATGTACTCTCATTAATTTTGCAAATAGTATTCCATTTCTTATAGTGTTACGAATTTTAATGATTTTGGAATAGCTAAACCATTTTCTAAGTTTTCTATGAATTTTGATATGTTGTCAACCTGTTTTATCTTGTGCAAGATGACAGAGTGGAATAAGATTAGGAGTGTCTCCACTCAATTATTATTGTCTAAAAATTGGTTTATGATTAATTAGACGAATGCTAAATTTTTTTGATGTTTTGAGCATATGCATTTCCGCTGTTTCTTTTTTGGGACATTTTCTGAGTCTGTTTACGTTACACGAACATCCTCAGACAATGTGGGGCACGTGTAACGCCGGAAATGCATATCCTCCTATTTCCATCTATTGTACTATTTTTTTCCTTGCTTTGTTACCTCAAGATATGACATTTCTGTCTCTTTGTATATTGTAATTGTTTTACTATTTGTATATTTATGCATTTATGTCGATGTATAATTGGTTTGTTTCGTAAACATTATTTGTATTTTTACGCTGGGTCTTGCCTAGGGAAAACTGCTATCGAACGATTACGTCGATAGGTCGTGTGAAGAATCAAAGTGTGTAGGATCTTTGGTAGTGTTAACTCTGCCGCATGGAGCGCGGGCTGAGCAGAGGCAGTCTGGCGGGAGTAGCGAGTGGAGCAGGTGTGTTGTGTGACGCTCCCGCGAGTTGCCGCGCTTTCGGGGTTTGGCAGCATGTAATTGCGCTCGACTTGCGATGATAGTTTCTGACATGGTGTCGCGGATGGGAAACATTAACTAGCGCACATCAAGAGCCCGTTTCGTCTGGTGACCGTGTCGAGAAGAAGGCGCGCCAACATCCAGCTTCTGCAACAGCGACGGCCGACAATGAGTGACTGTCGCCACCTCCTCGATCGACGGCTTCAAACCTTCAATCAACCATCAAGGAAGACTGGAAGCAAGTAAAGTTTTAGAACTGTATGGCAGACCTCAGCTTTTCAAACTGTACCATTTTCGTAACTATAATAACAGCAACTTAGCATGAACCTTTGTTGCTCATTGTCCCAATTGCATTACCAAGCAGGGTCCCTTCCTTTTCCGAAATGAACCCGAGTGTCGTTGAAATTTAAACGCCAGCACTAAAGTAATATAACTAATTCTATTTCACTGCTTTAATTTCAAAGTTCAGTTAGCTGGCTACAATATTCAGATTACACAAGCACAAATTAAGAGTGCGAGTTTTGTTATCGTATTTTAGCTTACCTGTGACTGCAGCTCAGCTTGGTACGTACTAAATTTTACTATTGTTAATTGCTCAGAATCATTTAATTCAAGTTCAAAGTTAAATCTCTTATTTCCAAATTGCGTAGATTCAAGTAGTTTTTTGAAATGATTGTTGAGGTAGTCCAAGACTAACCGTATTTTACTGAATTTCGATGTGCTTCAGAAAGAAAGCTAACTATTAACTTCAGTCACTAAATTAACTTTCGATTTTCCGGTTTTATTAATTCTTTGCTAAATTAAGTCAGGGTGTAGCGAAATTTATTATTTCTGACAAACTTTCAGTTTTCACACTACACGTGTCAACCTTCAGTTGCCACGCTTCTAGTGCTAATTATATGTGTAATAACCTTTCTTTTTCAGTTACTATAGTAATTGTCCTTAGGACTGGCGACCGTGATTTCCCCCAAATCTCAAATACCTAATTACCGCTAGTTAATTGTTAACGTAACGGCTGCACATTTACTTTCTTTATTAACTTTACCCCTTTTCAAAATTGATTTCCACCAGTTTCATTAGCACATTTCCTTTCATTTAGATGCAACCCTTTCCTCCCTCTTTACCGACAGCTTAACTTCGGTGACGATTGCTTTTCCAAAACTCCCATTAGGTACACGCGGTTTCATCTTTCACTGTCATTAAGGTCGGTAAGTGAGGGGGAGGTTACACGTGGCGACCTGGTGACAGGACAATCTTCAGATTTGAGGTTGTTCTGGACACGAATTTTGCATTGTGCAAATCTCGTAACAAAGTATTGGTTACGTACAGGCCGTTACGTCAGCGAGAATAAGTAGTGGGAGTAATCCTAATTATATTTGAGATTTGGCATTTATATTGAAAATTATTAAAATGAGTGAAGGCAACAATTGCCAAAATTTGGTAGACTTGGATACGGAACAATCGGTCGAACAGTGGGAAACGCGCACCGCGGTACCCATTGTTCAGGGGCAGGCGGCTAGCATGAAAGACGCGACCGCCGAAACGCAACAAAGAGCAGAAATGGAATTCCAAACTTTAGAAAATGTTTCGGAATCGGAAGTGAAAATCAAACCTGAATCCCTTTATGACGAATACGGGGGGACAGTTAAAGAGGAAGCCGCTACGGAAGTGGAACCGGTAGTTTCCGGGAATTTAACTGATTTATTGAATGTTTTGATTAACGAGATCAAGAGTCAATCGGCCAAGCTAGACAATCAGAACAAAGCTATTAACGTTGTTAACAACAATGTTGGAGTTGTTAATACAAAAGTTGATAAAATCAAAGAAGATATTGTTGTAATTAATACCGAAATCGGTAATCTTAAACAGGAAATGATAGGCGTTCAGGCGGAAATTGCGAGCATAAATACTCGTTTTGATTCCGAAATTAGCAGAATCGAGAAAAGTGTAGGAGAAGCAGTTGCTCTGATCATCGAGAATAAGATGACGGAACAAATTCAATTAGTGAAAAAAGAGGATCAACAGAAGGTGGAAACTTTAAAGGCTTTAGTGTCCAAAGTAGACACTAAAGTGAGGGAGCAGGCTAATACCTGCGAAGAGAAAAAGAGGGAAGTGGAAACGCTTGCGACAACCACTTGCCAAGTAATTACGAGAGTGTCGGAATTAGAAAAGAAACCTGACGAAAAACAGAGCTATGTGCCAATCTGTGCACATAGTTCGGAATTGTTGACGAAAGAGGAGCGGTTCGACCCCTTGAAAAAAGGCGGTATACACGCGTCGGTAAGTGAGGGGGAGGTTACAAACCCACACACTGTTGAAAAGGTCGAGGAGGTGTCGCTGGCAGTCCACCGAGAGGTGTTTGAGCGTCTGATAGTGGACTGTGATCTGGCCCGGGAGCCATATCAGGGCGAGCGGCTAGGGCACTGTGGAATTCCCACTCATGGTACGATTCGGGGTGGTGCGTCTGGAATGAAAGGCTCTGACATTCCAACCATTCTTTCAGGGAGCGGAAGGCCTGTGGGTAATTTGTAGAAGTGGAACTCTGAGCATAATGCTCTGCTAAGAGTTCTGCAATCGTGTCTGATTCAGTACAGGGAAAGCCCAAGTATGCTGACAGGTGTCTGATACTCATAGAGTCACCTAATCTTGGACCAAACCTGTGGTGGAGAGGGAAGGGTTCCAATGGTGGAGACACACCATTCCCAGCACTCCTGCTTCTGTCGGCGAATAAGGCATTGTGTTCAGGAACGGAGCTGTTTAAAGGTAATGAGGTGTTCCAATAATGGGTGCCGCTTATGATGCTGGAGAGCCCACCTGCGATCTCTAATCGCCTCAGCTATCTCCGGTGACCACCAAGACACAGTCATCCGCTGAGGGTACCCAGAAGAATAGGGAACTGCAGATTCCGTGGCAGAAATGATGCTAGTGGTGATCGCATGAACCATCACATCAATGGCGCCGTGAGAAAGAGGGTCAAAAGTGACAATGGAGGCAAACAAGTCCCAGTCAGCCTTATTCAAAGCCCATCTGGGGAACCGCCCAGGTGAGTGACGCTGGGGCAGCGACAGAAAGATCGGAAAATGGTCACTACCACAAAAGTCGTCATGCATACTCAATTGGACAAACGGTAGAAGGCCAGGGCTGCAGACCAAAAGGTTGATGGCTGAGTACGTGCCATGTGCCACACTCAAATGTGTGGAGGCACAATTACTTAAAAGAGAAAGGTCAAGCTGTGCCAACACTTGCTCAACGACAGTGCTTTGGCCTGTTGCCACCAATCTAACCCACAAAGGGTTATGGGCATTAAAGTCACCCAATAACAGAAAAGGCGGCTGCAGTTGGGCTATCAGCGCAGCCAATACATGCTGCGGGACATCACCATCCAATGGAAGATAGAGACTGCAAAGAGTAACAGCCTGAGGCGTCCATATCTGAACAGTGACAGCCTCTACAGTGTTTGAAGAGGGACACACTCACTGTAAACGGAGTTATGGATGTAGACACAGACTCCACCAGATACCCTCTCATAAGTTGCCAGATTCTTCTAATAACCCCAATAGCCATGGAGGGTGGGGGTTCGCATCACCGGAAACCAAGTTTCCTGTTGAGCAATGCAGAAGAACTGCTAAAGGCTGAGAAGTTGTCGGAGCTCAGCAAGGTGGTGGAAAAAACCATTGCAATTCCACTGGAGGATGACATTGTCAGCAGCTGAAAAAAGCGTGAAGGGACCGAGGAGGCAGATTACGCCGCTGGATCACCTGCTGCCACCAACTGAGTACCCGTGCAATCGACTTCCATGGTGTCTCAGGGTCCAGCAAGGTCTAGGTCCTTAGCAGACGCCAGAATCTCCACCCCATCCTCAGACGCAGAGCTTGTAGGTTGCGTTGGGGTTGGCGCCACCACAAGTTCCGTGGTCTTAGAGGTCTTCTTCTTGGACTTTTCTCACTGCTCCTTGGGCTTCACTGATTCAATCTCTGGGACTGAGGAGGATCGTGAAGCCCTACGACCAGCTGCTTGTGGGCACTTAAGCCACTGGCAGGCGTCATTCATCCCACTGGTAGAAACCTGGGAAGGGAGGGACCCAAGGGACCCCTTCTCAGGGAGAGGAGCTGAAGAAGTTGGATGCTTCTCCGGTTTAGAAATGGGGACAGACGTCCCAAAGGGGTGGGGTGGGGGGGGGTGGATGGGGGGAGGGGGGTTGCTCCTGAAGTTGGTGGCGCAGGAGCAACAGGGAGGGTAGTGTCCCCCACGGTGAAGGGGGCAGGTGTAGTCTTATGGCTCAGGGAGCGACTGGAATTCGCTGAACTGATGGGGCTATCACTGTTGTCGTAGTGGTGGCATATGAGGAAGTCATTCGCACAAGATGGAGTTGTTCATATTTCCTCTTAGCCTCAGTGTAGGTCAGTCAGTCCAGAGTCTTATATTCCATGTTTTTCTGCTCTTTCTGTAAAATCCTGCAGTCTGGCAAGCAATGTGAATGATGCTCTCCGCAGTTGACACAGATGGGAGGCTGGGCACATGGAGTATTGGGATGTGATGGGCGTCTGCAGTCTCGACATGTGAGGCTGGAAGTACAGCGGGAAGACATATGGTCGAACTCCAGCACTTAAAGCACCACATCGGGGGAGGGACCATCACCTTGACCTTCTCAGGCAATGTATCACCCTCGAAGGCCAAGATGAAGGCACTGGTGGCAACCTGATTATCCCTAGGACCCTGATGAATGCGCTGTACGAAATAAACACCTCGCCACTCTAAATTGGCATGCAGCTCATCGTAAGACTGCAAAAGAAAGTCCCTGTGGAATATAATACCCTGGACCATATTTAAACTCTTATGGGGCTTGATGGTAACTGAAACATCCCCCAACTTCTCACAAGCTAGTAATGCCTGTGACTGGGCAGAGGATGCTGTTTTTATCAAAACCGACTCAGAGCGCATTTTGGACAAGCCCTCCACCTCCCCAAACTTGTCCTCTAAATGTTCTACAAAGAACTGAGGCTTCATGGACACAAAGGATTCCCCATCAGCTCACGTACATACTAGATAACGGGGCGAATAAGCTTCGCTGCCATTCTTAGCCTTTCGTTCCTCCCATGGTGTGGCCAGCAAGGGAAACAATTTGAGGTCATATGTGTTTGCATTAAATTGAGCCCTTGAATGCTTAGAGACTGCTGACGGCTGGCCACCAGCAAGAGAAGATGTGCCACGCTTCATTGTGTGTCATCCGCCCTGATGCCACCCTCTCCGACCAAGAGCCCTCCCCACAGGTGCCACCCAGCCGCAGCAAGAGCCACCTGGCAGGATGGCCATTGCCAGGAGTCCTGATGCCCCAGGGAGATAGGCATCTACTCCTTGCCATACAAGGGGAGTTAACAGCACAGGCATCAGCAGAGCGATCCCTGTGCTGTCAGGGGCTACAACCAACAGGGTACATGGTGACCCCACCACAATGGACTGGCTACCGTGCTGGGTATCAGGTGCACCCAGGAATGTATCCTCGCCCAAGAGACGGAGAGTGAGCGGGACTGCAATGCGGGCTAAAGATCTCAATGCACAATGGACACGATGCACCATGTAAGGCACCCTTCCCCAATTGGCTCGCTCTCCAGAAGAATTTGAAAGTATGGAGGTCAGACCCTACAGGGGACCATCACATAAAGGCCGAAACGTGTGAGACTCCTTTTAGTCACCTCTTACAACAGGTAGGAATACCGTGGGCCTATTCTAACCCCCAGGCCTGCAGGGGGGGGGGGGGGGGGGCACACTGCAATACACAACTCGCCATGACGTTAGTGGTAACAGAGCTATGCAGCACATGTGCTTTGCCGAGAAAGCTAGTCAACAAATTGTAGGCACATGTGTGCCAGACACAGCTGAAGGTGTTGGAGCACCCAAAACAAACAAACTCTATGAGCTGCAGCCTGCACTAGCATCTTTTAAAGCCTATTGCATAAACTGAGACATATAAAAATAAGGGAGAGTCTGTTGTTGTTGTGGTCTTCAGTCCTGAGACTGGTTTGATGCAGCTCTCCATGCTACTCTATCCTGTGCAAGCTTCTTCATCTCCCAGTACCTACAGCAACCTACATCCTTCTGAATCTGCTTAGTGTATTCATCTCTTGGTCTCCCCCTACGATTTTTACCCTCCACGCTGCCCTCCAATACTAAATTGGTGATCCCTTGATGCCTCAGAACATGTCCTACCAACCGATACCTTCTTCTGGTCAAGTTGTGCCACAAACTTCTCTTCTCCCCAATCCTATTCAATACTTCCTCATTAGTTATGTGATCTACCCATCTAATCTTCAGCATTCTTCTGTAGCACCACATTTCAAAAGCTTCTATTCTCTTGTTGTCCAAACTATTTACCGTCCATGTATCACTTCCATACATGGCTACACCCCATACAAATACTTTCAGAAATGACTTCCTGACACTTAAATCTATACTTGATGTTAACAAATTTCTCTTCTTCACAAACGCTTTCCTTGCCATTGCCAGTCTACATTTTATATCCTCTCTACTTTGACCATCATCCGTTATTTTGCTCCCCAAATAGCAAAACTCCTTTACTACTTAAGTGCCTCATTTCCTAATCTAATACCCTCAACATCACCCAACTTAATTCGACTACATACCATTATCCTTGTTTTGCTTTTGTTGACGTTCATCTTATACCCTACCTTCAAGACACCATCCATTCCGTTGAACTGCTCTTCCAAGTCCTTTGCTGTGTCTGACAGAATTACAATGGCATCGGTGAACCTCAACATTTTTATTTCTTCTCCATGGATTTTAATACCTGCTCCGAATTTTTCTTTCATTTCCTTTACTGCTTGCTCAATATACAGATTGAATAACATCGGGGAGAGGCTACAACCCTGTCTTACTCCCTTCCCAACCACTGCTTCCCTTTCGTGTCCCTCAACTCTTATAACTGCCATCTGGTTTCTGTACAAATTGTAAATAGCCTTTCGCTCCCGGTATTTTACCCCTGCCACCTTTAGAATTTGAAAGAGAGTATTCCAGTCAACATTGTCAAAAGCTTTCTCTAAGTCTACAAATGCTAGAAACGTAGGTTTGCCTTTCCTTCATCTTTTTTTCTAAGATAAGTCGTAAGGTCAGTATTGCCTCACGTGTTTCAGTATTTCTAGGGAATCCAAACTGATCTTCCCCGAGGTCGGCTTCTACTAGTTTTTCCATTCGTCTGTAAAGAATTCGTGTTAGTATTTTGCAGCTGTGGCTTATTAAACTGATTGTTCGGTAATTTTCACATCTGTCAACACCTGCTTTCTTTGGGATTGGAATTATTATATTCTTCTTGAAGTCTGAGGGTATTTCGCCTGCTTCATACATCTTGCTCACCAGATGGTAGAGTTTTGTCAGGACTGGCTCTCCCAAGGCCGTCAGTAGTTCTAATGGAATGTTGTCTACTCCGGGGGCCTTGTTTCGACTCAGGTCTTTCAGTGCTCTGTCAAACTCTTCACGCAGTATCGTATCTCCCATTTCATCTTCATCTACATCCTCTTCCATTTCCATAATATTGTCCTCAAGTGCATCGTCCTTGTATAGACCCTCTATATACTCCTTCCACTTTCTATATACTCCTTGCACTTCCTGTTGATCTCATTATTGAGACGTTTGTATTCCTTTTTGCCTGCTTCATTTACTGCATTTTTATATTTTTCATCAATTAAATTCAATATTTCTTCTGTTACCCAAGGATTTCTACTAGCCCTCGTCTTTTTACCTACTTGATCCTCTGCTGCCTTCACTACTTCATCCCTCAAAGCTACCCATTCTTCTTCTACTGTATTTCTTTTCCCCATTCCTGTCAATTGTTCCCTTATGCTCTCCCTGAAACTCTGTACAACCTCTGGTTCTTTCAGTTTATCCAGGTCCCATCTCCTTAAATTCCCACCTTTTTGCAGTTTCTTCAGTTTTAATCTACAGGTCATAACCAATAGATTGTGGTCAGAGTCCACATCTGCCCCTGGAAATGTCTTACAATTTAAAACCTGGTTCCTAAATCTCTGTCTTACCATTATATAATCTATCTGATACCTTTTAGTATCTCCAGGGTTCTTCCATGTATACAACCTTCTATCATGATTCTTAAATCAAGTGTTAGCTATCATTAAGTTGTGCTCTGTGCAAAATTCTACCAGGCGGCTTCCTCTTTCATTTCTTAGCCCCAATCCATAGTCACCTACTACGTTTCCTTCTCTCCCTTTTCCTACACTCGAATTCCAGTCACCCATGACTATTAAATTTTCGTCTCCCTTCACTATCTGAATAATTTCTTTTATTTCATCATACATTTCTTCAATTTCTACGTCATCTGCAGAGCTAGTTGGCATATAAACTTGTACTACTGTAGTAGGTGTGGGCTTCGTATCTATCTTGGTCATAATAATGCATTCACTATGCTGTTTGTAGTAGCTTACCCGCATTCCTGTTTTCCTATTCATTATTAAACCTACTCCTGCATTACCTCTATTTGACTTTGTGTTTATAACCCTGTAGTCACCTGACCAGAAGTCTTGTTCCTCCTGCCACCGAACTTCACTAATTCCCACTATATCTAACTTTAACCTATCCATTTCCCTTTTTAAATTTTCTAACCTACCTGCCCGATTAAGGGATCTGACATTCCACGGTCCGATCCGTAGAACGTCAGTTTACTTTCTCCTGATAACGACATCCTCTTGAGTAGTCCCCGCCCGGAGATCCGAATGAGGGACTATTTTACCTCCGGAATATTTTACCCAAGAGGACGCCACTATTATTTAATCATACAGTAAAGCTGCATGCCCTCGGGAAAAATTTACGGCTGTAGTTTGTAACGCCGGAAATGCATATCCTCTTATTTCCATTTATTGTACTATAAATTTGTTTTCCTTATTTTTGTTACCTGAATATATAACATTTCTGTGTCTTCATATATTGTAATTGTTTTACTATTTGTATATATATATTTATGCATTTATGTCGATGTATAATTGGTTTGTTTCGTAAATATTATTTGTATTTTTACGCTGGGTCTTGCATAGGGAAAATTGCTATCAAACGATTACATCGATAGGTTGTATGAAGAATCAAAGTGTGTAGGATCTTTGGTAGTGTTAACTCTGCCGCGTGGAGCGTGGGCTGAGCAGAGAGGGAGTCTGGCTGGAGGAGCGAGTGGAGCAGGTGTGTTGTGTGAAGCTCCCGTGAGTTGCCGCGCTTTCGGGGTGTGGCAGCATGTAATTGTGCTTGACTTGCGATGATAGTTTCTGACATGGTGTCGCGGACGGGAAGCATTAGCTGGCGCACATCAAGAGCCCGTTTCGTCTGGTGACCGTGTCGAGAAGAAGGCGTGCCAACATCCAGCTTCTGCAACAGCGACGGCCGACAATGAGTGACTGTCGCCACCTCCTCGATCGACGGCTTCAAACCTTCAATCAACCGACAAGGAAGACTGGACGCACGTAAAGTTTTAGAACTGTATGGCAGACCTCAGCTTTTCAAACTGTTCAACTCACAAAATTACAGCAACGTAGCATGAACCTTTGTTGCTCATTGTCCCAATTGCATTGCCAAGCAGGGTCCCTTCCTTTTCCGAAATGAACCCGAGTGTCGCTGATATTCAAATGCCAGCATTAAATTAATATAATTCGATTTCACTGCTTTAATTTCAAAGCTCAGTTAAAGTTTTCATAGCTGGCTACAATATTTAGATTACACAAGCACGAATTAAGAGTGCGAGTTTTGTTACCGTATTTTAGCATACCTGTGACTGCAGCTCAGCTTGGTACGTACTAAATTTTACTATTGTTAATTGTTCAAAATCATTTAATTCAAGTTCAAAGGTAAATCTCTTCTTTCTAAATTGCGTAGATTCAAGTAGTTTTGAAATGATTGTTGAGGTAGTCCAAGACTAACCGTATTTTACTGAATTTCGATGTGCTTTAGAAAGAAAGCTCACTATTAACTTCAGTCACTAAATTAACTTTCGATTTTCCGGTTTTATTAATCCTTTTGCTAAATTAAGTCAGGGTGTAGTGAAATTCATTACTTCTGACAAACTTTCAGGTTTCACACTACACGTGTCAACCTTCAGTTGCCACGCTTCTAGTGCTAATTATATGTGTAATAACCTTTCTTTTTCAGTTACTATAGTAATTGTCCTTAGGACTGGCGACCGTAATTTTTCCCAAATCTCAAATACCTAATTACTGCTAGTTAATTGTTAACGTAATGGCCGCACATTTACTTTCTTTATTAACTTTACCCCTTTTCAAAATTAATTTCCACCCCTTTTCATTAGCATTTTTCCTTTCATTTAGATGTAACCCTTTCCTCCCTCTTTACCGACAGCTTAACTTCGGTGATGATTGCTTTTCCCAAATTTCCATTAGGTACACGCGGTTTAATTTTTCACTGTCATTAAGGTTGATAAGTGAGGGGGAGGTTACAAGTTTCCCCTTGCTTTCAGCCGTTCGCAGTACCAGCACAGCAAGGCCGTTATGGTTATTGTTACAAGGCCAGATCAGTCAATCATCCAGACTGTTGCCCTTGCAACTACTGAAAAGGCTGCTGCCCCTCTTCAGGAACCACACGTTTGTCTGGCCTCTCAACAGATACCCCTCCATTGTGGTTGTACCTACGGTACGGCTATCTGTATCGCTGAGGCACGCAAGCCTCCCCACCAACGGCAAGGTCCATGGTTCATTGGGGGGGGGGGGGGGGGGGGGGGAAAGAGTCTATACCACTATTATCTACACAATACACACAAACAAAGATAAGCTAAGGGATTATATACACAGAAAGGGATCTTAAACTATGAAATATTTGCTGAAGTTACGTTACTATGTACATTATATCTATATATTTACAAATTTATGTATTGAAAGTAGACACACTAGTTATAATGAAGGGGCCAGAAAACCCTTACTTCAGCTGAACAAACGAGTACAATATGAGTGGTGAACTGAATAGGAGGTTGCACCATGCTGATAATACACTTTATCTTTCAGATTTATGAGGTGCGACAATAAAGTAACGAGACTGATGTGAAAAAAAAATGTTGTTGTTTTAGTCACGTTTAGTGTTGTCTCCTTCAAAATAGTTCCCTTCTGACTGCACACACTTTTTCCAGCACTTCTGCCATTGATGGTAACATTTCTGGAACTCATCTTCTGTAATATCCTCCAAGACCCTCGGCAGAGCTTTTTGGACATCTTGTGGTGTTTGAAAATGGTGTCCTCTTGGAAATAGAAAAAAAGTCGCACAGAGCGATATCTGGTGAATAAGGTGGCTGTGGTAGAACTGAAATTTGTTTTGAAGTTAAAAATTGCTGTACTGACAGAGCAGTATGGGATTGCGGGTAACTGTGATGCAGAATCCAATTATCAGCAATGTGGTCACGGACACAAAGAACTCTTTTACAAAGTCTTTCCAAAATTTCTTTGTAGTAATATTGGTTAACTGTTTGTCCAGGAGGCACCCACTCCTTATGAACAATTCCCTTAGAATCAAAGAAGCACACAGGCATGCATTTCACTTTTGACTTTGACATCCAAGCTTTTTTGGTCTGGGTGATGTCTTAGAGCACCGTTGCAAACTTTGGTGTTTTGTCTCTGGATTGTACTGAAAAAACAACTTTCATCACCAGTGATAACACAGCTCAACAATTCTGAATTGATTTCCTTTTGCTCTAACAGATCAGCTGCCACATTTTTCCATGTTTCTCGCTGTTGTGGTGTGAGATTTTTGGGGACCATTTTTGCACAAATCTTTCTCATACAAGATCTTCAGTTATTATTAGACGAACCATTTCTCAATTGATGTTCAGTTCTTCTGAAATCATTTTCACAGATAATCTTCGTTCAGATTGTACGAGTTCATGCACTCTGGCCAAGTTGACATCCATCTGTGTGGTTGATGGTCGTCCACTGCGGTCTTCATCTTCAATATTGGTTCTGCTTTCACTAAACATTTTATGCCAATGAAAAACTTGAGCTCTTGACATAACCTCCTCTCCAAAAGCCTTCTGAAGCTTATTGTAAGTTGTCAATGCATTTTCACCCAATATAACGCAAAAAGAAATGGCATACCGTTGCGCAATATTATGCGGTTCCATTTCCATGACGAGAGACACAAACATGTGTTAATTTACTACAGCACAACTCACGACTGAGCAGCTGCATTGATGTGCCGCTTGGACTAGAAGCAGCTTATAGATCAAGGTCAAAGATATTGTGCCTATGCAAGCCTGCAGGGTTGCCACATATTGCAAAGAGAATCAGTCTCATTACTTTATTGTCGCACCTCGTATAAAGTAAGTAGAGATGCACACATGACATTAAAAGAGTTTGTGATAGCACGACTGCACACTGATGTAAATGAACATATGACTGAATATATAAAAGAGGTATTACTGACCATTGAGCCACTGTACACTTATCTATGAAGATTTTTTTAAAGTTTGTATTAAGTTTTTCTTCCAGAGAAGGATGCATCAATACGTCCTAAAAGTGAAGAAGGATAAATGCTTGTTGAGTGTTATGTACCACTTAAACATAAGAAAGGACTGCACCACAAGTAAATATAGTTGTAAGTTTATGATATGTATGAATGTGACAGTGTGAAAATATGTGTAGAAGTTTGCAGTACGTCGCATATGATGAGGCTACAAATGCAGCACTACCAAATAATCAAGGGGTTGAAACATAACTACTGTGAGCGTCGACTACTCATGAAAGCGTCAAACACCTTATGTACATCAAACTTTTTTTCCCAGTTTGTTACTTATACAAACACTATTTTACACTCATTGTACATGACATATAGTACTGATGATACAACTCTGTATACCTTGGCATATGAAATGGTTATCCTTTATACAGTGAGCATAGCAAGTAAATATTGAGGTGCACTTTAAACACCGAATAAGTACTCGTTATGAATGGTATCATCAGGTTTGCATTATGTTTATAAACAACAAACTATTTTATTCTTGGGAACACAGTTAAGACCAGCAACAAGATGTTACTGAGAACATAAATGCCTTTTCGTGAAATTTCCTCAACCCTGTTGTGTGTAGATCCTTCCTGGAGAATGCCACAGAGGTGGGGCCATGTGTAGTTATATAAGCAGTGTGTAGAATCTGTTAATTCTTTGAACATTATAAATATGCTCCAAGTAGAAGTCACAGTAAATTGAAACGAAATGTATGTCAATTTAAAACAAAAAACAAATCTATTATTGTATGAATGTTATGAAAAGAATGTAAAATCAAACAAGAGCAAAAAGTGTACTCATATATGAACAATGTAATGAAATTATACTTTAACAAACTGTCCTAAAGCAAAATGGGCGCTCTGACTTTGTATGAAACATATGAAACCGAGTAGGAACGGTAACGGATGTCGAGCTGCATGTGCATGCCTCACAAGCTAAACACTGGGCAGATACTGATGACAATAATGGGACTAAGTGCTTAAAACAAGCACTTTGTCATGAAGGAGAACTTGTGTATGTATGTGTTAAGGAAGCTGACATGCCTATATAAATTGGTAATCGTAGAGGATATAAAAACAGAAGAGGTTCAAGTTCCTGGAAGTCGTCTCTGTCACTCTCCAGGGGAAATGGCTCCACTGAAATGCTGACACAAGGTGTGTATGGTAGCTAGAACAGCGGGTGCAGTGACTGGATGCAGCTTCAAAACTCAGGGCAGGACGAACAGAAGGTGCTGGTCCTGACATGGACCCTACAGAGCAGGGCAGCTCTTAGCAGTAATGCCGACACTTGCAAGCAGAGGCAAACAGCGGCAGCATGCATGCAAATGAGAAAGTGGTTGGGCCGCTGCACTGGCCCGGTCTCGAACAGTAGTCCTTCTTGATAGGAGGCTGGCAGTGACTGGAAGCAGGCCCACAGGTGGCCAACAGGCTGCAAGTCCGCATCAGACTCGAAGTCAGCAGTAGACCTGCAGTTAGTGGAAGCCAAGCCTCGTGGTAGCATCTCATTCATATTGACATGTAGGCAGGTGTGGACCTTTTCTCAAGCTTATGGTTGTCAGACTGCATGCATCTATCTAAAAATGAGGGGTACTTGATTTGCCATGGCATTGACTCCCATCAGCTAGCCCAAATACAGCCTACAGCTGGGGCATGAAGTAATCATGCTGCAGTGGCTCAGTCTGTCTGCTGTGTTATGATTACAATGCTGGTCCCTCACTAGGCCTGGTGATGTGGCAACTGCCAGGTGTGATAGTGGCAGTTCTTGTTGTATAATCAGACTGCCCCTGATGTAACAGCATCTGTTCAACTCCGGTCTGACCCAATTTCATGGGCTCTTGCTCTATCCATGGCAGTGTCGTCAGCAGAAAAAAATAAAAATAAAAAATAAAAAAGAATAAAAAAAATAGTAGTGATGATACATCCCATCCCTCTATGGTGGATCCAGATCTCAGCTCATGGTAATTCTGCAAAATCTTGTCACACATCCTACAAACTGGTAATTGTGTACAGCACAGTCAGCTTTCCCCTTAGATTCACTGAGTAAATTCCTTGTATCTACATTAAATGTCACTTAACTATTCCTTATTAGTGACTTGTAATCCAGCCTATCTCATGCATCTGTAAGTTCATTAAACTTATCTTACTTTTCACTAATAAATATAATTGAACTAAACCATCAGGCAACAAACTAACAATAATATCAGAAAACTCTTTGTCTTATAAATTCCCTTTTCACAGCAACTGGAACTATTTAACTCATGTCTTACATTCAGCACTTCTTTTCATCTATCCAGGCATACCTCTTGCTCATGATAAAACATACTGTCCATACAAGCCATGCAAAAACTAACTTGTAACTTTGGAACATCTCTCTGAATTTTGTCCATGCAACAAAGTCTCTCTTATGTCTTCCCAGAAAAGGCACCCCGAAAATACACTGACACACTGACTACTGACACGATATGTTGATAGGCAGTACCACTAATTTCCCTCTTCCAGAAAAGATTTAGCCTTGTCAACCTCATGAGTGGTATTAAAAGCACTTTTTATCATCTTCTCCATCTCCCACCCTGCTTCTGAGGAGGACATGCCACTGGTGGCAATAAATCTGTGTCTTTTGGAAATAAATGTGTCTGTACCACTTCATTAACCACATCTACAACACAATTATCATTATGAATAGCTCCCTGTGCATCCTCCACAGTATCAGCAAAAAATTATCAACTGTAGTTCCTCTCTGCAAAACACAAAATTTCATCGGCACAATTACTTACTTTTACATATGGCCCAGGCTCTATGGCCTCAAAGCAACAACTGTTACCACCCAACAACATAGGTACTACTACATCTAAATCAGTAAGTTGCCACTCATGCACTCATTCAGCACACACTCACCTCATCCAGCACTACAGATGACTTAGACTTCACATTTTCACAAGAGATTGGAGAAGATAATTCTAAATTATTCCCCACAAATTGTACAATGTCAGTACTCTGCACATCAACTAAACTTTGCTATCAACTTCTTTCTCCTTACTTTCTGGTTCTGCCCAGCTGTTACTGTATTCCCTACTCTCTAGCCTCTCCAAAAGCCTCATGTTCCTTTTTGCCAGAGAAACATACCAGTGCTCACTTTTAGCCAACTACGTATCAAATTCTTTCTGCCTCTTTTCTGCATGCTCTGGAGTAGCTCAACATGTACAAAGCTGTGTTCTTCTCACGAACATTTATTTTCTTCATTATATCTGACTGGTCTGTTCCCATAAACACTATTTCCTTTCACATATTTGCATTGTCTGCTCACAATTCACCTAATTCAGCTGGTGAAATTCAAGTTCCCACAGGATTACCCCCTACATTATCTATAATGGCATGAGTAACCCTACATCGAGTAAACAAAACACAAACAACAAGGACACTTCAACATAATGCTATCACAGCACTTCTTAATGTAACTTAACTTGTCTGCTTGGGTGGCTGCTCATAATTACTAATTCACACAATGAAAACAATGAGCCAGCTCAGAACTAAATAAACTGCCCTTAATAAACCGCAAACTCCCACAAGGATCTAATCACTTTCCTCTCGAAAACACGCTGTGCCTCAGGCTCTGACATCGTGGAGACTATTCAATAAAGGCAACAAAACAGCAACAGAAACAAAATCAAATGAATGGAAGGACACTTAAATGTAACACTATCACAATATTCCTTGACAAAATTTGTTTTCACTTCCTGAAGCTCTACAAATAGTTAACACATTATATACTTAAAGGATAATGAGGCATACTACCAGTTGCTAATGATAAGACATACTGCCCATACAAGCCATGTAAAAACTAACAGCCATAGACTGATGGGAAAAAAACATCAAGAAATAACAAAGCTGGAGTAATCAAATTTTGGCAATACATTTCTCTAAGTAAAATATTTATGTGATTAACATTGCAAGATCACTGTTTAATGTAAGCACGAGATAAGCCATTGCAAATGTGAAATGCTGGTACATCAATAACCAGTGTAACTGTCAGAATGTTGAACACAAGCATGCAAATGTGCATGTATTGTGTTGTACAGGTGCCGGGTGTGGGATGAAGTTCCACGCCTATTGCACTTGGTCAGTCAATACATGGACAGTTAATGCTGCTTGTGGATGACACTGAAGTTGTCATCTGATGATGTCCCAATGTACTCCATTAGTGACAGATCTGATGATTGAACAGGGCAAAGGCAACATGTCAACACTCTGTAGAGCACATTGTGTAAAAACAGTGGTACATAGACGCGCATTACCCTATTGGAAAACACCTCTGGAGTGCTGTTCATGAATGGCAGCACAACAGGTTGAATCACCAGACGGGCACACAAATTTCAATCAGGGTGTGTGGGATAGCCACAAGAGCACTCCTGCTGTCATACAAAATTACACCCCAGACCATAAGTTCAGGTTTAGGTGCAGAGTGTCTAGCTCGCAGACAGGTTGGTTGCAGGCCCTCACATGGCCTCTTTCTGACCATCACATGGTCATCACTGGCACTGGGGCACAACCATCTTTCTTCAGAAAACACAACAGAGCTCCACCTTGCCCTCCAATGAACTCTCATCTGATACCACTGAAGTAGCAAATGGCAGACGTTTGCGGTCAGTGGAATATATGCTACAGGGCATCTGGCTCAGAGCTGCCCTGGAAGTAACCAATTTGTAACAGTTCGTTGTGTCACTGTAGTGCCAACTGCTGGTCAAATTGCTGCTGCAGATGCAGTACAATGCACCAGAGCCATACACAAACATGATAGTCTTCCATCTCAGTAGTGCCACATAGCCACCCAGAGCCCGTCTTCTTGGGACTGTACTTATATTTCGTAAGTGCTTAGGCAAGTTATAAGTACGGCTAAGAAAATGGCAAGTAATATCATATAAAAACTCTAAGAACATAAGTAAGGCAACTTGGGATGTTGTTAAAGGTGCCCTTCGAACTACAGGTTTTAAAGAAGGTCCAGATCATCTAATAAACAATGGTAGTAAAATATGAGATACAAAGGAGATAAGTGAAATTTTAAAAAAGCATTTCTCAATTACTGTTTCTAATCTTGCATCACAGATTATTTCACCTGAATTGTCTTTTCCCACTGAGTTTACAAAATCCGGCAAATCACTGTAATAGTAACTCAAGATGAAATGCTGAATATTATCAGTAGAAGTAGCAACTCATATTCATACTGTATTGATGACATGTCTGACTTTTTGTTAAAAACTATTGCTCTAGATACTGTAATTCCACTTTGTGATGTAATTAACTGTTCCCAATTACAAGCTGTCCCCCAGATGTTTTCAAAACTACTGAACTTATTCCTTTGTTTAAGAAAGAAGACATAAATGAAGTCAACGATTATTGACCATCTCTATTCTTTCTGCCATATTGAAGATCCTAGGAAAAGTGACGTATTCCCATGCAATTTCATTCTTTGATAAATAATACCTACACAGATAATAACAGTTTGGTTTTTGCAAGAACAGGTCCATAAATGAAGCTTTATTTACTTTTACTTTATAAGTGCTTTTAATGATAAACATTCTGTCTCTGGTCTTCTTGTAGAGCTGACTAAAGCCTTCGACTTAGTCAATCACTCACTCTTGCTTGAAAAACTAGAATTCTTGGCATCAGATGGTATGGGTCCTATTAACCAAGGTATGCAGACACCTTCATGCTGACCTGGATGGTTTAAGTTTCAGCCTCAAGAAACACATCAGTGGGAGTTGGGATCCTATTAACAGCATGTTCCAGTGTGTCAAAAATTGGTCACATTTGGTTGTGTGGGTGGCATTACTTGTTTAGGTGTGTGAGTTGTCTATCTGCATATGTCTAGTGTGGTTCTTGTTCGACATAGCCCCAACTACCGAGGTCTTATATTTCCTTATCCAGTGCTCTGACATTGCATTTGTACCTTGAAAATGACAGAGTGTTCACTGGTCAAAATATTGATGGTTGTCAAAGATGTTATCAGGTTGAATTCTCTTAAATTGTCTAAAGGTTTCATACACCAGAAATACTAAAGTTTCATGTGTAAAATGCTTTTAAAAATGGTTTCACATTAATTTCCTGCAGGGTTGTACAGGAGATTGTAACCAATTCGAGCAAAATGGAAATGGAAAATAGTTGGCTTCTTACCACCATAACAAAAAGAGTTAGACTATTTCCATAAACAAATTTGAAAATAAGTAACATGGTTAGTTTGAGTGGATAGTAGGCATCAGTTACAGGAAGAGAGGTAAAGGAAGTGGTGGTGGCTAAGAATATCCAGAAAAAGGCAACAGGATAATCTACTGAAAAAAATTCAAAGTTTCAATTACTATTTGATCAAGTTTTCTTCCCTATTTCGATCAGGATACAACTGTATAATTTTTATTCTTACGTCATTCATGTTTGTTGACTATTTTCTTCTATGGCAATCCACAAAAACGGGCAAAGTAATAACAATATACATTGCTGTGCAAGGCTTAAGGATGAAAGTAATTTTCGCATGATGTGTCAATGCAAATAAGTAGCTCGATGAAAGTTGGACCATACAAAGAAAGAACTGCTACAGTATAGTATAGAAAGTAACTGAAAGAAATATTCAATGAGATGAAGAGAAATGACACTTTTATTCAAAGACATTGAAGTCACTACAAGAGACAGGACACGGCTCTCAACAGGGTGTGTGATCACCACAGATGGAAATGCATTCTCGGCAACATGCTCCCATGCTGGCCACAAGATTGGTGGGAAGTTGCTGTTTTAGGATGTTCCAGCCCTTCACCAGTGTGGTAGACAACTGCTGGATGGTTGTTGGTGCATGTGGACATGCTGCACATCTCCCAACTGCTTCCCAGACATGCTTGATGGGTTTTAAGTCAGGGGAACAGGCAGAGGAGTCAATTTGCCAAGCATCCTCTCATTTAAAGAGCTCCTCCACCTCCACTGTTCAATATGGTGGTGAAATATAACCCATAAAAATTAGGTCATTGCTGAATGAACCCATGAAAAGGCAAAAATTGGGAAGGAGTAAAGTGTCAAAACAATGTTGACCAGTAAGAGTACCATTTTCAAAGACATGGAGGCCAGTATACCGATGAAACATCATGACTCACCACAACAAACCACCTGGACCACCAGAATGATCATGTTCGACATTGTTCTTGGGTGCATCACATGGTACCTCTTGTAATATGAGGGAATATCCAGCATTGTCAAACATGATCGTTTTGATGGTTCAGGTGTTAAGGTGTGGGGAGGTGTAAGCTGCATGGGCGTACTGACCTCCAAATATTTGTACATGATACTCACAGGTCAATGTTACTGTGACACAATACTCCTTCCCCATTTGTTTCTTTTCAGGCTTGCATTTGGTTATGATTTTATTTTTATGGATGAAAATGTGCAACCACATTGAGCATCACAGGTAGAGGAATTCTTGGAATGAGAGGATACTTGGCAAATGTAATGGCCTGTCCATTCTCCCCAACTTAAATCCCACCAAGCACATCAGGTATGCATTGGGGAGACATATTGTAGCTCATCCATATGTACCAACACCATCACCAAGTAGTTGTCGACTACGCTGGTGGAGGAATGGAACACCCTACTACAAAACCCCTTACCATGCCTGTGGACAGTGTGGCAGAATGTTACAGAGCAAGCATTGCTGTCCATGGTGATCACACACCCTATTAAAAACCATGTCTGAACCTTTTACAATGGCAAAGGGACCACCATAAGTCACAGTGACTTCAGTATGATTATTGTCTTTGTATAAAAGTGTCATTTCTGTTTGTCTTATTCCATATTTCTTTCAGTTACCTTTAGCAGTTTGTTCTACGTATCGTATGAAGCTTCGTTGAGCTATATTACTTGGCAGTGACACATCATGCAAAAGTTACTTCTGCCCTTAGGTTTTGCACATAAGTGTATTAACTGCATTAGTTACTGTTCAAAATAAAGATAGCCAAATTTGCAGGTCAAAGCAATTTTTCAGAATGATCTTTAGTGAAATGTTTTGTAGTGCTCTGCAATGAAATGTTTTATAGTTCTCTGTTTTGTAGTGCTTTGTACAGTTTACTTACTGTACAGGTGATTATGAAGAAAGAATGAAAAGTACAACAAATAGACAACAGAAGACAGAAATACACAAAAATTAAAAATATGATCATAAAGCAAATGATCTGCCTATGAAACCGGCTAAAAATTTGTACTGGGGTGAAGAAATAGTTGGCATGTAAGTTAAAGCTGTATAACTCTTGGAATAGCCAAATTATTTAAATTCATGACAAAGAATTTTTCTAAGAATGTCACTCACCTCGGATTTCTTTGCCAAACTTTTTGCATTCCTGATCCATGTTTTCTACATCAATTTTCTTCCATGGTGTAGTCTTCCAGTCATCTATGTATGATCTCACAATGTATATATAGTCCCATAAAGTCTGTTTGAATGAATAATATTTTAATTAGATTTAAATATATTAATTATGATACAAAGATCAAACTTAATAGGATTTGTACGTAAGTACAGTTAACGACACTAAAGTTGGCTAGTAGAAACCACAGAATATAGTAGGCCTACTGAAATCACTTAAATGCAACATATCAACAATGAAGGAAAAGTCAGAATACTACTTACCGTAAAGAAGACATGTTAAGTTGCAGACAGGCACAATTAAAAGACACTCACATATAGTTTTCACCCACAGCCTTCGTCAGTAAAAGACACACACACACACAAGCACACCTCACTCACACGCGGAAAGGGAAAGGGATAGTAGTGTATGGGTGGGGACAGAGACGAGGTCTCAACCTATGGTAACATATTGTCCCCCCCACCCTCTACCCGACAGTTTCCACCCCCTCTGTCCTATCATCTCCTCCCCATTCTCATCTTCCACCCTGTTTATTTGCATACCTTTGCCAATACACCCAGCAGTCTTTCCCCACTCCTCTCCTTTTTTCTGCACCTCCTTGCCTCACAATCTCCTGACACTGAACGTGTTGGCATTCTAGTCCCTGCACACTTCACCAGACAATGTATGTTCCCTCTTCCTCCCATACACTACCATCCCTACCCCTTCCCCTTCTCCTTCCCCACTCTCTCCAGATTGCTGCTTGCATGTCACGTGATCATGTGATGCTTCATTCTGGGCTGAAACTTTGGAGTTGGTGGTCATGTGTGCATGAGGTGTGCTTCCTTGTGTGTGTGTGTGTGTGTGTGAGAGAGAGAGAGAGAGAGAGAGAGAGAGAGAATGGTGTGTGTGGGGGGGGGGGGGGGGGGGGGTGCGTGTGTGTCTTTTACTCACGAAGGCTGTGGCTGAAAACTATATGTGGGTGTCTTTTAATTGTGCCTGTCTGCAACTTGATGTGTCTTCTTTACAGTAAGTAGCAATCTGTCTCTTCATACATTGTTAATACAAATGTAGTGTTTTTTTTTTCTTCCCAATTGTACAAACCACCTTCAGCAACTTGACCATGGCATTATAAAAGACCTGAAACAAAAATACAAGAAGATGCTTGTATAGAAGACACTGGACTGTCTTCATGCTATGTTGAGAAAAGTTACAATCTTGAACACTCTACATTTTGTAAGAAGTGCCTGGGATTCCATGCAAGAAAGTACAATCTCAAAGTGTTTCAAGAAGGCTGGCTTTCATCAAATACTTACAAAAGACATCATGGCAGAAAATGAAGAAACTGCAGTTGAGCAAATAATGAGGCAAGAAGAAAACACTGATTACTTCAGCTTCGATGCTGAATGTGATTAAGTTGTTGCCATCTGCCAGTCAATGAAAACTGATGAAGCCTTGTAGAAACAGATGACAGAGAAAGATGAAGAAAGTGAAAATGAGGATGAACCAGAACCTTTGCTGGTTCCTATAATTTAGAAAATTGTTGAAATAATGGACACAACATATTAACAACAAGGATTGTTTGATAAGTTTAATAAAAAAGCAAGAATTTTCCAATTCCCTGCCTGATGTCTGCAGGTTATAGAACTTTGCAGCAGAATATAAATCTCTGTACTGAGTCCCAGATATAAATGCAGAGTCTAAAAGGAAATTGGTTTTACTTTAATACTAGTTTTGTGATTTAATCTGCTGCCACATGCAGGTGGCTTTTTAAAGGCAGTGACCCTGTTGGTCATAGGTTGTATGAACTCACACAGGCAAGACCTGTGCAGATATGTGGCATGTCAGTCACCACTGAAAGTTCCTCAAAAGTTTTCATGCAACAGGTCTAAGAACTTTTAAAATTTCTGTAAGATTTCATGGACTTGGAAGAAAGGTTTACTACCGTATATTTTTCAGAATTCATAGAATTCAACTCTGAAATGCAATGTGATGTTCAGAATTTATTAAATTCTTGAATGAGTTCACAGATCCCTCTGTTATTGCACACACAGCAGTTAAGCAAATGTAAAATAAACATATTTACTAGCCAAACAGTATCCACACTTTGTTAAAGACATTTCTGTTTTGCCAGCCATATCTTTCCTGCAATCAAATCAATTATCAGGAAGTTATTACAACAATAATTGGGCCTGGTGACTGGTACGGGGTCTCCCTCTACTCACCAATGTAGCCAACCAACTTTAAAATGAGCCACACACTTCATTAATCCATTTTAACATCCAATGCTCATTGTGTGCAGAGAGTGATACAGTCACATATTGATTTCACTAAGTGGAAATTTTCTCTAAGTCTTTGTGCACTTCCTTACTATTGCCCAATGCTGATATTTTTCTGTAGACAACCGAGTCATCAGTGGACAACAAACTGCCACCGATGAATTTCTTGTTTGCAAGACTGTCGTATAACTAGCGATTAGTGTCCTATCTCCAGGTAAACTACCAGAAAGAAAAGCCACAGAGACAATCTCAGTTGAGCCATATTTCTACTACATTATCCAAAAACGTGTTGCTATGTGACAAAGTTTTCACAGAGAAAACACGTCAAGTTGCTGACAGGCTCGATTAAACACACACACACAACACCCATGCATAAGCAAGCACACCTGATGCACACATGATGACCAATTCCAGCATCTTGGGCCAGAATGCTAGCCCGAGATTCTGAAGTTGGTAGTCATGTGTGCGTGAGGTGTGCTTGCTTTTTGTGTGTGTGTGTGTGTGTGTGTGTGTGTGTGTGTGTGTGCACATGTGTCTTTAGTGACAAAGATCGTGGCCGAAAGCTACATGTGAGTGTCTTTTAATCATGCCTGTCTGCAACTTGATGCATGTTCTTTACAGTAAGTAGCGAGCTATCTGTTCCTGCATTGTTGATATTTCTACCTGGAGTTTACATTGTTTGGTTAGATTTTCAAAGATGTTATTGTATTAGATTAGATTAGATTTACTTTCATTCCAACTGATTCGTAGTGAGGAGGTTGGTTGGTTGGTTTAAGGATTAAAGGGACCAAACTGCAGAGATCATCGGTCCCTGTAGTGAGGAGGTCCTCCAGGATGTGGAACATGTCAGAAAAACTATAATATTTACAACTAAAACAAATAAGCTAATGTACCTTCCACAGGTGCCAAGTGGAATTATGTGTTGCCCAAGATACAATGGGCAATAAAAAGAACATGCACTATAATTCCATTGTCATTTCCAAGCAAATTTTCTATTTGTAGAAATTTACTATGCAAACTGAAATACTTACAGGATATTATCATAATACTGTACAAGATAAACAGCAAACTTTAAAATATATTACACAACAGTAAAGCAATGTACTGGATTTAACTTATCTAATACAATATGAATGTTTCTGAGTAGTAATAAGTGGTACTTTTGTATGCTAATGTGTTACTTATTAACCAAAAAACCACACACACACCTTTAACATTTTTATTTCTTTGCAACATGTCCTAAGTTGCTTGTATTCAGGGACTGTCACTTCAAATAATGATGCCTGTTCCTGGAGAACTGTCATTTGCTCTTCCATTTCTGTAATTATGGTATGTGTAACATCCATTAAAGTGTATGCATCATCACAGCAATACCTAAAATCATTTACAATGTAAATGAGTATCTCTGTGTAAAATATATCTTACTCCATTTAGCAGTTTAACATGACAATGGTGAGTTAGTTAAGTGTTTCACAGATTAAATTCACAATATATCATGATATGGAATATGTCAACAGAACAAACATAGCACACTTACATACAAGTTTCAAAAAAATAAAATTATACCATGGCATGCTGGTCATTCACAGATCAATTTTTTTAATGATTAATTACCTCTCTTCAAGAACTTCTTTCAGGTATAGAAGGAGTCATTACAGAGAAACATCTTTGATCTATATTTGAAAACACTTCTGCCATCTGTCAGACATTTTACTCCCATAGGTAGATTGTCAAAGACTTTCATAGCTGCATGTTTCATCCCTTTCTGTACCCCAGTTAGGTGTATAAAATGGTAATGCAGAGCATTTTTCCTTCTAATGTTTTAATTCTGGAGGTCTCTGTTACTCTCAAATTTAGATGGAATACTGACAACAAATTTAATAACTGAATAAACATACTGTGAGGCTGTGGTTAACATTCCATGCAGCTTAAAGAGATACCTGCGAGACATACATATGTGAACCTCATACATGATTCTAATTACCTCTATTTTCTTTTGTGCAATGAATACATCTTGCCAACATGAGGAGTTATTGCAGAATATTATCTCAAAAGACATCAATGACTGAAAATCTGCATAATACATTAACTTACTGACTTCTATGTTGCCCAAAGATGTAATTCTTCTTATGGCCAAAGTACCTGCACCTAAACATTTTAGCAGGTCTATTACATTGACCCAATTTACTAGGTGTACAACTCTGCTTCCGTCATTTGCCAATAGGTGGCGACAAAGGTAAGTAGCGGTCGAAACGAACACATCGCAGGCGTCAGGCGGTTAGCTTGGGCCTCGGTCAACATAACCTCATTCAAACATTAGTTGATTTGTGTCTGCATCATAAAGTAGTTCTTGATTGAAAATGTCAGTTTACGAGCCTAATTATCATCATTTGCAGGAGGTGTTACTGCTTAGTTTCAATGTGAAGAAAACAGTGGCTGAGTCTCATCGAATTCTCTCAAGTACGTATGGTAAGGACACTGTTAGTGAAAGAATGTGTCGTGAGTGGTTTCAACGCTTCAAGAACAGTAATTTTAACGTCGTAGACCAGCATAGTGGTGGAAGAGAGAACGTTTTTGAAGATGCAGAGTTGGAGACATTGCTGAGTGAAGACTCGCGTCAAACTCAAGAAGAATTGGCACAATTAGTGGGAGTGACACAGCAAGCCATTTCAAAAGTCTCAAGGCTATGGGCATGATTCAGAAAGAAGGAACTTGGGTCCTGTGTGAGCTGAAACAAAGAGACATTCAACGGTGTTTGTGTGTTTGTGAACAGCTGATTCAGAGGCAAAAATGAGAGGGATTTCTGCATCGCACTGTGACTGGGGAAGAAAAACGGGTTCATTATGATAACCCTACACGCAAAAATTCATGGGGATATAACGGCCATGCTTCCAAATAAACAGCAAAACCGAATATTCATGGCTCCAAGATCATGCTCTACATTTGGTGGGACCAGCTCGGCGTCGTGTACTATGAGGTGTTAAAAAACCAAGTGAAACAATCACAGGTGCTCATTATCGAATGCAATTAATGTATTTGAGAAGAGCATTAAAAGACAAATGGCTGCAATACAGCAAGAGGCACGATAAAGTGATTTTGCAGCACGACAACGCTCGAACCCACGTTGCAAAAGTGGTCAAAATGTACTTGGAAACATTAAAATGGGAAGTCCTACCCCACACGTTGTATTCTCCGACAATGCTCCCTCTGACTATCAATGGCACATAGCCTGGCTGACCAACACTTCCGAAGTAATGAAGAAGTCATAAATTGGATCGATTTTGGATCACTTCAAAAGATGAACAATTTTTTCGACGCGGGATTTGTACACTGCCCGAAAGATGGGAGAAAGTAGTGGCCAGCGATGGAAAATACTTTGAATGATACATGTGTAACCAATCTGTTTTGTTAAAGCCTCAAATGTTGGAGAAAAAACGGTGGAAGCAAAATTTTACACCTTGTAAGTTTTCATCAATATGCACAGCTATGAACTTACTATTTTCTACCATCTTTATTACTTCTTGCTGCTATACTATGTTAAAGGAGGTGGAATATTTCTGACAGCACAAAACTGAATGCACTACTTTTCTTTTCTTTCTTTTTTTCCCCAGTTTGAAGCTAGTCCATTTCTGCATCTACATCTATACTTTGCGAACCACTGTGAAGTGCATAGCAGATGGTACATTCCAATGTACAAGTTACTAGGACTTTTTCCATTCCTTCCATGTATGGATTGTGGGAAAAATGACTATTTAAATGCCTCTGTTTCTGTTGAAATTATTCTAATCTCATCCCCACAATCACTGTGGGAGTGACATGTAGAGGGTTTTAGTTTATACCCAATGTGATCATTTAAAGCCAGTTCTTGAAACATCGTTAGCACACCTTCTTGGGATAGTTTTGCAACATTTTCAAGAGTCTGTCAGTTCATTTCTTTCAATATCTCTGTGACACCCTCTCACTGATCAAACAAACGTTTGACCATTCATGCTGCCCTTCTCTGTATATGTATATGTTCAAAATCCCCTCTTAGTCCTACATGGTAGAGTCCACTCACTTGATCGATACTGTAGGATGGGTCGCATGAGTGATTTCTAAGCAGTCACATTTGTAGACTGATCGTATTTCCCTAGTATTTTACCAATAAACCAAAGTCTGCTACCTGATTTACCCATGACTGAGCCTATGTGATCATTCCACTTCATGTCACTATTAAGTGTTACATACAAGCATTTGTACGTTTACAGATTCCAACTGTGACTCACTAATATTATATTCACAGTGTACTATGTAGGTTTTTTTGTTTTTGTTTTTGTTTTGCAAAGTGCACAATTTTACATTTCTGAACATTTAAAGCAAGCTGTCAATCATTGCACCACTTTGAAATCTTGTGAAGGTCTGACTGAACATTTGTGGAGCTTTTTTTCAGACTGTTATTTCATTGTAGATATTTGCATCATCTGCAAAAAGTCTGAGGTAACTACTAATATTGTCCACAAGGTCATTATAATACAACACGGGACCCAATACGCTTCCCTGTAGTACATCCGAAACTACTTCTCCATCTGTTGATGACTCTTCCTCCAAGAAAACATGCTTCATCTTCCCTACCAATAAATCTTCATTCCAGTCACTTATTTCATTTGATACTCCATATGATCATACTTTTGACAATAAGCATAGGTGTTATACTTAGTCAAATGCTTTTTATGCATCTACCTGACTGCCTTGATCCCTGGATTTTAGAATGTAATGTGATAAAAAGTGTGACATGGATTATGCATGCTCAATGTTTTTGGAATTGATGCTGGTTCATTTGGAGGAGATCATTCTGTTTATGATGCCTCATTATGTTTGGGCTCAGAGTATGTACTAAGATCCTACAACAAATCAATGCCTCACGATGCCTCATTACGTTTGGGCCCAGAGTATGTACTAAGATCCTACAACAAATCAATGTCAAGGATACTAAGTAGTTGTTTTGTGGATCAATTATACCACTCATCTTGTAAATGGGTGTGACCTGTGCTTTCTTCCTAATACTGGGCACAGTTTTTTGTTTGAGGGATCTGTAATAGATTAAAGTTAGAACAGGGGCTAACTCAACCACAGATTCAATACAGAAACTGACAGAGATTCCATCGGGCCCTGGGGATTTGTTCAATTTTAACAATTTCGGCTGTTTCTCAACAACACTGACACTAACACATATTTCACTCATCATCTCAGTTATAAGACAATTAAACTGCGGCAATTCTCCAGGGTTTCCTTTGTATGGGAACATTTGAAAACAGAGTACAGTATATCAGCTTTTCCTTTGCTACGCTCAATTTCAGTTCCTGTCTCATTTGTGTATTACTGGACACCAAATTTGGTGCCATAAAGAGTCTTTACATATAATCAGAATTTCTCTGGGTTTTGTGAAAGATCATTTGAGAATACTCTCCTTCAGAATCACTTCACACATAGCTCTCGACAGCCAATCACATTTCATTCAACACTCTCTTATATATTGTCTTATGGTTTGTTCCACGCATATTATGTAACAGTCTTTCTTTAGAAATTTCATTACAGTGACTTTATACCACAGAAAGTCTTTCCATTATGAACTTTTCTGCTGTGTATGCACCTATCCAGTGCATGGTGAATTATTCTTTTAAACCTGAGCCATAGTTTCTTTACATGCTCCTGCCCTGTGCTGAAAATTTCAAGTTCCTCATTCAGATATGACATTACTGTTTTTTAAACAATAGAAAATCCAGGATGGAATATAACAGTATTATGAAAAGGATAATTGCTACTCACCATATAGCAGAGATGCTGAGTCGCCGATAGGCACACAAAGACTGTCGCAAAATGAGGTTTTTTGGACAACAAGGCCTTTGTCAAAAACAGCCAATGACACACACACACTCACACAAAAGCAACTCACACACAGTCTCTGGCACCTGAAGCCAGACTACAAGCAGAAGTGTATGATGGGAGAGGCAACTGGGTGGTGGCAGAGAGGAGACTGCAGCAGGGAGGATAAGGAATAGCGCAGGATAGGGGTGGGCGAGGGTAAAGTGCTGCTACTGAGACTGTGCAGGCTTGAGGTGCAGACGGTAGGGCAGCTAGGTACAGTCGGGAGATTAGACCGAGGGAGGAGGAGAGAGGGAGTTAGTGGAAAAGGAGAGAAGTAAAAAGACTGGATGCATTGGTGGAATAGAGAGCTCTGTAGTGCTGGATGGTAACATCGAATGGGCTACACAGGTAAGGACAATCACTAACGAAGGCTGAGGCCACCTCGTACCTGCATGCTCCCACTAACAGCACTTTACTGTCCCCACCCCTACACTGTTATCCCTTTCCTTCCCCGCCCCAGCCTCCTTCTTACCGCCACCTGGTTGCCTCTCCCATCATGTGCTGCTGCTCATAGTCTGGCTTCAGCTGCCAGAAACTGTGGTCATGTGTGTGCGAGTTGCATTTGTGTGAATGTGTGTGTGTGTTCTGTTGTCTATTTTTGACACAGGCTTTGTTGGCCAAAAACTCAATTTGTGACAGTCATTTTGCTGTGCCTTCCTGCGACTCAGCATGCCCGCTATATGGTGAGTAGTAACTAATTCTTTCATAGTGTGACTACTGTTTTTATCTACGTTACTGAATATACATACCTCTCTATTTGTTTAAGTTGTCCATGTATGTATCCCTGTGGTTATATGATGTGCAGGTAGACAAATGACATCAATTTCTTTCTGCCTGCTAAGATCTTGCACACAAATTTTACTTATTTACTTACATTGTAATTTTGCAAGTATGTGGGCAAGTTATTCGTCCACCTGGGCCTGATACTGAGGAGATACGAATTTGTTGCACAGCTGGACTCTAGTGGGCCCAGGACACAGAGCGTGCCGTGGCCAGCCTGGCTAGTTGTCCATTTCCACCCCAGGCAAGCTCAGGTGCAGAGTCAGTCAGTGTGTCACTGAAAACGGGTAAATCCCAGAGCTAGGAATTTGGACAACTGATGCTCATTTTTTGTGTTTGAGCAGAATGTGCTACCGGATATGGTAGAGTGTCAGACACACTTAAAGATGGCCAGGTTACATCTCTTTGACATTCGACAATAACTCGTATCAAATATTAATGCAAATCTGAATACATCGGCGATTTCAGATACATGAGGCACATCCAATGACACAACGACATTTCAGTATCTTTGAGACAGAAGTTAATATTTCATAGTGAATAAACATTTACACAATGAACCTAAAAAGTAACAACTTTTGAACATTCATGCTATGTCAACATATGATATCTTAGATGATAGCATTGCACTATAGCTATCATCCCTGAAAATCTACTCACACATAAAAGATGGTTGTAACTGGCAAGCTTTCAGAGGCACTGGCTCCTTCTTCAGGCAGAAGGATTGATGAGGGAGGAAGAGGGGTAAAGGAAAAGTACTGGAGAGGTCTAGGAAAAGGGGTAGATTTCGGATTTTCCTAGACCTCTCCAGTGCTTTTCGAAATCTACCCCTTTTCCTAGACCTCTCCAGTACTTTTCCTTCACCCCTCTTCCTTCCCCTTCAACTCTTCTGCATGAAGAAGGAGCCACTGGTTCCGAAAGCTAGCCAGTTACAAGTGTCTTTTATGTGTGTGTTCTTCTGCCGCTTGCTGAGTAGATTTTTTATACATATAATTAAACAATTTTGTCAATAATTGATTGTTTTCATTGTTATACCGTGCCTGAAAGCTATGTATCTGTATCTATTTTATTTATTGATTTATTATGTCTTTATATCTTTTTTATCATCCAAATGTTTGTCAGAACATTGAATTCTCCACATTTACAGCAAATGAATGTAGCATGAGTACCTCATATTTTGTCATACCTTTGCTTTTATTTAATGAATAGTTTAATATTGTGCCAGTAACTTCATTTAAATGTCAGCTGCAAGAGCTATTAAAAAACAGCTAATTTAAAAGGGTCAATTGCATGTGTTAGAGGTCACCACAATTAAAAAGAGACTCAAAAGGTGCCTCTGTCAAGAAAGCATAAATACGAGGTTTGGAACTTACCAAATAGTGGCAACTATTTATTCACCGTTGGTACAAAAGAGTTACATGTTTGCACCTGTTACTGACCTTCAAAGCGTCACCAGTGATGTGGAAGGCGTCATATACCATTAGCAGAGCCTGTTGTTGATGGTGCGAATGGAGCGGTCTCAAGTTAAGGTGATTCTCATGTACGACTGTGATGGGGTTATAATAACGCATTACGTTCCTCCACAGCAGACCGTCAGTGCACAATATTACTGTTTGTTTTTGGAGCATCACCTGCGACCAGCTTTGCAAAAGAAGTGGTGACACTTTCTGTGCAATCCACCCATCATTTTGCACGACAATGTGCGGGTGCACACAGAGCAAGCTGTGGCTGCTCTGTTCGGTCAATGGGACTGGGAAGTACCGTACCACCCACCATACTCCCTGGACTTATGTCCTTGTGACTTTGATCTGATTCCGAAGATGAAGGAACCACTTTGTGGCATTCGCTACAGAACTGTTCAAGAGATTTGAAAGGCTTAGACCACTTCTTTTGCACCAATTACAGAACAGGCTCTGCTAATGGTATACTATGCCTTCCACATCGCTGGCAATGGGTTCTACACAACACTGGTGACTACTCTGAAGGACAGTAACAGGTGAAAACATGTAACTCTTTTGTATCGGTTGTGAATAAATAGTTGGTACTATTTAAGTTCCAACCCTCATAATTGCTTAAAAAATATTTAATGACAATCTGTTGTCATTTATCATGAGCACACTTGTGCAAGAGTACTAGCGTATTTACTTATGGACAAACATTTACTTTTAATTATTGTAAGTAATCTCAGTGTGACAGAATGTTTATAACATTTCTTTATTTAAGTATTGTTGTAATATATTAGTTCAGTCTGGGAAGTGTTCATGTTGAGTCAAATCATGTCTTTAGTTCTGGAAGAAGGAAGACCTGTCTAGAGTAACATACGTGATTCAGTCGTATAGGTGCTTGTTTATGGACTGTGAATGACTGCTATCAAACTTTAACTTCTGAAGGTACTTTATATTTCAAGAGGTTTGAATGTGCTCCAGAGTAGGACACTAACGTTTGGCACTTGATTTACAGAACTGAGAAAAGACATGGTATCGGTTACCATTCTTCATATTGTGTGTGTTAATTTGTTAATCAGCATGTTAAACTTTGAACTATTTTGAGCTGGTGAATCTTTCATGTATTTTGATCAAGAAATTGACTTAATTTTGTGTGAGTCTTTGATGACTATTTAATTTGGGGACTTTGGCTACCATTTTCGTATCGTTTTCAACATAACTTTACTGCATGCAATAAGAATATTTTCTGTCTGCATTTTAACTGAATATCACAGAATAACTTCCCATTTATTTGAGATGTCTTTTCTTGAATAAACATTATTCAAAATAATTCTCTGTTGTCTACATCAATTACAGACATTATAACAGAACAACTGTTATTCATTATTCATTTTACTTTAATTTTGTATTTCTGTGCATTTAATTAATTTGCAGTTCTAGCCAATGCATAGACTGCTGACTGTAGGAACACAGCTACAGTGAAATATCTGCAGGGCATGAAAGCAGATGTGCAAGGCTCAACCCTATGACTACATCAAGCTACTCTTTTTAAACACAGCCATGCCTACACCAAATACCTAAAGTACGAATAACTAAACTCCTTCTGAACAGGCCTTGGAAGGCCCAACGGTACTGACCGGCCGCCGTGTCATCCTCAGTCCACGGGCGTCATTGGATGTGGATATGCAGGGACATGTGGTCAGCACACAGCTCTTCCAGCTGTATGTCAGTTTACGAGACTGAAGCTGCTACTTCTCAATCAAGTAGCTCCTTGCCAACAGCGCTCAGCAGACCAGATGGTCACCCATCCAAGTGCTAGCCCAGCCCAACGGCGCTTAACTTCGGTGATCTGATAGGAACGAGTGTGACCACTGTTGCAAGGCAGTTGGCGAAGTACGAATAACAGCAGGTAAAAATGCAATGGTTTGCTCGTATGGGATGCTGTTTAGGAGGAGTAACTACTCAAGCAGTACCTATTAGATGCCATTGCAATGGTTTTCTTCCCCAATATTCTGATGAAGCACGTTGATTGGGCAGATACTCTATTATTGACTTAACTTTTTTCTCTATTATTATAAGATAAACTGGAAGTCTGTGTCAATTTAATTTCTTTTCATGCAGTCTGTCTGAATTCTGAATTTGACTTAATGTCAATGTCCCACGTGACCTCAATAACTAAAGGGATTTGCCTTTGTGTGCTGCTGCTGGGCCACCTTACATTACCTACATTTACATCTACATCTATACTCTGGAAACCACCATGAGGTTCATGGCAGAGGGTACATCCCATTGTACCAGTTGTTAGGATTCATTCCTGTTCCATTCATGTATGGAGACTGGGAAGAATGATAGTTTGAATGCCTCTTTGTGAGCAGGAATTATTCTTATTTTATCCTCAGGATCCCTGTGTGAGTGATATGTAGGGGGTTGTAGTATATCCCTAGAGTAATCATTTAAAGCTGATTCTTGAAACTTTGTTAACAGACTTTCTCTGGATAGTTTACACCTGTCTTCAAGAATCTGCCATTTCAGTTAGTTATTTAGATACATGTTCCATTGATCAATCTCACGAAAACCATCATTATGATAAGGAATGCATCAAATGTATAAGAAATGCACACATGAATCACTGATTAAAAAAAAAGAAAAAAGATTACCCCACTCCCTTAAATGACACAAAATGCATATATTATACCTGTAGATTTATTTATTCCTATTCAAGAATTCATCTATGGATCTGTGGTATAGAAGGAGTTGTCAAGGAGATATGATTTCAAATTATTTTTGAAACTATTACTTCTGTCTGTCAGACATTTTATTTCATCTGGTAATTTATTAAAAAGTTTTACAGCAGCTTGTTTTACCCCTTTCTGTGGCAAAGATAGGTTAAGTAGAGGATAGTGTAAGTCTTTCTTTCTTCTGGTATTATAATCATAAATATCACTGTTGTTTTTAAGCTGGTCCATGTTGTTGAGAACAAATATCATTACTGAGTAAATGTACTGTGATGCTGTTGTGAGAATTCCTAACCTTTTAAACAGATGCCTACAACATGTGCGACTATGAGCCCCCACGCATTACTCTAACTACTTTCTTTTGAGCAGTGAATACCTTTTGCCTAAGTGTTGAGTTACACCAAAATATTATTCCGTATGAGATCAGAGAGTGAAAGTATGTGAATTATGTTAGCTTGCTAATTTCTATAGCCTCAAAATTAGCAATTATACTGATTGCAAAAGTTGCTGAACCTAGTCGCTTTACGAGAACCAAAAGATGAATTTTCTAATGAAGATTCTCATCTATATGTACACCCAAAAAATTAGTTGCTCTACCCTGGCTACTGACTTTTGTCGATGTGTTATATTTATTGAAGGAATTATACCCTTTGCAGTAGAAAATTGGATATACTGTGTTTTTTCAAAGTTCAGAGCAAGCCCATTCGCAGAAAACCGATCAATAACTTTTCCAAAGACATTATTGGAATCATTTTGTATTGGAGTTTCTTTTACTGGATGAGTAATGGCACTTGTATCAACAGCAAACAGTGTCAGCTTAGCTTCTTGTTTTAGATAAGAAGCGGGCCCACGATCGAACCCTGTGGAACATCTAATGTAATTTCACCCCAGTTAGATGAAGTGGGAAATATCCTTAAATCACTTACTTGATAAAAATAAACGTTTTGCTTCCTGTTCTGTAGATATGTCTTAAACCACTCATATGCTGTTCCATTTATACCATTGAATTGTATTTTCTGTAACATAATGTCATGGTTCACAATAAAATGCTTTGGATAAGAAACAGAAAATTCCTATCATGACATTTTACTATTTAAAGACTCTGTTATGTGGGAAGTGAAATTGTATACTGCTGTTTCAGTAGAACAGCATTTTTGACATCCCAAAGCTGATTTGCTAAGTATCCCATTACTGTAGAGATGGCTAACCACAATTGAGTACACTGTTTCCTCGACGATTTTTGAAAATGCTGTGAGCAAGGATACTGGCCAGTAATTACTGACATCTGTGGTGTCCCCTTGATTGTAGAGAGGCCTGAAAATGGCATATTTTAACCTTTCTGGGAAAATACTTATGTGACTCAGAACATCAGATGTAGCTGCTCCACATTGTTTTAAAATCTTGTTAGAGATGTCATCTACTCCAACAGAACATTTATTTTTCAAAGATTTAATGAGTTTCCTTATTTAACAAGAGGTTGTTAGATGAAATTTAATCTGAAAGGGATTTATCAAAACTGACTCACATGTACTGCCTTGGCTTTTTCTTTTGTACTATTATCACCAACCTTTTCACCTAAACTTAACAAATAGTTGTTAAATACATCAGCTACTTGTGTATTGTTGGTTAAGATGGTCTCATTCTCTTTAATAGTAATATTAGCTAGCCCAGTGGTTACTTTTCCTGTCTCTCTTCTAACAACATTCCATAGTGATTTTATTCTATTGCCTAGGTTGTTGATTTCATCTCTAACATCCATGGTGTCCCCCCCCCCCCCCCCCCCCCCCCCGACAACCTTTCTCAGTATGCTACAATAATTTTGTATAGTGTAAAATTACTTCTGAGCCTTTACTAATTATTGCTGGCTCATATAATTTTCTTTTTTATTTCTGAAGACACTTTAGTACCTGTAGTAATCCAAGGTTTCTATGAAAACTTTTTGGTGTTACGTTTAGTGATTTTTTGAGGCAACAATGTTAAAAAGGGATATAAATGTATCAAGAAATATGTTGCACTTACCATCAGCATTTAGCTATAATAGAGGGAAACATTCCATGTGGGAAAAATATATCTAAAAACAAAGATGATGTGACTTACCAAACGAAAGCGCTGGCACGTCGATAGACACAAAAACAAACACAAAAATACACACAAAATTCTAGCTTTCGCAACCAACGGTTGCTTCGTCAGGAAAGAGGGAAGGAGAGGGAAAGACCCACATCCTTTCATCTTTCCCTCTCCTTCCCTCTTTCCTGACGAAGCAACCGTTGGCTGCGAAAGCTAGAATTTTGTGTGTATGTTTGTGTGTCTGTCGACGTGCCAGCACTTTCGTTTGGTAAGTCACATCATCTTGGGAAGATGTGACTTACCAAAAGAAAGCGCTGGCAGGTCGATAGACACACAAACATACACACAAAATTCTAGCTTTCACAACCAATGGCTGCTTCGACAGGAAAAGGACAGGTATACACTCGCACACAGACACATATCTATCCGCACATACACAGACACAAGCAGACATTTGTAAAGGCAAAGAGTGTATATATATATATATATATATATATATATATATATATATATATATATATATATATATATATATATATATATATATATATATATATATATATTGGCCTTTACAAATGTCTGCTTGTGTCTGTGTATATGCGGATGGATATGTGTGTGTGTGCGAGTGTATACCTGTCCTTTTTTCCCCCTAAGGTAAGTCTTTCCGCTCCCGGGATTGGAATGACTCCTTACCCTCTCCCTTAAAACCCAAATCCTTTTGTCTTTCCTTCTCCTTCCCTCTTTCCTGATGAGGCAACCGTTGGTTGCGAAAGCTAGAATTTTGTGTGTATGTTTGTGTTTGTTTGTGTGTCTATCGACCTGCCAGCGCTTTTGTTTGGTAAGTCTCATCATCTTTCTTTTTATATATACACACACACACACACACACACACACACACACACATTGGTTGCTTCGTCAGGAAAGAGGGAAGTAAACCGAAGTCTACCATCTGCTTTACCCACAACTAAGTGGTCCACCCGCTTTACCCAGAACTGAACCTATGTGATCACGGCATTTCATATCCCTATAGAGTGCTGCACCCAGGTATTTGTATCAGTTGGCCAATCCAACAGTGGCTCATTGGTATTATAGTCACAGGATGCTATGTTTTTTTCGTTTTGTAAAGTGCAAAATTTTTCATTTCTGAACATTTAGAGCAAGTTGCCAGTTTCTGCACCATGTTGAAATATTATCAAGATCTGACTGAATATTTAAGCAGCTTCTCTCATGTAGTAGTACTTCAATATAGATAACTTCATCATCTGCAAAAATCCTGATTTTACTGATAATATTGTCTGCAAGGTCATTAATATACAACATGAAAAGCAAGGGTCCTAACACAGTTGACACTGAGGAGGCCAGTCTGTTCAAGATACCTCTTTATGTTTGAGCTCGGAGTATGTTCTAATTCTAGAACAAATCGATGCCTAGGATATGGGACAGTAATTTTGCGGATCACTTCTACTACCCTTCTGTAGACAGATGCGACCTATGCCTTTTTCCACAAACGGAACACAGTTGTTTTTTCGAGGGATCTACGATAGTTTATTGTGAGAAGAGGGGCTACTTCGGCCACAAATTCAGTATAGAAGCTGACAGAGATTCCATCAGGGCCTGCAGCTCTGTTCAGTTTTAACGATTTCAGCTGTTTCTCAACACCGCTGACACTAATGCTTATTTCATTCATCTTTTCAATGGTATGAAGATTAAATTGGGGCAATTCTCCTGGGTTTTCCTTTGTAAAGGAACATTTGAAGACAGAGTTAAGCATTTCAGCTTTTGCTTCGCTATCCTCAATTTTAGTTCCTGTCTCATTCACTAGGGACTGGACACTAACTTTGGTGCCATTAAACAATCTTTACATACGACCAGAATAACTTTGGATTTTGTAAAATGTCAGTTGACAAAATTCTGCTATGATAGTCACTGACAGCATCACACATAGCTCTCTTGACAGCCAAACAAGTTTCATTCAGCATCTCTCTATCTATAGCCCTATGCTTTGTTTTACACCTATTATGCAGCAATCTCTGTTTCTTTAGAAGTTTCATTACAGTGACTGTGTACCACGGAGGTTCCCTCCCATTATGAACTTTTCTACTGGGTACATATCGATCCAGTGTGTGGTCAACTATTCTTTTGAACTTGAGCCAGAGTTTCTCTACATGCTCCTGACCTGTGTAGAATGTTTCAAGTTCCCCACTGAGATATGGCATTACTGATTTTTTATCTAGTTTACTGAACTTATATCTCTGTCTGCTTGTTTCAGTTTCCTTTGTAGTTTGGTAATAATTGTTGCCACAACCACACCATTATCACTGATACCAGTTTTTATGTGGGCATCCTCAAAGAGGTCAGGACTATTTGTTGCCATTCCATCCAATATACACTCCTGGAAATGGAAAAAAGAACACATTGACACCGGTGTGTCAGACCCACCATACTTGCTCCGGACACTGCGAGAGGGCTGTACAAGCAATGATCACACACACGGCACAGCGGACACACCAGGAACCGCGGTGTTGGCCGTCGAATGGCGCTAGCTGCGCAGCATTTGTGCACCGCCGCCATCAGTTTGCCGTGGCATACGGAGCTCCATCACAGTCTCTAACACTGGTAGCATGCCGCGACAGCGTGGACGTGAACCGTATGTGCAGTTGACGGACTTTGAGCGAGGGCGTATAGTGGGCATGCGGGAGGCCAGATGGACGTACCGCCAAATTGCTCAACACGTGGGGCATGAGGTCTCCACAGTACATCGATGTTGTCGCCAGTGGTCGGCGGAAGGTGCATGTGCCCGTCCACCTGGGACCGGACCGCAGAGACGCACGGATGCACGCCAAGACCGTAGGATCCTACGCAGTGCCGTAGGGGACCGCACCGCCACTTCCCAGCAAATTAGGGACACTGTTGCTCCTGGGGTATCGGCGAGGACCATTCGCAACCGTCTCCATGAGGCTGGGCTACGGTCCCGCACACCGTTAGGCCGTCTTCCGCTCACGCCCCAACATCGTGCAGCCCGCCTCCAGTGGTGTCGCGACAGGCGTGAATGGAGGGATGAATGGAGACGTGTCATCTTCAGCGATGAGAGTCGCTTCTGCCTTGGTGCCAATGATGGTCGTATGCGTGTTTGGCGCCGTGCAGGTGAGCGCCACAATCAGGACTGCATACGACCGAGGCACACAGGGCCAACACCCGGCATCATGGTGTGGGGAGCGATCTCCTACACAGGCCGTACACCACTGGTGATCGTCGAGGGGACACTGAATAGTGCACGGTACATCCAAACCGTCATCGAACCTATCGTTCTACCATTCCTAGACCGGCAAGGGAACTTGCTGTTCCAACAGGACAATGCATGTCCGCATGTATCCCGTGGCACCCAACATGCTCTAGAAGGTGTAAGTCAACTACCCTGGCCAGCAAGATCTCCGGATCTGTCCCCCATTGAGCATGTTTGGGACTGGATGAAGCGTCGTCTCACGCGGTCTGCACGTCCAGCACGAACGCTGGTCCAACTGAGGCGCCAGGTGGAAATGGCATAGCAAGCCGTTCCACAGGACTACATCCAGCATCTCTACGATCGTCTCCATGGGAGAATAGCAGCCTGCATTGCTGCGAAAGGTGGATATACACTGTACTAGTGCCGACATTGTGCATTCTCTGTTGCCTGTGTCTATGTGCCTGTGGTTCTGTCAGTGTGATCATGTGATGTATCTGACCCCAGGAATGTGTCAATAAAGTTTCCCCTTCCTGGGACAATGAATTCACGGTGTTCTTATTTCAATTTCCAGGAGTGTATTTCCATCACGATTAGGGTTCCTGACTAACTGTTCTAGGTAGTTTTCAGAGAAGGCATTTAGTACAGTTTCACATGATGTCGTATCATGCCCACAACTAACAAAATTGTAATTTTCCCAATTAATTGTCGGATGATTAAAGTCTCCCTGTGGCCACTTTCTCTCTCTCTCTCTCTCTCTCTCTCTCTCTCTCTCTCTCTCTCTTCCTCCTCCCCCTTTTCCATCCTTCTCCCTCTTTTTCCACCCCTGTCCCTTTAACCTCTCCTCCCTTTCTTTCCATTGTTTCATTATTGTTATTCTCTCAACTTGAAAAGAGGTGAAATTAACTGAATCATACATCTCAGACTAAAATGAGAGTGAGTGGCAGTAAGACAACCATATCTTTTTCAGGTAAGTAATTACTTGAATAAATCCAGTTTTCGAAAATATTCTCGATACTGGTTTTGTCTCAGGTCAAATAAGTTTATTCGCTTCCTGATAAGCGTAACCTCAGCAGCCATAAGTGGAGTAACTTGTTGTTTCACAGTTACAGCAGTCTTCTTTGTAGCATTCCATCGTTCAGGCAGTTCCTAAAAATCAGAAACAAAAAAATATATTGTCCTACGCTAACTATAGAACAATAATTACTGAGGAGTAACATGATCATAGAATTTTTGTTTTTGTATGGTTAAACTACTTACCATTTTCATATAAGTGCAACAATAGCAGCAGATCTTGAGTCAAGTCACTCAATAAATACCTTAGATTGCAGTACTATTAATACTGACAGAACTGCAGACAATTCATTCTAGTATAAATGGGTAACATTCAGAACATTTCCATTAGAATATATTAACATTGGTTAGAAGCAATTTACCAAGAGGAACCAAGTGTTACCATCACTTCAATGATGGTAAATGAATACTCCTAAAACTGTAAATCTGAGCATGGGATAAAAGGTACCAGACACTACAGTCAATGATGCAAGGTTTCTAACTAGGAAAAATTATCACGTGAGCAAAGAAAATACTTGCGAGGATAAATACAGATATTACACCATATTTTGTAGGTACTTGCTGTTGATTTTCTATTATCTCTGGTATTAATTTTATACATTATCTTTCTTCCTAATGTATTTGATGTTCAACATGAAGTCCTTAGTCCAGCTTCCCAAAGCACCATACTTTAATGCATATAATATGAACAATGCACATATACTTTCACTTTGCTTGCAAAGAGAGATGATTCTAAAAGGAATCCATTACTATTTCTATCTCTCTTAACATATTTAATTTTCCTTATTATTTTATAAGTACATAATGAAAATTTCAAGATTCTATTAATCTTAGTACAGAAACATGTTTATGTGGTGAGCCAGATGGCACGAGGAGTTACTGATAATTGCTGTAGTTGTGTTTATTAGTGTCACTCTCAGTGGAACAGTCAACCTCTACTCAGTAGAAAAATGCCACCTACATACCACTTTGTAACTTAATAATTTGTCTTTTACAAGGTGTACAACCTTGCTTCCGCTGTTTTTTCCCCATCATTTGAGGCTTTAGTGAAACAAATTGGTTACACACGTATCATTCAAAGTATTTTCAATCCCGAACCACTACTTTCTCCCGTCATTTGGGCAGTGTACGGATCCCGTGTTGAAAAAATTGTTCATCTTTTGAAGCAATCCATGAATTGATCCAATTTGTGACTTCTTCATGAGATCGGAAGTGTTGGTCAGCCAGGCCATGCGCCATTGATCTAAACAGGTGATATTCAGAGGGAGCAATGACTGTAGAATATGGCGGATTGGGTAGGACTTCTCATTTTAAAATTTCCAAGTACATTTTGACCTCTTTTGCAACATGGTTTCGAGCGTTGTCGTGCTGCAAAATCACTTTATCGTGCCTCTCGCAGTATTGCAGCCATTTGTCTTTTAACGCTCTGTTCAAACGCATTAATTGCATTCGACAATGAGCACCTGTCATTGTTCACTTGGTTTTAACACCTCATAGTACCCAACCCTGAGATGGTCCCACCAAATGTGGAGCATGATCTTTGAGCCGTGAATATTTGGTTTGACTGTCAATGTGGAAGCATGGCCGGGATATCCCCATGATTTTTTGCGTTTAGGGTTATCGTAATGAACCCATTTTTCTTCCCCAGCCACAATGCAATGCAGAAATCCCTTCCGTTTTGTCTCTGAAGCAACTGTTTGCAAACACACAAATGCCGTTGAACGTCTCTTGGTTTCAGCTCACATGGGACCCAAGTTCCTTCTTTCTGAATCATGCCCATAGTCTTGGGACATTTTGAAATGGCTTGCTGTGTCACTCCCACTAATTGTGCCAATTCTTCTTGAGTTTGACACTAGTCTTCACTCAGCAATGTCTCCAAATCTGCATCTTTGAAAACATTCTCTCTTCCACCACTATGCTGGTCTATGTCGTTAAAATTACTGTTCTTGAAGCGTTGAAACCACTCATGACATGTTCTTTCACTAATAGTGTCCTTACCATATCTACTTGAGAGCACTGGATGAGATTCAGCCGCTTCTTTCTTCATACTGAAACAAAACAGTTAACACCTCTGCAAATGACGAGAATTAGGCTCATAAACTAACATTTTCAATCAAGAACAACTTTATGATGCAGCCACAAATCAACTAATGTTTGAATGAGGTTATGTTGACCTAGGTCCAAGCTAACTGCCTGACGTCTGCAATCTGTTTCTTACCGTTGTCGCCACCTATCGGCAAATGGCTGAAGCAAGTTTTACACCTTTTATTTGTAAGTTTTATCAAAAATATATTCTCTAAGTGATTTATAGAAATACATGTTCTCAAACGTTCTAGCACCACATAGCTAATATGTCTTCTTATTTATCTCAGAATGAAAGGTATCTAAATAGTAATGTTAACATCTGAATTAACTATTTTCGCCCTGCAAGATAAACTGTGTGTCACTGCATGTTGTTTTTTATTATATCAGTTGACAAGAGATGAAATGGAAATATTATAGTTAGAAATGACAAAGGTGGAAGATCTTTGTTCTAGAGGACAATATTAATATTTCTAAGATGTTGAGCCCACAACACATTTCCTGACACATGTGATGTGCTTGCAGGATTGTATTCAGTTAGTTTCCCTCTTTTCTTTTGATGGGAATTAAAAATGGCAGTGATATCAGACCTGACAGGGATCTTTTCCTTCCAAGGCATAAACTAAGGGCCACACTCTTTGGCATTTTTGAATTCATTTAAGCAATTTTGTTCTTCAGTATTTAGAAAGAGCGCACTAACACTAAGAGCTTTTTTAAATGAATTTTGAAAAGTTATTAATTGTACCAGTTTTTATTTCTCCTATGTCACTGGCATGATAATCGAAGGATTTTACTAATCTACAGTTAACTATGTAGTCTACTGGTTAGCACTACTGGCTATTGACAAAAAGATTCCTGATTTGATTCTTGGGTGTTGACCACTGCCTCATGAAGCTAAACTGCTTAATTAAAGTTTAATAGTTCAACTGACACACAAGTTATTGAAGGGACAGCACAATACCTGTTGTCTCATTAAACAGGAAGAATTTTCAAGCTTCAGTTTAAACAGCATACCACATTAGAGCAAAAATCTGTCATTATTGGCCACTCACCTGACTAATTTACAATTTTTGCATAATTTATGCAACAATAAATTGGATTGGATGCTGTTACTGCACAACTCTTTTGGAAGTAGTAAAGGGACTATCACCCAGTTACTCTAAAAACTCCCTCAGAGACCCTATTATTCTACAACTTCTATCAATGACTTCTGCCAAAAAACTTCTTCAAACTGAGTCACAGCCAAACTTCTCATATTGATATTTTTATTGTTTCTTAGAATGAAATTATCATCTGTCTAAATAATGAAGTTTTCAGTTTTTAATTTCGTAGGCTATAATATCAAGTGATCTACAAAAAACCTACCTGTAGCTGTAAGTACACTTCTTCTGAAAATTCAACATCATATGTCTTTAGCAGATCAATCATTTCCTTAATAGGCTCAAACATTTCATCAGTTTTCGGTGTCCTTTCCTTTACATGAAACAGGTACCCCATTACTTTGAGAAGACCATCATAGTCCCCTTCCAAAACTGGCTGCAGGAGACCATTATCTGCTTCATCAATAAAGTCATTTAGCTCTTGAAGGCTGAAAATATGCAACCAATAAATTATACATTGTGTGAACCACACTGGTTCAAAATGTAAATAAGAATTATAGTTATCTTGTAAGAATTGAGCAACCAGCAATGTACACACATCAAAAAAAGTTTTGCATCACCCCAGTTCCCAGATCTCCTAAAGATAAATGTTGACTGTGGATATTTTATCACAGACAGTCCCTTTGACTGTTTTGTAATGTCACTAAACCTACACAAAGATGCAAACAACCATGCTTGAGCAGCGCTAATTAGACAGAAATGGTCTGACAGCCAATCAGTTCCAGTCATTCCACCAAGAAGGAGGTACAGGACTCATGTTGTTTGTAGTTCAACCATGCTTAGACAGTCAATCACGTCCGCATTGTTACTTTGTGCCTGGAAGGGCTCTCAACAAGGGAAGTGTCCAGGCATCCCGGAGCGTACCAAAGTGATGCTGTTCGGACATGGAGGAGATACAGAGAGACAGGAACTTTCAATGACATGCCTCACTTAGGTGGATGACTGCTACCTAGGAATTATGGCTCTGTAGAACACTGAGAGCACAGCCATCATGCTGAATAATGGTTTTCGTACAGCCACAGGACATTGTGTTATGACTCAAACTGCACAGTAGGCTGCATGATACGCAACTTCACTCCCAACATCCATGGTAGGTCCATCTTTGCAACCACGACATTATGCACCGCAGTACATTTGGGCCCAACAACATGCCAAAAGGACCGCTCAGGATTGGCAGCATGTCCTCTTCACCTATGAGTGTCGCATATGCCTTCAACCAGACAATCGTCGGAGACGTGTTTGGAGGGAACCCAGTCAGGCTGAACACCTTAGACACACTGTCCAGCAAGTGCAGAAAGGTGGAGGTTCCCTGCTGTTTTGGGGTGGCAGTATGTGGGGCCGACATATGCCGCTGGTGGTCATGGAAGGCGCCATAATGGCTGTATTATACATGAATGCCATCCTCCGACCGATAGTGCAACCAAATCGGCAGCATATTGGAGAGGCATTTGTCTTCACGTACGACAACTCGCAACCCCATCATGCACATCTTGTGAATGACTTCCTTCAGGATAATGCTGTCGCACGACTAGAGTGGCCAGCATGTTCTCCAGACATGAAGCCTATTGAACGTGCCTGGGATAGATTGAAAAGGAAAGTTTGTGAACAATGTGACCCACCAACCTCTCTGAGGGATCTATGCTGAATCGCCATTGAGGAGTGGGACAATTTGGACCAACAGTGCCTTGATGAACCTGTGGATAGTATGCCACAACAAATACAGGCATACATCAATGCAAGAGGATGTGCTACTGGGTATCAGAGGTACCGGAGTGTACAGCAATCTGGACCACCACCTCTGTATGGTGGTACAACATGCAATGTGTGGTTTTCATTAGCAATAAAAAGGGCGGAAAGGGCGGAAATGTTTATGTTGATCTCTATTCCAATTTTTTGTTCAGGTTCCGGAGCTCTTGGAACTGAGGTGATGCAAAACTTTTTTGATGTGTGTACATAAACAACAGTGGGCTGAGTAACCACAAAATATGTACATTAAGATGTCCAAATCATGGCATATTGAGACAGAATTGTTGGGTGGTACCTACCTTCAGCAGGCAAAATTCCCTAGTACTGCTGATAGACATCTCCTTTTTCATCTTTGGCTACCCTCATCCTCATTACAGGTGGGTCTCTCTCATCCTGGGGTCTGAGAGACTCACCCTTCTTTTTTAACCTCTCCCAGCCCATCCCACTCTGATTCTCATCCCCACCCCCAGGAGAGGACCTAATTATTCAGAAAGCTAGGATAGTGTCATGTACTTTTACATGTGTCTATTAGTAGTGCTAGGAGGTATCTGTCTTCTGAAAATAATTAATGGCCACCAAATATGTCTCATAATTTTTTTTTTCTTTTTTTCCCTGACTGGACTTTTCTGTTCATAAAATTAAAATGTTTAAAAAAAAGTTTTCCACTACAGCAGACAAATTTAACTTTTATTTTCTTGAAGGAAAGACGGCAGAACAGGAAATTAGGAATATTGTTAGTGGATGTTCTTCCTTAGCTGCTATTTCAAATTTATTTATCATGTAGATAAATTCCATCTTTTGCAACTGATCTTTTGTGAAAAACAGAATTTTTCTTATCTACATGATAAATATAATGAAAATAATTAAAGTGCTGCTCAATGCCCTGTTGGTGAAAAGGTCTTTACAGTAGAGCAATAGCTTTGACAGGACAGGGATAGGGAACATTATTAGTGATTTCTTTTCACCCAAAAAGCACCCAGGCATTTATCTTTATCAATGTAAGTAAATTACAGAAAAAAATTAGTCTGGATGACAGACAAGATTTGACTCCTGTTCCTCTGGAACTCAATACCCCCAACAATTATCATCTTGCTCAGTAAGCAAGAATAACAGCACTGCCTAATTTTACTGTTGGTAAGTACAATATTAAGTTCATGTACTATATGTAAAATGCTTCCATTTAACTCTTAGTCTGTTTTATAGTATTTAGAGTAATTCAAATATATCACTGGGAAGCTGCAGCACCAACCATAACCAAGAAACTACCATCGTACCTTTCTCCTAATATTGACCATAATTAATAGTTCAGAGATGACTGGGCAGATGCAGCTGGTTGTGCATTTGTTTGACAGGTGATGGCATGGCGTGAGTCCTGACACAGGTGTGCAAGCTCACGAGGAGGTGGCATATGGAGCTGCTTGTTTTACCAGCTGACAACAGATCAATGCCTCCTGGGTGTTGGCAAAATATGGGTACAACAAAGTAAGCTGGCTCCGATAAGTGCAGCAGGTTGTCTGAAGGGTTACTGCAACTGATTTTTCCCAGGCAAAAGTCTGTTGCTGGCCTGCACATGAGGTAAGGATGCCACCGTGGCACAAACTCAGAAGCTGCATATATTTCACGGTGACCACATGAGTAAAATCCTTATTAATAATTACAGAGAATAGGTACTGGTGCCACACATGAATGAGAGAAACGAGGCATGGAAGCATGCCTAAACACTCACTTTGTAGATACAATAGTGCTTTATACATTGATGTTGAAAGAGATAAATGCACCTAATATCTCTGAAAATTAATAACTTCTAGACTCTTTCAGCAATGAAGTGTCGAAAGATAGTGCTTGATGAGAAATATTGAAAAACCAGCTTCAGAATTTCTATTCAAACAATACAATTTGAGTTACAAGCCAGAATGCTGATTCCAAGGATTACAAATGCATTTTAGTACAAAATCAACTGCAAAACAATAAATGTAGAGCCAATATTAGGCTGCAATAAATATCTGTAGACATTTAATTATCATCAGATTTAATACAGACAATATTTAATATTAAATACTGTAATGTTAATGTTAACTATTTCACTGAATAAGAAGCAAACAGCACAAACACTGAGGACCCTAGCAAAAAGACTAATGTCATTATGGAGAAACCATTGAAATTCTAACCCTAACTCATGTATAACACTTACGGTTAATATGCAACCAATGAAAGACATTATGATGGATTTTTTGATAAAGAGGCAATGGAACAGATATGTTTTAACAGCCCTAAGGAATCAGTACGCACGTGGAGGTCATCTAAAGTATTTACATGTGTAATTTTTATCATAATATGTACAGTACGTGAAATCAAACAGCATAATCCTGGCACATTGGATCAGTGAACACAGCTGTTGGTTAAAAATTTACAGCAATCAACAGAAATTTTATTTCCACCTGACTTCATCTTGGTAAATGTGAAATGCCAATTATCTTTAGTGCATCAAAATATTCGAGGGCTTAGAAGTAAAATTAATGAACTACTTGTGTGCATTGATGAATTAGAGTCATCGAACCCAGTTGATACAATCTGCCTCTCTGAACATCATGTGACCACTGGTATAGATATGTTAAACCTTACAGAATTTAAGTTAGCCTCCTACTTCTGTAGACAAAAGATGGAGAAAGGTGGAGTTGCCACATTTGTTAAAAACAGATTTAAATTTAAGAATATTGACATTAATAAATTTTCCTTAGAGCAGCACTTAGAAGCATAGGCAATGTAGATAGAATTTCATAATAGGTCCTTTATAATGGTAGCCATATACAGAGCACCTGTTTATAAACGGTCTTGAAGATTTATTACCTCATCTAAAATTAAAAAACAAAGAACTAGTGGTTGCTGCTGATTTTAATATAGATGTCTTGAAAAACACTGTCAGTGAACAGTTACTGAAATCAGTTACATTGTCATTCAATTTAATTTCTACTGTAAATTTCCCAACTACGGTATACAATTGTTCTAAGACTGCCATTGATAATATATTTATAGACGATTCTAGGCAACTAAGCCACATTACAAAACCAATAGTATATGGGCTATCTGACCATGACATGCAACACCTAACATTAAATTTTGAAAATTGTCAGGGTAAAACATCTATCAGAACTGAGTACAGAAGGCCAATGAAACAGTCAAAAACTGAGAAATTTAGGAGGTTGCTCAAAGAAATTAATTGGATGGATGTTTACAGCATCCAAGACACAAATGGAAAATACAAAACATTCATTAATAAAGTTAGCACCTTATTTGAAAATTGTTTTCCCCTGAATGTAACTCAAATTGAGCAGAAGTCTAATAAGAAACCATGGATCACACAAGGGATAAACATATCATGTGAGACAAAAAGGAAACTCTATCTGATACGTAGAGACACCTTTGATACTAGCATTATAGCTCATTACAAAAATTATTGCAAAATATTGAAGAAGGTTATCCAGAAATCTAAACACCTGCATTGTGAGAAGAAGATAAATACATCCAGCAATAAAATGAAAACAATATGGGATATCGTTAAGTCAGACACAGGTAGGACCAGATATGAGGAGGAACAAATAGAACTAAAAATTAATGAAACCCTGGTAAAAAACGCATGTTATGTTGCAAACCATTTAAACAAGTATTTTGTCTCTGTTACTGATAGCATGGGGTTGACAGGTTCAGTAAATAATGCAATGGAATATCTGAGACCAGTGCACACAAGCAATCTCAGTAAAATGGAATTGACACATAGAATAGAATCCATCATAAAGTCCTTGAAATCAAAGCATTCTAGTGGTTATGATAACATATCAACAAAGTTAATAAAAGAGTGTTCATGTGAGCTTAGTCATATCTTAAGTTATTTGTGTAATCAATCACCTGTCACAGGAACATTCCCAGACTGGCTGAAATATGTTGAAGTTATACCTCTCCACAAGAAAGGGGACAAAGAAATGCCATCAAATTACCGACCGATCACACTTTTGCCAGGTTTCTCAAAAATCTTTGAAAAGGTTGTGTTCAAGTGTCTACTTAAGAACCTCAGTGAAAATAACATACTGTCAAAGTCACAGTTTGGGTTTCGTAAGGGTTCTGATATTGAGAAAGCTATTTACACCTACAGCGAAAATGTCCTTAATTCATTGGACAACAAATTAGAGGCAACTGGCATATTCTGTGACCTGTCAAAGGCATTTGACTGTGTGAATCACAGCATTCTTTTAAGTAAATTAAAATATTATGGCGTCACTGGTAGTGCTGCAAAGTGGTTTCAGTCATATCTTACTAATAGCAAACAACGGGTGTCATTATGTAACACTTCAGCAGTAGGCAATCAGACATAATCTGACTGGGAAGAAATTACTTGTGCAAGGTTCCATACTAGGTCCACTACTGTTTTTTGTGTATATTAATGACCTGTCATCTGTTACATTACCAGATGCCAAGTTTGTCTTATTTGCAAATGATACAAACACTGAAATAAATAGTAAATCAAATATAAATTTAGAAAGGGCAGCTAATCAAATTTTTGCTGACATTAATAAGTGGTTCACAGCCAATTCACTGTCATTAAACTTTGAAAAGACCCTATATGCAGTTCAGAACTTCCAAGAGATTTCCTTCTGGTGTGTTTATTAAATATGATGACATGGAAATAGGAGAAGTTGTGAGTGTAAAATTCTTGGGATTACAACTTGACAATAAATTCAGTTGGGAGCAACATACTAACGAACTGCTAAGGCGCCTAAACAAGTCTGTGTTTCCAATGCAAATGATGTCAGACATAGGAGATATAAATATAAAAAAACTGGCATATTTTGCTTATTTTCACTCCATTATGTCATATGGTATCATATTTTGGGGTAACTCCACAAACAGAGAAAAAAATTTTAGAGTACAGAAGTGTATAATAAGAGTAATGAGTAGTGTAAATCCAAGAACATCATGTCGAAACCTATTCAAAGAATTTGGCATATTAACAACAGCTTCTCAGTATATTTATTCCTTAATCAAGTTTGTTGTACAAAATACGTCTATTTTTCCAACTAACTGCTTAGTACACAGTATCAATACTAGGAATAAGAACAATTACATAAATATTTAAAATCACTTACTCTTGCACAGAAAAGAGTTCATTATTCAGAAATGCATGTTTTCAATAATTTACCAGCAACCATTAAGAGTTTAGTTTCAGACAAGGCACAATTTAAATATAATTTACAAGAATTTTTGGTGACCAACTCCTTTTATTCCATCCATGGGTTTCTCAACAAGTGCAGTAGACGGTTTTAATGAAAATTTATTATACTTTACTTTTTTGACAATACTTGGTTGCAACAGCCAAGTAACTAGCTCCTGTGTGAATGATGGATGTATGGAAAGCAGATGTAAGTCTTAAGTCTGTAAATAGTGGAAGTTTTAAATAAATCTTGTACATAATCTGACTGTTTTTCACTGAGGATCACTGAAATGAATAATTTACTTTAATTTTTGACAATACTTGGTTGTAATAGCCAAGAAACTAGCAAATGTTTGAATGATTGATTTAATGAAAGCAGATGTAAGTATTAAACCTGTACATATTAGAAGTTTAAATTTAATACATGTACATAATTTTACTTTTTATTGACTGAGGATCATTAAAATTAATGAAACTCAAGTTTTTCTAATTACATTTTTGTAATGTGTTTATCTGACATGTTCCATACCCAGGAGGATTCCCTCTTTTATGGGTCTATGGAATGAATAATTAATCTAATCTAACCTAATTCTGTGGGTTTTGCAATGACAGATCAAGTCTATACAAGGGCAGTGGCCATGTTAGCCTGAAGTAGTTCACAATGAGAGGTCAGCGATTATCAATGTGTCCTACTTAGTGGCATGTCAGTCATGATTGAAGCTTTTAAAATTTATCAGGCAACAAGATTAGCGGCTGTAGAATTTCTGTGTGAGTTCAGAAACTTATAGAAAATTTTCAAAAGTTGCACTTGTGTTCTTTAACTATGAAAAGACAGCAGAGCAGTGTTTGAACTATGGAATTTCTGAATAGGTTCATGGACTCAGAACGGGAGTGTTGTCTTTAGAGACATGTGACTCTTCAGCATAGGTTTGTAGATTTTGAGGAGTTATTCAGAACTGATTTTTTAATTTAATTTTAGACAGCAGTGTGGTGTGCCACACTTAGTTTTGACCAAGCTGGTGAATCAAGCTGCCGTTGCTCCCAATGTTTTAAGTAAGGACTGAAAAATATATTCATTACTAACCATGGCTCAGCTTGTGTTAAGGATATTTATTTGTTTCACAAACCATAACCCTATCTGCAATTTAATCAAGCTATACAAAGTTACCAGAACAGTAACAGGGTAATGCGACAGGTGTGTGGCCGTTTCATATACATATGCAAAGTAAATAAACTTCAGAAATTAGTCACACACTTAGTTAATCCTTTTGACTTACAGATACAGTGTGAGGAAGGATTAATGTTTCACGCAGTTTAAAATAAACAATACCTTTATATTTGCCATACTGAGCTTCATATTTTTGATTTTATTAGGACAGATGGTATACCATGCTAAAATTATGGAAAAAAACAAGCACAGCAATACTAAAAGAAGCATTTTACAGAAAAAAGAAAATTTTCTGTGGGTCCTTTTATAAGTAGCAAAGTGAAAGGTTAGTGAAGTGTTTTGTGTGGAGATGAATCTGGAGGAAGACAGTGACAACTGGAAAGGTAAAATAAGGTATTTGGAGGTACTTAAAAGGGTGCTGAAGAAGGTGAGTTAAAAAGGACAATCAAAAGAAGAAAAAGACGTTGGCTGTGGCATATAATAACAGACTGCATATAAAGAATGCTTTAGCAGGAAAGTGATTGGACTCGACACAAACGGACTGAGAAAATATCATCTAGCTGATGACTTAGAGACAGATTTGATATAATGAAAATTGAAAAGGATTACACGGAAGGGAAAAAATGAAAAATGATTAACTTAGTATCACAGACCTGCCTTGTGACAGAACACACAATGATAATTGTGATGTACTACACATCAAAATTTCTATATACATTGCAAATGAGCGTTTGTGACATTTTCAAGCTATCCCGACAGCCCAAAAAGTTTCAAGACTGGGTAAATAAAAATAGAAGATAGTAGTATTCAGTCCTTCACTTAAATTACTGTACTATGTCATTGCGTTGTAGGCTGGCATCAGTAACACCAAGTGTCACCGACCTGCGATGATTTTCTCCAGAAAAGAATTGTCCACTTTCGCATTCCACTGAAGTCGTAGCAAGCAAACACGCATCGTTATTTTTATTAAGGAGTCAAGGTGTGTGGGACAAATTTTGCACACATTTTTCTCTTCTTTGAAACATTCTGACGAATGTCTTAAACATTTCATTAGGTGTTCCTTCAGTGTGATTTGGGACACAACAACACTGACACACTATGGCTGCATGTCCACTACTTAACACTGCCTGCTCACAACTGACTGGAAAATCTGTTGTTTACAATTGTTAGTACAAGCTGCCACCATAGATACTGTGCTAACGTAGCTTATACGCCTTGAATAAAATCAGTTTTGGAATGTTTTGTAAGGACGGTATATGTGCAGGACCAAATCTAGAACACAGGCAGCGTACTTTCTGAGCAATTGAGGCACCTAAAGTCATTTCGTAGGACAACTCAAAGCTTAAACATGCCACCAGCTTTTCTAAATTCTGTAGTAACACTCTGGGGAAATTATATAACTAAAAAGTTATCCAAGCCAGAAAAAAAATTGGCTGAATCCAACAAAGGAAAAATCCTACTTGCTAGGCAGCACTTGACACAGGAAAGTGAACCATGTCAAAAAACAATTGTTTAAGATCATTTACACACAAAATTCTGTGGAAAATATATGGACTGATGTGGGAGACAAATAACAATATAATAAGATATAATTCCCTTATGTGTAACACTAAAAGCTATGGGTTTTAGACACAGCATAATCCGTATTCACTTCAGGCAGGGGGATTACCTTCATAGTCTCGGATGTTATTGAATTTAGCTACGTAAGACACACATATTTTTTTGTTTTCTCCAAAAAACTTCCTGCCCCGAGATACAGGCCTCCAAAGATGGCACTGCGAACACCATTTCAAAGATGTGAATTTTGGAAAAAAATTTAAAATGCTGTATCTCTGTACAGTTCTAGATATTTTGTTCTAGTTTTTTTATTTATGATTACTATGGTGTCCTCAGTTTGGACATATATGTGAAAGTTCTTTTATTGTTGCCTTTTGAACTTTTTTTATAATTTACAGAAAAAAAATCTTGTCAGTTTCTTTGTCATGGTTGTTCACTGCAGGTTTCTATATTGTAGTTGTTCAGTGCTAATTTGTTTACTGAAGAGCCTTCTAAGAAATCTGAGACCACCCAACGAGTTCTATGTTTTCATGAGGAATTTGCCAGTTGACACAGATGCAGTGTGTTCTGTGAAAAGAACGGTTTGAAATGTCTTCTGACTGGGGCCACAGGAGAGTGAAGTGTGCTGACTATTTGCTTATCCATAAAAGAGGGATATATAAGACAAACAAAAGAACAGACTTTGTTGAGGTTGGGAATAAGTGTTCTCATGTGAAGACTCTGTTTCAAAGTGAAGATGTTTCCAGCGACAACTTTTTGTATTCTAACCGTTTTGACATAATAATAGTAGCTGAACAAGGTGACGCCTCCCATGATGCAGATGATGCAGTCTGATGATGCAGTTTGATGATGGTTCAGAAATAAAATTGAAAGATAAAACTTCCTTCCTTGGTGTAATGTTAGATCAGCATCTCTCTTGGGAGAATCATATCGATTTCTTATGCCAAAAACTTAGTAAATCAATTTATGCAATGTGGACAATGTTACAATTTCTTAAACATGAGCAAATGAGTATAATCTACTGTGGTATGTATCCATACCTCACATATGGAATTGAAGTATGGGGATGTGCTGCTGCCAAGCATGTAAACAGGGTATTCATCCTTCAAAAAAAGACAGTTAGGATCATGTGTAAGCTTAGATATAATGAGTCTTGCAAAGCAATTTTTAAAATTAAGGCTACTAACACCCCAACACTATATATTTATAAAACTGTTCAGCTGATGCTAAAATACAAGCAGTACAATCATCTAAATAGAGAAGTGCACATGTACAATACTAGGAGGGACGATGATTATCATCTGGAAAGAAATAATACAAAAAGTGCAGACAAGAGCCCCTATTACATGGGGATCAAATTTTATAACAAACTTCCAAAAAAAAATTAAAAAGATTAAGTGGAAGCTGCCTTGAAGAAGTTCCTCAGCAACAAGTGTTTTTATAGCATTAAGGAATTCCTCTCAGAGGAGTAGAATACTTTCATCTGTATAAATAGTATTTACATGTACAAAAAAATAGCAACATAATGTTTTATCTGTCAGATCTTTTGTATATAATTGTTTCCCACAATGTTATAAGGGGAAATGATCAATATGTAAACTATCCAAAACAAATCCTTGTATTTGTCCATGGAGAATAATTAAAAATAAATAAATGTAGATTTTGCATCAATAGAGGAATAATTAAATACCCTGAATCAACAACTACAGAGGTAGGTGTTAGTCCTGTTAAGAAACCGTGGTCAGTGAAGTCAAGTCATAAGGTCTATGCATCAAGAAAGCACAGAGAAATCACTAATGCTATGGATGAAAACACTACAGCAAAACTGACCACACTCTTCAAGGTAGAGGGCCCATTGAGTTCCCTTCATGGTCGCCACATCTAACACTTATGGACTTTTACTTGTGGGGAACTGTGAAAGATAACATTTATCGATGTAAGCGACGCACGCTGGAGGAACTTCGCCAAGACATTACAGCAACATGTGCAATGACCTCCACTGTAGTGTTGACTGACGTAGTTGTGGTGATCGCTCATCGTTCTGTCATGTGTATAGCCACCAATGGTGAACATTTTGAACATTTAAAGTAACCATGTGCTAAACTGAAGGTTGTACCACATGTGTGATCAATTATTAAATGTAAAATAACACATAAGTAATATTTTTCGTTCCTTAAAGAGTGTATACATTTTTCTGGCGGACTCTGTATTCAGATTCATAACCTGAGAAGGGGGATATTTGTGGAGTATGTGTATGACTGTGACTGGTGGATTGCAGAGATTATAAATACCAAATTGTAGTGAACTTTATGCTGCCACATGGACCAGCTGCTGGATGTAGGTTTCCAAGTGAAGGACAGCAACAATGCCATCAGTGCTCACTCCCTGTTTACAATGTTTTGAAAATTATAAGTGCTCCAATCCCTATTGATTAACAGAAAGGCATCACTCTATATCAAAGGAAGATACTGAAGCAGTTGAACACATTTTTAGTTTATTGACTGGCTAATTTCGGTACAAAACAGAGTGCAGAGAAGTTGTAAAAATTGAAAACTTTATTTCTTTGGACGTTTCACATACATTTTGGAACCATTTAAAATGCTTGAAAAATGAGTCTCTTACTCATCTTTCAAAACTAAAATTATGTTAAATAAAGCTAGGTTTTGATTTTTATGAGCCTGTTTTGTGATAATGTGGTAATAAACCAAGTTTTATGTATGGCAAAATTTTCAATTGTTTATAAAACCTGTTCAACCTAAAAGTGGAAGCTCTCCTTTTCCGGGAATGTAGAACTATATGATACTAATCAACAGAAAAAAATCAAAATTTTATGGACTGGCATTTTTGATAAAAAATTTTTTTTTTCATTAATATATTAATTAAAGTTCAGAAAGCTACAGTAAAAGAACTTTGACAGATTAAGTCCAAATGGAGGATTTCTTTGTAATCATAAAGCAATTATCTTTAAAATTAAAAACACAGCAAAATATTTAGAACTGTTCCAGAGATACAGCATTTTAAATTTTTTTCCAAAATTTGTATTTTCAAAATGGTATGCGCAGTGTCATCTTTGGAGGGATGTATCTCGGAGCAGATATTTTTTTGGAGAAAACAAAGAAATATATTTTCCTTCCTTAGTCCTTCATTTTAACATATGCTAAATTTAATAACATCCAAGACTATGAAGGTAAGATTTTTTCCTAGCCTGTCTGAATTGGTATGGACTATGCCACACATAAATTTATCAAGGAGAGTAAGGCTGGCTTGAGTGACGTATAGGTGGCAAGTGAGATGTCTATGTTTAAGGTAATTGAGATGTATGCTGAAAGAGGATTAGCACTGCTGAGCAACAGGTGGCTGTGCAATCATTTGCAGGAAATCCTGTTTCATTAAAAAAGTACACCACAGGTCTGTGCACTAGCAGGTAGCATGCTAACATGGTGAGGAGAAAAAGCAACAGTGGTTGAATTATCACATGTAAAGAAACTTTAGTTAAACATTATGTTCCACATTATTACGAAGTGCTGTACTCATGATCTATGGAACAAGTATTAGTCTGATCTAATCTAATCTACAGATGAATACAAACTGATTGTTTACGAGAGCATGGCTTCCCCACAGCTCTAAAGTTGAGAGGTAAAAGAAGATGCCCGACAGCTCGTAGATCTGTTGCTACCTTTCAGCTGTGAAGTGCTAATGGCTACAGACAAAAACAGAGCTGTGATTAACACTGAGGTGTTACCATAAAGACATTTACAAAATCACATTACATTATTGGTCAAAGTGGGCCTGCGAAGATGCCACGCCTGGTCCACTGCAACTATCAGGTATCAACATATGCCGACTTAACTACAGTGCCAATAAAGAAAAGACAAGGAAGATGAAGAAATAGAAGCATCGGTGGTTTCTTTCTTAAATGCCATCAGGCTCATTTTCTCTGGTGTTTCAGCAGATATTTGCAGTGTCTGGATGGGGCCAGCCCAAACAAATACTGCTCATCTCATTTCATGCTCCACCCACAGTCAACAGAAAACATCAGTTTTTTTTTCTTGTTACAAGTACAATGTTTTCAATGAGGAATCTTTGCACCTATTTGACAGAAATGACATAAAGTAATCAAGTGGCTCAGTGATACATAGCGATCTTTAAAAGCAGAATTATCAGTGCAGAAGAGAAAAATATTGTGACCAGAAACATGAGAAAAAATGTTTTTGTACCACTGTTGAGGTGACAGTTGAAAATAACATAAAACACAGGTGGAATGATACATCTGTTTGCTAAAACAATGAGTCTGTTGCATCTACGAAATAAACTCATGCAGAAGTCTCAAAAACCAAAAATAAATATAAGTGGACAAGAATTGCTTGTTATAGGCAATTCTCTGTTCAAAAATGTGTTAGTGCCAAATTCTGCAACAAATGTTCACCCAGGAATCAAGCTCCACCAGTTGAAGAAACACTTTAGCAAAATATATAGCTCACAGGATGGTTCAGCAGAGCCATCTTGGAAGAATTACACAGGAGTCTTCAACTCTGTAGATCCAAATTCTATTAGAAGCAACACTGAAAAGGCAATTGTAAGTGGAACAAGAAATTTAATTCAGTCTGCCAGTAACCTCTACAAAGTCAAGAACTATGATTAGTAGTACTGCCTAAAGAAGATCCATCAGTGATTGATATGTAGAGAAAATAACCTATCATTTAAACAAAAACTGTAATGATCTACAAGCTGTGCAAATACAGTCTTCATTTAAAAAGGTTAGGATACAAAATTCTTAGCCAAATGGTCACTGATACATGTAGAATTCTGAATACCGTAGGAAACTTATAAGAAATGGCAGGGATGAGAAACAATGTTTAGTAACAAAAATGGCAAGACCAAAACAGTAACCAAGAAAAAATGTGCTTGAAACCATAAATAAACATGAATGTCCCTGCATAATGCACTGGAATGTAAATGGTCTAAGTGCTGACTTTTCAAGCAAAAGTCATAAAGTTGACAAATTACAAATTATTCTTTCTGAATGTAAGAATATCACAGCTATTTGGCTCAATGAACATTGGTTTACATTTGATAATATTAAAATTCTTAATAAAATTGAAAATTTCGAAGTAGTCAACAGCTTTTGTGGGCAAGAGAAATCATAGGTAGGCTCTTGCATACTTACTCATTCTGATATAAAATATGAAACAAGAAATGATATTGTGTCTGCTTGTGTCTGTATATGTGTGGATGGATATGTGTGTGTGTGCGAGTGTGTACCCGTCCTTTTTTCCCCCTAAGGTAAGTCTTTCCGCTCCCGGGACTGGAATGACTCCTTACCCTCTCCCTTAAAACCCACATCCTTTCGTCTTTCCCTCTCCTTCCCTCTTTCCTGATGAGGCAACAGTTTGTTGCGAAAGCTTGAATTTTGTGTGTATGTTTCTGTTCGTTTGTGTGTCTGTCGACCTGCCAGCACTTTCATTTGGTAAGTCACATCATCTTTGTTTTTAGATATAAGAAATGATATTTGAATGAGAAGTGTATATCTGAAAGCTGCTGCACCGAATTAAGGAACTACACGTCATAGTAGTTCTTATTTACAGAGTACCAGAGAAAGCTACAATTGAAGCTTTTCTTGTTGGCTTTCAGTGCCTGCATGAAAATCTCAAAAAGAAAAAAAAAGATTGTAACAGCTGCTGGCTTTAACATTAATATCATAGTTGGAAGTGATGGTATGTCCAAATTCACTGACTTAACAAAAACTTCAACTTTAAAACAAACTTCATGCAAACCGCTAGAGTAAATACACAGTCAGTGACCTATGTTGATGATATTTAACAAATTATGTGTTTGAAGAAGATTTAGGAACCTTTGCCCAATCTCCATTATTCATTGAACCACCACAAATTAACAAAGAAATTTCTTAATGAAAAAATTCAACTATAAAGGTATTTCAACTAAAAGTAGAAATTTTTAAATGGCTTTCTTGAAATGTTTAATGACAATTTTCCACTTATAACCACATGTCACAGAATGACTAGTGAACTTAAATGGATAACTGAGGATATAAAAATTTCTAGTTTCAGGAAGGGCAGCTCCACAATGGACTGAAATATAATACAAACAGTCATTTTACTGACTATGTTTGGCATTGTAAAGTTATATTTAAAAAAGTTGTGAAGGCAGCCAAACAAACGGCAAACAGTAAGTTCACTGTACAACACAAAGTAAGACAAAGGCTGTGTTGTCCGTCATCAACCCAGAATTAGGTGTTAGAGTTAGTAGTAATGAAATACATAGGATTAAAGTAGATGATAGCCTTATTGTAAAATCAGCTTAAATATCAAAGTGTTCAAATGAATTATTCATAAATGTGGCAAAGTCGGATGTCGACGTAGCAGAGTGTCAGACTACAGGAAATCCCTTCGGGCTACATCAAGAAGCTGAGTATTGCACAGATTTTAAAAAAGTCACAATAATAGATGTGGAAAATGTTATATTATCATTAAAAAACAAAAACATTCTGCTGGGTGGGATGTATACACACTAAAGTGATTAAAGCAGTGTGTGACATAATAGCACCTACCCTAACTAAAACAGTCAATCAGTCATTTAAACAGGGATGCTTTCCTGATGTGTTGCAGTAAGCCAAAGTCAGACCTCTGTTCAAGAAAGGGTTGAGGGAAGACATGGAGAACTATCGTCCTATTTTTTTTCTTCCAGTCTTGTCAAAAGTGATACAGAAAGCCCTTACGCGCAGTAGCAGTATACTAACGTGTGGCTCCGAACCTAAGCTTAAGTAGTTCCTTAAATTGTCAAAAAATGAAAGTCACCAGAAAAAGAAAATTACTTGCGATATGCGGAAACCCAAATCTTCAAAAGCAACAAGTGCATGTTCCTGTAACAATAGGCATTAGCTCAGAAAAATCTGCCACAAAACGGGTACATATTTTTGCAGTCATGGGAGCGTTATTACCGAAATTATAAAAAGCAATCTCAGAAATGTCGAGTTATGTAGAATAGTGGAACTTGCTGCTAAAATCCAAGAAGTAGTTTCAGGTTGTGTTCTGAAAAACGTTAAAAAAATGACTATGTGATATTAGTAGGTGGTTCAAACAACCTGGTCTGCAATGAAGGTTATGATGTAATACAAACACTGAACGAGAAATTCTCGGCACTTAATCGATCAAAGATTTTGCTTATGATCATCCCCAAGAGACGTGATTTAATCTCATAGTCCTGTGCTAACAAAGCCATCTCACAAACCAACTTTAAACTAGCAAAGACTTGCAAACTTTTCAGCAACACTCGTGTTACAGACGTCAGCAGTTTTAGTAGAGCATTGGAATACACCTAAACAGATTAGGAAAAAATGCAATATGTGCCCTTCTAAATGCAATTTGATTCTACAAAAGGTTGTGCATACAGAGTCACATTAAATGAATTATTTCCGAGCTCACAGATCAAGAAAGCATCCCTGAACTCACTGTCTCAGAATTCTTTTTTAGGCGAAATGTTTTAACTAGCACTGAAAATCATCAACTGACAACCTTTCGCCAGAATATTACAGACTTGTGTATTAAACTAAATGCACTCTTGGTCAATGTGCAGGACAGCGGAAGTATAGCTAATGACCACATATTGTGCTTCCCTGAGCATCACATCTGTTCAGGAATAGAAAGACTCGTAATACTTGAATACAATCTTACCTCTTTATACTGAAGCAAACAAAGAAAAGTAGGTGGTGCTGCTATTTTGGTAAAGAACTGTGTCAACTGTAAAGCAATTGATGTCCACAAGTTTTCCTTAGAGCGACATTTTGAAGCATGTGCTATTGAGTAGTCTGTAATAATTCAACCCACTTAATATATCAATATATAGGCCACTGACAGGCAATCTTGACCTCTTTTTGAAGCAGCTTGACTCGTTCTTACTTCATATATTTAATTCTAAAAGAGAAGTCACAGTACTTAGAGATTTCAATATCAACTTCCTAACACACAATAGTGGAAAGTCAGATCTGGAAAATTTGATGGACACCTACAGCTGTGTCCCAATGGTCAATTTTCCCACCAACTAACTTCTAATTCAAGCACCCTAATTGACAACGTGTTTATATACCACGGGAATTTGGGCAGTATCACTGTTAGTAAAACATTGAATGGCCTCTCTGACCACAATGGAGAGAGGTTTACCATTCATAACATGATTACTTGCCAGAATATACCTGAGCCCCTGTGAAAGGTAGTCAGGCCCATAAGTGATGAAACAATACGGCCTTAAGTTATGCCTCCAAAATGTAAATTGGAATCACAGATACTATGAAACAGATGTCAATTCCAAATATAATTTGTTTCACAATGAAACTGCATCATTATTTTAAGTTTCCTTCCTACATAAGGCTTAAGAAAATCGACCCAAATAAATCACAAGAAAACCATGGATTGCCTAGGGGATACAAATATCCTGCAAACACAACATGAATTGTGCATCACAATAAAACATTCAGGAAATCCTACCCAAATAAATCATCATAAAAAGTAATGTAAAATATTCAACGAAGTAATTAAACTGCCAAAAAGTTCATATTTTAATACCAAAATCAACTAATCCTGTAATAAACTCAAAACAATCTGGAACATATTCAGGAGTGAGACATGTGTCAACAGTGCTAATAAACATTTTGACTTTGCTTATATGTTTATTATCAATATTTTAAACAATCAAGAGATAGTAGAAAAAACCTTGAATGACCACTTCACAAGTGCTACTGCACAAATAGGCTGTAATGGCTCTTTAGAAAGTATACTGCAACACCATTTTCCCAATTCAGTGTGTGAAATACGTGTATCCCTCATGACTAGAAATGAGGAAAAGAAAACAATTACATCTTTAAAAAACAAAGGATCATCAGGTGTAGATAATATTTCCAGTATACTACTAAAAGTCAGCTCTGATCAACTCTCCAAAGTTTTAGTTCACGTATTTAATGCCTCTACGTATCAGGGTGTCTTCCCAGATGGAATGAAGCTGGCTATAGTGAAGCCACTCCACAAAAAGGGAGATACAACACATGTCACTAACTATCATCCCATCTCTCTTCTGACCACTTTTGCAAAAGTCCATGAAAAATTACTGCATTCATTCAGAAACAGCATATTGGAAACCCTTAATACACACACACACACACACACACACACACACACACACACACACACAAAATATGAAGCCAGTCGGTATCTTCTGTGATATCTCTAAGGGTTTCAACTGTGTGGATCACAAAATACTTGTCAACAAATTGAGCCAATACGGCATCAGAGGGACAGTGGCAAATTTGCTATAATCTTACCTAAATGATAGGAGTCAGAAGGTAGTTTTTGATAAGAGCAGCATAGAAGGGGAGGTGGTGGAGTCCGACTGAGCCACTGTACTCCATGGAGTCTCTCAGGGATCAGTCTTCGGTCAACTGCTGTTTCTGATTTACATAACTGATCTACCTTTGCATACAAAACACGCAAGTTTACTATCTTTGCTGGTGATACTAGCATTGTGATGAACAACAAACAGTCCACCAACACAGAGGCTGAGACCAACAAATTACTTTCAGAACTCTTAACCCGGTTCAGAGTAAAATCACCAACAGTAAACCTGAGCAAAACCAATTACAGTGTAACTTCTTTATAGCATTCCTCTTTATAACGCTTCCCTCTATGCTATGTCCATTTTTCTGGTCTCAACCAAAAGCCCATACGCACAATGCTAAAGATTCCTCTTTAGTACATTTCCTCTATACAACAAATTCCTCCACGTAATGCTCATATTTTTGGAACCCTAATCAATTAGTTCCCTCTTTATAGTGTTTAATCCACTGGTGTAGATGCTTCATTTATCATTCTGCAGAGGCTCCAAAAGGTCGTGTTCAGCACAAGTCACAAGTCAGCGAGTGCCTGAGACAGTTGAGACGTGATGCACATCATGCATTACTTGCCTCATTGGTGCTACTTTTTTGTTTTTGCATGAGAAAATGGCGAACATCTGCACAATATATTTAACACTGTGCCCCTATTACATGATACACCTGGGGTGCACCCCAAGTGTAGATGTTTGGAACTGCAAACTGGTTCATGTTGACCGATTACACAACACACGCGGGATATTCCTGGCGCGAATCCACACATGCACACTAGATGGAATAACACTTGAAAATGGGAAATGTTATTACTGTTTGGAATTATGGCTCAATAGTTTGCTTTGTATTGTGAGGCTTGTTAGCTCAAGGATATTTTATCTAAATTTATAACAATAATATAAAATTCAATGATAGGGCAATATATAAAATTTGGAACAGTAACTATTCACCTACTGCACAATGGATCAATGTGTGATTAATTATTTATGGATTTACATTTTTTAACCACTTTGTGCATTTATATATATGAACTGCTTAGCTTTATACATACTGTAAACACAAACAACATGGCCACAATGAACCTAACTTTATTCTTCTTCTACATACAAGCAAACAACAGATGAGAACACAGACACAAACATAGAGGCAATCCAGGTACTGATACAAGCAGATGCCGACAATAAGTATGAACACAATATAAGAGGGAGTACTTGCTGCTCTGGGCTTACACAGAAGAGGGCTCCAGTAGACAACACAGCAGATGCCTTGCCGTATGCACGAGTCATGTGTCACACTCCAAGGGGGCCGTGCAGATGCTGTTGCCTGAATAGTCACAGTGTACCATGCTAGTGGCCTGGTGCCGCAGTACGTATCCAAGTATTATGTAATGTTTTCTAGCACCCCCATGCCTTGGGGGAAGGGCGCTCCACCACTGTGGGCATCAGATCTACAGTTGAAACATCATGGCCCCTGCAGAAGATGCCACAAGCCATCATGCTGGTGGCAGAAGGAGATTCTTGGCCATAACCAGTGAGTAGGGGTGGGTGTGGCATGGCACGGATGTGGACTAATGCGGCAGCCGATCCCCTGTGAAATGCTGGTTGCACTCAACATTCGACATCCAGTTCATCAATGTGTTGGAACTGTGCCGATGGTGAAGGCACAGGCTGTTCAGTCCGGGGTGCTGAGCATGCTGGTATTGAAGGACCAAAGGCGCCGGTCGAGCTGGCAGCAGAATCACCAAAGGGGGGCTGGACCACGGAGGAGAGGCAGTAGGCAGTGACATCCTCAATGATGGCAGATTTGTCTTGCAGCAAGGCCAGGACAGGTGTGTAGAAGGAGGTGGAGGCGGTGGACCCGTGGCCCTCACAGTGGCATGAGGACACAGCTGGCTGTGGTTGTGCATCACCAGCCCATCACTTGTGCACACCATAGTGAGGCAGAAGCCTTGGCAGTTGTGGACCATTGCCAGAATCCACTTTGGTCAGTGGCCAAACATCCAGAGTCCAAACTGTGGAGGCAGGAGTGAACCAAGATGAGGGCTATGCCAGCTGGTGTTGGTGAGCTGGCATTAGCAGATGAAGGAGAATGCAGGGCTGGTGACCATGGAACATCTTGGCTGGCCTCCAATCTCCCACTTCTGTAAACCTATTGGAACTCAAGATGCATATCAGGGCATCATCCATGGAGGAGTCCACAACGTACTTCTTCATTTGAACACTGAACATGCGGATGAGACATTCTGCCTCCCCGTTAGATTGGGGACAGAAAGGAGGAGCAGTCACATGGCAAATGCCTTGATGGGTGCCGAAATTATGGAAGGTTTGTGACCCAAACTGTGGAAGGTTATCTATTACAAGCGTATAAGGTAATCCTTCAATAGAAAAACTTTTGGAGGGCGGAAAGAATCACAGCCATGGCAGATGTCGAAGGCTGGGGGATGAAATATGGATATTTAGAGAAAGCATTGACAACCTACAACCAGTAAGATTCCCTTGAAATCAACATCGACGCATTCCCTTGAGCTCTATGGTGTGGACCACGGAGAGAGTATCACCCCCAGCACTGCCTGTTGGGTAGCACACAAAGAGCAGGCCACCACATCATGCACAATGTCACTGTTGACACTGGGCCACTGCACATACCAACAGGTCAGTAACTTGGTATGCAAGACCCCCTCCCCAAATGTCCCTGGTGTAGTAGCTGGAGCACGTTCCGCATTACAGCAGCCAGGATCACAATGCTGGGTGACAACCTGTCTGTAGTTAAGAGAACAACATCATTAAACGCTGAAAGCCAGTGATGAGGGTAAAACAGTTTTGCGAAGGATCAGAAGCCCTGCCCAGAGGTCTATCCAGACCATCGTACTGAATGAGATGATGACCTTGATGCAAAACCAGATCAGAAGCGACAGCAGCTGTGATACTGGAGCCAGTAATACAAAACTCATCCATCGTATGTTGTGCCTCAACATCTAAGTGTAAACAAAAAGTTTACTCTGATCAAAAGTAGGCTCCTCCCCCATCAGGATCTGGGTCAGAGTATCTGCACTGGCATGCTGTATGGTAGGCCAAAAACCTGCTTCATAGTTGTAGTGAGGCAGAAGCAAGGCAAAAACCTGGAAGCAACATGCTGCTTTGTCAGGTAATGATACAGAAAGATTTACAATGAAATCAAGGGCTTGTGGTCAGTACTGAGGTGGAGCTTAAGACACACACAAGAACACATTAAACTTTTTGAGGATAAGCACCTCCTTTCCAACTTGGGAGCAGCACTACTGAGCAAAGTGAGCATTTCCAACTCATAATCTATCAGATGTTCAGAATCATCCTCATATCGATATGTGAGAGTGGTCCTACCAGAGTCCATACTGAGAGGTTGGATGATTTGGGGGAGGGGATCAAACAGCAAGGTCATCAGTCCCATTGGATTAGGGAAGGATGGGGAAGTCGGCCGTGCCCTTTCAAGGTAACCATCCTGGCATTTGCCTGAAGCAATTTAGGGAAATCACAGGTTTGAACCGTCGTCGTCCTGAATGCGAGTCCAGTGTACTGAGAGGTGTCTGTCGCCAAAACCAAATGGTGGTCAGGATGGATAGTATTCAAACAAGGAGGAGAATGTAATTTAAATTTCAAAAGTATGAACAAGCACTTGCAAGCCGGCATCCACTGAAAAGAAACATTCTTGTGGAGGAACTTGTGGAGGGTACAGGCCAACGCGGCTGCACCTGGTATAAATTTGTGATAGTAACTTATTTTATCTAAAATCCTTGGAGATCCTTGAAATTTTTAAGCAAGGCAAAGCTGTGATAGTAGCAACATGATGACATAAAGGCTTAACACAATCTCAAGAGATCTCATACCTCAAATACACAATGGGATGCTTGAAAAAAGTGTGATTTGGCCAACTTGCATTACAAGCCTGCAGTATGTAAGACCACAGACAAGCTGTGTTATTAAGCCAATAACTCATCCAGATGGGGCAAAGATTTGGTTCAATGGCAGTCTGAGCTTTAACTGAAACTTTAAAGTTGACACAAAGGATAAAGCTGATGAGACGAGTGGGCACAAGGAAATGATTCAAAGATTCCCTCATATTTCCAGATTTTCCAGTAAAGTTTGTAATACTTTTCCCTGATTTTGAAATTTTATTCATATTATAAAGACAATTGAAGTTTTGAATTGTTTTATAATTGCCAATAGTTAAATCTGGTACAAAACTCACAAAAATTAAGAAGACATATTTAACCGTGTTTATTCAAAGAGTTTAATTTTTATTTTATTCATTTTTAGTACATTGCCACAATTGGTATTTTATTAGTAAACTAAAAAATCTTATAAAATGTATACAATTTAAAATGAGTAGCACAAAAATAAGCTAATGACTTGTAGTATGAACTTTGTTCAACTTAAAGTCCTGAGATTTGCTAGATCAAATTATTGAAGATTTTTACATTGCTCACCATTCACTTGAATCTCAGCTAAAAGTTTACCTTTTTCGAGATCAAATCCTTTTCATTTACTACACACTTTCTTTTCAAATCTTCTAATTCAGTATTGTAGCTTCCTTTTCCCATGTTGAGTTTCCCCTGACAATTCTGAATGTGAGTTCCAGTAAAACTGAATTAAATGTTTTCAAATATTAAGAGTTGCGTCATCTCTATTTGTTTCATTAGGATAAAGACATATATTAATCGCTGAGCAATTCAAGTTTCATTTTTCATATTCTCAACTAAGTACTCACAAGGGAACCTCCCCATCGCACCCCCCTCAGATTTAGTTATATGTTGGCACAGTGGATAGGCCTACTCAGTTTGTATATTTTGCTTATTTTTTCATAGTTCCACACAACTTCTTCCTGTTTTCTCGATTGATCTGTGTTCAGTTTTTCAAGGCCTATCCACTGTGCCAACTTATAACTAAATCTGAGGGGGGTGCGATGGGGAGGTTCCCTTGTCAGAATTGACAGAAAAATCTCTTTCAATATTAGCATTGCCAGGAGATAAAATCATAATGATTTTTAACAGTTTTACTAATGATTGTAGATTGATCTGTGTAAGAATTAATTCATTCCAAAAACAATCTAATCATTTGTTTCCCCTTGAATAACTTTTGGAGAGTCATTGTGCCGAAGGTTGAAAACATAAATTGTTGAAATCCCAAGTAATTTCATCAGTCACAAAACCACTGATGAAATTATTTCCATTCAAAACAGTGTGTAGACTTCTGAATCTCCCACTTCTGACTTTAGGAAAATGTACAAAATTTGAATCAAAACATGAGATGGCTTTATTAAGCTTATATAAAAAGGGTGATTGCATCACTAATTTTTCTGTAAAAGGTGTGAGAGCAGTTGTGGCATCTTTTCTAACTTGTGAAATCATAAGATTGTAGACTTTTTTGGTTATTTTTTTAATTCTTTGATAGCTTTTTTAGCACCAAATCCTAAGTCTACTTCATTGTACAGAAGCAAATTGTTTTTCAGTTAAGTCTATATCTGATAAGGAGTCAACAGACTTCAGTACATCTGCTTTGATAAATTTTTGCATTATATTATGTATTTTCCATAGGTGAGAGTACTAAAATCCTAATGGTAAACTGCCAAAGCAGTAGCAACAATGTGAGAGAGTTTGAAGCACTCACAAAAAGCACTGAAGCTCACATAATACTAGGTACAGAAAGCTGGTTGAAACCTGAAACTGATAGTAATGAGATTTTTGGGGAAAATTTAAGTGTATATGAAAAGGATGGGCAAATGGGAAATGGAGGTGGTGCATTTGTTGCAGTAGACAAGAAACTCAAAAACACCGAGATAGAAATTGAAGCTACAAGAGATTGTTTGGGCAAGACTCAGTATCAGAAGTCATACTGTAATTATCAGTGGAGATTTTAATTATCTGACAATTAATTGGAAAAATTACAATTTTGTTAGTGGTGGGTATGATAAGACATCACGTGAAACTGTACCAAATTCCTGGTCTGAAAATTACCTAGAACACATAGTCAGGAACCCTACTCATGACGGAAATATATTGGATCTAATGGCAGCAAATAGACCTGACCTCTTTGAGGATGTCCACATAAAAACTGGTATCAGTAACAATGACACAGTTATGATAACAATGATTATCAAACTACAAAGGAAAACTAAAACAAGCAGACAGATATATAAGTTCAGTAAACTAGATAAAAAATCAGTAATGTCATATCTCAATGAGGTACTTGAAATATTCTGTACAGGTCAGGAGCATGTAAAGGAACTATGGCTCAAGTTTAAAACAATAGTTGACCATGCACAGGACAGATATGTACCCAGTAGAACAGTTCATGATTGGACGGAGCCTCCATGGTGTACAGTCACTGGAAAGAAACTTCTAAGGAAGCAGAGATTACTGCATAATATATGTAAATAAGCTTAGGGCTTTAGATAGAGATATGCTAAATCAAACTGTTTGGATGTCAAGAGAGGAGTGTGTGATGCCTTCAGTGACTACTGTAGCACAATATTGACAAATGACACTTCACAAAATCCAAAGAAATTCTGGCTGTATGTAAAGGCTGTTAGTGGCACCAAACTTAGTGTCCAGTCCCTAGTGAATGAGACCGGAACTGAAACCGAGGGTAGCAAAGCAAAAGCTGAAATGCTTAACTCTATTTTTAAGTGTTCCTTTACATAAGAAAACCCAGGAGAATTGCCCCAGTTCAATCCTCGTACCACTAAAAAGATGAATGAAGTAAGTATTAGTGTCAGTGGAGTTGAGAAACAGTTGAAATCACTAAAACTGAACAAAGCTCCAGACCCCGATAAAGCCCAGTCAGTTTCTATACTGAATTTGTGGCAGAGCTTGCCCCTCTTCTCACAATAATCTATCATAGATCCCTCAAAGAAACAACCGTGTTCCATTCTTGGAAAAATGCATAGGTCACACTTGTCTACAAGAAGGGTAGTAGAAGTGATCCACAAAATTACTCTCCCATATCCTCAACATCGATCTGTTGTAGAATTTTAGAACATATTCAGAGCTCAAATATAATGAGGTATCTTGAACAGAATGACCTTCTCAATGCCAACCAACATTGTTTTTGAAAATAGTGATCATGTGAAACCCAGCTTGCACTTTTCTCACATGACATACTGATAACTTTGGATCAAGCCAACCAGGTACATGCAGATTTTCTCCTTTTCCGAAAAGCATTTGACTTAGTACTGCACCTATGCTTATTGTCAAAAGTCGATCATATGGGCTATTAAGTGAAATTAGTGACTGGATTGAGGACGTTTTGGTAGGGAGAACACAGCATGTTGTTTTGGATGGAGGGTCATCATCAGATTTAGAAGTAACTTCGGGTGTGCCCCAGGGAAGTGTGTTGGGACCCTTGCTGTTCATGTTATATATTAATGACCTGCAGACAACATTAACAGTAAAATCAGGCTTTTTGCTGATGATGCAGTTATCTATAACGTAGTACTATCTGAGAAAGGCTGCATAAATATTCACTCAGATCATGATAAGAATTCTAAGGGCAGAGATTGGCAACTTGGTCTAAATGTCTAGAATACTGGGGTAGTGCAACAGTCTACAAATGACTGCTTACAAATCACTTGTGCGACTCATCCTAGAATAGGGCTCAAGTGTGAGAGACCCATACCAGATGGGCCTAACATGGGACATTGAATGTAGACAGAGAAGGGCAGCCTGAACTATCACAGGTCTGTTTAATTGCAGAGATACTGAAGGAACCGAAACAGCATATTCTTCTATCCTGAGAAAGTCAGTTTCAAGAACTGGCTTTCAATGATTGTTCTAGGGATATACTACAACCACCTACATGTTGCTCAATACAGGGATTATGAGGATAAGGTCGGAATAATTACTGCATGCACAGAGGCATTCAAACAATCATTCTTCCCAAGCTCCATATGTGAATGGAACAGGAAGAAACCCTTATAACCGGTACAATGGGACGTATCCTCTGCCATGCACCTCATGGTGGTTTGCAGAGTATAGATGTAGATGTAGGTAGATATAGATAATTTGATATTCTTGTAGGAATAGTTGTGACTCAGCTGGTAATGACAAAGGAACTCTAATTTTCCTGGTAGGAAAGGATCTGAAAGAGCACCATTTACAACATTGTAGATGGTGTTTGTCAGTTCTTTTTTGTCACAGGGTAAGGCCTCTGCCATTTTTTTAAGATTCTTATAATTTCAATAGCACTAGTAGCAACACTTTTCATTTTCTACCCAACAGACTGCACAATTTTTTTTAGGATATGGGTTTAATCCTGTATACTTCATAATTGAGGATGAAGAGTCAGTACATCTATAAACAGATAATAAACTGACCTCAAATATTGAACAATGTTCCAATTCCAAATTTAAATGCACCACACATGATATGAAGACCGCAGCTGCTTATATCATGTATCATTGGATCATCGACTTCTTTAGTAGACTGCAGTTCTGAAAAATTTATGATTTGGTCCATCCACTGAGATGTGTAAAAATTTATTAAGGCTCATAAAAAGTAGAAGCATGTCCTTGAAGAAAGGAGAATATCAGAAGCTTTTGTACAATAAAGAAAAGAATGCTAAGTATTGTGTTCAAACTTCATTTTTTTCATTGCACCAAACTCTTGACATTCATATCCATTTTAATTTCTTGACAAACTTTATTCAGTGACCCATCAAATACTATAACAATATGACTACAAGAAGTAATAGATTCCTTCCATCTATCTTTATTATAAGCAGCAGTTGCACAAAGAACTGAATACACAATTTTAGTTTGCTGCAGCTGCATTCTTCTGAATATTTTACTATCGTTGGAAATTTTTTTAAAAAAATAAATGTACACCACTTCCAGCTGAGTGCATTGACTTGTGAGTCATCAGTGTCTAAATACACCAGAGTACTTCTGCTCAGGTTACTTCTTCAAAGAGAAGAAAGGAGCTGACAGTATTTTGTGATTTCTGAGTTTGCAGTTGATTTTCTAGTAGATTTAAATTTAATCCTTTAGTGTGACTTTTGACAGTTATTACACCCAATTTATGATTTGATATCTTTACTGTTACCGTATTTACCTAAAGACACAAATGATGGTATAAATGATGCATAGAAGTAGCAAGGTTTTTCAAAAGAGCATTATACAGATGGTCCTTCATAGAAACTGTACTTACTTGTAATACAAAATTTGAAATTAAACTAGTGGGTCTATACAGTCAAGAAATCTCAAGACGTGTTATATATATAGCATGTACTAGGATTTTGAGTGTTGAAGCAATTTATTCTACATAAAAAATGAAGTATAGTACCTGTATTAGTAGGAGAACACTACTATATGTACATAGAAAGTTCAACAACTCAGAGTTTCCACAGTTTGTAATACAGAACAATAAGCATTAATATAGGTCTCAACAATTATGACTTTGTTACAAACAGTAATGCGTAGTATGCTTCCAGCTGCAGTCCATAGATAACGTGCTATGATCTGAAGATCATGCTCATTCAAAGCAACCCCTCTATGTGGTAATTTAAATATAAATAAATAATAAAATATTGTGTAAACATAAAAAATTCTACGATAACTTTATGAAATTCCTTGACATTTCCATGATATTTCCCACATGCATGACATTTTCTGATAATTTCCAATATTACTGATTTTTAGCCATCCTGTTTTCTAACAGTCACAAGATGGGATAGACCACTAACTGGATGTAATTGGCTGTATGATCCACAGCAATGTCAGCCTGTCCAATTCTGATTCCTCTTTATCAAGCAAAGCCACATGAATAGGGTGTGAACAGAAAAAGCGAGGCCGTACTGTAGGCTTCAGGGTAATAATGGGACACAAAATTAGTGGCACAACTTAATCAATTCAAGAAAAGAGACAAGAACTTGGAACATGAGGAAATTAACTGCTGGTAAGGGAGCTAGCTGGGAACGAGGTGCATCATATCCGGAAAGGAAAAACCAAAAGCACCGAAAGCATACAGACCAAACAAATTATTGGTGACAGTATCATATCATGCACTAGCAAAAAAGGCAAACAACTAAACAAAGATTTACACAGAACGGGAATCACGAATTGTTCCAAATTTGGAATATACTACTTGTTGCAATTCACCAAACACAGAGTAACCAGAGACAATGGTGGAGATCCCAAATCCATGTAAGTTTGTGAGTTCAATAAGGTCATTGCTGCAACCATGTCTACTTGTAGTTGTGGTTGTGGTTGTGGTGGCTTTTTATGTTTGGCCAATAACTGACTGACAACCGACAACCAGAAACGGGAGCCAGCACGATGATGCCACACCAGCAGCATGTGATACCTTGAAAGATTGAGCAATACTTACACTTCAGCCAAAGATGAATCCTCACACTGCAGTAGGCGCTGACACACCTCCTTGTCAGGAGTGAACCAAATGATGACATCACGGATGTCAGAATCAGCAGAGGAATCATGATAAGCATCAGTAACAAACTGACATTTGAAACTGAAAGCGGGAAGTTTGGCCACTCAGGTCTGGAAGGCCCGGTGAGGCTGTTTACAACAACAATAGAACTCCACATGTGCTGCAATCACATGCATGTGTTTACGGTGATAATTTGACAACATCAAATGTATGTTCCTAGAACAGGGCTAACTGGCACAACAACTGGTACATCTGAAGAGAAAGCAAAGAAAGGAAAAAGCCTTATACATGTTAGCACCATTGGCACCAAAAGTGAGGAAGTGTTGCTGAAGCTGTTTTCCTAAGCCTCCCCGTCTTCGACTCTATCATCATAGGTGGGAAAGGGTTGCAGGTACCCTGTTGGCATGGAAGTCTGCATAGTTAACATGGCCGACAAACTAGTGACAGCAACCACAACAACTAGCTGCTGCTGCTTGATTAGAGACTGGAGCACTGCCTCCAGCAACAGGAGAACTGAAGGAACAACAACATAGACTGAGCACACAGAAGTGAACATCACACTCTCACCAATTGCATTGTGCTGTAAGACACAAACAACAGCATGACTATAATGAATAGAAGTTTATTCTTCTTCCATATACAAGTGAACAAGTCAAGAACACAGACTCTAACATAGAAACAATCCACGTACTGATATAAGCAGTGGCTGACAATAAGTAAGATCAGAATATGAGATTGGGTGCCTGTTGCACTGCACTTATAAAGAGGAGAGCTCTGGTACACAGCACAGAGAATGCTATGCCTTGTGCAAAAGTCACCAGGCCCACCGTAGATGGCTTCTGGTGGCCGGCCCGTGCAGATGCCATTGGCACGATACACGAAGTATAGCGCACCAGCGGCCTTGTGCCACGGCACATATTCAAGTATTGTGTACACGATTATAGCAATAACAATACAGAATTATTTGTAGGACATTATTTTCAACACTTATATGATTCTAGAAACAAAGGTAACTTCATTCCTAAATTTTTTAACTACTCTGTGTATTAACATTTATTAATTGGTTATTTTTATACATAACAATCCAGAATTAATTACAAGAAACTATATTCAGCGCAAGTATGATACTAGAAACAAAAGTAATTCCATGCTTAACATCTTATAGATTAAAACTCTACTCCCAGACTCCTAGACACATTGTTATGAAAATTTATGATAAATTAGAAGTGAAAACCGAAAACCTTCAGAGTATAGAACCAGATTTTCTGAAAAGAAAATACATCCTATACTTGTGCAAAAAGTTATATTACTCAGTCACAAAACTTTTAAATGGAGTTAAAATTTTCTTTGTAGAGTAACATAATAAACTTGTACTGGTGGTTGTAAATTAAGATTAATTTCAGTTTTCTTTTCACGCATTGTATGTGCCTCAATTATCTGATGAGTCTTCTGCACAATTAAACCCAATAGCTGAATAAATAAAATATGTATGTATGTAGTGAGATAATAAAATTCCGATTCACACAATCCCCTCTTCTTCTTGTATTTGATGTAAACCTTTATATCTATGCTTCAGGATAATCATATATGAAATACAAACTTTGATTGCATCTATTTTTTCTTTTTTTACACAAGCAGTTCATTTAAATTTTTATAACAAGGTTCAGTCTGGAATTCAACCACTTTAACACTGAATACAAATGTATAAAAGTAAGCGTACAGTCCATTCCTACCAGAAACAATACGCCAATAAATAACAGGTTTACTAGAACTCAAAAATCTGTAAAGTTATGGGCAACTTGTAATATCTATTTTTGTTTCAAGAAAGATTTTTAGCTAACAAGAGTTCTATAAGAACTCCCTTCACACTTAGCAGCCCCTATTCATACATCATTCATGTTACATCCCTGATTCAGTATAAACAGAAGTAGTGAAATAGTATAAAATTTTATATTATGCTAAGGCAGTGGTTTGTGTGTGAATGGCTGCGAGGGAAGGATGAGAGTTTTTAATTCATTCATCATAATCAATGTTTTTAGAAAACCTGTAACTGTGTTATTAAAGATTTCATAATAAAACACAGCACTGGTCACGTTTTTGTCCTTGTATGTAGCATGACACATGTCACAACATTATTATTTTATGTTTTGTCTGAATGCTGTAAAAGTGCTAAAAGACGACTGAATGGCAAGACAGGGTAGAACAAAACAGACACAAACATCACATAAAATACCAATGCAAATAGTTGCTCTTGATAATGGAAATAAATTCCTGAAATGTGTCATGTGTCATGCTATCCATGAGTGCAAAACATAAATGGAACAGTGCTTTATGATTCATGTTTAAGGATGGGAGTGTTGATTGAGGGACAAGGGAGGATAAACAAAGATACACAGAGTTATATTTCTGTCACCACTATAGTGGCAACAGACATCTGTCCTTACATATGAGGGGTTGCCATAAAGTTTTGATTGTCACCTACAAAAAAATTAAGTTAAATATTCAACTTTTTGTTTGTTTCAGTTACATATCTGCAGACCTGGTGCACATTGAAATCACTGAGCAATAACAACACATTCATGCCGTTAGAGTAGCCAAAATAGAAGGGCACAGCCCCCTGATAAGATGAAGATGGGCAGAGCTGAGATGGAGACAGGCACGGCCATTTCGCTTTGGCTCCTACAGAGGAGGGCTATAATACTGTGGCTCATTGATTTCAGCATTGCTATGAGTGCAGACATGTAACATTACACAAAAATAAACTATGTAACTTTGTTAAAACTTTATAATCCTCCCTCACCCACATACCTCATGTTGTTTGTGTTATTATGATTTCAAATTAAAATAGGTGAAAAAGATAGGTGAAACTGAAAGCAGTCATGAAATTCATTTCTGCTGGAAATTAAAGGGATCACTGAGTAGTTGAATTTTCATCAATATCCCCTTATCACTTCACTTTCTAAGACAGTGTACTAAAGCCTGAAACTGAACCAAATAAGATACTATGCAACATGGTGATTGCAGAAACTATGCCACTGCTTCACAACTTCATTGTCAAACTGCTGATAACAAAAGTGATTCCCCACAGTATGAGTTGGTATTCTGTTTGATGTGCAGCCAGAATGTATGTCCTGTGACTGAAATATTACAAGTACAAAAGAACCATCACACTAATACATAAAGCACCCAAGTGAGTCAAGCAGTTGAATTTTCCATAAAATATCATACCTGTTTTTCACGTGTACTGCTAAATACTGCTTTAGCATATTGCTCCATTTGCATACTGTGTTAAGTAAAGCTTGTTTAAATGGACGCAAGTTTACACGAAACCAACTAGAAAATATTTTTTCTGTATCCATCCTTTCCATCTCCATATATAGATTTTCATAATGATCGATCTGAAATAGAACAATTCCAATCAGCAATTTGCAGGAAAAGCACAGCAGAATCTAAAATGTAACAGAGATAAAGCTGTATTGCCTACAACATGCGACAGCCCACTATTTCTAGAAAGATGATACAGAATTCTGTGACAAGAAGTTGATAATACTCTGACTGCTGACAAAAGGGAAAAGCACTTTCAAAAATTACAAAATCACTATCACCAGGCAAATGCACTTTTCTCAAACAAAGTCTGATATTGTATATCTAAAAACAAAGATTCTGTAACTTACCAAACGAAAGCGTTGGTACGTTGATAGAGACAATAACAAACACAAACACACACACAAATTTCAAGCTTTCGCAACCCACGGTTGCTTCATCAGGAAAGAAGGAAGGAGAGGGAAAGACGAAAGGATGTGGGTTTTAAGGGAGAGGGTAAGGAGTCATTCCAATCCCGGGAGCAGAAAGACTTACCTTGGGGGGAAAAGGGACAGGTATGCTTGTGTCTGTATATGTACGGATGGATATGTGTGTGTGTGCGAGTGTATACCTGTCCCTTTTCTCCACAAGGTAAGTCTTTCCGCTCTCGGGATTGGAATGACTCCTTACCCTCTCCCTTAAAACCCACATCCTTTCGTCTTTCCCTCTCCTTCCCTCTTTCCTGATGAAGCAACTGTGGGTTGCGAAAGCTTGAAATTTGTGTGTGTGTTTTTGTTTGTTATTGTCTCTATCAACGTACCAACGCTTTTGTTTGGTAAGTTACAGAATCTTTGTTTTTAGATATATTTTTCCCACGTGGAATGTTTCCCTCTATTATATTCATATCACAAAGTCTGATATTGATTACACAAGACAACCATTTGAGAATCACCAAATAATGTATTTGCTAGCACACTGTAGATCGTGCCGAGACCAACAAGGCCTGAGGAGTCACCCAACAGTTGCTTCCAACTGTATCCTGTATTTACCTGACAGCAAGTCAGATTTACGTACACCTAAATATGCACTCTGTTGCAAACAATATTTTACAGGGAGACAGTTACATAAGTATCATTCTATCCCATTGACTTGTACTGGAACAAACACCACTCTATACAGCTCAAAAGGAGCTATGATGTACATAATTACAATACCACATGAAAAAATGACATTCGTTGCTCCACGTTACGGTGTTTAGCGAAAAAAATGGGTGCACAATGTTGCAACAAAAGATTTTGATTACTTACTTAGTGACACAAAATGTCTGACAGCAAAGTAAAATCTGAAAACGAACTGAAAAAGTTTCTCGTTGACAAGTCCTCCTATTCTGTAGAGGAGCTCCACTGTAATGCATAAAAGGAGGGTGCACAATAATTACCAACTCTCTCTCTCTCTCTCTCTCATTGATGATGTGAATGTAAAATGACTCATTCCACATCATTACAATTTACAGTACAAAATGAGCCATGGAATATGAAACTAATTAATTAACTGGAATTCATAACATATGTCTTTATGTCAAGCACGACATCTTTCTCATAGAATACCTCATGTTGAGCACTTCTGTGGTTCTGTCAAACAGATTAAACTATCCTCTGACACCTCATACAGATCTTCTTTCAATTTTTTCCATCTCTTCCACTGATTCAATGTCATACATAATCACACAGGATGGGCACTAGTAAGGAGCTGTCTAGACAATACGTTTTTCTTTCATACTTCATGATCTCTTTTGTGGATGATCCCAAATCCAGATTTTATGTTCATCCTAAATCATTCTAGATAAATACCATTGTGAAATATACAATTGAGACTCAGCCCAATTTGTTGAACAGCAATGGTATAGTTAACCAATATAAAAATCTTTTTGATCAATTTATACAACTGCCTCACATTTGGCTATATTGAGGGCCACATGCCAGTCTCTACATTGAGTGATGAGCAGTTCTTTCCATATCTTTTATGCTACTCAGGTGTCTGCACATAGAGCAAGTAATGTCATTGATATCTATGTTTCAGATAATAATACCATGTTTACATGTCTATTAGGCAGAATGGATTTGTGTTGGTTTTAGAACAGATACTCTAGAACAATTAGCACCTCCCCCCACAAACATACATACACCATTTAATAAAAAAAATAAAAACTGATGGCAAAATCAAACAATGGAAAATCCAGGGTGGAATGTAACAATGTATGAACAGGACAGTTGCCACTCACCATATAGTAAACATGCTGAATCGCAGAAAGGCACAACAAAAAGACTGTCAGATGTGTGTGTGTTTGGTGGAGGGGGGGGGGGGTGGAGTAGATGCTGTCTACTTCTGACAAAGGCCTTGTTGGCCAAAAGCTAACTTTCCGACAGTCTTTTTGTTGTGCCTTTCTGTGACTCAGCATCTCAGCTATATGATGAATAAATCTGATGAACTTTACTAGAAGACAAAAAAGACAAAATTCCTCTAGAACTAGTTTATAAGGTTTATGCATGTCCAGAGGCAACTATGGCCATGTTTGTGTCTGCGTGTGTTTCTCTATCTGAAAAAGTACTTTGTCCAATAGCTAAAACTCTAAAAGCCTACGGTTGAATGTAACTGTCTGCTGTTCAACACATCCTCTCTGTTGTCAGGTTGGTCTGCCATGACCTGGGGTTCTGGGTGACTTTTTCAAACTCTACCCCTTTTCCTAAACTTCTTCAGTTCCTTTCCCTTCACCCCTCTTCCTTCCACTTCAACCCTTCTGCTGGAAGAAGGAGCCACTATCTCCGAAAGCTTGAATGGGTAAAACCTTTTTTTATTTGTGTATTCCTCTGCTGTCACTTGGTGAGTAGATTTTTATCTATCCAATTACTTCATACTGTCACAAATCTACACTATAGGGAAGACTTTAAGGGAAGGATTTGTGAATGAATATATGGCTGTTCACAAACCCTCACTGCTCACTGCATGATAAGTCAATATTTGCAACCCTCCAGATTAAATAAATAGTGCAATGCTAAATGAAGTCTGGCTAAAGCACAACAACAAAGGTCCTAGGAACACAAAAGCTGCTTCCATTTTCTATTTGTTGTTGTTGTGGTCTTCAGTCCTGAGACTGGTTTGATGGCAGCTCTCCATGCTACTCTATCCTGTACAAGCCTCTTCATCTCCCAGTACGTACTGCAGCCTACATCCTTCTGAATCTGCTTAGTGTATTCATCTCTTGGTCTCCCTCTACGATTTTTACCCTCCACGCTACCCTCCAGTACTAAATTGGTGATCCCTTGATGCCTCAGAACATGTCCTACCAATTGATCCCTTCTTCTAGTCAAATTGTGCCACAAACTCCTCTTCTCCCCAATTCTATTCAATACCTCCTCATTAGCTATGTGATTACCCATCTAATCTTCAGCATTCTTCTGTAGCACCACATTTCAAAAGCTTCTATACTCTTGTTGTCTAAACTATTTATCATCCATGTTTCACTTCCATACATGGCTACACTCCATACAAATACTTTCAGAAACGATTTCCTGACACTTAAATCTATACTCGATGTTAACAAATTTCTCTTCTTCAGAAATGCTTTCCTTGCCATTGCCAGTCTACATTTTATATCCTCTCTACTTTGACCATCATCAGTTACTTTGCTCCCCAAATAGTAAAACTCCTTTACTACTTTAAGTGGCTCATATACTAATCTAATTCCCGCAGCATCACCCGACTTAATTGGACTACATTCAATTATCCTTGTTTTGCTTTTGTTGATGTTCATCTTATACCCTCCTTTCAAGACACTGTCCATTCCGTTCAACTGCTCTTCCAAGTCCTTCGCTGTCTCTGACAGAATTACAATGTCATCGGCGAACCTCATAGTTTTTATTTCTTCTCCATGGCATTTAATACCTGCTCCAAACTTTTATTTCATTTCCTTTACTGCTTGCTCAATCTACAGATTGAATAGCAATGGGGAGAGGCTACAACCCTGTCTCACTCCCTTCCCAATCACTGCTTCCCTTTCATGTCCCTCAACTCTTATAACTGCCATCTGCTTTCTGTACAAATTGTAAATAGCCTTTCGCTCCCTGTATTTTACCCCTGCCACCTTTAGAATTTGAAAGAGAGTATTCCAGTCAACATTGTCAAAAGCTTTCTCTAAGTCTACAAATGCTAGGACCGTAGGTTTGCCTTTCCTTAATCTTTCTTCTAAGATAAGTCATAGGGTCAGTATTGCCTCATGTGTTCCAACATTTCTATGGATCCAAACTGATCTTCCCCAAGGTCGGTTTCTATCAGTTTTTCCATTCGTCTGTAAAGAATTCGCGTTAGTATTTTGCAGCTGTGATTTATTAAACTGATAGTTTGGAAATTTTCACATCTGTCAACACCTGCTTCCTTTGGGATTCGAAATATTATATTCTTCTTGAAGTCTGAGGGAATTTCGCCTGTCTCATACATCTTGCTCACCAGATGGTAGAGTTTTGTCAGGACTGGCTCTCCCAAGGCTGTCAGTAGTTCTAATGGAATGTTGTCTACTCCCGGGGCCTTGTTTCGACTCAGGTCTTTCAGTGCTCTATCAAACTCTTCACGCAGTATCATATCTCCCATTTCATCTTCATCTACATGCTCTTCCATTTCCATAATATTGTCCTCAAGTTCATCGCCCTTGTATAGACCCTCTATATACTCCTTCCACCTTTCTGCTTTCTCTTCTTTGCTTAGAACTGGGTTTCCATCAAAGCTCTTGATATTCATGCAAGTGGTTCTCCTTTCTCCAAAGGTCTCTTTAATTTTCCTGTAGGCAGTATCTATGTGACCCCTAATGAGATATGCCCCTACATCCTTACATTTGTCCTCTAGCCATCCCTGCTTAGCCATTTTGCACTTCCTGTCGATATCATTTTTGAAACGTTTGTATTCCTTTTTGCCTGCTTCATTTACTGCATTTTTATATTTTCTCCTTTCATCAATTAAATTCAATATTTCTTCTGTTACCCAAGGGTTTCAACTAGCCCTTGTCTTTTTACCTATTTGATCCTCTGCTGCCTTCACTATTTCATCCCTCAAAGCTACCCATTCTTCTTCTACTGTATTTCTTTCCCCCATTCCAGTCAATTGTTCCCTTATGCTCTTCCTGAAACTCTGTACAACCTCTGATTCTTTCAGTTTATCCAGGTCCCATCTCCTTAAATTCCCACATTTTTGCAGTTTTCTATTTAGGGACAATAAATTTTGGAGCTTTGGGCCATGTTTTGTGACACAACCCAAGGCTTCAACATTAGTTATAGGCAATATTTGTCACAGCAGCTGTCTTTATAAAGTGTGTGTGTTTTGCTGTAGTTTTTTACGTGCTGCTTCTAGAAGTAAGCAGCAACAATATTTTTTTCCTTTATTTTGTTGCTTCTTTTTTCAAAAGCTAGGTTCAGAAGTAGATATGGCTAAAGCTCGTGGCCAGTGTGAGTGAGGTCTCAATGGAAAAAGTGGCCGATGTCCACAAACAACTGAAAGCTGTATCAGAAACTGAAAATTGAATATATCCTGAAGCATCAAGAAATTTTCAGTTTGATGATGGAGAAACATTGGGGGGGGGGTTAAAATTTTTAGAAGGAGGCCAAGACTCAAGTACAGTCACCAGCTTCAAATGGATGTAAACTGCAGCATTTATGCACTGATGAAGAGACTGGCATGGGACCTTTGCTAATTGTGCCAGTGATGCAGTGATAGGGCAGTCTCCTGTAGTTGTAAAAACATCCTGGAGATTGCCAGTTACTCCTGTGGCCAACGTAGTTGGAACCCGGATCTAGCACTAAAGCAGACACGTGATACTGACTGGCAGGTCATACCTAGATCTGGAGATATTTCACAGGCAACAATGTAAGCAGCAAATAGCTGAGAGGTTAGTCTCATGTACCTAACAAACAGGCATTGCCTTCTGCTGATAAGAAGACACAGCAAAAAGGCCTTACCTTTCCTATTCAAACAGACGTCGCTCCTCCAACATATATGAGCAACCACAGAAAGGAAAAATGAAGCACTTTATGTGTTAGGTGTGTGATGGCCCCCACCATGGAAATGGCAGCCTGTGCAGGAAAAAACCAAATGTGCACTCAGAAGGAAGCTGCAATCAGTTCTATATCATCATCCTTGTTGGAACCAAATTTTGACAACCCCATATGAAATCCTTGTCATTACGTTACATTTGTTGTATTTCATGGGTATCATGGACGGTGGTTTCTGTAATGTGGAAATAGTTTTAAGTTCAACATTTTATTTTAATTAACTGTAACACAGTGACATGACTTACTGAAGAATATTTTGTTGCATTGCTTATTCTAATAATAAAAAACCTAAAACATTAATAAAGTAAACAAATTACTACAACAGACCTGACAGGGAGAGCAGCAAGAGATATTCTTAAGAACTTAGTTGTTAAAGGCTGACTTATTCACAGTAAAGTTCCAGAATCCAAGCCTTTTAGAACAAAGTTGTCTCCATATCATATAAGGAACTAAGAGTCAGTTGAAACCAATAGTACGGAGTAGGGAATTTTTTGACAAAAGGTGAATATTAGGTATTTAGAAGCGGCAGTCAATAATTCACATATGGAAAGTAAAGGCCAAAAGTAGCTAAAAAGCTGTAATTATCATGGGTCTACAAATCAACCGTTGCTGAGGTATCACATTAATTCGAGTTGGGAACCAACAGTAAACACCCTGGATATTGAGGTATTTACTTTGGTATTTCAAGCTTTGTGTTCAACTATCTGTTTGTTTATGCATGCGCAATTACTTGCCGTTTCCCCTCTGTGCACTGTGATGTACCAGCCTCACACTCACAAGGGGAGGCCGCCAATTGTGAAATTCAGATTCGATTCATACTGCGCATAATAGAAGCTCATGGCCAAAGGTGTAATGTGGCAAAGCACCAAGATGCACTTCTCAGCCGTTGTCGAGAAAATGGACAGTTGACACAGATGATGTGACTTACCAAACGAAAGTGCTGTCACTTCGATAGACACACAAACAAACACAAACATACACACAAAATTCGAGCTTTCGCAGCCCCCGGTTGCTTCGTCAGGAAAGAGGGAAGGAGAGGGAAAGACGAAAGGATGTGGGTTTTAAGGGAGAGGGTAAGGAGTCATTCCAAACCCGGGAGCGGAAAGACTTACCTTGGGGGAAAAAAGGACAGGTATACACTCGCATACACACACATATCCATCCACACATATACAGACACAAGCAGACATATACAGAGGCAAAGAGTTGGGGCAGAGATGTCAGTCGAGGCGGAAGTGCAGAGGCAAAGATGTTGTTGAATGACAGGTGAGGTATGAGTGGCAGCAACTTGAAATTAGTGGAGATTGAGGCCTGGTAGATAACAGGAAGAGAGGATATATTGAAGAGCAAGTTCCCATCTCTGGAGTTCGGATAGGTTGGTGTTAGTGGGAAGTATCCAGACCCGGACAGTGTAACACTGTGCCAAGATGTGCTGGCCGTGCACCAAGGCATGTTTAGCCACAGGGTGATCCTCATTACCAACTAACACTGTCTGCCTGTGTCCATTCATGCGAATGGACAGTTTGTTGCTGGTCATTCCCACATAGAAGGCTTCACAGTGTAGGCAGGTCAGTTGGTAAATCACGTGGGTGCTTTCACACGTGGCTCTGCCTTTGATCGTGTATGCCTTCCAGGTTACAGGACTGGAGTAGGTGGTGGTGGGAGGCTGCATGGGACAGGTTTTACACCGGGGCGGTTACAGGGGTAGGAGCCAGAGGGTAGGGAAGGTGGTTTGGGGATTTCATAGGGATGAACTAAGAGGTTACGAAGGTTAGGTGGACGGCGGAAAGACACTCTTGGTGGAGTGGGGAGGATTTCATGGAGGATGGATCTCATTTCAGGGCAGGATTTGAGGAAGTCGTATCCCTGCTGGAGAGCCACATTCAGAGTCTGATCCAGTCCCGGAAAGTATCCTGTCACAAGTGGGGCACTTTTGGGGTTCTTCTGTGGGAGGTTCTGGGTTTGAGAGGATGAGGAAGTGGCTCTGGTTATTTGCTTCTGTACCAGGTCAGGAGGGTAGTTGCGGGATGCGAAAGCTGTTGTCACGTTGTTGGTGTAATGGTTCAGGGATTCCGGACTGGAGCAGATTCATTTGCCACGAAGACCTAGGCTGTAGGGAAGGGACCGTTTGATGTGGAATGGGTGGCAGCTGTCATAATGGAGGTACTGTTGCTTGTTGGTGGATTTGATGTGGACGGACGTGTGAAGCTGGCCATTGGACAGGTGGAGGTCAACATCAAGGGAAGTGGCATGGAATTTGGAGTAGGACCAGGTGAATCTGATGGAACCAAAGGAGTTGAGGTTGGAGACGAAATTCTGGAGTTCTTCTTCACTGTGAGTCCTGATCTTGAAGATGTCATCAATAAATCTGTACCAAACTTTGGGTTGGCAGGCCTGGGTAACCAAGAAGGCTTCCTCTAAGCGACCCATGAATAGGTTGGCGTACGACGGGGCCATCCTGGTACCCATGGCTGTTCCCTATAATTGTTGGTATGTCTGGCCTTCAAAAGTGAAGAAGTTGTGGGTCAGGATGAAGCTGGCTAAGGTAATGAGGAAAGAGGTTTTAGGAAGGGTGGCAGGTGATCGGCATGAAAGGAAGTGCTCCATCGCAGCGAGGCCCTGGACGTGCGGGATATTTGTGTATAAGGAAGTGGCATCATTGGTTACAAGGATGGTTTCCAGGGGTAACAGATTGGGTAAGGATTCCAGGCGTTCGAGAAGGTGGTTGGTGTCTTTGATGAAGGATGGGAGACTGCATCGTCGGGAGTATGTGGCTGAGGGACTGCGTCAGCTTTCAGACAACACCACATACAAAGTTTGCCAAGGTAATCCCATTCCTGATGTCCAGGCGGAGCTTCAAGGAATCCTCAGAACCTTAGGCCCCCTACAAAACCTTTCACCTGACTCCATCAACCTCTTGACCCCACCGACACCCCGCAACCCTACCTTCTATCTTCTTCCTAAAATTCACAAACCCAATCATCCTGGCCGCCCCATTGTAGCTGGTTACCAAGCCCCCACAGAACGTATCTCTGCCTACGTAGATCAACACCTTCAACCCATTACATGCAGTCTCCCATCCTTCATCAAAGACACCAACCACTTTCTCGAACACCTGGAATCCTTACCCAATCTGTTACCCCCGGAAACCATCCTTGTAACCATTGATGCCACTTCCTTATACACAAATATCCCGCACGTCCAGGGCCTCGCTGCGATGGAGCACTTCCTTTCATGCCGATCACCTGCCACCGTACCTAAAACCTCTTTCCTCATTACCTTAGCCAGCTTCATCCTGACCCACAACTTCTTCACTTTTGAAGGCCAGACATACCAACAATTAAAGGGAACAGCCATGGGTACCAGGATGGCCCCGTCGTATGCCAACCTATTCATGGGTCGCTTAGAGGAAGCCTTCTTGGTTACCCAGGCCTGCCAACCCAAAGTTTGGTACAGATTTATTGATGACATCTTCATGATCAGGACTCACAGTGAAGAAGAACTCCAGAATTTCCTCTCCAACCTCAACTCCTTTGGTTCCATCAGATTCACCTGGTCCTACTCCAAATCCCATGCCACTTTCCTTGATGTTGACCTCCACCTGTCCAATGGCCAGCTTCACACGTCCATCCACATCAAACCCACCAACAAGCAACAGTACCTCCATTATGACAGCTGCCACCCATTCCACATCAAACGGTCCCTTCCCTACAGCCTAGGTCTTCGTGGCAAATGAATCTGCTCCAGTCCGGAATCCCTGAACCATTACACCAACAACGTGACAACAGCTTTCGCATCCCGCAACTACCCTCCTGACCTGGTACAGAAGCAAATAACCAGAGCCACTTCCTCATCCTCTCAAACCCAGAACCTCCCACAGAAGAACCCCAAAAGTGCCCCACTTGTGACAGGATACTTTCCGGGACTGGATCAGACTCTGAATGTGGCCCTCCAGCAGGGATACGACTTCCTCAAATCCTGCCCTGAAATGAGATCCATCCTCCATGAAATCCTCCCCACTCCACCTAGAGTGTCTTTCCACCGTCCACCTAACCTTCGCAACCTCTTAGTTCATCCCTATGAAATCCCCAAACCACCTTCCCTATCCTCTGGCTCCTACCCCTGAAACTGCCCCCGGTGTAAAACCTGTCCCATGCAGCCTCCCACCACCACCTACTCCAGTCCTGTAACCCGGAAGGCGTACACGATCAAAGGCAGAGCCACGTGTGAAAGCACCCACGTGATTTACCAACTGACCTGCCTACACTGTGACGCATTCTATGTGGGAATGACCAGCAACAAACTGTCCATTCGCATGAATGGACACAGGCAGACAGTATTAGTTGGTAATGAGGATCACCCTGTGGCTAAACATGCCGTGGTGCACGGCCAGCACATCTTGGCACAGTGTTACACCGTCCGGGTTATCTGGATACTTCCCACTTCCACCAACCTATCCGAACTCCGGAGATGGGAACTTGCTCTTCAATATATTCTCTCTTCCCGTTATCCACCAGGCCTCAATCTCCGCTAATTTCAAGTTGCCGCCACTCATACCTCACCTGTCATTCAACAACATCTTTGCCTCTGCACTTCCGCCTCGACTGACATCTCTGCCCCAACTCTTTGCCTCTGTATATGTCTGCTTTTGTCTGTATATGTGTGGATGGATATGTGTGTGTATGCGAGTGTATACCTGTCCTTTTTTCCCCCAAGGTAAGTCTTTCCGCTCCCGGGATTGGAATGACTCCTTACCCTCTCCCTTAAAACCCACATCCTTTCGTCTTTCCCTCTCCTTCCCTCTTTCCTGACGAAGCAACCGGGGGCTGCGAAAGCTCGAATTTTGTGTGTATGTTTGTGTTTGTTTGTGTGTCTATCGACGTGCCAGCGCTTTCGTTTGGTAAGTCACATCATATGTGTTTTTATATATATATATAAAATAGAGGGAAACATTCCAGGTGGGATGGAAAAACCGCAAACAAAGTTGTATTTCACACAAATGTTATTAATTGTCTTCATATTGTTAACTACGTATAGTTAACGGAAGACGTAGAAACGATATTCTGAAACGAATACGTATAGCCGAAGTCAAACCTTCGAATTAGAATAGAGACCCCACGAATACAAATTTGCTGTGGCAGGTATGAAATATAAATTCCGTTACTTGCTCGTTACACTTGAAGGACAGATGTTGAAAGGGCCGAAATGAGCCACCGCATAACAGCGTAGTTGCCTGCCAACTTTGAAAGAAGGTAGATGTGGTCCCTAGCGCATCTTATAACATCGTCGAAAATCAGTGCAGACGTGAGAGCTTTGGTACACCCTGTTAAACAAACGGAATATATATATATATATATATATATATATATATATTTGAATTACAAAATACTAATAATAAAAAATTTGCATAGCGCGATATTCGATCCGGCGACCTTCGGATTACGAACCCGAGCGCTTACCGCTGCGCCACGACGCTGTAGAAAATTATTAATCATAGAGAGTATTTCACCGCAACGGTTTCTTTTAACTGTCGATTTTCTCGACAACAGCTGTGAAGTGCATCTTGGTACTTTGCCACATTACACCTCTGGCCATGAGCTTTTATTATGCGCAGTATGAATCAAATCTGAATTTCACAATTGGCGGCCTCCCCTTGTCAGTTATGAACATGAAGGCACTATGGACAGAGGTTACACCAATGAAGAGTAGAAGCAGCTTTTCCTCTCTGCAAGCAGCCCAACAGCTGTACATTTAGCCAGTTACATCAGCGTCTTAGAGAAACTGGGAGCTTTGCACACTGGGTATGAGAAGGTCGACCGACATCCATAATACCCAATACTGAAGAAAAGGTGTTACACATTGTACATGAACGTCCGAGTACTTCAACATGGAGGTTTGCTACCCAAGACTATCTCCTGAGTCACAGCAGTGTGTGGTGGATTTTATATTGGCAAGTACTCCACCCATATCATCTCCAGTGAGTGCAAGGCCTCAAAACTGCTGACTTCTCTCCTAGAGAGAATTTCTGCCAATGAGTGCAACAACAATGTACTCTGAATTCCCTGTTTGTAAGAATTATTCAATTCATGGATGAGGCTAGATTTACCCATGACAGTATTTTTAACAACATAACTGTCACATTTGGGTCAATGTTAATCCAAATGCAACACACGTATCATGACAACAGCAACATTATTTGTTGAATGTCTCGGCTGGACTGCTTGGAGACCACATAATTGGACCACACTTCCTTCTACAGAAACTAATCGGACAGCAGTATATGTGGTTTCTGTGGACCGTGCTTTCAGATGTACATGATGATGTCCCACTGAACCAATGCCTCAACATTTGGTTCATGCATGATGGTGCTCCAGCACACATTTTCATTTACGAGTGTGCTGGCTTCTAACTCGAACGTATGGTCAACATTGGATAGGAAGATGAGGGCGTGTGCCATGGCCTCCAAGGTATCCAGATTTAAATCTCATGTATTTCTGTGTGTGTGTGTGTGTATCTCATGTATTTCTGTGTGTGTGTGTGTTCATGTCAAAAGCCTGGTCTATGCTACCAAGGGTCAGCTCTCTTGAGGAATTACACTTGCAGACTGAAGCAGCCTTCCAGCATTTACAGAATTCCACACGTCTGGTTCATAACTCATTTCAGAGAAGAGTTCAATGTTGCATTCAGATGCATGGACAACATTTCAAATGCCTACTGTAATGTTTAGAGATGCCATGTGTTCCTAGACACTGGTGAACAGCAACAGAAAATGTGTTGTATCTCAACAATAATTGATGTGTGGATCCATGTTTATTTGATCTTTGTACTTACTTTTGTACTTCCCATGTGTGAATTATTGACCATGTGTGAATTATTGACCATCACTTCTGAAACACCCCATGTATTGGACAGATTGAACATCCTTTTAAAAAAAAAATAGTAACAAACACTTTATTGACTTGTTCAATTTGTGAAGCTCTTTCTCTTGAATAAATCATACAGTTTTTCTGGAGTGTTCATCCAAAAATAGTAACAAGTCTAATGAGGTATAAAATGAATTTCAGTCAAAACTCATGTGCACGAGATTAACCACGGCTGGCAGACTCAGATTTACAGTGAAATATTTATGATACTCAGTAGATTCAGACACTTCTTCAGTCCATAGAGTCATTCAAAGAAAGATTAAACCCAGTAAGAAGAAAAACCTGACCCTATGGTAGGAGTAAATGGTGAGTTTAATCTGCCTAGAACTGAGTGGGAAATCTACAAATACATTATCAGTGGTGAAGGCAGACCATCGAGTTAAGTAATATTGAACTTATTGTCACATAAGTGTGTTGAACAATTAGTCTGACAGCTGAGATGTGAAAGAAATATTTTAGACTACTACACTACAAACATACTCAATTTTTTTGTATGTGTGTGTCACCACTGAGAGAGGGAGTATCAATCATAATTCTATTGCAGGTACAACAGTCATCAAGAGGCACGCATTATTTGTGTTTCGTCAGATTGGTAGACAGTCACTAATAACAACTTAAAAATGAACTGAGAACATTTAATTCAAGCTTGACATGTGCAGAACAACTGTAGTTACAGCCAAATATCATTACAAAATGCAGTCTACATAAACATGTACCAAGTGAAGGACTAAAAGAAGGGAAAGTCTTACCCTGGTTTAATGGTAGCATTTGGAGAATATTCCAAAATAAGGCTACTATATTCTCACTAAAAAGGGAATGCAGGGAAACTAATTGAAAAACTTAATGGTAATTTGTGCAATTATCAGAGCAGGCCTATGCAGGAAGTTTACATTAATTTCCACTGTCAGTTTCTGGTGAGGGGTCCATCAGGAAACCCTAGAAAGTTCTGTTCATGTGTAAAGACAATGACCGGATCCCCACCTTCAATCTAATTTATTATGGATTAGTTTAGTATTGAAATTTAAGACAACAGACAGAAAGCTAAAATACTACATTCTAAATATATTCATGCACGAGGACACTATCATACAAAATAAAGCATTAAAAATGGAGATGAATGGAGTATGCCAACATACTGAATCTGGTCTTCTGAAATTGTTTCACAATGCAAGATCGTAATACGATACCTCTTTTCAATCATGGCATGAATACTGAAATGCCAGATACTGAGATAAGTGTTGGAAATTAGAAAATCAACTAAAACTGCTCAACTGTAGAAAGGCATCTGAGCTCTGTTTGTACAAGAAATCAAGAGTAGCGTAGACAGGTTGATGCTATTTTTCTCATCGTCCAGAAGGCATTCACTTAGTGAACAAAATACAAGTTTACCAAGTATCTTACCATATTTGTGACTGGATTCAGGACTTTCTTGCATATAGAGCTCAACCCATCTTCTTAATGGAATACAATCAACAAACAGATATAAAGATCATTTCAGGAATACTATAACACAAAACCATGAGACTGTACACTGTTGTTTACATGAAGGTTCAAAATTTTAGAAGACTGTAATGAAATGCAGGAAGACCTGCAGAGAATCAATAGCTGGTGCAGACATTAGCAGAGCGACATGATTTGCTACATTGGTCGTGTGTAAATAAAGAGATTTGATACTACAATTCTGAGCTAAAGAAACTGTGTGATAAGTTTAGCCATGTACATTTGCTAGGCTTACATCAAATGAACTGTGATGGACGTCCAAGACATGGAAGCCACATAAACCAAACGAGAAAGGCCAAGCTACTTTTCCACATAAGTGAACTGTGCAACAAATATAATAAGGAAGAGAATGCAGTTGTTCTGGACAACAACCACGAGACTTTTTTTGGATAAAGGACCTTATGCTAATGTCAAAGATGTAGTTTGGAAGTGCCTAAATCCCATTCACTCGAAGAAAAGCCAAGGGTTTGAAACAAGTGATCAATCATTGCAGGACAGTCCTAATAACCCAGTTTCTTGCAACAGGTTACTGTAAAAAAAAGTAATTTCAATAAATGTGATTCATTGAAGGTGCTAAATCACCAAGAAGAGATAACAACCTAAAAACTGATGCACTTAAATGAGCAATATATCGGAAACAAACTAGACATGTTGCAAATATTAATGCAGGAGCACTTGCCACATGTACAGGGTTATTACAAATGATTGAAGCGATTTCACAGCTCTACAATAACTTTATTATTTGAGATATTTTCACAACGCTTTGCACACACATACAAAAACTCAAAAAAGTTTTTTTAGGCATTCACAAATGTTCGATATGTGCCCCTTTAGTGATTCGGCAGACATCAAGCCGATAATCAAGTTCCTCCCACACTCGGAGCAGCATGTCCCCATCAATGAGTTTGAAAGCATCGTTGATGCGAGCTCGCAGTTCAGGCACGTTTCTTGGTAGAGGAGGTTTAAACACGGAATCTTTCACATAACCCCACAGAAAGAAATCACATGGGGTTAAGTCGGGAGAGCGTGGAGGCCATGACATGAATTGCTGATCATGATCTCCACCATGACCGATCCATCGGATTTCCAATCTCCTGTTTAAGAAATGCCAAACATCATGATGGAAGTGCGGTGGAGCATCATCCTGTTGAAAGATGAAGTCGGCTCTGTCGGTCTCCAGTTGTGGCATGAGCCAATTTTCCAGCATGTCCAGATACACGTGTCCTGTAAGGTTTTTTTCGCAGAAGAAAAAGGGGCCGTAAACTTTAAACCGTGAGATTGCACAAAACACATTAACTTTTGGTGAATTGCGAATTTGCTGCACGAATGCGTGAGGATTCTCTACCGCCCAGATTCGCACATTGTGTCTGTTCACTTCACCATTAAGAAAAAATGTTGCTTCATCACTGAAAACAAGTTTCGCACTGAATGCATCCTCTTCCATGAGCTGTTGCAACCGCGCCAAAAATTCAAAGCGTTTGACTTTGTCATCGGGTGTCAGAGCTTGTAGCAATTGTAAACGGTAAGGCTTCTGCTTTAGCCTTTTCCGTAATATTTTCCAAACCGTCGGCTGTGGTACGTTTAGCTCCCTGCTTGCTTTATTCGTCAACTTCCACGGGCTATGCGTGAAATTTGCCCGCACGCGTTCAACCGTTTCTTCGCTCACTGCAGAGGCATCCAGAAGCTCTAAACTGCACATACCATCGCCGAATGGAGTTAGCAGTTGGTGGATCTTTGTTGAACTTCGTCCTGAAGTGTCGTTGCACTGTTATGACTGACTGATGTGAGTGCATTTCAAGCACGACATACGCTTTCTCGGCTCCTGTCGCCATTTTGTCTCACTGTGCTCTACAGCGCTCTGGCGGCAGAAACCTGAAGTGCGGCTTCAGCCGAACGAAACTTTATGAGTTTTTCTACGTATCTGTAGCGTGTGGTGACCATATGTCAATGAATGGAGCTACAGTGAATTTATGAAATCGCTTCAATCATTTGTAATAGCCCTGTATTAACAAAAAGTGAACATGGCCAAGAATTTTGAATCACCAGAGAACACACTCACAAATTCCCTCAACCAACTTTCCAGCTACTACAATATAAACCAAATCCCACAAAGACACAAGTACGTGCTTTTCATCTGAGAAACTGGGAAGCTGGTCACAGATTAAAGATAGTATGGTCAGTGTTGAACTAGAACACTGAGTTCCCTACATATCTAGAAGTGACATGTTTGTAATAGAGTTCTTACTTTCAAGAAGCACTGCATGAACTGAAAGTCAAAATTTCCACCAGAAATAGTCTCCCATGGAAACTGGCCAGATCGATCAAAGTGGGGTAGTCAACCTGAAACTCTACGTGCCTATGCAACAGCACTATGCTATTCTGCAGCAGAGTATACATATCCTGTTTGGCACTATTCAACACATGCTAAACAAATGGAAATAGCTTTCAATCACACCTGCAGAATCGTAACGGGTTGCTTGAAATTCACTCCAGTCAAATGACTTTACCACCTCACAGCAATAGCACCATCTCCTGTTCGAAAAGAAATATCCACAAATGTGGAAAGAAAGAAAGTGGAGCACGAGAGAATGCATCTTCTCTATGGGCCTGAACCACACCTGGAATGACAGAAGTCAAGGAGGAGTTTCCTAAGAACATCGAAGGTACTTGGAGCCAAAAAAGCTAGGTTACAACTATGGAAGGCTGTGACTTACCTTCCCCCCTGGCTGAAACAGAATTTCAGAAACTCTGCTCCCTAGCTACAATGAGAAACAGATGACTTGGAGGTCCCTTAACAAACTAAAATCTGGAGTTGGAAGATCAAAAGGTTAATTAGCAAGACAGGGCTACACTGATCAAGATGATGATCAGTGTGACTGTAGAGAAGACCAGACTGTTCATCATTTGCTTCAATGTCAATTGTTTCCAGCCTCTTGCACAGAAAGTGAACTTCATCAAGGAGCAGAAAATGCATTGTAAGTGGCCAAGTTTTCAGCGAAGTAATGTAGTCATAACTGTGCATATAATATGTATATTTATGAAACAAGAGTAAATAATGGACTAAAATCCAGTTAAATAATGTATTATAGATTAGAGAGTTACTTACTAGCAAACAGTTATTGTAGGCAAAACCACAAAGGTGGTGGTGTGTTAATGTATATTATTAAGAATACAGCAGTTTAAAAAAAAAAAATTCCTTTCTAGGACACCACATCCAAGAAGGATCAGTCAAAATGACAGGTGTTGCACTCCACAATAATAATCATAAGTTAGTGAAGCATAAAGTGATTGGGGTATATCAGCTACCAAATGGTGATGTAGTGTTGTGTACAAATGGATTTAGTAGTGTTCTTGGTGAGACTGGTCCTAACAATCTCACTATATTAGGCAACTTTAATACAGATGCAAATTCAAATAGTACAGTAAACATGAAATTCAGTGATGTATTAAGGTCATATAATCTTTTAAATTTAGTAAGTTCTGGCATTAGACTCATGAACACATGCTCCACTAGAATATATTATGTTATAATCAACAAAATTTTTATAGATATGGTAAATTATAGTAGCTTAGACTTTTGTCAGGTGAGATGAGTACCTAAATTCAGTTATGCCAAGAATAACAAAAACTGTTCTACAGAAACAAACTGCAAATACATTAAACATTAGCATCAAATGGTATTCCATGCACAATCTGAAAGGATCTATATCAAATGGAATGAGTTCTACTTAACATTGCTGAATCATTATGAATATCGCTGTCATTAGATAAATCCAGAAGGTAGTTAAACATTTCCAAAATGAAAGTAATCCTAGGCAGAGTATATACGATCTAAACCAGATTTATAAAGTCGCTATCTGCAGGTTTTTAAGGACAAATGCAATCAGGCAAAGAAAACTTTTAAAACTGAAATTGCTAACCCAAGGAAGCAGATTAACGACAAAGAAATAGAACAGTCAGAAAACAAAAGTAAATCACCTTGACAGCTAACTGATGAATACCACAAAGATTCCAAGAAGATGAACATAGAACAAGTTAGCATAACACGTGATGGTAACATTATAAAAAAAACAAATACTATAAGTAATGTAACTGGATGAATAAAAAACTCTAATAACCAAGTGACAGCAGCAGAACACACTTATAGAAAGTATTAGAGTATGCAAGCTTTTGGAGCAGTGGCTCCTTCTCTTTGCAGAGAGGATTGAAGGGGAAGGAGGGGGGGGGGGGGGGTGAATGAAAAGGACTAGTTAGGTTTGGAAAAAGGGGTAGAGTGCAAAAAAGTCACCAAAAATCTGAAGCCAGGGAAGACTTACTGGATGGGAGGGGATGTAAAGACTGATTTTTGGGGACTGTACCGCAAAACAATTGTAAACCTGAGAGCTTAAAGGTGGAAGATAGGATAATATGCAACACAGAGATTACTACCAAAATACTGTGCTCAATTTAATAAGAGTGAAAGGACATATTGTTGCACCAATTCCCACCTGCAGATTTCTGAGAAACTTGTGTCTGGGGCACGAATCCAGATGGCACATAAAGTGAAACAGGCACCAAGGTCACTACTGTCATGTTGTAGAGCTTCTCTGCTTCAGGATATTGTGTGTTTCCAGTATACAAACTCTGCCTATCTCCATTCATCCTAACTGATAACTTGGTGGTAGTCATGCCAATGTAAAAAGTCGAATAGTGTTTACATAACAGCTGGCATATGACATTTGTGATTTTACATGTGGCCCTCCCTTCGATAGCATATATTTTGCCAGTTACACAGCTGATATAGGCAGTAGCAGGAGGGTGGATGGGGCAAATCTTGCAGCAGGGACTGTCACAGTGGTAGGAGCCATAGTATAGGGAGATGGGTGCAGAAGGAGCTTAGGGTCTGACAGGAATATTGTGGAGATTGGGAGAATGATGAAAAGCTAGTCTAGGTGTGGTGGGCAAAATGTTAGACAGAATGGATCTCATTTCAGGGTATGGTATTAGGAAGCCAAAGTCTTGTTGAGGTAGCTGATTAATACATTAAAGAGCAGGATAACAATGAGTGAAGAGTGGTGTACTCCTGAGTTGCTTTTTGGAGGTATCAGCAGTACCAGGATTGGACATAATGGCCTGGGAAATTGCTTTTGAACTATGTTGATGGGGTAATTATGTCAAGTGAAGACTGAGGTGAAAATGATGCTGTACTGTTGCAAACTGTTTGTACCTGAGAAAATACGTTTGCCTGGAATGCAGATGGGAGGGAACATGTGACATGGAAACAATGGCAACTATCAAAATATACATACTTACCATAAAGATGAGACAGACATAATTCAAAGACACTTACACAAAGCCTTTATAAGAAAAAGAGAAACACACACAATTCATTCACACAAGCAAGCACACCTCACACACACACATGACCGCAAACTCTTCAGCTTGGGTCAGAAAGCGACACATGGGACAGAAGCAGCAATCTGGAGGGAGAGGGAAGGGGGAAAGGTAGCAGTATACGGATGGAGGGAGAAAAGAGCACTGACTGGCAGAGTGTGCAGGGACTAGAATGCAAACAGGCACAGCATCAGCAGGTTGTGGGTTATGGAGGTGGGGAAAGATGGGTGGGTGCATTGCCAGATGTACATTTGGTAGGTGCCTTGAAACGAACAACTAACAGATTGCTAGGGTGATAGGGTTTGCGGATCTTAAGAAGAAGGTAAAATGTTGAGGTGCAAGGTTTGGGTGGGGTAAGAGACGTTAGTCCTTGTAAAGGGCCTGAGGTTTTAAGGAGGGACTCCAGGTCAGTTTGAATCACAGGAATGGGATCTTGATGGTGGATGTAGAGATGTCAGACAGCTGGTGTAGATCTTCACATACGTACTAGCATCAGTCACGAACCACAGTGGTAGATCCCTTGTCTGTTGGGAGGATAATGATGGAGTAATCAGATTTTAGGGAATGAAGTTTTGTAGAGGATGGCTTAGAGTAGCTTTATAGAGCTGTGAAGGAATTCTGGATGTGAGGCATCTTCGGAAGGTTTGTAAGGAATGATTTTGTGATAGTGGTGGTGAATTAAGTTGGGATCATGGTCAGATATGTTCAAGGCAGGGTTCAGTGTCAGGCAAGCTATTTGAAAGGTTTTAGGATTGGGTTGCAAAGTGATATTTCCAGTTGACCTTATGTGTGAAGAAAAATAGGTCCTTCACCAAAGCAGCATGATTAAATATAAGTTTAGGGGTGAAAGTGATACTACTGGATGGTAGAGATAATTCAGGAGGGGGGAGTATTTTAGACAAGAGCTTGAGAACACTACACTGTTGTGACTGGTTTTTGTGATTATGAATTATTGTTGGTCTGGGAGGCAATGGCGAAGGCTGGAGGATGTTAAGGAGATTGGCCAAGCTCAGTTTCTAGGAGAGGAGTAGAGGTTGATACCATCCGAGGAAACATGAGGGGCAGATAACTGCAGGATTTTGTAGAAGGAGAGAAGTCTGGTGGAGTGGAAATTGTCAAATGCACCATTCAGGCCATAGGTTAGCCACTTAAGAGCAAGAGATTGCTGTATTTGAAACTGTAAAACAGCCTGGTGTAGAGCTGGATTACATCCAGAAACAGGTACTTTCAATGTTAGGCCTTTTGGAGTAATTCTAAGGGATAAGCAGGTTTCAAGAAACAGAATGTGGGATCTTAGTTTTTATAGTGCAAAAGCATGTTTTTGAAAGGAACGAATGAAATGACTGATGGGATTCATCATGACAAGAGAGGAGGATTTGAAGTGTTAGAGACGGTAGGAGAGGCAAAAAAGAAGCAGATGATGGAAAAAGATAGAAAAATGGAAGAAACACAAGGAAAAAGATAGGAAAAAATCAGAAAAATTTGTACTAAAATCAGGAGGCAGACTAAGGTTACCAAAAGGTAACGAGTGGGCGAGATTTTCCCACCTGCAAAAAAATTATGATTGGAAGAGAAAACATACTTTTTGATTGGGAAAGTATGAAAATTGATAAAATTTTAAAAACTGAGCAAACAGAAAGAGGAAGTCATTGCAGAAAATGCAATCTTGCATGTTCAGCAAATAGTGTAATGTAGTAGATGGCAGTAAATGTCCGTCAGAGTGGTTTCTTAAAAAATTGACTCATAACAATGTGAAAGAACTGTGTATCATCATGGCAAGTGGAAGCTGGGAAAGAAAATTAGGATAAAATTTGCACATAAATTGGTAAAAGACGAATGTGAGAAGGCCATGCAGTGTAGTAAACTGTAAACAAATTGTCATATACAAATTCGTGAATAACATTGGATCCATCTACGTGCACAGAAATAATTAATAGAGGACATGGAGGGGAAAGATACTAGAAGACATGGAAGGGAAAGATGTTGGTTGATATGGGTGGTCCAGATACAAAAATGAGTGGACTAGCACATAAGATAGAAACGAAGATGACAATTTGAACAAGATAAATGACAACAAAAACTGACAAGAGGGTCACATAAGGAGCAATGATGGCCACACGTGCTAATACACCAACAAAAGTAATCAATTTTTGAAAATATAAAGTAACTGGATAGATAAAAAAATCTGTTCACCAAGTAGTGACAGAATGCATTTATAAAGATATTCAAGTTTTCGGAACCAGTGGCTGCTGATCCCTCCAAAAAACAATCAGGAGTACACAACTTGTCACTCAGAATTATCCTGGTCTTGAATGTACTAATCAGCGACTTTGACAAGACCGTGACTTCCTAAAATCATACCCTGAAATGAGATCCATTCTAACATTTTGCTCACCTCACCTAGAACAGCTTTTTGCCAGCCTTCCAATCTCTGCAATATCCTTGTCAGACGCTATGCCTCTTCTGCATATACAGACTCATAATAATGTGGAAGAACTGTGTATCAGCATGGTAAGCTGATTAATACATTCAAGACCAGGATAATACTGAGTAACACATTGTGTGCTCTTGATTGTTTTTTGGGGGGATCAGCAGCCACTGGTCCTGAAAACTTTAATATCTTTATAAATGTGTTCTGTCACTGCTTGGTGAATACATTTCTTATCTATATAGAGAGCTTATGGCTCCTACCCCTGTGAGCCTCACCGCTGTAAGACTTCCCCTATGCCCCTCCTACTCCACCTATACCAGCCCTGCAACTGGCAAAACATACTATCAAAGGAAGAGCCAAAGTGATATATATGAGTTGTTATGAAAAACTGTTCGGTCTCTTACATTGGCATGACTAGCAACAAGTTATTAGTTAGGATGAATGGGCATAGGCAGAGGATATGTTCTGGCAACACACAATATCCTGTAGCAAAGCATACTTTCCAACATGGCAGTCATGACCTCGGTGGCTTTTCACCAAACATACCACGTGGATTCTTCCCTCAGACAACATTTTCCAAGAACTTGACAGATGCGAACTGGCATTGCAATACGTCCTCGGTTCTCACCACCCACGTGCACTTCATCTATGTTAAGTTCTTTGATATCAGCATTTCTTCACAGTAACTATTTTCTTCACTCCCCTGTAGTTTTCTCTATCTTCTATTTTCTGACCTGTCTATTTTTCATCACCCCCCACCTCTACACACACAACGCAGTTAGCTTTCCACTCTTATTAACTCATGCACATTGTTTTGGAAGTAATCTCTGCCTTGTGTATTACCATATATTCCATCTTTCAAGTTTTCAAATCACATCCAATGCAGACCCCTAACAATCAGTCTTTCTTTCACACCCTGTCTAGTTGGTGTCCCCTGACCAGAGGTTCTGGGCGAATTTTCTGAACTCTACCCCTTTTCACAAACCTCACCAGTCCTTTTCCTTCGACCCTCTTCCTTCCCCAACTTTTCTGCCAGAAGAAGGAGCCACTGGCTCCAAAAGTTTGCAAACCTTAATACATTTATGTGTGTGTCCTCCTGCCACTGCTTAGTGAGTAGATATTTTTATGTATCCAGTTACATTATATTTTGAAAAACTATTTTCCAAATACTATATAAAATATTTTAATAATTACTTCATTTTTGTTGACCAGTCAATCTATATTATAGATGCACAACTCCACCACTGCCGGTCCCAAGTCCGGGGCCTCATTTCGCAAGTGATGAGGAAGGAGGAGGGGGAGGAGTAACACCTCGTTAAAAAAAACCTTGGTCCATCTGGCTCCGGATGGTAGCACCCTGTAAGGGCCCCTGCCTAGGGTTACTAGGTGAAACCTGGTCAACGGTCTCAAAGGCGGAAGAGGAAGTTCAGATTCCCAACGGCAGAGAGAGCGGAAGAACTACCTCCAGGACTCACAATCTTGGTTGTACATTTTGTGGCCTTTGGGCCACACCCAAAATAACTTTCATCAATCATGGAAGTGTGTGATGTAAACTATTTTACCCCAGGTGGACGATCCACCGTACGCCAGTACGTCAGCAGACATTCGGATTCTGAGGAGTCTGCAACATTGCACAAAGACAAGTCGGAGTGTCTTGGAATCTCATCCAAATTTCAGTATAGGCAATCAACGTACCTAGCAACTTTCAATGCAAACTCATTGTTGAAAACCGGAAAACTAAAACATCTAACAGATACGCTAAAGAACCACAACATACTCATAACAGCCATTCAAGAAACACGATACACGGATACAGATACCTTCGATTCCGAAGTTTTTAGGATATACAAAGGGAAAGTGGGACCGAGAGTAATGAAAAATGTACCACATCTTGGGACAGCCTTTATAATCAGCAAACAAATCTTGAACTCAATAGTTGGCTTTGATTCCCAATCAGAAAGAATCTCAAGTCTTACATTCACAAGCACAAACAAAATCTACACAATTATCAATGCACATGCCCCTATAAACGAGGATAACAGGAAAAACAAAGAAAAAGTGGAGGCCTTTTGGAATCATCTAGATGACATTATTCAGAAAATTCCAGATAATAACATCATCATTCTTCTTGGAGATTTTAATGCACAGATTGGTAAAGAAAAAAGATACAAGAAAATAGTTGGAAACTATCCTGCACACAAGAGAACAAACAGAAATGGTGTGAGACTAATAGAACTTTGCCAAGCACACAATTTAATTCTTAAATCCACAGCTTTCAAGAAACTACCGCGAAGACAAAAGACATGGGTATCCCCAAATCCTAGCCTTGGGGAATTTCAACTTGATCATGTGGCAATCAAGAAGATTTCTAGCAAAGAAATCATGAACGTTAGGGTACTCAGGGGTGCAAACTTGGATTCAGACCATTACCTTTCTAAAATTAAGTTCAAAGTCATCCCAAACAGGAAACGCAGCATGAAACAAATTAAGGGTCGGAAGTATAGCACAGAAAAGATATTAAAATCAGATGAATTCACAAAAGCAACAGAAACCATTCAGACACAGAGCTGGGGGGATATCAAGGACAACCTCATTACTACAGCTGAACGGATAGCACCTAACAAAAAAAGTAAAAAACATGCCTGGTGGTCGCTGGAATGTGATGCCCTCATTGAAACAAGAAAACAGGCATGGCAAAATTAGCAATCACAGAAAACAGAAGAAAGTAGACTGAATTTCATTACAGTTAGAAAACTGGTAGATAAAGATATAAAAAGGATTAAGAAGACACACAAAAACAAAACTCTCCTCCAAACTGATGAAGAATTTGCAAAAAACAACACAAGGAGCTTTTACAGAACTTTCAAACAAAGGTTATCAAGATACAAAGCACCCACCCTCCAATTTCGAGATGTAAATGGGACCATCGCTCACAACAACGCGGAAAACTGCAAAATACTAGCAGGCTACTTTGAGAAACTCTTGAATTGTGAACCCATCCTTGAAAAATTTGAATCCATTCAAAACAACCGTGAGAAGCCGGATTCAGAACCACCGACGACTGAAGAACTACAGAAGGTCATTTCAGAACTTAAAAACAACAAGGCGTCCGGAGAAAATCAAATAGTGGCCGAACTATGGAAAAAGGCTGACAAAAATGCAGTTACATCCCTAAAGTGTGTTTTCGATCAAATCTGGAAAGAAGAAGAGATCCCCGCAGAATGGAGAACAGCTCTCATCCACCCTATCCACAAGAAAGGTTTGAAGACAGACCCCAACAATTACAGAGGAATATCACTGCTGGATATAACGTACAAGATTCTTTCTAAAGTCCTTTTGAACAGGGCAGAGCCGCAATTGGAACCTCAAATCGGGGAATACCAGGGAGGTTTTAGAAAGGGTAGATCATGTTCGGAACAAATACTAAACCTCAAAAACATTATGGCATGCCAAAAATCAAGGGCAAAGACATACGTAATCTCCTTCATTGATTTCAAAAAAGCATATGATTCGATTGATAGAGAATCTCTGTTATCAGTTCTGGAAGAAATGGGTTTGGATAAGAAAACAACTAATATTATAAAAGCGACCCTTACAAATACATTTTCGAAAGTTAAATTTACAGGCGAACTATCGGAACCCTTTGAAATAAAAACGGGAGTGCGACAGGGCGATGGGCTCTCACCGTTGCTGTTCAATTGTGCGCTTGAGAAAGTAGTCAGGGAATGGAACACAAATATTAAGAGTGGTATAAGACTGGGTTGCAAAAAGAAGAACCTTAAAGTAAATTGCATTGCTTTTGCAGATGATATGGCCCTCTTTGCTGAAACAATGGAAGAAGCACGGGAGCAAATCCTTGAGCTAAAGAAACAAGCAGCTAAAATTGGTCTTCACATCTCCTCTGAAAAAACTAAGATATTGACAAACATCAAGCACTCATGTAAATACCTCAAAGTTCAAGAACAGAAGATTGAAATAGTAAAAGAATTCAAATATCTCGGAGAATGGATTACTTGGAATGCTGGGGAAAGCAAAGCAATGGAATCCAGAAAAAATAAACTTGAATTGGCCTTCCAACTAACAAAAAATACATACAACAAAAAATCCCTTTCATGGGGGTCCAAAATTACACATTACAAGACAGTGATTAAGCCAGAAGCACTGTATGCAGCAGAAACACTTAACATGAATTTCAAAGGCCAAATGGAGAAACTTGAGGTAAAGGAAAGAAAAATTTTAAGAAAAATCATTGGGCCAAAATTTCAAGACAATAAGATTATATACATCAAAAATGAAACTCTCTACAAGAAAATTGAAAAACTTTCAGATTCTATGCGAAAAAGGAGAATAAATTTTTATGGTCATCTTCTCAGAATGAATTCCAACAGATTAACTAAACAAATCTTTGACTTCTTCTGTAACCGAAAAACGAAGCCCAACTGGTTTAAAGAAACTGAGAAAGACCTAGTGGAATTAAATATTTCAGAAATTTCACTTATTGATCGAACTGCTAAATTAATTACTAAAGATGAAAACATAAGGTTCCAAGACAAATCCACACAAAAGTCCAAATCCTTCATCTCGGAAGAAGAGAGGAGAAGAAGATCAGAAAGAATGAAGAAATACTGGGCCCTAAGAAAGGAACAACGCACAAAGAAATGATTGATCGAGCGTACCCCAAAGAGGGTGAAACGAAAGAAGAAGATTATAGATGCACACACAGAGACCCCATGTCACCTCGATCTGTGTAGAGATTTAGAATTTATAGAATGAATGAGCAGGAAGTACACAAGGCAAGAATGCTTCCTAAAGAAAAAAAATCATCTGGATGGCATATCCAGTGAAATAACTAAGAGGTGCTTGAAATGAATCTCTAAAGTTCTTACCTACCTGATTAATTGCAGCATTAGAAAAAATATGTATCCAACATTCTAAAAATGGGTGTAGTGAAACCCGTGTATAAAAAGGGAAGTAAGGCAAATGTCTCCAACTATAGACCAAAATCATTGATTCCTGCTTTTAGTAAGATATTCAAAAGCATTATCATATCCTAGCCAAGTGTCTTTTTCACAAAACACACACTGCTTGTCTATTCTCAGCTAGACTTCAGAAACATGCTAAGCACAACTACAGCAGGTTCACAGTTCTTCCATGAAGTTGTCTGTTGGATCAGAGGATGCAAACTGCAGCTACATATTTAGACCTGCCAAAGCATTTGACACAGTAAATCATAGGTTAATTATTTGCTTTTTCTTTTTTTTAAAAGAAAAAAAAAGAAATAAGTTGAGAGAGAGAGATTAAGTCATATCACATTGGGGACCCATCCACATACCTATTGTACTGTAGGCAATGAACTAATCTGTCACACAGGCTTTGAGTCATAGAGCCTTTAACATGCAGTTTCTTTTTAATACTTAATAGAATATAAACTCAAGAGGGTAGTCAATAAACCAAAAACTCACTATCTTAGGACATTCCTTAAAAAAAATGTGTATGACAATGTATAGAGTGCCCACAGCATGAACGAAAAATATGTATAGAGTACCCGCAGCATGAATGAAAAATACAACACTTTTATCAATGAAGAACTTATTTTATTTAAATACTGTTATGCCCCCAAAACTTTGGGATTGACACATTCAGCAGATACTGCCATCAAATACCTCAGACCGGTCATTGCATACAACTTCACAAAAATGAATATGACCGTCACTGCCCCAATAAAAGTAATGTCCACAATAAAATCTTTCCAAACAAAAAAAATTCTAGTGGCCACGATAAAATCTCAACAAAGTTAATTAAAGAATACAATTCTAAGTTAAGTAATATATTAAGCTAGCTGTGTAACCAGTCGTATATCAGTGGAACATTTCCTGAATGGCTGAAGCACACTTATTTTAAAACAGGAGATAATGAAATATTGTCAAATTTCCATTCATTTTCAATTTTGCCAGCATTCTCAAATATTTTAGAAGATGTGATAAACAATCACCTTCATAACCATCTGAAAACAACTAACATTTTTCTACTTACTGTAAAGAATATATGCCAAGGTGCTGACAGGCACAATTAAAAGACCCTTCCTACCTGGTGATTCCAGTGTTTGATACCTCGTTAAGTAGCTCTTCCGATTCCTAAAGTGTTCTAATATTGAGAGGGCCTGCTACACATACAATGAAAATGTACTTATTCACTGAACAATAAATTATTGATATATTTAGCGATCTGTCAAAGGTGTCTAACTGTGTAAATCACAACTTCCTTGTAAGTAAATTAAAATATTGTGGTGTAACAGGAAATGCTGCACAATGGTTCAAATCCTACATCTCTGATAGGAAGTAAAGTGTGTCATTAGGAAAGAGAAATATTAAGCTACCAGGCATCACGCAAGTGGGAACCAACTATATGTGGTGTCCTGCAAGGTACTATCTTAGGCCCCCTCCTTTTTTTTGTGTGTCAGTGACCTTTCGCCAGTAACATTACCAGACACAAAGTTTGTTTTGTTTGCAAGTGATACAAACACCACAATATATTACAAATATTGTACAAATAGTAAATTAATTAGTAATGAAACTTACACAGACATTAATAAATGGTTCCTAGACAATTCTTTGTCACTAAACTTTGAAAAAACAACTACATAAAATTCAGAACTTGTATGTTTTCCACCAGTATATGCCTACAATTTGATGACAAACAGATAGAAAAGTGGACAGTGTTAATTTCTTGGGATTACAGCTTGATAATGAACTAGACTGTGAGGAATACACCACAGGACCACTGAAGTGCTTAAACAAATCTCTATTTGCAATGCAAATGTTGTCAGATATAAGTAAGGTAAAAATTAAAAAGTTGGCAAATTACACATTCTTTCATCCCTTAACATCAAATGTATTTTTTTTTGGGGGGGGGGGGGGGTAATTTATCATGCCAAGCTAAAGTATTCCGGGTCCAAAAATGTGCAATAAGAATTATTTGTGCTGTAAACTCAAGAATATCCTGCAGAGGCCTGGTCATGGAACTAGAGATATTAACTACTGCTTCCCAACATATTTATTCCTTAATGAAATTTGTCATTAAACATATATCTCTTTCTCAAAGAGCTCAGTTCATGGAGTCAACAAAAAAAAGAATACTCTTCACAAAGGTTTAAAGTCACTTGCTTTGGCCCAAAGAAGTGCCTGTAATTCTGGAACACACAATTTCAATAACTAGCCAGCAGCCATGAAAAGTTAAACTATCAATAAGTTCAGATTAAGAGGTGCCTAAACAATTTATTGGCGGCGAATTCCTCCTACTACATTGATGAATTTCTTAGTAGAACCAAGTAACGCATATGTGTTATTAATAATATCAAATAAAGTGAAAATTAGTACAATCTGACTTCTGTACACATTCAGTGCAGTAATTTCATCTATACTAATAACAAAATTGCAAAATTGTCATGTCTGTCTGTTTGAACACACTAATCTCCAAAATTACTAGATGAATTTTCATGGATTTTCACAGGTAACTTGAGTGCAACTTGGGGCGACATATAGGCTTTATTTCACCAAAATCAGATCATGGAAAGAAAGAGACAGTGGAATTTAAAGTTTTATCTAAAACTTCCGTATCTGTCTGTTTGTGCACACTAATCTGCAAAACAATTAAGACAAATTTTCATGGGGTTTTCACAGGTAACTTGAGCTTAGCATAGGGCAACATATATGCCTTACAAGGGGGTGGAGATGGGGGGTGGGGTGGAGAGGGAGAGGGAGAGGGGGAGAGAGTGAGAGAGAGAGGTGGGGGGGGGGGGGGCAGATGAGAAGTTCATTTATCATCATGGAGTCACACATCAAAGAAGCAATAGATGATGCTGTTAATTTCATAGTACACCGCAGAACCAATAGATGGCATTGTTACATTTTTGTAACTCAGTGGCATGCATATTTTAAGGTTATGTCAGTGACAGAGTTAAGTGCTGCAATCTTATCTTTATGAATACACACTAAAGTCGACATCATGTAGGAAGACGGCCAAATTTTCTGCCATTCTGCACCTCCCCCTCCATTAGCCGCTGGCAGCCAATAATATTCATTCTCTTTCCAAGCAGCTAGTAGCAAGTTACAGCTAGATGGTGAAAATCTCACTCCTACATGCTGCACTGTTGCCCAAATTATTCAGTGAACTGTCAGTTGTGTGTGTGTGTGTGTGTGTGTGTGTGTGTGTGTGATTGTAGCTGTGAATGTGCATCCGTAAATGTTTTAGTGCAGTTAAAAACAAGTCAGGTGATGGCAATAAACATGAACTTCAGAAGCAGGCGAAGGGGAATATTTACTGCATTTATAACTTTTTCAAACTTGAATTTAATAGCAGGTCTCCTACTGTTGACATTTGAAGACACAAGAACGGACTAAAGAAGTGTATGGTGTCGGCAAGACAACTGCAAAGAGAATTGTAAACCAAAGTGTCAGAGCTGTAGGAACCATAGAAAAAGTTGGTTTTGTGTCATCTGGAAAACATCGAAATTACAAGAAACCTGTAACACAAATGGATGATTTTAGCAACGATGTTTTAAAGTGCTCCAGGTGAATGGTGAATACCCGACATCACAAAAACTTGTTACTGTTATGCAGGAAAATATGGGTTTCAAAGGTAATCGCTTCATCAATGTAGAGATTTTAAAAGACATTGGTTCCAAATACATTAAGAAGAGAGTTTTTAGTTCAAAGAAGTAGCATAGGTGTCACAAGAACTACATTCCATGTAAAGATTTATAATACAAGAAGAGGAGGTGGTTGAACAGTTCCTGGAATCATTCCAGGGAAACCTGCTGGAAAGTAAGTCATCGTACTGGTGGTTTTAAAGTTCTAGCTTTCCAGAAAGCATTTGACACGGTGCCCCACTGCACACTATTAACAAAGGTATGAGCATATGGAATAAATTCACTGATATGTGGGTGGCTCAAAGACTCCTTCATAACAGAACAAGTAATATGGCGTCGTCAGGAAATTGTAGTGACACTTCGCTCTCATCAAAATGGCAAAAAACAGTTCTTTGTGTAGAGAATGCAAAAAGCAAGTAATAAAAGGTATATGGTGTATAAAGTCCAACTACTGGCTACATGAAAAGCGCGCGAAGGTAAACATTAAGTTCATCAGTGGCAATATTTCGTGGACATGCCAAGTTTGTTTACATGCTGAAACAGCTGAACTTTTAAATACAACAGACTCAAAAAATGAAGTTGTAAAATTGCTACAAGAGGATATTGAGGCGCTAAAAACAGAAAATATAAACATAAAGAAAGAAAATAATACGTTAATACGTGAGAAGCAGCTCTGCGTGTGTGAAATACACCAAATTGCATCACAAGCATCAGAAAACAAAACTGTAAAGAGGCTACAAGACAACATTGACATTGTAAAAACTGAACTATTTGAAGGAAGGAAAGAAAATAATACACTAATACAAGAAAGGCAGTGCCGTGAGAATGAAAACCACCAAAAACAAATAGAGGACCGCGAAATTATGAACTCAAGAAACAATAACATATCCCGTGCTCCATATGCAGGCTCGAACTTCAAAACCAAATATATACCCAGTGCCTCCAATGAAGACACGAAAAAATCAACAGGTCTAACATGAGCAGATAAATATAAGTGGAAGCACAGCTGCACAAGATTGTGAGTTTCCAGTAATAGGACATTCGCTCTTGAAAAATATCTTTGTCCGCAACTGCGAAATTGATGTGCGACATGGGATAATATTGCAAAACAAGCGGCTACAGAACAGGACACGAAACACAAACGAAATTACTAAGGTGTTTTTATACATGTTGGAACAAACTCGCTTAAAAGCAGCAGCGAAGATGAATTAGTGAATGAAACAAGAAACATGATCTGTGCAGCAAGAAGTGTTTATGAAGGATCCAGGCTCATACTTAGCGGAATTGTAAAAAGGAGGTAAGTGAGTGACAAATACATATCCAAAATAAACAGTACCATCAAACAAGAGTGTGATTGTCTTGGTGCTATCTTCACAGACCCAAACAAATTCCTGTGTGAAAATTGTCTGGGAAAGGATGGCACACATTTAAATAGATTAGGTTCAGTAACACTCAGCAGAATGTATGCAGATGTTTGTAAAATCATTAGAAACAAGGGAACTAACACTGTATAGGGGGGGTGAAAAATCAGGAAATCTGATACCCACAAAAAAAAAAAAAAAAACCAGAGATAACAAAAAAGAATATAGGACAAAAACAAACATAGAATCAGGATATTCAGTTATAAAAATAATGCACCAGAATATACAATACTTAAAAAAGTAAGGTAACCCAATTAGAAATAATGCTAAATGAAGAAACGCATGACATTCTAGCTCTGACAGAACATGGTTTAAATGAGCATGAAATTTTAAAATGTACTTTTGCAAATTACAACGTAACGGCCAGTTCATGTAGGAGGAATAGTAAGGGAGGTGGAGCTGCTATACTAACCCATAACAATGTAAGCAGAAACCATATAAACAGCCTTGACTTATGTAAAAAATATAACATTGAAAATGTAGTCGAAGTAACAGGCCAAAAAATAGTTCTAAGTAGTTCCTCATTGTACATCATAAACATCTACAGACCACCAAATGGGTGCATAGCAACGTTCATTGAAAACATAGGAGAGCTCTTACATATCATCCCAAGCAAGAATTGTGCATTTGTACTACTAGGTGACCTAAACATAAACACATTGCAAGACACAAATGACTGCAGGGAGCTCCTAAACACAATGAAAACATATGGCTTAAAGAATGCACTAGCTACTCCAACACGTATAACTGCAAACCCCTGTACTCAAATATATCACAAATTTAAGGGACTTTCAGTACAAAAGTGAAGTTATAGAAACGGCCCTGTCAGACCATGATGCAATAAAAAATATGTCTAAATCATATCAACACAAATGAAAAGACACAAAAAATATGGAAAAAAGAAGCTTAAATGAACAAAACTTAACAGCTCTTAGGATAAAACTTGAAAAAGAAGGATGGGAAATACTGGAAAAAGACTCTCCATCAGTGGATCATAAAGTGACTCATTTTATTGACACACTTTCCTACCATCTCATATAACATGCCCAGTAATAAAAACTAAAGCCAAATCCACAAATAACAACAAAAAATGGATAACAAAAGGCATTTTGGTCTTTAGGAACAAGATAAAAATGATGCACAGAATATATTAAACTAGCATTGATGAAAACTTTAAAGAGTACCCCAGAAAATATAAACGAATCTATGCTAAAGTACTGCAAGCAGCCAAGCGACTAGAAGCAAAAAAGTACATAAATAGTGCTGCTAATAAAAGCAAGGCTTGCTGGTCTATTATAAACACAAATCGCAAACCCTCCAATTCACAGGAACATAGCAAAATACAGTTCATGATCAGCAAAAAAACTATAACTGAACAGAATAAAATCATAAATCTCTTCAATGACTATTTTGCCACAGTAGGCCAAAAACTAAAAGAGAAAAACAAATAATAAAAAACACAATAACACCTGTAAAACATTTATTATTCCCCAGGGAAAAACAGTGGCACTTTTCACAGTGACAGAAGAAGAAACATTAAAGATAATAAAAAACCTAAAACTAACAAAGTCATGTGGAATTGATGGAATATTAAGTATAGAAATTAAACACTGTATGCAGGAACTCAAGAAACCTCTTACACAACTAATCAATTCATCATTCCTGGAAGGATCTTTTCCAAAGTGCTTAAAGACAGCACTGATAAAACCAATACATAAAAAGGGAAATAGATACAGTCCAGAAAATTATAGGCCTATAGCTGTTTTACCAGTCATATCAAAAATATTTGAACAAGCTTATGCACAGAGACTCATTGCTTTTCTAATGAAATATGAAATAATCAACAAGAATTGGTTTGGCTTCCAGAAAGATAAATGCACCATAGATGCAGTAACAGATCTCATATATCATAACAAACTTGGACACTAAAAATAAATGTGTAGGAGTATTTATGGATCTAACAAAGACATTCAACTGTGTAGACCACAAAACGTTAGTAAAAATATTAGGAGTATATGGCACAAGAGTAAATGCAGGAGACTGGATTCTCTCATACCTGACAAACAGGAGCCAATATAATGAACTTACAAAAACTACTGGTGAAAAAATAAGATCTAAAGCAAGAATTTTACACTTCTCTGTGCCACAAGGTTCCATTCTTGGCCCAATATTCTTCATTCTGTACACAAATCACATCCCAAATATGATTAGGTATGGTAGTATAGTTACCTATGCAGATGACAAAACTCTACTGTTCACAGATAAAGACACTGAAGAGCTAGAAATAAAAGCCAATGTACAAGCAAATAATGCCATCCAAAGAGTTACTGAATAAAACCTGCACAACAGTATTACTAAAACATTTTGTGTAAACTTCAGACTTCGAAACTTTCATGGTGAAGATATCAATGTATGCGTAGATGAGTTTATAGCAGAGAACACCAAATATACAAAATTCCTTGGGATAATTATCGATGAAAATGTAAACTGGGATAAGCATATAGAATATATACGGGGGAAACTCAGTGAAAACCTATATGTGCAGCACAAACTCAGCTACCTAAAAGAAACAGGCATTATGAAAACAATATACTATGCATTAATTCATACGACATTAAGTTACGGCATAACTTTGTGGAGAGGTACCTCAAAAACAAACATTAATGAAATATTTAAATTACAAAAAAGAGCCATAAGAATAATAGCCAACCTTAAATGGAAAGATTCACGTAAACCAGCATTTAAAGCTCTCAAAATACTAACATTACCCAGTATATACCTATACGAACTCCTCTGCTGGACGAAATTCAAATATCCTTCCGATACTAGAGATAACAACACAGAACACAACCATGACACAAGAAAATTGAACCTCTTCCATGAGCCTACACACAACACCACAAAATACAAAAAAAAGCCACCATACACTGGACCAAAAGCCCTTGAAAAAACCCCTTCATTCTTGAGAGAAATGAACAATAAAAACATTTTCAAAAAATTTCTCAAAAATTTTCTAATAGAAAACTGTTATTATAGTGTAAATGAATTTATGTGCACTAAAGTTCAAAACAATTGCAATACCATTATTGTATCAAAAGAAAAATTGTACAAAATCTAATTTAATATGAAATAGTCCTAGAATAATTTTGTAATAAATTATATTTTTGTTAAACAGGAGACAGTAAATACTATGTACCTGCCAGTGCATGAAATGAAAATATATCTTGATCCATACAATGTACTTTGCCAAAAGATAAATAAATAAATAAACCCAGTATGTTGTCCTCAGCAATGAGTGTTCATCAGAGACAAGGGCATCTTCAGGAGTGCCCCAGGGAAGTGTGATAGGACCACTATTGCTCTCTATATAAGTAAATGATTTGGCGGACAGGGTGGGCAGCAGTCTGCAGTTGTTTGTTGATGATGCAATGGTGTATAGTAAGATGTCGGAGTTGAGTGACTGTAGGAAGATACGACTTACACAAAATTTCCAGTTGGTGTGATCAATGGCAGATAGCCCTAAATGTGTAAAAATGTAAGTTAATGAGGGTGAGCAGGAAGATCAAACCTGTAATGTTCAGATAAAGTATTACTAGTGTCCTGCCTGACACAGTCACATCATTTATAAAACTGGGCAAAATGTTGCAAAGTGATAAGAGATGGAACGAGCATGTGAGAACTGTGGTAGGGAAGACGAATGATTGGCTTCAGTTTATTGGCAGAATTTTAGGAAAGAGTGGTTCAAATGGTTCAGCTGACTAACTAACATGTAACCTACCTGTACTGACATCAGCGCCACACTTCCCTGCAACCACACCCTTCTCCATTCTCCATTTCGTCTCGAGTGACATGCTCGTCTGTGGATACAGACACCCCTGTCCCTGCTACACAACTATTCATTCACACTGGAAGACAAATAAAATGAAATTCTTGGAGACTCCTAGTGCACCAGGATATGGGTGTACAGTAAAGGATGGGGTGAGGTGGTTTCACTCTCCAAAACGCTGAGGCACTGCGTCCCTGTGTGCCGACTTATGCCCAGGTGCTCACTACAGCTCCTGCAGTTTTCATATCTGTCAAGAAACAGCCCTGCCATGCCTGCAATCAGGTGGCCTGCCCCACTCATGAGTTGGTTACCTGCTCCCAAGTCCTCAGGGACAAAAGAAGTCAGATGAATCACAACACACCATCGACTCAAGCTGTAGGCTGTACAGCTTGTCAATGGATGGGAGCTTCTGTACTCACCACAATATCGACTAATCGATCAACTCCAGTAAAATTACTGTGTATGGACATCTTTGAGATGTATTCATGGTTTCTTCAAGGTGTGTTGAGTATATATGTATTGATGCTCCTTGCGAGTATTTTGATGCTTAATAAATTGTTTCCTGTGCTCTATGACAGAGCAGATCATTCATATTTGAAATAAATCAGAAATTTCTTTCATTATCTCCTACATCCATTTCCTCCGAATATATTGCGATTTCTGAGGTTCTGGTCACAGTGAAACCCGAGAACATAGCTGTTTCTTTCCGAACACATGCCGGATTTCATTTCTATACTGGCAAGGATGTTACAATGTCTCTTGTTCCCGACCATACCATCTATCCGTTGCTCTCTCATTGGCTTTGTAGAAACAGCAGCTGACAAATCCCCTATCATTTGCGTCATACCTCAGGGTGAGTGTCGACAACATTGCTGCATGAAATACATAGCCTTCCAGCATTTCGTGTATTTGTACAATTTTAAAGTCAATTATTTGATTCTGAGTACAAATGGATTCAGGCAAACTGCAGTTTAAACATGGCAGATGTTCATAAAAAGTCAAAAGTACGCAGTACAGTTTTCAGTATAAAGAAATCTGCTGCCTGCTCACCACTCCCCTCATTGCACTCATTGTAGTTCCCTATCCAACCCTTACTGCTGTGCTTGAACAATACTGAAGTACAGACAGCAATATCTCCTCGGGTGCAGGTCATATGTAACAACAAAACTAATACTTAAATAAAGGACAGAAATCACAATTCAGACCAATTTTCATTTTGCTTGTCCTGCAATTTAGTGACGTCTGTTGGCACTACCTCCAAAATGTATGTTTGCATTGAAATTTATTCTTGGGATAACAATTCCAGTCACTTTAATTTTATTTATTTCATTTGTTAGACATTTAATTTTGGATTAATTTTCTTCCTTGTTTTATCTTCATGTCATGATCTTGTTCACAAGCTGGTGACATTTTCCACCAGAATTCTACTACATGAACAGTAAGCGAATTTCCCATTTACAAGCCACTTGGTAAACCATTATTTTCTCATAACGAAACAGAAAATTGACATGGTAAATGTTTTTGAAAAACAAGATGTAGGTTATCTTTCCTTAAAAAGTCGCATTAACGTACATATACAGTAGCCAGACATCTACGAGAACTTTTATTGCAAACCTGTTCAAATATAATTAAATTTTAAGATGATAATTTGCTGCTATTTTCTCTTGTGTTTCACAAAATCATCAATTTTTATGCAGAGCATTAGAGTATTGAAGTGGACAGTTCAAGTGTCTCCCATCTCCCTTACATTACTACCATGACTCGAATGACTGTACGAACAAGGTCAATACTGTATTGAGTGCTTCGGCATCTCGGGAAATCTCGAGTCTATTCAATTGAAAGCATTGTTTGCTCTTCAAAATAAATTTATTGAACCCCCAGAAGCCAAAGCTTCATCTGTAAATGAAAAACGACCCCTATATTAATCTATTAAACAATGTAAAAGCATCAACCTCAGCAGGAAAAATTTAATGGGGAAATCTAAGGTGACCCCAAATTTTTCAAATAATGAGTCTGGGAAAATACCTAGTCTTATAATCAGGTAAATATGGTGTATCCTGGGGAATCTTCTCACTATCGATCAATCGGAACAAAAAATACTTCTAATCTAATATAAACTTATAAAATGACGAACTTTCAATCCACCAGTAAAGTGAGCAGTTCTCACCTCAACAATGTAAGTAATGTATGCAACATCTCAGCAACAAAAACTGGGAGCTGTAAATTTCTGAAGTTGTATGTTTGATGAAAATTTGTGGAGTACAAACCACATTAATTTTGTATATGGAAAAATCAGTAGCCCCTTATATCACCTAAGCCAGTTCACCAAGATAGTTCCTATCCAAACACTGAAAATAATATATTATGGAACGATTTACCGCTTTCCTCAATTATGAGATTGAGCTATGGGACTGTGCAGGTGATGTACACTATAAAAGAATACAGCTGTGACATATTAGAGCAATAAGATTTATATATGGTATGGACCACAGAGGTTCATGCTGTGAAGTGTTTGTGCACACAAAAACGGGTTTAATCACTTTGTAGCATTTATCATTTTCAACTTACAAGTATAAATTGTACATCAAATGAAAGAGCAACTCAAACAGTTTTGTTTGTATATCTTTGCACAAAGGGAAGAGTATGGAATAACCAAGAGTAACGGAAGAATGCGTTGAATGAGTGAGAGTCTTTCATGAGGAAACCCAAGAAACCCTTACGGAAGGCTAGTCGTGAATTAGCGATTCCAGTGAGTCTGTGTGGAAACTTTTAATGAGACTCTTAAACTAAGTCCTTATCGTTTCCAGTTCTTATAAGTTCTAAAGCCTACAGACTACAGACTGGTGACCCCCAGTTGCAAACATTATGTATGTTTCTCCAACTCCACTTAGGCGAAGTGTCGATTCATCACTGAAGACGACACGATCCAGAAGATCTTCATCATCATGCAGCAACATCTCATTTGCAACGTTGGCACATAAACTATAGTCTGCAGACTTTAGAACTTGTAAGAACTGATAATCACAAGGATGTAGAGTAAGTGTCTCATTAAAAGTTTCCACACAGAGTCACTGGAATTGCTAATTCACAACCAGCCTTCCAAAGGGGTTTCATGGGAATCGGCATGAAAGACTCTCACTCGAAACTTCCTGGCAGATTAAAACAGTGTGCTGGACCAAAACTCGAACTTGGGCCATTTGCCATTCGAGGGCAAGTGCTCTACCAACTGAGCTACCCAAGCACAGCTCATGACCCGTCCTCACAGCTTTAATTCTGCCAGTACCTCATCTCCTACCTTCCAAACTTCACCTTCATATCAGCGCACACTAAGCTGCAGAGTGAAAATTTCATTCTGGAAACACACCCCACACTGTGGCAAAGCCAAGTCTCCGCAATGTCCTTTCTTTTATGAGTGCTAGTTCTACAAGGTTCGCAGGGGAGCTTCTGTGAAGTTTGGAAGGTAGGAGATGAGGTACTGGCAGAATTAAATCTGTGAGGATGGGTCGTGAGTCATGCTTGGGTAGCTCAGTTGGTAGAGCACGTGCCCGCAAATTGCAAAAGGCCTCGAGTTTAAGTCTTGGTCCAGCACACAGTTTTAATCTGCAAGGATGTTTCATATTAGTGCACACTCTGTTGCAGAGTGAAAATTTCATTCTGGAGCCTCTCCCTCATTCAATGTATTCTTCCATTAGTCTTGGTTATTCCATACTCTTTACTCTGCACAAAGATATACAAACAAAACTATTTGAGTTGCTCCTTCATTTGATGTACAATTTATAGTTGTAAGTCGAATATATTAAATGCTACAAAGCGATAAAGCCCGTATATTCATTTTGAAACACCCTGTAGATAAAAGATGCAACAACTGCAACTTATAACATATTTTTAAGTGTCATTATTGTCATACCATAATTTCTGACGTTTACAAAAGCCATCTTTGTGATGGCTCCAAGCAATGAAATTGTACAGAAATAAATAAAGTTGACCCTGAAAGTAAATAAATGTAGCATATTGAGTTTAAATAGGAGTTCAACAAATGTTGGATTATAGTAGCAATGACAACAACTGGAAACAGTAACTACCATAAAATATGTAGCATTAACCATACAGAGTGCCCTAAAGAGGAATCACTACATAAAGCAAGCTGCAAGGAAAGCAGATTCCAGGCTGAGATTCATTGGAAGAATCTTCAGGAAATTTAATTCATCCATAAAACAACACTTAGTTCAAGAATCATGAAAGAAGGTTGTATACATGGAAGAAGCCTGGAGATACTAGAAGGTATCAGACAGATTATATAATGGTAAGATAGAGATTTAGGAACCAGGTTTTAAATTGTAAGACATTTCCATGGGCAGATGTGGACTCTGACCGCAATCTATTAGTTATGCACTGTAGATTAAAACCGAAGAAACTGCAAAAAGGTGGGAATTTAAGGAGATGGGACCTGGATAAACTGACTAAACCAGAGGTTGACAAGATTTTCAGGGAGAGCATAAGGGAACAATAGACAAGAATGAGGGAAAGAAATACAGTAGAAGAAGAATGGGTAGCTTTGAGGGATGAAGTAGTGAAGGCAGCAGAGGATCAAGCAGGTAAAAAGACGAGGGCTAGCAGAAATCCTTGGGCAACAGAAGAAATACTGAATTTAATAGATGAAAGGAGAAAATATAAAAATGCAGTAAATGAAGCTGGCAAAAGGAATACAAAAATCTCAAAAATGAGATTGACAGGAAGTGCAAAATGGCTAAGCAGGGATGGCTAGAGGACAAATGTAAGCATGTAGAGGCTCATCTCACTAGGATAAGATAGATACTGCCTACAGAGAAATTAAAGAGACCTTTGGAGAAAAGAGAAACACTTGTATGAATATCAAGGGTTCAGATGGAAACCAAGTTCTAAGCAAAGAAGGGAAAGCAGAAAGGTGGAATGAGTATATAGAGTGTCTATGCAAGGGTGATGTACTTGAGGACAATACTATGGAAATGGAAGAGGATGTAGATGAAGATGAAATGGGAGATCTGATACTTCGTGAAGAGTTTGACAGAGCACTGAAAGAACTAAGTTGAAACAAGTCCCCAGGAGTAGACAACATTCCATTAGATCTACTGACAGTCTTGTGAGGGCCAGCCCTGACAAAACTCTACCATCTGGTGAGCAAAACATATGAGACAGGCAAAATACCCTCAGACTTCAAGAAGAATATAATAAGTCCAACCCCAAAGAAATCAGGTGTTGACAGATGTGAAAATTACCGAACTATCAGTTTAATAAGTCACGGCTGCAAAATACTAACATGAATTCTTTACAGACAAATGGAAAAACTGGTAGAAGGCAATCTCGGGGAAGATCAGTTTGGATTCTGTAGAAATACTGGAACACGTGAGGCAATACTGACCCCTACCACTTATCTTAGAAGCTAGATTAAGAAAAGGCAAACCTACATTTCTAGCATTTGTAGACTGAGAGAAAGCTTTTGACAATGTTGATTGGAATACTCTCTTTCAAATTCTGAAGGTGGTAGGGGTAAAATACAAGGAGAGAAAGGCTATTTACAATTTGTACAGAAAACAAATGGCAGTTGTGAGAGTCGTAGGGATATGAAAGGGAAGCAGTGGTTGGGAAGGGAGTGAGACAGGGTTGTAGCCTTTCCCCGGTGTTATTCAATCTGTATACCAAGCAAGCAGTAAAGGAAACGAAAGAAAAATTCGGAGCAGGTATTAAAATCCATGGAGAAGAAATAAATACTTTAAGGTTCGCCGATGACATTGTAATTCTGTCAGAGACAGCAAAGGACTTGGAAGAGCAGTTGAATGGAATGGACAGTGTCTTGAAGGGAGGGCAGTGTGGAGGGTAAAAATCGCAGAGGGAGACCAAGAGATGAATACACTGAGCAGATTCAGATGGATGTAGGCTGCAGTACATACTGAACATCAACAGAAGCAAAATGAGGATAATGGAATGTAGTCGAATTAAGTCAGTTGATGTTGAGGGAATTAGATTAGGAAATGAGATACTTAAAGTAGTAAAGGAGTTTTGCTATTTGGGGAGCAAAATAACTGATAATGGTCGAAGTAGAGAGGATATAAAATGTAGACTGGCAATGGCAAGGAAAGTGTTTCTGAAGAAGAGAAAGTTGTTAACATCGAGTATAGATTTAGGTGTCAGGAAGTCGTTTCTGAAAGTATTTGTATGGAGTGTAGCCATGTATGGAAGTGAAACATGGACGATAAATAGTTTGGACAAGAAGAGAATAGAAGCTTTTGAAATGTGATGCTACAGAAGAATGCTGAAGATTAGATGGGTAGATCACATAACTAATGATGAAGTATTGAATAGAATTGGGGAGAAGAGAAATTTGTGGCACAACTTGACTAGAAGAAGGGATCAGTTGGTAGGACATGTTCTGTGGCATCAAGGGATCACCAATTTTGTATTGGAGGGCAGTGTGGAGGGTAAAAATTGCAGAGGGAGACCAAGAGATGAATACACTGAGCAGATTCAGATGGATGTAGGCTGCAGTACATACTGGGAGATGAAGCAGCTTGCACAGGATAGATTAGCATGGAGAGCTGCATCAAACCAGTCTCAGGACTAAAGACCACAACAACAACACAAATGTCTCACAGAACACTTATTTGACTGATTCTTGAGTACTTTTCATCAGTCTTGGATGTTTCTCAAGTTGGATTAATGGAAGTGATAGAGAAAATCTAATGAAGGGATGGCACATTTCATTATGGGATGATTTAGTTGACACAAAATAATTATGGTGATGTTCAACAAACTTCAGTGGTAAATGCTTCAAAAGGCACTGCGAATTATGGAGAGGTTTCCAGTTGAAATTCTATGAGTATACATTCCAAGAAGACTCATGTGACTTACTTTCTCCCACAAATGATTCGCAAAATGACCACAATGCGAAAATCACAGAAATTAGAATGTATAAGGAGATTTACTGGCAATGTTTCCACATACCGATCATGAATGGAACAAGAAAGGGGGAAAAAAGGACAGCAATACTTGAAGTACCCTCCATCACACACCATAAGTGGTCTGTGGTGTGTGAAGTGTATTCATAGATGTAGCGAACTCTCAATACCTTGAAACTGTAGTGTCGTAGTGTGCTATACTTGAGAATTTAAAGCAGTCCGCGCACTAAAAACCATAGTCCAGTTTACAATCTTTGTGCTAGAGACGAACAAAATCTTGTGCTTATAATCAAGATAGCACATGTGCTCACGGACTGGCAACCATTTGTATTACACATAATCTAAAGCTACACAAAGTACCACTACTGTAGATATCTCATTCAAATTCAAATCTCTGAATCCTTGTATACTTTGATAATGCTACACAAGCCTTGCACATCCATCGTCAATCTCTCAGAGAATAAGGATTTTGCACTTGTTGAGATGTGATGCAGTTACATAACATTTATCTATCTATAATAATAGGTATGTTAACAACATTTGATTAATATGTGCCAAAAGAAGCAGGAGTCATTACAATCATAACTGATTTGCAAAAGGAAAACTGCAAGGAACCAAATTTGCAAGGTCTGACTAGGATTTGAACCGGATAAGGTCAAAGAAACCACAAATTATAGTTGTATACTGATATGTTTTATACTCTCTCTTTGTAAGAGTTTTTTTTTTAAATCTTGTCATATTTAAATTTTAAAAAGTTTCATATTTTAACACAGCAACCAGTTTCATACCTTCATGTCTGAATGTTGATTCAGATATCATATTTGCTAACCTTATACAGAATATTCATCGAATTTGAAATAACACGTTATTACAGTAGAGTTACAGAGAAATGAAAAATATGGTACAATAGGTTTACAAACTTGGCTCCTATCTCACAAGGAACCCCTTGAGTGCGAGATCAAAAAAGGCCAATGATGTTTACGGCATTTTACACGCAACATATTGTCTACCATGCAATCACAATATTGGCTGCTAATGGCAACAGGGGCTGGAACTGAAGGTATCCAATGGCAAGCACAGCTTGAGGCTATAGAGCGTAGTTGAAATGCTTACTCGACGACTAACTCGCAACAGAGTTACAGTGCAAGTAGTGTTGATACAATGCACAGCAATGGCAACAATTCACAAAGTAAACATTGCATTGTATCTATAACAATAGCTGCCAAAGTTGACATTTTGCAGAGTGAGAAAGAAGTGGAGCATGAACTATTAGTGTTTCTGCAAGATGATTCAGTGGAATGTGTGGTGTCGTACACCCTCTACTGTGCAGACAAGAGGCATGAGCAGTAGAGTGATGACAATACATGTTTGACAAGTGAAAAAGACACTGAAACAGGTGTCGAGCCGTGTAGTTCATCATCCTTGTCCAATAGGGAGCCACGAATCCCGTCTCCAGTGAAACATAATAAAGTACAATTATTGTCCAAGGAGTGGGTACTTAAAGTAATTATGCTCATGGAAGATCATCTGCAGCATAAAAAATAAATAAATAAAAAATTTAAAAAAATTATGGGCAGATTTCACATAATTCAGCAGCAATACGATCATGTATAAGAAAAACTATGGATATCCAAGGGACGAAAAGGCACACTTGATACAAAAACTGGTATTTCTGCATTTCAAGGATGCTCAATACAATTTGCTAGATGTGCATGATACTAATCCACTACATTATGCAAATCAAATTGCACATGACATAGATTACAGTGATTCCAAGAGAAGCAGTGGATGGTTGCATAACTTAAAATACTACTACAGAATTTACTGAAACTGGAGAGATAAAAAATCTTCTCGCCAAATGGCACCAGGAGAACACACATATAAAAAAAAGGTTTTACTTATGCAAGCTTTCAGAGCTAGTGGCTCCTTCCGGTAGAAGTGTTGAAGGGGAAGATGAGGGGTGAAGGAAAAGGGGTGCACTCGAGAAAAGTCACCCAGAACCCCAGGTCAGAGGAGAATATACTGGATGGGATGAGAAGGAAAGACTCTTCCATCCCATCCCGTCTGGTGCGTCTCTCCTGACCCAGAGTTCTGGGTGACGGTGTGTGTGTGTGTGTGTGTGTGTGTGTGTGTGTGTGTGTGTGTGTGTGTATGTGTGTGTTCTCCTGCCGCCACTTGGTGAGTTGATTTTTTATTGATCCAATTACAATGTATTGTCAAAAATTGATTATTTTTGTTGTTATATTAGTGCCACAGAATTGGAAGATGTAAGATAACAAAATTTCAAACAAAGCGCCAACTTGACGATGCACTGCAAACTGCAGCACCAGCCCAAAAATTTGCAGGTGAGATAAAGAAAATCATTCAGTAGTAATTTGTTTGTAACTCCAACTGATCAGGGTTCGAAGAGGAAATGAATAAGTACGGAACCCTAAAAATTAGAGCTACCAAGAGAGTTGTATCAAGATCAACTAACACCAATGCCTTAATGTGTTTGTAAACATTTACGCATACTGCTGGTCTGGACGGTAAATTGGCTGGAAAGTTATTTATTGTGGTGTGAGAAGTTGCTGCCCCCTATGATTCTTTCTCATGTGTGAATGACCTAGCAAGGGCAGTAGGGAATACTTACAACACTGCAAGCCAGAGTGGGAGAATGCGCGTAAGAAAACTGCTTTTGGCAAATAGTGGGTCAAAAAAGTTGCGTTTCCTTGATTCCTGGTCTGCATATAAAAATCATACTGTTCTTGTTGTTGTGGTCTTCAGTCCTGAGACTGGTTTGTTGCAGCTCTCCATGCTACCCTATTCTCTGCAAGCTTCTTCATCTCCCAGTACTTACTGCAACCCACAACCTTCTGAACCTGCTTAGTGTATCCATCTCTTGGTCTCCCTCTACGATTTTTACCCTCCACGCTGCGCTCCAACGCTTTATTTGTGATCCCTTGATGCTTCAGAACATGTCCTATTAACCGGTCCCTTCTTTTTGTCAAGTTGTGCCACATACTCATCTTCTCCCCAATTCTATTCAATACGTCATCATTAGTTATGTGATCTACCCATCTAATCTTCAGCATTCTTCTGTAGCACCACATTTCGAAAGCTTCTATTCTCTTCTTATCCAAACCATTTATCATCCATGTTTCACTTCCATACATGTCTACACTCCATACAAATACTTTCAGGAACGACTTCCTGACACTTAAATCTATACTCAATCTTAACAAATTTCTCTTCAGAAATGCTTTCCTTGCCATTGTCAGTCTACATTTTACATCTTCTCTACTTCGACCAACATCAGTTGTTTTGCTCCCCAAATAGCAAAACTCCTTTACTACTTTAAGTGTCTCATTTCCTAATCTAATTCCCTCAGCATCACCCGACTTAATTTGACCACATTCCATTATCCTCGTGTTGCTTTTGTTGATGTTCATCTTATATCCTGCTTTCAAGACACTGTCCATTCCGTTCAACCGCTCTTCCAAGTCCTTTGCTGTCTCTGACAGAATTACAATGTCATCAGCGAGCCTCAAAGTTTTTATTTCTTCTCCATGTATTTTAATACCTACTCCGAATTTTTCTTTTGTTTCCTTTACTGCTTGCTCAATATACAGATTGAATAACATCGGGGAGAGGCTACAACCCTGTCTCACTCCTTCCCAACCACTGCCTCCCTTTCATGCCCTCGACTCTTATAACTGCCATCTGGTTTCTGTACAAATTGTAAATAGCCTCTCACTCCCTGTATTTTATCCCTGCCACCTTCAGAATTTCAAAGAGAGTATTCCAGTCAACATTGTCAAAAGCTTCATCTAAGTCTACGAATGCTAGAAACGTAGGTTTGCCTTTCCTTAATCTTTCTTCTAAGATAAGTTGTAAGGTCAGTATTGCCTCACGTGTTCCAACATTTCTACGGAATCTAAACTGATCTTCCCAGAGGTCAGCTTCCACCAGTTTTTCCATTCATCTGTAAAGAATTCACGTTAGTATTTTGCAGCTGTGACTTATTTAACTGATAGTTCGGTAATTTTCACATCTGTCAACACCTGCTTTCTTTGGGGTTGGAATTATTATATTCTTCTTGAAGTCTGAGGGAATTTCGCCTGTCTCATACATCTTGCTCACCAGATGGTAGAGTTTTGTCAGGACTGGCTCTCCCAAGGCCGTCAGTAGTTCTAGCCTTGTTTCGACTTAGGTCTTTCAGTGCTCTGTCAAACTCTTCACGCAGTATCGTATCTCCCATTTCATCTTCATCTACATCCTCTTCCATTTCCATAATATTGTCCTCAAGTACTTCGCCCTTGTATAGACCCTCTATATACTCCTTCCACCTTTCTGCTTTCCCTTCTTTGCTTAGAACTGGGTTTCCATCTGAGCTCTTGATATTCATACAAGTGGTTCTCTTTTCTCCAAAGGTCTCTTTAATTTTCTGTAGGCATTATCTATCTTACCCCTACTGAGATAAGCCTCTACATCCTTACATTTGTCCTCTAGCCATCCCTGCTTAGCCATTTTGCACTTCCTGTCTATCTCATTTTTGAGACGTCTGTATTCCTTTTTGCCAGCTTCATTTACTACAGTTTTATATTTTCTCCTTTCATCAATTAAATTCAATATTTCTTCTGTTACCCAAGGAGTTCTACTAGCCCTCGTCTTTTTACCTACATGATCCTTTGCTGCCTTCATCCCTCAGAGCTACCCATTCTTCTTCTACTGTACTTCTTTCCCCCATTCCTGTCAATTGTTCCCTTATGCTCTCCCTGAAACTCTGTACAACCTCTAGTTCTTTCAGTTTATTCAGGTCCCATCTCCTTAAATTCCCACCTTCTTGCAGTTTCTTCAGTTTTAATCTACAGTTCATAACCAATAGATTGTGGTCAGAGTCCACATCTGCCCCTGGAAATGTCTTACAATTTAAAACCTGGTTCCTAAATCTCTGTCTTACCATTATATAATCTATCTGATACCTTCTAGTATCCCATGTATATAACCTTCTTTCATGATTCTTGAACCAAGTGTTAGCTATGATTAAGTTATGCTCTGTGCAAAACTCTACCAGGCGACTTCCTCTTTCATTTCTTAGCCCCAATCCATATCCACCTACTATGTTTCCTTCTCTCCCTTTTCCTACTCTCAAATTCCAGTCACCCATGACTATTAAATTTTCGTCTCCCTTCACTACCTGAATAATTTCTTTTATCTCATCATACATTTCTTCAATTTCTTCATCATCTGCAGAGCTAGTTGGCATATAAACTTCTACTACTGTACTAGGCGTGGGCTATCTATCTTGGCCACAATAATGCGTTCACTATGCTGTTTGTAGTAGCTTACCTGCAAACCTATTTTTTTATTCATTATTAATGCTACTCCTGCATTACCCCTATTTGATTTTGTATTTATAGCCCTGTATTCACCCGACCAAAAGTCTTGTTCCTCCTGCCACCAAACTTCACTAATTCCCACTAAATCTAACTTTAACCTATCCATTTCCCTTTTTAAATTTTCTAATCTACCTGCCCGGTTAAGTGATCTGACGTTCCACGCTCCGGTCTGTAGAACGCCAGTTTTCTTTTTCCTGATAACGATGTCCTCTTGAGTAGTCCCCGCCCGGAGATCCGAATGGGGGACTATTTTACCTCCTGAATATTTTACCCAAGAGGACGCCATCATCATTTATCCATACAGTAAAGCTGCATGCCCTCGGGAAAAATTACGGTCGTAGTTTCCCCTTGCTTTCAGCCGCTCGCAGTACCAGCACAGCAAGGCCGTTTTGGTTAATGTTGCAAGGCCAGGTCAATCATCCAGACTGTTGCCCCTGAAACTACTGAAAAGGCTGCTGCCCCTCTTCAGGAACCACACATTTGTCTGGCCTCTCAACAGATACCCCTCCGTTGTGGTTGCACCTACGGTACGGCCATCTGTATCGCTGAGGCACGCAAGCCTCCCCACCAACGGCAAGGTCCATGGTTCATGGGAACTACCCCTCCTGAAAAGTGTGTGACACTACAATTCGTACCACCTGGAACAACTGGACAAATTCAGCCTCTGGATGGTTTTTACCATGCCTATAAATCATACAATCACTCTGTCTGCAACTACGCCTTAAAGGGCAGCCACTTTCACAATAAGCTCCATGAGAGACTGTTTCGCATTTCGTTGCATGCGATCGCATTCCATCACTTCTCATCACCCCATTACACCAATATGATTCCACATCCATTCTTTTAGAGAGGATACCTAACTTCACATCCTGCACAGCTTGTAACTCACAAGGAGTTTGCCTTCGATCCTGATGCTGTGAACCGTCTGTGATTGCCATGCGGCACCATATTTCTTCTGCTGTTCATGGTACAAGTTAAGAGTTTGTTCTGAACATCTCTTGAATGTCGACAATATCCATTTTGTTAAGTGTAATACATAAATGTCATACATGGTTGATCTCTGCACCTTACAGACAATCATTTTCTCTCACCCTTCTTATGCATGTGGTGAATCAATAGCAGCTAATATTTTTCCTGTCATAATTGTTAACACAACATTTTCAAATGAACCTTACCAAAGATTAAACTTGTGACATGGCAATAAAGGGGTTCCTTATCAGCTAATAATTTTAATGCATGTGAAAAATTAATAACAACAACCAAACTGTTGATTTCAGCAAACATACCTGCTCTTTGAAGTGCTGCAGAGTAGGTTTCGTGTCAACTACTTGTTGCTCTTCCATACCAGTGTTTGTAGTGTCAACTTCTTCACATGTCAGCTGGGGACCATATTCCAAAAACTGTTCAAGAAATGCTTCACGGTCATCCAACCACAGATATGAATGTTCTTCAAAATTTTCACAATAAGATATGGCCTGTAAGCAAACAAATTATTTACAATTTATTGAAATTAGTTTTCATTTCTTATAATAAAATACAGTTTGATGGTAAGTGCTTGCACACCACACCCGGGAAACTGCGAGTTGGAAAACAATGATGATGATGATGAGATGCTGGTGACATTAAATAGTCATATGTGTGTATTGTATAATATGATGGTATTGATTGACAGGAAAAAATAATCTTAGAGCAATAATTCTGTATTTTTGGGGTTCAATGTAACATACTTGTCAAAGTCATTACAACAACATTCTTTTCAAATCTTTACATTGAGTGTAATAGGTGTCTAAAATGAAAAGCAAATATTCTTTTTATTTTAATGAAGATGTCAGGGCAAGTTCACAAAAAATGCTTTTGTACTTTGGATAATGCATTTGCAATTCAGGATTTTGATGGAAGTATTTATCCTATAAATTCATTATGTCAATTCTATCGTTGAACACAGCGACTTCATTGGCAAACAGATGATGATTCAGACAGAAACAGTAAAAAATTAGAATTTACTGTCTGGAAAATATTATATTTTTCCCTAAGCAATAATTAAAATGAATGCAGGTTGGTACTTAAAAATTCATTGTGCACATTTTGTATATTCCCTCAGAACTGATTTGTTTTATACCAACACCACAACTGAAGTGACAATGTCCATGATATTATTAAAATGGAGTTCTTATACTTACCCATCATTGGCAAAAGTGGTCACATAAAGGTGTTTATTGCACTAGTCAAGTAAGAGCAGAGATCTGTTCTCTTGCCTAAAATTTATAGACACTAGTTTTATTTTAGAAAGCTCTTCGACATGGACAAACAACAATTCATATTTAGATGTTAAAAGAATCGTTAAGGAGTTGGAAGTTGTTAATGACTCTATTGAAATCTCTGCTAAATTAATGCAAGATTTTAATGGATTGCTAAACATAGATGAGGAGCAAAAGGAATTTATATAGCACTGTGTTCAAGAACATTGCAGACTGTATTCTGATTACAAGAAAGAAGCACTGAAAAAAAAGTATTTCCAAATACTAAATGCATCCTAAAAAGCAAAAATATATTTAATTTTGACTTTATGCAGTCATCAATAACTTTTACGCTGACTAAAAACTGCAGAACCTAAAATTCCCAACATGAAAGTTTTTTGCTATAGTCAGCACAGGTTAATGTCATTGCATTGAGATGAAATTTTTTTCTAGTAAAGCTAATCAAACAGAAAACATTTGAGGGATGTGAGTAAAATTTTTAGGAAAAAATAAGGGACATCGTAACATACAAGTCATACAGACATGGCCTGTGTCATCTTAGGATGCTGAAGCCTGACTCTGAAGATGACAATGGCCATGTGCGTGGCTGGTATGTGTGTGTGTTTTTCTATTGTTAAATGTACTGTGCTTTTAAATGTGCCTACGTGCTCCTCAATATCCCTCTATGTTGTGAGTAGCAACCTGTCCTAATCCATATTGTTGTTATTCTAGAACAGATAGAAAACGCTGAGGAGAAGGCAAGCCAAAGACTGTGTTTTATTGGCAGAAGACTTAGAAGAGCAACAGATCTACTAAAGAGACTTGCAGCAGGGCGGGATTGTTCTGTCGTTCTTTCGTTTTGTCTCCTTACTCTCTATCTCTCTCTCTCAGTCACTTCCATTGAACAGTTCACCTACCTCTATATTTCTTCCTTCCAGCGTCCCTTCACTCTGCAGTAGTAGATACACACTAGGCAGTGTAAAAACAGCATTGATGAAACCACCACCAAATACCTACCACACAGAGGCCGCGTAACTCAAGTTCCTGTAAGTTCGTTTTCACAAATTTAGGGGGGTAGGAGAATGCAATTTAATTGCAGTAAGCATTTGAAAATTCTATTGATGTCTTTTTATTCATAAGGAAGCACATGAAATGGCTATCAAGTCCATATTTAATAATGCATCTGCTCTATCATTCCAAGTTCACTGTTTATCCAACGTATTTCATCTACATCTACATCCACATTTATACTCCGCAAGCCACCCAATGGTGTGTGGCGGAGGGCACTTTACGTGCCACTGTCATTACCTCCCTTTCATGTTCCAGTCGCATATGGTTCACGGGAAGAACGACTGCCGGAAAGCCTCCGTGAGCGCTCGAATCTCTCTAATTTTACATTCGTGATCTCCTCAGGAGGTATAAGTAAGGGGTAGCAATATATTCGATACCTCATCCAGAAACGCACCCTCTCAAAACCTGGACAGCAAGCTACACTGCGATGCAGAGGGCCTCTCTTGCAGAGTCTGCTACTTGAGTTTGCTACATATCTCCATAACGCTATCACTCTTACCAAATAACCCTGTGACCAAACGCGCCACTCTTCTTTGGATCTTCTCTATCTCCTCTGTCAACCCGACCTCGTACAGATCCCACACTGATGAGCAATACTCAAGTATAGATTGAACAACTGTTTTGTAAGCCACCTCCTTTGTTGATGGACTACATTTTCTGAGGACTCTCCCAATGAATCTCAACCTGGCACCTGCCTTACCAACAATTAATTTTATATGATCATTTCACTTCAAATCATTCCATATGCATACTCTCAGATAGTTTCCTGAGGTAACTGCTACCAGTATTTGTTCCGCTATCATATAATCATACAATAAAAGATCCTTCTTTCCATATATTCGCAATACATTACATTTGTCTACGTTAAGGCTCAGTTGCCACTCCCTGCACCAAGTGCCTATCCGCTGCAGATCTTCCTGCATTTCGCTGCAATTTTCTAATGCTGCAACTTCTCTGTATACTACAGCATCATCCGTGAAAAGCCACATGGAACTTCTGACACTATCTACTAGGTCATTTATATATATTGTGAAAAGCAATGGTCCCATAACACTCCCCTGTGGTACGCCAGAGGTTACTTTAATGTCTTTAGACGTCTCTCCATTGAGAACAACATGCTGTGTTCTGTTTGCTAAAAACTCTTCAATCCAGCCACATAACTGGTCTGATATTCTGTAGGCTCTTACTTTGTTTATCAGGCGACAGTGCGGAACGGTATCGAACGCCTTCTGGAAGCCAAGGAAAATGGCACCCACCTGGGAGCCTGTACTTAATATTTTCTGGGTCTCATGAACTAATAAAGCGAGTTTGGTCTCACACGATCGCCATTTCTGGAATCCATGTTGATTCCTACAGTAGTAGATTCTGGGTTTCCAGAAAAGCAGCCAGAATTCCGGCAAGTCTGACCCAATTAATTTTGCGATCTAATAGTCACTGACCCTCTACTATTAGAGAGTTAAACATTTGGTCTTTTCAGTGGTCTTCTATGTTAGAACTGCCATTCAATAAGGAACACGGAATACGCCACGCGGAATTCTCTCTACGACCAAAAGATCACACGCTTATAAGACTTCAACTAATTAGTTCCGAAACATCACACTTTCCTCAAAATGTTCGTAACTTCAACCACTTTAGTCACGACACATTCTACCTGAAATGATCTCACTAGCTCTTCATTTTACATACTATTTTCACAGAGACATCTATCTTAGTGTTACTCAGAAGCAGGTTAGTGAGCGACTGTCTCAACGCTCCTCTCCTCTATACCTATCTAATTACCTGTGGGCGGGAACTGCTCAATTTTAATTGGTTATTGATCTGAATGACCAATCAGAATGATCCTTCCAGAATATTCTTGTGGCAAAACTTGCCTTAGCCAACCACTAATCAGATAGTCATTTATGTCATTACAATTTCAATTTTTAATATATTGTTTAATAAAATAGCACGTAATGCAAAATATTCTTTAAATTAATATAGAAACTTTTTCCGCTTCAGATTTTTATTCTGGCTGCTCTCTTACAAAAGCAAGCACACCTCGACATACGTCATCAGCATCGTGGTTGCAACACAATTTTCCCACAGTTCAGTTTTATAAGGTTTTACATAAAATGACATTAAGTTTTAACATATGTCCTGCATACACTCTCTCATTCATTCCCACATATTTACACAACAAAATAATAAGCAAATAATAATTCTGAATGATTTTTATACTACATAACATAGAGTAATTAAAGTTTTGAAATGAAAATTCCAATTCAGTGATTTTCTATATTAAGAGCTTTATTATGACTTCAGATGACAATAAAAGACATTTGGTTATTGTTCCTAACTGAGTTTAGGACATTAAATAATTTTCTCGATCTCCGTAACTGTAATAGATAAAAATCTGAAATTTTGACAGGATCCCTTCCTAGATAACAAAAGATTGCATACCAAGTTTGAACAAAATTAAATGATAATTACTATGGTTTATTTAAATTTGTAGGGGGTATGAATTTGCGTACCGACTGAATGTTACTTCAGACTGTTCTCACGGCTAGTAGTGTCAGCTGCGCTGTGAGTCAGAGGCGAAGAAAAAACATAGCCGTCCTGAAGCCACCATGCTACACGGCTGCATCCCTTACTGCATCAAATGTTATCTCATAATAACTTGCTACGTTACAGACTGCCTGCATTATGCTTGTCCATCCTCTTTTGTAGTACTACTGTGTGGTGTGGGATCCTTACCAGACACAGTGAAAGGAGCACATTGAGAAAGTTTAGAAGGAGAACACGTTTCATATTGTCAAGAAATAGGGGAGAAAGCGTCATGGACATGATACAGGATTTAGGGTGGACATCAGTACAAAAAATGTGTTTCTCGTTGTGGCAGGATCTTCTTATGCAATTTCAATCACAGACTTTCTGCTCCGAATGCGATAATATTTTGTTGACACCAACCTACATTGGGAGCAATGATCATCATAATAAAATAAGGGAAATCAGAGCTCACACAGAAATATAAAAGTGTTTGTCTACTTTGGGCACTGTTGAAGAGTGGAATAATGGGAGTTATTGTGAAAGTGATTTGATGACCCTCTGTCAGGCACTTAAGTGTGATTTGCAGAGTATCCATGTAGATGTAGATGTAAGTGTAGGTGTAGGTGTAGCCCAGATTTTCCGCAGTTTGATTTAAAAAGTTTAATGTACTACCCCTCTCTCCCACTCAATAATTAAATAAATATGATGTGTGATGTCAATAAATATAATGTAATTGGTAGATATACTTTCATTTTCCACACAGCACTGAAAACAATTAAATAAGATAAAAAACATGGTACTTTTAAAACAAGTCATCAGAAATTAGCGCCAATGTTGTCATAAAATAGCACAACTGACAAAAAAATAACACTAAAACTGATCACAAAACGAAACAATTTTTTCTATCCCTACATATAAGTTACAGGTTAATCAAGAAGAAACCACTTCAGTATTTATTTTGGCACAGAGAAAAAGAGAGAGAGAGGGTGGGTGATGGTGGAGGGAAGGGGGGAGGGGGGGGGGAAGAAGGAAAATTCAACAACAGTGATTTGGTTGTTCTCTGCCCAGCTTTTTTTTTAACCCAGAAGCTGACAAATACACTTTCCACTCAAAATGTTCTAAAATCTGATGATTCATTCTGATCAAGTTGAGTGTTAAAGAAAAACCATAAATAGTAAGCAGCAAGTTTCTGGTTGGTTGATTGGTGGGGGGGGGGGGGGGGGGGAGAACCACCAAACAGCGGGGTCATCAGTCCCACCGGATTAGGGAAGGATGGGGAAGTGAGTCAGCTGTGCCCTTTCAAAGGAACCATCCCAGCATTTGCCTGAAGTGATTTAGGGAAACCACAGAAAACCTAAATCAGGATAGCTGAATATGGGTTTGAACAATAAGTTTCTGTAATATGTTCTAAGCAACAGTGACACCATGTAGAGCAGTTTATGCTAGAGCAGTAAATGCTACAAGCTTAAGTGTTAGTCCATATTAGATTCAGAACTGGAGACCTGTGTGCTTAAGGAAAAATTACATACTGTATATATTCTGTGATTTCTATTGATTTTATGCACCAGTAACAGCAAGGAAAGTGTAAAGAGACACAATGCAACTGAAAGTAATTAAATGGCATACATCAACGATGAAACATAATCATGAAATGTAGGCACTGGTAATAAAGAATGGACTATACAAAGTGTGGGGGCCAAAATACAAAAAAAGCTTGTTCAAATATATGAGTTATTTGATTAATGAGTAACAATCACAAACCAAGGAGGACTGGAGCAAGGATAGAAAGATGACAAGCAACAATGTAGGTACAAAAGTCGATAAAAGAAAAGAGACTAAAGGTAAAAAATGTGTACCCAGTGACACACCGGAATGGCAAAAGGAAAGCAAAAAACAAGGAACAAATTAAAGCAAGAACAAAGTAAATAAAAATTTAATTCAGTTTTTGCTCTAGTGAGTAATGAGGCATAAATGTAAGATAGGAATTTATGAGGCACTGGCACTTAGAGAGAAAGAGAATAAATTCATGTGGTGAAACAATCATCAACTAAAATTATGTTGCAAAGTACTTTCTCCAACAGCAACGTAATTTATACTCCTCCTTCCCAGGTCAGTTTTCTGAGTTCTTTGATGTAGCCTACAATAATTTCATCTCCTGCAACAATTTTTCCAAGTCGAAGTAGCACTTAAAACACTGAACGTACTCATGTGTTTCAATCTCTATTTCCCTGCAGTTTTCGCCCTCTATGGTTCTCACTATTAGTTGTCATCTGAGATTTAAGGTCCAAAGCTGCAACATTGTAGCAACAAGTACCAACTACCACTGCTCCCCATGGCAATAGAAAATTGCTTTGAAGCCTCTATTTCTTGCAAAAATCATATAAGAGCTCTGGTATTTGCATATAGTATGGATTTCTAGAGAGTCTCCAAGTATGTAAAAATCTGTTCTTAATTCATATTAGGACCAAAGTACGTTAATTTTTTTAAGTAGGTGAAATTTTCCTATTGTTAAACAGCTTCAAACATGTCACAATGTGCCTTGAGAACTAATGAACTTTCTGGAATACTGTTTTTTTCTGTTGATTGTCAAAATACTTCATTCAGCAATGAAGTTTTGCTAACTTGTGCATAAGCTTTTCAAATTGGCACTTTTTCCCAATGTTATCAATATTTAATTAGTGCCATGTATGAAGGTTAACACAACGTGTATGGCTCATACAGATTTACGTATTTCCACATCCAACTGTTGTGGATGGATCAAATAAATTTGCGTTTTGCGTTCTGGGCACTTTTCTGAGACCTGTTGCTCATGCCAGTAACTATTTCAATTGAACAAAGGTTATATCTAAAAACAAAGATGATGTGACTTACCAAAAGAAAGCACTGGCAGGTCGATAGACACACAAACAAACACAAACATACACACAAAATTCTAGGTTTCGCAACCAACGGCTGCTTCATCAGGAAAGAGGGAAGGAGAGGGAAAGACAAAAGGATGTGGGTTTTAAGGGAGAGGGTAAGGAGTCATTCCAATCCCGGGAGCGGAAAGACTTACCTTAGGGGGAAAAAAGGACGGGTATACACTCACACACACACACACATATCCATCCACACATATACAGACACAAGCAGACGTATCAAAAGGTTATATATGAATTGAGGGATCAGTGCAGTGAACATCAGTATGAACTTATTTTTATCTTTCGTTTTACCACCAACAATCAGTATCACAAAACATTCAATACTGTAGGTGTTACCTTGTGCAGTACGGTGCTAAAATAGTTGACGAGGTTCTTGCTGAACTGTCTGCAAAGAATTGTTGTGACGGGCCAAGTGATTTAGATGATGTTACTGATAGTGGTAATAGAAGTGAAGAAGAGTACAACACAGCTATAATCAACCAAAGTGAGATAATTGTAAACGATTTAGATGATGTTACTGATAGTGGTAATGGAAATGAAGAAGAATATAACATGTCTATAATCAACCAAAGTGAGATAATTGTGAATGATTTAGATGACAAACCTCCTAACAGTGAAAGTTGGCTGAAAAAGGATAAGACCATTATTTTAGGAACATTTAAAGGAATTCCAGGTGTAGAAACCCTTCCCAGTAAGATCAATAGTTTCCGGCCATATAATCCTGGAAAACGTATCAAATGTTGTTTGCTTGTTCATATGGTTTGCAAATGTTTAAGAGGCTACCTCTCCAATTTCGAAATATACACTGGAGAACGAAAAAAGCTTCAAGACACTATTCTCTCTGTACTTTCACCTCACCTTGGCATGTGGCACCATGTTTATTGAGACAATTATTACAACAGTACAGCTATTGCCAAAACATTTCTAGAAAGTAAAACAAGAGTTTGTGCATAATATGAATCAAGAGAGGTCTCCCTCAGCATCTACAAACAGAACACAAATCTCTAGAGAATGGTGACACTGCATTTCAAAGACAACGTGACATTTTGCTGCAGGTATGGAAAGATGAATTGGAGGTGAGAATGATAACTACAATTCACAATGGGTCCATGGTTGCAACAGGGGTGGGGGCAAAGTAACTCAACAAGATGAAACCACATAGAAACCAAAATATAGTGTGATATATGTGCAATAAATTTATGAAAGGTGTGGACAAAGATGATCAATATCTTTCGTATTGTGGGATAGTGTGGAAAACCAATAAGGGGCAAAGAAAGTAGCTTTGTTTCTAATAAATTGTGCTTTGTTTAACACATACAAAGTGTACAGAAACCTAAATCCAGATATACAAATATATATAAAATCTTCCTACAAGAAGTTGCAAGAGCCTGAACAAGTGATCAACAAGTTGGTGCAGCAACTGTTGAGGAAACTGAAGCAATCCAACCTACAAATGAGCACCTACTAAGGATCCACAAGAACATACTATTGGGACTATGGTGGGGAGTGGAAAAAAGAAATATCCAGCACAACCTTGCAAAATTTGCACAGCGCTTTGTAAAACAAATGAAACAAGGCACTGTTGTATTGTACTGATTTATTGCATGTAGCACCATGAAAGCTATTCCTTGATGTCTCAACACATTTCCTACTAACCTGTCCATTCTTTTGGTTAATGTTTTTCCTCATTTATTATCTTATCAGCCCACATAATTTTTATCAGCCTTCTGTGACACCACATATCAAAAGTTTCAACCCTCTACTTTTCTGGTTTTTCCACAGTCATAGTCATAACCAGTATTTAGATACTCGTAGTCATAACCAGCATTTAGATGTGTTTATTTCATACTACAGAAATCAGCCAGGATATTATGTTAAAGAGTTAATTTAACAACATATGATTGAAATTACATATAAATTTCACCATCTGAAACACATAATACTGAACATTTCTAGAATAATACACAAATGCAGTCTACAGGTAAAAAGTAAAAGTCTTATAGCAGAAGGGCAGGTTCAGCCGTCTAATTGGAAAGATTTCCCATATCCTCCATGCCCATAGGCAGCTTCCCTGCATGAAGTATGAGAGTTGATTGAGGAGGTGTATCTGTAAAGTGAAAATGACTAATGATGTGTGTGTGTGTGTTTGTATGTGTGTGTGTGTGTGTGTGTGTGTGTTTGTATGTGTGTGTGTGTGTGTGTGTGTGTGTGTGTAGTGTCGTGTCATGTTCATGTTGGAGATGATGACAGAAAGGAAGAGTGAAACCTACTGCCAGCACACAGGCTACTCTTCATGATGCACACCAAAAGGGGACCCTGAACTCAACATACCCATCCAATTGACAGATCACAATCAACAGTATCACCTGCCCTCACTTCATGAGACCCTATGGAGAAGTTTGGAATTGAATCCAGGACACTGGCACTAAGACTGGCAATCAGGAACTTCACGCCACCACCCATCCTGTCCCCCCTCTGTGGTAAAGGTGAAGGGACAATTGTCAACAGCACACCATTTATCAAGACAATCACCTATTCAAGTACTGACCATGCCCTACCGGTGCTTAATTTCCTGATCTGACAGGAACCAGTGTATCCAACACAACATAACCATTGACATTCTACAGGCATTAATTACATTCATAAGGAAATAAATGATACCAAGGTTTTATATTATTTTGCCACTTACTTGCTCTATTACTTGCTGAACACGTGTCAGTGTTTCTTCTTTCATTTCAATTAAATCTGCATTTGACTCCATTTCTTCCTAATTTGGAATATAATGACAACAAGTATATCAGAAATTGTTTGTTAATGTAAGTAATAATAACTTTAAATATGACAGTTCTTTAACATTAAATTTCAAATATACCTTATAATCAATTTGTCCAGGGTTCGGAGCTACACGAGGAATAATAGTAGCCATGTATGTAATGTCATTTATAATGCTCTGGATAAGAGAATAGAAACTTTTAGGGTCATTTACATCCAGTGAAGGAACAAATACAAGGTCTGGTTCCTGCAACTCTAGTGATACTTCAAACAGAGGTGGCCTTTTACGTTTCTCATCCATTTCATCCATGAGGAACTGCAAACTTAAAATTCACATTAATAAAACAAAGGTTTCTCTTGTTGTTTTGTGTATCTTAAAAGAAACAAAAAACATACAGCCTGAAATAAGATGTACTGCATCATAAAAGGTAGATAAATTTGATAAAAGTAGTTTCTATGATAAATGTATCTAAAAACAAAGATGATGAGACTTACCAAACAAAAGCACTGGCAGGTCGATAGACACACAAACAAACACAAACATACACACAAAATTCTAGCTTTCGCAACCAACGGTTGCTTCGTTAGGAAAGAGGGAAGGAGAGAGAAAGACGAAAGGATGTGGGTTTTAAGGGAGAGGGTAAGGAGTCATTCCAATCCTGGGAGCGGAAAGACTTACCTTGGGGGGAAAAAAGGACGGGTATACACTCGCGCACACACACACATATCCATCCACACATATACAGACACAAGCAGACATATTCAGAGGCATATCATCGACATGGAAATGAATACATGCCAAAGAGTATAAGATAATTCCTAGATTATTGTAGGCTAGCACCAATAATGTTGCCTTACAATGTTGCCTTACATTGATCACATTACTGTGCTGAAGTTAAGTGAAAGCAATACTACTTTCACATTATGTAATACTGTTAATAATATATGCATCAGTGGTTGTGCCACGATATTTGTCAATGGATTAGAAGAAGCTGGCAACTAATAAATCCTTTAAACTACTCTTAATCTATATGTCTATAGCAGTTACACTCTTTTTTTTTTGGGGGGGGGGGGGGGGCAGAGGGGGGGGGGGGGGATAGTGTAACACCCCAAGGACAGAACACTCCAATTAACAAACTTTGTGGAAACTTGAAGTAGGGAAGTGAGCCATCTTGACAGTGATGGCAACTATTGACGATAAAATCTACACTGGTAATATTTTGATTAACACCTATATTATTCAAATACTGAGAATAGAATACAGAAAGGGGATATAAAAGGAAAGGATTATCATAGATTCTTTATCAAACATCTATAGAATAAATTCAAACTCATAATATGAACGAAGGTTAAATCTAAGAGAGTAATTCAGTCAAAGATAACATTTACCATGGAACAGAGTTGTAGCCACATCAGAAAGGAAATTCAATGCGACTACAATGCAACTCGTATATGGAAATGTTCAGTTAGTTAGTTGCTCTTGAGTCACTCTAGAGTACTTTTGTGATAGTTGTCTGGATGGAAACATTATTAGATTGTTTCAGTTTTGGAAGTTTGATAATTCGTGAGGTAGAGACTGAAGTATTGCTCAGTCATTCGACTGATGAAAGTTAATATTTACCATTTTTAACGCGACGGTATAGTAAGACGACTGTTAGACTTCAATTGAGTGATATTGGTTTATCGGACTTAGCCTTCGTACTGACGAACAGTTACAAACCTTGAGAGCAATGGATCAATGACAGAGAAACAATTCATAGTCTTGAGTAGGACACAATAAAACGAAGACATGAAGAAAGGCCAGTATGCTGATTAGTCAAATATTGTCACCTGTGTCACGATTACTGAACTGAACAGAAGTTAATCTTGAATGACATATTGGTGTGCGTGTGTTGTAGAGACAAACAATTAATTACAGAAAGAACAATAAAATCTGAATCAAAAGGTAAATCTTACGTGTCACCTAACTCATTAAATGGACAATACAATGTGTATTAATGCACGTTGATTGACTCTTTAAAAATTTTAAGTGACTAAGTGAATACAAGAATAATGGACAGTGAAGAGTGGTTAGTTTAAAACAGTATCACGGCGTATTAAAAAAAAAAAATTTACTCCAACATAAGTTATTTCTGGAGTGACATCGGACTAATGTTAATAACTGGACATAGCAATGGCATAGCAACAAAATAGTAGACAGCAAATTTTCGTCCTCGCTATGTATGATGTGAAAAACGACCGTAATGATGAAGTCAAGAATCAAGATTTTATTTCATCATGGAACTAACTGGGCATAAAAATAAATATAAACAATTGCAGTTTGCCAGTTCACACAAACTGAGAAGACTGCTGCAGACAGATAACAGAATATTTCTAAACCACACGAGGAGTTTTGCTCCTACGAGAGTTGCAGGTGCTGTTCCACGTAACACCGACGGTGACGAACATTGTTACGAGTCGCGTTTCTTCCCGGCGAGTGAAGGAGGAGGAAAGGGACATCACATCAGTTGGCGCCTACAATGTGGGGCTCGATGACGCAAAGCAACACATCATTCGCCAGTAGCGCGAGGCCTGACAGCTCCGGACTGCACATCGTTTGGCACTTCACATCGACGACGACAGCAGAGACAACATGCGGAGCTCACCGCCTCTACTACTGCCACATGAAGGTCAACGCTTCGCAACTAAGAGATATCTGCAGACGGAGCGACGCGACGCGTCGGAGAACTGTTCAAGAGCAGAACGTCGGCCGAGACAGTGGCATAAGCTGCTGGCAGGGACGTGGGCGAAGATGCAGCAACCCCAAATAGGCGATAAACAGTAAGCACTACTCAAAATAAGTAATTATTCAGATACCATAGATTTCATTATTTTACCATATTGGTAATAGTGAGATTTTCATTGTGCTTGTGTCAAGTAGGAGTAAATGTAGTGTCGTTTGAATATTGTAAATGTAGTAAATCGTAGTTAACAAGATTTTCCATCATGTCAAAGCGAAGAAGGAGATTACATAGCGATTTCGACAAAAAGCATTACAGAATCTGGTGACAAACTAAGTTAATTATCTGAACATAAGGAGATTAACAGAACAATCATTAACTTAGGAGGAGAATTGTTTACAGAGTTGGACAAAATTATTACTCCTAGTGTATCTGGTTGTGGAATGGAAAGTAAGGTTATGGAGCTAGATGGTAATAATTTTGATCCCAAGGAGAAAGCAGGCAATGAATGCATGATGAATGTTGCATAAACCGGTTCAGGAAAGATAGATGTACTTAGTGCTATACTATCAAAGCTAAATATGTTGGGTGATTTAAATACTAATCTAGCTGAACAACAAGTGATATTAAATGCTAAATTTTCTGATGTAGCTGAACAACAAGCAACCTCAAATACTAAATTCTCTGAACAGCGGGAGATGTTAGAAAATAGATTATCTGACATCAATGCTAGGATAATGGAGCAGCAAGCATCTATCAATGCCAAATTTAGGGATCAACAACAGGCCTTAGAAAATAAATTTGCAGAACAACAGGCTATAATGATTGCTGCTTTGGAGGACAAGTTTATTCAACAGCAGGTTAACGTTGATAGTAAAACTGATAATATAGAATCCAGATTAGTTTATCGAGAAAAAGAAGAGGTTAAAATTATTGACCATATAGACAAGATCCATGAAAGTGTAAGTAATTTTCCAGAACAGTTTGGGGTCATATCGGAAAGGGTTAACACCTTGACTGAGAATAATTGCCGTATTACCGAAAAAAATAAAGGGATTAACTAGTCATTTAAATGATTTAAAGGGCGGCTCATTAAGTAAAATAGAATCAAGTAGTAATGCCAAGCCGGAAAATGAACAAATAGGTAGCCATTTGAAATCTAACTGTGAGAGAAAACGTCCACAATTACAACATATCACGTATACGAAGGATATTTCCACATAGTTGGACAGAGTATGACAAACTACAGTTCATAGTATCAAAAACTGTAGGAGAAGCAGCATTGTGGGCTGCTGAGATAAGTGAAACCTGCAATACGTGTTCCGAATTTGAAAAACTATTTCTAGGAAAATATTGGTCAATAAATAGTAAAGAGGTTTATCAGCCTAAACTTTGCTATTCAAAGAAAGAAACATTGAGACAATATTTTGATAGTTATTTCAACAAGACACGTTACTGGACTGAAACGATTTTGAGTAGGGAGGTTATTAGAATATTAAAAGGCATATTACCCTTTAATATCAGAGAGAAACTTATACATGTACCCGGTAGTGATGCAGAATGATTTCTGTCAGTAATCGATTCAATCGACATGCTGATGGAAGATGCGAGACAATGGCCAAATAATAATAGTAATTATTATTCTAGGAATAATGTGTGTATCAATCAATGGAATAATGGTAATCAAAGTAATAGTCATTCTCCAGACTTTAACCGAAGTAACAATAATTCTAAAAACAGTAGTGGACATGTGGATCGTGCACAAAAGAATAATCAAAATTGGAATATGAATTACAAATACTCTAAAGGGAATTTTGTAGGAAATAATAACCAAATACAAGGAGCAGGACATTTTCAACGGGTGAACGCTGTAAATACAAATAGGAAAAGAAAGTTTGGGGGACGGCAATCGTCAAACAATCCATGTTGCGACGATGGCCATAGGCTCCTATGGAGCCACCGAATAAATCAAATTGGGGAACATATCGGATGAATAATGTAGGATGGACAAACACTAATACTACAGGAATGTCTTCTGGATCTACCAGACCCATACCATTGACAGATGGGAGAAATGAAATTCATTTAGTAGAGGTACATGAACCATAGAGGAACTCCGACTGGCTGTAAATAAATGTACAGAAAATAATCATTTTATTACCAAAAGTACAGTAAAGTCTTAAATAATTTTTCTACATAATCGCCAAAATGATTGAGGCACTTGTCATACCGTGACACAAGCTTTTCGATGCCTTCCTCGAAGAATGTTGCCGCCAGTGACGACAGGTGAGTCTTGAAGGCGTCCTGAAGTTCTTCGTTAGTAGCGAAGTGCTGCCCACCTAACCAAGACTTCAGTTCTCAGAACAGGTGACAATCACTTGCTGCTAGGTCCGGGCTGTATGGTGGATGTTAAAAAACTTCCCATTTAAACTTTTTGGGGAGGTCTTTAGTCATGTTGACTCTGTGTGGTCGGGCGTTGTCATGGATCAAAACAATGCCAGACGAAGGCATTCCTCTGTGTTTGTTTTGAATGGCTCAGCGGAGATGACATAAAGTTTCACAATAAACTTCCTTGGTTATCGTCATAGCTTGCTCCATAAAGTCCACCAGCAGCACTCCTTTATGGTCCCAAAACACAGTGGCCATTGTTTTTATTTTTGTCAGTGAATATTTAAACTTTTTTGGTTTGCTTGAGGAAGCTGTGCGTCCACTGCTTTGATTGTTCCTTTGTTTCAGGATTGTCATAGAGGACCCAAGTTTCATCGCCAGTAACAATTGACTTAAAAAAAAACGTTTCCCTCATTGGCATAATGTGTGAGAAACAATAATGTTGACGCCATCCTTTGTGTTTTGTGGTCAGTACTCGGCATTTTTGGGATCCAACGAGCACACAATTTCCGATAGCCGAGATCTTGATTCACAATTGTGTACAAAGCAGACCTTGAAATGTCTGGAAATTCATCAGACAGTTCACTAATTGTAAACCTTCGTTTGCATCTCACCGCCTGATCAACACGCTCAACGAGGCCTACAGTGGCGACAGACTTGTGACCTTGCCCACCTTCATCATGGACGTCTGTTCGTCCTTCTCTAAATTTACGACACCATTTGCGAACACTACCATCACTCATAACGCTGTTACCATACACGTTGCTCATTCTGCAATGGATTTCCGCAGCACTACATCCTTCTGCTTGCAGAAAACGGATTACACTTCATAACTCACATTTGGTGGGAGTATCAAGTGTAGCGGCCATGTTTACACGGACATAGCTCGGGTACGACTGACACACTGCAGCTAAAAACAGCAGAGGTTGTGGTGGGGGAGCTGGGAAATCCCATGACGCACAGGTCCGGCCCCTCCCTACCTCTTACTTGCTTAGATGGAAGATCGGAGGTTTTTTTTTAAAAAAAAAAAAAAAAAAAAAAAAAAAAAAAAAAAAAAAAAAAAAAAAAAAAACGCCCTCGTAATACGGAACCAGATATTCGGGAAGATCTCATGAAAGAACCAAGGAATGAAGCAAATGAAAAAGGGTGTACTTTGCAAGCAATTGTAGTAAAAAAGATTTAAAAAAATACTCACCTTACCAGTAACAGGCTGCACAGTGTCAGGGGCGTTTAGCGCGAAAGTGCAACTCATAATTAAGCAGATATGGGTGACAGTGGAACTACAAGGAGTAGCCATAGAATGCACTTTCTTGGTAGTGTCTAGAATGTCAACGCCGTGTATTTGGGGTATGGATTTTTTATATGCTTATGGTGCGGTGATTGATATAAAGGAAGGTGTGTGTGTACTTTTATAGTTAAAGGCAAGCCATTAAAGGTAACTTCGTTGAAGAATAAGATTATTTTAGGAAAGTATTGCCAGAATCTAACCATTACTTGTCTTCCTGTAAATGCTTTTCATTTCAAGAATAATAATTGTGTTAGGCAAACTGATGCTAAGACCGATGTATTGAGCATCGCTGAAAAAGTACAAGAATTGAAATATTTATCACCCCAACAACAAACTGAATTGAGAGAGGTCTTACAATTATTTTTGCCTGTATTTAATGAAAATACCAGGTGTAATTAAGGACTTTGAATATTGTATCAAAACATACCCTCATTCGACTTTTTGTAAAACTATGTATTCAGTCCCTTGGTCGAAAAGAGAAGCTGTAACTAAAGAGATAAAAAAGATGATAGACTGGGGAATTATTGAGATATCCACATCCGAATACTCAAGCCCATTATTGGCAGTGACTAAGCCAAACGGTGACATTCGGTAAGTCTTACACGCTCGTGATATTAATAAGATTATTAAAACTGTGAGGACTCATCCAGAGAATTTAGAAGAACTATTACAGAAATTTCATGGGGTGAAGTCCTTCACCTCCCTTGACCTCCGAAGCTCATACTGGCAAACTAAAATGTCTAAGGAATTGAGAAAGTATATGGGATTCATTTACCTAGGACGTAGTTACCAATTTAAAGTAATGCCATTTGGACTGAACGTTAGTGGTAGGTTAGAAAATTTAAAAAGGGATATGGATAGGTTAAAGTTAGATATAGTGGGAATTAGCGAAGTTCAGTGGCAGGAGGAACAAGACTTTTGGTCAGGTGAATACAGGATTATAAATACAAAATCAAGTAGGGGTAACGCAGGAGTAGGTTTAATAATGAATAAAAAAATAGGAGTACGCGTAAGCTACTACAAACAGCATAGAGAACGCATTATTGCGGCCAAGATAGACACGAAGCCCACGCCTAGTACAGTAGTAGAAGTTTATATGCCAACTAGCTCTGCAGATAACGAAGAAATTGAAGAAATGTATCATGAGACAAAAGAAATTATTCAGATAATGAAGAGAGATGAAAATTTAATAGTCATGGGTCACTGGAATTTGGTAGTAGGAAAAGGAAGAGAAGGAAACGTAGTAGGTGAATATGGATTGGGTGTAAGAAATGAAAGAGGAAGCCGCCTGGTAGAATTTTGCACAGAGTATAACTTAATCATAGCTAACACTTGGTTCAAGAATCATAAAAGCAGGTTGTATACACGGAAGAAGCCCGGAAATACTGACAGGTTTCAAAGATAAAGAGGATCAAGTAGGTAAAAAGACGAGCGCTGGTAGAAATCCTTGGGTGACAGAAGAAATACTGAATTTAATTGACGAAAGGAGAAAATATAAAAATGCAGCAAATGAAGCTGGCAAAAAGGAATACAAAAGTCTCAAAAATGAGATCGACAGCAAGTGCAAAATACCTCAGCAGGCATGGGCAGAAGACAAATGTAAAGACGAAGAGAGTTATCTCACTAGGGGTAAGATAGATACTGCCTACAGGGAAATTAAAGAGACCTTTGGAGAAAAGAGAACCACTTGTATGAATATCAAGAGCTCAGATGGAAACCCAGTTCTAAGCAAAGAAGGGAAAGCAGAAAGGTGGAAGGAGTATATAGATGGTCTATACAATGGTGATGTACTTGAGGAAAATATTATGGAAATGGAAGAGGATGTAGATGAAGATGAAATGGGAGATATGATACTGCATGAAGAGTTTGACAGAGCACTGAAAGACCTAAGTCGAAACAAGGCCCCGGGAGTAGACAACATTCCATTAGAACTACTGACAGCCTCGGGAGAGCCAGTCCTGACAAAACTCTACCATCTGGTGAGCAAAATGTATGAGACAGGCAAAATACCCTCAGACTTCAAGAAGAATATAATAATTCCAATCCCAAAGAAAGCAGGTGTTGACCGATGTAAACATTACCGAACTATGAGTTTAATAAGTCACAGCTGCAAAATACTAATGCGAATTCTTTACAGACGAATGGAAAAACTGGTAGAAGCCAATACTGACCCTACGACTTATCTTAGAAGCTAGATTAAGAAAAGGCAAACCTACATTTCTAGCATTTGTAGACTTAGAGGAAGCTATTGACAATGTTGACTGGAATACTCTCTTTCAAATTCTGAAGGTGGCAGGGGTAAAATACAGGGAGCGAAAGGCTATTTACAATTTGTACAGAAACAAGATGGCAGTTATAAGAGACGAGGGACATGAAAGGGAAGCAGTGGTTGGGAAGGGAGTGAGACAGGGTTGTAGCCTCTCCCCGATGTTATTCAATCTGTATACTGAACAAGCAACAAAGGAAACAAAAGAAAAATTTGGAGTAGGTATTAAAATCCATGGAGAAGAAATAAAAACTTTGAGGTTCGCTGATGACATTGTAATTCTGTCAGATACAGCAAAGGACTTGGAAGAGCAGTTGAATGGAATGGACACTGTCTTGAAAGGAGGATATGAGATGAACATCAACAATAACAAGATGAGGCTAATGGTATGTAGTTGAGTTAACTAGGGTGATGCTGAGGGAATTAGATTAGGGAATGAGACATTTAAAGTAGTAAAGGAGTTTTGCTATTTGGGGAGCAAAATAACAACTGATGATGGTCGAAGTAGAGAGGATATAAAATGTAGACTGGCAATGGCAAGGAAAGCGTTTCTGAAGAAGAGAAATTTGTTAACATTGAGTATAGATTTCGGTGTCAGGAAGTCGTTTCTGAAAGTATTTGTATGGAGTGTAGCTATGTATGGAAGTGAAACATGGACGATAAATAGTTTGGACAAGAACAGAATAGACGCTTTTGAAATGTGATGCTACAGCAGAATGCTGAAGATTAGATGGGTAGATCACATAACTAATGAGGAGGTATTGAACAGAATTGGGGAGAAGAGGAGTTTGTGGCACAACTTGACACGAAGAAGGGATCAGTTGGTAGGACATGTTCTGAGGCATCAAGGGATCACCAATTTAGTATTGGAGGGCAGCGTGGAGGGTAAAAATGTAGAGGGAGACCAAGAGATGAATAGACTAAGCAGATTCAGAAGGATGTAGGCTGCAGTGCATACTGGGAGATGAAGCAGCTTGCACAGGATAGAGTAGCATGGAGAGCTGCACTCAAACCAGTCTCAGGACTGAAGACCACCACAACATAAAAATTATTGCCTTTGCTAGTCGAACTTTATCAGTTTGTGAACGCTCGTACGATACTACTGAGCTGGAAGCATTAGCAATTATATGGGCACTAAAAAAGTTCTGATATTTTGTATATCGTAAACGGATAGTGATATATCGTGACCATAAAGTAGTGATGTTCTTAATGACAAGTAGAATGTTACATGGCCGACTTACGCGTTGGGTCTTATTATTATGGGAATATGACGTAATGGTTAAGCATGTCAAAGGGAGAGACAATGTTTTCGCTGACGCATTGTCAAGGTAAAGTACCAGGATCGATGAGGTTGAAGAAGAGCGAGTAATGGATTTTAAGGTGATGGTGTAAGGAATACTTTATATAGGAAAGAGGTTAATGAAATGTGTTCACAAATAGGGCAAATGCAGAAAGTAGATGGTAAATGGAGAAAAATAATAAGTGATTTAAGAACAGGAATGACTGATAAAGTTAACAGTCATTACCAACTGCAAGAAGGCATATTTTTTTACTGTAAAACTGAGATATGCATTCCCTCAAGGTGTATTGATTCCGTATTGTGGTTCACACATGTGAGATGGGGACATTTCAGAGCTCATAAGTGTGTAATGAAATTACAACAACTATGTTTCTATCCCAGCTCAATAAATACTCAAGAGGTATAGGATATGTCAAAAGGCAAGGCCGGTCAATTATTGTGTTAACGATGTGTTTCATCCAATAATACCTAGGAAACCTCTAGGCATCGTATCATGTGATACGTGTGGGTCATTTCCAGTAGCAAAAGGAAATTTTAAATATGTATTTGCAATGTATGATCTTTTCACAAAATATGTAAAATTGTATGTATTACAATCAACTGATGTGAAACCTATGTTAAGAAGGATCATAGATGATTATTTACTTAAAGTGGGGAAACCTGCAATGCTAATTTCTGATAATGCATCATATTTTTGAAGTAAAGCGTGGCGCTTAACAATGAAGACACGGGGAATTCCTCATGTATTCATTTCCCGCTTTAATCTGTCAGGGAACCCCATAGAAAGAGTCTTCCGAGAAAGTTGATGGCTTTTGTTAAAAGTTTATTACGTAATTAAGTATGTGTCTATTTTAAGTTAATTATTAATGTTTGTTTGTTATTCTTTTACTAATGTGCCTCATCATGTTAGGAAGTAAACGAGGCATCAACTTAATATAAAGTACGCAAGCGCACTGAAACATCTTAACATGGTCATTCCGGAACAAGGAAATTGATTTAAAAGGAAAAGATCACTTATTTTGAGAAAAACGAGATAAGAGACGAGTAAAGGAAAATAAATATAAACAGATATACCAATAAACTTAAGAAGGGTGAAAAACATTTCAATGATAGAACGTTACAAATAAAATAGTGACAGTGTTTAGAAAGCTGTGTTGGTTAACAGACCAATACGACACGTGTGAAGTGAGTGAGTTAGTTAATATTATAGAGTTATACCTAAATATTTCTATTATCTATCCCACTCCCTTAAATGGCACAAAATGCATATACAGGGTCGTCCCGAATTCATGGTACAAACTTTAATGGTAGGTGCAGGACATTGTAACAAGGATATATTGTATAGGAATGTATAGTCCCAGGTGACGCGGTGAGGCGTAAACAGGGGAAATAACGGCCGAAAGGAAAACGAAAGATTTTATTGAAATCGTTGTTGACAAGTGTCATGTTTACAGTAAGTGTTCAAAATTGCGTCCACCATGAGCGATACATGCTTGACAGCGTCGGTGCAGCGATTGGCGTACACGTTCAAAGATGCCTGGTATTTCACGCACACCTGCAGCAGCTACAGATATGCGAGCAACGAGATCCTCATCTGAGTCAACTGGAGTCTCATAAACAAGACTCTTAAGATGTCCCCATAAAAAGTAATCGAGGCAAGAGAAATCAGGAGATCGGGGTGGCCAAGGGACTGGTCCACCACGCCCAATCCATCTAGCACCAAACGTGGCATTCAGGTAATTCCGTACAGCAGTGCTGAAGTGTGCTGGCGCTCCATCGTGCTGAAACCACATGCGGTTACGAATGGCGAGCGGAACATCTTGCAGCAGTTCTGGTAACACTTCTTGCAGAAAAATAAGATAGCTTTCGCCACAGAGTCGCGTGGGTAGTAAGTATGGCCCAATCAAAAAGTCGTTCACAATACCAGCCCACACATTAATACCGAAACGTTGTTGATACGCATGTGGACGCGTTGCATGTGGATTATCTGTTGCCCACACATGGGAATTGTGCGCATTAAAGACACCCTCGCGTGAAAATGTCGCTTCATCTGTAAATAGCACATGACCTACGAAATCCGGCTGCAACGCACATTGCTGCAACAACCACTGGCAGAAGTTCACGCGAAGAGGATAATCTGCCGGATTCAATGCTTGTACTTTTTGAAAATGGAAGGGGTGTAAGCGATTTTCATTTAACACTCTGCATACAGTCTGATGACTCACATGTACGTCACGCGCAACAGTTCTTGTGCTTGACTCGGGTCTATCAGCCACTATGTTCAAGATGCGTTCTTCCAGTCTTGGAGAGCGTACAGCTCTTAATCGACCAGCGTCATGTCTGTTGACGTCGAACGTACCTGTTTCACAAAGTTGACGATGTAACCGTTGAAAAATTCTATGATCCGGCATTCGTCGATTAGGATACTCCGCGCGATACATTCGTAACGCAGCTCTGGCGTTACCATTTGCACGGCCGTACATGTAATGCATGTCTGCTTTTTCTGCATACGTAAAGTCACCCATCGTCTACGGCAGCACAATTGTGAATGGCGCTTGTCCCTACTGCGATACATCATGTTCATCTACTGCCCTCTACCGGCAGTGACACCAACCGATCACTCCATTTCTCTTTCCCCTGTTTACGCCTCACCGCGTCACCTGCGGCTATACATTCCTATACAATAAATCCTTGTTACAATGTCCTGTACCTACCATTAAAGTTTGTACCATGAATTCGGGACCACCCTGTATTATATCTCCAGATTAATGTACTTATATTCAAGAATTCATCTATGGTATAGAAGGAGTTGTCAAGGAGGTATGATTTCAATTTGTTTTTGAAACTATTGCTGCTGTCTGTCAGACATTTTATTTCATCTGGTAATTTATCAAAAAGTTTTATAGCAGCATACTTTACCTCTTTCCGTGACAAGGATAGCTTAAGTAAAGGATAGTGTAGGTCTTTTTTCTGGTATTGTAATCATGAATGTTGCTGTTGATTTTAAACTGGTCCATGTTGTTGAAAAAAAAAATTCATTACTGAGTAAATGTACTGTGAAGCAGTTGTAAGAACTCGGTCCGGCACACAGTTTTAATCTGCCTGGAAGTTTCATATCAGTGCACACTCCGCTACAGAGTGAAAATCTCATTCTGGAAACATTCCCCAGGATGTGGCTAAGCCATGTCTCCGCAATATCCTTTCTTTCAGGACTGCTAGCTCTGCAAGGTTCGCAGGAGAGCATCTGTAAAGTTTGGAAAGTAGGAGACGAGGTACTGGCAGAAGTAGAGCTGTGAGGGCAGGGCGTGAGTCGTGCTTGGGTAGCTCAGTTGGTAGAGCACTTGCCTGCGAAAGGCATAGGTCCTGAGTTCGAGTCTCAGTTCGGCACACAGTTTTCATCTGCCAGGAAGTTTCATATCAGCGCACACTCCGCTGCAGAGTGAAAATCTCATTCTGGATTCTTTAAACTTAATTATTCCTTCAAAACTGACCATAAGTGAGAAATGTGGGAGCTGTTATAGGGTAGTGAGTTGAGGGATTTGTTGCCAGTCTTGTAGAAAATATTTTCACTGGGCAGGATGCAGTGGGGAGAATGTTGGGAGAACAGAAGATGTTCTCTCCTGGAACTGCAGAATATGCAGTAGGAACATTTTGATTGGAGAACAGGAAAGGAAAATCTGTGCCCTTCAGGCACAGTTGGAACAAGCAAGGAAGGAACTGATAAGGATCAATGGAGATAGGGGGGAGGAGGGTGGTTGGAAACTGGCAGCTGGTACGAAGACAGAAAGATAGAAAGAGAATGCGATCCGACAGTTTTATCATCAACATCAAAAACAGCTGTCTACCACTGCCAGAGTTAAGTGGAGAAGAGCCTCAGGTAGAACAAGGAGCTGGAAATGTGCAGCACACTTCAACTGAGGCCAAGAAACCTAGGAATGTACAAAGTGTTAGGAAGAAGCAAGTGCTGCTGCTAGGTAGTAGCCAAGGGCGAGGTGTAGGCCCTGCACAAAATATGAACACAATTTTCAATCTCTAGAAAAGAGCCGTAAGAATAATAACCACAAATAGTAGTAAAGCTCATTGTAAAGATCTACTCAAAACATTGAGGATTTTAACTGCTACGTTTGAGTACATTTGCCAGTCAGTTGTACGCATAAAAAATAACACGAGTAATTACTATACAAACAGCTCTGTCCATGACCATGGAACAAGAGCTAGACTCAACTTACATTTACCAAGAAAAAAATAAACATAAAACTCAAAACAACATTTTCTACCAAGGAATGAACCTGTAGAATAAATTGCCAAAAGAGATTTAAAAAATTGCAAAAATACACTTATTTAAAAAGGCAGCTAAAAAGTATCTGTTATGCAATACATTTTATACATTGAAGGATTACTTAGATAAAACAGATTAGGGGTTTGGAAAAAAAGTTATACAAATAAATAATAATTATGATTATAAAACATCCAAGATTCCACATAACACCTTCACACTATGTTTTTTTCCTTCTTTTTTCCTTTTCTAGAAAAACTTTCCCCCAAGCTATGTATGGTGCAATACTAATACCTCTAATGACTGTCTCTATCTCGAAGTCTGTAAATGTATGTGTATACATATTAGCTTATTTTAAATTGGTCAGAACTTGTAAATACTTTGACATGTCCTACATCCTTGTAAAAAGAGATCTATGGATGAATAAAGCTACTATTACTACTAGTGCTATGTATTAGCTTTTCTAAAATTCTCCTAAATGCAATCAAAAGTGAAACCGGATGGAAAGCTGACGATTTTTTTTTAATCTCTTACTTATGGATGCTTATTTATTTACAAAATGATCCTGTAAATCTATGTAGTGGGCCGTGTGTATGATAAATGCTGAACCAGTCCTTAAACACTACAAACATTTCTTTTCTTCTTATGCTGAACAAAATTTCATTAGATTAGAAAGAATATTATATAATATCATAGCACTGAGAACATTTTACAAATACAGCATCAAAGTGTGGTACATTTTTATTTTTCTAGATACTACATCACAGAATAGAAACACTGGTGATTTGAATTTATCCATGCACATTCTTTTAATGTTATCTACGTAATGCTTTATAAAGTTTCATGCCAGGAATGAGTATGCCTTTTTATGATAGTGAACATTTCCTTCCTTTGAAACTTCCTGGCAGGTTATACAGTTGTGTATTGGACTGAGACTTTAACTAGGAACCTCATGTTTCATAGGCAATGCTCTCACCAACTGAGGTATTTGGGTCTAGATAGTTGAGTTGGTAAGTGCACTGCCTGCAAGAGGCAAGATTGTGGATTTGAGTCCTGATCCTACTTACAGTTTTAACCTGCTAGGTTGTTTCAAAACAGTGCACACTCCTGAAGAGAGTAAAATCCATTTGTGTACCATAATTGTTTGTCCGTATAGCAGTTGTGGATGGATTCATCATTTGAGACAGTTATAACCATTGTTAATTTTTTCTTTTATAACAATGACACTTTCTAATAAGTATATACATTTAGGGAAGATGTAGAATTTTATTCTCTCTAAATAGCTGTCTGTATGACATTCTTTGATCTTCTCTTTCTCTGCAGTCTGAAATATTTCTGGCTTGCTCCACAGTTGTCTTAAATACTACTCCATATATCAGTACTGAGTGAGCATATGCAAAATATATAGTCCTGAGATTATTATATGAAACAGACTTATTCTGGGTGGCAACCAAAGCCTGTATTAAATAAAAGACCATTTTCACCACACTTTTATTTTAAATTAGCACATAATTATGCATTAACAGTTAGCTTTGAGCACATGTAAGCGCTTAGAGGATGTGGATACATCATCCTCATAAGTGGTGTGAAACATAAATCATATGCCACAAACAGTTATGCATGACATGGTTGTCAATGGACATGACTGCAGAATATGTATGCACTAACTGTGCATACATAACCAATTTTGTGGAAATTTATGAGATGTCTCCATCACCTTCATATGGTATGAAGAAATTTTAGGAACTTACCTGCCTCCAATAGCATTTAGAAGTCCTTCAGTTACGATTTCATCAACATATCTTACGTAGGCCAGCCATTTCTCACTACATTTTTTATCATTCAGCTTCAACTGCAAATGAGAAATGACATGTTTAATTTCACTTACAGACCACTATAATAATAAAAAAAGCACGAATTTTGACACAGGCATAAATAATTGCCATAATTAGTTTGGATACCACAATTAAAATTTGAACTTCCCTCTTTCATACTTTTCTTTCATGTTAAAGTTTCAGGGTGGTTTTCAGAATACTGTGACCATCAAAAAGCAATTAAAATTCATCAGTGAAACACCTGCAGTGTGGATGAGGATATTAACAATGCCTATTCACATGGAAGTTGGAATAGAAAATTTCGACCAATAATATTTCCCCAGCCCCTTCCCCCTCCCCAAATAACAATATCCTCACATTATACATCATATTTATAGCCTCAACTATATAAGGAACTTCTTTGAGATTCAGTTGAAGCTAAAAGCCTGAGAAAGCTATACACAATCCAGTCAAATAATTTCTTTATTATGACACTCTGCACTGGAAGAAGTTTGGTGTTGCAACAATTTTTTACATGTGTTGAGTATTCACTGTGCATTGATAGAGATTCAGACTTGGACCGCTGCCTTGCTTTTCCCACTGAGCTAGTCAAGAAGAACTGATGAGCCAATTAAATACTTCACTACGTCATTACCACTTCCCTTTTCTGAAACATTCAGTGGGATTGAAATGGTACAGTTGATAAAACTGATGAAAAACATCAGAATTATTACTTTAACAAACTTACTGTATTGAATTCTACTTTCAACTCTAAGGCTCCTGCTAAGACATTCTCTCATGAGTGCTGTAAGATAAGGAAGAAAGACTGGGACACAGGGTGAGTGCTAATTACATTCCAAAATTTTTGTCTGTGGTTCCTTTTTATATGGCTAGAAAAAAACTGTGTGCAATACAGGGAATGTTGTTCAAAGTATGTATGGTACAGCTTAAAACTGCCATGAATGTTCACGATACGTGCTGATTTAAAATTTAATCCACATGAACATTAACCATGAATGAATTTTCCAGGCACCCTCATCACAAAATTTTAACCTTCTGTAGCCTATTGACTGACAATTTGTCTTTTATCATTTAATTTATTAGTCATAATAATTAGTTAAAGTACATCAGTTATTCATGGGAGACAGTTGTTCAGAAAACTGGCTTAATCAGATAATCAAACTGTATATTTTTGTTATCAATTTGCCAACAAAAATAAAATATATTTATCATAACTTGAATCTCTTGTACTGTTACAAATGCAACTACAGTAGGAATGTACGCACTACAGCCTAGTAAATCAAAAATATTTAACACATATGCTTTTTTCACATATAGTATACATGTATAGAGATAACTCTTACAAAAACTCTAAACAAGCCTACCCGCTTACGAGCAGCTAAGTCTCGCATTTTTTTCAGGATACTGGCTGTTTTCAAGTACAGCTTCAAACCATCGCAAGACAATTTGTCTTTTATCATTTAATTTATTAGTCATAATAATTAATTAAAGTACATCAGTTATTCATGGGAGACAGTTGTTCAGAAAACTGGCTTAATCAGATAATCAAACTGTATATTTTTGTTATCAATTTGCCAACAAAAATTAAATATATTTATCATAACTTGAATCTCTTGTACTGTTACAAATGCAACTACAGTAGGAATGTACGCACTACAGCCTAGTAAATCAAAAATATTTAACACATATGCTTTTTTCACATATAGTATACATGTATAGAGATAACTCTTACAAAAACTCTAAACAAGCCTACCCGCTTACGAGTAGCTAAGTCTCGCATTTTTTTCAGGGTACTGGCTGCTTTCAAGTACAGCTTCAAACCATCGCAAGACATTATCTGAACATTAAATACTTCAGAAGCAACCAGTACATATTCATTTTCATTTTCTGAACCAATAGCTAATGAGACGCTGGCAGTGTCAGTTTTGTCAGTGATGAGGTTTACTGTTTTGCTATCCTGCATGCTGTCGTGTCCTGGATCTGCATCATCGACACTCGTCCATTCTTAAACATCTTCTTCATAACATTCAAAGCAATTGAGTTCTTAAAGCATACTGGACATTCTGGACATGTCATTCTGATTGTCATTTTCAATTAGACTTTAAGAACTTTCTGCCATACTCAAAAATTTTATTCCAGGATTTTTCAAATTCTGTTCTGCATTCTGTGGAAGAAATCACTTTTCCTCATACTTTTCATACAAGATATCACATGATGGATGAGTTGGTATATTTTCAAGGAGCAGTAATATTCTCTCTCTTTTGCCATTCTTTAACTGATGAGCTTTTACAGAGGATTAAAATATTCTATAAACCATTCAGTGAAAATCATACCATCCACCCCAGCACTCTTTTGTGAGGTACAATAGGCATCACAGATATATTAACATGTTGGAAACAAAGCAGTTTCTTAGATTTACAATGACGAGCAGGGGCAATCGGTGGCTACCAGTAGCATTGGCACTAGCTGAAGCAGTAATATAATGCTTATTTTAGGACCAGATGCTCCTAATTCGAGTTTTCTTGGTAAAGCTTTACAATCAAGTCATGCTTTGTTAGTATTGTAAATGTTTTCTCCTTCACTACATCCCTTACCAGGTGGCTTCTCAAACCTGGTAAACATTCCCTGAGAATTCCAGAGGTAAGCAGGAAAATGGTGTCAAGAAGTTCTTGATAAATTAATGATGAGGGGAGGGGGGGGGGTGGGGGGGGGGGGGCAGCATATCACAATAATGACTTTTCTTTCCTCTCATGTGAGCTATATACCAGCCATAAGCAGTTGTTTAACCATAGTTTTTAAACATCAATAATTTATATGGAATGATGTTTGTACAATTAACACATTTTTAAACATTAAGTATTTTAAAATTTGTGATTTATAAACTTAATAAAAATCAGTTTCTATGCTAGACTAAAAATGCAGAATTCCCTGAGATTTTATGAAATTTCGAAATCCCCTGAGTACTGATTTTTCCAGGTAAAGTATAATTCCCAAGAATTCCAGGTTTCCCAGAAGAATCACCACTCTGACTCAGTAGGTGGGACTATAGCAGGCACGGCCTACATCTCAACAGGAAAGGGAAGGGTAAACTGGCTGGGTTATAACAGGAAATTTAAGGGGGGGAGGCACTGCCAGGAATGGTAAAATACCAGTGGTTACAGGTGCTGGAGCAGCACCTTTCTAGGATAGGTAAGACAGAAAGATGTCAAGTTCTACGAGAGGTTAGGATTGAAACAAATCTTCAGTTTAGGAAAGAAATTAAACAGCACAATGGTTCCAATGGCTCTGAGCACTATGCGACTTAACTTCTGAGGTCATCAGTCGCCTAGAACTTAGAACTAATTAAACCTAACTAATCTAAGGACATCACACACATCCATGCCCGACGCAGGATTCGAACCTGCGACCGTAGCGGTCGCTCGGCTCCAGACTGTAGCACCTAGAACTGTTAAACAGCACAATTCTAGCACATTGGATCACCAATCACAGCTGTCAATTATAAATTTTCACCAATCACCAGAAATTTTATCTCCACCAAGTTGTATCTCAGTCCTAGGTAATTGCATTGATGAATTAAAGTCACCCAACCCAGTTGACATAATCTGCCTCTCTGAACACCATGTGACCACTGGTATAGGAACTAGGCCTAAGCACAATGAGAAACTCAGACAGGAGAGTACTGCAAATGTTAGAATAAGGAAAGGTTCTCATAAAAGTATAATTAAAAATAATGTAAGTATATTTCATCAAAATATTGGGAGTTTAAAGAATAAAAAAGATGAGCTTCTGGTTTATTTAGAAGATTTAAAAGCTGAGGATGAAATAGATACACTATGCCTGTCTGAGCATCACATTGTTACTGATATGGATAAGGTAAATGTAAGTGGATATAAGCTCTCTGCACGTGTAATTAGAGAAAATATGGAGAAAGGAGAAGTTGCCATATATGTCAAAAGTTATCATTGTGCAAAAAGTACAGAAATAAAAAAGTTTTGTGTAGAGAAACATATAGAAGCATGTGCCTGTGAGCTTAAATTAAATAAAGGCACATTTATAATTGTAACTGTATATAGGTCCACATCGGGAAATTTTCATCTATTTCTGAAAAATTTGGACTCCTTGTTGGCTATCTGTCAGACAGGGGGAAGCAAATTATTATTTGTGGGGACTTCAATGTAGATTCTCTGAAAGAGGATAATAGGAAAAATGACCTTGAAGTATTACTCGGTTCTTTCAATTTGACACCAGTTATTGATTTTCCTACTCGGGTGGTAAAGGATAGCAGCTCACTGATAGATAACTTCTTTATAGGCCAAGATAAGTTTAACCAGATAAATGCTCAGCCTGTTGAGAATGGTCTTTCTGATCATGGTGCACAGCTAGTTACAATATATGACATAGCTCCATTCAGCAGTACTGAACAGTCCTCCAGAGTAGTACATTCAGTCAACGATTTAACAATCACAAATTTCAGGGAAAGCCTACAGCAGTTAGACTGGGATGAGGTGTACCGTGAACCTGATGCCAATTGAAAATATAATTTATTTCATGACACTTTTGTAAATGCATTTGAAAACTGCTTCCCCAAGAAAATAGTTAAATATACTCATAAGAAACCATGTAACAAACCATGGCTTACTAAGGGTACAAAAATATCTTGTAACCGGAAAAGGGAAATGTATCTGACAGCAAGAAAGAGTAGTGACCCAGAAACTATCAAACATTATAAAAACTACTGTGCTATATTAAGAAAAGTTATTAAAATATCCAGAAGTATGTGTATCATGTCTGAAATCAGCAACTCTGATAATAAAATTAAAACAATTTGGAATATTATTAAAAGAGAAACAGGTCAACCAAGAGCACAGGAAGACAGTATTACCATCAAATTGAATGAAAACTTTACGAACAAAAAGTCAGAAGTTGAAAATATTTTTAATAATCATTTTCTAAATGTTGTGGGTATAGTAGGATCCAGGTGTTCATTAGAAGATGCTAGGCTGTTAATGGAAGAGGCCATACCTATGCAATTTGATACAATTGAAATCTCACCCACTTATCCCTCTGAAATTAGGAAAATAATAAACTTGCTTAAAAGCAAAAACTCATATGGAATTGATGGCATTTCCAGCAAAATACTAAAAGCTTGTTCTCAACAGATATGTAAGATTCTCAGCCACCTGTGTAATAGCTCTCTGGAACAGGGCATTTTCCCTGATAGACTGAAATATGCTATTGTTATACCTTTGCATATAAAAGGGGATAAATCTGATGTCAACAATTACCATCCAATCTCCCTTCTAACAGCTTTATCCAAAATTTTTGAGAAAGTAATGTATTCAAGAGTAGCTTCACACATCTGTAAAAATGAAGTACTAACAAAATGTCAGTTTGGTTTCCAGAAAGATTTTTCAACAGAAAATGCCATATATGCTTTCTCCAATCAAATTTTGAATGATCTGAATAACTAAACACCACCCATTGGGATTTTTTGTGATCTCTCAAAGGCTTTTGGTTGTGTAAATCATGAAATTCTGCTAGACAAGCTCAAGTATTGTGGCATGAGTTGGACAGTGCACAAATGGTTTAATTCGTACCTAACGGGAAGAGTGCAGAAAGTTGAAATAAGCAGTTCTCATAATATGCAAAGATCAGCACATTCTTCAAACTGGGAAACTATCAAGAATGGGGTCCCACAAGGGTTGGTCATGGATCCTTTGTTGTTCTTAATATATATTAATGACTTGCCATTCTATATTCATGAGGAGGCAAAGTTAGTTCTCTTTGCTGATGATACAAGTATAGTAACCACACCTGACAAATAAGAATTAACTGATGAAATTGTCAATAATGTCTTTCAGAAAATTACTAAGTGATTCCTTGTAAACGGACTCTCACTGAATTTTGATAAGACACAGTACATACAGTTCCGTACAGTAAATGGTATGACACCATTAATAAATATAGACCTTAATCAGAAGCATATAGCTAAGGTAGAATATTCAAAATTTTTAGGTGTGTCCATTGATGAGAGATTAAATTGGAAGAAACACATTGATGATCTGCTGAAACATTTGAGTTCAGCTACTTATGCAATAAGCGTCATTGCAAATTTTGGTGATAAACATCTTAATAAATTAGCTTAGTACACCTATTTTCACTCATTGCTTGCATATGGCATCATATTTTGGGGTAATTCATCACTGAGGAATAAAGTATTTATTGCACAAAAGCATGTAAAGCATGGAGTCTACCCTAGATCATCCTGCAGACATTTATTTAAGGATCTAGGGATATTCACAGTAGCTTCTCAGTATATATACTCTCTTATGAAATTTGTTATTAACAACCAAAGCCAATTCAAAAGTAATAGCAGCGTGCATAACTACAATACTAGGAGAAAGGATGGTCTTCACTATTCAAGATTAAATCTAACTTTGGCACAGAAAGGGGTGATTTATACTGCCACTAAAGTCTTTGGTCACTTACCAAATAGTATCAAAAGTCTGACAGATAACCAACAAGTATTTAAGAAGAAATTAAAAGAATTTCTGAATGACAACTCCTTCTACTCCATAGAGGAATTTTTAGATATAAATTAAGAAAAAAAGAAAAAAAAAACATACAAAAAAAATTATATATTAAAAAAAAAGGTTGTTATATTAACTTAATTATGTTGTTAAATTAATTTAATTATGTCTTGTATTGGAACATTTGACTCGTTCCACATCATTACGAAATATTGTATTCATGATTCATGGAACTAGTATTAATCTAATCTAATCTACTTAGTTTGGTTTTGAAAGAATCATATGCTGAAGAATCATCAGACAGTTTTCTCCTTGTACTTGAAGTTCACGAATGCCATTCCTTGATTTAAGCATTTTAACCAGTCTGTGCTGGCTTTAAAATTCAAAAGCCCTCCAAGATCTTCCTTAAATTGAAGTGCCTTTTTCCACAGGATGGGACCAGACAGGTTCTCTCTATGACCCATTTTGTGCTAACCACCTGTAAACAGCATCATCTAGATCCATTTAAGTGGTTACCTTCATAGTCTTACGACTTGTTGATCCATCAGTAGACTCAAGCTTAGATATAAAATGTGTGATACTTGCCTTTTGTTTGTTATGTCAGTTATTGTCGACATACCAACTTTGTACTCAATAGCCACAGCTGCAAAATACTAACATGAATTCTTTACAGACAAATGGAAAAACTAGTAGAAGCCGACCTCGGGGAAGATCAGTTTGGATTCCGTAGAAATACTGGAACACGTGAGGCAAAACTGACCTTACGACTTATCTTAGAAGAAAGATTAAGGAAAGACAAACCTACGTTTCTAGCATTTGTAGACTTAGAGAAAGCTTTTGACAATGCTGACTGGAATACTCTCTTTCAAATTCTAAAGGTGGCAGGGGTAAAATACAAGGAGCGAAAGGCTATTTACAATTTGTACAGAAACCAGATGACAGTTATAAGAGTCGAGGGACATGAAAGGGAAGCAGTGGTTGGGAAGGGAGTAAGACAGGGTTGTAGCCTCTCCCCAATGTTATTCAATCTGTATATTGAGCAAGCAGTAAAGGAAACAAAAGAAAACTTCGGAGTAGGTATTAAAATCCATGGAGAAGAAATAAAAACTTTGAGGTTCGCCGATGACATTGTAATTCTGTCAGAGACAGCAAAGGACTTGGAAGAGCAGTTGAACGGAATGGATGGTGTCTTGAAGGGAGGATATAAGATGAACATCAACAAAAGCAAAATGAGGATAATGGAATGTAGTTGAATTAAGTCGGGTGATGTTGAGGGTATTAGATTAGGAAATGAGACACTTAAAGTAGTAAAGGAGTTTTGCTATTTGGGGAGCAAAATAACTGATGATGGTCGAAGTAGAGAGGATATAAAATGTAGACTGGCAATGGCAAGGAAAGCGTTTCTGAAGAAGAGAAATTTGTTAACATCGAGTATAGATTTAAGTGTCAGGAAGTCATTTCTGAAAGTATTTGTAAGGAGTGTAGCCATGTATGGAAGTGAAACATGGACGGTAAATAGTTTGGACAAGAAGAGAATAGAAGCTTTCGAAATGTGGTGCTACAGAAGAATGCTCAAGATTAGATGGGTAGATCACATAACTAATGAGGAAGTATTGAATAGGATTGGGGAGAAGAGAAGTTTGTGGCACAACTTGACCAGAAGAAGGGATCGGTTGGTAGGACATGTTCTGAGGCATCAAGGGATCACCAATTTAGTATTGGAGGGCAGCGTGGAGGGTAAAAATCGTAGAGGGAGACCAAGAGATGAATACACTAAGCAGATTCAGAAGGATGTAGGCTGCAGTAGGTACCTGGAGATGAAGAAGCTTGCACAGGATAGAGTAGCATGGAGAGCTGCATCAAACCAGTCTCGGGACTGAAGACCACAACAACAACAACAACTACAACAACAGATAACTTGGTTGCAGATTCCCTTTCTTCTAACCTTTTATTAATCTCATATTTATCTCTCATACAAATAACGACACCTTTACATTTAGATGTTTTATATCACAATTTTACTTTGCGCGGCAAATTTGGCACTACTGATCGTAATAGCATGCAAACAGGTAATATTGTCTACAGCTCAAAATGGTTCTGGAAAGGAGCAAGACTAGAGGTCGGAGGGTGGCACAGGCGAGCGAGTAAACAGTTCACTTAAGTGGTAATTCCGCTGACCAATTTTCGGATAATCAACGCTCTACTCTACTTTCTACAGCCAAAACTTTCAGATATAAAATAGTCTTGATATTCCCGCAGTATCAGAGTAAAAATTATAGCTATATATTTAAAACTCTGTCATCTTATTCTGTTGTTCCTGTTGAAGGCACTGGACATTATCATCAAAGGCTTGAGTTTTTACACAAGGATGTCACCATGATAAATTTTGTTCCCAAACAACTTCCAAATGTGTCAAACAATAATAATTACACTTGTAATGATATTGCAAATATATACAAATAAACACCAACTGAGTAAACAGCAACTCAGAGACCCCAGTATATGACAACAACACTGCAGCACATACAGTGTGCTTCCTTGTTGGGATGAAGGAGAACTACACACGTAATACAAAAGACAAGTAACACCAGTCCAGTAATCTCTCACTTTAGTGTTCAACCCCAAAGTTGGTTTGCAGCAGTATGCCATTCCCTCTTCCGTCTGCCTTCCTCTTCGTTTCTGTGTATGCAGTACACCCCGAAACATTCATAATCTACTGAATGCATGACATCCTTGGTTGGCCCAGGCGGGTCCTTCCCTTAATAGTTCCTCATGCCAGTGTTCTAGTGATGTTACTGTGTCTTAAAACTTGTCCTACAAGTATGTCTCTTCCTTCTCTGGATATGCCTCCACAATGATCCAGTTTCCTGTACTCTTCTCAGCATCACTTCATTGGTAACTCTGCCTCTCCAGCTGTCATCCTTCTGTAGCCCCAAATCTCCAGGGCTGCTAGTTGTATTCTGTCTTGTTATCCTATTGTCCAAGTTTCACACCTATAAAGGGCCACGCTCCAAACAAATGCTTTTATAATCCATTTCATTATTTCCTGACTGATGTTCTTGCTGATGAGTGAATTATTTCTTAAATTAACTGCAATTTTGGCAGTACAGTCCAGTAATATCCAATTCAAACAATATAAGCTGAAACAGCTGTCAGACAGCAGCATATGGTTGCACTTTCTGCACTACCTCTACATATGCGGGCAAATCTGTGGGAGTATAGTTGTAAAGTATTGCAGCAGCCACTGACAGCCAGCAGGTGCAAGGTGTTGGCATTCCAAATGCAGTAACACGGCTGTCTATTCATCGCAAGACAGGCCAGGCTTCACTCCACAAAGGCTGCCAGCCTAGTGGGACGATGCGGTCCTTGTAGTATAGGTAATGGAATTTCTCCATAACAGGCTTCAGTGGTGTTGTTGAGAACATGATTACAAGTGGCACATTGGCATAACAGGTAAGCTCCTATCTGGCACAAATAGCTGTCACTTTGTAGCAGACTGATTCACAGCCCTGTTGTATGACTACAAAGTAGAGGCTACACCTGACAAGTGGGTGACATGGAGCTGCCAGCAGCAGTAACAAGTTCAGGACTCCATTACTGTATCTGCTTCCTGCGCTAAGTCTGCCTTCCAGACTTGGTGCCATGATGCAGAGCAGTTATCCCAGGCCCATTCCATTAGTGAGCCAGACTCCTGCACAGGGGGGCAGTGGGTTGATTGCTAGGCAGGGCAGCCGCTTCTGCTACTCCCAGTGCAGGCAGCACTGCACCACACACCACTACTCACCACAACGTGTCCCTCTACTGGGGAGCTGGCTTCCATTGCAAGAATTCTGCCCAACTCAAGCACTGCTGACACTGTGTGCTTGCAGTGTAACTGGGTTGCATGCCACATACTGGTCACTGGCATCAGCAATCCCGGGCACATGTCTCAGCCAGCTGTCTGGGCACTCACTTGTCACCTCATCAACCACATGGGCCTCATCAAGTGCTCCGTGTCAGCAGTGTGAAAATGTCTGAGTAAATTAAATGTTTATTTTGACAGTCACATTTTTCAGGGCAGCCTTTGCAACCTTCCGCTGCAGCCACCGTACACCAAAGCCACCCCACCACCCCCCAGGGTCAGCTACAACAGCATTAGTTCAAAACTGCCCGAGCCCACTCCTACTTTTAATGCGTGGGAGGCAGCACCACAATAAAGTTATAACACATTTCTCTTAGAAACTCCACAACTCTTTGCACAATGTTATAAGCAATGACAGATCTTGCCAGTATTCTTCTTCACTTTCTTATGTGTCTCACAGACCTGAGTCTGAAAAAGAGAAAAAACCAAGAATCAAATTATCTAACACACTGGCCACCTACTCTTTTTATCCATCTTACATAGCTTAAGAGTAATGAGTACACAAAACACATTACATCATTGAAAAGCATCTCACAAAGAAATTGGGGCTTCACAGGCATTGCCAGAAAATGTCAACAATTGAACAGAATGGGGTGAAAAATCAGCTGGATTCAAGGTAACAATTTTGTGGATAATGCCGATGCTATCAACAGTACTTTCCACATCTACATCCATTTTGCACACAACTGATCAAGTGCTTAATGATTAATGGAAAATCTCATATAAAGATGTGAAACAAATACTAACAAAAGGGTAGAGGGGCTGGCCAGTACTTACCTCAGCTCAGTACAGCCAATAGATATACAAAAAACAGAACCGAAAATTTACGTTCCTAGCTTTCGGAACAAATGTTCCTTCATCAGGGAGGAGAGAGGGGAAAGATAGGGAAGAAGGGAAAGGAGATTCAGTTACTCACAACCCAGGTTATGCAGCAACAGGGAAAGGAAAATAGGGAGGGTAGCAAGGACGGAGGCATGTTGGGTTGTGAAAAGTGAAATTAAAGTACTGTGAAACGCAACTGTCCACCAGTCAGCTACATTATTTACAGTAGTCAGTGTCAGAATCCACAACCCAGTTGTCAGCCAGTGTAGCAATGCAGTACATCGCCACCGAGGACAACAAATGAAATAAATAAAACGGGCAGAACCCTTACAATCTGACAACATTAAAATTCTTAATAAAACTGAAAACTTCCGATCAGCCAACGGCTTTTGTTAAAGAGTGAAATCACATGGAGGCTCTTGCATAGTTACTCATTCTGATATAAGACATGAAATAAGAAATGATTTTAATCATTTGAATAAAGAGTGTATATTTGAAAGCTGCTGTATCAAGTTGAGGAACCTAACTGTCACAGTATTTTCTGTTTACAGAGTACCAGAAAAAGCTACAATTGAAGCTATTCTGGTGAAATTTCATTTCCTGCTTGAAAAACTCAATAAAGAAAAAAGGAAAAAGATAGTAATAGCTGCTGACTTCAATATTAATATCATAGTTGAAACCAATGATGTGTCCAAATTCAAATACTTAATTAAAAAAACTTTGACCTCAAAATAAACTTCATGCAACCCACTAGAGTAAATGCACAGTCAGCTACCTGTCTTGATAATATTCTAACAAATTATGTATTTGTAGATATTTACAAATTTTTGCATAGATTTAGGAATCTCTAACCACTCTGCATTATTAATTGAACTACCAAAAATTAAGAACGAAACTTCATGTAACAAAAACCAAACGAAAAGGAACTTCAATGAAAAAAAAAAATCATTTACATTTAGAAATAAGTTAAGAGAGGTTGAATGGCCTTACAACAGATGTATTTTGAGTATGAGTAACTTAAACAATTTTTAAGTACCTCTCTTGAAATATTTAATGAAAATTTTCCACTTAGAACCACATGCAAGAAAACGACTAATAAACTTAAATGGTATAAAAATTTCTAGTGCCAGAAGGAGGAAACTCCATAATGAACTGAAATATAATAAAAACAGACATTTTACTGAGCATGTTTGTCATTAAAAAGCTTTAGTTAAAAAAGTTGTGAAGACAGACAAACAAATGGCAAACAAGAAATTCATTGTAAAACATAAAAGTAAAACAAAAGCAATGTGGTCAGTTGTCAAATCAAAATTAGGTATTAGAGTTGGTAGTAATGAAATATCTAGGGATAAAGAAGATAATAGTTTTACTGTAAATCCGGCTCAAATATCAGAGTGTTTACATGAATTCTTCATAAATGTGGCAAAGTTAGATGTTGATGTAGAAGAGTATCAAAGTAAAGTAAATCCCTTTGGAATCCACCAAGAAGCTGAGTATCTTAAAGATTTTAAAAAAGTCACAACAAAGAATGTAGAAAATGTTATACTATCATTAAAAATAAAAACTGTGCTGGGAGGTATGGGATACCCACTGAAGTGATTAAAACAGTGTGTGGCATAATAGCACCTCCCCTAACTGAAATATTCAACCAGTCTTTTGAACAGGGATGCTTTCCCGATGTTTTGAAGTATGCCGAAGTCAGACTTCTGTTCAAGAAAGGGTCAAGGGAAGACATGAGAAATTATCAGCCTGTCAAAAGTGTTAGAGAAAGTATCTGCAAACCAGAGAAATCAGCTGCAAACTGGATCAAAACTTCATTGTAAAAAATGATATTATTACAAGTAACTAATTTGGATTTCAAACAGGAAACTCCCCTCTGGATGCTCTGAATAACTACTGAAAAGATAGGCAAATCTTTGGATCAGAGGAGTACAGCTGCAGGTACCTTTTTTGATCTCACAAAAGCATTTGAATTCATCAACCATGACTTGCTTATCTACAAATCAGACAAATAAGGGATTAAAGACAATGCTCTAAATTGGCTGACATCATACTTACACAACAGAAAAAAAGGGGAACTATCACCTCAGATGCAGGAAATTATTATTCCAAATGGAGTACAGTACCACAAAGTGTGCCTCAAGCCACGATTTTGGGGCCAATGCTGTTCCTATTGTACATAAATGACTTACCCATAAATACAAATTCCCCATCAGTTATGTTCCCAGATGATACTTCTGTTTTAATTGAAGATGATGATGCAGAAAAAATTCTGAGCTCCATCATAAGCACACTGGATACCTTAGAAAACTGGTTCCAGTTAAATGGGTTGAAACTGAACATCGCAAAACCCATATGGTACATTTCAGTACCAAACATTCAAAATGTGTGGAACTCGAAATTGAATGTAACAATCAACCTATGACAGAAGTTGATATGGTCAAATTCCTGGGGCTAAATGTGGGCAAGAACTTTAGCTAAAATACACATATTGAGCTCCAATCAAATACACTAAGTAGTTTTGCATTGCAATGCGAATACTAGCAAATTCACTGACCTGAGTAAACGAAAAATTGCTTATCATAATTATTTTGAATCTGTCATTAGATAAGGGATCATATTTTCAAGAAGTTCGAGTAGTGTACCTCGAATATTCAGACTGCAAAAGAAAATTGTCCGATACATGTGCACTGCACAGCAAACAGTCTTGTTTCCCATTATTTCGGAAACTACAAATCCCAACTGTTCCCTCCATATACATTTTGGATAATCATTTTAGCCATACATATAACACAAGAAATGAAAATAATTTTATGATACCCACATACCAGTCGAAATTATCCGCACGGACTCCACAGTATATGGGGATGACAATATATAAGAAGTTAATGGCCAAAAACATATTTAATATGAAGCCAGAAACTTTAAAAATGAGGCTAGAGCAGATTCTGGGGCAGAAATGCTAGTATTCAATAGAAGAATTAATAGAGGATGAAATGATAATTTGAGCAAGGGGTAATGAAGTATTAAATTTTATTGCATGTACATACAACAAAGCTGTCATCGTATTGAACAACTAGGATCACATTAACAACTTCAGTTCCTCTTCTTCCTTTGTTGTTGTTTCTTATTTTTTCAGTATTCCCTCATTGTCTCCCCATGAAGTCTCTTCCTTTCTTCAGTCCATGTTATTCCCGATTTTTTATTTCTTTTGTTTTGAAAGCCTTCCAAATTTACTATTTTATTTTTAAAATGGCTTCTTTCTGCTATTTCTGATTCTTTGATGTTGTTTCTTTCTAGATCTTTCCTTACTTCTGTAATCCATGGTGTTGTCGATTTCTTCTTCCTTATTATTATTATTATGCTGTTTGTTAACAGCTGTTCTTTATTTATGGTGAAATTTTACCACAATTTGACATGTCTCCTGTACCTGAATTAAATGATTTATATCATGAATGTTATGAGACAAATTCACTTGCTCATTCCCACTCACTCATTCAGCACAATTGTCATTAGCTCTTTGTGTCTCTTGAACTGTCACTGTGTCCTGTTTCACAGGCGGTCTCCTTCGTTCTGTCCTACTATTACTGCCTCCTCGCACCATCTCCCTCTTGCTTTTTGTTACGGCTGCTATCTCATTTGTTGCTTCCCACTGTCACTATCTCTCTCTTCTTCATTGCCATTGTCATAGACTCTGTCTCTCATTTACACTGGCTCTCGCCCACTTTCAGTCTCTCCATTTCTTTATTGCCATATCTGACACATCTAGATAAGTGTGTAGAAAATATAACAATAAAATTTGAGGAATTTGCTGTGGTTACTAGTGGTGACTAGGTAAGCCCCTTAAAGGTCACTGTACACCACATCATATGTAAACAGAACCAACTGCTCTGCTTCATTTGCATTAGCAGGAGAAAAGGTGTAATATTCGTACTTTGATCCTGTACTGTAGGATAGTGACACTAAGGCAACCCTTCTGTTGGGTTTAAAAATGGTCCCTGGCCCAAAGGCAATTCAAAACAACTCACCCTTCCTTTCTATCACCAACAGAAGCTGAGTAATGCATCTGTTGCATGTGTACCTATTACCTATGGAGTCACAATTGGAAGCAGCTTCAGACACATACTTCTTAACTGAAATATCTAGTTCTGACCTTAGTTTGTCATCCAGAATGACAAAGATACTACAATCTTAGATGATGAAATGAGTAGTACATGAACAGACGGTGAGAATAGTGAATTGGATGCTTACATTCTCAGTATGGACTCACATGTATTGTCCATGGTGTAAGCGGTCTGTATAAGAGGCACATATTCACATTAGGCACATGGTCAGGATTATTTAGTAGCACAGCATGTTCTCTCAGTAAAGCTACTAAATCCAAGTCAGACAGCCGAAAAATAACTAAAATAACAAGAAATTAGTTTCACAATGTCACTATTTAATTAAATGGAAGAGCTACAAATTATCAGTAACATATAGCACATACATGTAATCATAATTTACTACATGTATCAGAAAATAAAGGGGCAAACAGTTCATGAGAGAACTCACAGCACTATGTTGAAAATGCAACTCTCAAAAAAATCAATCATATGAATGTTTCACTAATTTCTCCTTCTCAAATGGGGAGAATTATACAAGGTGTATCGAAAAGAACCACCTGATTTGGCGCATCTATATTTCTGAAGCTAAAAGTCAAATGCAATTAATTTTGTTTTTGAAGAATGGGGAACTTGAAAAGTTTATTTTCATATCTTTTCATAGGTGTTCAATATGCCCCCCTCGAGATGCACAGCATATGTCAATGTCGTATTCAAATTGTTCCCACATTGAAGTGAGCATGTCTTAAGTTACAGCTTCCACAGCTGCTGTTATGTGATGTGTCACTTCATTTACTGTTGTTGGTAATGGAGGAATATAAACAGAGTCCTTTATAAACCCCTACAATAAACAATCACACACAGTCAGGTCAGGTGACCTTGGAGGCCAGCAATGTAAGGCTGAATCATTTGGTGCAGTGTGACTCACCCATCGTTCAGTAATCCTTTGGTTAAAAATTCCTGCACCTCAATATGCCAGTGCAGAGGTGCCCCATCCTGTTGATAAATAAAGTCATTCAAATCAGTCTCCAACTGTAGGAAAGAAAATAAAGTTCTCAAGCATATTGTGATATGTCCTTTCTGTAACAGTGTTTTTGGCATTCGACCTCTGTGTCAAGACACTCATAGATGGTCCGGCAATTTGCCTTTACAGAAACAACCTATTTCTCAGAATTGTTCATGCCATCATCTAATGCTCTGTGCTGTAGTAGGATCCACATCATACCTAATATGAAAGTCATGCTGAACTCTTATTACTGACCCACACTGTGCAGACGTAGAACATAAAATGCTTTCTGTTGTCCTGACACCATTTCTACTAGAACTGAAGTGGGCGCATACTGCTGCTACCAAGTGGAAACCATGTAAGACTCAGGGGTTTGCTCTTTCCAACTGTACATTGCTCACGCATATATCTCGAATTACATAATAGTTATGATTTTTTTTTAAATCAGCTGATTCTTTTTGATAAACCCTGTACATTCTCCAGAAATGAAAGCTCATTTGGATTTGATGGTGTTTCGAACACAGTACAAGAGATTTGTTCCCATATAATAAGCCCTGTTTTATCTGAAATATGGAATGCATCTCTAACTCAAGGAATTTTCCCAGAGAGATTGAAACTTGCCATAAGACAGGTGATAGGAGACATATCAGTAACTACCGACCTATTTTACTACTGACATCACTTTCAAAGATTTTGGAGGTGATGTATTTTAGAACAGTACCCCACCTGAGAAATAATAATATCCTCAGTAAATCACAGTTTGTATTCCAGAACTGTTGCTCAACTAAGAATGCTATTTACACATTCAGCCACTATATTTTTCAAGCATTAAATAACAAATACCATTGACTATTATTTTTTGTAACCTATCTAAGGCATTTGACTGTGTGAATTATAATACTCTTGTAGACAAATTTCATATCTAACCAAAAGACTGCAGAAAGTTTAAGTCAGTAATTCAACCAATATAATCAGTGAAGATTCTTCTGATTGGAGTGAGACTGTGTAAGGGATTCCCCAAGGGTCAATCTTAGATCCTCCACTGCTTCTCATATATGTAAATAAAGTTCTGTCTAATTGTTCCTCAAATACGTAAATGAACTTCTGTCTAATATACAATAAGTAGAATTAGATATTTTTGCAGGTGACACTAGAATTGTAAGGGGATGTCCATTAATTATGTGAGCTCAAAATGGGTGGGAAGCGTCTGGTAAAATCTGATTTCAAGGGGGAGGGCAGCAATGAAAATCTCACATAAGCTTTTTAATTCAGAAAATATACATTATTATAACAGGCAAAATTAAAATGCCTCTCTGACTGGACTGAATGCCTTACATGTGTGCCTGCCTGGGATTCAAATTCTGCACCAAGTGTCAGATTTCATTCATTTTAGGGAGTTTTCTGTCACAGTGGTTGAAATAGCTGCATGTCAAGCAGTGATATTGTGTAACGAATATAAAACTGATGCCATTATGTTCAACATGAATTTGTATCAAAACTCTTACAATGTGAATGTTAAGCTGCATGCCAACAAGTCAAAATACACGTGCGAAAAGAAGTTCATTGTTTGTGGAAGGAAGCTAAGTTGAAGTTCACAAACAAGAATTCTCTTAGTGAACATACAATTCAAGGCACGGAAAAAGCTACATAATCATACCATTCACAAGAAGGTACAAACAATGTTGTATTTCATCTGCGAAGTGAGAAAATGTTCAGTGACATGTAATATATATAATATACCGATAAAAGGTCAATTTTTTTAGGGATCCACCAAAATGGTTAATATAATATTATGAGCAGGGGAGACTAAGAGATTAATCATATGCAGGCACAACAAAAAGACTGCTAAACAAGTGAGACTCAACATCTGCGCTGTACAGTGAGTAGTAATCTATCCTTTTCATAATATTGTCATTATTCCATTCTGGATTTTCCATTGTTTGATTTTGCACCACAAAGGTTAATATTATTTTCTTGTAGAGTTTTTTGTCCCTCTGTCTCTGCCTGTCCGTCTCGATACCACAGAGGGTGGTCAGTTTATTTCCTGGTGAGATGTCACTTTATAAACTATGTTTCCACTTCACACTGGATTTTACATGTACATTTGAATCTCTGTATCTGAGAAACAGATAAAGATGTCAAGAAAATTTTCAGTATCGTTTGCAGTCGGGATCTTAGGAATATATCATAAGAATTACATCCATTTGCTGTACATAACCATCTTGGAATACATGGCCATTTTTAGTACCAAAAGCCATGTTGTTGGGATGTTTCTCAATAACTGATAATATTTTTGAAAACAAGAAAATGGCACTTCTAAATAAACGCATTGAGAATATACTGTACAAAGATGAGAAATTTACTGCGGTTAGTTATTTATATATCCATTGCTGATGGTGAAAAAAATGATGAAAAAGACTTTTTTCAGGTTTTCTCAGGAACTGCCCATTAATTAAGGGTGCCTCCGTAACTCCCATCAAGCGCACAGGAGACCGAATCATATGCAAAAAGAACCAACTGATCTGCTCCACTTTCCTAAGCTGGAGGAAGTGCAATATTGATACTTTGACTCTGTACTGCAGGATGCTGACACTAAGATGTTCCTTCTGTTGATTATACAAATGGTCCCAAGCCCAAGGGCTATCCAAAACACTTGGGATTGAACCCCACGTATGAGCAACGGAAAATCCCGTTTTTATGCACAGTGTTTTGGAAGATGTGAAGTATGCTGTCACATGCATACCGATAAATGTGAAATAGTTTTACAGCTTTTACTATAAACACATACACTAACAAGCTTTGCTTGCCTAGAGTATTCATGAAGTTTAGGTAGAAGACTAGACCGGAATGAACGCTGTCTTCGCCGGCCATTGTGGCCAAGTGGTTCAAGACGATTCAGTCCGGAACTGAGCTGCTGCTACAGTCGCAGGTTTGAATCTTGCCTCGGGCATGAGTGTATGTGATGTCCTTAGGTTCGTTAGGTTTAAGTAGTTCTAAGTCTAGGGGACTGATGGCCGCAGATGTTAAGTCCCATAGTGCACGGAGCCATTTGATTTGAATGCTGTCTTCTGGGCAGAAAAATCTGCAGGATTACCACAGGCTCCGGCCTCATTGCCCAATACGCTGAAGAGCTGCGAAGATACACGGGTTGAAATTAGTCACCTGATGCAAAATGGTGGTGTCAGTAACAGCTCATGCATCCAAGTTGCTTACAAGAAAAATATACAGAAGAGTGTAAAAGAAAACTAACGATCTGTTACATGATGATAAGTTTGGTTTTACAAAAGTTAAAGTCACCAGAGAGGCAGTTGTTGACGTTACGGTTGATAATGCAAGCAAGCGTGAAGAAAAAATCAAGACACACCTGGAGGTTTTGTCTTCCAGGAAGAAATGTTCAACAATGTAAAACGGTGCAAGATGTTCAAAATTCTACAAAAAATGGGAGAAAGTTATAGGGAAAGACTGGTGATATACAGTATGTACAAAAACCAAAAGGGAACAATAAGATTGGAAGACCAAAAATGAAGTGCTCGGATTAAAAAGGATGCCCCTATCATGCAATACACAGATCGAAGAAGCAATGACAGAAAGAAAAGAAAGGTTCAAGAGTGGGATTAGAATTGAGGGTCACTGATATGTTGCTAACCTCACTACAGGTGAAGAAGAATTACAGGTTCTGGTGAGTGTAACGAACAGTCTAATGAGTACAGAATAAGGATTAGAGTAAAATGAAAAAAAGTAATTGGAAGTAGCGAAAATGAGAATAGCGAAAAAACTTAACATCAAAATTGGTGGACAAGATGTAGACAACATTAAGGAATTCTATTACCCAGGCAGTGTAATAACAGATGATGGACGGATCAAGGAGGATATAAAAAGCAGACTCGCATTGGCAAGAAAAGGGGCATTCCTGGAGAAGAGTGGTCTATTCATATCAAAATATAGGCGATAACTTAGGGAAGAAATTTCTGAGACTGTAGGTTTAGAACACAGCATTGTATGGTAGCGAATTATGGTCAAAGGGAAAACTTTAACAGAATACTGAATTTTCACATTTTCAGAGTATTGAAAGGCGATCTGTTTTAATTGTTTAAAACCATTCAAAAGCCAAGATAGCATAAAAAATCACAGGCTATCACCCACTTCACCTTCCTCAATCTCTCTATTCCTCTGCCACTGGCATTGTCTCCTTCATCCTTTTCAACCACTATCTCTCGCTGACTGCTGTGTTCCACTGCCACTGTGTCCCTCTCTTTCCCTCACACTACAGTTGTCTCTTTCACTCTTTCTATACCAGAAGCACTGTCTAGTATCATCCAGCATTTATTACTTCTACGTCTCTTTCCTGCTGCCGCTCTTTCCTTCTCTCTCAGTATGAAAAAGGGCGAATATGTTCACATGACAATATTTTTGTGAAAAATTATAAAGGTGCCGAGGAAGATGAACTGAGGTAGCTGGTATCCTACTTTTCTGTCAGATTCCTTCAATAAAGAGGAGCATATTCCTCTTTTTTGTACTCCGATACGATCATTTTTCCGCTGGTTCCCTTCTTTCCCCTGTCACAGCAGGACATGTCTCTCATATGAAAGGAACTTGAGGGGTCAGTAAAATTCTGATAGTTTACTTAAGTGAAAATGAAATAGCACAAAACTAATTTAACATATCAGACATGTTCTTCAGTGCTACAGCGTGGAGTTCCCAGAATGCTACTGACAATAACGGAGACATTTTACATCATATTTCTCCGTGCTATATCACTTTATTAACTAAATTTTTATCCTACATAGTATTTTACTATTTTATGTTGAACCTCTGCATCTCACAAACGGATAAAGAAATCTAGAAAATTTTCAAGGTTGTCTGAGACTGGAGTCTTAGGAATATATCGTAAAAATTACAGCCATTTACAGCCGTCTTGGAATCGGGGACTGGGGTTTGGTTTGATGCTTGCAGCAGAAAAATGGTGAAAAATGCTTTATTAGGGGTTTCCTTTGGAAACATCCACATAATGCATCACTCGTTCATTCATTCATTCATTCATTCATTCATTCACGGGTATACCTATCAGTTTAACTGAACTGTGGGCTTATCATACGTATACCATCATCAATCAATTTATTTAATTTTTTCATAGATATTTTATATGTGCAAGTTGGGTAACTCAGAACCTTTGTGTCTGGGAAAGGAATAAAGATATCAAGGAAATCTGGAAGTTCACTCGATATTGTGATTTTATGAGTACAATTATAATTTCATTCATTTGCTGTGCATAGCCATCTTGGAATCATCGGCTGGATTTTGGTCCACTAGTGAAGGTGAAAATATAGTAAAAGAAACCTTTTTTGATAGTTTTGTGAGGAATCACCCGTGAACTAATGATGCCTCCATACTAATGATGACTCCATAACTCCCATCAAGCCCACCAGAGACCACATCAAATGCAAAAGAACCAGCTGATCTGCTCCATTTTCCTACGCTGGGGGGACTTTGACCCAGTACTGCAGGATGACGACACAGGTGATCCTTCTGTTAGATACACAAATGGTTCCTAGCTGAAGGGTTATCGAAAACACTTGACTCTATCTTTCTATCAACAACAGAACCCGAGATATGAGCCCCAGGAAAATCTTGGTTTTAAAGAAAACATTACATGAAAATGTTTGTTTATTACTCCTTTTCATTGGCAATAACACAGACTACAGTAGATACTAAACATGTCAAATACACTTAAGTTGTACATATCTTCTGGGGCCTGTGGGAAACATGCCCTTCTGGTACTGTACAGTACTGGTGCAAATTATGTGGAGGTTTTTGTTGTGTTTGGTATTACTGCAAACACTACAGTTTCTAAGCGATCTTGTACTTTAAAGAATATAAATACATTTTATAGCAGCATATTAAATGCTTTGAAACTAGGTTTCCATGACTCTTTTTTTGCAGTCCATAAGTATAGACTGCTATTGAGGAAGCTTCCTCTGAATATTGCACAATAATACTCATAATTGTCTCCACATTGGTGCAAAGTTGCACAGTTCTTGTGGCATAATACATGACGTTGAGCATGTTTCAGTCTTGAGTAAAGCGAACATTATTTACAGAATTTCACTTTTGTTACATGTAGACTGTCAGTTAAAATTATATCAGGTATCAGTTGTCTCATGACTTACTCTTAGAGATCATTCATATAATGTTTCATATCCAACTTTGTACATGCAATAAGTTATATTAAAAAAAAAAGGAAAAAAAAGAAAAAAAAAGAAAAGAGGACTCACAAAATATAAAAAAATAAAATAAAAAAACGAGCCGGAGGAATAATTACAGAAACCAGTACCTGTATGTTAGACGTATTGACCCTGGCTATTGAGACACTTGTTCCACTGTGACACAAGGGGGTGAATGGCTGTCTCATAAAATTCCCAGGCCTGCGATGTTAACCACTTCCACACGTACGGCTGGACGTCATCATCCGAGGTGAATTGTTTGCCCCTCAGAGCCTTTTTGAATGGAGCAAAAATGGTGTAATCACAGGGAGAGAGGTCTGAACTGTATGGAGGGTGGCTGAGAACCTCCCATATGAATTTCTGCAAGAGTGCCATGACTGTGTTGGCCATATGAGGCTTAGCATTGTCATGGAGCAGAATGACCCCATGGGTGAGACTGCCTGGTCATTTTGATTTGATCACTTGGCAAAGGGTGGTCAAGGTCTGCGAGTAACAATGGGCACTCACTGTTGTCCCAAGCTGCAGGAAGTGAATCAGAAGGAGGCCATCTTGGTCAAAGACGAACGTCAGCTTAACCTCTCATGCACTCGTGTGGATGGCCTTGGCTTTTTTTGGTGACCAGGACTCATCTCCAGCCACCACTCGTGCCAGGAACGCATTCCCTTGCAGAGCATAGCACTACAGAAGAGCAAGACAGTGGGCCATTCGACATGCTTCCTGGTGTGTTTGAAGACTGTGGGACATCCATTACGCACACACTTTGCGCATGTGTAGTCGTTCCTTCATGATGGTGTGAACACTTCCGACACTAAATCTGACCACGGCGGCTATGGCTTTCACTGTCACTCGGCAGTCCTGGGTAATGAGTGCATCCACTAGATGGAGGATGTCATTGGGAATGCAGTGTGGTACTCCAGACCGTGCATCACCGGATAATGACACCCGTCCTGCCCTGAAGATCTTGTGCCACACATTGACCCTTGCAAGGGACATACAGTGTAAGCTGTATACTAGTGACATTCATCAATGAATGTCCGTTCCTCCGACTCCTTCCATTGTCAGAAAACAAACAACTCTTTGCTCTTCTTTTGATGCCTCCATGTCACTGTTTGCAATGTGACTGGCAGCTTTGGACAATTGATGCATGTTGCTGCTAGGTCTGTATAGTCATGTGACGTGCACGCGTGCCCTCTAGTGGTGGGCTGTGAAGTTCCAAGCTCTGGTCAGAACCGCACCTCGTTACACACACCATGATATTACCCTCTTGTCACCGGTTTGCGCATTCCAGACTCTGTTTCGTTTCTTTTTGAACACCCCTTATACAATATTAAGCAATGGAAAGTCCAGGTTGGAATATCAGCAACTACGGAAAGGATAGATTGCTACTCACCGTAAAGGTGACACACATTGAGTTGCAGACAGGCTCAACAATAACACTGTTAAAAAAAAAGGGGGGGGGGGGGGGGGGGGAGCACACCTCACACACACATGACCATTGTCTCTGGCTGCTCAGGCAGACCTACATCTCCAACCTATTGTCCAAAATCTAGCCTTCCACATCAATGATACCAATCACTTCTTTCACCAACTCTCCACCCCTTTACCTCCTGCATTCCTATTCATCACAGTTGAGCCATTCCTCAAGCCCCTGGTTTTGCCACTAATGAGCACAACCTCTTTGAATGTCCACTTTACCTCATTTCCCATTTACCTTACTAACTACAAGGTCCGGCAGAAAAACCTCCCCTTTAAGGAAAGCTAATAAAAACAAAACCAAATAAGGTAGAACAATTTTATTTATACTAAATAAAAGTACATATTATGCCATTTTAGAAAATACTCTTATGGTCTTACTTTTTAAATAAAACATCCCTTAAATGGCTTCCTGCACTGTCGACACACTGATTGAGTCTTTCCCTGAAGTTATTCATTACTCTTTGAGTCATTTCAGGTGGAATAGCTTCAACCTCTTGTGTAATTGCTTCTTTCAGGGCTCGTAAAGATTGTGGACGTTGTTCATAAACTTTTGCTTTTAAATAGCCCCAAAGAAAGAAATCACAGGGCGTTAAGTCCGGCGATCGTGGGGGCCAGCCAATGTCTCCACGCAATGAGATCACATGTCCAGGAAACATTTCCTTCACTAATGCCAGTGACTGCCGCGCTGTGTGGGCTGTAGCACCATCTTGCTGGAACCACACGTTCTCTATTTCACCAAAAAGCTCCCTTAGTTGCGGTTGGAGAAAGTCGCGGAGCATGGCACAATAGCGTTCACTGTTGACGGTTAAATTCCTGTCATTTTCTTCGAAAAAGTAAGGACCGATCACTCCGGAATTGTAAACAGCACACCATACTGTTACTTTAGGGCTATGAAGTGGTCGTTGATGAAGTTCTTGGGGATTGTGTTCACACCAGTACCTGCAATTTTGGCTGTTCACTGTTCCGGCAAGGTGAAAGTGTGCTTCATCAGAAAAAATCACAATATCGTTGGGACGAATGTTCCGAAGAAGGTCTTGGCACAAACTTACACGGACACCACAGTCTCGTTCACTCAGTTCCTGCGTAGTTACAAGTTTGTAAGGATGCATTTTAAGATCTCGATGCAAGATTCTTCTCACACTTCGATCAGCTATCCGTAATGCTGCCGCATGCTTTTTAGCGGATCGTCGAGGAGATTGTTGAACTGAAGCTCTAACTGCATCAACATTTCCGTGGCCTGTTGCAGTCCGTGGTCGTCCAGGTGGTTTCCTTTTTAATGCGGAACCTGTCTCACGAAAGTTAGCAACCCAAGAATAAATTGTTTTCTTATCGGGAACAGGGTCCCGTCGTCCGAGCGCAAAGCGAACGCGAAAAGCACGTTGAGTATTAATAGGCGATTCGCCATTTTGAATAAAATCTTCCACTATGAAGGCACGATGTTCACCAGACCACGCCATGGCGTACACTGAAAACGGCACGTAGGCAGCTACGTAACGACGCGCCCCCCACCACTCTGCTCCTTCTACTGTCCGCTGCACGTTACTTTGTAATCGGGGAGTTTTTTATGCCGGACCCTGTATATCCAAACCCATAACTACTTCCCCTTCGCAGGGAAGGTACACAAACAAATCCATGGCACAACCATGGGAACCTGTATGGCACCCTACTATGCCAACCTGTTTGTGCGCTGTCTAGAGAAAACCTTTGTAGCCTCCCAAACCCTTGATCTGGTTCAGCTTCGTGGACAATATCTTCATGGTCTGGACTCAGGTTCAGGACACTCTATCCTCATTCCTTCACCACCTCAAAACCTTCTCTCCCATTCACTTCATTTGGTTCTTCTCAATCCAGAGTGCCACCATGGAAGGTGGCACGCTGACGTGCCCCTCTCTGAAGGCTCCATCTGCACCTCTGTGCATATCAAACCCATTGACCAACCACCTGTGGACAGAGTATCTGCAGTAATGGCAGCTCCCTTACCCAGTATGCTGAAAGTCTCACAAAGGCCTTCACAGACAGGCACTATCCCCCCAGACTCAGTCCACAAACAGATTTCCCATGCCATATCCCAATGGATCATATCCTTGTGAAAGGTGCAATACCTGCTGAATCCACCCCCCAGCACTTCCTATTCCAGTCCTGTCACAGACTTATCTTACCCCATCATAGGCAGCCACAGATGAGAAAGCAGTCATGTAGTGTATTAGTTCTGCTGCAATCATAGCTCAGCTTGTTATATAGGTATGAGCACCAACCAGTTGCGCAGTAGAATAAATGGCCAGTGCCAAACTGTAGCCAAGAGCATTATGGACCATCCTGTTGCACAACATGCAGCTAAACATAACATCCTTGATATCAGTGGCAGCTTTACAACTCAGGCCGTCTGGATCCTCCCTTCCATCATCAGCTTTTCTGGATTGCAAAGATGGGATTGATCCTTACAACAAATTCTCCACTCCCAAAATCATCCTGGCCTCAACCTACAGTAATCTACTGTCTCTGCACCCTCCACCAATTTCTGCCCCCTCTGACCTACCACCTCCTCCCAGCTCACATGCCCTTGCCCTCACTGTGCACTGCTCTCTTCCAATACACACACTGATCTCTTCCCCTTCTCTGTCCTCTCCTTTCAGCTCCCTGTTTTTTTTCCCCTTTCCTTCCTTCCCACAGCTTCCAGATGCTGCACCAGGTATCCTTGTCTGCCACCTCTAGTCCCTGCGTGCTCCACCAGGAAGCACTGTTTCCTCTTCCCTCACCCACACTCTGTTATCCCTACCCGTTCCCTGTTCCACTATGGGGTGTTGCTCCCATTCGACACATTTCAGTTATAGCCTGGCCTGAACTGCCAGAGATAGTGGTCAGGTGTATGTAAGGAGTGTTTGCTTGTGTGAATACGTGTGTTTTTCTTTTCTGATGAAGGCTTTGGCCAGAAGCTTCGTGTGTAACAGTTGTTCCTGTCTACAGCTCAACATGTCATCCTTACAGTGAGTAGCAATCTATCCTTTCCATAATTGTTAAAAACACAGTATTAGCTACAGAAATTAAATGAGTTTTTTATAATAGGGCAATGGTCTTGCCGCAGTGGATACACCGGTTCCCGTCATATCACCGAAGTTGAGCACCCTCAGGAATGGCCAGCACTTGGATGGGTGACCATCATTACACACAATTTCAAATATTTATGAACCTTTTTCTCACTTATAATCTCAGCAAAATGATGAAAGGAAAAAGGTTTACTGCTTACTACATTTTTGCTGTTCATGCAGTGAGATTGCCTGATGTTTTAATTAATTACTACTTTACTACTAACTGCATTTGCGACACATTTCGTTTGCAGACAGTTTCTCGTATACCACTCAATGTACTTGCAAAATTATATCATTGTATGACGCACAGTCCAGGATATATGACATCATAAACACCGAGGTGTGTGAAAACTTGCCACATCATGCATGATATTTAAATTCATTGTTACTAACCCACTGAACTGATTTCAAAGAAACCTTGTAAGGAGACAGCTTGAACTCTGTGGAAGAAAACAAGCTACTTCATAAAATGTGTAGTGCAAGATACTTACTGATTTGAAGAATGTTACGCAAATTATGAAAACATATTTACTCTCTGACTTTTGATCTTAATGAAATTTGTGAAAATGCTTTTATTGGTTGATATGTGCTACACGATACAACTCAAAGTAATGAATACAATGCTTTAAAATCTTCAGTGTATTTAATCCAGACTTCTATGCTACTTCAATAGCACAATGCACAGATGTACATTCCTGCTGATGATCCACTGTTCCCACTGCTTGAGAGCAATGCTGCACACGTCAACGCATCCTGTATTGGGACAGCTTTGGAGGGGGGAGAGCAGGGAGTGTAATAGAAATGTGAGGTATCTGCTGTTACTGCACATAGAGCAGCTTACTTATTCAATATCACTCATCATAAGAAAACTACTGATACACAAGTGCAGCTGTGTGCAACAGCTAGTGCTATATAAATAAACATTATGACTGACACAATAATGTAAGTGAGTAACAAATTACTTACAGTTCTTTCACCTGCACCTCCTCTTTCATCAGAACAGGCACCATTAATATCTGAATCAGTCACAGCAAAGCCACTCTCCTCTTCTGCGGAATGTTGTTCATTTGCTTCTTCTCCCAGTGTAATATCCAATTGTTCATGGTTATTAGTGGCATTCTCTTGATTAATGGAATTTTTGTTTTCTTCCCCTATGCTAGAAGACTTGCTATTAAAATGTGCTAGTTCACTTTGTCCATTCAGATAGTTTGATTCAAAATACAGATTGTAATTAGTTTCCATAAAATTATGTATCAGGACACCAGTTTCCTTGATGATGTTGTACCTAAAATCATTAATTAATTAACTCACACCACATATCAACATAAGGGTTTTATCTACAATGTCTGCAACTTACCAAACGTCAGTGATGATGTCAGTGACATATTCTGAAACTCCTAAAACTTGAACATACCTCTTTTGCACATTTTCCAAACGATCTTCAATATTAAGCAGAGCAAATTTCTTTCGCTCCTTCCGTTCATATAATGGAGTTGTAGACCAAGCACCCATAAGATCTCTGATTTTTTTAATATTTGATTGTGCATTAGTAACTCTCTCATGAAGTTGTTTTACCATGCTTTTGAATTTATCAACAAAATCCCAAACTGAAAATAAGTAAAAATCAGAAAATCTTGCAAATGGTTTTTAAGGTCTGTGGCCATTCTTCCTCAGTTGGCAAAGAAATGCAGTTTATCTGGTATATAATATCTATTACTTACCTTTTGCAACTGAAATGACCAAATGTATCTTGCCTGACTGTTTAGACATCTTCAGTGGTTTTAAATTCTTCCCATCTTTTCTATGTGTCCACTGGCTCTTCTGTGAGCAATTCTGGTCTCTTGAAACTGGATGTGTATAATTTTCTTGTATAAAAGTTAGCTTTGCAACAAAATTAAATGCAGCAATAAGAGCTGTACCACCTAATACAGTTCAGTACAAACAATTATACAAGGAAATCTCATAATTGTGAGTTCAGAAGTACTACTAGAGGAGCTAGTGGACATATACAAAATATGGGGGAGGGGGGGCAGAAACCATAAAAGATGCCTACAACAACTAGGCATAAGACGTTCAAAAACAAGTAAAGTTCGATTGCAAAACACAAGTAACAACTATTATTGTAAACAAGGAAACAGCACTGATTTCTAACAAGATATGAAGAATTGTTCTACGGGCAACATGAGTTCAAAACTGTGGATGCCACAGAGGAATATTTTGATTGTGCAAATAAAGATCTTAAATTTTAACTCACACTCTTTGGTTTTTGGATGCAAATCAGTATGGTCTGGCTGTTATCTTTATCATCTAAGCAAACCACTGCACATAGCAGCAGGTATGTCCCATTATACCAATTGTTAGTGCTTTCTCCCATTCCACCCACGTATGGATAATGGAAAAATGATCACTTAACTGCCTGTGTGTATGCTGTAATTAGTCTAATTATGCTGTAATTAGTCTAATCTTGTCTTCACAATCCCTACACAAGAATTCCACAGGGGGTTGTAATACTTTCCTTGATTCATCACTCAAAATTAGTTCTAGAAACTTTCTAAACAGGTTCCCCACGGGCTAATTTGCCTCTAACTTAAAATGTCTGCCAGGTCACTTATTTCAGCTTTTTCCTGATACTTCCCAATGGGTCAAACAAATCTACGACCATTTGTGCTGCCCTTCTTTGTATCCATTCAATATCATGTTACTCCTATCTAGTATGGGTTCCACACACTTGAGCAGTATTCTAGGCTTGGTCACAAAAGTCTTTTCATGCAATCTCTTTTGTAGACCGATTGCATTTCCCTAGTATTCTATCAATGAATTACAGTCTGACACCTGCTTTACCTATACTGAGTCTAACTGATTGTTCCATTTCATATCCCGACAAATTGTTAACCCCAGCTATTTGTATGAGTTTACCAATCCCAACTGTGACTCAATGATAATATAGTCATAGGATATTAGTTTTTTTTTTTTTTTTTTTTTTTTTTTTTTTTTTTTTTTTTTTTCTGTGAAGTGCAGTATTTTACATTGCAGAACATTTAAAGCAAGTGCCAATCTTTGTAATGCTTTAAAATCTTATCAAGATATGATTAAATATTCATGCAGCTTCTTTCAGACAGTATTTCATTATAGATAACTGCTTTGGCTGCAAAAATCTGAGGTTATAATAATATTGTTTGCAAGGTCATTAATATGGAACATACACAGCAAGGGTTCCAACAAGATCCAGGTGACAAACATCATGGGACACCTTCTAATATCACGTCAGACCTCCTTTTGCCTGGTGCAGTGCACCAACTCGATAGGCCCAGCAGATTTACTGAGCCATGTTGACTCTGTAGCTGTCTATAATTGCGAAAGTGTTGCCAGAGCAGGATTTTGTGTATGAACTGACCTTTGATTATCTCCTATAAATCTTCAATGGGATTCATGTCGGACGATCTGGGAGACCAAATCATTTGCTTGAACTGTCTAAAATGTTATTCAAACCAATTGCGAACAACTGTGGCCCGCTGACATTGCACATTGTCATATAAAAATTCAATCATTGTTAGGGAACAGGAAGTCGACGAATGGCTGAAAATGCTCTCCAAGTAACCTAACAGAACCATTTCTAGTCAATGATCAGTTTATTTGGACTAGAGGATCCAGTCCTTTCCAGTAAACACAGCCCACACCATTATCAAGCCATCACCAGCTTGCACAGTGCCTTGTTAACAACTTAGGTCAATGGTTTCATGGGGACTGCACTACACATAAATTACAGTAGCTTTCAAGCTACATACATCCGTGTGTAATAAAGCTGGTTTCTGATATACTGTTTCTGGAAAATAAGCTGTACACAATGCACTGTCAGAGTATTTTCAACACACATAATAAAAATATCCAAACAATCATTATTTGTCTAGTTATTTATTTTAGATATATTTGTTTTGTGTTTATAATTATTATTTTATGTTTTACATAGTTTTCCTTTTTTTAATTTTTTCTTAAATACATACAACCTGTTTATTGAAAATAATAAGTAACTCATTATTATTATATAAAAACATTACAATAGTGATAATCTGCTTAAAACATAATATTTTCTTACACCATGCACATAAAATGAACAAAATTTCTTTACATAACATGCACAATAGAGAACGTAATACAAAACAAAATTTTGCAGGATCTCAAATTATCATGGATGATCCTCAAAATACACTGATTTGTATCAGGAATATTTCAGTATACTGGTAAGCCTTAGTGAACAGAATGAATTATGTACCAGTGATTATATTGTTTCTAAATTTGAGACTAACACCATACTCATTCAACAGAACTAAATTTGAAAATCTCCTCACAAAGGTCTTCTAACATTGAAAGCCGTATACATCTCAACTGTAACTGTGCTTTCAAGCCCTTTGGAATCACCAGATGACAAGTTCCTTGTCCTCAGTTAAGATGGTCAAAACAGTTGTCTCACAAGAGACAACCTGCCTTTTATAGTTTTAGAAGAATCAAATGGTGAGTCTGGACAAATAATTCAAAAATCTCTTGTGAAGCATCTGTTGAACAAATGTCTGACCAGGCCAAAAGATATTTGAAAGACATTTTCTCTTCCAATGAGGGAGAAATATCTGTGTTATTGTTTGAGTCATGGGCTGTCAATGTAAAATAACTGTATAGAGCACTGCACCTGAGGACAAGGAACTTGTTCACTTGGTGATTCCAAAGGGCTCAACAGCACAGGCACAGTCGTGAGATGTACACAGCGTTCGATGTTGGAAGAACTTTATGAGATTTTCAGATTGAGTTTTGTTGAATTATCATGATGTTTACCTCCATTCAAGAAACAATACAATCACACTGCAGTCACTAGTATTATGATCAATTCCCTTTTCCAAGGGTTACCAATGTACTGAAATATGCCGGATACAAATCAGTACATTTAGAGGGTTACCCACAAAAATTTTAAATCCTTGTGTACGTTATGTAAAGAAATTTCATTCATTTTATGTGCATCATACAAGAAAATATTATGTTTTAAGCATTTCTTTATGTCTTATTATTATTGTAATGATTTTGTATCATAACAATAAGTTACTTTTTATTCTGAACTAACAAAATCAACATACATGAAATGGTAAACAAAGGGTATGTAAAACATAAAATAATAGAGATTATATTAGATTAGATTCAGTTCTCATTCCTTAGACCCAAAAAATGAGATGATTCTCGTGGGTCTGGAACATGTCAGAAAGTAGAACATAAAAACATAAACCATTTAAATATAATACTTACTACCCTGATCAAACCAAAATTTTAATGGTTGCTGGCAATTTATTCAAAATGTGTGTTCCTAAATATTGGACCCCTTTATGGATGAAGGTAAGTGATTTTAGGTCTTAATGTAGATTGTTCTAATCAAAGTATTGATACTACGTATTGAGCTATTGGTTGGAAATAGAGATGTATTACTTGCAACAAATTTCATTAAGGAATAAATACACTGAGAAGCAGTGGTTAGAATACAAAGTTATTTGAAAAGGGTTCTACAAGATGTTCTTGAATTTACACCACACATGCTTTTGCACCCAAAAATTTTGCTCAGTTTGATGAGTTGCCCCAGAATATGATTCGTTATAACATAATAGAATGAAAGTAAGCAAAGCATGCAAGTTTTTTTTATATTTATATCTCTTACATCTGATATCATTTTCATGGCAAATACAGACTTGTTCAGGCACCAACTGTATTTATTATCGAGTTGTAATCCCAGAAATTTAACACAGTCAGCCTCTTTGATCTGCATGTCTTCATATGTTATACACAAAGGAAATCTCTTACAGGTTCTGAACTGCATATAGTGGATCTTCTCAAAGTTAAATGACAGTGAATTAGCTTTAAACTACTTATTAATGTCAGTGAAAATTTGATTAGCATCTATTTATAAATCTGTACTTGACTTGCTACTATTGCAATGTTCGTGTCATCTGCAAACAAAACAACTTTAGCATCTGGCAATGTAACAGATAACAGGTCATTAATGTACACAAGAAAAACCAATGGACCCAAGATGGAACCTTGAGGAACACCACAAGTAATTAATTCCCAGCCAGATGAGGACTGACCACTTACTACACATGTATTACGCAACAACACCCTTTGTTTCCTGTTAGACAGATAAGACTCAAACCATTTCGCAGCATTGCCAGTGACACCATAAATTTCTAATTTACTTAAGAGAATGCTGTTGTTCACACAGTCAAAGGCTTTTTGACAAGTCACAGAAAATGCCAGTATCCTCTAATTTATTATCTAATGAATTAAGTACATTCTCACTGTAAGTATAAATAGCTTTCTCTATATCAGGACCCTTAAGAAATCCAAACTGTGACTTGGACAATATATTATTTGCAGTCAGATGCTTCAACACAACCTTTTCAAATTTTTTTGAGATATTCAGCAAAAGTGAAATTTGTCAACAGTTTGATGATATCTCTTTATCCACCTTCTTGTAAAGAGGCTTAACTTCAGCTTATTTTAGCCAGTCTGGAAATGTTCCACTGATAAGAGATTGAGTACACAAATAACTTAAGATAGAATTCAACTTGCATGAGCAGTCTTTGATTAACTTTGTTGATATGTTATTATACCCACTGGAATACTTACCGTATTTACTCGAATCTAAGCCGCACTTTTTTTCCGGTTTTTGTAATCCAAAAAACCGCCTGCGGCTTAGAATTGAGTGCAAAGCAGAAGTTCTGAAAAATGTTGGTAGGTGCCGCCACAACTAAGTTCTGCCGTCGAATATATGTAGCGCTACACAGGGATGCTTTGCAGGCACAAAGATAAATACGGGCGCCAAAACCTCTGCGTCAGTAAATAAATTTTAAAAAAAGGTGGAAGATGAGCTTTTTTCTCCGCCCCAAGTTTCGACCACTGCATTTTCATACATTATCCAACGAAGTAAATACAAATTCCGTATTGTTCATCTTTGAATGTAGCATCATTTCAATGTACTACGAAAATCCGACCGGCAAGACTGTTTGGGATGTTTGTCAATATGGCCAACTCTACGTTCTGAATTTTCTCCTACCTGTGAGAAGAGATGGTTGCTAATAGGAACTTTTATGTATTGTGAATCACATGCAGTATTCTCTTCACCATAATAATAATACGAATATAATAAACATTTTGCCATGTATTGTTTCGTGTTTGCTGCTATCTCATTTAAATCCTGTCTGCCTAATAAACTACGAATCTAGAGTGAGACAAGAGCAAACGCGGAAGAATGTACATATCATGTCATGTTTATATTCGTATTATTCTTATGCCTAATAGTGGTACAGTCAGAAATGAAACGCGGCAATTGACTAGATTTTTAAATCTTAAGATGACTAATTTCTGTGCAGAATGTAATGTACTAAAGAGGCGTCTGCAAAGATTTTCAAACGGAGAAAAATTTTCGCTAAACTCTCGTTCAGAACATCTTCTATCATACGCAATCTATTATTTGGTTCTTGTTGATCATTATCGAAGAAAGCACCAGTGTAAGTAACAACAAATAGTAGTCTCTTACCATTGTTTCGCTAATGAGACGATTCCTGACTTTTGTTTTTTAATTGTAAGCGGCGGTAGCGTGCACGAAAGCAAGCCATGCTGCGAGCGGCGACAGGTCGTAAACACACATTATCAGAAGGCGACAAACAATGCACCACACAGTACAGTAATGCATTTTCAGCTTAGAGTGACGTAAACACGTATAACAAAGAGAACGGCACTTATTATATCAAAGAAAAATAAGCAATCGATTCAAACCAGATGAAGCACGTGAAAAAGGAAGGGTACCCGTATAAATACGGACGGAGCAACTGACGCATAGCAGTGGCTACCTGGTAAAGCTTAACTGCTTAGCCTACGGCTCAAACCAAACTACTGTAGCTGTATCGTCATTCATTCGACCTAAATTGTGTCTCATATTACAATGGACCAACTTTGTTTCGATTTGGAGGTGCGGCCTAAAACTTTTCTCTCCCCCTTGAATTTCGAGTCTCAAATTTCAGGTGCGGCTTAGATTCGAGTGCGGCTTAGATTCAAGCAAATACGGTAGATTTTAAAGATTTTATGATGGATGCTGCTTCTCTAGGAGACACGAGTGTCATTTCCATTTTACTGAAGTTATTTTTAAAGACTGGTCTCAGGTACTCCATTGCACTGTTCACCGAACCTGATAACCACAAGCTGTCAGTAACAGAAATGAAGTACTTGTTTAAGAGGTTTGCAACACTACAAGTACTTGTTACCAAAGTCTCATTTATTTTTAGAGCTATCTGTTACTCTTCCTTTTCAGCCCCATCTGTCTCTGTCTTTACTATATCCCATACAGTTTTTATTTTGTTGCCTGATTTAATTAGCTTTTTCTCATAGTAAAGCTGCTATGGTTTCTGCATTACTTGCTTTAATATTTTGCTGTATTTTTTGTAATACATTACAATTCTAACATCAGAGCTGTTACTAGATGGTAGATACAGTCTCCTTTCTGTCCCACATGATATCTTCATTCCTTGTGTAATCCAATTTCTTTTTTTACTTCTGTGTGATTTGAGTTATCTTTAGGAGAAAACAGTTTTCGAAAGTGGAGGTAACTTTATTAATGTACGCTTTGTATTTTCCATTTGAGTCAGAAATATTGTAAACATCTATCCAGTGCATGTCTTTCAGCAATTTCCTGAATTTCTCAATTTTTTACTTATTTATTACACTCCTGTACTCAGATTTAATAGATTTTTTATCCTGACAAGTTTCAACATTTAACACTAGATGCTGCATATAGCCCATTTACTGTTGGTTTTGCGATATGACTTTTTTCCCTAGATTTGTCTACAATTGTCAATAGCAGTCTCAGAGCATTTACATATACTAGTAGCAAAGTTCACAGTAGGAACTAAATTGAAAAATAGTGTTACTGACTGCAATAATTGTTCACTGACAGAGCTTTTCAATAAATCCACATGAAAATCAACAGCAACCACTATTTCCCTGTATTTAACCATGAGATGGGACAGCAAAGCTTCCAGATTTTTTATGAAGAGGTTACTATTTCCTGAAGGTGATCTGTATATACCTACTATTATAAAGGGCTTATCATGAAATACTACTTCTATTGCACAAGCTTCTAAGTGCTGCTCTGAGCAAAATTTATTAATATCAATATTCTTGAAATCAAAACAGTTTCTGACAAATATGGCAACTCCTCCTTTCTCTATATTTTATCTATAGAAATAAGAAGCTAGCTTGAATCCTGTAAGATTTAACATATCTATACCAGTGGTCACATATTGTTCAGAGAGGCAGATTATATTAACTAGTGTGCTCAACTCTAAATCTTGAACAAAAATTATTTAAAACATAAATCAAATATAATATAATAAAATAGATAACTAGACTAATAATGACTATTTAGATATTTCAGATTTGTTGAAAATACTCTGATGGCACACTGTTTACGGCTTATTTTCCAGAAATGGTATTTCAGAGACAAGCTTATTATTACACATGGGTGTATGTAGGATGAAAGTTTCTTTAATTTATGTTATAACAAAAGTTTTGTTTTTAAAAAATTAATGAATTGTGGTGGGGTATTCTGCAAAGTTTCAAATTGCTACAAAATTCAATTATATTGTTTTCAAGAACATTAATTATATATCAACTTTTATGAGAAAGATTTTTTACATATCATTGTTTCAAAGATATTGCCTCCAAACATAACATGCCAAATTACTTTTCAGGGTGTATTTTAACCCTTAAAAGTGAAATCGGGGGCAAATAAAAAATACGTACATACTGCATTCTTTTGCCCCTCTAGACATCTGCCAAGTTTCATCAAGATCATTTACCGAGACTTGGGAATGTTCTCTGGTGAGGGTTTTTTTTTTTTTTTTTTTATATATATATATATATATATATATATATATATATATATATATATATATATATATATATATATATATATATATATATATATATATAAATTGAGGAATACTGCATCTGACTGACTGCCTTGATCCATGGCTTTCAGTATGTCATGTGCAGAAAGTATGAGTTATGTTTCAAATGATCGATGTTTTCAGAATCCATGTTGGTTGGCATGGAGGAGGTCATTCCGTTCAAGATACCTTATTTCGTGTAAGCTCACATTATTTTCTAAGATTCTAAAACGAGTGGATGTCATGGATACTAGAAGGTAGTTTTGTGGATCACTTCTGCTGCTCTTCTTGTAGATGGGTTTGACCTGTGCTTTCTTCCAACCACTGGGCACAGTGTTTTGTTCAAGAGAGGTTCAGTATGTTGTGATTAAAAGAGGTGTTAATTCATCTGCAAATTCAATATAGAATTTGATAGGTATTTCATCAGGTCTGGAAGCTTTGTTCAATTCTAATTACTTCAGTTGTTCCTCAACATCACTAACATTTATCTTTGTATGAGAATAAAATTCTGGCATTACTCCTGGGTTTTCCTATGTGAAGGTGCATTTAAAAACTGAGTTAAGCATTTTTGCTTTTGTTTTGCAACCTTCAATTTCCATTCCTGTCTCATCTGTGAATAACTGGACACTTAACTTTGGTGCCACCGACATTATGACCAGATTTTTTATTTTTTTTATTTTGTGAAACGTCTTTTAACAATATTCTGCTACAGTAGTTTCTGAAAGCTTCATGCACTGCTCTCCTGGCAGCCAGACACATTTCATTCGACGTCTTTCTATAGCCCTCTGCTTTCTGTCTCCTGTGGACACCGTGTCTTCTGTAGGAAATACAGGATTTATCACTATTTGTCCACTTGACTGTGAGTGGCATGTCAGTGGTAGGACTCGACATTCTGTACAAGTGTACCAGGGTCTAGGAAAAACTCAGAATTTCACTTCCGTCCCCCAAACTGACAAGTTTGAGGTACTATCATCCACCGAAACCACAACCAAGACAGTGAGACTCATTACACTTCTTGGGAAATGTGCTGAGCCTATGTCAAGCGGAGGCAAACACAAAAGGATAGGGGTCTATTAATCATCAGTAGTTTAAACGTATGGTGAATAATGGTACTCCTTACGAAAGTGGCAGTGAGGGATGGCAGAAATCTCTATTTCTTTTGGAGTCCCTTTACAGTGACTGTATACCACGCCACTGAGAGGTCCAATCATTTGAACTGTTATACTGGGTATATATCTATTTGGTGCATTCAGTTATTGTTTTAAACTTAAGCCATAATTGCTCTGTTTGCTCCTGTTCTGAATTAAAAGTTTCAAGTTCCTCCCTGTGGTATGACTATCTGCTTCTTTGTCTAGTTTACTGAACATCTTCACTTCATTGTGTGTAGTAATCTATCCTTTCCATAATATTGTCATTATTCCATCCTGGATTTCCACAGTTTGATTTTATGAACTTATCCACCTTTCTACTTGTTTTAGTTGGCCTTCGTACAATGGTAATCATTGTTGCTACAACTGCCTCATGGCCACTGATACCAGCTTCGATGCATATGTCCTCAAAGACATCAAATCTATTTTTCCCAATAGATCTAATATATTTCCATCATGAGTGGGTTTCGGAACTATCTGTTCCAGGAAGTTTTCAGTGGAGGTATTTAGTAATGTTTTATGGCACATCTTGGTAAGCCCACCACTAACAAAGCTGTAATTTTTTCATTTGAATGTTGGATGATTGAAGTCTTCTCTGATGATTACAGTTGGATTGGGGAAGTTACATACAAGTGAACTGAGTTTTTCTCTGAAGTTTTCAGTTCCCTCAGGAGGTGAGTCTGGTGGATAATAGAAGGGACAATTATAATTTTATACCCAAACAATCTTGCATGTGGCTTCAATTTCTATCTCTGTAGATACGAGTTTCTTTCTACTGCAGCAAATATACCAGTCCCATTTCCAATTAGCTTATTCTTTCAATATATGTTTAAATTTGTTCCAAAAATCTTACTCTGTCACTCTCTGGTTTCAACCCACTTCCTGTACCTAGTATCATGTGAGCTTCACTGCATTTTAGGCGCTCTTTTTACACTGGCACCATGTTGTGAATGCTTCGGCAGTTGACTACTAGGATCTTAATACTCTTGCCTGTGAGAAGGCATTTCTTTGGAGCTCACACTGATATTTTCAGGTCTCCTACACTTATCATTATCTGGAGTGGATGGAGAGCCACCTAATTTAAAAAACCATTGTGTACAACACATAAACAATCAGTTACCTGTGTAGCAGCCTCTGATGTGTAGTAAGCACCTGATCCATTCTGGGATCGCACAATTTTTGGTTTAAGTCCAAGACATCACAGACTAGCTAATCACAGAACCTTCACAGTCCTTGGTTCAAGGCTTCCACTTTACTCAGAACCAGTGGGCCACAAACTGTTCTGGGGTCAGTGCTGCAAATTGTGAGCTTTGTTCAAACTTCATAAGCAAGGCTGGTATTCTTAACCTTCTCTGCCAGTCACTGGGGTGATCAAGTATGACAGCAGAGCACCAACAAGAGGCATCGTTTGTCCCAACATGAGCCACAATCTTCAGTTGGTTACATCCCGTTTCTTCAGTGGTTGCTGTAATAAGCTCTTCAACATCCTGAATGAGGCCTCCAGGCATAAACAATGAGTGCAGATGGTGATTCTCACCATCCCTTACTGCCACTTCCCTAAAGGGTACCATTATCCTTTTGGGGTGCCATTATCCTTTTGTGTTTGCCTCCTCTTGACATGGGACTCAGCACATTTCCCAAGAAGTGTAATGAGTCTCACTGGCTCAGTTTTGGATTCGATGGGTGAAAGCACCTCAAACTTATTAGTTTGGGGGATGTAAGTGAAATTCTGAGTTTTTCCTAGACCCTGGTACACATGTACAGAATTCCTAGGCCTACCACTGATGTGCCACTCACAGTCAAGTGGACAAGGAGTGATAGAGACTGTATTTCCTACAGAAGAGAGAGTGTCCACAGAAGAGAACAGTACTTGCAAGACATTTGGTATCTCTGGCACACAACTCTTGCCAGCTCTCCCAACACACCCAGTTGCAACATCTTCCAATTGCTTCACAGTACTCAGGATGATTTCCAGCTGTTTATGAATAGCAGCTAACTCATCCTGTGCCTGAGAACAGCATACACAGTGGGGCTGCATTATGCCTCGTGTAATATTTTACTGAACAGTAAGCAAATAACTTTAGAAGCTTGCCGAGTATCTTGTAATTAATGGGTCTGATGTGCTATAAATATCAGAAGTAGTCTTTCAGAACTGAAGTAATTAATGGCTGAAATGAGATCTCTACAATGAAAATAGAAAAATTGGTACAAAATTTGCTGTTTCTTTGAAACATTTGCCCTGTTACGGTTGCTAACAAATTTGAGAATAGAGTTAATTTATGATAGTTGCTGATGATATGCACTCTTGGTAAAAGAGAAACTAATATGGCATGATATGTTATTTATTGAAAGTAACTGCAAATGAAAAATGCTGATTTACTACTAAATTGCTTACGCACATTTACAACTTACGAATACTCACAAAATTAATATGTTTGCAAGTGTCCAAAAATTATCAAAAATATACCTTTTTTATGTAAATATATAGTAAAATTAGGGAACAGCTAGTTTTGAATGAGGATACTGTGGCCTAGAGTTTCTACAAAGCACAAATTAAAATTACAATTGATGATACAAGCTTTTCTCCCCCCCCCCCCCCCCCCCAATTACTTGCAAACGTTCAAGAAAGCACAATATATCACAATACAGACAAGTACTGACATACTGACACAATAAATGAAAGATATTGTGAAAACGATACAAACAGTTTTGCAGGACATCAGACCTATCTGCAATGTGCAGTCTCACAGGATGAAAATTGCTATGTTGACTTAAGCATGTACATGAGTGTCTGAATTGCATGGATTTTTTTTTTTTACGTAGCTGGAACTGTGATGACTTCTACTCTGGCTTGCCAAAGATTAACACTACAGCATCAGTTTATCTCAGTCAAAAATGCGAAAATTGTGAAGCACCAACAGAGTACCTCTTCTGTTTGTGGCAGGATGTCAATGCCAGGTAAAATGCAAAAAAATGAAAATAAATATCTTCATTGAAAATATATTCATAAATATACCATAATAATAATTGTGATTAAATAGTGATCAATCCAGTCTGAAATTTGACTAAGAATACTGCCTATAGAAAAAAAGTAGATGTCTGTATAAATACACAAGAAATAAAAGAAATAAATATACAAGAAAATGAAGATAATAAATCTTATTTATGATTTAATGTTAGTATCAGAGATCTCATCTGCCTAACAAATCTGCAATTGTTTTCATTAGAAACAATATATTTAGTTACAACCTACAAAACTTTAGTTATAATCCAGATTTATTACGTTATCTTTTGTCGGACAAAAAACTTAAAACTGCAGTATAACACACTAGTTTTATAACACAATGTAGCAACTGATTCATTAGGAATCTAATACTCAGCACTGAAAACTATAATTTTGCTCCTTGGAGAACAACAGTTCTGTTATGTAAATTTTACATGATTATCATTGTTCAGAATCACAGTGGATGGATCCCAACACAAGAATTGTTTACTATGGCTAATATAACACACCCTCGGATTTACTGAAGTCCAGCAATTTTATGTTGTGTGACAACAAAATGATTAATATACAAATAGAGCATTTACAATAGTAGAAAATGTTTGGTACTTGGAATATATAGGACCTTTTACCTCAAACAGCTAATAAATCAAAGCCAACATCATATAAGGTATGGCCAAAAATATGGGAACACCAAGAGAACATAAATGCAGATACTAACCAAGTCTGCAGGTTTCACTGTTGTATTTGACCACAAACAGCATGTGTGCAACATGCTGGAATGATCAGTCATAGTCAGAACAGCATTATCTCAGAGCTCAGTGCATTTGAACATGGGCAAGTTGTTGGGGCTTGTATGGGGGATTCTTCCATAACCAAGGCAGCCAAAGTGTTTGGTGTTTCAAGAGGCTTCATACCAAAGATTCATATCACTTACTGGGAAAGTAGAAAAACGTCACCTGCTAAGTCGTGACATGTATGAAAGTTTGTGTTGAGTGATCATGACAGACATTCATTGAAGAGAATTGTGACAAAAAGTATAATGACCACAGCTGCAAAATTCACTGTATAACTGCAATATTTCTTTGAAAACCATATGGGACCTTTATTTATACTTTCTGAGATGACTGGAAGCTATTATGAATGTCAATGCTTTTTGTACATCATATTAAGCATGGCAATGTGTTGCATTTTCAGAGGCTTACAAAACAATACTTATGAAAATTTTTGTAAGTTATGAGAGTTCTGGATACCTTATTTCGTAACTAATCAGCATTTGTCACTCACACTTAGTGCCAAAAAATAGATCGCCCCAAATTTCAGTGTAAATCAATGAAAAACAGTCATACATTTCTGAGAATTTTCGTGAAGTTTCCATTAAGCATTAACAATAGTATTAAATTAGCATGTTCATCTTCATCTTCTCTTCAGGTATTAGGCAGGAACTGCCTATTACGGTATCCATCTCTGTCATGGTCTTCCTCTGTCTCTTCTCCCATGGCACACACGTAACAATTTGAAGATGTTCTTCCAAAATCTTGCTGGTAAAAACAGCTGTGGTTTTACTGTTGATACACTGCAATGTAATTGGATGTCAGTGCCTGGAAGTTGACCAACTGCAAGTCTAATGATGAAGTTGTTTCCTACAACAGCTCTTGCAGTTCCTGGTCAGTACATTGTGCTTCTGCAACCTCTGTGTAGTCAATAGTGGAGACACTACAGGCTCAGGAGAGGCTGTATCCTACTGCATTCTTGATCTCAGATATGCATAGGATGTCCATGATGAACTGTGTGCTAAACAAACTGGTTATCCTGTCAAGGAAAACAAATGATGTTTTTCTGCCAAAATGTATATAATAGTGGCTTTTGGTCGGTGAAGACTGTCAACTCATGGACTACTTGCTGAGGTCGAAAGTATGTGACTGCCTTGTATATCATTAACAGTTCGTGCTCATAAGTGCTCCGTTTCTGTTCAGATGTTGAAAGTTTCTGCAAGAAAAAGGGTAGAGGCTGCCACGTGTCACTGCTGTGTTGCTGCAACACAGTGCCCATCACCGTCTGGCTTGCATCTACCACCAATGCTAAAAGCACATTTGGCTCAGGGTGCACTAACTATGCAGCATCCGCTATCACTTGTTAGAATGCAACAGTCATGCAAACTGTCCCAGTTACTGTTGTGTTCCCTTTGCATTTTGGACTTGCAAGCACTGCTGTTAATAGTTGTTAGATTTCTGCGACCCATGGTAGATGTCAACAACAAAATTTTAGCATCCCTAGAAATCATCACAGCGCCTTAACTGTGGAAGGCTGGGGGTTCTTCAGAATGTCTTTCACTTTTCCAGGTAGTGGTAAGGAGCCTTGTTGACTGAATACGCATTTTGTTGTGTTCAGCACTGCACCATACTCATCCAGCAACTTCAAGACTTCAGATGTTGGTGAAGCGAAAAATACCAAGTTGTCATCGAGGTAGGTGTAGAAGAATGAGACATTGTGCAACATAGTGTCAATAAATCTCTGCCATGTCTGCATAGCATTCCTGAGGCTGAACACCATGAAACTGCTCTTGAAGAGATTGAACCGTGTAATGAAGGCCATCTTAGGGATGTGTTGCTCAGCCACATGAATCTGTACGTATGCCTTGTCACAGTCCAAAATGCTGTAAGGCAAGCACCACTCAATGCATAGTTTTAATCACAGAGTAATGGCAACAGATAATATCTGACACTGTAAAGTCATTAAGCACTCTATAGTCACCGCATGCATACCATGCATCACACTACTTTGACACTATATGCAGCAGTGAAAACCAAGGACTACTGGACAGTTGCGTGATGCCCTCTCAAGTCATGCTGTCATATTCTGCATTTGCAACTGCTAAGTGATCTGGGGCTAATAGCTGTGACCTACAAAGTAACAGGGCTCCCTCAGCAGTGTTTATATGTGCGAGGTGTTATGCTTCACATCTATAGGCACACATGACAGTCTTGTCAGTGCCAGGAAATCTCGAAGCAGTGTTGCATACTCACTGTCAGCAGCTTCTATTGCCTTTGCAGTCTGGTGATGCAGCTTCTATTATCTTGGTGGACTGGATGGTGGTGTGGCTCCAAAATCCAGTGGCTATGAGTCCAGTGATGTGGTTACCCAGGCATGTGTTGGTGATGTCAGACAACAGATTGTAGTGTGACAAACTGCCTATTGGCTTCTGTCTCGGGTTCTTCGGCCGACGTTCATCTAATGATTTTTCTAACGTTTCGCCAGCACGAGTGGCTGGCATTGTCAAAGCTTCACCCTCCATTGCTGTTGGTGAACTGGAGCCGCGCTCGCGGTCGCAGACTATATGTACCTGGCGCGCCAACGTCCGAGGGCTTCTCCGCGGTCATTTCCTGTGCGGTTCTGCTATTGCTACCTGCGACGGTCGTTTGCTGCAGTACGGGAAGCCAGGATTCGTTTACCTTAAGGCTTTCCTGTTTCTTGTTCAAACTGTTCACGTGCTTTTGTATTTCTACAGCTTCTCTGAACAAGCGCGTGTGATAGTGCTTCTCTACAACCAGAACTTCTGTGTCGGCGAATTTTATTACGTGGTCGGTCTCATTCAGTGCGTGCTCTGCCACGGCCGATTTCTCCACCTGCTCCAACCTGCAATGTCGCTTATGCTCTTTGATCCTGGTGTTAATTGATCGTCCAGTCATTCCGACATAAACTTTTCCGCATGTGCATGGTATACGGTGTATTCCCGACATTGCAAGTGGGTCTCTTTTCTCCTTCGCCAATCTAAGACACTCTTTGATCTTCCTTGTCGGTTTGAAAATCGTCTTTACGCCATGTTTGCGCAACATACGGCCGATTCTGTTCGTCACTCTGGGAATGTATGGCAGAAAGGCCGTTCCCGACATTTCTTTTTCTGGTTCCTTACTTCGCCGAGTGTTTGGCTCTGTTACACTTCTAATATAATTTGTGGAGTACCCATTGCTCCTCAGGACAGTTTCCAGGTGTTGCATTTCTCGTCTGAGGTGTGGCGGCTCACATATTCATCCTGCTCTCGTTACGAGCGTACTAATCATGCCTCTTTTCTGGCTCGGGTGGTGGTTTGACAGTTTGTGCAGGTATCGGTCCATGTGTGTCGGTTTTCGATACACGCTGTGTCCCAGGTTTTCGCCGTCCCTTGTGACCAGCACATCTAGAAATGGCAGTTTCTTGTCCTTTTCTACTTCCATGGTAAATACTATGTTGGCATGGAGGCTGTTCAAGTGTCTTAGGAAGTCACCAAGCTGTTCTTCACCATAGCTCCACACCATGAAAGTATCATCGACGTACCTGTACCACACCTTAGGTTTGCAAGTCGCCGAGTCCAGTGCCTGTGCTTCGAATTGTTCCATGAAGAAGTTGGCCACCACTGGACTGAGAGGACTACCCATGGCGACGCCTTCCAGCTGTTTGTAGAAATCGCCATTCCACGTGAAATAGCTCGTGGTGAGACATGCATGGAAGAGCTTTCTGATGTCTTCCAGGAAAATGGAACCGATGTGCTCCAGAGCGTCACTGAGTGGCACTTTCGTAAATAACAAAACAACATCAAAGCTGATGAGGATGTCGTTTGGTGCAAGTTTCAGTTTCTTCAGCTTCTCAATGAAATGTCCTGAGTCCTTAATGTATGTGTCGGTCTTCCACACATGAGGCTGGAGCAGAGAGGCCAAGTGTTTTGCCAGTTTATATGTCGGTGAGCCAGGAGCGCTAACGATCGGTCTCAGTGGACGCTGTTCTTATGGCTCTTCGGTAATCCATACAGCCGAGGTGGTAGGGCTTCTGTGTTGCGCAGGTTTCTCTGTATGTCCACCGGCAGAGAAGACGCCTTGATTAATGCCGGGTACGGCCTTTCTGCCATACATTCCCAGAGTGATGGACAGAATCGGCCGTATATTGCGCAAACATGGCGTGAAGACGATTTTCAAACCGACAAGGAAGACCAAAGAGTGTCTTAGATTGGCGAAGGAGAAAAGAGACCCACTTGCAATGTCGGGAATACACCGTATACCATGCACATGCAGAAAAGTTTATGTCGGAATGACTGGACGATCAATTAACACCAGGATCAAAGAGCATAAGCGACATTGCAGGTTGGGGCAGGTGGAGAAATCGGCCATGGCAGAGCACGCACTGAATGAGACCAACCATGTAATAAAATTTGCCGACACAGAAGTTCTGGCTGTAGAGAAGCACTATCACATGTGCTAGTTCAGAGAAGCTGTAGAAATACAAAAGCACACGAACAGTTTGAACAAGAAAGAGGAAATCCTTAAGGTAAATGGATCCTGGCTTCCCGTACTGCAGCAAACGACCGTCGCAGGTAGCAAGAGGAGAACCGCACCGGAAATGACCGCGGAGAAGCCCTCAGACGTTGGCGCGCCAGGTACATATAGTCTGCGGCCGCGAGCGCGGCTCCAGTTCACCAACAGCAACGGAGGGTGAAGCTTTGATAATGCCAGCCACTCGTGCTGGCGAAACGTCAGAAAAATCATTAGATGAACGTCAGCCGAAGAACCCGAGACAGAAGCCAATAGGCAGTTTGTCAACAAGTGGCCACGAAAGCCTTAACAATTTTGTAGATTGTAGTGTGCCGATAAACTCAGTAACAACCACAATTGTGAAATTTCACACGAACATATGGTACAGGCCTACATCCAGCTTGAAATGTTGCATGTCGCACATTGCGATCAAAGAGTTGTTTGAGGCTGTAAGGCAGAATGACATTCGTGGTCAACACCAGTGTAGCATCAACAGTAGGAAGATACACAAATCAGAAGCTGTGTCACTCAGAAAATTTCCGTTGAGTACGCCAGTCACTTACAGATGCTGTGACTCAGAATGTAAATCAGATGAAGCGTCTACATCTGACTGCTGGTGGCATTTGGGTACGCACAAAGTTTGGTACAACAACTTGTTTGATCGCCAAATCTGCCCCGGAACCAACACACCTCCTGCTGTGTTTCTGTCCCAGGCGTAGTGGAGGTGGTCGATAATTTGCTGTGTGAGGACTTCTGGAATCTGGATTTTGTGTGTGTGTGTGTGTGTGTGTGTGTGTGTGTGTGTGTGTGTGTGTAAAAACTCTAAAGTCAAAATACAAAAGCTGGGTTATTTTGAAACCTCTTTTTTACATGTCTATTTGCTGCTTAATATCTCCGCTATATAATGCATCACAAAGAAAAAGGTTATCTCTTACTACACACATTGCCAACAGGAGACTTACCTGCAGAATTCCAGTTTAGTGATTCATGTGCCTCAGAAATCAACGAGTCAATACGTTCAATGTCATCAACAACCAAATCAAATTCAACTGGATGGCTGCATTGCCTAATCTGGTTGTACCTGCAAGAGAAAAGATATGTAGGATGTAGGCAGCATATATCATGAGATTTAACACATTCACAAATAACATGTAAACTCTACAATTTTGTGTATATCTTTTTCTGGTAGTACACATGTAACTCGTGATCACTGGTGATGAAGTATGGTCCTCACAGCATATATCAGACATATACAGGATACCCTAGGAGGAATGGCCAATATCCATTTTGTTCAGAATGATCATTCCTGTTATATCCATGAGTATTGTGAATGTTGCCCATATCTCCTGGGACATGCCATATAGGAGCAAATATACAAGAGGTTTTTTAAATTACAGTGACTGACAAATATATATATCTATATTATGTGTGTGAAATTTGTATGTGTGTGTGTGTGTGTGTGTGTGTGTGTGTGTGTGTGTGTGTGTGTGTGTGTTTGTGTTTTTTTTTATTGTGTCTATCAACATACCAATGCTTTCTTGTTTGGTAAGTTACAGCATCTTTGGTTTTTATATATATTTTTCCCACGTGGAATGTTTCCCTCTATTATATATATATATATATGGTGTTGTCTCCTATACGAATTCTGAAACGTGATTTAGTCATTAATTAAATACATTTTTCAAATCAGTTCATTTGTTGTACAGCAGATTCCTCAAGATTTACAATGAAATACTTTTCCACTATAGGAGTAAACAGCAATCTTTTCAGTGTATCAAGCTCCATGTCAAATATATTCCTGTCTTTTAATTCACTGTAAATGTTTAAATCCATATCCTTTAATGTTTTGGCATAGGGTTTTAAACAGCATGTGGGAAGTTTAAAATTCTCTCTGTGGTAAGTGCTACAACTGTGGTGAAAATTGAAAGTTTCAAGTGTATGTTGTTTTTCTATATAAGAAAATCAAGACATCACAAATATGCAGGAAATGAATGGATAGTATTTTTCAATTTTTTAAACAATGGATGACCAGATGGCCTCCATTTGGCAAAACATATGTTCCATCTTATTTTCTTTTGCAATACTAGTATCCATGTGACATCTGTTGAGTTCTCCCAAAGATTGTGCCATAATGAAGACTCAAAATAAAAGTGATACACTATCTTTCTGGTGTCTGTGTTTGTGGCACCTGAGAAAATACACATTCAAAATGCTAAACTATTCAATTTACTTGCTATCTTTTCACATGAATAGCCACCGACAAAATGTGCCCAAGAGAAAGCTGGATGACCCAGTTGCTGAACAGGCAGCCCAACACACAATATGTTTCACTTCAATGACTGCTTCACAGCCTGTGTCATCTGGCTGCTTCCTACCAAGACCAGAATTTCTGAATTTTTCAGGTGGGAACTCTCACTGCAATATATTCTAAGTTCCTGGATCCCCCCCCTCAGCCTCAGCTTTCGCTAACCCCTGTCCTTCACCCATATATCCCCTTCCCCACTCCCATCCCAGCATTACACAGCCTTCTATTTCATCAATGCACCCACCAGTCTTTTTCCCCTCTACTACTTCTTTTCCGCTCCCACCCCTTTCCCCCAAATCTTCTGACACACCCTTCCCCAACCTGCTGTCCTTCCTCCTCCCTGCCCTAGCTTCCTCCTTACCCCACCACCTATGGATTGTTTCTCCCATCAGTCACAGTTGCTTGCAGTCCAGCCTCAGTGGCCAGAGACAGTGGTCATGTGTATGTGAGTTGTTCTTGTGTGAATGTGCGTGTGTTTTCTACTTTAAAAGGCCTTTTAACCAAAAGCTCAAATGCATAGTAGTCTTTTTATTCTGCCTGTCCGCCACTCAGCATCTCCACACCATTATTAAATACTGATAATACATCAAACATGTTGTCTGGTCACCAAGGGATCTAAATAAAATTGGAGTTGTGCTGACAAAGCTGGGAATTATCTACAGGACTTTAATTTAATTAGAGACACCCAAAATTTAGAATTGTTTAGATTTAAGCTGTATCACAAATCATGGATGTGTACAATGAGGATAATACTAATAAGAAGGCAAAATTATTTCTGGGCACTGTGGCCCATTATTTTAATACTGCCTTTCCCTTAAAATACTAGTAACTCTTCTAGAACAAATTAATCAATTTTAAAGGCCTAATTACAAGGAGAATAATCACCTCTTGTCCTATGAAAAGAAAACTGCAAGCAGAAAGCAAAGCAAGGAATTATTCCAGTTTTTATATATTTAAATAAATACAAAAGATACTTAGACAACTTATAAGGGTAAGAAAATCACAAACAATAACTGCATAAAAAATTCTAACAACATACACAAGGCAGTCTGGAATGTTGTTACAGGCAGCCTTGGAACTTGAGTTTTTAAAGAAGGTCCAGATGATCTAATACATGGGTGGGCAACCATGGGCCCATGGGTTGGATCTGGCCTGTGACTGGTTTCAGCTCAGTCTGTGGAAAAGATCTGCAGGAGAGAGGGTGAGGCACTTGCATTGTATTCCATCCAGGAAGCATTTTAGCATATTTCTATGATTTGTCATCAACAATATTTTTAGACATATATTTAAAAAATATGTGTTAATAGTGTTTGTGGATATCAACACCCTAAATTCCAAACACTCAAGTGGTCTGACTGTAACCAAAAATTGCTAAGTTACTCCTAGTTGCTTGTTGACTGGAACTGCCTCTCTCATTGCTGTATTTGGTTTTTCCCTCCTTTCTCATATTTACATTAGCAAATAATTCTTGTCTGTTGTGCATTTATTAGAACAGTGCAACCATTGAAACTGATGTAATTCATAATCAATTAGCTGCAGCCAGTTGCTTCTATAGTTAGTTGCTTCTATAGGCATTTATTTTTCCATGATGACATTGCCAGATTCCTGGCATTCCATCTTCAGTGAACATTGTTTCTTTATCAATGGTGTTGCAAAATTTTGCAACAGAAGTTTCAAGACAGCTTTTGTAAAACTTCATAAGTGAAAAATCAATGTTCACATCACGTAAATAAATGTAAACATCTGAAGATGGGGTGAATATAAAATAAATATAATTAAAAAAATGTGTTTTGAGGCATAATTTGTTGGCATGGCATGTCAAGAAATGGGTACCACAAATGTTGGTGCATCGCCCAATACATATGGAAATGGACACTATAGGTTTGACTTTACGTGCTAGGAGCATTACTGTAGTGACACATGATGAGGCAGCCAGTGAGCCTAAGTAGGCGACCATCCTTGATATAACTAAAACTAAATGGAACTAAAATATGAGATGCAAAGAAGATAAGTAAATCTCTTAACAAGCATTTTTTCAAGTATTGCTTTTAATATTTCATCACAGATTATTTCACAGGCACTGACATTTCCCACTGAGTTTAAAAAATCAAGCACGTCAATGTTTCTAACTACAGTACCTCAAGAAGAAGTGCTGAAAATTATCAGTGGCAGTAGAAATTCAACTTTTATTCATCTAGTATTGATGGCATGTCCGATTTTTTATTAAAAAATTGCTCTACTAATTATAATTCCACTTTGTGATGTTATTAACAGTTCCCTAATTACAGGCTGTTTCCAGATGTTTTCAAAATTGCTGAATTTATTCCTCTTTTCAAAAAAGGAGACAAGAATGACGTTAACAATTATTGACCAATCTCCATTCCTTCTGCCTTATCAAAAATTCTACAAAAAGTAATGTACTGACATGTAATGTTATGAATATTCTTTAAAAGATTTTTTAAAATTATCCACATTATTTTTTCACAGTATCCTTAATGGTAATTTTTGAAGCTCTGTAGACACATTTGTCCCATTCTATAATCAGATACACTAAATACCTATTCTGACTCCACCCTGGCTCTTGTGTAAAAACTACATACTTAAAAACTGGTTCTCAATATTAATTAACGTCAACAAAACTATTCTGGTAGTGTGGTTGTATCAAGTATGTTAATAAAGCTTTTGACATGTCAGCTATTACTGCAGGCAGCCTCCACCAGGGTGACTATGTGTGGTTTGCAGTTGTGCTATACATTTATTATTTGAAATAGACGACTGGACATTTTGGCAAACTGAGGTAAATCAGGTGCTATTACTGGAATATTTGATGTGAATTATTATTGTTTGTCATCAGCGAATCCAGTGGAAGCTGACATCATGATATATTGTTGCTTACTTAGTGGCCGGAAGCTCCTTAGAGCAGTCATTAGTGCCTGTCACCTGCAGTGTGGGGTTACGGCTCCTAGGACTTTCAGTCCACCAGCTTGCAATAACTGACAACTGTGACAGTGAGACTCTGTAGCACTCCTCACTGTTCATGTTGTACAGTCAATTTACTATCCTGACAGGCTTTCTTATTTCACTTTGTGATGAGTAACTGCCTGTTTATAACGAAACAGTTCATGAATGAACAGCCGGATGTGTGTGTCCAATGGGCACAATACAGGGTGTCTCAAAAAAGTGTACTAACACTTTACTGTCCATAATGTGCTGAATTTTTTGTTTTTAAGGTGTAACTGAAGAAACAGAATGACAGGAGAACAATTTAGCTTTGAACAGAGAAAGTTTGTCCCTAAATGTTATTGGAAAACTGAGAACACAGTGAAAGCACAAAGACATTTCAGAAGGGACTTTAATAAACTGCCACCACTGCATGAGACCGTTGCTCACATCAGAGGTACATTTGAAGCGAATGGAACTATACAGGGTGGTCCATTGATAGTGACTGGGCCAAACATCTCACGAAATAAGCATCAAATGAAAAAACGACAAAGAATGAAACTCGTCAAGCTTGAAGGGGGTACCTAGATGGCACTATGATTGGCCCACTAGAAGGCACTGCCATAGGTCAAATGGATATCAACTGCGTTTTTTTAAAAATAGGAACAACCCATTTTTTATTACACATTTGCTGTAGTAAGTATTGAAATATGAATGTTTTAGTTGGACCACTTTTTTCGCTTTGTAATAGATGGCACTGTAATAGTCACAAACGTATAAGTACGTGGTATCATGTAACATTCTGCCAGTGCGGACGATATTTGCTTCGTGATACATTACCAATGTTAAAATGGACCATTTACCAAAATGGACCGTTTACCAATTGCAGAAAAGGTCGATATCGTGCTGATATATGGCTATTGTGATCAAAATGCCCAACAGGCATGTGCTATGTATGCTGCTCGGTATCCTGGATGACATCATCCAAGTGTCTGGACCATTCACCGGATAGTAAGGAAACAGGAAGTGTTCAGCCACATGTGAAATGTCAACCACAACCTGCAACAAATGCTGATGCCCAAGTAGGTGCCTTAGCTGCTGTCGCGGCTAATCTGTTCATCAGTAGCAGACAAATTGCGTGAGAATCGGGAATCTCAAAAACATCGTTGTTGAGAATGCTACATCAACATTGATTGCACCCATACCATATTTATATGCACCAGGAATTGCATGGTGACGATTATGAACGTCGTGTACAGTTCTGCCGCTGGGCACAAGAGAAATTACAGGACGATGACAGACTTTTTGCATGCGTTTTACTTAGCGATGAAGTGTCATTCACCAACAGCGGTAACCTAAACCGGCATAATATGCACTATTGGGCAACAGAAAATCCACAATGGCTGCGACAAGTGGAACATCAGCGACCTTGGCGGGTTAAATTATGGTGCGGCATTATGGGAGGAAGGATAATTGGCCCCCATTTTATCGATGGCAATCTAAATGGTGCAATGTATGCTGATTTCCTACGTAATGTTCTACCAATGTTACAACAAGATGTTTCACTGCATGACAGAATGACGATGTACTTCCAACATGAGGGATGTCCAGCACATAGCTCGTGTGCATATGAAGCAGTATTGAATAGCATATTCCATGACAGGTGGATTGGTCGCCGAAGCACTATACCATGGCCTGCATGTTCACTGAATCTGACGTCCCCGGATTTCTTTGTGTGGGGAAAGTTGAAGGATATTTGCTATCGTGATACACCGACAACGCCTGACAACATGTGTCAGCGCATTGTCAATGCATGTGCAAACATTACAGAAGGCTAACTACTCGCTGTTGAGAGGAATGTCATTACACGTATTGCCAAATGCATTGAGGTTGACGGACATAATTTTGAGCATTTATTGCATTAATGTGGTATTTACAGGTAATCATTCTGTAATAGTATGCGTTCTCAGAAATGATAAGTTCCCAAAGGTACATGTATCATATTGGAACAACCGAAATAAAATGTTCAAACATACCCACGTTCTGTATTTTAATTTAAAAAACCTACCTGTTACCAAATGTCCGTCTAAAATTGTGAGCCATATGTTTGTGACTATTATAGCACCATCTATCACAAAGTGAAAAAAGTGATCCAACTAAAACTTTCATATTTCTTTACGTACTACACGAATATGTAATAAAAAATGGGGGTTCCTATTTAAAAAAATGCAGTTGATATCCGTTTGACCTATGGCAGCACCAACTAGTGGGCCAACCATAGCGCCATCTGGTTTCCCCCTTCAAGCTAGACAAGTTTCGCTCTTTGTAGTTTTTTCATTTGATGCTTATTTCGTGAGATATTTGGCCCTGTCATGATCAATGGACCACCTTGTATACACCGTCAACAAGAAACGTTCTGGATGACCACAGTTGTCCACCAGCCTTAGAAAACAAAAGCAGACGCAGGAAACCCTCATTGGATCCCCACAGAAAACTATGGCAAACGACTCAGTCGACACACATCTCAAAAGATAGCATTCATTGCATCTTGAAACATCCATGCTGTAAATACTACATACCAGCAGTAATTCATGCTCTCAACGAAGATGATACAGACCGGAGAGTTCAGTTCTGAGAATGGTACCTGGCAGAATTTACAAAAGATCCAGGTTTCCCACATATTGTTGGCTGGAGCTATGAGGCCACCTTTAAATCAAACAACACAATTAATCGCCATAACTGCCTGGGTCCTGTTAATTCCCATTTTATTGCTGAACAATATTTAAACTTACAGGGGATAACAGTGTGGTGTGGGATACCAGCATTGGGCATCATAGGACTTTTTTTTTCTTTTTAATTTTACAAAACTGCCACGGGTGACAGGTACCTAATCATGCTGCAGGAGTCCATCGGTCCACACACTGAGGAGATGTTTAGTGATGATGAGATTTACTTTCAGCAAGGTGGAGCACCTCCCCACTACCACTGCAATGTAAGAGCCCATCTCGATGCAGCTTTTCCAAACACATGGTTTGCATGAAGGGATAGCATTAAATACGCTGTGGGTTACCCAGACCTCACACCAATTGACTTCTTTTTATGCAGATGCCTCAAGTACAGACTTTATCGCACAAAACCCACAACAAATGGTGCTTTGAAACTGGAAATTGAATGACAATATCGCGACAGTCCAAAAGAAATGTTTTATGATGTTTGCCAATCCACTGGTTCGCATTATCATTTTGTCTGGAAAATGATGGCCATCAATTTGATCAATTGTGAACAAGATTCTTTGAAGCACAGTTTTTTCTGTAATTCAAGCCTTCAAACTTGTCTCTATTTTCATAGATAAAGTTTTTATATTGATTCAAAGTGTTCATACATTTTTTAAGATACACTGTATGTCAGCAATTGACCTTATTGCCAACAACAAGTGTGCTGATGGACTTACTACTTAGGGGTTGGTGCAGTGTTACTATCTTTCTCTTTCCTCCCTCCAATCTGCTGCTCTGTCTGCCATCTGCACCCAGCATCTCTCTCCCATCTCCCCCCCCCCTTCCCCCCCCCCCCCCCCCTTTCTCCAACTAACATGTTGCTCCATCTCCGAGGTTTCATGCCAAGGGATGTGTGCTGGCAGCACCCCTGCTGCTACTCCACTTGTCCCTGAAGTCAGTTCATTGTTGACTACCTCCTACCTCTTCCTAATCTCTACCTCTTCCTAATCAGACTAAGTGCAGGTTCCCAAGCCTTACTATGAATGTAGCCACCATTAAAACTGATCAGAGATTCCCTTATTTGAATTTCAATAGATCTTCGTATGATCAGAATTCTTTCAGTGTGATCAGACAGGCAATGTTCCATGACCCTGCAATCTAGTGTGTTATTGGCGTTCTCAACAATGATCTTTGACAGTATACATTATCTAGCCTTTATGTGTGTTGCCACATTGTCAATGCATGTGGTAGACCCCACGTTTCCAAAGTCCAAGATTGTCTTCAACACTACCAAACAGTGCTGATATTTTAGCTGGGAAGAGGAAGAATGTCTTCACTTGGTCTTTCTGGACAAATCTTCCTATCTTTAATCTTCAATGGGATAAACAGAATGGCTGCATTCTCCTGAGCTTTCACTTCTGTTCCTCCAGTTGTACAGTGAGTGTAGGACCTAGGGCTCTCTGAATTAGCCACTCTGTGCAGCTGTTCTTCCAAATTACTGTCCTCAGATGTTCAAGTTCTTGGTTGAGACTTTCATTATCAGAGAGGGTACATGCCCTATGTACCAATGTTTTGAACACCCCATTCCTCTGTGCTGGGTAGTGTCAGCTGTCCACATGTAAGTAGATGGGTGTGTGTCTTCTTCCAATACATGCTGTGGTGCAATGTGCCATCTGCTCTTCTTTTTACTGGGACATCCAGAAAGAGGAGAACTCCATCCACTTTGACTTCCATGGTAAAGTTGGTGTTCTAGTCCATGAAACAGTGATTTATGAAGAACTCATTCAGCTTGTCTCTTCCATGTGGTCGTACGATAAAAGTATTGCCTACATCTTGCAAAAAATAGGTTGATTTACACTGGTTGACTGCAAGATTTTGTCCTCAAGATCTCCCACATCCGTGTTTTTCAAAAACTGGTGAAAATGGACTCCCCATTGCTACTCCTTCCATCTGCCATAGTAACCACTGTTGAGAAGAAAGTATGTCAACACCAAGATATGCATAAAAAGGTGTGTCATCTCTACACCAAATTTCTAAGCGAACAAGTTCCAAGGATTCTTTTTATGGCCGTCTGCTGAAAAGAGACAATGTCAGATCTCACAAGGACCTTGTTATCATTAAGGTTAAAGTTGTTAAGGCACCCAACAAAATTCACAGAGTTGTGAGTACAAAATGAACTCTTCCTAAAGTAAGGGCTAATCAAATCCATCACGTATTTAGCAAATGATTAAGTCAGGGCACCAATGCTACCATTGCTGATAACAGTTTTCGTGAACCTTTGAAGTTCATTAAGTCTTGGTGGAACTGAAGCTCTCTATTGTAGTTTCTTAACAACTTCGTTTGGCAAACTGGATTCTTTCCAAAGTACCATAGTGTTCCTCCCCACTCTCTTGGTAGGATCAATGTCAATCTTCCAGTACAAACAGGTCCCGTATCTTCTCAATGTAATTCTGGTAAGACAGGACCACAGTTGTTTTGGCTGTGTTTTCTGGTCAGACAACAATATATGGATCTTCTCTTATTTCCTGTATGGCTGCCATCTCAGTGCTACAGATGTTTGTTTTTATAGGTTTCTTTCACATTAGAGCATGATAGGTTTCACGCCACATACTTCTTCAACTGATTCAGGTGTCACACGTGCAGATGATGATGTCAGAGATAAGTGTGGATTTAGGAGTGAGTGCAAACCTGTGGCCCATGTGACACCATCAATCCATTCCCATGTCCAGGAATTGAACTAGTTGGACAGCTGGAGACATAAGTTGAATAGTAAAGATGGTCCTCCACCCACCATCTAGAACACAGGTTCTGCTTGGTTGTGTCACAGACAACCTTGGCCTATGGACTATGGACCTTGGGAAATCCATCTACAAATGTGATAAGACATATATAGGTCAGATGGTGTGTAGTGCCAAAGATCATTCCAAAAACCCCAATGGAACACCAGATTGTGGCAGCTTAACAAGCTGGCAGTCAGTCATGGAACACCACCTATCGCAAATGCACAGAATGGATTCTGACCATACTAAGTTCCTGACACAGCCATTTAACTTCTGGGACAGTGTCATTAAATCAAGATTTGAATAAGTGATAGTGGCTACATCCCTAGTAACACCTCAGAACTGGCACTTTGATTAAGAAGAGGAAACTTACAACAAGCTGACTTCAGGAGCAGGTGGAAGCAACAGCAGAGGTGTAAACATCCACTGGTGTGAATACTGGATGGAGCAACATGCCAGTGGTAAGATGGGGAGACAAGATTCTGGGCATAGACAGTGGACACAGTGAGAGGTTGGATGGTTGGGGGAGAGGGGGGGGGGGAGATAAAAGTGCTGCATCAACCCCAATCAGTAAATACATCAATGATAATGGTAATACGATCACTTGCTGAAATATCGTGTCTGTTGGGACACTGACATCCGGCTGTTCACCCATGTATAATTTCATCATGAATTATGCCGGAAGAAGCTGAATAATCACATGGGCTTGTTTAAATTGTATGGATGTACCACATCTGTCTGACATTCCCCCACCATCAATTTAGTACACCAACCAAGCCATTTGTATCACTTGTTCTCCATATCTCACTAATACTTACTAGTCCACAATCATAGCAAAACTAATATACTCAAGAAGTCTCTTATTTTATTGTTGTTTTAGTAGATGAGTCTGAGCCCCCCTCCTCCCCCCTCCACCATCAGTGTAGGATCTTTACCATCCTATCACTAAAGCCTTGTATGTATGGTAAGTCACCAAACTGCCTCAGCAGTTCTTCCTGGTACTTTTTATCTTTACTTTTTTTGTCACAGCATGGTAGCCATTTGCCCTGAAAGAGGTTTGTACTTTGCAATGTTTCCTCTCAACACTGTCATTGTTGTGGATTGAATGCATTGTTAACATATGGATCACTAAGTCAGAATAACTTCTAATCATTCAGTCTGCCACAGATGCAAGACATTTCAGAAGCAGTACATGCTATGTGAAAACATCTGCTTCTCAGCATCCTACCAAAGAAACAATGCCTGACACCTGATTTGTAGGTAAGCTAATCTAACTGTTCGTTCCATTTGGTATTTTATGCACTGTTACTATCAAGTATTCATGTTAAACTACTGTAACACAAAAGTGGCAAAGCAGTTTACTACAGATGTGTCCTTGCACTGTATACTTACTAAATGTCTTCAATTGGTGGTTGTTGCCTTTGGTCTATAACCCATCTGAGTCCACACGTCTCAGCATATGTTCCTTTCATTGCTGCAGCTGTTCTGCATGTACTTTTCATGAAGTTGTGCAGGAACTCAGCCAATTTTGCCTCCCAACATAATCTCAAGAACAATATAATAAACTGTTTGTCCATGATCACTGAGTTGATTTTGACAAAACTTGTTAAATATAAGGGAAGAGTTTGAAAAGCAGACCTCCACTTATACATCACAAGTAGTTCCTCAGCAATGTAAGCAGTGTCCCTCCCATACTTTATTTATTTATTCATTTATCAAGGTAGTATGAAAGATCCCAGTTTTAAGTTATTATTTCTCAGTCAAAGGCTGTTTGGAACCAGTCCATGTTCTCTACAAAAAAATTATCAACATTTGACTGAGTGGATGTTTTCATTGTAATTAACTATGTTGAGATTATAGATTATACTGTCTAATGAAATACTTCTGCAAAAAGTAGAAAACAATGGTTACATCATGCAAGTTACCTTTGCACGCTGGTGGAATAGCCACCAGAATGTATTACTGGTGTTCACGTTTAGTGTTGTTACCACGCATGTTATGGTATATGAGAGGCATTAACAGAATCAGTTGCTGAATGATCACTGTGATGTACAAGAGATGCCACATACTCATGTGAGACATTGCTTATTATGATTACAGTGGATATCATCAAAATTGGACTGTGGATCAATGTAAACATCTCATGGGGTCACAGGAATCACATTTCTTGTTACACTAAGTCCAATATCATGACCAAACACGTCATCATCCAGGCTGCTCAAATCATGCACTACACCATAGATGCAGGCCATTGTGGGCCCAGTGTTATGTTATGCAGAAAATTCCCCTGCACTTCATGTGACCTTTGCAAGTGATCAAAAGCACCACAACTATGTGAACATTATCATAGACTACTTGCAGCCTTTCATGCTTGATATCTTTCCCAACAGATTGCATCTCCCAGCAGAATAACTATCTATGTATCAAGAGCAGATTCGAGCTACAGAGGTTTGAGGGGCATTATAGTGAAGCCACATTAATGTCTTTTCACCCAAATTTGACTGAGTTTTTTTACATTTTCTGTGATTTCCCTACATTACTCCAGGCAAATGCCAGGATGGTTCATTTAGACAGGAACAGCCAAGTTCCTTCCACATCCTTATACTACACATATCTCTGTGAAACAACCAAGTACTTGTCAAATCCATTCTATGCAAAACTGTTGCTTTATCATGTTCCAAAGGTGAGCCAACATGCTAATAATCAGGTGGTCATAATGTTTTAAATCACCAGTGTGTGTGTGTGTTTGTTTTCTAAATTATGCTATCGAGAAGAAGGTGCTTGTCAACCAAATGATGTCACAACAGCAACCACACATTGGTATTTGTACAAACATGAAAATAAATTTAGGCTATAGGTAGTTTTGGATTTCATAAACTAATTATTGTTGTGTATAACTACAACAGAAGTTTCTGAGTGAAATTGGAGAACAGGAGAGTAATAGGAAAGGGGGGGAGGGGGGGGCAGATACCACATTCACTGAAATACTTACACATTGACATAAGTCGTGAGTAATATTTCATAACCCATCTGCTGTCACCAATCACCCACAGAGTTAGCCATGTACCAGACATTTAACAGCACTAATAACAATAAGTCACTTAACAATGTGAATGCCATTTCCTTGCACCAGTGACTACAACAACAGATTGTTAATCACAGCCATTGTGACTGTACACTCAGTTTCAGCCAGGCTTCCAGAGTTGGTTTGAAGCTAGTGACCTAGCTAGAAGTTGAATTCTAATATGTGTTCAGTGGAAGTAGTTAACCAGGTTTAAAATTAAGTGATCCATCCTCATGGATAAGAGGCTGATCTACAGAGGTAACAAGAGATCCCACTGATGTGATTCACCCTCTCCTTCAAAAGTATGCACTTCTTTAAAAAGTAAATTCTTCTCTCATTCAAAGTTGGCAACACACATCAATACCAGAGACAGGGAGGGTTCACTGCAATCTGTAAGGATATACGGGAGGCACTCCTAAGGAACACATGTCCCCTATTAGCATACCAGTGCCCTCATGCTGAGGTCAATATAGTGTCAAGGTAGCAAGAGCTCTGTCCCAGTTCGGGACCTCATCTGAACGAGTCAACATCATAGTACTGGACTTGTTCATTTAAATGTGGAACCTTATACTGCAAGAGAGCAGTTTGTTAATCTGTGCGTCAAATGATGCTTTACTAGTCAATTTCAGTGATAACTTATCAAGTGATCCTGTGGCAAAGATCTGTCTCAAAGTTAAGTAAATCTTTTATTCAAGTATGTAATAAAGTGAAATAATATTTAATCTGTCCTTGGTTGATGAGCCTTCTCATTGACCAACCAAAGACTCAACAGTTGTGGCCGGACGAAAGTAGTTTCTCCTGGTCACAACAAATGGCAACAATGATCAGCGTTTAACTGGCTCATAATTCATGCCAGCTGCCTGCCTGTTGTGTACATCTTTTTTTCTGAATTTTCGTGCTCTGCTTCTTGTCAGTTGTCTTACTGTGTGTCCTTTCAACATTTCTGACCTGCCACAGGATAGTCTCTAACTGAACTTGCACAGTTTCAGGTGCAGCAGACACAATGCCTGCTGCTCACTGTCAGACAACTGACGTCACTACTCCACGAACAAGCAGCCCCGCTGCCAGTAGCTGCTCCAAAATTTTGCCAATATCACAGCCAAGATGAAGAATGGTCAGACTACTCTGCACAATTAGAGGCACACTTCCCAGCCTACAGATTAACAGGTAGAGACAACAATGCCTCTTTTTTTGTCCACCTCTGGTCCCGAGGTATACCACTTTTGGGTTAAACCGTGCACGGAACCTATTCATGAGAAAATCATGTACGATGAGTTTGTAAATTTGTTACACAATTATTTTGACAATCAGGTCCATGAATCAGCTGCATGTTTAAATTCTTTCATCTGAAGCAGCAGCCTGCTCACACAATTAGTAGTGGATAGCAGAACTTAGAGGTCTCACCACATATTGCAAGTTTAAATGTTCATGTGGAATTAACTATATTTGGGTAACATTATGTGATGTCATTACACAGAAAGTATCCAATGCACATATTTGCACTGCAATTCTGAAGCTGCTTGACACTGATTTAAAATCACTTCTGTCTATTGTGGAATTTCAAAAAACTGTGGACTCAACAGACATTGATTTTAAGGTTTCTTGTGTTTCAGTTGTGCATAGTGCACCACACATTCAGTCATGTACAGATAGTGTTCAGGTAACTAAGAACAGTGCTCAGACAAATTAAGAACAGCTGAAGTAAAAACTTTCAGTCTGGTAGCACATGGCATGTGTTACTAAACTCTGGGAGAAAATCGTGTCCTCTGCATTTTTTGAGGCATGATCGGAAATATTGCCCATGCCATAATGCTAGTTGCTTTCAATGTGGATGTGAAGGTCATATTCAAACTGTATGTTTATGCAGAAGGGGCAGGGCAAAGGCAACAGCCGCTAGTCCCCCCAGTGTGCTAGCACACAATAACTACAGCTTCACTGTCAACAAATGTTCACGGTGCAGGCAACACCACTCACTCAAATGCAAGCCACACCAAGTACTCCCGCAATGCAGTGGCCTTTTGCTGCTACATGCCGGCAGGTAAACAAACTTTCTGTTCAGTTACAAGTGAAGCATAAGATAATTAAGTCACAGATGGACACTGGTGCTTCTGTTTCCCTGATAAATAAAGTCACTTATGACAGAATCGTTAGCCCACCACTACAGCAGCCTACTTCAATTTTATCTACTTATAACGGACAAAAAATACCAGTTCTTAGCATGAGTAGTTTGCCAGCGACTTTTCAGGGAGTGACGCAATGTGTTTCTTTCCACACACTAAGTTCTAAAAACAGGCAAACATATTTGGCTTAGATTTATTTGATTTATTCATTTTGTGTATTCAGAATGATATGTTATAAATTAGTGTTTCTGGGCCTCACAGTAATGTTTCTGACTTGTGTAGTAAGTTCATGGAACTATTTTAACCAGGAATAGGAAGAGCTAACGACTTTGAAGCTAACATTACTGTGCAAGGCAATGCCCAGCTGCAATTTTTTCGTGCACAACCTGCCCACATGCATTATGTGAGCAAGTTGCTCAGGAATTGCAAAAATGGCAAGACAATGGAGTTATCAAAGCCATTTCTGCACTCCAACGGACATCATCCTCGATCATTCTGAAGAAGTCTTCAGGTGGTTTACGTTCATCTGTGGACTTTACGGCAACAGTAAACACACAAACTGTAGTGGGTTCTTTGCCTCTTCCACTTCTGAAGGAATTGACGAACAGACTGGGATGGGGCAAATACACTCCTGGAAATGGAAAAAAGAACACATTGACACCGGTGTGTCAGACCCACCATACTTGCTCCGGACACTGCGAGAGGGCTGTACAAGCAATGATCACACGCACGGCACAGCGGACACACCAGGAACCGCGGTGTTGGCCGTCGAATGGCGCTAGCTGCGCAGCATTTGTGCACCGCCGCCGTCAGTGTCAGCCAGTTTGCCGTGGCATACGGAGCTCCATCGCAGTCTTTAACACTGGTAGCATGCCGCGACAGCGTGGATGTGAACCGTATGTGCAGTTGACGGACTTTGAGCGAGGGCGTATAGTGGGCATGCGGGAGGCCGGGTGGACGTACCGCCGAATTGCTCAACACGTGGGCCGTGAGGTCTCCACAGTACATCGATGTTGTCGCCAGTGGTCGGCGGAAGGTGCACGTGCCCGTCGATCTGGGACCGGACCGCAGCGACGCACGGATGCACGCCAAGACCGTAGGATCCAACGCAGTGTCGTAGGGGACCGCACCGCCACTTCCCAGCAAATTAGGGACACTGTTGCTCCTGGGGTATCGGCGAGGACCATTCGCAACCGTCTCCATGAAGCTGGGCTACGGTCCCGCACACCGTTAGGCCGTCTTCCGCTCACGCCCCAACATCGTGCAGCCCGCCTCCAGTGGTGTCGCGACAGGCGTGAATGGAGGGACGAATGGAGACGTGTCGTCTTCAGCGATGAGAGTCGCTTCTGCCTTGGTGCCAATGATGGTCGTATGCGTGTTTGGCACCGTGCAGGTGAGCGCCACAATCAGGACTGCATACGACCGAGGCACACAGGGCCAACACCCGGCATCATGGTGTGGGGAGCGATCTCCTACACTGGGCGTACACCACTGGTGATCGTCGAGGGGACACTGAATAGTGCACGGTACATCCAAACCGTCATCGAACCCATCGTTCTACCATTTCTAGACCGGCAAGGGAACTTGCTGTTCCAACAGGACAATGCACGTCCACATGTATCCCATGCCACCCAACGTGCTCTAGAAGGTGTAAGTCAACTACCCTGGCCAGCAAGATCTCCGGATCTGTCCCCCATTGAGCATGTTTGGGACTGGATGAAGCGTCGTCTCACGCGGTCTGCACGTCCAGCACGAACGCTGGTCCAACTGAGGCGCCAGGTGGAAATGGCATGGCAAGCCGTTCCACAGGACTACATCCAGCATCTCTACGATCGTCTCCATGGGAGAATAGCAGCCTGCATTGCTGCGAAAGGTGGATATACACTGTACTAGTGCCGACACTGTGCATGCTCTGTTGCCTGTGTCTATGTGCCTGTGGTTCTGTCAGTGTGATCATGTGATGTATCTGACCCCAGGAATGTGTCAATAAAGTTTCCCCTTCCTGGGACAATGAATTCACGGTGTTCTTATTTCAATTTCCAGGAGTGTACTTTTCAAAGATAGAATTGCAGGAGGCATATATACAGTTACCACTGGGTGAAGCTCTGGCAGTTTTTCAGTGGTTCCTGGAACAGTTAACAGCAATAGTCCCTTCTTGTAAAAACTATGTTTATGTATTTAGGCAACATAATAAATACGCAGGTTATAAACCTAGCTATGTTACACTTGTTCCTGGAACAGTTAACAGCAATAGTCACTTGTGGCACAACTATTTAGATGATACTGTTGTATTTAGGCCACCGTAATAAATACACAGGGTATAAATCCAACTAGGCCACATCTGTCTGTGATTGGAGATCTACTGGCACCCCGTAACATTAAAGAGCTACAATCAGTCCTGGGGAAGCCCACCTATTATACAGAACTTATTCCTAACACTGCACAAAGTGTTCCCCCACTTAACCAGTTGTACCAGAAAAATGTTCCTTTTGTGCAGTCTAAAGAAAGCCAGAAAGCATTACAGCAACTGAAAGCGGCAATGTTAAGTCATAGATATTTGATTCACTTTGATCCAGCTAATTTAGGTGTGGACACGTCTACTTATGGGATCAGAGCAGTGCTCTCCCATAAAATTGGTTCTTTTGACCGACCTATTGCTTTTCCCTAAAATACTGTAACTAAAGTCAGCTTGAAAAAGAGGTTCTCGCCATTATCTATGGTGTTACCAGTATTTGTTAAGTCGGAATTTCTATTTGCTCACATATCATCAGCCTTTGAGGACCTCGTTCAATCCTGTCAAACATGTCCCACCTCAGACAGTATAAAAACTGCAACACTGGGCTCCGATATCGTCTGATGTCAGTATGAGTTGTTGTGCAGGCTACTGCCCAACATTCAAATGTTTACATGGTGGCTCAGCTACCACTCAGTACAGACACAGCATTTGATTCATTTGAGTAACTATGTTTTCAAATCGATTCTCAGGATACTGACTTTCTTCAAAATTTTCACCTCAATGTTTGGGCTATTGCCTCAGCAGTTGCTTCTGACATAGCTCTTCAGGTTGTTTTATAATAGTTCTTCAGGTTGTTTTACAACATGTGCACCATGGTTGGCCACGCAGTTTGAAAGAAAATTTCCCACCCAGTGTCGTGACACCATTTTTCCATCATCATGCAGCTTCCACAATCAGGAATTCTGCTACGGCATACAAAAAAGTGTGATGCGCAGGTTGTAACCACTCAGCAGGAATTTCTGTCTTAACTCCACCAACATCATTGGGGTGTAGTTTGCAAGAATGAACTCACCCTCCATCATTGTACTTGGCAGGGCATGGGCACTCAGAGCAAATTCCCACTCGTTGTGAAGTACGGGAGGCACTCCTGAAGACCACGTCTCCCCTATCAGCATAGCAGTGCCCTCATGCTGAAGTCAATATACTGTCGAGCTAACAAGAGCTCTGTCCCAGTTCATGACCTTTTCTAAAGGAGCCAGGATCATAGTATAGGACCAATGTGATAGTTAAAAGTTTCTGATGGACTTTTTCATTTAAATGTGGAACACTGTACTGCAACAGAACACTTTGTTAACCTGTGCATCAAGTGATGCTTTATTAGTCAATAACAACTGCAATTTATTGGGCCTGTGGCAAAGATCTGTATCAAAATTAAGTAAATCTTTTATTCATTTGTGGAATAAAGTAAAGCAATACTCCATCTGCTCTGATACAATGAGCGTTCTTCCCACATTTGTGCCCAAACAAAAGCAGTTTTGCCTGGTCACAACAGACCATCTCAGCAACATTAGTTGTAAATGGAAAACCAAAGTGTGTAAACATCTAGTTGATTAAATGATAATTAAATCAAAATGCTTAGGTGCAGACAGGTGTTGTTGATATACATCAATGGGGACAGCTGAAAAAGTGTGCCCCGACCGGGACTCGAACTCGGGATCTCCTGCTAACATGGCAGATGCTCTATCCATCTAAGCCACCGAGGGCACAGAGGATAGTGCGACTGCAGGGACTTATCCTTTGCACACTTCCCATGAGACCCACATTCCCAACTGTCTACAACCTACATTCGTAGTGTTAAAAGGCTACCCGGCCACTGCCCTTCTTCCGTGCGAATGCGCACGCTTTGCCCGAACTCTTGTGGGACTCGTCAGATTAGTCTGGCACGAGTAATGAGTGGATGGGCAAATATCTATTAGGAACACTATGAATGTAGATTGTGGACAGTTGGGAATGTGGGTCTCATGGGAAGCGTGCAAGGGATAAGTCCCTGCAGTTGCGATATCCTCTGTGCCCTCGGTGGCTCAGATGGATATAGCGTCTGCCATGTAAGCAGGAAGTTCCAGGTTCGAGTTCCGGTCGGGTTACACATTTTTGGCTGTCCCCATTGATGTATATCAACAACACCTGTCGGCAGCTAAGGGTTTCCGTTTAATTATCATTTCATTCTAGAGAAGCTGCATGCTCATCAGTGGTATCTGTTCTTTCGGGAACAGATACCATCTTCATCAGGTTGATTATTAGACGTTAGGCTTTACCAGTAATTACATTTATGTGTTCATTGTTTGGAAATTTTAACCAACGATAACTTGATGCCTGTAAAACTAGACACACCTGCAGATGAAACACACAGATTCACATTTTTTATTAGTCATTCAGTATTTGTATATGCAATACACTTTCTTCAGTCCATTTACTTATTAATATTACTTAATACCTATTGACATTATTTACACTGTAGTATTTAGCATATCTTAAAATGTTTCTAAAGAATAAAGTGGGTTTATTAGGAAGAGCTGTGCAACTTTTCCTTAAATGATTTAATTGTTATGCTTGTGACATGTTTACACAGTTTGCTACATATTTTGATTGCCCTGTGGGTCTGACTATTGTTTGTTTTTGCTGGTCTTCAGGGTTAACACTTTCTAGAATATATAAATTAATTACACTTAAAATAGTACATTTATTGAACAAAGGCCTGCAATGAGTTCTGCTTTCTCTTTTTGCCATTATTCTAATTGCTTTCTTCTGAATTACAAAAATTTCCTTTATTTATTTATTTATTTATTTATTTATTTTGTTATTTCCCCAGAGTATTAACCCATACTTTAAAACAGATTGAAAATAGGCAAAATACACTGTCCTATTCGAAGATGACACGACATCAGTCTCTCCAGCATGAATATTACTCTTGATAACCTAACTGTTACTTGTTCTACATGTTTCCTTCATGGTAGCTTATTGTCAAGTGTAATGCTTAAAAATTTTGCATTTTTTTCTAAAACTGAACGATATATTTTGCATCTTATTTACATTTAATAGTAAACCATTTGCACTTAATGGATGCTACTTTTTCTTTAACTAATTCATTCTTTTGACAAGGACTTCACGTACATAGTTAATAGGCAGTTAAGTAGCATCATCTGCGTACATACAAGGTGCGGCAGTCAAACCTGTGCATTTATTATTATTGAGCGGAAGTGTTGGAAGTAGTGGAGGGCGAGTAACCAAGGTCACCACTGCATTCCCCAACACAAAGCATTTCAGTAGCCACGGAACAGTGGACAAAGCAACAATGGTTGTTTGCAGTGAAAGCATTCTACCAAAGTAGTAGCTATGTAGCCGCTCAGTGTCATTTCTGGGCACATTTTCAAATTAATCATAATAAGCCGGTGCCTTCAGTTAACTCAATAAAAACTTGCATCCTAAACTCTGAAAACGTTGGTGAAACAACAAGCAAAAGAAGTGGCAGAGCGAACACAGTGCGTACTCTCGAAATGTGGAACGCATAAGAATTGCTGTGGGAAGAAGGCCCTGGAGATCAGCACACAGACAGAGTGTTGTGCTTGGAATTTCTGAAAGGACTGGCCAAAGGATTTTGAGGTTAGACTTACATCACAAACCATACAAAATCCAAGTGGTTAACACTTTGAATAATAATGACTTTGTGGTCCAACAACATTTCTGTGAAAGTATTTTGCAAATGACTGAAGAAAACAAGGTACTTGTTCACAACATCTGGATGAGTGATGAGGCAAATTTTCACTTCAATGGCTATGTGAACAAACAGAACTTTAGATACTGGAGTGATCAGAACCCTCACCAACTCCATGAAGAATCCTTGCACTCAACCAAGGTAACAGTTTGGTGTGCAATGTCCTCATCAGGAATAACAGGCCCTTATTCGTTTTGAGAATGAAAGGGGGCAATCTGTTACTGTGAATGCTGAGCACTATTCAACAATGTTAAGGACATTCTTCATACCTCAGCTTCGTCAACATGCAATGAATGATGAAACATTATGTCAACAAAATGGAGCAACAAGTCACACAGCCCATGTGAGCATTAATGTTCTCAAGACTCAAGACTGAAAGGATTGGTTGCACCCCCCCCCCCCCTGCTCCCCTGACCTTACAGCTTGTGATTTTTTTTCTTATGGGGTTACCTTAAGAGCAAAGTGTACAGTGAAAGACCTCATAATGTTGGTAATCTCAAAGCAAGAATCCAGCTGGAAATAGAGGGAGTTCCTCAGGGTATGCTCCATCATATGATGAGTAGCTTCATAAATCGCCTGCGAGAATCCTGTGATCGACGACGCCATCTTGCTGGTGTTATTTTCAAACAGTGACAAAAATGTGTTGATATTTCTTAAATCCTTTTTCAATGTAGAACAAGATTGTATGAATTAAATTTTGATATTTTCATCCATGTTTATTTGGCACTTATTTAAAAAAATGCAGGTTTGACTGCCACACCCTGTACATGTCTTTACATTTGCATTATTCGGTAAGTCGTCTACTTGAACCAGGAGTAGAAGAGCTCCTAATTTTGATCCCTGTGGCACTCCATGTTGAATCTCAAGTGTATTTGATAACTGACCTCCTGAACTCACCATGTGCTTTCTTTTAGTGATGTATGATTTCATTAGTTTTAGACTTTTGCCCCAAATTCCATAGCATTCCAGTCTGGAGAGCAAAACATGGTGGTGAACAAGATCAAAGGCCTTACTCAGACCGCAGAAGGCTACCCATGTAACAGCATGATCCTCAAATGCTGATAAAATGTCTCTAATATACCGAGCGAGGTGGCGCAGTGGTTAGCACACTGGACTCGCATTCGGGAGGACGACGGTTCAATCCCTTCTCCGGCCATCCTGATTTAGGTTTTCCGTGATTTCCCTAAATCGCTTCAGGCAAATGCCGGGATGGTTCCTTTGAAAGGGCACGGCCGATTTCCTTCCCCATCCTTCCCTCACCCGAGCTTGCGCTCCGTCTCTAATGACCTCGTTGTCGACGGGACGTTAAACACTAATCTCCTCCTCCTCCTCCTCTAACTAATAGCTCTACCGCTTACATACATGACCTTTCTTTCCTATAACAAAACTGTGATGTACTTAATGCCTTGTTTAAGTTCTAGGTACTGTAATAAAATTAGTTATGGTGTGAGAAATGTACTAACCAATCTTGGATCTTATGAAATGACTGATTTCCAAATTGAAGACTCAAAACCTAGAAATCCACTACCATATAGCTACCGGTATATGAAAAAGTTGCTTTCCATTAGAACGTTCTAAACGGGGTACTAGCAGTAACAGGCAGCCCAGGTGGCTGACTAGTGGGATAAGGATATCATGTAGAACAAAGCGGGAATTATATCAAAATGTTAGAAGTAGTCACAATCAAGCTACAGTAGCCCAATACAAACAGTATCGTAAGGTGCTTAAAAATGTTATTAGGAAGGCAAATAGAATAGCTAATTCTCAGGATAAAATTAAAACCATATGGAAGGTTGTGAAGGAAGTGTCTAGTCAGCAGCTCAAGGTCGACAATATAAAGTCAGTTCATAGTAAAAATATTTCTGTTACCGATAAATCAGTTATATGTACAGTATTTAACAATCATTTTCTGATCATTGAATTAAATAAAAATTTAGTTTCTACAGCGAATCGTATAACTTTCTTGGCAAATGCCTTTCCGAGATTGGTGTCTGAAATACTCCTCTGTGATACAGACAAGGGAGAAATTAAGTCAATGATTAAATAATTACAGAAGGCATTACAGAATGCAGCATGTCATTCTCAATGGAGATAAGTCTTCTGAAGTAAGAGTGATTTCAGGTGTGCCGCAGGGGAGTGTTGTAGGACCTTTGCTATTCACAATATACATAAATGACCTTGTGGATAACATTGGAAGTTCACTGAGGATTTTTGCAGATGATACTGTGGTATATTGAGAGGTTGTAACAATGAAAAATTTTACTGAAATGCAGGAGGATCTGCAGCGAATTGACGCATGGTGCAGGGAATGGCAATTGAATCTCAATGTAGATAAATGTAATGTGCTGTGAATACATAGAAAGAAAGATCCCTTATCAGTTAGCTACAATATAGCAGGTCAGCAACTGGAAGCAGTTAATTCCGTAAATTATCTGGGAGTAGGCGTTAGGAGTGATTTAAAATGGAATGATTATGTAAAGTTGATCGTCGGTAAAGCAGATGCCAGACTGAGATTCATTGGAAGAATCCTAAGGAAATGCAATCCGAAAACAAAGGAAGTAGGTTACAGTACACTTGTTCGCCCACTGCTTGAATATTGCTCACCAGTGTGAGATCCGTACCAGATAGGGTTGATAGAAGAGACAGAGAAGATCCAACGGAGAGCGGCGCGCTTCATTACAGGATCATTTAGTAATAGCGAAAGCGGTACGGAGATGACAGGTAAACTCCAGTGGAAGACTCTGCAGGAGAGACGCTCAGTAGCTCGGTACGGGCTTTTGTTGAAGTTCCGAGAACATACCTTCACCGAGGAGTCAAGAAGTATATTGCTCCCTCCTACGTATATCTCACGAAGAGACCATGAGGATAAAATCAGAGAGATTAGAGCCCACATAGAGGCATACCGACAATCTTTCTTTCCATGAACAATACGAGACTGGAATAGAAGGGAGAACCGATAGAGGTACTCAAGGTACCCTCCGCCACATACCGTCCGTTGGTTTGCGGAGTATGGATGTAGATGTAGATGTAGATGTAGAAATCACTGAAGACTAAGAACTCTAATGGATACGATGGCATGCCTAGCAGAATATTGAAGTACTTTGCTACAAATGTTAGCCCTGCATTTAGTAAAATTTGTAATTTTTTGTTTAGGAATGGTCAGTTTCCTGAATGATTAAAGTACTCAGTAGTAAAGCCGGTTTATAAAAAGGGGGAAAATGATAATGTAGACAATTGAGGCCTATTTCTATGCCATTAGTGTTTGCTAAGGTTATTGAAAAGCCTGTGTATGTAAGGATAGTTGATCATTCGATATCACACAATTTGCTATCAAATGTACAGTTCAGCTTTAGAAGTCGTTTAACAACTGAAAATGCTATATACCCTTTCCTCTGTGAGGTACTGGATAGGTTAAACAAATGGTTTCAAATGATAGGCATATTTTTTTTGATTTAACTGAGGCATTTGATTGTGTTTATCACAAAATAATGCTACAGAAGTTGGACCATTATGGAATATAGGGAGTAGCTCACAACTGGTTCACCTCTTACTTCAGCAACAGACAGCAAAAAGTCATTATTCACAATGTTGAGAATGGGTCTGATGAGTGGGGTACAGTCAAGTGGGTGGTGCCCCAGGGATCAGTGTTGGGGCCACTCCTGCTCCTTGTTTATATAAGTGATGTACCCTCTAGTATTACAGGTAACTCTAAAAAATATTTCTGTTTGCCAATGACACTAGCTTGGTAGTAAAGGATGTTGTGTGCAACATTGGCCCAGTTTCAAATAGTACAGTTCATGACCTAAGTTCATAGCTTGAAGAAAATAAACTAATGCTAAATCATAGTAAGACTCATTTTTACAGTTTCTAACATACATTTCAACAAAACCTGATGTGTTAACATCACAGAATGGGCATATGATTAGTGAAACTGAACAGTTCAAATGTCTAGGTGTTCAGATAAATAGTAAACTGTTGTGGAAAGCCCACATTCAGGATCTTGTTCAAAGACTTAATGCTGCCATTTTTACTATTCGAATGGTATCTGAAGTGAGTGATCGTTCGACACGAAAATTAGTCTACTTTGCTTACTTTCATTCACTTGTGTTGTATGGTATTATATTTTGGGGTAACTCTTCCCATTCTAAAAGGATATTTTTGGCCCAGAAACGGGTGATTCAGGCAATAAGTGGTGTAAGTTCATAAACCTCTTGCCGACCCCTGTTCATGAGTCTGGGTATTTTGACGATGGCCTCTCAATATATATATCATTTCTTGTTAAAAATATTGGCTTACTCCCAAGAACAAGCAGCTTTCACTCTGATAATACTCGTCAGAAATCAAACCTGCATTTGGATCGGAATTCCTTAACTCTTGTGCAGAAAGGTGTGCAGTATACTGCTGCACCCACTTTCAATAAGCTACCACTCAAATTCAAAAATCTCAGCAGTAATCCATGCGCTTTCAAATCAAAACTTAAGAGTTTCCTCATGGGTCACTCCTTCTATTCTGTCGAGGAGTTCCTTGAAAAATTAAGCTGATTCTTGTATTGTTGATTGTGTTTACTTAAACTTATGGACTGACGTTTTTGGGTTCATAAACATTTTATTTTTATCTGTTATTACTTTTATGATGTAATTTCATGTACTGACATGTTCCATGACCTTGGAGGTTTGCTCCTCAATTTGGGCCTACAGATCTTGACGTGTAAATAAATAAATAAAATGTATAAACATCAACATATATAAATACTTAACATAATTATGATGATTATGGACTTCTCAAAAAGATAAACAACAAAAAAATAATTATTTGTACTTTATTTTTTAAATGTATGTTTTGTACAAATAGGTCTATATATGACAGTGTTTTCTTTGCTACATGTTGTTAGAGGTAAATCTTTGTCTTTGGGCACTTTGTAGTATGAGTTTGAAGGGCAAGAATGGAGTACAAGTTATGTGTGTTGTGTTAGCATTGTGGTTGATTTTGATTTGTATTCTGAAGTGAAACAACAGAAAAAACATCTATTTAACAACATCAAGTCCAGCAGTGTTCATATTATTTAACAAAATGAAGCTGAGCATCCTACAGACCATTATTAAAAGTTGCATTTCAGAATGGCCTATGATCTTCCAACTTTGAAGAACAAAGGACAATTAAAAGACAATTATTATGTAAATTTTTTATACAAGTTCTACCGTTGCTACCTCTCACTGCACTGTGTCACTCTGGCTGGTGCTTTCAAAGACTTTGGATAGTAATGGGATTAGTGAAATTGGCCTGTAGTTTGCAGGTTGATTTGCTTCCCTTCTTAAGGACCAGACTCACCTTGGATAATTTGAGGGAATCAGGAAAAATATCCTCTGTAAGACACAAGTTTATAGAATATGAGTGGCACTACAGGGTAATATATAACTTTTTCAGTAGGTTATTTGATACATGGTTTACCTCACTAAAGCTGCTTAATGAAGGTCCAGCCTGATCACGATTTAGGTTTGTGCTCTTAAGATAATCCATATATGTTTCACTAGATTTTCTTACTGACTTTTTGATTTCCTCTGCACAGGTTATGAAGTGCTGGTTGGGTGTATCTGCTGGTGCTGCCACTGTGTTATCAGAGGTTCTGACTACATCTTAAATATTATTAATTAATGACCAGGCTGCTTTGCATTTGTTTTTACTGTATTTTTATGAAATTAGTATTGGGTCTTTGTTTAGCCACTCTTTCTTGTACAGTTTCTTGGCAATTTTTGTAGATTCTTAATTTCATCAGAATTATTAACTTTTCTTCTGCCTCTTTAGATTCTCCAATTCTTGGGTGTGCCATGGCTTTCCCTTTCTAGTTAAATGCCTTTTTTTTCTTTGGAACAAGATGAGAATTTAAGATACTAATTAAATAATTGTGGAAGGTTTCATAAACAAGTTGGGTATTGGAACCACATCTTAGAAATAATTTTTATCTTTATGCTCAGTAGGTGCACTAGTTTTTTCAGACTGTATTTTGTTAGTAGTAAGATATTTTTTGACTTAGTTAACTTTTGTTGGGACATGTTCCTGTCCACTTTTATACAATGTTTTAACTATACTGTTAACATGCTGTCATCTGAAAAATAAATTCTATTACACTGGTGGAATACACATCATGAGGACACTTAATAGAGACGCTACCTATGCATGCTTTTAGTCTTGTAGGTTTTGAATTAAAATAGTGGAAACTGTGCTGCCTTAGGATATTCAATAACTTTTTTACACTAGGTTTGTTCCAGTTACATCAAAGCTTGAATTCATGCCCCCCCCCCTCCCCCCACTTTGTTACATAGCAGAGTACACAGTCTAAGTAGTATGTTCATCTGAGTGGGGAGCAAGGCAGACACATGCTCAAATAACTTTCATTACATCACATATTGTACCCACAATTTCAAAGTGTTTCTCAACACATGCCCAACTGAGATCAAGTAAACACACTGAATATTTTAAGCGGCATGTGGAACAGATTTCTCTAAAAACAATTATCAGTTTCTAAGAAAGCCGTAACAGCATCCCTACAGGTATCCAACTTAATTGCAAAATCCATCTCACAGCACATTATTGGTGAGAAATTACTTTTCCTTCCCTACAGCTGTCAAAGGTTTGGCAAAAGTATGAAGTTGATACCGCTCTCAGATGATAGTGTGGTTCCTCATATTCATGCAATAGCCACTGACAGGAAAAATCAATTGCACATCTTTGTGACAGCCCAAAATTTGCCAGCATCTTGAAGACAGTACTGATATCAGACATCTTTCTTAGCTTCTAATTTCTGTACTCTCCAGATATAAAAATGAAATGAACATGGACTTTCTATTTTTTAAAGCTCTGGAAGAAAGACTATAGGTGAAGATATTTTCTCCCTTGTGAATTCCTTTTTTGTTGACAATAATCTGCTATGGACAAATTGACTTGGTATATGTACAATGGGATGGCAGCACTTACTGAAACTAAAATGGGGCTCATGGCTGTTTCTCCTTCTGTATAATTCACACTTTGCATGACACATAGGAAGGCATTGGCCTCTCAAGTAGTACAACGGGAAGTCAATGAAGTGCTGAACGATGCAATTAGTGGTGTAAATTTTGTGAAACCTGTAACGGAACTGAAATGATGGTGGGCTGACAGTAATTTGGAGTCCGCGCGTCGGAAACGGGCGCACTTGTGTGAGACTGCCAGGGAGTGCACCCTGATGCCATCTATTGGCGAAACTGGGAATTAGCGCTGCCTGTCAGACAATGCACTAAGCTCTCGGAGTCAAATGTATTCTTTTTCTTGGTAATTATAAGCTATTACTGTATAATTTAATGTTGTAAAGCGCTAGTAGTAAATTATTATGACTGGTATGGACTCCAGGGTAGTAAATATAAATATTCTTAAATACTAAATGATTTTGGTAAAAAGGTGGTAGGGGAACGCCCCCACTCTTGGTGATACGAGCGTAGCTAGGGGTAGCTGGAGACACAGGGACTGAACAATGGAATGGCCTGGGGAGTGTTGACGTGATCGGACGTGCGTAACTGTGCTCACGCAAAAGTGATTGTGCAACAGCGAAGAGGCGAATATCGTTGCCGTTTTTGGAGTAAAACGCGACGAATGGTTGTTGAAGCCGCCTTTATGCCACTGGGGCTGATTGTAAGAGTTCCTGTGCGTTTATGGCGGACGTGCAGTAGCTTATACGAGTGCTACAGCTCATAGTTCCAGCCGCCATTAAGGGCATGAGGCGTGAAGAGCTGCGTTAGCCACATGCATCTCACCACCAGCACCGACACGTCTACCCAAGGCAAGACTGCTTGCAATTGTTAAGTCGAACTTTGTATACATGTAAAAGGAGAATACCAGTTTTCTTTTATGCAAGTGCAGAGGACAGAATATAGTAATGAGTAAAATTACGACGCATGTTGTTCATTGTAAAGTGTAGTAACCTCAAACATAGTATAGTGAAATCAGACTGAGGCCACCATCGCCTCTTTCATTTACAATTCTTTTGGTTGTAGAATACTTTAGCGTATAAGAATGTTGAAAAGAGCAATGGTCACACCAGAATGAGTCGCCTATTTACAGTTACTTAAATTTTTCTGAGCAACCTTTCAAGTAAAGTCACTTAACTAATACTTAACTAATTCTGTATCAATGGTCCAAAGAGTAATATCCAAAATCATTAAATAAGTTGAAGGATAGAATTTTGTTAACCGAAGTTGCCTAACCTGTCTTGGTAGTAATTACCAAGCCAACTCACAGAAATTGAGAGAGTATTTGCATTGTAGAATCATCTAGAATGATCAGAAATAGTAATATTCAGAATTAAGTTTAAATTCAACTCAAGCCATTTCACTTTGAAACGAGCCCAAAAATTGATTTATTCTTTTGCTCCTTCAGAGCTGGCGACCGTAGTTATAAGTATTTTCAGGAGGATTCGACGGTAAGTCTGCTGCTCTCGTCGTGCTGATAGGATTATCCACTGCTGCTAGCAGTGGTGATTGGATACATAAGCTCACTACCAAGTTAAGTGGGTCAGGTAGGCAGTGTTACCGTGTGAACTGTAGGGCACTGTAGGCCGTGGATCGAACCCGTTCAATCATCACAGCTCTTAGGGAAATAGTCCGGTTAGGAGTGTACTAATCATTAGGTAAATACTGGCGAGTAACGGTCAAAAATGTATACGCAAGTGAATTTAGCAAGGTCCACGTAGCACCTAGTTAATGTGGTGCAATGGCGAGGGTAGGAGTGGAGTAAAAGTGAGCTGAGCTTGTGGCAGCTGTGCTGGATTCAAATATTAACTACGTGAATTCACTACTGCCTCTTACCATTGGGACTGAGCTATTTACAGTTAAAATACGTAGCAGTAAGCGCAAAGGGGTGACAGCTACAAGTCCGTATTGGTTTTATACATACGGAATTGGGAAGTGGGTCATTCCGTCAGTGGAGGGGGTTAAAACAACCGAGTCAGTGGAGAACATACCCCATTTACTGATGGAAAGATTCAGCGGTTCGGTCGCAAACCGAGAGCTTTAAACAGTAGCCTTCTTTCAGGGGGATGAGTTTTACTCGTGATTCACTTCTACTGCACACAAGTACATTGGTTGTCTCGTGTTAGCTAGTTCCTCATTGTGTTGTGGAGTTGAAGGATGAACTTCATGTATTCCTGTTGAATAGATTTCACACACTCACAGTTCCATTTCTATATGAAAAATGGCCTTTAATGTTATACCAATGGGCTGACGTTTTTGAGAAATTGATTGATCCTCATAAATCAGTTCCATGCGGAAACAGTAATAACTTCTTCCTAAGCAAGTAAGTGCTTGAGTCTAAGAGAAAAACTGAACTTTAGAATACCCAGATGGAGAAGAGTAATGCGAGATGTCTGCTCATCTGAATGATTTCGTGAAGGAAAACAGCCTGGATGTAGGTAAAATTAGTAGATTGTCACAGTGCATCTTGAACACCTTCATCAACAATTTGATGATAAATTTCCAAAACCTTCAACCGAGTATGACTGGATCCACAATCAGTTCAATATGATCATTACAGACCATTTGTTAACAGCAGAACACAAAGAACTAATAGACCTCTCAAGTGAGCTAATACACCTCTCAAGTGACAGGACACTTTGAAATGAATTTAAATGGAAGTATCTTGAAAATTTTTGGGTGAAGACTTTGAATGAATATCCCAATTTAGCAAGATGGACAGTAGATGTGTTATTACCCTTCACATCAACTTACTTGTCTGAGTCACCATTTTCTACAATGACATTATCAAGACAAAACACTGGTCCTGACTGCAATTGAAAGAGGATCTGCGAGTTGCTATTTCAAAGATGCAACAAAGATTTGATCTGATTTCTTCACAAATTCAAGCACAAACATCACACTAAATTTGGAAATGTCAGAAAATTTCCAAATATTGAACCTTGGGCATTTTTACTCTTGATTCTTTCCTTTCTGGATGATCAGTTTGAATATAACAGTTTTTAAACTGCCATTTAAATGTTGACTATTGTTTTATCATCAAACTCTCTCTCTCTCTCTCTCTCTCTCTCTCTCTCTCTCTCTCTCTCACACACACACACACACCACACACTTTCATACGAACAAGCACAACTGCCACACACAAACCTCACCACTACCTACATGCTCTGAGAGAAAAATCGAGAAATGACAGTGACTAGCATAGTGAAACCTGGAGCGGGAACACACCATGTCATAGACACTGATCTTCAGATGAACACAATACAGGATAATGACTTTCTAGTATGTATAGCGGGTTCGAATGACATAGCTAAAAATGAAGCCGATGCCTGCATTAAAACGCTACAGAACTTTCTAGAAGTGAATAAAACTAGGAACACAATAGTAGCCACTGTGCCTCATAGACACGACCTAATTTACAGATTGTGTGTTAATAAAGAAATTAGAAAAACTAACATCAAAATTAAGAAATTGTGTGCAGAATACGCAAAGTGCGATGTACTGGACGTAAGTAAACTACATCAAAACCTTCACACCAAACACGGAATGCACATTAATTATGACGGAAAAAGTGTTATGTGCGATCACATCACTGAAATAATTAAAGAAAGACTATTATGAAAAAGATCTGTCTATCAGCTTCCTGAAAGACTTACAGGCAAAAATGAGGAAAGCAAATCCTACAAAAATCTAGCACAAGTAATAGAAAATCTAAGTAAAAGAAAATCATATAGTGTTCTAATATGTGGTGACTATAATATAGATTTTCTCTCAGAAAACTCTAGCCATCTAAGCATTAAAAATTTTATGAACAGCTACAACCTAGACCTAATGGTTAACACTCCAACCAGGGTAACAAATCACAGTACCACTTGTCTGGATCAAGTAGCAAGCAATATAAATTGTACTGTATCCTATGTCAAACTAGGATTTTCAGATGACAATGCATTAATTATGCAGGTCTGGTTGCAAAATAACAGTCACGAACACAATAAAATCACTGTACAGAGAAGAAACTTCAATAAAACCCACATGCATACTTTCCTCTTTGATATACAAAATGAAAACTGGCAAAATGTATATGAGGCTCAAACAGTAGACAGCAAATATGAAGCATTCTTGGATATTTTCTGTTATTATTTTAATTGCCACTTTCCCTTACAAACAAAATGTATCAACAAAGATAGAAAACTCTCCAGCTGGATCACCCCAGGTATCATTAGATCATCACAAAGAAAAAGAGAACTTTTTTACATTAGCAAATCCAAACTAGGCAGTAGTGAAGCATTTAAGTCGTACTTTACTCTATATAAAAAGATATTAAGGAATGTAGTAAATGCAGCCAAAAAGCTACAGAATGATAACTACCTCAAATTGTCATCAAATAAGAGCAAAAGCATGTGGCAACTGATTAATATGAATACTAATAGAGGAAAGCAACTACAAAGTGATATTAGCTTAAAAATAAATGGAAAATTAGTTTCCAGTGGGAAAGAAACAGCAGAGGAATTCAATAACTACTTTACAGAAACAGTAGAAAACCTGGCTAACCATCTTAAAAATAGCTGTCCCTTACAACTAGAACCAATCTTATGCTCTGAGACTATTTTTAAGGCATACATCTGAAATTGAAATAGAAAAGACACTTCATAGCAAAATTTAAAAAAAAATCATCTGCTGGACAAGATCAAATTCCATGCTTCCTTCTTCATAATTGCAGTAACTTTATCAATAAACCCCTAGCCCACATAATAAACTTCTCATTCATGAATGGTGCATTTCCTGGTATGCTCAAAATTGCAAAAATTATACCTGTCCACAAAAAAGGAAGCAAAGAGGATCCCAGTACTTTCAGTAAAGTATTTGAATATATAATGGCCACCAGAATCATGTCCTTTCTAGACAAAGAAAATATCCTGTCACCTGCTCAGTTCGGCTTCCAAAGTAAGAAAGCTACAACTGATGCAATACAAGAATTTCTAGATCATGCACTGGAGCTTGTGGACAAAAAACTCCCAGCCATAGGTATCTTCCTAGATCTAACAAAGGCCTTCGACATGGTTAATCATAGTATACTTTTGCAAAAGATGCATTCCTATGGAATAAGAGGAAATGCCTATGACTGGTTTAAAAGCTATCTGGAAGATCGACAGCAGTATGTCGAATTAAATGAAAGCTCTCAGTTACAGCTAGCACTGTACATTCCTTCATACATACCATAAAGCAAGGCGTACCCCAAGGCTCCGTCCTGGGCCCCTTGCTGTTCTTACTTTACATAAATGACCTTCCTCACAGCCTACCAGACACAAAAACCCCTTTTGTTTGCTGATGACACCTCTGTACTCATATCTGCGCCCGAACAAATTCTCCAATCTAATGTAGATAGGACCACAGATCAAATAAGTCAATGGCTTCAAAGTAACAGGCTGCTTCTTAATGCAAAAAAAGACAATTGGAATAACCTTCCACACTGCCCAAAACAGAAGTCCATTACTACCAACTAAATCGCTGGAAAAAAATAATGTTAAACTTGAAAATGAAATAAAATTTTTGGGGGTCACTATTACTGATACGCTCACATGGAAAAGGCACATTGACGTTACCAGCACAAGACTTAGTAAAGTATGCTTCATGATAAGATCAATAAGGAACATCACTAACACAAGTACCCTAACCACAATGTACCATGCACTCTTTCACTCTGTACTTAACTACAGAATCATCTTCCGGGGCCAAAATTCTGAATCAATTAAGATATTCAAACTGCAAAAGAAGATAGTCAGAACCATTACGTTCAAAAAACAAAGAGACACTTGTAAACCATTATTTAAGAAACTAAATATTTTGCCCCTCCCATGCCAATACATACTAGAATTATTATTCTTTACCAAAAAACGTATCAACAAAATTAGCAAAAATATGGATTACCACAATTATGACACAAGATCAAAAACCTCTCTAAGAACACTTCCCCACTCAACAAAACTGTACAGTGATGGTGTCAAGTGCATGGGAATAAAATTATATAACCAACCTCCATCTTTTTATACAAGAAATCCAAGAAATAAATAAATTCAAACAGACAGTGAAATCTCTTTTAATAAAAGACTGCTTTTATACCATCCAGGAATATTTGGAATCAAAATTGTCTTAGTACATGATAATGTATCAAAGCTGAATGTTGTAAGTCAATTTTGTCACATCATGTAACAATTCTCTGTAAAGCTGTAACTTTAAATAACATAATTTGTAGGTAATGTAAAATAATCATTCTTCTGTGTGCTTGTTTACTGTTTTAGACTCCTGTAAACTGTATATTTGTATTGACTTATCCCATATCAGTTGTACAAGCCATTGTACTGATTTGATCTATGAGACAAATAAATAATAAATAAATAAATAAACCTACACTCCCACATACACACTTTCACACAAACAAGCACACCTGCCGCACACATAACTCACCACTACCTCTGGCTGCACCAGCCAGAATGCAACTGTCACATTTAATAAAAGCAGCAATCTGCAATGGGGCAGGCAAGAGGAAAGGATAGCAGGGTATGGAGAGAGAATAGCAGTGGCTTGTGGAGCATGCAGGGACTAGGTGGTGGCAGGATAAGGGTGCCAAGTGCAGTATCGGGAGGCTGTGAGGAAAGGAGGGGGAGGGGTGATGGGAAGTGGAACAGAGAGGAGAAGAGAAGGGAAAAAGACTGCTGGGTGCACTGGCAAAGAGCAATAAACAATGAGGGTAGTGGACACGAAATGGGACTAGGTGACAGGACAAAGAGGGTGGAGACTATTGGGTGGAGGGTGTGGGGAGACTAGAACACCGTAGGTTGAGGCCAGGATAATTTTGCTTGCAGAGAATGTGTTGTAAGGATAAGTCCCATCTGCACAGTTTAGAGAAACTGGAGGTGGACAGGTGGATCCATATGGGTCGAGTTGTGCAGCAGCCGTTGAAATCAAGCATGTTATGTTCAGCTACAGGTTGTGGCACAGAGTGGTACAATTTGCTCTTGGCCACAATTTGGTGGTGACCATTCATTCTAATGGACAGCTGGTTGGTAGTCATATCAATATAAAAAGCTGTCCAATGATTGCACAGATCAGGTATTAACATTGCTGCTTTCACAGGTGGCCTGCCCTCTGATGGGGTAGGACAAGCCTCTGACAGGATTGGGATAGGGAGCACTGGGTGGATGGATTGGGCAGGTCTTACACCTGGGTCTTCCAGAGGTATATGATCCCCGTCGCAAGGAGTTGGTTATTGAGTGTGGCATAAGGATAGAGAAGGACATTGTGGAGGTTGGGTATGCGATAGAACACCACTTTAGGATGGAAGGGAACAATCTTAGGTAGTATGTCCCTCATTTCAGGGCATGATGATAGACAATCAGAGCCCTGACAAAGGATGTGGTTTAGTAGTTCCAGTCTGGGGTGGTACTGGGTCATGAATGGGACTCTCCTTTGTACCTGCTTCTTGGGGTGATGGCAGGATTGGGATTGTGTGGAGATTATGGCATGGGAACTTATTTGTGAACTAATTTGTAAAAGAATATGTAGTGAAATACACACATTTCCTCAGTTCCATTAATTGCACATGCATACATGGCTGTAATTGTTAATTTTCACCCCCTTTTCATTATACTTATATATGACCATTTTTTGAAAAAAAAAGTTTAACTATGATGTGCTCAAAGGACACTATTGTAACAATTAGACAAAAGTAAGAGGGTGTTGGGGTACAAAATGATTTATGTTGCAGATGAGAGTGCAATGCAAAAAGTTTGAGAACCTCGGCTATAGCTGACTGATGTGTGGCATATAGAAACACATAGCAGAAAACAGTATTTATACTAGCTTTTAAGCTCTTGCTCTTTCTCTGGTAGAAGAACCCACATTCACATGTGCAACCGTACAGACACCCAAATGCACACACCAGCAACTGCTGGTGTGTGTGCTTGGATGTGTATATGGTTGCACATGTGAATATGTGTTCTTGTACTAGAAAAGAGCAAGGGATTGAAAGCTAGTCTAATTATTAGTATTTAACTGACACACTATTATTTCTCAACAGGTATATGTTGCATACTTCTGGTATTACAGTACGTTTCTAAATACGTTTTGGTACAACAAAATCTACGTTATTGATTTAGAATTCTTGGCACTAGCTACCTTCATTTAAACTGGTTTCATAACTTACGAGTTAATGCAAGCATTCAGGCTGAATATCCACTGTCTAAATGTTTCATCTCTCTGATGCAAGCTGATGGCCTCCTCAGGGATCCCATCTTTCCCCAGCATCTTTAAGTATCTCACTTCTCGGAGAAGTATTACAAGCTGAAATATTAATGAAAATCATCATCAATTTCTAACAAATATGCCTTGTCTCTATGAACAGTCTTTTATGTTAAGAGCTCTTCTCTTCATGATTCTGTAGCTTGCGAAAACAATGACAAACAACCATCAGAAATAACCACAGCCACTGATTCAAGAATACTAATACATTTAAAAGTAAGTGAGCATGAACAGCTTAACCAGAAGTAGAAAATTTTATTGACTGGGGAGAAATCATGAAGGAAGTACCATAGGGTTAATTTTGGGTCCACTCCTATTCCTTATAAATGTGAATGACCTTCCATGTAACATTAAGCAACCAGAACTGGTACTTTTTGAAGACATTATTAATGTTGTAATAATAACAATACTAATGGCTTGTGACGAGGGCCTCCCGTTGGGTAGACTGCTCATCTGGTGCAAGTCTTTCGATTTGATGCCACTTCGGCGACTTGCGCGTCGATGGGGATGAAATGATGATGATTAGGACAACAACACAACACCCAGTCCCTGAGCGGAGAAAATCTCTGACCCAGCCGAGAATCGAACCCGGGCCCTTAAGATTGACAGTCCGTCGCGCTGATCACTCAGCTACCGGGGGGCGGACAATGTTGTAATAAATCTCATTAGAGAGAAAGAAACAAAAGAGATAGTTAGTGATGTTCTTCAAACACTCTGAAAACACACTCTCTCTAAATTTTTAGAAAACATGCAATGGTATATTGAGTTCTGTGCAACAAAGAAGAGTCATACCAAGAACTGATGTAGGACATGAGCTGAAGTTAGTAAAAGGGTAAAATGCTCCAAGTTTTTTGGTGTACATATTGATGAAACTTGGAAGAAGTGTAGTACTGAGCTGGTAAACAATTTGTCTCTCTGTCTAATTCCTAACATTGCAAACAATAATTGCTAATGTTGGAAACAAACAAATCAACCTCCTAAGACATTCTGCACATTTACGCTCAATAATGTTTATGGAATAATTTTCTGGGGTAACTCACAAATAAAAATAAAGTACTGATTGCACAACAGCGAACAGTAACAATAATATGTGGTCTTGATCTGTGATCATCATGCTGGTACCTCTTCAAGGAGTTAGGCATTTAGACTCCACATCCTCACACATATATTCATAAATAATCCATCACAATTTGAGAAGAATAGCAGTGCACATACCTACAACACTAGTGGAAAAAATCTGATTTATTACCCAGTAATGAAGCTGTCACTGACTCAGAAAGCAGATCAGTATGCAGCAATAGTTTTTTTCATTATTTCCCAATAACATAAAATGTCTTACAGGAAGCAAAGCAAGTTTTAAATCTAACCTAAAATCACTTCTTCTGTGCAACTCTTCCTCATCCATGGCCGAATTGTTATTTAAACACAGGTTTGTTTAATAGTTGTGTGAGTAAGACTACTGAAAAATAATATGTTCATTAATGTTAAAAATAAAACTGACTCATTCCACATAACACTGATAAAAGAATGATTCGTATGATCTATGGAACATGTAACTAACCAACTAATTCATTTTTAAAATAAGTTCTTCATGTGCTTGAGAAAGTTGCAATTGGAGAAAAAATTTCTTTTCAGTGAAAGGCTCAACAGTCCTTCAGTAATGAAGACCAACTGAAATGTAAATTTTAGCAAATGGATACAACTACAATGATTAAGGCAATCACACTGATTTGAATTTGGGACAACCAATCAAATATATCTATTACTTACTGAAGTGGTAAGGAATGAAGAAGGTGGGTGTGTATCATTAATATAAATCCCTACTTGTAACACTTACTTCTTCGCTGAAGTTTAAGTTCAGAGTAAAACCCTTCTTTCTTGTTAATATGGTTTTATTTAGATTTTCTGCACAGATGTTAGGAACTGTGGTCATCCAATTAGTGAAAATATAATCTTCAAATGAATCAAGAGACTCAAATAAATTATCACATCTTCTTATGAGGTTTGTTGCTTCTTCGGATTTCCTCAGTCTGCAACAAGACAACAAATTCATGATATCCAGTCATAAAAATAGCAGCTTATTATACAAACTAACACTGTACAGTTTTTTCCAGATTATGTTTTTACTTTTTTGCAAATAACATGAAGATGCAGTGCACAGCACACCTTTGCTCTAAACTGAAGAACGGAATTCTGCCTGAACACACCATTCAGTCCTGTAATCAGCACGACCTCAGGCGTCACTGGCAGACCCTGTTCTACTTCCACCTCTGCCCATATTCCAGCCTCCCCTCCAACCCCCACTCACAATTTATTACTTTTCAGTGCTACACTCTCACATATTACATTGGCTTATAGCTCTATGGCTCTCCATTTCACTGTTTTCTCAGCATTCACTCACCCTCTGTACCTATATTCTATCCTATCCCACACCACCTCTAACCCCAGCTAGCTGTCGCCCAATATGCAACTGTGGTAACCTTCCTTTGCAACCATATTCTAAACATTTTCCCCCACTGTCCCTCCCTCTTACTAGACTTAGCCCCATCTGTCACTCATCTCTTCCATGATCTCCTTCATCAATAAACTCAATCCAGTTTAGATGTTCAAGTTCTTGTTTATGCATATACAAACTGCTCAATGCCTTCACTATATGGTGAGCAGTTGTCTTTACTAGTGCCTTCGTCTGTATTCCACCCTTAATTTTCCATTTTCATATTAAAGTAGTTGATCTGTTGGATAACTTGACCACGTATAAACCTTTGTAGAGAAACTGTTCATTATTCTGACGAGCATTAATGTGCAGGTCCGTTCTAGAAAGCGGTGTGTGTTTTTGAAATGAAGTAACATCAGTCAAGGAAAAATCCAGGATGGGATAACAACAATATTATGAAAAGGATAGATCACCATTCACCATATAGAGCAAACGCTGAGTCACAGAGAGGCACAAGTGAAACATTGCTGTAAATTTAAGCTTTCAGCCAAAAGGCTTTCTTCTGAAGTAGAAAACGTGCACACATTCACATAAGCACAATCCACACACACACGACCACTGGTTCCAGCCACTGTAGACTGCAACTATGTAGCAATATGGCATTTGTGGTGGGGAGTAAGGAGGAGCCACAGGCAGTGACAGTGAGAGGTAGCAATGTAAGGGTTGGGCAAAGCTGACGGGTTGGGACAGCATAGTGCTGCAAGGTGCAGTCAGGAGGTTTGTGAGGGAAGGAGGGGGGAGGGGGGGAGGGGAGCTGCACCTACCAGCACTATCCTGTCTCCAACATGTCTTTGCACACTCTTGCAGGCAGCACAGCATCTTTCCCCAACCCTTACCTTGCTAACCCTTACCATCCCTACCTGTGGCTCCTCCTTACTCTCCTCCATGCATGCCATATTGCTACTCCCATCAGGCATAGTTGTAGACCATAGTTCAGTCACAGCAGCCAGAGATGGTAGTCATATGTGTATGAGTTGTGCTTTTGTGAATGATGTGTGTTTCCAACTTCAGAAGAAGGCCTTTGAGCCAAAAGCTAAATGTATAGAAGTCTTTTCACTGTGCCCTCTGCAACTCAATGTCTTTTCTATATGGTGAGTATAAATCTATCCCTTTCATAATATTGTTATATGTCATAGGAAAAAGGACACATTCACATGTCAAAGTAGGGATAGGATTTTTTTTATTAAAGAAGTAATAACATCTCAGTGCATGGTCTGCTCCATGGATTTGAAGATAGCTGCAGTAAATATCATCATCATACCTCATACAAATTCTCTCTCTCTCTCTCTCTCCTGTGTGTGTGTGTGTGTGTGTGTGTGTGTGTGTGCATGCGTGCATGCGTGCGTGCGTGCGCGTGTGTGAGAGAGAGAGGGTTCTCGAACATGAACACACGCGCGCATGTGCGCCCGCACACATGAGTGTGTGTGAGTGGTGCACACTGAGACAGCATCAAATTCAACCTGTATCTAAAAAGTCAGAATTGAGATCCAGAATAGTAAAAAAAAATATGCTACAAAGAAATATCCTATGGGAGTTCTAAATGAGGTGGTGCTCTTTGCATATTAGCCTTCCAAAATATGTGAGACTGAGACTAACTGATACTGAAACATTACTCAGTAAAATATTTTCTACAGTCTACTCTAAATATGACAAAAGTGTTCTTATCAATGAAGTAGGCATGGATTTGCAAGGTACAAAATCATCATATAACCCTCCTCTTGTAACACTAATAAGATTTCCAATAAATGTCTTACAATGGGACATTCAAACACTTTGTTTTGTGGAAGAATGAGCTAAACTTTGACTAGCAAGAACACAAACAAACTACATGAAGGGGAAGGACAAGTTGGAAATATAAAACAAAGGGTAGATACATGCATAAGACTTCCCACCAAATTGAGGAAGCCCACAACATGAAACTTCCCAATTTACCCATTGTTGTTTAATTGAAAGATTCTAGCTGTGACTCCAATAGCAATTAGAAATTAATTTTGCTATTGTTACAGTGTTTAATTCTTATGAAAGGTTTTCTGCAAAGTTATAATACAGAATTGTAATTTGCCAATTTTTACAGCAACCTGAATTTTGTGCATATGAGAACATTCCTGGCAGCACATACACTGTTGCCGGTTTTCAAATGTGGAGCGCTAACAGCTGCAGGCAAAAACAGAAGCACTGTACAGAGCTGTGTCAACAATGACATGTTGCCATAGAGATGGTTACAAATTCGTGTAACGTTATTGGTTGAGGTACGCCCACAAAGTTGTTGCGCACAGTCCACTGCAACTGACAGGGATCAACTTATGCTGACTCAAATATAGTTTATCCACAAATTTGAGACTTCTTGGCAGATTAAAACTATGCCCTCAAAACTTCACTCTGTCATACCTCTTTACCTTGATTCCAAAGAGGTACTGGCAGAAGTAAAGCTCTGAGGATGGATCTTGAGTCACCCTAGGATAACTCAGTCGGTAGAACACCTGTCCATGAAAGACAAAGTTCTCTGGATTTGAGTCTCAATCCAGTATATAATTTTAATCTGCCAGGAAGTTTCAAATCGGCGTTCTTTATGATGCAGAGTCAAAATTTAATCTCTCTCCAACTACAGTAACAAAAACAAAGTAGGAGAAGCTATTAATAGCAGTAGTGCTACTAATTTATATATGATGTTATTTTATATGGATATGAAATTTAACCACAAAGCTATGCACTTGTTTTACAGATAGGTTTCAAAGCATTACAGCTTCATTCCCAACACAAAAAATTCACCTGCAATTGTACAAGGTGAGTAAACAGACAACATTACTGATAAATTCCACTGACAAGTGTGAAAACAATACAAGTGAACTGAAAAACAGTAAAAGCTGATTTGTGTGTACATGAAACAACAGTGATGAAAAGTTACAAACTTCTGTAATGAGACACATTAGACAAACCTCATGGCAATACTGAGTGCTAGTAAATATCCTATAGACCATCACAAATGACTTAAGATCAGATATAAAACTGCATATTAATTTCAAGATTTCTTTAAATGTTTGAGTAGTTCAATGGATCAATGAGATACATACATAGTAAGTAATGAGAGTAATTGGTTAGGGATATTTTTGCAAGTGTAGTCACAATATTTTATTTTTCTGTTAACATCCAATGCATTTCGGAGCTAAAACTGAATTTTCAATGAATGTGGTGATGTTTTTGAGTGCTACATCTGCTTCATGCACCTAGACATAAATAAACAACTCGGTTTGTAATTTCATGAGGAAAGCATCTTAGACAAGATTAACCAACAAATGAAGTATTATTAGTGGTTAACTGCATTTAACCAAAAAATCTTCATCTTCTGCATTGGTAAAAAGCTTCCTCGCTTGAATTTATATGTAAAATGATTTAATATGTATTAGAACACTACAATTTTCAAACAATGCGTATTAATTTGTGATTCAAGAATTTGTTAATGTTGTTGTTGTTGTTGTTGTCTTCAGTCCTGAGACTGGTTTGATGCAGCTCTCCATGCTACTCTATCCTGTGCAAGCTTCTTCATTTCCCAGTACCTACTGCAACCTACATCCTTCTGAATCTGCTTAGTGTATTCATCTCTTGGTCTCCCCCTACGATTTTTACCCTCCACGCTGCCCTCCAATACTAAATTGGTGATCCCTTGATGCCTCAGAACATGTCCTACAAACCGATCCCTTCTTCTGGTCAAGTTGTGTTTGTTTGTTTGAACAGATGAAATAAAATAAAATAAAATTACACAAATGAGTGGAGGTTAAAAATATTTATGCTTAACTGAAATTTCATCCCCCATGAACCATGGACCTTGCCGTTGGTGGGGAGGCTTGCGTGCCTCAGCGATACAGATGGCCGTACCGTAGGTGCAACCACAACGGAGGGGTATCTGTTGAGAGGCCAGACAAACATGTGGTTCCTGAAGAGGGGCAGCAGCCTTTTCAGTAGTTGCAGGGGCAACAGTCTGGATGATTGACTGATCTGGCCTTGTAACATTAACCAAAACGGCCTTGCTGTGCTGGTACTGCGAACGGCTGAAAGCAAGGGGAAACTACAGCCGTAATTTTTCCCGAGGACATGCAGCTCTACTGTATGATTAAATGATGATGGCGTCCTCTTGGGTAAAATATTCCGGAGGTGAAATAGTCCCCCATTCGGATCTCCGGGCGGGGACTACTCAGGACGACGTCGTTATCAGGAGAAAGAAAACTGACGTTCTACGGATCGGAGCGTGGAATGTCAGATCCCTTAATCGGGCAGGTACGTTAGAAAATTTAAAAAGGGAAATGGATAGGTTAAAGTTAGATATAGTGGGAATTAGTGAAGTTCGGTGGCAGGAGGAACAAGACTTTTGGTCAGGTGATTACAGGGTTATAAATACAAAATCAAACAGGGGTAATGCAGGAGTAGGTTTAGTAATGAATAAAAAAATAGGAGTGCGGGTTAGCTACTACAAACAGCATAGTGAACGCATTATTGTGGCCAAGATAGACACAAAGCCAACACCTACTACAGTAGTACAAGTTTATATGCCAACTAGCTCTGCAGATGATGAAGAAATAGATGAAATGTATGACGAGATAAAAGAAATTATTCAGGTAGTGAAGGGAGACGAAAATTTAATAGTCATGGGTGACTGGAATTCGTCTGTAGGAAAAGGGAGAGAAGGAAACATAGTAGGTGAATATGGATTGGGGGGAAGGAATGAAAGAGGAAGCCGCCTTGTAGAATTTTGCACAGAGCACAACTTAATCATAGCCAACACTTGGTTCAAGAATCATAAAAGAAGGTTGTATACCTGGAAGAATCCTGGAGATACTAAAAGGTATCAGATAGATTATATAATGGTAAGACAGAGATTTAGGAACCAGGTTTTAAATTGTAAGACATTTCCTGGGGCAGATGTGGATTCTGACCACAATCTATTGGTTATGAACTGCAGATTGAAACTGAAGAAACTTCAAAAAGGTGGGAATTTAAGGAGATGGGACCTGGATAAACTGACTAAACCAGAGGTTGTAGAGAGTTTCAGGAAGAGCATAAGGGAACAATTGACAGGAATGGGGGAAAGAAATACAGTAGAAGAAGAATGGGTAGCTCTGAGGGATGAAGTAGTGAAGGCAGCAGAGGATCAAGTAGGTAAAAAGACGAGGGCTAATAGAAATCCTTGGGTAACAGAAGAAATATTGAATTTAATTGATGAAAGGAGAAAATATAAAAATGCAGTAAATGAAGCAGGCAAAAAGGAATACAAACGTCTCAAAAATGATATCGACAGGAAGTGCAAAATGGCTAAGCAGGGATGGCTAGAGGACAAATGTAAGGATGTAGAGGCTTGTCTCACTAGGGGTAAGATAGATACTGCCTACAGGAAAATTAAAGAGACCTTTGGAGAAAAGAGAACCACTTGTATGAATATCAAGAGCTCAGATGGCAACCCAGTTCTAAGCAAAGAAGGGAAGGCAGAAAGGTGGAAGGAGTATATAGACGGTTTATACAAGGGCGATGTACTTGAGGACAATATTATGGAAATGGAAGAGGATGTAGATGAAGATGAAATGGGAGATAAGATACTGCGTGAAGAGTTTGACAGAGCACTGAAAGACCTGAGTCGAAACAAGGCCCCGGGAGTAGACAACATTCCATTAGAACTACTGATGGCCTCGGGAGAGCCAGTCATGACAAAACTCTACCATCTGGTGAGCACGATGTATGAGACAGGAGAAATACCCTCAGACTTCAAGAAGAATATAATAATTCCAATCCCAAAGAAAGCAGGTGTTGACAGATGTGAAAATTACCGAACTATCAGTTTAATAAGTCACAGCTGCAAAATACTAACGCGAATTCTTTACAGACGAATGGAAAAACTGGTAGAAGCCGACCTCGGGGAAGATCAGTTTGGATTCCGTAGAAATGTTGGAACACGTGAGGTAATACTGACCTTACGACTTATCTTAGAAGAAAGATTAAGAAAAGGCAAACCTACGTTTCTAGCATTTGTAGACTTAGAGAAAGCTTTTGACAATGTTAACTGGAATACTCTCTTTCAAATTCTGAAGGTGGCAGGGGTAAAATACAGGGAGCGAAAGGCTATTTACAGTTTGTACAGAAACCAGATGGCAGTTATAAGAGTCGAGGGGCATGAAAGGGAAGCAGTGGTTGGGAAAGGAGTGAGACAGGGTTGTAGCCTCTCCCCGATGTTATTCAATCTGTATATTGAGCAAGCAGTAAAGGAAACAAAAGAAAAATTCGGAGTAGGTATTAAAATTCATGGAGAAGAAGTAAAAACTTTGAGGTTCGCCGATGACATTGTAATTCTGTCAGAGACAGCAAAGGACTTGGAAGAGCAGTTGAACGGAATGGACAGTGTCTTGAAAGGAGGATATAAGATGAACATCAACAAAAGCAAAACGAGGATAATGGAATGTAGTCAAATTAAGTCAGGTGATGCTGAGGGAATTAGATTAGGAAATGAGACACTTAAAGTAGTAAAGGAGTTTTGCTATTTAGGGAGTAAAATAACCGATGATGGTCGAAGTAGAGAGGATATAAAATGTAGACTGGCAATGGCAAGGAAAGCGTTTCTGAAGAAGAGGAATTTGTTAACATCGAGTATAGATTTAAGTGTCAGGAAGTCATTTCTGAAAGTATTTGTATGGAGTGTAGCCATGTATGGAAGTGAAACATGGACGATAACTAGTTTGGACAAGAAGAGAATAGAAGCTTTCAAAATGTGGTGCTACAGAAGAATGCTGAAGATAAGGTGGGTAGATCACGTAACTAATGAGGAGGTATTGAATAGGATTGGGGAGAAGAGAAGTTTGTGGCACAACTTGACTAGAAGAAGGGATCGGTTGGTAGAACATGTTTTGAGGCATCAAGGGATCACAAATTTAGCATTGGAGGGCAGTGTGGAGGGTAAAAATCGTAGAGGGAGACCAAGAGATGAATACACTAAGCAGATTCAGAAGGATGTAGGTTGTAGTAGATACTGGGAGATGAAGAAGCTTGCACAGGATAGAGTAGCATGGAGAGCTGCATCAAACCAGTCTCAGGACTGAAGACCACAACAACAACAACAACAACTGAAATTTAATTTTTGAGTTAAAATACTTCCAGTATCTTACACGTCCCTTTTCATCAAGTGTTATAATTATAAACATCTGAAAAATTCTCAGGTTCGCCACAGATAGCAGTCTTTCATAAAACACCTCATCTTTCTGCAATAGTGGTGTTTATTTACAACATATGTTTCATCATTTCCACAAAAGGCACTGTGTCTTCAATGGATGCTATGAAATAGTGTACAGTTCTGTTTGACTTAACATTTTACACAAATAAAATAGTACATATACTGATATATTAAATTAGTGCATTAGTCTGTAGCAGTTTTGTTTTGCATGTTGGTATTTTGGTTGTTATGGGTTTATTTACTGACTGCCATTTTTTATTTCTAGTTCACTGTTGCTATCTGAGTTTACATATTGTCATTTTGTAATCTGGAAATAGCTAGTGGAGCTGTGGACACTAGAAAATGGAAGCCAAGTGGAGAAATATGAACATTCTGACAAATTCTTCTGTTTCAGTTCAACAGAGGGGTTAACAGCAGCACAGGCAGCAAGAAACATTTGTGCTGAGTATGGGGATAATGTCATTGGACAGAGCATGACCAGAAAATGGCTTTCTCGTTTTAAGGAGAATCGTTCTGACATTAGTGACTCTCCACATTCAGGATAACCATTTGTTGATGAAGATCATTTAAACTCTTAATCCACAATGATAGACATCAGTGTACTTGAGAACTGGTAAATGTGATAAACTGTGACCATTGCACTAATTTGCACCTAATGGGGAAGGTTCAAAAATCAGTTGCATGGGTACTGCAAGCTCGACGCCATATCCAAAAAAATTTATGGGTGGCCCTATGAGATCTCTGCATGCTCATCATTAACTGGCTCATGAACAACACCAACTATTCCTATCCTGTGGCATTACTGATGACAAGAAATGGTCCTTTATGCTAACAAAGATAAGAAAGGAATGGTTAGCCCAAAAAAAGCACCAATTCCCTATACAAAGACCTGAAAGTATTAACAAAACAATAATATTATGCATGTGGTGGAACAGCACTGGTGTGGTGCACTACAAACTGCTTCCTCAAAGTGTAACCATCGCTGCTGACATTTATCGTCAACTACTGAGATGTCTTGTAGATGCAATCTACGAAAAATGACCAAAGACTGCACTCCATGATAATGCCTGCCCACATTCTTCTAGACTGACAAAAACCACTATCACAATAGCTGGTATGGGAATTCATTCCACATCCATCTTATTCAGCTGTTCTTTTGCCCTCAGATTTTCACCTTTTCCGATCTCCATTCAACAACCTTCAAGGAACTTTCTTTCCCTATGAAAATGCGCTCCAAAGATGGCTTGAAGAGTTCCTCGCCTCAAAGGCACGTGATTTCTACAGTCGGTGAATCGAAAAGTTACCCCAGCATTGGAAGAGTATTGTAAGTAGTGAAAGAGAATTTATTACTGATGACTCAAGTCTCTATTATGTGTACCTGTTGTGTTTATTAAACACTTACGGAAAAACACTATTAACTTATGCATCAACCAAATAATTTTCTTGCCTTGATGCCCGTGCTTCCTCCCAAGTGGTCACAGGTTGAAAGATGTATTTCCACTTCATGTATGAAATTTTGGCACATATTTTCATTGAAATTGTCAGTTTCTTTTCCTTTCCAGACTCTGATCCATGTTATATGTTCACTGATGTTCAAGTAATCAATAAACAAGATCATCATGTTAGCTGTAATAGTTATGAAGGAAGAACTGTTTACTTCCTTGGTTTCCGTTTCCTTGTCTGTATGCAGAAGCACTGTTAGTCTCCTGCCTACAATTTTTTGTTCTTTTCCTTCCTCCCTGTGTTTACTGTGTATGGGCATTGAGGCTCTCTGGTGGAGACAGGTGACAGGACGAGGCTCTTGCAACTCGAACACCCCTGAGACCTTTATTTACTTTGCAGAATTTTATTATAGAAGACCCGTGCCTATAGGCACTGAGTGGTGGGTACTGAATCAAAGGACCATATGGCATGACACAGGGACAAGGTGTAGCCAGCAATTGCTAAGTCTGGCTCACCTCATCAGCGAGGCAACTTGGCAACTCATGCATTTGTTGGCTGATTGTGCTGGCTCAGCTGTAGGCAAGGCAGCTCAGATAGGCTAAGACAGACAAGGCTGGCTGGTGGATAGCCCCAGTGTGTGGCAGTGGAGGCATCTGGGTGTGAACCCCAAAACTCAGTCTGGCTGGTGGCACCTAGCATTACCAGACACCTAGTGGTTCAGTAGCTGAGAGGGCCTAAGTTTAAGCCTTGGCCCATTAGTGATAGGACTGGAACACCAGGCAGGTGAACCTGCCAAGATGGTGGCACAGCCATGATAGCCTCACAGTGGAACCCCACACTGCAGTAGACACCATCTCAATGACTAACTGAATCCGTGCCTAGCCTGGCCAGACACCCAGCACTTGCATGTGACAGGGCAGTCTTGTTGCTGACTGGTTGCCTCAAGTCTGCCACTGTGCCATGGGAACTGCACCGGTCATTAGCTGGACAGTCATGTTGTGACACCTAGATGGAGGGTGTGGCAAAATGTTGCACCACTGGGTTACACCAAGTAACATGATTACAGCAGCAGGTCCTTGCCTTGGCTCACAGAACTACAAATTTTTCTATTTGTTGTAAATTTATTGTTCAGTTTTTTAGTATCATTACCTATGTATCCAATATTTGTAAAAATGTGCTGGAGTGCTGCTTGGTTTTGTGGATGCGGGTGAGTTGAGGTTTGGTGTACGATGGCATCAGAACTGTGAACTTTCAATAAATTTCAAATAATGGAACTGCATCTTTTAACCTGTAGCCAAATTCGAGAAAGCAAATACATCATCAGGATAGTGGAAAAAAAGAGTGTAAGTGTCATTTTAATCATGTAAAAAATTAGGACAAGAACTGTGTACTATGCCAGCACATACACTGAAGCCACCTGTCATACATAGGAAAAATGCAAAATGTATCTAGGTAACTAACATCCCAGCAATGCAACAAGAACATGCTATTTTACAAATATTTACAAAGCTAAAACCTGCTGGAAGATCAAAACTGTATGCAGGACCCAGTCTGACACACAGTTTTAATCTGCCAGGAGGTTTCAAAACAATGCACATTTTGCTATAGAGTGGAAGAATCAAGCAGGAGTATTTATGTAGAGCTTGCGGTAAATGGCTATTCCAATGAGTTTGTTATAGGTGGCAGACTTTCTAGAATTTTTTAAACCTAAGTAGGCACATCTAATGTACATCTACACAAATATCCTGCAAATCATTTATGGTGTGTGGTGGAGGGTATTTTGTACCACTACTAGTAGCTTCCTTTTCTGTTCCATTCACAAATAGAGTAAGGGAAAAGCAACTGCCTACACATCTCGATAACAGCCCTAACTCCTCTTATCTTCATGGTCCTTATGTGAAATGTAGTTGGCTGCAATATAATTGTTTTGCAGTCAGTTTCAAGTGCTAGTTCTCCAAAAGAATGTTGTCTTCCCTCAGGGATTCCCCTAGAATTCACATAGCATCTACATAATACTTGCATCTTGACTGAAGCTAGCAACAACAAATCTACTAGCCCACCTGTGAACGGCTTTGATGTCTTCCTTTAATCTAACCTGGTGGAAATCCCAAACACTCGAGTAATACTCAAGAATGGGTTGCACTAATGTTCTATGAGGGAGGTTTGATACGTCTGATAAATTTCCACGAAGGAATGG